>NC_092794.1:66049344-67408752 GCF_918797505.1 Bemisia tabaci | reverse complement strand
ACTCTGCGGCGCGGCCGGGCTGAGCTCAACGCTGAACTCAGCGGCGCGGCCGGGCTGAGCTCAACGCAGAACTCAGCGGCGCGGCCGGGCTGAGCTCAACGCTGAACTCAGCGGCGCGGCCGGTGATTTCAGCGCTGAGCTCAACGGAGAGAACAGCGATTACAGCAGAGACACAGTTAAATATTTTCCCTGTTCTCAAGTTTGTTTCATGTAAGTTATAACCCTCAAACAGTTGGATACGATATCATGATTAAATAGTTCTCCTAGAATTGAATCGTTTGGCTTAAAATCTAAACTCATCTCAAATTTTTATTCAGTTTTAAAAATGGACCCGCGGTTCAAACACCCATTCTCTGCGATACCTACTCGGAGGGCCTTCGGGCAGCGGGAAGTCGTATTTTGTGGTTAATTTTTTGAAGAATTTGAAATAAGAATTGTGTGATACGAACTTCAAAGAAATATTTTGGCACTACTCAATTTGGCAGCCCGATCTTAACCTTAAAGGAGTCACTTTCATTCAAGGGTTACCTGATAGCAACATCGACCCGAGTTATCCGCGCTTGTTCATCATCAATGACTTGATGCGTGAATCAAGCAACAGTTCAGTGATTATTGATTTATTCACGAAAGGTTGTCATCATAAAAACATAAGCGTTTTCTTTATAACACAAAACATATTTTATAAGGGGAAAAATCAGAGGGATTTAAGTTTGAATGCTCATTATTTGATTTTGTTCAAGAACCCCAGAGATAAAGCCCAAATCAGGCATCTGGCGCAACAGATGTGTCCTCAAAATTTTAAATTTTTAACCAAAATATTCTCTGATGCGACTTCGAAAGCGCACGGTTATTAACTCATAGATTTAAAACAATCCACCCCTGAAAATTTTAGATTCAGAACGAACATATTTCCGAGGGTGGGCGGAGGCATGATTGTGTACATTCCTCGGAAATAATAAAATATAAATAGCACAATTTCATTGCAGTTCCGTATCATTTTAAAATGGTGCGTGCAGTCGTAAACAACAAGGAGCTCCTCGAGGCTTTGTTGAAGTTAAAACCGCAGCATAGATTGGTCATTCTAAAATCTGCCGACAAGAACCTCGTGGGGTGCTTGTGCAAATGCGCTTTTAATCTGTTAAAGGGAAATGTTCCGGTAGATTCGAGCCAGAAGCAGAAACTCAGTCGTTACAAGCAGTTACTGCGCAAATTGACCGCTAGAAGAGGTGGCTGGAAAAGTAAAAAAAAAACTCTTGGTTCAGAAAGGTGGAAATCTTATTCCACTTTTATTAGGACCGATAGTTAGTGCAGTTTTAAGTTCAGTGTTGAATTAATTTAAAACTACTTCGTGGTTTAAAATAAAACGGATTGGTGAATATGGAATACGCTAAAAAAATGATTTTGGTACCCTCTGAAACAGTTGAAAGACTGCAACAAACGCCCGTTTCGAGCGATCCTCTGCACGAGTTGCACAGAGAGCTGTCTCGCATTCTTGCCGCGCATGACTTAAACGATTCGGATAAGTGGGCTAAGTATCAGCAGGTGTTGGAGCGTAGTTTGAGGTTTGCTGAGCAAAGACAGAAACCGTTGAAGCTGATGATTGATGCCCCCGAGGATCAATCATCATTGGAAAGTTTGCAGCCCGACGAAAAACCTCAGACTCAGACTCTAGCACCTGAGCGAGAGGATCGAGGGGAATCATCGTCCGATGATATTTTGAATACGCTTCCAAAAACTTTCAGGAATAAAGGTAGTGTTTTATTAAAAAGATTACAGAAAAATGACACGATTAAGTGGGGGAGAGATGGAAAAGTTAAAATTGAGGGTAAGGCGATCGAGGGGTCTAATATTGCAGATTTAGTGAACGATGCAATGCGCAATCGAAAAAATTCACGTATACCTACGGGTCATCGTGAATTCTACTCCGTTTTAGCTAAAATGAATGTTCCACAAGAATTAATAGGTAATCCAGAGCGTTAGGAGCTCATTCGTGATTTTGCTTCACAGGAGTTGAGTCCTGATTCTCCTGCGTACGCTACACTTTGGCCGCCTACGCCCGTTAAGCGATCAAGGAGTGCTGAGACTCCTAAAGTGGGTGCAGTTCGTAAGAAACTGAGTTGGTAAAAATTTTTAGTGTGATTTGAGTTGACATGGAGAAAGTGTATTATGATCCCCGTAACCCCGGCTCTTTTTCAGGCATCGCAAATCTCGCACGAGCCGCGTCTGTGCGTCGCGACCAAGCCAGGACTTGGTTATTGGGACAAGATACCTACACTCTACACAGGCAAGCCCGCAAAAGATTTCTTAGGAACAGATTCTACGTAGACAGTATCGACGAACTTTGGCAAGCTGATCTCTGCGACATGAGATCTCTGAGTGAGTTTAACGATGGTTACAAATATTTACTAACGTGTATTGACGTTTTCAGCCGATTTGCCTGGATAGTTCCGCTTAAAACGAAGCAGAATACAAGTGTGATAGAGGGTTTCGAGCGTATTTTAGCAAGCGGCAGAAAATGCATTTTCGTACAATTCGATAAAGGCATGGAATTTCTTGGGGGCGCGACTCTGAAATTTTTTAAAAGGCACGGCATCAAATATTATACAACCAGGAATCCCGACACTAAAGCAGCCATAGTTGAGAGATTCCACAGGACAATCAAGGCACGAATGTGGCGCTATCTAACCTATAAAAATACCTATCGATATATCGATGTTCTCGATCTTCTGGTCGAAGCGTATAACAATAGTTACCATACTACGATTAAGATGCGGCCGGTCGATGTTAACAAGGAAAACGTGCTAGAAGTTTGGCGGAAAGTATACTCTCGCCGGGAACCTAAAATCATGCCCAGGTTGAAAAAAAATACAAAAGTGAGAATAGCCCGAGAGAGATCTATGTTTGAAAAGGGCTATGAGACTTATTTTAGTGAGTAAATCTATAAAATTAGTAAAGTCATCAAAATGGCTGTCCCAGTGTACGAGTTAAGAGACGACAAAGGGGAAATTATTGATGGATTGTTTTATGAGCACGAGCTCCAGCCCGTGTCTGTTAAAAAAGATAAATTTTATAAAATCGATAAAATACTGCGTCGTCGAGTACGGAAGGGCATTCGAGAGGCTCTCGTCAGTTGGAAAGGATACCCTGACAAGTTTAATTCGTGGATCCCCGTGTCAGCGTTAATCGATATATTTAAAATGAGCGATCATTTTTATCTCACTTTGCCATTCAACAGTTCCATGCACGTCTTTCCAGATAATAAGATTTCCCATTTTAAAACACAATTGCCGAAACGCATTTCGCTTCAAGGTGAGTGGGAACTTGGCCTCGCTGAAATTCATTATCCTTTCGATTTCGTAACCATTCCATCGTCTCAGTTTTGGGTAGGGCTCGAATACAATGAACCATTGCTTACGACCGAAAATGTGAAGAGTGAAAATACTAAAAGAGAGGAAACGAGTAAGGAGGATCAGGGTTCGGGAAACATGTCTTGGAAAAAAATTCATTTTAAGGGCGATAGTTTTGCAACTATCGAAAGTCTGATAGCAGCGATGGAAAAAACCGAAGATTTTCGTAGATTCGCGACTATTACATGTGAAAAATCATGTGTTCGTATCAAACTAAAAAGCGGCGTCTCTAGGATGGTTTTAACTCCATCTTTGCAGCGCATTCTTGGTTTGCATGAAATGGATGTAAGAACCTCTGTTGAAAGCTATAATTTAAGCAATATCAACGCATGCTTGTCTTCTCAAATGTTCATTTACACTGATATAATAGAACATCAACACGTTGGTGACGTCATGGCTCCTTTACTACGTATAGTAAACATAGAGAGTAGTCAAAACGCCACTGGCAAACAGTTCGTAAGTATTTTCACACATCCTCATTACACCAGTGTTCTGAAAAGAGATTTTCAACAAATCGAAATTGATATAAGGGACGATCTAGGCAGATATGTACCATTTGTGAGAGGAAGTTTGAACGTGAAGCTTCATTTCCGTAAGATCAAATGAGTGAAGAGTAAAGTTTTGCGTTGTTTTTATTTTTTATTTTTATTTTTTTTTTCTCTTATTTTTCTTCATGTTCCGTGATTCAATGGATCAGCGTGGTTTAGGCACCATTACTGTTTATCGCGGCTCTCCCAACCAACGAGGGCACGGCGTCGGAACATTCCTCAAAGGCCTTTTCCGATCCTCTTTGCCTTTGCTTAAGAGAGGAGCTACTGCTGTGGGCAAAGAACTCATGCACTCGGGAATTAATTTCCTTGAAGATATTGAGAATGACATGCAGTAAAATTAGCGTTTCAGCATAGGCTGGGTCAAGCTCAGAATAATCTGAAACGTAAGGCGATAGATACGATTTTCAGGGGCAAGGGGTATAAAGCTGAAAAGAGGATGAAAGCTATTCACTCGAGGGTTGGTTGTCGGAGGAGGAAAACGTCTAAACAGAGCAGAGGGAAGAAGCAGAAGAAGAAGAAAGTGTCAAAGAAAAAAAAAGTTACAGTTCGGAAAAATAAAAAACAGCGTAAAACTAAAAAGAGTAAAAAACGTTTAAGTGAAAGTAAATTTGCTGATATTTTTGGATAGGTAATAGATTAATCATGTCATTCGTTCATTCCAGTAGTTGTGATTGTGCCAAGTCAGAATTAGACTTATTTTCTTTACCCCCGACCCAAACTCACATCGAGCATGGACAGTGGGTACAGTATAAACCAATCTCATCGTTGCAAGACAATACTCCGATTGAATTTGTCTTACCAGGCCAGGGTAGTGATTACTTAGATCTCTCTCATACTTTGTTGAATATCAAAGCTAAAATTGTCAAAAGCAGCGGCGAGGATACGGTAGCTGCTGATGATGCCTTGATAGGACCCGTTAACAACTGGATGCATTCATTGTTCAGTCAAGTTGTGTAATAGGCCAGACAGCGTATTAAATCAAATCTGCCGCCAGTCGGGTTCCGTCCACTCTCCGCTCACCAGAGCAGCGCCTCTGGTGGAGGAGGAGTGGACGACGCCTGATTGGCCGTACAGTTAGTTAGCCGAAGACCGTTTCCCGATCTAGAGAACATGTAAGTTCTTCCCAGTTTTCACCCCTTTTGGGGTGATTGTTTAGCTTTTCCTTTCTTTCTCGGATGTGACGGAGTGCGCGGGGGTGGCCGGCGGGCCACTTCGAAACCCTTAAACCCGTGACTTCATCTTTTCTTATTTCCTTTTACCGTCCTCTCCGGTCGAGCCTCGGAGGCTCGATCCGGATGGCCTCCGAGGCTCGATCGGATTGTGATTCGTGCTGTTCTTTTTGTTGTATGGATCCCCGAGCCATTACAACTGGCGTCCCAACTAGTGGCTTCAAAGAGGATATCTTTGATATCCATCTTTAAGTGTTTCGAACCGAAACGAAAAACGTGGCGTGCGCGGGTACGCGTCCTCCACAATGTAATCTTGTACTCTCGTACCTAACTAATGGAAATGTTTGAAGTGCTCCTGTATTCGTTATTAGTGTTTCATAATCTATTCTATCTTATTCTGATTACGTTGTCATGTTTGATTATTGCTTGACTTTTTCCGCCCATTCTAATCCGATCCACGAGGTAGTGAAATAGTCCCGGTCCGTCGCCATTTTGGCGTTGTGCGTTGTATTACTCCGCGGACTACCATCTAGACCAGAGACAAGAGACCCTCCACTGGCCTCCTAGCGACAGGTGGAAAATATTACTTTCGGGGATTCAACAGTTACTTATGGACAATTATTAGGGAGCAACAGTCATCACCCTAATTTCGGCTGTTGACCTACCTACATGGTCGATGATGAGCTTCGGGTGACGTCATAAGTCAAACAAGTTCCCCAAACGTCGGCCATTTTCGGCTTGTTTGCAAAACAAAACTACCAACCTGTTGTTAAACATCAACCAGGGACGAGTTCTATAGGACGCCGTTCTGTTGTGAGCGGGTGATTGCAGCGCATTCTCGCGTAGGATCCTAGTCAACTCAGAGGATCCTTCCCCCCGAACCTCGACTCATCCATCGCCCGCTCCAAAAGTGAGGTTAAGCCGGAGATTGAAAAATAACACATAAGGCGGCTGAATTCTTGAAAAATAAGTATATTTTTGGCGTTTTTCGACCCCTTTCGACAAGGAAGGGCCCGCCGCATGTTAAAGCATGACGAAAAATTCGATTTTTCGCAGTTATACGCGATCCTACGGATTTTAATGAAGTCCAACAACTGATAACAGCAGTGAGTTGCGAGGATCCTACGCGCGATAGCAGCACTAGTACCTGCTCACGAATTTTTACATTGACTCTTACGGGAGTCCAGGGTCCTATAGAACTGGTCCCTGCATCAACCATGTAGGTAAGTCAACAGTAGAATGCTGAAGTCCCGAAAGTAAAAGTTTCCACAATGGCCAAGATACTAGTGGAGGGTCTCTTGTCTCTGATCTAGACACACCACGGCCACCATCCATCAGCACCAGCTTGCCACCAACGAACCTAACCTACAAACCACGGTAATCAGTAAACAGAGACGGTAACCCAACAAGTGTTATTATTATCAGTGATGATACAAATTTTCTATCCTGAAATTATGCGGACAATTTTTTTATCCTGTTATTCTGCGGACAATTTTTTTAACCTTCTAAATTATTGCTCAAAGGAAAATTTTTTTTTTCCTCTTCATAAATTCCTGATAATTTTCTAATGCCAACCTAGTGCTAACGGTTAACGTCTAAAGGTTACCATGTTCCTGCCATCACAATGATGTTTCCTGTTCTACATTATTTGGACGAGGTGAGGAAGCGGGTCACCACGGAGACCTCCTCGATCCCAACGTGGGTGGACAGCTGATAAAGGACTTGGCACTCACTCTCTCTCTTGTGGTTCCCTGACTACTCAAACTACCTGGATTACGGACCTATGTCTGATTCTAGCAACTTCTCACCTTATCTACACATCTCTAATTCGTCGCTTCTGCTTCTTTTCAGAACCTGTTCCTGTTTCTTCGTACCCGGAAAAGTAGTAATTGTGAGAAATCTACTCCCTTTCATTTAGAACTCTTTTTATTTGTATTTTGTTACATGATGTCGCAAAACTCTAGTCCTAGACGTACTCGCTACGGTGGAAATTTCCACCCTTCGGTTGAAAATGCTGTTAGTAGAGGAGGCTCTGGTAGAGCGAGGGGTAGAGGATCTCGTAGACCTAGAGGTAGAGGCATGAGGGGTAATTTGAATCAAAACCTTTCTGACAGTAGAGTTTCACTTCATTCTGATCACTCCACTAATTCATTTCGTTCTGTACCTGAGGCACCCCCAAGACCGCTATCACCAAATGTTTTTGTTAGAAGACCGCCTCACCAAATGTCACCGTCTCCTGTGATAGAAGTAATAACGGCAACCCACCCAGTCTCTAATCGCTTCCATACCGACCCTCCCTCTACTAACCAGCATCTGCGTAATCGTGATGATCTTAATTCTGGTATTGTCGTGCGTCCCGCGGATAATTATCTGCAAACTCAGATTGCAGACCAGCAAAGAATGATGCTGCAAATAACTGAACAGATGGCTCAGCTCCAGACCACTGTTACCCAGGCTTTTGAAGAAATTAAGAGCGAAGTTCCCTTATTGGTTCAAGAACAGCTTGATAGCAAAATGTCAGAACCAACAAACCCACCTAAGCCGTTCTCGGGCGCTGCGCTTGAGCAGTCTCCGCACCAAGAAAATTGTACAACTGTAGCACCATGTCATAGCGATTCCATTAAATTTAAAGACCTGCCAAATTTTAATGGAACGCTTGAGGGTATCCATCCAAAAGAATTTGTGAGTGAGCTTGATGCCTACTACAGTTCTTCACGCAAATCTGACCAAACCAAATTATTCGAAGTGGGGAGACTGTTCAGGGGCAGTGCGCGAGAGTGGTTTAAGGTCAACCAAAACCGAAATAAATTTACATCCTTTGAGGATTTTAAATCCGAGTTCCTCCAATTTTTTTGGGGACTTGAAATTCAGAGTTCTGTATTTGACACGTTTGTCTCATCAAATCAACCTGCCCCGACCTATGGCAATTTATCTAATTACTTCCTTTCTCGAGTGAGAAACATGCAGTACCTCGATGTTCCAGCACCTGAGCCTTATGTTATAGCACCTATTGTAAACCAGCTTCCTTATGATGTTTGTTCAGCAATAATGCTGGCTAAAGCTAGCACCATTGATGACGTGTTGAGAATTTTACGCGGCTTTGATCAGCTCGGCTCGCGGCAGAAACCAAGCGGCTCCGCAAGCCATCAATCGCCGAAATTTCAACAGCCCACCGGAAATAGTAGTACCTTTGCTCATAAAAATGTTAAAACTACAGAGTTTAATGTTGATAATGGTTCTCAGTCCTTCCGGTCAGAGCCTTTAAACTAGATGTGAGCTGTGATGGCAGTTTGGCAGACAACTCAGCTCCCACAAATTCTAATGTTTGCTTTGCCGACCCGGAAAACATTGGATCCTGCCAATATTTCTATATTTATCATTTGACTTTCTCCACCGTAAATTCTCAAAAATCTACCTTTGCCTTATTCTGTGCCCCATTTCAAATTTCACAACTCCCACCAGAATTAGTTTCAAAATTACCAAAAGTGTCACAGCTGCCTTCTGTCACTGCATCTGGTTTGGGGGCTCTGATGAGAAGGATTGAGACCATGCCTGAACCCCAAGAATTCCATTTCATTATTATTTGGCCTTCTGCCTACTGGATTTTTAAAGAACTGGGTCTTCCTTTGTCTCAAAATAAGTACGTTGATGCTCCAAGCCTCTCTGACAAGGCTCTTGCTAGAATATTTAATTCTTTGTTCTCGTCTTACCTACTTAAATTCGCTGAACTCAAACCTTTATTTTTGTGCCAATTTACTCATGATGGAACCCTGAATGTGCCTAACAATATCATAAATCAAGTCAATCAATATTTATTTTCCACACTTTGTTTCTCCAATTTTATATTTACATTGCCTACATCACTATGCACTGAGAAACAACATTTTCACCACAACAGTCTTTTGTGCCCATACGATTTTAAAACTGCTGCTGATGAATTTATGTCGTTGCTAGAAGCAAACGAACTTTTATCCAGCCGTACCCTGCTGTCGCATACTGTTCTCAAGGACGAGGATCACTTCCTCCTCTATGAGGAACCCACCTTTGATAAACCTAAGAAAGCTACTTCTCCTTTCATTCAATGCTTAATAAACGGGTATCAATGTCTTGCCCTTGCAGATACAGGAAGTGAAATTACATTAATGAGTAAGGTATTTTTCGACCTAGTATCAGAAGCAACTGATGCTGACCTTCCAGTACTTCCTGTTACTAATTTGTGCATTAAAGGTGTTACAGGTATTAAATCCACAAAAGTAACAAAACAAACTCTCCTTGACATCAGTATCGGTGGCAAAGTATTTCGCTTTCCGGCTCTAATCATACCTAATATTAATTCGAACTTCATCCTAGGCATTGATTTTTTTCAAAAATTTGGTGCAAAATTGGATATGCAGGCTGACTCTCTTGAGCTGCTTGACGGCACCGTGAAAGTACCTTTTGATAATTTTAATAAAAAACGAATGGAGTCTTCGCCTTGTGAGATTGTAGGTCCTGCAGTTCATAACTGCTATATCCTGAACAAGAAAGTTGTTATCATTGCTGATAGTCATGGTAGAGAATTGTACAACCATCTCCGAGCATTGTTGCCAAGCTCAATCGACCTCCAAATTTTTGTCAATCCTGGAGATCCATTCAATACAGTCATTCACAATATAACATCAAAAAATCTTCAATTCAATGAAGATGATATATTAATTGTCATGGCTGGCTCCAATAATTTATCAGAAAGTAAAACAATAGCAGAAATAAAAAATGAGTTTGATGTAACCCCTCTTACTGCTCTAGAAAATCCAATTATTATTTGTGAAATATTCCAACGTAGAGATTTTAAGAATAACCGGGATATTTGCTCACCTATAAATCTCCATCTCAGAAAGGAACTTACAAAACATTCTAATATTAAGTTTTTAAAATCATCTGACTATATCCATAAGCAGCATTTTACAAAACGTGGACTGCACCTAAACGAGACAGGAAAACACGTCCTGTCATATGAACTCTCTCGACTGATTCGGGATACTCAGATCACTCGAAAACAAGCAAACCAACTCCAGGTAACTGTACGCCGAATTACTGTCATTGATTCTTTTGAGGCCGTACAAATCGGCAGACACCGGCTCCAGGTTTCTTGATGCAAGGACGGGAATCGTTGGTGCAGAGTGTCTGCCAATTTGCATGGTCTTGCTTTCTTGGCCATCTTGGATCAGGCAAGGTACACAATTGTCTCAAGGAACGTGTCATTTTTCCAAAAATGAAACAAAAAATCAGAAATTTTGTCAGAGTCTGTCTCGACTGCCAACAAAGCGGGACCATGCAAATTGGCAGACACTCTGTACCAGTGATTCCCGTCCTTGCATCGGGAAACTTGGAGCTGGTGTCTGTTGATTTGTACGGCCCGCTCCCAAAATCCTTTGGAAATTTTACCCATGTTATGGTATGCCTTGACATATTCTCCAAATATGTCAGACTGATCCCACTACGCAACGCAACTGCTGTTGTTGCCACGCGCCAGTTTATAACAAAATTTGTTGAAGTAGAAGGCACACCAGAGAAAGTTATAAGTGACCATGGCCCGTGCTTTCGCTCGCACTATTGGGATGCAAGACTCAAAGAACTCAACATTCAACCTGGCCACACCAGTGTTTACCATCCACAATCTAACCCAGTCGAGCGATATATGCGAACCTTAGGGGCATTTATCCGTATTTACTGCCATGAAAGTCACAGAAATTGGATCAAATATCTGAGCTTCTTTGAGTCTTGTTTCAACTCTAGTGTGAGCGGAAGCACAGGTTTCACGCCGATTGAGGTGATGAAAAATTTGTCCCCTCGAAATATCCTAGAACAATTTGTCCGATTTCCTCCATGTGAAAGCACCTTGACCCAAACCGAAAAATTTCTCATGGTTCAAGAAAATTTAACTAAGAGCGCGGAGAGGAGACAACGCGCCAAGGGCAAACCTGAAACCGATCATCCTTTCAAAGTTGGTAGTAAAGTTCTGGTAAAATCGCACCATCTGTCAAATGCCTTGTACGGTGAAGTCAAGAAATTCTTTAGACTCTATGAAGGCCCCTTTGTAATCTCGCGGTTGGTCGGAAACAAGGCTTTTGAGTTAACTGACCCGGTAACAAACACCTGTAAAGGTGTATACAATCTTGACCACCTCCGCCTTCTCTGCGAATAAATCTCAATCGGCGTCCATCCTATAGTATGGTGTAAACGCATACTTTAAAAAACTGACAACCAGTCCTTTTTTTTTTTTACTTTTCCGTTGGGGAGGGGGTTGGTTAAATTTGTTAGCAATTTGTTACCCCTACCCAACGTGACTATTTTCTATGTGTTTAAGTGTTTTTCCTATTGCCTTAGTACCTAGATTTAGTTTTAGCTAGTTTCTCAGGACTCTTCAAATATTTCCCTTTAATTTGTCTTCAAAATTTCACTCTTTGCCAAACCTAAAAAATCCCGCGATTACACAGCTGTGCACTCGATTTTCCCAAGAAGGTGTTGATTCCTCGTCCTTTATGTAATCTTTACAGGGTGATCACCATCAATTCATTGATATCGCAGGAATCCACAGTGTATCCGCATTTGGGAATGTGGAACACTGTGCATCGAACACTCCTTGTAATCTGCTTTGTTTTTTATTTTTTATGACCGAAAAAACAGTGCAACGTTCAGTTGTCACTGTCAGAGTAAGTTAGTAAACATTTTGGTAAAACAGACCAGCTTCCCGTCTGTATCTTTTTGTTTTATTTTTTTTCAATTTCGGAGTTAAGCACCTGTTTTCCTCATATATGCTGTAGGGACAGCAGCGAGGCTTGTGCAGCCTTGTGCCTGGCCAACACAAGTGTCAAATAACTCAGTCCCCACTCGCAAACCCAATTCGGGCCTTTTCCCTGGGAAACTTGAGTGCATGGCTGTACCTATTAACTACAACAGTGTGTAAACTACCCTTCTTTGAAATTTTCTTTATGTGACCCATTGCGCCAACGCACACTCCGTCCCATTAAAATTGTATTTTTTCTATGTCATTGAATACTTAGTATATTTTGTCATTTAGTATTAGTATTTTTGATACCAGTCTTTATTACTGTTACCTCTCTTTGCCTTATCTGCCAAAGGCCAGATTTTAAATTTGTTCATGTACTTGTTTCTTTTTTACTTGAATACAGGCCAAAAAACCGAAAAGATTATAGGTTTTCGCTGGTCACGTCCCGTCACTCGCTCGTCACAACTTTCCAAAGTTGCCAAATTTTTTTTTCTTGTCTTGTTTTGTCCAGCAACAAAGTAATTTTCCCTCTCGTTTCCTAGCGTTCCAGTCTGTCTGTCCTTTTCCGTTGGGGACACAACTGTTCCTGCCTCCAAGTTCCTTGGAAACATGAGCAGCCGTGGGGTTGTTGTAATAGGCCAGACAGCGTATTAAATCAAATCTGCCGCCAGTCGGGTTCCGTCCACTCTCCGCTCACCAGAGCAGCGCCTCTGGTGGAGGGGGAGTGGACGACGCCTGATTGGCCGTACAGTTAGTTAGCCGAAGACCGTTTCCCGATCTAGAGAACATGTAAGTTCTTCCCAGTTTTCACCCCTTTTGGGGTGATTGTTTAGCTTTTCCTTTCTTTCTCGGATGTGACGGAGTGCGCGGGGGTGGCCGGCGGGCCACTTCGAAACCCTTAAACCCGTGACTTCATCTTTTCTTATTTCCTTTTACCGTCCTCTCCGGTCGAGCCTCGGAGGCTCGATCCAGATGGCCTCCGAGGCCCGATCGGATTGTGATTCGTGCTGTTCTTTTTGTTGTATGGATCCCCGAGCCATTACAGTTGATGTGTACTTAAATCAAAAAATAGTATCATCAGCAAGTTACGCGTATCCTTACAGGGCCTATCTTGAAAACTTATTAAGCTACGGGCCTGGTGCAAAAAATTCTCACTTAACGAGTATTTTATGGTATAAGGATCAAGCAGGAAATATGGAGGTGGAAGGGAATTCAGGGTTAACAAAAAGGCGGGGGTTCTGTCAGCGTAGCAAAACTGTAGAAATGATGGGCCGTATTCATTGCGATATTTTCTCTCAGGATAAAATGTTATTAAATAATGTTGATTTGAAATTAAGGTTTGTAAGGTCCAGAGATGATTTTTGTTTGCTGGGTCAGGATGGATACAAGGTTAAAGTTATCGAGGCAAATTTATTTGCTCGAAGGGTCAGAGTCTCTCCTAGTGTCCTTTTAAGTCACGCTCAGGGACTTGAAAAAACGAATGCCAAATACCCGATAACCAGGGCTGACGTTAAAACCAACACCATCCCTGCTGGTGTTCGAAGTGCATCCCTGGATAATGTAGTCAGCGGCCAACTTCCCACTCGTATTATTATGGGTATGGTGCTAAACACAGCTTTTAACGGGGGTATTGAAAAGAATCCTTTTAATTTCCAAACGTTCAATCTTAATTATGCTTCCTTCCATACCGACGGCCAACAAATTCCAGGTGTCGTTTTAACACCAAATTTTGACGCTCACGAATATGTCCGAACTTTTCACTCTCTTTTCTCTGGCACTGGGATACATTATTCAGACTCTGGCAACGAGATAAACAGAGAGGAATTTAAGGCAGGATACAGCCTGATCGCTTTAGACTTCACCCCTGATTTAGAGGCTCATATTAAGACTCATTGGAGTTTGGTGCGCCACGGTAGTTTGAGGATAGAACTAAGGTTCAGTGATGCCCTAGCAGAAGCAACAACAGTCATAACCTATGCAGAATTTGATAATGTCATAGAAATAGATAAAAGTCGCAACGTTATTACCGACTATAGTGCCTAAATTTTGTACAAGAAAATGAACTCTCTCGAGGTTTCAACAGCTCTCCAATCGTTACCTATTAATACTTTGGTTTGTGCTGCTAATACAGGGTGTCTCACGAAAAACGAGCCACCTTGAATATCTGCCGAACGCGTCGGAATTTCGAAAAACGGTAAAAGACGTGTTCGTTTATATCGAGGGGGACACCTTTTGGCGTGTTCGACATTTTCCCAAACCGCGGGTGGGGCGCGGGGCGGGGGGTGCCCCACCCGTAAGTCGAACTTTTCAAATGGCACCCCTATTTTTTTATTTCAGAAATCAATTTTATGCAAAAAAACAAGCCACCCTGTCCAAACCGAATGTAAATCGGACCATTTTTCAGTGATTGACAGAGTTTGAAACATTTTTTTCATGCTCTTTTCAAAAATTTCCCACGCCCAATGGAATTGCTGTATCAAACCAAACTCTCCGCCAAAAAAATTCTTAAACATTGCACTTTCGATAAAAAAGTAAAAAAAAATCTGCTGCACTCGAAATCTGGAGCACGCGGAGCCCTTCTTTGCGACATTAAAATTCGTTATACCGAACATTTCCGAGGGGCGCTCATCGGGAGGGAGTAATAAGTTTAAGACAAGAATTATTAATCTTTTTTCTGAAGCATAAGAAACCGTGTCCATGAAGAAGCAGTTAAGTAGAAAAACAAATGGATTAGCTTTTTTTTTGGGGGGGGGGGGGGGGGGGGGTCAATGACTTGAGCCGGACCTTGATACTTCTGAGGACGCTATTTTTCCGCGGTGCGTTGTTTTTCTACTTAACTGCTTCTTCATGGACACGGTTTCTTATGCTTCAGAAAAAAGATTAATAATTCTTGTCTTAAACTTATTACTCCCTCCCGATGAGCGCCCCTCGGAAATGTTCGGTATAACGAATTTTAATGTCGCAAAGAAGGGCTCCGCGTGCTCCAGATTTCGAGTGCAGCAGATTTTTTTTTATTTTTTTATCGAAAGTGCAATGTTTAAGAATTTTTTTGGCGGAGAGTTTGGTTTGATACAGCAATTCCATTGGGCGTGGGAAATTTTTGAAAAGAGCATGAAAAAAATGTTTCAAACTCTGTCAATCACTGAAAAATGGTCCGATTTACATTCGGTTTGGACAGGGTGGCTTGTTTTTTTGCGTAGAATTGATTTGTGAAATAAAAAAGTAGGGGTGCCATTTGAAAAGTTCGACTTACGGGTGGGGCACCCCCCGCCCCGCGCCCCTCCCGCGGTTTGGGAAAATGTCGAACACGCCAAAAGGTGTCCCCCTCGATATAAACGAACACGTCTTTTACCGTTTTTCGAAATTCCGACGCGTTCGGCAGATATTCAAGGTGGCTCGTTTTTCGTGAGACACCCTGTAGATTGCCAAACGCTATCTCTACTGCATGTGGTAAATACAGACCCTGATTCAAAACCTGGTACTCATTGGGTAGCCATTTATATCGATAGATTCAGGAACTGTGAATATTTCGACAGTTATGGATTGCCACCATTTGTAAAGCACCATAAGAAATTTTTACATACCACCAGTAGTAAACTTATTCATAATACAAGAGAAATGCAAAGGTTGCATTCAAACGTATGCGGCCAGTATTGTTTGCTATATTTATATTTTAGAGCCCATGGCCGCTCATTAATTGATTTTCAGAGATTATTTTCCAATAATACTCTACGAAATGATGAAATCTTGAAGGCCAAATTTCAAACTTGCTTCAAGAGGGTGTCATGTGGCAAGAATGCAAGTCATCGTAAGATCCAGGCCTGTTGTTGTCGCAAGATTGGCGTAAGAAGGCCATTACTATTTTGAGAAAGCGACCTTCATACATCACCAAGTCCGATATAAATTGGAGGAAAGAAACATCTAAAACATCAATCTGTAAACCTGCTCAGAACTCGCCTCATCATGCAGTCCACTGACAAGAAACTCAGCTGCCCTGGCTCTCTCATCCTAAGGACAGTGGTTAATACCAGCTTCTATCTGTCACCTGATGGCGCCAAGCAAATAGTCGTTGGTCACCGAGTGGACGAACAATTTCCTACAGTCATCAAATTCCTCAAACACAGCTCGGTGGAAAATGGGATCGACTTCACTGTTGGTGAGTTCCAGCAACTTGTACTGAATTCTGGGGAGGTTGGTCAATATCTCCGTGGTTCAGAAGATACTCGTCCGGATATCGTCCTGTCTGAGAGGAGAACCCTGGAGTTCAAGCTGCTCTACAAATCCAAATCCGTGGTCCTCACGGAGTCCGTTCCAGAGCCTGGCTACTACGCCCGGCAAATCGTCTTCCAAGAAGCCAGCTGGCTGTACCTACTATCGCTGTTTCCGGCCATCCTTGCTACGGTGGACAAATGCACGAACAACGAACAACATTTGGTGTGAGTGTTTGAAAACATTTGCAAGAATCTGATATCCGAATGTCAATATTTTGATGAAGAAACTGTAGTTTACATGTTGAAGACTTTAAAACCGACAACATTTGAAGATGGGGTGTTCTCTCCATCAGATTTTTTAATTGTATTTAACGAGTTAAAACAAGCTTGTCGCAAATTAATAGTAAATGTAATTCTCAAAGATAAATCTGGTTTCTTTTTTCATAAAAATTAAACGTAAGAAATCAATAGATCACACTTTTTATACTCATTATTTAAACATTTTTTAAAATTTTATTTGTTTATTAATATCTATATTATGTTTAAGTTGTAGAATGTAAGGCCCTCTCCATTGAGGATCGGCCAGGATTTTTGAGAAAACGGGCTCAGAAGCTTCTGACAAGAACATTTTATTAAAAGAAGCCTCCAAAAAGATTGTCATCGTAAACATCAAACCACATTCTTATTCTTTACAAACCCAACCGTATCATTATTTTCCCTGATCAATATTAAATTTTCAAGTGAGGAAGAGAATTTAACTTGTGCACCGGATTAATTTTACTTTAACTTTACTCTTTTCAAAAGAAAACGAATAAAATTGATCTTTTATTCCTTAAAATTCATCCGGTTCTAACTGTTTTATCACTCTCCATCACTTCGAAAATCTTTCAAATCTCCATATACACCATAAAAAAAATAAGTTTAAATGAATTGGTTACTAATATATTTACCAACCATTCATCAATATTTTCCTTTTTTCTTATTTCAAAATTTAAGCAGCTGAACTGCTTCCATCATTTATTTTTTTTGTTTACCGTGGTTACTCTGGAATCAAACTTCTAGAGATAATGAACCCACAAAAGATTAAATTGAACAATTATTTTAAAAATTACCTATATAGAAGTTTTATGAATCATTCTATTGTGTCACGGACAATGGGAGTAAGCGCATTCTAGGATGAACCTCGGAACACATAAAATCATGTGCCAACCATGGTTCATACAAAATACACTTACTGTTCTCTTTCATAACACGGTAGCATTATCTACCCTATGCTGGCTGATAGGCATGCAGCGAGCAGGGTGTAATTAACGAAAAATCGCTCAGGGTAATTAACACAGGATAATCGATTGATCGCCAACCAATTCATCGATCCTTCGATTATTAAAGTCTCATCGATTAATGGTCATGGTTATAGATTGACATCGATCGATCGATCAATTTTGTAAGACTATCGATTAATTACCCATCTCCGTATCGGTACCTATAACACCGCTGCAAGATGTCATTAGTATTTTGCAGTCCACTACACAATGTTGAAGATGTACTTTAAATGCTTGATTCTGAACCGCCAATTTAACTACTGACGGGGCAATATACTTTCCTAACAGACCTTTTAAAATACACCAAGTCCGCAAGGCATTCACGCGCTACCCTTCGAACTTAGGTTCGAAATTTCATACCAGTTTTTGAATTTATTTATTTATATATTTATTCTTAATTCTTTGCAGCATCAGGCAGGGAGTCAGGTTACTCGATACCACCAAACTCAGGTTAGGTACCCGACAACGTTGTAAATCGTTCCACTTAGGTGAGTGCGAGGATCGATAGTTAGGTGCATTTCGATGGGTCAAAGTCCGTTATTTGGTTCCTCGACCACCACCGCACCTAAGTTAGGGCACTCGACACCACAACATTTGGGTTTGATTCTTCTCGGAGATCGATGCTTGGGTCCAAATCGATAGCTCGAAGATTTGTAATGGATAAAGCAAAGATCGATTTTATCGAAATGAAAAATCTTGTAAAAACTGCTCTAAGTCCCATTGTCATACTTCTTTCTTAGTTCGTAAATATTCTATTGCAGTACTTACCATTTCTGTTTTTATCGCGTCCAACTGCGTTTTTATGATTGTCATATTTTTCTCCAGAGCCGCCTTCTCTTTTTCATGTGCGAGGATTTCCATTGTCATATTTCTCTCCACGGCCGCCTTCTCCATTGTCATATTTCTCTCCAAGGCCGCCTTCTCTTTTTCAAGTGCGAGGATCTCCATTGTCATATTTCTCTCCACGGCAGCCTTCTCGAGGATTTTCTTATTATTTTCAACCTGCAATTCCTCAATCTTTTTTTGGCAACCCTTATTTGTCTGCATGGCATCATAAAGTAACTCATGCACGCTTTTCGAGGTGTCACTCTGTGAAGAAATGCAAAAATTAAATGATTAACAACGATAAAACACAAAGATATCAAAACGACAACTAGATCGCTAAAGGATTAGGGACATATGCCAAAGGAACAAAGGAGTGTGAAAGAGAATTTGAGGCATCCATACTAAATTCACTTTTTCTGGAATTAGTATGAAAATGCATTTCCAGTCTGCTCGTTAGTAGTTTCAAAATGGGAATTTGACCCCAGTAGTATGAAAATGATGACTTTAGCGCAGTAAATTATCCAACAGCGTTGCACGATGGTACAGAAAAATACGAATTGAATTATAGTGTTGTACGGCGAGTATTATTCAATATGGCAAAGCTGTAAAAAAGAGAGGATTATATGTTGCCCCTGCAATATGCCACGTTATGCAATGGTGTAATTTAGCCCCTTCAATCTACGGTTTATGCAATGGTGTATTCTTCAAGATTGCGGTTATGCAACAGCGTTGCCGGACGGTGCACTTAAATAAATGAATTAATTATGGGTGAAATTTTGCAACATCGAATTTTACAGTGTTGCCAGATGGTTCAAGAAATTAGTTAATTTTTCGATACAATGTTGTCAGATTGTGCAAAAAATTCGGATTTTCGGACTTGTAAAAATTTTTGGCTTTGAAAGACCGTCTCCTCCAGTATGGGTCTGGTATCGGAGACTGGAGAGTAGGGTCTGATTCGGGAAATTAAAAATTTTTCGGAAAAATACCCTCCTCCGATCCGCCGCGGACGGATGCGATTCTTTTACACTATCGAAGATCGGAAAACTGTACGGACCGAATTAAGATACGACTTTTCGTTTTCGAGATTTCGGACTTGTAAAATTACCCTCCTCCGATCCGCCGCGGACGGATGCAATTCTTTTACACTATCGAAGATCGGAAAACTGTACGGACCGAATTTTGATACGACTTTTCGTTTTCGAGATTTCGGACTTGTAAAATTTTGGCGGCATCCACGATAAACCACATCTTACAGGATGGGCCTGGTATCGGAATCTGGAGAGTAGGGTCTAATATGGGAAATTAAAAATTGTCTAAGTCCCGCGCTGGAAAATATTTTCGGAAAATTTCCCTCCTCCAATCCGCCCCGGTCCGATGCGATTCTTTTACACTATGGAAGATTGGAAAACTGTACAGACTGAATTTTGATACGACTTTTCGTTTTCGAGAAAATCCCACTCTTACCTAAGTCGCATGCATATCTTACGTTTATATACGAGTTTTTATGCTTGTTCGAATAAATGGGAGTAGTATGAAAATAGCGACTTGAGGCCAGTAAATTATCCAACAGCGTTGCATGATTGTGCAGAAAAATATGAATTAAATTAAAGCGTTGTATAGGGATTATTGTTGAATATGGCAACGCTGTAAAAAGAAAGTATTGCATGTTGCCCCTTCAATATGCGGGTTATGCAATGGTGTAATAATGCCCCTTCATTTTTCGGGTTATGCAATGGTGTATTTTTCAAGATGGTGCAGCAGCGTTGCCGCGTGGTGCATGTAAATAAATGATTTATTTATTGGTGAAATTTTGCAACATCGCATTTTACAGTGTTGCCAGATGGGGCGAGAAATTAGTTGATTTTTCCGTACACTGTTGCCAGATTGTGCAAAAAAATTCGGTAAAATTTTTCGGTTTCAAGAGACCGTATCTTTCCATATGGGTCGGTAACAGATACTGTAGATTAGGGTCTGATTCGGTAAAATTGAAAATTTTTCGGAAAATCACCCTCGTCCGATCCGGCGCGGACCGATGCGATTCTTTTCCATTATCGAAGATCGGAAAACTGTACTGAGCGAATTTCGATACGAGTTTTGGTTTTCGAGATTTCGGACTTGTAAAATTTTCGGCTTCGGAAGACCGTATCTTACAGTATGGGCCTGGTATCTGATACTGGAGATTAGGGTCTGATTCGGTAATTTCAAATTTTGTACTAGTGTGCGCTTGGAGATGCGTATCGGGAACCTTCTGTTTTTGGGATGACAGTTTGACGAACAGTTTGACGAATCAAAAATTTTTATTGGATATTTACAGTTACAGTTACAGTTTTAAACAGTTCGCGTTTAGAAAACGCAAACACGTTTCGAAAACGCAAACACGTTTCGAAAACGCAAACACGTTGCATATTATTATTATTTATACGAAATCCTTACTATCGATCCAACTATCGTGACTCGCGTCCAGACCCAACCATTTGACAAAGACCTGGTTTTTCTTGCGACGCAGAATTTTTTCCACCAGGAACGTATCCTTATAGTTGGTGGGTTGGAGTTCTTCGCGGTAAAATTTTCCTTTGATGATCGAATCGTGTGCGTCTTTCAGATCGTACGTGATCGGAACGGTGGGATTGACGCTGACAATCTTGAAAATTTCCGTGCTCCAATTCGGTGTGTATCCTTTCTCGAACATGGCTTTGAGTCTCGAGATCCGGACGTGATCACCGACATTCAGTTTTCGTCGGGCCAGACGTCTCTTTTCAATTTTACTCAGCGGCGGCCCACGAAGCTTTTGCAGGATCATCGGTACATCCTTTTCGGTGACATCGATTGGTTTCATCCCGATTGTGCGAGGAACGCTCCCGTTATATTCACGGATGAGTTTCGGTAATAGATCTACCCACTTGTACGATCCTTGCGCGCTGAACTCTTTCCACATCTTCGTTTTGAGCGTTCGGTTGAATCGCTCCACAATAGAGGCTTTGGTTGTCGAGTACAAGCTGTACATATTGATCTTGTGACGCTTCATCAATGCCTGACATTTGGAGTTGTAGAATTCCGAGCCCATGTCGACTTGTAAGTGTTTCGGTGACTTTCCGGCTGCTTTGAGAACGCGTTGCAGAGCAAAAGTGACATCCGTGGCCGTTTTCGATTTGAGCGGTTCGGCCCACGCCTTTTTCGAGTACGCGTCGATGATGGTGAGGAGATATCTGTATCCTTTGTTGACCGAGGCGTACGGTTGCATCTCGACGAGATCGGCTTGCCATAAATCGAACAATCCGAGAATCCGTACTTTACGACGCGGATAGTTTCGTCGTGCAGGTTTATGTAGCTCCTCGACGATCCCACGTTTTTCTACCGACATGATATTTACCGTCGACGTCGTCCGCTCTCTCGATTCAAATGCTGTTTCGATGCTACTATTTTAACCAGACGATTGTAAGATTGCTGAAGTTGGTGGATACGCTCCAGACAGTGTTGAGCTAATTTCATGGCTTCCTTCCACTTCCGTTCGGACCATTGTTTGTTCACCGCATCCTCAGCGCTTTCGGGATCTCGCACTTGACGAATCCGTTTGTTCGATAGGATATAATTTCCGTCGGAATCCAGTGAGAATCCGTCACCTTTTGGACCGCGGCGGAATTTCGATCGGCCAAAACCGTCCGTGTGACTCATCTCAACACTATTTTCCTTTCATTCGATTCACAACCTCTAGTTGACTGATCCTATTTTCCAGTCGTGATAATTTCGTCTCGAGTCGTTGCGCGATACTTTTGTATTCTTCCATTTTCTCCAAATAAAGCTGTGTCGAATTCATAGCTTCCGTCCACCTCGAGTCTGTCCATTGTTTGTTCACGGCGTCGGTCTCCTCTTCGGGATCTTGCAGTTGTCGGATCCGTTTGTTGGATACAAGATAATTCCTGTCGGGATCCAGTAAGAAACCGTCTCCTTTGAGACCTTGTTTCGTGTTGCGAACGTAAGTCCCTTTCGATCTTCCAAACCGGTCGGTGTGACTCATTTTTGTGCGGAACCTGTATTTAGTGAATGTAATCCGCTTCGCGAAGCTCTTCGATGATACTCAAAATTTCACGATCGTGATCGGTGTGACCAGCTTGTTTCGAAGCTACAAGTAAAACGAGACGTTGGACCAATTCGTTCGGATCGTCCCAATAGACGAGTTCCCGTTTCGCACGATGAATTTTGATACCGGAGCCTTTCTTCAATTGTTTACGTGGTGACTTCCTCGTTGATCTCGGAGTCGATGTAGCGAACAAAGGTTTGATGAGATCGCGGTATTTACGACTGCGGTTCGACTTGGGTCTACCGTGTGGATGATTATCCCAACGATGCGCATTGGTGAGCGTTGGAATTTAGCGCGATCATTTGCTGTGTAATTACGCGGATGTTTCTTAAAAAGGAGCTCCAAGAACCCGGGTGTCGGTTCGAACACCTCATCGCTACCGTCCAAGATTAGTCGTCCGTCCGAATCGAAACTTATGGTTCGGTTTCCGATGAGAAAGTTTCCGTTGATCGCTTTCCGCACACCATACGTGGGATCGGATTGTTTCGGATGTTTTTCCAGATAGTCCAAGTAGAACTGTACGTTCGGGGCAGTGATCGTGTCTCGAGAATCAACGTCGTCGTCTTCCAAGCGACCCGTTGTTTGTTCTTTATCCGTTGCGTCTTGGAACGATTCATCATCATCATCATCATCATCATCATCCTTCTCCTCGTTTGAGTCGTTATCATCATCATCATCATCATTGTTCATATTTTTCGGTGATCCGAACGAAGCAAATAAACTATCAACAAACATTGTTTTATCTTTCGTTTCTGATTTTGAAGGTTCGATCTTGGTTTTCTTTTCCTGAGGAGCAGCAACAAGTGCGGGTGTTGACGACGACGATACAGTTTTCTGCAACGCTGCGAGCGGATCTGTCAACGGTTTGAAAATTTTCTTCAACGTCACCTGAGCGTCCGCCTCTCCGGTGCGAATGGTATTTAACTTCCGTTTGATATCTTGACGGATTTTATCGATACTACCGTATTTCTGAGCGATCGTCGACAACGATAAGTTATCCATCCTGTTCAATAAAAGTATTGAAACCTTTCCCGTACCTTCCCTCGTTCTTATTACTATGTTTATCGATGACTAAAAACCCGTACTTGTCGTGCCAGCACACCGAGCAGATATGTCTGAAATCTTCGAACGTGAAATCTGTGTTGACGTGATCGTCGTAGATGTGTCGCAAGTTTGTATTGTCCTTTTTGAAAACTACGAGCAGGTTAGCGTTATCGCGAATCAATTGTTTCGGTATGCGAGAATAAGTTTGACACAAGTTGAAACTATCGACCGAGCTGTGCCTTCCCATACTGAAATATTCCCGCATCGCATTTTGTTTGTCACAAGCGACATCATCGAAAATGAAGACCGAGTCCGATGCGGCATCGTTTGGTGGAACAATCTCGGCCGTGTCCGAATAGACGTTGTATCCGAGACCGTCGATTCCGTCGAATATCTGACGCAGTTCTTCGTACTTGGGTTGGAACGGTGTCTTGGAGTACAAGTACACGTTCCGGAACTTCAATCCGTTCGGATGTTGTAGCAAGCAAACCATCACGTTTGTTTTACCGCAGTTGGACGGTCCGACGACAATGCAACGGATACTGTCCGGTAACAGCTCACTGTGCCGTCGTCGTTGTCGTCTGTTTTCATTTTGCTTCTTCCGTTTGTCCAGGTTTGGGACTCGCAGTGACTTTCTTTGCTTGACGAATCGCATCGTATTCGTTCCCTATTTTATCGGACAGTTATTTTTTTACTTCTCCGTATAAATAGTATGGACATTTTCGTCAGAGTATGTCACCGAGAAAATTATCAACTTGCAGCAAAACCAATCGAGGACGTGGACTGTTAAACTCGTTGATAAATACACTACCGTTCGAACTACACTTACCGGGCGACTACAGGTACTGCGGACCGGGCACTCGCCTCGCAGAACGATTGAAACGCGGAGATCCGGGTATAAATCCGCTCGACGAAGCTTGCAAGTCCCACGACATCGCTTACAGTAAGACCAAAGACACCACCGAGAGGAACAAAGCCGATTTCATACTTGCGGACAGAGCTTGGGAACGTGTGAAAGCGTCCGACTCATCGTTGGGCGAAAGAGCGGCAGCATACGCCGTAACGAACGCTATGAAACTCAAAGTTAAACTCTGAATGGGTCTAAACATGACGGTGGCAGCGAAAAAACCGAAACCTAAGAAGAAGAAGAGAGCGTCGAAGAAGAAGACGAAACCGGTGGAGCGGTCGATCGAACGAATTTTGGCTCTCCCAAAGATGGGTGCCGGGGCGTCGAAAACTAAGAAGAAGAAGAAACCGGCGGAGCGAATCTTGGCTATCCCGAAGACGGGTGCCGGAGTCAAGAATCTCCTGACGAGTATCGGTCTGGCCGCGCGAACAATCACACCGGTAGCGAAAATGATCAAGACGGTCATCGACGGATCTTTGAAGAAGAATGTACACCTCGGTGAAGGATTGTACTTGCGACCGTACCGTAAAGGTTACGGACTTTACATGAGACCTTACCGAAAGAATTTAAACTGATCCGTGAGCTACCGCGCCGAGCGATGACGGATGTTGAGTTGAGGATCGCTGCGACAGAACAATTACGAATCCCGCATTTCCGCGGTGTGTTCATGATCGATGAATTGGCGACCAAGAAACCCAAACGCCCCGAGTGTGGTATCATCAATCTGGACCGAAGCGATGGACCCGGTACAGATTGGACAGCATACCGGATTTCAAAGAGCGGTAACGCATTGTACTACGACAGCTTCGGTGATCTACCACCACCCGTTGAAATTACGCTTTCTACATTCACAATACACTGTCTCGTCAAAGTGCTTCGTTGACCTCGCAGTGTTGGATCGCATGAATTCTGCTTGTTGTGCTACTTGCAGTAGGGTGAAAATGCCGACTTAAGAACAAAAGTTTTTAGCCAAATTGTGCCGAAAAATACGAATTAAATTACAGCGTTGTATAGGGATTATTGTTCAATATGGCAACGCTGTAAAAAGAAAGTATTGCATGTTGCCCCTTCAATATGCGGGTTATGCAATAGTGTAATAATGCCCCTTCATTTTTTGGGTTATGCAATGGTGTATTTTTCAAGATGGCGCAGCAGCGTTGCCGAACGGGGCACGTAAATAAATGATTTATTTATTGGTGAAATTTTGCAACATTGCATTTTACAGTGTTGCCAGATGGGGCAAGAAATTAGTTGATTTTTTCCGTACACTGTTGCCAGATTGTGCAAAAAAATTCGGATTTTCGGACTTGTAAAATTTTTTGGTTTCGAAAGACCGTATCTTTCCATATGTGTCGGTATCAGATACTGTAGATTAGGGTCTGATTCGGTAAAATTGAAAATTTTCGGAAAATCACCCTCGACCGATCCGTTGCGGATTGATGCGATTCTTTTACGCTATTGAAGATCGGAAAACTGTACGGACCGAATTTCGATACGAGTTTTGGTTTTCGAGATTTCGGACTTGTAAAATTTTTCGGTTTCGAAAGACCGTATCTTACAGTGTGGGCCTGGTATTGGAGACTGGAGATTAGGGTCTGATTCGGTAATTGGATTTTCGGACTTGTAAAAATTTTCGATTTCGAAAGACCGTATCTTACAGTATGGGTCTGGTATCGGAGACTGGAGATTAGGGTCTGATTCGGGCAATTAAACAATTTTCGGAAAATTACCCTCCTCCGATCCGTAGCGGACCGATGCGATTCTTTTACACTATCGAAGATCGGAAAACTGTACTGACCGAATTTTGATACGACTTTTAGTTTCCGAGATTTCGGACTTGTAAAATTTTCGATTTCGAAAGACCATATCCTACAGTATGGACCTGGTATCGGATACTGGAGAGTAGGGTCTGATTCCGGAAATTGGATTTTCGGACTTGTAAAAATTTTCGATTTCGAAAGACCATATCCTACAGTATGGACCTGGTATCGGATACTGGAGAGTAGGGTCTGATTCCGGAAATTGTATTTTCGGACTTGTAAAAATCTTCGATTTCGAAAGACCATATCCTATAGTATGGACCTGGTATCGGATACTGGAGAGTAGGGTCTGATTCTGGAAATTGGATTTTCGGACTTGTAAAAATTTTCGATTTCGAAAGACCATATCCTACAGTATGGACCTGGTATCGGATACTGGAGAGTAGGGTCTGATTCCGGAAATTGTATTTTCGGACTTGTAAAAATTTTCGATTTCGAAAGACCATATCCTACAGTATGGACCTGGTATCGGATACTGGAGAGTAGGGTCTGATTCGGGCAATTGGATTTTCGGACTTGTAAAATTTTTGGGATCAATAGACCATATCCTCCAGGATGGTATCGGTGACTGGAGAGTAGGGTCGGATTCGGGATTTTTGGGATCAATAGACCATATCCTCCAGTATGGTATCGGTGACTGGAGAGGAGGGTCTGATTCGGGATATTAAAACATTATCTAAGTCCTACGCTGGAAAATATTTTCGGAAAATTCTCCTCCTCCGATCCATCCCAACCCGACACGATTCTTTTACACTATCGAAGATCGGAAAACCGTACGACCCGAATTTTGAGACAACTTTTAGTTTTTGAGAAAATCCAACTTTCACCTAAGTCGCATGCGTATCTTATATGTATATACGAGTTTTTACGCTTGCTCGAATAAATGGGTTGGTAGTTCACTCTTGACAGGTTGTATGTCCGATTGTAAAAACACATCTATGATATATACCTATCTTATGTGTATGCGCGGTTCTGTTCCTTACATTGTTTTCAGATTGTGTAAAATATTCGGATTTTCGGACTTGAAAAATTTTCGGGATCAATACACCATATCCTACAGTATGGGTCTGGTATCGGATACTGGAGAGTAGGGTCGGATTCGGGAAATTAAAAAAATTTCGGAAAATCACCATCCTCCGATCCGATTCTTTTACACTATGGAAGATCGGAAAACTGTACAGACCGAATTTTGATACGACTTTTAGTTTTCGCGAAAATCCAACCTTCACCTAAGTCGCATGCGTATCTTATATGTATATACGAGTTTTTTATGCTTGTTTGAATAAATGGATTCTTGAGTTTTACTATTCACCGTTTGTATGTCTGATGTCATAAACACGTCTATGACACATACCTATCTTATGTGTATACGCGGTTTTCTTCGTGGCCTTCGTAGACTGCGGTCCTCGCTCCGTCCAGAGTTCAAAATTCATCGTGAAATAGTTGTGTGTTCATGGATCGCACAACGATGTGACGACTGGCTCTCAGTTTCTACGGATCAAGGGTATCAGAAAAACTTAAAAATTGCGGGCAGCCCCCCTCGCGAACCGGATTGTTTAGGAAACTTCAGCACAAGCCTACGGGTCCTCACTCTATACGTTCCGAAATCAATGTTCAACGTGAAATATCCGTTGGTTCATGGGTCGCAGAATAATCTGAGGACTCTAATTCACTTGTATGGATCAAGGGTTTCAGAAAAAAACTTGAAATTTCATTGCGGGCAGCCCCCCTCGCGAACGGTATGTTTAGGAAACTTCAGCACAAGCCTGCGGGTCCTCACTCTATACATCCCGAAATCAATGTTCAACGTGAAATATCCGTTGGTTCATGGGTCGCAGAATAATCTGAGGACTCTAATTCACTTGTATGGATCAAGGGTGTCAGAAAAACTTAAAATTCATTGTGGGTTCTTACCCAGCGGTCGTGATGCTTTAACTCCGTTTCCGTGCTGCGGTCCTCGATGGATGCGTCACGAGATGATCAATATTCAACGTGAAATATCTGTTGGTTCGTGGATAATCTTATGAATCTTATTCAGTTGTATGGAGTAAGCGGTATACTCGATGACTTCGATTATTTACCGCAACTTCATATGAGAATGTCCATGGTTGATGATTTCGATACTATACCACAGATAGAAACGTAACATATCAATAATCGATGGTATTTGCTTAATATGTCGAAAACGGTACGTCCTAGACGATTTTTGACGAGAACAAACCGCTACATTTCGATTATAAATTCAATGAGAGCACTAGGAAGCCTCTAAAACAGTTAGGAAGCCCAAAATCAATCAATCAATAATTATCTTATTGGAATCCACCGTATTGCTTTCAGGGACGTGTCGTAACCCACGATGGACCGTTCGATCTAACATTTAAGGTAGGGTAAAAGATCGATATTCAGGTCCAAATTACTTCACACTCGATTATTTTACCATAGTTTTAAATATAGTACCTATATAGTGAGAGTATAGATAAATGTGAAACTCCGAGAATCCATCAGGCCTTCACCGATGCCTCCGCGAATAAAGTCAGGGCCAGAAATACAACCAACCTATGAATTTCAATTACACAGAACAATTTACTAATACAATTGTTACGAACCATCGTTTATCAAGCACGTATTTGACTTAGTTATTGCATAAATTTACTCATTTACTGCGGAAGAACGCTCATTTATGTACATTCTGAGCCATGTTGGTTAGAATTGGAATCTACAGACTGGCAGTGAAATTTTGGGCGTTAGAAGTTGGTTAGAAGGGTGCGGTTGCACTTTTGGGTCCAAAACCCTCCATGAAGCGATCCGTCCATACTCTCGCTATACAGGTACTCTAGTTTTAAATAGGAATACATCAATATTCAATTATTTTGATTCATTACCATAGTTTTTTTTTTTTTTTTTTTTAATAGGAATACATCGATGGGCAATTATTTCGATTTTTCACCGTAACATCAAATGGAAAAATCTAGTCAGTTGATGATTGCGAATATTTACCCTAATGGACCACTAGACGAGTTTCTTAACCAAAATTTCACGTAAACCATGATGCGCACACCGAAAATTACCGAAATATGATTCTTGAGATGTTAATTCAAACTACCCGCTCATGAAAGCTCGCAATGCTCCGCGTGATTCACATCACACGCTAAACGTTATCACGATAGTTTCTACGATATAAAAATCTTGACACTTTGGATCAGCTATAGCAAATTGTTTACAGTTTGAACAACACATGATGGGAAATGAATACTTATTGCTCGATTGAGAAGCTTGCTGAAAGCGTTGTAGTGCTCGATTTGATTGTCGTAGAGCTTTGAGCAGTTCAAATTCCCCGTAACCAATATGTGAAATGAAAACGTTAATATCTTCGTTAGGAGTTGGTTTCAGTAATTTAGTTGCGTGAATCGTGTTCTCCGTGAAGCTCTGGTTAAGAAACACGTATCAGAATGCTTAAATTCGCACCTTATCTAGTGGTCAATTTTAAATGGGAATGTAACAATACTCGATGATTTCGATTACTTACCACAACTTCACATGAGAATGTTAATGGTCGATGATTTCGATAGAAATAAAGGTAAAATATCAATAATCGATGGATTTTGCTCGATATCTGGAAAACGATGCGTCCTACACGATTTCTGACGGCAACACACCCGCTACTTTTCAAATATGAATGCAATGAGACCACCGGAAGCCTCCAAAAAATTTATCAAACCTAAAAGATGTTGAATTTCATTGCGGGAACCCCCCCAGTTGCGAAGAACGGTATTGAAAAAGCTCCAGTAGGTACATTGCTTTACGGTCCCCGTCAAAATCAGAACTGAGAACTCAAGAGGGAACTGATGCATTTGATTGTGAGTCAAAATCAGAACTTCATAAAGAACTTGAGATAAAGGATACCGCAGAAGCGGATCATAACTCTAGTAAAGATAAAAAGGGTGATGCGAAGATCCATGTAGAGATGGATAAAAACCATGTTTTGAAGCCCCAAAATCGTGAGAATGATTTTTTTTTGGGTCAAGGAGTGATGTAAATGAACTTGATGAGTTTATTTTAAATGTACAATCCATTGACTGTGATGTACCCAAAACTTTTAATGAAGTTGAGAATAGAGCTGATAAAATTCAATGGCAGCAAGTCATTAAAGAGGAGCTTGACTTTCTCACATTCAACAATACTTGGAGTCTTGTACCAAAGCCTGAGGATAAAAATATTGTTGATTGTAAATGGATTTTTACAATTAAGAAGGATGAATTTGGGAAACCTAAAAAACATAAAGCGCGGTTAGTTGCTCGTGGCTTCAGTCAAAAAAAAATAAGCTAAAGACTATGATGAAACTTTGACTCCTCTCGCTCGAATAGAATTCTGGTGGCTTTTACCAACCAATTTGATTTGCTAATTCACCAAATGGATGTAAAACAGCTTTTCTGAATGGAAATTTGAGAGAGAGGAAATTTATATGAGAATTGGGAACTGTACGAGGTCTGTCCGGAAAATATCGGTTGTTCACGTAGGCTGGAGTCGAAAATTAACTTTTTTGAATTCTCATAGTACTGTCACCTGATGGAAGCAACCTCATGGTTCCTCATATGAAAATTAAGTTATCTGGTAGCTTGGTGAGTTGCAAAAAGACTCATAAAAGGTCCTGACTACTTGCACAGCATGGTGTACATAATGATATGCACAAGACAGCTGATTTGTGCGCTGCAATAAGTATTTTATGCAAATATACAAGCAAGAACATTAAGATCTTGTGGCAGTACTTGAAAAGGGTGTTACGATACCTATAAGGCTCAAGGAATTTGAAATTGACCTATACAAAGAAACTAATATTTACTGATATCTTGAGTGGTCACTGTGATTCTGATTGGGCAACAGATGAAAACGATAGAAAGAGCACGGCAAGCTTCTTATTTCAATTATTTGAAAACTGTACCTTTTGTTGGAATACCAAAAGCAAAACTCTGTGGCTACCTCATCCACTGAATCAGAGTATATGGCGCTTTTTGAAGCTGTCAGGGAAGCTCTTTGGTTGAAATCGTTTCTGAGTAGTATTAATATGACTGCAATAACTCCCATTTTAATTTATGAAGACAACACCGGTTACATAAGTATTGCAAAGAATCCAAGTAGTCACAAAAGATCAAAACACACGCATGTAAAGTATCATTTTTCTAGAGAACAGGTAGAAAAAGGGCTAAAAAATGTGAAATATGTTCCAACAGGTGATCAGCTAGCCGATTTACTGACCAAACCATTATCCACCATAAAATTCAAGAAATTAAGACCAGGGCTGGATCTTCAAAATTAGTAAAATTAGAAATTAGCAAGTCAAAATGCAAGTAGACTCGTCAAAAAATCCAAGTGGACTCGTCAAAATAAGTCTCCTTTGAATATATCCTTCATCGCTCTCTAAGTGTTTTCTTTGCTCTCCTCTATCGAGTTGAAATGTAAGCTAAGGAAACAGACAAAAGTCGCAGGGAAGATCAAAACACATAGATGTAAAGTATCCTTTTCTAGAGAACAGGTAGAAAAAGTGCTAATAAATGTGAAATATGTTCCAACAGGTGATCAGCTAGCCGATTTACTGACCAAACCGTTATCCACCATAAAATTCAAGAAATTAAGACCAGGGCTGGGTCTTCAAAATTAGCAAAATTAGAAATTAGCAAGTCAAAATTCAAATGGACTCGTCAAAATAACTCTCCTTTGAATATTCCCTTCAGCGCTCTCTAAGTGTTTACTTTGATCTCCTCTATCGAGTTGAAACGTAAGCTAAGGAAACAGACAAAAGTCGCAGGGAGCTAAATCTGGACTTTAGGAGGATGCGGCATGTAGGATGCTGTGCTTCGCTAAAACTGTGGCCGGCGAGCATTATCATGATGGAACATCCAGTCACCGCTTGCCCGCAATTATTCACGACGTATTTACCTGATAGAGCGTTGTAAAGTTTCCCTGGTCAGTTTCTTCTATAATCGTTGTACCGCGAGGAATATATATTCATGATATCCAGGGTGCAATCCATTTGAGGACTGTGCTTTTGTCTCAGGGTCGTAGCCGTAGACTCATTTGAAGTAAAATTTAATGAATCTTCACCCTCGGTTATTTTACGAAAAAATAAAAGGAAACGCGAGCATGACACTTGACACGCATATTTTGATCAGTTATCTTTCTAATATCCGATTGAAAGCTATCGAAGTTCTGATAAAGAATCCAAGTAGCTACAAAAGATCAAAACATATAGATGTAAAGTATCATTTTTCTAGAGAACAGGTAGAAAATGGGCTAATAAATGTGAAATATGTTCCAACCGGTGATCAGCTAGCCGATTAATTAACCAAACCGTTAGCCACCGCAAAATTCAAGAATTTAAGACCATGGTTGGGTCTTCAAAATAAGCAAAATTAGAAATTATCAAGTCAAAATTCAAGGAGCTGAGTTTGAGATGGAGTAACAACGTGTCTGGAAAAGGAAGCGGACAAACCTATTCACCAACTCTGTTCGCATTCCTGGAATCTTAGTGGACGTTTTTACAATGCGTTTTCGAAACGTGTTCGCGTTTTCGAAACGTGTTTGTGTTTTCGAAACGTGTTCGCGTTTTCGAAACGTGTTTGCGTTTTCGAAACGTGTTTGTGTTTTCGAAACGTGTTTGCGTTTTCGAAACGTGTTTGCGTTTTCTAAACACGTCTAACTCATGAACCCTGTCCACAAGGTTCTGGATACATACCCAAGGCTCATAAATTATGCACATAATTCCGTTAAACGCAAACACGTTTCGAAAACGCAAACACGTTTCGAAAACGCAAACACGTTTCGAAAACGCAAACACGTTTCGAAAACACAAACACGTTTCGAAAACGCAAACACGTTTCGAAAACGCGAACACGTTTCGAAAACACAAACACGTTTCGAAAACGCGAACACGTTTCGAAAACGCATTGTAAAAACGTCCACTAAGATTCCAGGAATGCGAACAGAGTTGGTGAATAGGTTTGTCCGCTTCCTTTGAAACGTGTTTGTGTTTTCGAAACGTGTTTGCGTTTTCGAAACGTGTTTGCGTTTTCGAAACGTGTTTGCGTTTAACGGAATTATGTGCATAATTTATGAGCCTTGGGTATGTATCCAGAACCTTGTGGACAGGGTTCATGAGTTAGACGTGTTTAGAAAACGCAAACACGTTTCGAAAACGCAAACACGTTTCGAAAACACAAACACGTTTCGAAAACGCAAACACGTTTCGAAAACGCGAACACGTTTCGAAAACACAAACACGTTTCGAAAACGCGAACACGTTTCGAAAACGCATTGTAAAAACGTCCACTAAGATTCCAGGAATGCGAACAGAGTTGGTGAATAGGTTTGTCCGCTTCCTTTTCCAGACACGTTGTTACTCCATCTCAAACTCAGCTCCTTGAATTTTGACTTGATAATTTCTAATTTTGCTTATTTTGAAGACCCAACCATGGTCTTAAATTCTTGAATTTTGCGGTGGCTAACGGTTTGGTTACTTAATCGGCTAGCTGATCACCGGTTGGAACATATTTCACATTTGTTAGCCCATTTTCTACCTGTTCTCTAGAAAAATGATACTTTGCATCTATATGTTTTGATCTTTTGTAGCTACTTGGATTCTTTATCAGAACTTCGATAGCTTTCAATCGGATATTAGAAAGATAACTGATCAAAATATGCGTGTCAAGTGTCATGCTCGCGTTTCCTTTTATTTTTTCGTAAAATAACCGAGGGTGAAGATTCATTAAATTTTACTTCAAATGAGTCTACGGCTACGACCCTGAGACAAAAGCACAGTCCTCAAATGGATTGCACCCTGGATATCATGAATATATATTCCTCGCGGTACAACGATTATAGAAGAAACTGACCAGGGAAACTTTACAACGCTCTATCAGGTAAATACGTCGTGAATAATTGCGGGCAAGCGGTGACTGGATGTTCCATCATGATAATGCTCGCCGGCCACAGTTTTAGCGAAGCACAGCATCCTACATGCCGCATCCTCCTAAAGTCCAGATTTAGCTCCCTGCGACTTTTGTCTGTTTCCTTAGCTTACGTTTCAACTCGATAGAGGAGATCAAAGTAAACACTTAGAGAGCGCTGAAGGGAATATTCAAAGGAGAGTTATTTTGACGAGTCCATTTGAATTTTGACTTGCTAATTTCTAATTTTGCTAATTTTGAAGACCCAGCCCTGGTCTTAATTTCTTGAATTTTATGGTGGATAACGGTTTGGTCAGTAAATCGGCTAGCTGATCACCTGTTGGAACATATTTCACATTTATTAGCACTTTTTCTACCTGTTCTCTAGAAAAGGATACTTTACATCTATGTGTTTTGATCTTCCCTGCGACTTTTGTCTGTTTCCTTAGCTTACATTTCAACTCGATAGAGGAGAGCAAAGAAAACACTTAGAGAGCGATGAAGGATATATTCAAAGGAGACTTATTTTGACGAGTCCACTTGGATTTTTTGACGAGTCTACTTGCATTTCGACTTGCTAATTTCTAATTTTACTAATTTTGAAGATCCAGCCCTGGTCTTAATTTCTTGAATTTTATGGTGGATAATGGTTTGGTCAGTAAATCGGCTAGCTGATCACCTGTTGGAACATATTTCACATTTTTTAGCCCTTTTTCTACCTGTTCTCTAGAAAAATGATACTTTACATGCGTGTGTTTTGATCTTTTGTGACTACTTGGATTCTTTGCAATACTTATGTAACCGGTGTTGTCTTCATAAATTAAAATGGGAGTTATTGCAGTCATATTAATACTACTCAGAAACGATTTCAACCAAAGAGCTTCCCTGACAGCTTCAAAAAGCGCCATATACTCTGATTCAGTGGATGAGGTAGCCACAGAGTTTTGCTTTTGGTATTCCAACAAATGGTACAGTTTTCGAATAATTGAAATAAGAAGCTTGCCGTGCTCTTTCTATCGTTTTCATCTGTTGCCCAATCAGAATCACAGTGACCACTCAAGATATCAGTAAATATTAGTTTCTTTGTATGGGTCAATTTCAAATTCCTTGAGCCTTATAGGTATCGTAACACCCTTTTCAAGTACTGCCACAAGATCTTAATGTTCTTGCTTGTATATTTGCATAAAATACTTATTGCAGCGCACAAATCAGCTGTCTTGTGCATATCATTATGTACACCATGCTGTGCAAGTAGTCAGGACCTTTTATGAGTCTTTTTGCAACTCACCAAGCTACCAGATAACTTAATTTTCATATGAGGAACCATGAGGTTGCTTCCATCAGGTGACAGTACTATGAGAATTCAAAAAAGTTAATTTTCGACTCCAGCCTACGTGAACAACCGATATTTTCCGGACAGACCTCGTACAGTTCCCAATTCTCATATAAATTTCCTCTCTCTCAAATTTCCATTCAGAAAAGCTGTTTTACATCCATTTGGTGAATTAGCAAATCAAATTGGTTGGTAAAAGCCACCAGAATTCTATTCGAGCGAGAGGAGTCAAAGTTTCATCATAGTCTTTAGCTTATTTTTTTTTGACTGAAGCCACGAGCAACTAACCGCGCTTTATGTTTTTTAGGTTTCCCAAATTCATCCTTCTTAATTGTAAAAATCCATTTACAATCAACAATATTTTTATCCTCAGGCTTTGGTACAAGACTCCAAGTATTGTTGAATGTGAGAAAGTCAAGCTCCTCTTTAATGACTTGCTGCCATTGAATTTTATCAGCTCTATTCTCAACTTCATTAAAAGTTTTGGGTACATCACAGTCAATGGATTGTACATTTAAAATAAACTCATCAAGTTCATTTACATCACTCCTTGACCCAAAAAAAAATCATTCTCACGATTTTGGGGCTTCAAAACATGGTTTTTATCCATCTCTACATGGATCTTCGCATCACCCTTTTTATCTTTACTAGAGTTATGATCCGCTTCTGCGGTATCCTTTATCTCAAGTTCTTTATGAAGTTCTGATTTTGACTCACAATCAAATGCATCAGTTCCCTCTTGAGTTCTCAGTTCTGATTTTGACGGGGACCGTAAAGCAATGTACCTACTGGAGCTTTTTCAATACCGTTCTTCGCAACTGGGGGGGTTCCCGCAATGAAATTCAACATCTTTTAGGTTTGATAAATTTTTTGGAGGCTTCCGGTGGTCTCATTGCATTCATATTTGAAAAGTAGCGGGTGTGTTGCCGTCAGAAATCGTGTAGGACGCATCGTTTTCCAGATATCGAGCAAAATCCATCGATTATTGATATTTTACCTTTATTTCTATCGAAATCATCGACCATTAACATTCTCATGTGAAGTTGTGGTAAGTAATCGAAATCATCGAGTATTGTTACATTCCCATTTAAAATTGACCACTAGATAAGGTGCGAATTTAAGCATTCTGATACGTGTTTCTTAACCAGAGCTTCACGGAGAACACGATTCACGCAACTAAATTACTGAAACCAACTCCTAACGAAGATATTAACGTTTTCATTTCACATATTGGTTACGGGGAATTTGAACTGCTCAAAGCTCTACGACAATCAAATCGAGCACTACAACGCTTTCAGCAAGCTTCTCAATCGAGCAATAAGTATTCATTTCCCATCATGTGTTGTTCAAACTGTAAACAATTTGCTATAGCTGATCCAAAGTGTCAAGATTTTTATATCGTAGAAACTATCGTGATAACGTTTAGCGTGTGATGTGAATCACGCGGAGCATTGCGAGCTTTCATGAGCGGTTATTTTGAATTAACATCTCAAGAATCATATTTCGGTAATTTTCGGTGTGCGCATCATGGTTTACGTGAAATTTTGGTTAAGAAACTCGTCTAGTGGTCCATTAGGGTAAATATTCGCAATCATCAACTGACTAGATTTTTCCATTTGATGTTACGGTGAAAAATAGAAATAATTGCCCATCGATGTATTCCTATTAAAAAAAAAAAAAAAAAAAAACTATGGTAATGAATCAAAATAATTGAATATTGATGTATTCCTATTTAAAACTAGAGTACCTGTATAGCGAGAGTATGGACGGATCGCTTCATGGAGGGTTTTGGACCCAAAAGTGCAGCCGCACCCTTCTAACCAACTTCTAACGCCCAAAATTTCACTGCCAGTCTGTAGATTCCAATTCTAACCAACATGGCTCAGAATGTACATAAATGAGCGTTCTTCCGCAGTAAATGAGTAAATTTATGCAATAACTAAGTCAAATACGTGCTTGATAAACGATGGTTCGTAACAATTGTATTAGTAAATTGTTCTGTGTAATTGAAATTCATAGGTTGGTTGTATTTCTGGCCCTGACTTTATTCGCGGAGGCATCGGTGAAGGCCTGATGGATTCTCGGAGTTTCACATTTATCTATACTCTCACTATATAGGTACTATATTTAAAACTATGGTAAAATAATCGAGTGTGAAGTAATTTGGACCTGAATATCGATCTTTTACCCTACCTTAAATGTTAGATCGAACGGTCCATCGTGGGTTACGACACGTCCCTGAAAGCAATACGGTGGATTCCAATAAGATAATTATTGATTGATTGATTTTGGGCTTCCTAACTGTTTTAGAGGCTTCCTAGTGCTCTCATTGAATTTATAATCGAAATGTAGCGGTTTGTTCTCGTCAAAAATCGTCTAGGACGTACCGTTTTCGACATATTAAGCAAATACCATCGATTATTGATATGTTACGTTTCTATCTGTGGTATAGTATCGAAATCATCAACCATGGACATTCTCATATGAAGTTGCGGTAAATAATCGAAGTCATCGAGTATACCGCTTACTCCATACAACTGAATAAGATTCATAAGATTATCCACGAACCAACAGATATTTCACGTTGAATATTGATCATCTCGTGACGCATCCATCGAGGACCGCAGCACGGAAACGGAGTTAAAGCATCACGACCGCTGGGTAAGAACCCGCAATGAAATTTTAAGTTTTTCTGACACCCTTGATCCATACAAGTGAATTAGAGTCCTCAGATTATTCTGCGACCCATGAACCAACGGATATTTCACGTTGAACATTGATTTCGGAACGTATAGAGTGAGGACCCGTAGGCTTGTGCTGAAGTTTCCTAAACAATCCGGTTCGCGAGGGGGGCTGCCCGCAATTTTTAAGTTTTTCTGATACCCTTGATCCGTAGAAACTGAGAGCCAGTCGTCACATCGTTGTGCGATCCATGAACACACAACTATTTCACGATGAATTTTGAACTCTGGACGGAGCGAGGACCGCAGTCTACGAAGGCCACGAAGAAAACCGCGTATACACATAAGATAGGTTTGTGTCATAGACGTGTTTATGACATCAGACATACAAACGGTGAATAGTAAAACTCAAGAATCCATTTATTCAAACAAGCATAAAAAACTCGTATATACATATAAGATACGCATGCGACTTAGGTGAAGGTTGGATTTTCGCGAAAACTAAAAGTCGTATCAAAATTCGGTCTGTACAGTTTTCCGATCTTCCATAGTGTAAAAGAATCGGATCGGAGGATGGTGATTTTCCGAAATTTTTTTAATTTCCCGAATCCGACCCTACTCTCCAGTATCCGATACCAGACCCATACTGTAGGATATGGTGTATTGATCCCGAAAATTTTTCAAGTCCGAAAATCCGAATATTTTACACAATCTGAAAACAATGTAAGGAACAGAACCGCGCATACACATAAGATAGGTATATATCATAGATGTGTTTTTACAATCGGACATACAACCTGTCAAGAGTGAACTACCAACCCATTTATTCGAGCAAGCGTAAAAACTCGTATATACATATAAGATACGCATGCGACTTAGGTGAAAGTTGGATTTTCTCAAAAACTAAAAGTTGTCTCAAAATTCGGGTCGTACGGTTTTCCGATCTTCGATAGTGTAAAAGAATCGTGTCGGGTTGGGATGGATCGGAGGAGGAGAATTTTCCGAAAATATTTTCCAGCGTAGGACTTAGATAATGTTTTAATATCCCGAATCAGACCCTCCTCTCCAGTCACCGATACCATACTGGAGGATATGGTCTATTGATCCCAAAAATCCCGAATCCGACCCTACTCTCCAGTCACCGATACCATCCTGGAGGATATGGTCTATTGATCCCAAAAATTTTACAAGTCCGAAAATCCAATTGCCCGAATCAGACCCTACTCTCCAGTATCCGATACCAGGTCCATACTGTAGGATATGGTCTTTCGAAATCGAAAATTTTTACAAGTCCGAAAATACAATTTCCGGAATCAGACCCTACTCTCCAGTATCCGATACCAGGTCCATACTGTAGGATATGGTCTTTCGAAATCGAAAATTTTTACAAGTCCGAAAATCCAATTTCCAGAATCAGACCCTACTCTCCAGTATCCGATACCAGGTCCATACTATAGGATATGGTCTTTCGAAATCGAAAATTTTTACAAGTCCGAAAATCCAATTTCCGGAATCAGACCCTACTCTCCAGTATCCGATACCAGGTCCATACTGTAGGATATGGTCTTTCGAAATCGAAAATTTTTACAAGTCCGAAAATCCAATTTCCGGAATCAGACCCTACTCTCCTGTATCCGATACCAGGTCCATACTGTAGGATATGGTCTTTCGAAATCGAAAATTTTACAAGTCCGAAATCTCGGAAACTAAAAGTCGTATCAAAATTCGGTCAGTACAGTTTTCCGATCTTCGATAGTGTAAAAGAATCGCATCGGTCCGCTACGGATCGGAGGAGGGTAATTTTCCGAAAATTGTTTAATTGCCCGAATCAGACCCTAATCTCCAGTCTCCGATACCAGACCCATACTGTAAGATACGGTCTTTCGAAATCGAAAATTTTTACAAGTCCGAAAATCCAATTACCGAATCAGACCCTAATCTCCAGTCTCCGATACCAGGCCCACACTGTAAGATACGGTCTTTCGAAACCGAAAAATTTTACAAGTCCGAAATCTCGAAAACCAAAACTCGTATCGAAATTCGGTCCGTACAGTTTTCCGATCTTCAATAGCGTAAAAGAATCGCATCAATCCGCAACGGATCGGTCGAGGGTGATTTTCCGAAAATTTTCAATTTTACCGAATCAGACCCTAATCTACAGTATCTGATACCGACACATATGGAAAGATACGGTCTTTCGAAACCGAAAAATTTTACAAGTCCGAAAATCCGAATTTTTTTGCACAATCTGGCAACAGTGTACGGAAAAAATCAACTAATTTCTTGCCCCATCTGGCAACACTGTAAAATGCAACTTTGCAAAATTTCACCAATAAATAAATCATTTATTTACGTGCCCCGTTCGGCAACGCTGCTGCGCCATCTTGAAAAATACACCATTGCATAACCCGAAAAATGAAGGGGCATTATTACACCTTTGCATAACCCGCATATTGAAGGGGCAACATGCAATACTTTCTTTTTACAGCGTTGCCATATTGAACAATAATCCCTATACAACGCTGTAATTTAATTCGTATTTTTCGGCACAATTTGGCTAAAAACTTTTGTTCTTAAGTCGGCATTTTCACCCTACTACTTGCCTATTTTGAAATTTCATTAAATGAAAACTAAAGGGGTTGATATGTGCGAGTTAATGACGCGCCTTATTAACACATTGTGTTGGAGTTCACTGCTTGTTTTTTTTTTTTTTTTTTTTTTTTTTTTTTTTTTTTTTTTTTTATGCAGGTAAATGGTGACATTTTTTGGATTGCTCCGAAATTTTGTAAAAAAATCTAAGTTTTGTTTTTTTGGAAGGATATCACGTATTTTTGGTATGGCTTCTAAGAAGTTTCAGGCAAAGAGGGTGGGTTCCCATTCTAAATTTAAAAGTTTTCCCTGGGCGAGAGGCAGAGAGCTAACGACGCCCCTGCCCCCCCCCCCTCTCCGACCCTCAAATGCGGCCCACTTTTCTTGAAGGAAGTTTCGTTCAAACCCCATGGCAATAATCTGTAATTTGTCTCGAGACATCAATAAGAAGGATCCATATTTTTGGCACACCCTGTGTGTACATCACAGAAAAAAAACCGCAGGTCAGTATTAAAATCGTGACCAAGTTAGGTCACCTGACGTAATCACGGTCTACTCTAGTAATGCCTGATTCTCATTGGCTACGATAGAAACTACAGGAAAGCGATCATAGAGAAAATACAGAAGGTGGTTGCATAGCAGCCATCTTGAAGATTTGCTGTGATGTAGAAAAGTACACGGACTTGCGCGCTGTTCAAATAAAAGTACATTTCATTCATTTCATGTTGGAACCCGTATAAGGACCTACATCACCATTCAAACTGACATTGAAAGTCATATAATTGAAAATTAATTAGTTACCATGACTTTCCAATTTCTGCTTTTTTGACGCCCAGAACGTAATTTAACATAGTTATACCTTCAAAACGGGATGAGTCGAGATAAAAGTTGTTATTATATGATTTTTAACTTACAAATTATTTTCAGCTACAGTTGACCATTGATAAAAAAACATATTAAAACATTAAAACTCATAGCTACGAGTTTTTATAGCCAAAATAAGTGGGAACCTCACAACCTTTCCCGCTCCTTTTTAAATTTCAAAGAGGTCTCGGTTTTCCCGCGATCCTATTGAATTGACCAATCAGAAGGGCGGCTTCATTTTTAGCTGTGACGTAGAAAAGTACATTTCTCCGCTTGCCACCACTGTCTATGGAAAGCGATAGATATAGAGGTTATGTTTTTGTTTTGTTGGAAAATTTTGGATCTGGAATGGGTTTTGCCGACTGGCGACTTGGACGGTCAACCAAAGACGTAAAGACGGAGCGCTAAAAGCAAAAAATGAAGCTTCTTCTCAATCACCTCTACTATTGGCTAGAGGATTGGCGGCGAAATCGGGACAAGTTTGAAATTCAAATGTAGGGCGGGAACTAAATAAAATTTCGGAAAGAAAGTATTTTAGGTTGATTTTTGCCCAAATTCACTTACACACCCATATTCTTATAACTTTAGTTTAGTTTTGGTCCGTCGTCGACCGATTAATTTCCTTTGGGAGTAACGGTCATCTACGACTGTAACGGCCTGTTTGAACCGGCAGAACCACCATGAGCAGAAGAAAAACTAACTTTATCTGAGATTACTGCCTGTTACCGAGCAAAAGTAGAAGTATCATAATAGGACGCAGTACCAACTTTCTTAATTTATTCGTTTTAGGCATTAAAATACGTTTCAAAGAAGAAATGTGGAAAAATCAAGAGGACAAGTTCAAATCAAATTTCTGTTTGCCGCCATGGATTCCCGCGCTCATTTACACACTCACACAAGCACCCAGCGCCAAACCAGGCTTCACTTTTCCCCGTGCTTTTAGATACGAGCACTCCGTCTATATGTCTTTGCGGTCAACCGTTGGAATTCGGCGATTAACCGCCCCGAATCTCCACCGCGGCGGTGCGTTTTCGGGGATTCGGCACTCTCAACGTTGTGGCGGACCGCCGCCGCCTTGTAACACAATCTAGACCGCGCACTACGCCCGATTTAAGGCGGAGGAGGTAAGACAGCTAGTGGGGTAAATCAGGGTAAAGACGCGCCTTCAGCTTAGTTGATACAGCCGGGTGTACGAAGCGTACCAGGCAATGGCACAGGCAAGACTGCACTCTACGTTTCTTCTAATAGAAGTAAAATATAATTTTTTTGAGGGACACTCTACATTTCTTCTATTGCAGAAGAAAAGTAAAATGAATATAAAACATAGAGGGGGGGGGGGGGGTAGGGGTCGTAGTAGAAATGTGCTCTGCTTCTACCCGAAACCCATGTTAGAACATCTTTAGTTGCTACATGATCAAATGGTGTAGAAGAAAAAACAAATGCAGAAAAAAATGTTATACGGGATAAACCATGTTTGTGTGTAAAATTTTGGAGAGATTTGAATGAACCGAAAAATTGGTATCACAGCAATGCCCCGCAGATTATTGCCCCGTGAAACTCAGCCTGTTATAACATAATCTGCGGGGGAATAAAATTCTACAATTCTTGGTGCGGGGCTTTGAAACAATTTTATTTCATTCCTGCGGGGGATTGCAAAAATTGTGTTTCATTGCCCCGCACCATAAGTTTTATTGCAATGCCCCGCATCTTGCGGAGCAATGAAATTCCAGTTTGTTTCATGGGGCAATAATCTGCGGGGGATTGACGCGTAATCCGAAAAATCTTCAGCACTGTGATTGAAGTAAAATTAGTTGATCACCCGTTTTCAATGTGCATTGATTTAACATGCATCAATGTTTATCGGGAAATAGCAAACACTATCAACTGATTGGTGTTGCCAGGCTACCGAACTGATTACGCAATTTTAAAGATTGCTTACCTGAAGGGGTCGTGGTCCTGGTCCTGAGAGAGAATCAGTCACCTCTTCATCGAGCAGGTCCAGGAAACCATGTGTCTGAAAAACCGATGAATAAAAATGTGAAATAAAATGTGTTGACTTTCTCACGTTTGTTATGACTGCACATCCATTCTAATAAACCTACGAGTATGCACGTTATTTCAGATCACGCTCACCTGAACAATAAGATGTATTTGGAAAAATATTATTGTAGAGGGAATTCCAAGGAAAAAACCGCCGGAATCACCCATATTGAAGTCTAATAACGAACTGAATTAGGTTGGGGAATTGATATGATGACTATCGCAAAGTAAATGATAGCTAGGACGCTACATTGAGAATTAAAACCGAGATGAAATAATTTTTTCAACCAAACCAAACAACGAAGTTAAAGGTTCAACAGGTGAAGGTGTGCCGAGGGTTATCTTGTGGCAGTGACCATCATTTCCTCAAAATAGAAATAGCTTTTCCTGTTAAAAGTTTTCCACATAGCGTGCCTCAACAGCAGCAGCAGCAGCAGCAACAGGGAGAGAAGGTCCAGCCAGTAGGTAAGGTATAACATCGATAGTCTGCACCACCAAAGTGTCAAGGATCCATATAGGAAGCGGTTAAATGAAAAACTTGATGAAAAACAGGATTTCTGTGATGCCGAAGATCAGTATCAATTCATCAAGACTTGCATCCACGCTGCGACTAGACAGGCCCTTGGAGTGCGCGAAAAGATCACCACTGTGGGACAAAGAGATTGAGGAAGAAATCGGTGCAAAGAGGCGAAAGTACCACTCCTTCCTTCACTCCAAGAGTGATGAGGACAAAATTGCTTACAATCATGCGCAAGCAAAGGTACGAACACGGAAAAAAAAGATTTCCTGAATTTAAGTAAACGCGTCTACTTGGATTTTTTACTTATTTCAAAACGGGTTTGACTTGGAAGAAACTAACGGTTTTCTTAATGTAAGACAACATGATTCGCTTGAAACAAGCGAATCGTGTTTTCTTAAGTAAAATAAACGTTGTTTTAAAATAAGCCAACTTTTGCTTGAATGAAGAAACCAGTTTCTTTAAAATTAGTAAACGGGGTGAACGCCTTCTGAGTCCGGCCGTTGCCTCTTTTTAAGTCAACAGCATGCTTGGTAGAAGAAAATACGTTGTGTCGAAAGAAGAAACTGGTTTCCTCAAAATTAGTAAACGGGGCTAACTCCTTTCGAGGCGACCGGATGCAATTAGCAATACGCCCGTTGATTTTTTACAATTCAACAGTTTCCTTGGTACAGTGAAACACGTTGCGTTTAAAGAAGAAACCGGTTTCCTCAAAATTAGTAAACGGGGCGAACGCCCTCAGCGGGGGAGGATGCAATAAGCCAGACGCTGTTGCCTTCTTTTAACCCAACAGCTTGCTTGGTAGAAGAAAACACGTTGTGTCGAAAGAAGAAAACGGTTTCCTTGGAATTAGTAAACGGGACGAACGCCCTCAGCGAGGGAAGATGCAATAAGCCGGACGCTGTTGCCTTTTAATAACCCAACAGCTTGTTTGATGAAAGAAAACACGGTACGTCAGAAGAAGAAACCAGTTACCTTAAAAGTAGTAAACGGAGTGAGTCCCTTCCGCGGGGAACGAAAGCGGCATGGGACATGTGCGGTTGCCTACTTTCAATATAACATTTTGCTTCGAAGAAGAAACCAGTTTCCTTAAAATTAGTGAACCGGATGGTGACGCCTCCTATGAGAATGATACATGCAATTGCTGCCAGATGCCGTTAGCATCTTCTTAAACCAACACCATTTATGACGGAATAAAAGGAGACGAAAGTTAAAAAATCAAGATGCCCATTATATTTGTCTACAAAATAATTGTTCTTTAGGGAGAAATTCATTTAATGTGTCCTTTGAGAAATCACTCATATGCTCGGCGTCGACAAAAAATTAAATAAATAAAGAAGTAAAGAAGGAGAGGAAGAGGAAATATTTGCGTTGTTTTAAATAGATCGGCACTGTGTATTTGAAGTTTTAATTTTTATTTTTAAATGAAGGGGGCCTCATAAAGAGGACTTAAATACTTAAGTAGTTTGAAGCCGGGAGTTTTTTGCATTGCCTAGGTTCAGTTTCATCGGACAATGTATTTCCTCACACTAAAAAATCGCAATTTTTTTTACTTATTTTCTTCCTTTCTTTTCCTGTCCCGATGAATGAAAGATCCCTCGCAGATAGAATTAAAAAGGGTCAAATAAAATGCATGCTTATGCTAAGGGCCGAGGAAGAAATTAAAAAATGTGGAGAGAATCATACTTTTCAGCATGTCACCCACCAAGTTGACAGATGAAGATAATCGAATAACTCTGCTGCTACGTAGTGTTTACACTGTTCAATATCGATTTTCCGGGTCCCTTTGATTTATGAACGCAACGATGGAGTGGATCGAAAACAAAATACAGTTTTTTCTGTATTTTCGAAAGGAATTTGCGAGTGCAAAATTATTGATATTTAAAACTTTGATTCATTTGTGTCCGGGGAAATTTTGGGTCGAAGGGCCTGTCGGGACCGATCTTTCCGCCCCCCCCCTCCCTCCACAGTCTTGTACGGATACTCATAAGAGCTCAACATTTGTTACTGTAATTGAAGCATTTGACCCTTTTTACCTTGTTTCCCTGCAAAATAGGGTGGATCCAGCACTTCTTTACCACCTTCCTATCAACTTTAGAGAGTGTAACGAAAATGAAGTGCAGCTATACAATAAAATATTAGAACGTCACGCGTGTGATTATGTAAACTGAGTAAAATATAATAGTAATCGAAGATATTGAACTTTTTTAAGAATAAATTGTGACTGTCCACGGAAAAAGATGCCTTAATCCAGAAAATCTCAAATCTTATTTTTTAAAGTAAGGAATTAGAACTATTAATGTTTCTTTTATAGTGCTCACATTCTTCCTTTTCCGCCCGATGTGAATTAATTAGAACTATTGAATAGAACTATTAATATTCTAATTGAAATAGAAAAGTCTAATAAATGGTCCAGAATAGTCTTGAATATTATAATCGAATTGAATAGAACTAGTAATATTTAAAAAATGTAACAATCTCAGTCATCAAAAATAAAAAGTTATTGTGTTACAAACATTTTCGAAGAGTTTCATTCTTTATTCTTATTTTTTTAAAGTCAGCTGCGATTCTTCAAGAAAAAATGAAGAGAGAAAATTTTAAAAAAGGCGCATTGCTTTAAGATGGGAAAGAAACAAAAATAAACGTAAAAAAAGTGACAACAGTAACACGCGTATTTCTTTTTTGCTCCAAATTCATCTTTTCGGGTTCAAAAAATCTTAACCCATCAGGTCTCACGCATATTCACTATCACAATAATGGTGAGAGCCTAAGTCAATGACTTATATAGTGTAAATTCGGCCGACGTAGACATAAGCCCCGATGGCTAAGTAGGTAGGGTGTTAGGTTCGTAAACTGTAGGTCCCACGTTCAAATCCCGATAAGTAGGCCAAAATTTGCAAGTCGGTACTTGCCATGTCGAGTCTTCGATACTTGCAGATATACAATTGAAAATTTTTTTCATCAAAAATTCGATAAATTAAACCATTTTTTGCTATTATTGATCAATAATAATACATATGATATGGGTGCAGTGTGCATACCTGCAGTGACTATTTACTAAATTTAAAACAACAATTGGCTAGAAATAAGTAAACACGCCTGGGAGTTAGGCAACATCCATTCATGCCGGGCGTCCCCGTTTACTAATTCTAAGACAACAGTTGGTTTCAATACAATAAACGCGCATTCCCGTCCAACACGCCGTTTACTAATTTTAAACAAACCATTAACTTGAAGCCAGTAAATGCACGTGGGAGTTACGCAACTGTTTCCTATTTCTAAGTAAACAGTTTACCTAGATCAATACGACGGATACTCACTTCAAACCAACGATAATTTCTTAAATTTAGGAAATATTTTCACGGCATGGAATGTTTCCTTTTTTTAAGTAAACGCTTTCTTCTTTTAAGGGGACGTGGAGCGTTGGATTGAGAAAACGCTATTTCTTGATCCAAGGTAACTCCGTTGTCTTAGTTCAAACCTCCGTTTCTTGTCGATACTTTTTAAGTATCCAGTTTACTTGGTCTAAGACGGCTTCGCCTTGTATTTAGGAAACATTTTTTTCAGTGAAGACTCATTACGAAAAAGAAAAACGAGTCCTGGGAAAACAACTGTTCCAGAATTAATACGTACCTGGGAGGAAGGAGGAGTGCGGAAAGCAGGAAATCGCTAAAAGGCTTGCGAAGGAACATGAAGAAGGATATTATATCTCCGATTACAATCAACCAACTGAATGTTAATCTAGTGTATTCATGCATTTCTACCGTGTTAGCACAGTATGTTTCTCACACAGTTGGTACACCTTTGTGACCATCTTTTTGAGGTTACATGATAACTAGTTTTTTTAAGTTATTGATAGATCGTATTTGATAGGCTGTGCAGCACAGCCCTTTTTTTCTTTTTGTGTTAGGTAGCTATGATGATGGAAGAATAAAATAGTTTTTTATTCTTCAGACCAAGCTGTTTGTGCTGTTTCTCATTTTCACATCTCACACTGGAGGACCATTTTAAAGTACCTATTATTGACGGAAGGGCGACCCGAGTTTCAAGATAGCGCTGCAGAATGTAACGAAGAAATACAGTCCCTTGAGGTTAAACTCGAGGAAGTTGTGAAGGCAATCAAGGAATTAAAGAATGTTACAGCTCCAGGGGCTGGAGATATACCATAACAGTTGATAAAATGCGGAACGGGAAAGTTATTTCAGCTTCTCAGGGACTTGTTTGATCGTTGCATTAAGGGCAAGAAAGTACCAAAGGAGTGGAAAGAGTCCTGGATTTCAGCTAAGCACAATAAAGGAAAGAAGGATGACTGCGAAAAGTACAGGGGGCTATCTGTCGTAGGGACGGTTAGTAAAATTTACGGGAAAGTTTTAAAAGCTAAAATCGAAGAAGAGTGGGCTCCATATGAAGCAGAGGAGCAAGCAGGATTCAGGGCCGGTAGGTCAACTGTCGACCATTTATTCTGTATCACACAACTGGTTGAGAAAAAATGGCCGTAGGACAGGAGCTCCATCTAGTTTTTGTTGATGTTCAGGAAGCGTATGATAGCGTTCCACTAGTGAAACTCTGGGATGCCCTGGAAAAATCGAGTTTTAGTAATGGACTTGTGAATGCGATTAAGAAATATTACTGTGGAAGTTTTACTAGAATTAAATGTCAAGGGCGGTTATCTGGTGGTTTTTATGTTTCTAAAGGTTTAAAACAAGGATATTTTCTGTCACCTACATTATTTAATATCTTTCTAGAACACGTTTTAAAAGGGTGGAAAAAGAAGTGCTCTGGCATGGGCGTTCCCCTAAATGATACGGACACGTTGTACACTCTATGTTTTGCTGATGACCAGGTGGTGATCGCGCAGGATGCGGATGACGCTGAATATATGACTCGGAAATTAGTGCTAGAATATCGAAGGTGGGGCCTAGAGGTCAGTGTCAAGAAAACGGAAAAGTTGGCAATTGGAGGGGATCAGCAAGACATAGAGCTGGAAGATGGACAGTGTATTAAAAGCTACGAGCATTACAAATATTTAGGAGTTCGAGTATCCCAGGATGGAAAGATGGACCAAGCCATAAAAGATCGAAACCTGCAGGGAAGGAAAGCTATTGCTATGTTAAATAGGATTATTTGGGATCAAAGTATCTCTAAAGAAAAGAAGAGAATGATTTATAACACCATAATCAAAAGCATTTTGACCTACGAAAGAGCGTACCAAAAAGATTCTTAAGGCAACTGAGGTGGATTTCTGGCGAAGATCAGCCGGAATCTCGAGGAGAGATCACGTAAGGAACGAAAGAGTCCGTGAGATCATGAACGCCGAGTAGAACATTGTGCATGAAATTATGACCAAACAGCTTGTCTGGTATGGTCATGTTCAACGAATGGCGGATGATCGGTTGCCTAAGAAGGTACTAGATTGCGTTCCTCCTGGGAGAAGACGTAGGGGACGCCCAGCAAAATCGTGGATTGGTGGCATTCAAGATGAAATCACAAGATGCCATTCACTTGATGACCTCTGGATCGATAGGCAAGGATGGCGATTAGGTGTCGCAGAGCGCCCGGGCGCGCTGTAAAGCGACTGGAATGTATGTATGAAATAATTTTTTTATTGACCACAAATATTCTTTAGTTTTTTCCTGCCCCTCTCCCACAAAAAAAGAATTTCCCCCTAGAACTTCAAATATACTTGCTTCGTGGGCCGCCGCTGAGTAAAATTGAAAAGAGACGTCTGGCCCGACGAAAACTGAATGTCGGTGATCACGTCCGGATCTCGAGACTCAAAACCATGTTCGAGAAAGGATACACACCGAATTGGAGCACGGAAATTTTCAAGATTGTCAGCGTCAATCCCACCGTTCCGATCACGTACGATCTGAAAGACGCACACGATACGATCATCAAAGGAAAATTCTACCGCGAAGAACTCCAACCCACCAACTATAAAGATACGTTCCTGGTGGAGAAAATTCTGCGTCGCAAGAAAAACCAGGCCTTTGTCAAATGGTTGGGTCTGGACGCGAGTCACAATAGTTGGATCGATAGTAAGGATTTCGTATAAATAATAATATGCAAAGTGTTTGCGTTTTCTAAACGTGATTGCGTTTTCTAAACGTGATTGCGTTTTCTAAACGTGTTTGCGTTTTCTAAACGTGTTTGCGTTTTCGAAACGTGTTTGCGTTTTCGAAACGTGTTTGCGTTTTCGAAACGTGTTTGCGTTTTCTAAACGTGTTTGCGTTTTCTAAACGCGAACTGTTTAAAACTGTAACTGTAACTGTAAATATCCAATAAAAATTTTTGATTCGTCAAACTGTTCGTCAAACTGTCATCCCAAAACAGAAGGTTCCCGATACGCATCTCCAAGCGCACACTAGTACAAAATTTGAAATTACCGAATCAGACCCTAATCTCCAGTATCAGATACCAGGCCCATACTGTAAGATACGGTCTTCCGAAGCCGAAAATTTTACAAGTCTGAAATCTCGAAAACCAAAACTCGTATCGAAATTCGGTCAGTACAGTTTTCCGATCTTCGATAATGGAAAAGTATCGCATCGGTCCGCGCCGGATCGGACGAGGGTGATTTTCCGAAAAATTTTCAATTTTCCCGAATCAGACCCTAATCTACACTATCCGATACCGACCCATATTGCAAGATACGGTCCTCCGAAACCGAAAATTTTTACAAGTCCGAAAATCCGTATTTTTTGCACAATTTGGCAACACTGTACGGAAAAATCAACTAATTTCTCGTCCCATCTGGCAACACTGTAAAATGCAATGTTGCAAAATTTCACCAATAAATAAATCATTTATTTACATGCACAACGCGGCAACGCTGCTGCGCCATCTTGAAAAATACACCGTTGCATAACTCGAAAAATGAAGGGGCTACATTACACCATTGCATAACCCGCATATTGAAGGGGCAACATGCAATACTTTCTTTTACAGCGTTGCCACATTGAACAATAATCCCTATACAACGCTGTAATTTAATTCATATTTTCTGCACAATTTGGCTAAAAACTTTTGTGGTAAAGTCGGCATTTTCACCCTACTGTCACCGCAGCGCGCTGCTTTTGCCTCCGATGCGCTATCTTGTTCCCTCTTTCTGTCGCGGCTGTAATTGCTCCTCCGGAGCAAATGCCTTTAAATTCTATAAAATTTGGCTCACTTCGATCTAATTGGTGAGGAATTTGAAAATTCTCAATCCTGTTTTAAATGCAGAAAGCCTTTTTTGAGGGGTTTTAAGTAACCCAAAAAATTCTAAATCGACGGTGCAAGTCGGCAATCACATAACTCGGTTTGCGACGTCGCAGACTTCCTGTCGTACTTTATTTTTTAAATGGAAAACTACTCAACGGCAATTCTTTACAACTGTCATAATTTTTCTTATCAATGCGAAGAAAATTCTGCAAAAACTTCAAGAAATAATGTCAATTTGCTCTCCTTTAAAAAAATGACGTAGAGGCGGAGATTTTCAGACACCGCAAACGAGTTATGTGATTGCCGACTTTCACCGTCGAAATGCTGTACAATAAAGACTATGATACCTCAAATAAGTGGCAAAATTAGGAGTTAAGAGTATGGAGCCGTCCTCCAATGATCAATACCATTCGAGACAAGTTGAGTAAATGAAATCATAAATAAGAGAGAAAGAAATAAAACCACAGTTTTTCAAGACGTTCCATCAGATTTCATCCGAAAAATAGAGCAAAAAGAGTAAAATTTTAAGAATTGTCTAGGGAGGCTAGGGGGAGGGGGAAGGGAAAGAGGCTACGTTAAACCCCCCCCCCCCCCCACCGGATGGCGAACGCTACAGCTTGCCCTGTCACTGAACCCACCGCACGCCACTGGAATAGAAGAACGTCCGTCAAGGTAGAGGGTGCGCATTTGATTTCCTGACAGACCGGGCACATTGTGATGTTTGCTTCGGATGATTTTTCCGCTACCGTTGTGGAATTCACTCCAACAACAGCAATGATGATGGTGATGAGAATTATTTTATCAATCATGATTTCTTCCTTGCGATACTGAGAAGAGAATGTATACTATTTATACGAAATCTTTACTATAGAGAGCCGCTCTGCTCCTCTCTCTGGTGTATAGTATAATACTATGCGAATCGCACTCAAAAGTCTGCATATCTTCCAGTCCCGTTCGTCTACTTTCTTGTACCCCTGCTTTAAGAAGTACATTATTTCATGCTCATCTGCGACACGTTCTAGGAGATGGCAAAATCTTTCCGTTATCTCAACTAACCCATAACACCCAACGGGATCGGAAGTGTCTATTGAGCTGAGTTTAAGATGGTGGAACAACTTGTCAGGAAAAAGGAGTCTGGCAAACTTGTTCAAAAGCTCTGCTCGTATTCCTGGAATCTTGAAAGAGAGAGCCTCATATACCGTGTCCAAGGTGTTCATCGCTCTAACCGATTGTGATTTGAGGGTTGGAGCGTCCATACTTGACGAGTTCTTGTTTTGAAATGATCGATCACACTTCCTCGACACTATTTATACGTTCCCTGACTAGAATTGTTAATTTTTCCCACTTGTATGAAAGCGTAGTTTTATATTACTACTACAAATTATGACTACACAGTTTGTCCGAGTGTAACCGAGTCTGGTGATTAGCAAATACTACTATATTTACTCTGAGGTAAATTATAACTCTACATAAAAGTGTAATTTATGTTAAGACTTATGACTACACAGTTTGCCCGAGTGAAACCGAGTTTGGTGATTAACAAATACTACTATATTTACTTTGAGGTAAATCATGACTCTACAGTTTCTTTCCGCTCGGTAAGGAAACTATATATATTTACCTCCGAGTAGAAAACTCGTCAGTCTCACTTTTGATTTTTGAGCCCCAAAATTTTCGGGCCCCCCCGTGGGGCGGGGCTGCGGACCCCAACTTTTATTTTTCAAATAGCAACGCCTATCTGGTAATACCTCATTCGAAAGAGCATAAAAAACTAAGAATTTTGGCGCAAACCGAAGATCAATATCTTTATTTTTGACCGAGTTATGATAGGTCAAAGGTCAAATTTGACCTATGTTCAAAAAATCATAACTCCAGTCCCTGGAAACAATTTGGTTCAAAACGTTCTTGGGTAATTTACCGTGACGAAAAACGTTCTTGAGTAATTCACCGTGACTAAAGGATCCCTCTCGGTCTTCGAGGGACAAGTTTTCTGGGAGTATTCTTCAATGCTTCTTGAAACCAGGGTTTCAAGAAGGATTGAAGTATCCTTGCAGCCAACTGGAAGCCTCAATAAATTGAACAATAGGTCGGTCGAAAAAAGGGGCTGAGTTATGGTCAGGTTCAGGTAAATTGCCACTGAATTCGTATCAAACGAGTTTGAAGGAGATTTAAAGGTCCAACCTTGTTGAGTTTCTTTTTCCCAACCTGACCCGTCGAAAAACCTTGAAAGAGATGGGACGAGAGTCGAGATTCTCAGCTCAACTCCATGCTCGAAGCTCAAATATCCGATACTTCAGACCTTAAAGCTACTCCTCCTACAGGTTTGTTGAACATTTTTTTAACAAATAAGGGAATATGGAAAACTCCCGGTATTAAGGATTACTTGCGGAATCTGTGGACAATAGAATTTAAAAGGTCTGTGCAATAGAAACCGGAGTTTAACTATAACTTGTTTTGTGCTTCCGAATAAGGTTGTTTTTTAAATTCTTAGGAGAGAAAATAGTCTTTTTAAGGGTTTATCGTTTGTCGAATTAAATTTTTAAAGTCAGTTTTGTACATGGATTGTGTGAAGAAAGGCAATTTCATGAGTATCGTTCAGCAATTATCATATTTCAAATATAGAATCACAAAGAAAAATAAATAAAAAGGATATATTAAGTATCACTCGGGTATATCACGTGGAAAATCGAATACTTTTCATTTTCGTACAGTTCGAAATAATCCCTGCCAGCATTAATCTTTCCAACGCCGCTTCCATTGGCAAAAACTTCTCTTGGACTAATTGGATAACGCACAGCTCCTGCAATGAATGTTCCTTGCTTTTTTCCACTTTTTTTGTATCGCTAAGCTTTTAACATGGATTTAAGCTTGGGATAAAGGTACCCGACCTAAACCAGTTACCTAACTCCGTCAGGTTTCTTTCACACTGCTCTCATGAATCTGCGATACTGATATTTACACGGATTGCTTCATTTGCGTCACTGGTAAGAACAAGGTGGAAAAAACCATGGCACTTTTGCGGTGGATGCCGTCATCCACCGTGCGTTTTGGAGGAAGAAATCTCCGTTATAATTGAACGTAGAAACTTGGGGAATAGATCTTTTTACTTTTTGCTACTTTATCATTTTCAACCATGAAAATAAGAATCTGGAACCAGCGCAACAGATCCATCGTTTACTTACGCAAAAGGCAAGAGGACTGAATCCTTCAAACGACCATCCACGGTCTCTAATAAAGTACATTAAGCAACTTTTTGGGACCCCCCCCCCCCCCACCTTGTTCATTGTGCAGCTCCGAGGGCGAGGTCTCTCCCCTACAATGATTACTTCGCGCTGCTTTCTACCCGTACCTACCCCTTCAAACTCAATACATCGACTGTTGATTTAAAGACTATAATTTGGCAATATTTCCTAAAAATTCCCCCAAATGTCCGCTAGAAACCAGTATGCTTTGCGCTCATTCCTACGTGACTTAAAATATCGTCTTACTCTTCACTACCGTGACAGTAAAAAGAGCAGTAAGTGTCAAATTTTCGAAATCGAGTTTCCTTCAAAATTCGTCTAATCTCCTTCAGATGAAATCACTGAAACAGCTAAAACAGCAAAATTCATGTTAATTGTATAGAAACAAGACTTTTAAAGCCTTAAGTGCGCAAAAAATGACGTAGTTTCAGGCAAGACAGCAGTAAGTGACAACATTCCTCCAGAGAGCCAATGCAAGCACTGCTTTGAAGTAAAGTGCCGCCCTCCTCTGCCAATTTCTAACCTGGAAATGTGTTTGTTGTGTGTCCAAATAGTCCAAGACGCAACCAGGAAAGCATAAAGAAGATAGCACTTGCGGCTGCCTTGCCTAACAATAACCTATAGCATGAAAGTGTGAATCACCTTTTTTACGTGATTGGAATAAAATTAGTCGATTTTAATCATCCAAACGATTTCTAGGAGTCTTTCAGATGACTTGACTAGTGGCAATTTGATAGAGAACGGAGGCTTCTTCCAATAAAATTTTCCGGTCAGAAGCATCTGCCCCCCTTTTTTCAAAACTTTATTTTTGCACTTACTGCTCTCTTTGGTACCACGGTCCTTCCTGGCATCCTGCAATAATTGCGCATTCTTTGATTCCTTTCCCCCAAAATGTGAAACTTAAAGATAGTCTATACGCAAAAAAATAGCTGGGTGCTGATGACAGAACCTTCTGTTCACAGGGCTCCTGCACTTTCTATCTTATGCCTACAGAACTTTTCTGTTGTGAGAACGGAACTTCGGTTGTGAGCACAGAGCATTCTGTCCTCATTTAGGAAACTTCTGTAACTGTTACAAAAAAAATGCAGGAGCCCTGTGAACAGAACTATTTTTTCAGGGTAATTGGCCACAAGGTTACAATCTTCAGTTCGAGGTTTTGCAGATGACATTATGGGTCTGGTGTGGCAATTCATGAATGATTCTGCTTAATTCATGTCTAGAAACCTCAGGTACATAAAAGCTGCATTTACAGCGCAGCTTCGAGCCCTGCGCCAACCCAAACACCACTGCTCTCTTTATTCTTGCAGATCATAAAATTACTGACACCGTCTACTCCCGGAAGGAATAACCCGATCAAAAATTGGCTTTGGGCAACGGAGCTAGGGCTTATTTAGAAACCTTCGTCGAATTACAACTTCGAATAGTTTGCAGTCTTACCGAATGGTGGTGAGATAGACAAAACTGCTCGAGGACCATTTATAAATTACGTCGCACCCACCTGAGGTGGGACAGGGGTAAGAGGGTGATGGGGAGGGAGAATCAAGCGTTGCGTGACGTCACGTGAAATCGACGCAAAGCGCCGATTTATACGTGCCTACTAGCTCTGCACCAAAGCCTTAAATTTGCCACTAGGTAACTGGCACGTAAAACTTTTCAATTTTCATTGAATATTATTTTAACTTTCAGTGTCAATTTCGCGGTATCGTTGCGGGTAAAATAATGACTGATCAAATGAAAACGGAATGATATGTTATTATTTATCTTAGAATGGAAAATAAAGAATGCATCTTCATTAACGATCATAACAGTAGGGATTGTTAGTACAGCGAAATGTCCAGGGTCGTCGGCGATGCCCTAATTTCGGTCGAGGCGGAAAGACCGCCAGGGATGCACCGTGTCCAATGTAATTAACGCAGTCAATGGAGGGGCTGTAAACTATAGACGAAAAGCCGGCCTGTCGGCCCCAGCAAAATAGAAAGTGGCAAAGCGGGTAGGTTGCGGCATGTCAAGGAGCATAAATTAGACCCTTGGCTAGTCTTATTTTCTTTGTATCTCCTGTTTCTCAAACAAAAAGGCGCTGCAGTTCACGATGTGGGTGTTAATCCAACGCATTATCATGCTCACCATTCTTACCTGAAACACTTTCTTTTCCATATTTACACCATAGAACGTGCAACAGGGCAAAGGTTCCTCCCTCGACAATGGAGCGTGCTAAAATTAAAAGGAACTAAGTATCTTCATTGGGACCTGGAGACACACATAAGAATACGTGCAAGACTGGGCCTATGTCACAAACGGAGATAGTTCCTTTTGGTTTAAATTGGTTCAGTTATTTTTGTTGGTAGGTATGTTGGTTCACTCAAGTGAATAGGAGGTGACTTCTGTCTTGTGAAAATGTGTGCCTGAATCCAGAGTGATCCTTAATAATGTGGTTCTTGCGCGAGCCTCGTTAAAGGGCTGATGAACAATGAGCACCGTAGCAGGGAGAATCACATTTCGATGGTGAAACTGGAGACTGTTTTGAGTTAATTCCGTGAATGCGTTATTGAAGTTGTTTTCTATCTGCCATCACGAGATTATAATCGAAAAATATTGTGAAGTCACCTAAAACCGTGAAACTTCTTTCGCATATCTCGGGCAGAAAAACATGCAGAGATTCGTATCTCATTCTGGCGCCTTCGTTTGATACGACGTGCTTTTACGCACAACGCGCGCTCCTCAGCGTTTCCGGTCATCAGCTTCAGCATTATTACGAGCTCGTACATCAGATGATGAACCGTGTTTGTTTTTATTTATTTTCTCACTCTCGCAATTCTCGCATAAGAATTTATAATTACACATTGGGCCCCTATTAACTTGTGACTATTAGAGTTCAGGCAGTCCAAAATGCATAAAATCATAAACAATAATGTAGAAAAAGGATGCAATCATAAACTCCAGGTTCATCATGACGGTCAGCTGTATTAGAGTCGATCAAATCATACAATACTTGATCTAGCTATGTGTGGGATTAACTGAAGCATCGAAACGAGTTTTAAGTGTGAATGACTCGTGTGATGTGATAAATGATAAAATGATGCATGTGACCAATGAGCGATTTCACTCACCTGTAAAAATTTTACAACATTCAAAATCGGACGAAAAACAAAACCTTTACTCGATCATAAAATTAACTCGCGCCCTTCAACTTTTTTATTCAAGTTTTATTCCTTAAAAGTGTTTCGGCTCAACCTCCCCCCCCTCCCCCAATGAACGAAAGTCGCACATGTTCCTTACACTACATGGGCATTGGCGTCTTGTTAAGGGAGTTCGTTTCGCTTGCGGGGCAGAAATGATGTTTTGAAACTTTAATGAATTGACATTTCTTGGCAATACATAATTTTTTCAATCGATCATTGAAACGAGCACAGGTAAAGGGATAGGAAGTATTATTAAAGGAAAGACAAAGTTGGCACATACCTCTGTTCAAATGGGTTTGAGGTCTATTTCCACAGCCCCCTCCCCCCCGCCCACCACATTCGAATTTTAAGCAAGAAATAATATCACAATTTTGTGCTAATTTTGTGCTGCAAAATTAAGGGGGGAAACGCTCCTCAAAATTGGGAGGGCTGTAGAAATGGTGGCCCCCCACTTTCGAATTTTCGAAGAAAAAAAATGCTATAATTTTGTGCTAATTTTGTGCTATTTTGTGCTGCAAGAAAAAAATGTTGTGCCGCAAAATGTAGGGGGGTAGAAGCATTCCAAATTGGGGGGAGGGGGCTGTAGAAATGTTTGCCCCTTCTTTTGATATCTCGAAAAAGGAGCATGCCATAATTTTGTGCTATTTTGTGCCGCAGCGAAACATTTCATTTTTTCAAATTAGAGGAGAGTAATGGGCACATCAAATTTTGGGGGGGGGGGCTGTAGACATGTATGCCCTCCTTTTTGATTTCTTGGAAATGGAGTATGCCTTAAGTGTTTGCGAATTTTGTGATATTTTGTGCCGAAAAAAAACCGATTTATTTTTGTAAATTTAGTGGGATAAGTGGGCACATCAAATTTGGGGGGGGGGGGGTTTGCTGTGGACATGCTTGCCTCCCTTTTTGATTTCTTGAAAAAAAAAAGTATGCCGTAACACTCTCATAACTTTGTGCTATTTTGTGCCGCAAAAAGAAAAATTTTGTGCTCCAAATTGAGGGGGCTGAAATACCACCCCTTTATGGGGGAGGGTCGTAGGTGCGGCAGCCCCCCCACTTTCGAATTTCGAGAAAAAAGTACGTCATAATTTTGTGCTAATACTGTGCTATTTTGTGCCGCAAAAAGAAAATTTTGTGCTCCAAAATTAGGGTTTTTTTTTTTTTTTTTTTTTTTTTTTTTTTTTTTTTTTTTTTATAGAAATCAATATTTATTAGGTTATTTACAAGTTGAAACTATGGGAGACAGGCCATAGCTCGAAGGCCTGTAAATACATTCTGAAAAGAAACCTATATGATTAATTTACATTTTTAGAATAATTTCACCCCTTTAGAATTATGTTCCCTTTGTAGAGTTACATACTATTTACATATTATTATGCAGTTGATACATGATACGGTTTCTTGAGAAGTTTCCTGATGTTTCTTGTTCGTCTTGATTGAATTATGATTTCTTGGTAACCTCAAAAATTAGGGGGGTTAAATACCATTTGAAATGGGAGGGGCGGGGACTGTTACCAGTTAGCGCTCCGTCGGAACTCGAATCTTCCGCTCTGGAGTTGCAGGCTCGTAGGTAGTCGGAACCTTTGGTAGCGCAGCGTGGTCACATCTCTCTCCGCTTAGACTTCTGCCCATGGAAACGGACGGAAAAGGCCAAGCACCGTGGCAACTCAAGAAAGATCCGGGCGGGAGATCCGGCACGCTCCGCGATCCGTTCATTGCACGGGATATTTAAACTGAGAAATTGATCCTGATCATTAATGAGCCTTTTTGGGGGATTATATACCGTTGGGTGTCAGCGAGATCCAAATCGAATATCGTTTTACTGTTTTTTTCTTTATTTTTTTATTTTTGCACGCTACCGATTGTTTACTGAATCGAACCGTTTTGAGAAATAAATGATTGGCTTTCATTTCAGAAGCAATAACAATTTTGACACGTATCCATGCAAAACATATCATAAAAGGACCACTTTTAAGAAATGTTTCAGAAAATGTGTTACCGTTGATTTCAAGACCTCCGAAATCTAGTTTACATTACCTCACTGGAATGCGTCCTGTATGCTCTTTTCCAAATTTTAATGACAAAATTCGATTTTTCCACCGTTTTTCGTTAGGTGCCGATGTTCGGTTTTAAATAAAGTACCCACACAATTTACATGTATATTTTTTAATACTGCTTTATTTATACTAAAAAGCACTCAAGCCTCCTAATTTTTTTTGTCGTAACGCTTATCTCTAGTGTTCTACTGGGCTGATTTTCATGATTTTTGTGGATATCGACGAGTAATTTTCTTTTTTCTTTTACGTGTCACAAATTCTCGTTCCTTGAAATACCATTTTTCCCTTCCTTAGATATTTGTTTGCAACACTTTCATGTACAAATGCGCATCCGTCTCACTATCGCAGAATCGGATTGCGCTTTTGATATGTTTTCGAAACTTATATTTCGTGCGCATCGGCATCGCGTAAATCTATATGATATTAAATTGATTAAGATTAAGATATTATATTATTGATCCGATGTAAAATCCCCAGCCGGGAAGAAAAAAAAATCCCTAGATTTCGCTAAAAATCCTTTAATCCTCAGATTTGCTCAAATATCCGTCGAAAAATCCCTAGATTTTTACAAAAACCGCCATTTTCAACGTAGTTATATGACATCATTCGATATGTCAATTTGCAGTATTTAAATCTGATTGGCTTGTTGGAATTTTTCGCCTTATGAAAGCAGTGAACAGACCAATAAAATGAAGGATTTTTTTTTTCTTTCTTTTTTTTCTTTTTGGGTGAACTGTCAAGTACATCGAATGACGCTATCGTTATACATTCCGGCTTATCATCGGGTAAACATAGTGGTGCCAATAAGCCCTACAAAATATAGATGAAAAAATATTTTCTACTAAGTCCAAGGTAAAATTAAGGGTAAAAGAGTCTATTTTTACTTACTTTTACCTCATCAAAATAATCTCTAGATTGTCTGAAGAATCCCTAAAACCCTACAATTTCCGGAAAATCCCTGGCCCTAAATACCAGATCACAGCCTGTCACCGTGTATCTGGGCGGGGGGGGGGGGGGGGAGACAGAATTTTTTTTTGGCACCGGGCGGCAAAAACCCAAACCCGGCTCTGGCCCGCTAGAATCACATTTTGAAAATATGGCTCAGGTATTCGTATATTACGTGGTGTAAGTGAAAATTCCCCTATTTAACCAATGTAAATTTTAATGTTTTGTCACAGCTCGTTTGAGCGTTTCACAGGGTTGATTTCCATGACTTTCCGGCTATCGACATGCGATAGTCCCTAGATAAGCCCGCTCCATCCAGAGTATGGCAATATGACCCAGGGTTCTAATATTCGGGTTGACTGGTGAGCTAGGCAAGGGTAGGGGCAATAAGCAAAATTTGAAGTTCCCTCCAATGAAAAATGACTGGAATTTCAAATTTGGCGGAAACTCGACCTAATTAGAGATATTAAATTTTGGTTTTTTTAGTCAGTTCGTTTGGATGATCAACCGGGGTGATTCCCATGGTTTTCGCGGCTACTAATGGGAGATGATCCGTGGATAGTGGATAGTCCCGCTCTATATACTGAGGGCGCGATACGATGATGTATGGACCTGAGGTTTTTCCAGCACATGCTGACACCAGCGCAACCACATCTCGGCAGATGCCATGCCGGTCTCCTGTATACAATAGACCGCTCGGCGGCGCTCGGCATCAATGGATCTCAATCCGTCGGCCTTCTCTCTGGGCTATTGGAGCTCCAAAGAAATTTGATGAAATTTATAAGATCTGCTTCGATTTTAACTCTCTCAGTAAACTTACATTCTGCGGAAAGAGCAGAATACAATGAACTAAATGTTCTTATGATTTGTATAAATACAACGGAGATGTCGTTCAGCAAGTTGCAAATTCAGCAGAGGAGGTATTGGACCGTATTTAGAAAAAAGGAACCAGCGTGATTACAGTGTTTTCATAATCGTGCAACTCTTTTTTCTCTTTTAAAAATACGAAAGATATGTACTGTATTAAAATTTACGAAATTATTCCCCTTCAAAATTAACAAAAATTATTTAGTAAGTGGGAAGCAAAAAATATCTGCTATTTACGGAGATTTTTTTAAATAATGATGAAGAAGCAATATTTTAACGACACTAATTGCGCCGGTTCCTTTTTGCTAAATGCGATCCTATTGATCTCGCTATGCCACAGAATCACGTATTTTCTTTTATCCTTTTCTTTGGTTTCTGTATTTCTTTATTTTGTATTTCTTTCTTCGGTTTGATCACCAATTTCCTCGAAATTTTACCGTGAATTTGAAAATATAGACTAAAAAAACTTTTTTTGATGAAATAAAAAAAATGCACTCGCGAGCTGCCTAATCCTCGGTTGTCGAGGGTCAGATTCAGGTAAGCGCACGACAAAGGGGCAGCGATGTCGAGCGTGCCGAGTAGCGGTCTCGAGGATTGCTGTGTTGCCATTTACTAGATTATGGTATTTACCCATCCGATTTTCCAGACATAATCGTAGCGCGCCCCCAGTATACTTAAATTGAGCAACAAAGGCCTGCGAAGCGGGCTTGGGCTCGGGGTTTGAACTGCGTAGTGGCCAGTAATTCAAAAAGACCCATCATGAAGAACAAAAGCAGTAGCATTACTGGTTCCTTGGTCGACAAGCAAGGGTATATAGGGTGTTCCAAGTCGATGCAAAAATTTTTAGGAAGCCAGGGTCGCTCCGAAATGGAACAGAATGCATTGATCGCAATCAAGCGGAGTGATATGAGTCAAGGGACCAGATTTATCATATCGATGGCTATTATGGCCCAATCACACATGGTAAAATTTCTTTTGCGAATTTTTTGGTCTTAATCCCTGAAATTGATCCATTTGATCAAAAAGACTCTGCTAAGTTTCAGCCAAGTTGAATAATATTAAGCTATGTCGACTGAGCCGTCATTTTTATATGGGATTTTACATTGAAGAACACTTTTTTTTCCGAAAAATTTATTTTCTGGAAAATCAGTAATTTCTAGAAATAATCTGAAATCGTATTCGGATTAAGCCGCAAAAATTGAGAGGGGAGAGTCCCATCAGACACTTCAAAAACAATAAATTCACCTCTCGTTTAAAGGATGGAACATGGGAAAGTGCTTTTATGAAGGGTAAATGGTGGTATTAAATCTCAAATAATTACATAGGTCTGCGTCCGAAAACAAAGCTAAACACGATGGATGTTATTGATGTGTTTTTTTTACGCTGTGTTCGATTATACTATCCCTATTTCTTCATCTCATCAAGATATCCTGGAAACTAGATTTCCTCCTAAAAAGGGAGGGTTTACCAGGGATCGACGTTAAAGATATAGTCCATTACTTCATACCTTGTCTAGAGGCCGAATGTGCAGAAATTTTCCTCAGAACCATGAATAGCACACCAATTGGATAGCATTTTGCAATTCGGAACCATATAGGCAGAACGGTAGGTTTTCAGGAGAGCAACTCTTGCAAAAACCATTGGCGTTTTTCATCAAAACGATCAATGTTGCGGTTTGATGGTTCATTTTATAGCTATGGAGTTCCTTTAACACCCTGTGTTGACAGATTCGTCAAAAACATCACACTGTTGCCAATAATTACAAAAAAAGGCTATAGTTCCTTATTGCAAAATGAAGAATCCGGGGAAGCTCATTTTGCAATTAGGAACTATAGATAGTTTTAGCACTGACTGCATAGGGGAGACGACCCTGGTGTCACTATTACAAACTGGAGGGTTAACCCCAACAGAGAAAACACCCCTTCCTTCCATCATACGAGGAAGGGGGAGGTGCATTGTCCCTGCGGAAAGATATTCTACAAAAAACAGGGTATGTGCCAAAAATATGGATACCGACCGACTTGCTAATATTTCGAGAATGGTGGCAAATATTAACATGCAATTTGGACGGGAGGGTTTATAGATTTGATTGACATGAATCGATCAAAAAATGAAAGCATGAATCGATCGACACCGACTCGATCGACAAATCATTGAAAAACCGTTGTTATGATTCCGACATGACCGACATGAATCGATCGAAAAGTTAGAACATGAACCGATTGACGTGATTTGATCGGCACTGATTCGATTGACGACCGTGAATCGATCAAAAACCGGCGAATCGATCCGCAAATCCGTGAATCGATTGACAACCCCGTGATTCGTTCAAAAAATCCGTGAATTGATCGATAACCCAAATAGGTCAACAAACCCGTGAATCGTGAAATTTTGAAAATTCGAAAATCCAAGATTAAGGATGTGGCCTAAAATGATATCTCGGCTCCTGTTCGATGGATCTTGCTGATTTTTGGTATCCGGGGGTATTTTTCGACGGGAAACTCGAATTTCTGGTCAAATTTTGAAAATTCAAAAATCCAAGATGGCGGATGTGGCCTAAAATGATATCCCGGCTCGTGCTCCATCTATCGCGGTGAATCTTGGTACCAGGTAGTATTTTTGGATGGGAAACTCGAATTTCTGATCGAATTTTGAAAATTCGAAAATCCAAGATGGTGGATGTGGCCGAAAATGACCTTACTTGAGTAAGTATCCCCTGGGGGATCTTTCATTCCTCGGACACACGTTTAAAGGGGAGCTCAGAAGACGCAACCTCAAACTTGTTTTTCGTGGATTGAAATGCGAAAAATATCGAAGAAAATTATTGTAGCTTATGCGTAGTAAATACTTCAAAAAACGCAAAAATAAAAAATAACTGAACAAGCTCAATGTCAAAATTTGAAAAATTTCAATTTTTCGAAACTCGCGGCTAGGAATTTGAGTTTCCCGGCCAAAAATACCCCCTATGCAACCAAGATTCACCACGATAGGTCGAGCAGCCCGAGATAGCATTTTAGGCCACATCTGCCATCTTGGATTTTCAAAATTTCAAAATTTGACCAGAAATTCGAGTTTCCCGTCCAAAATCCCTAATAGCACAGTTACACAATGGAATGTTTTTAAAATGTTTCAAATTACGTCAATCTCGGATCAGTCATTGACATATGTTTCCAACAAATTTTCAATACGAATACATGAAATAGGCAAGTTGGCCGTGTCTTTGAAACGTATTGAAAACAAATAGAAAATGTTTCTAATTGCGGTCATTCAAACTTTTTTAAAAATAAGTTGGAAACGTTTCAAACTTATTTCAAAAAGGCATAAATAACCCACCCGAAAAATGTGTAAGAATTGTGTCAGCTATGTGTTGTCAATATATTGCAGTCCGTTCAATAAACTATATCAGAAAGGTTTCAAAAACATTTCAAAACCATTGCCACAGGTAAGCAGTGGCGTGGCGTGAATTGCGATATATCGATTGCTATGCCATATAAAACTATGCTAAAGAATCGATTATTAAGGTGTTCGCTGCGAACACCCTCTTTATCGATCCTTTTCCATAGGTTTAAATGGCATAACAATCGATATATCGCAATTCACGCCACGCCACTGCAGGTAAGCCTATGATTGAAACATATTTTCGGAACATTTCTGCCACAATTTATATGAAAATCAGTGAACCTTTATTGACATCTATCGGAAAAAATTTGTAATTGTGTCAATTTCTTTTTTAACGACCCAGGCACAGATTCATATTAGATTTGTGTACGATATGTTGGGAAAGGAGATCAACTAAATATTTTGGATACATTTCTAAAACATATTTAAAACGTTGCTGCAGAAATTCTTGGAAGTTCGAAGTTTCTGAAAAATAAACCTGACATATTTCTGACACAATTTAGCAACGTTTCCAAGATCCTTCAAAAACATGTTTCTGAAACAACTGGCAGATATTCCGTATTTTTAATCTGATAAGGTACAGCTATATGTTGAATCTATGTATGAAACGTGACGGAATGGTATTTGAAACGCCCTCAGATTTTCGTGTACGGATTTCCCTCATTGCTCTCCAGTTGAAATACTCGTATCACTCTCATTTAGGTAATTGATCCGCGGCGATCGTACGTCATAACCATTTTTAAAATTAATTGAAACGCATAAGGGTAAGGAAATTTATTTCAGAAACGTGTCAGGAATATATCAGTTAAACAAAACAGTGCCTTGATTGTCATTAAAACCTGGTGAACACAAGTTGAAAAAATTTCTCAGACCTTTCTAAAAATTTTCCTAGATCAAACTGAACCCACCAGAGAGCGTTGACGTTTCATTTTCCAATTTCACCAAATTTTGGTTTATTTTTTTGTCTCAAGGTTTAATTTTTGGCTATTTAATTATGCAGAGTTAAAAATAGTTTTAAATTCTTGGTATGCATTGCATTTATCTCCATAAGAGCTTATAAGTTATGGATTATCTAAAATATTGAAACCGTACATCATGCTTTGCGTATACTTTTCTAAAGTGAGGACGTCCTAATCCCTCTGATAGTTTAATACTGATGGAGTGAACCCATAGTTCCATACTCTCCTTAGGCATAGTCTGTAATCAGGCCGCCCAGGCACTTGATTTGATAGCTATAATGCCTCCACGACGTTTGCTAAAACAGATGTCTGAAAATTTTTTTACGGTTAAGAAGTAGTGACATGCGGATGTACCTATTCAACACAGAGTGGGCTCGTGTTTAACACTACATGGACTGTAGTGATTATACCGAAAATGTGTCATAAACATTTAGAAAATCAGAGGAAAATCTGAGTTAAAGGCTCATTGTTTTACAAATGTGTCAGAAATGTGTCAAAAATGCATTGCCAACGGAGACCTTTGCCCATTGTGTCATTGAAATATGTAAAAAATGAATTCGAAACATTTCGGTGATACAATCTGCAAATGTTCTACAGACACATAAAATGTAGTGACATGGGAATGTGTTGAACACAGAGTGGCTTCGTGTTTGACACTTCATTCGGGTTTTTAAAGTATCACGTGAAACATTTCAGAATTGAGGCTTGGTGTCATTGACACGTTTTAAAAACATCTCCAAGACTAGGTGTGCTATTACGGTACCTCCTGGTACCAAAAATCAGCAAGATCGATCAAACAAGAGCCGGGCCGATAGCATTTTAGGCCACATCCGCCATCTTGGATTTTTGGATTTTCAAAATTTGACCAGAAATTCAAGTTTCCCGACGAAAAATACCCCCCGTTACCAAAAATCAGCAAGATCCATCGAACAGGAGCCGAGATAGCATTTTAGGCCACATCCGCCATCTTGGAATTCTGAATTTTCAAAATTTGACCAGAAATTCGAGTTTCCCGTCGAGAAATACCCCCCGGTACCAAAAATCAGCAAGATCGGTCGAACAGGAGCCGAGAATGCCGAGAAAGCATTATGCCGTCCTGTCTATAGTTCCGAATTGCAAAATGGGAAATCCGAGTTTCGCATTACGCAATAGGGAACCATAGTATAGGTCCCAATTGCAAAATGAACTTCGCGTGATCCTGCGACGGCAAATTTTTGCGGGGTCGCTGAAGCGGTATAAAAATTGTTTTTGAGGATTTTCTTTTTCTCAATAGTAAGTAAATACCCTCCTGATACGGAATTCATCATAAAAAAAAAATCGAAAATTTGACCCTAGTTCCTTATTGCATAAAGCTGTCCAATTGTTAGAAAGTATTAGTGTGGGTACTTTATTTAAAGGTCAGTCGGAGGTGCTCAGCAAAGCATAGTCCTGGAGGATGGTCAAATTATAGAAAGTTGCGAACAATACAAGTACCTGGGGGTGAAGTTGACTTCGGATGGGAAGTTGGATCAGGCCATTCGGGACCGTAATCTTCAAGGACGGAAAGCCATCGCCATGCTTAATGGGATTCTTTGGGACCAAAGGATTTCCAAGGACAATAAAAAGAGGATTTTTAACTCGGTTGTCAAGCCTATTATCACCTATGGCAGTGAAGTGTGGCAGTTGAAGAAGCGGACCCAAGAAATGCTCAAGGCGACCGAGATGGATTTCTGGCGAAGATCGGCTGGAATCTCGAGGAGAGAACGTGTCAGGAATGAACGTGTCCGAGAGATAATGGGCGTTGAGGGGACGATTGTGCACGATATCATGACCAAGCAATTGGTATGGTATGGGCATGTGCAGAGAATGGCTGATACCAGGTTGCCGAAGAAGGTGTTGGAGTGGGTCCCCCCAGGTAGGCGACGGAGAGGGCGTCCAGCCAAACGGTGGGTAGAGGGCATCCGTGAAGAGATGGAGAGATGCCAGCTTCCGGAGGATCTCTACCATGACAGATTCCTATGGAGAGTAGGCGTCGCAGAGCGCCATAGCGCGCCGTAAAAGCGGCTCATACATACATACTTTATTTAAAACCAAACATCGGCACCTAACGAAAAACGGTGGAAAAATCGAATTTTGTCATTAAAATTTGGAAAAGAGCATACAGGACGCATTCCAGTGAGGTAATGTAAACTAGATTTCGGAGGTCTTGAAATCAAAGGTAACACATTTTCTGAAACATTTCTTAAAAGTGGTCCTTTTATGATATGTTTTGCTGGATACGTGTCAAAATTGTTATTGCTTCTGAAATGAAAGCCAATCATTTATTTCTCAAAACGGTTCGATTCAGTAAACAATCGGTAGCGTGCAAAAATAAAAAAATAAAGAAAAAAACAGTAAAACGATATTCGATTTGGATCTCGCTGACACCCAACGGTATATAATCCCCCAAAAAGGCTCATTAATGATCAGGATCAATTTCTCAGTTTAAATATCCCGTGCAATGAACGGATCGCGGAGCGTGCCGGATCTCCCGCCCGGATCTTTCTTGAGTTGCCACGGTGCTTGGCCTTTTCCGTCCGTTTCCATGGGCAGAAGTCTAAGCGGAGAGAGATGTGACCACGCTGCGCTACCAAAGGTTCCGACTACCTACGAGCCTGCAACTCCGGAGCGGAAGATTCGAGTTCCGACGGAGCGCTAACTGGTAACAGTCCCCGCCCCTCCCATTTCAAATGGTATTTAACCCCCCTAATTTTGGAGCACAAAATTTTCTTTTTGCGGCACAAAATAGCACAGTATTAGCACAAAATTATGACGTACTTTTTTCTCGAAATTCGAAAGTGGGGGGGCTGCCGCACCTACGACCCTCCCCCATAAAGGGGTGGTATTTCAGCCCCCTCAATTTGGAGCACAAAATTTTTCTTTTTGCGGCACAAAATAGCACCAAGTTATGAGAGTGTTACGGCATACTTTTTTTTTCAAGAAATCAAAAAGGGAGGCAAACATGTCCACAGCCCCCCTCCCCAAAATTTCAGAATAATTTAGAGAAGTCTGCAAATTTTGTTTATGGGGGTTCATTGAAACCTGCTCTTTGCTGAAGGTAAGGGAGCGATCGCACAATCAGGAGTGTAGAAAGTTCTTTGGAGCGTTAATTAATTTGCGACTCACACTGACGATTTCAACATTCTCTCAAAATTTCATCAGTTCCAAAAAAGCGAAAAATACCCGGGTCTCCAGACAATTTAAGGCGTTGAAGGAAATATGTCATTAATTGATACATATTCCATCTCAGGGCGCTTTAACTCTCGCCGCACATCTATTAATCGATTGAAACGATAATTCTTATCCCACCATTAATTCTTAATCTAGTGGAGTATTTAAGAAAACCATCCGTCTAGTGAGGCGATAATCTCCCACACTGCTATATCTAAATCAAGTGGAGCGTATAGGAACCTAGAACAAATTATTTATTTATTATATCGGAGCGAAGCCTTAACAATTATTTATTAGCGGGAAGGGGGATGACAAGTAATCCTTTTACGAGCAATCTACTATGGAAAAAATTTCTAGGATTTTTCTTTATCGTCGAACCGTAAGAAATGAATTGCTGATTTAATCATGTTCGAATTAAAAGTGAAAAGTTCCTTGAGATTTTATAAAATGATATTTCACGATCAAATTTTAAGAGCTTTTAGAAACTTATTGAAAATGTTTAAGAAGACCCAGGAAGCCATAAAACACGCATACCAAATGGTCGGAACTAAATTCTATGAAAAGATAAAGGGAGAGTGGCGTCGAATCAAAGGTGAGGCCCAAAGAAATGCAGAGCTGTAGTGCTAAGGAAGGACACTCGAATGTTGCTGAGTCTCTCCGATAAAATATTTATGTTTGAGGAATGTCTTGAAAATTCTTCTTTGAAATTTTCAAATACTGTACAATTATCTGCAAAATATTCGTAAGCTGACATGAAATATAATAGGACCCATGAAATATGATTTTTGAGCCGCGGGTATTTCTTGCAAACGTTAGAAGCAGCGATACTCCAGCCTACGCCTTGATCTCGCGCAATACAATGCCGCGCCGAGCCACAAATAGAACCTTATTACTTGCGCCTAATTTCCCATTTCACCATCCTACCAAAATGAACTAATTCTTCTTAAAATTTTATTTCCATGTATTTAACAAGTGTTCCCTTACACTCCGTTAAAACACGATTAAAATGAGACCCTATGCGTAAAATTACAATTACTGACCCATGACCTTACCTGTTTCGCTAACGAAAATATAAAGAGGAGAAAACAACCTTTAATTAAAATTACACATCAATTAGCTCAGAATTTTACGAGGAATGCAGTCATGTCAATCATGGCATAGAAAAAGAGATTGAGACAAAATTTTTAAAAAAAATTGGTCTCTTGTGAAATGCTTTCTAGTTAGAATTTTGACTTGAGGATAGAGGTAGAAAGTCGACATTAGCATAGACAATAGCCATGTGCTCTGACAATATCGGATGCCGTTGAGGTACGTGCTCAACCATTAGCATGGTTTCAACGTTTTCTGGTCTGATATTCAGGGATCATCCCTCATGGGCTACTACAGGTGTGTTGAAACAGGAAATATTTGGCAACGTTTGAAGGTTTACGCGGCGTTTTTCGGGGTTTTCGAAAGAGGGCGAATATTGTTAAAGGTCCTTGACCTACGCACGACAGAAAAAGAGAAGGAGACATGCTAGAGGAGGAAGCGCGGCGTATGGCGGGAGCGCGGGCAGGCGAAGAAGACGAGTTTCGGTCCCTCACCGACTGACAGGCATGCACAAATCAATTTTCTAGTTCCTTTAATATGAACTGCCGCTAAAATGACCAGAGCCAGGGTGAGATAGAGACACGAAGGGACGAAGAGGATTTCCAGGCATGATGGCAACTTCTCACTCCCGCGTGTTCCCTGGCTGCTACGGGCCTAACTCCCAGAGGTTCAGGGGCATCAAAATTAGAAGACAAACACAAGTATGCCTGAGTTTGTTTGATCGTCTTAAAATTTCCCTGGGCACAAATGGATCCGATTTTAAAAATAGGTACCAATTGCGATTTCGACACTCAGATTCCTCTTGAGAATGCTTAGATGATAATTATTATCAATAATTATTTAGGTACTTATTATGTTCGTTTTAGCATGAGTACGCCCATTTTGAAGTTTCTAAAACTTGATAAATGCCTATGTTTGCGTACCCACATGAATGAAAACAAACTCAACAAACATATATTTCCTTGCGGTAATGCTCCTGTTGTGGGTTTTTTAAATAATTTCCTGCTTAGCAATACGGGTCTGCAAAAAAAGGAACAATTCTTAAAAACGCGAGGCATTCAATGGTGAGAAATGGAATGAATGAAAAAGAGATATTCACGGGAAAAGTGGAATTCCCAGCAGAAATATTCATCAAAATTTTGTCGGAAGTTCATAGTAAAAAATTATAATCAATCATGTCAATAATTCTTTCGACATCTCGTTTATTTATATAGATCCCATACTAGGTTTTGAAGGGAGGGGGTCCTTAAGACGGGGAAAAATGGTGCAACCAATTAGCATTTAGCATGTGACACAGTTTTTCTTTACTGGAAGTAATAAGGCGGCAATACTCTTCCTTCTAACGTCGTTTTCTGAACCATCTGTCCACTTTGTAAGTAAAATCACTTGTCAAGGATTTAAATGTTTCCTTTTGTAGATTCAAGCAAATTTTTCAGAAATAATCCGTCCATTTTTCCGACAAGTACCATAAACTTCACTACACTTCCTTCAGAAAATACATTAAAACAATAATATCAAAATTCCGATCATTCCTAAGTACCGCCTAACTTGAAAAGTTTGCCTAGAACGGAATGAATCTTATTTTCATTCATTTTCTACTCCCATATCTGGGGCCGTTTGTTTTATTTCCTAACCGTTTTTGAAAGAAATTAAAACAAGAAGAAAAATCCAACATGAGTGTGTTGGAAAAAGCGTGCCGAATAACTGAAATGTTGGACACATACCTACTATTTTCACGTCTTTGCTATTTGTATCAATGGACCACTAGACAAGGTACGAATTTCAGCATTCTGATACATGTTTCTCAACCAAAATTTCACGTAGAACACGATACGCACAACGAAAATTACCAAAATCAACTCCTGACGAAGATATTTAATGATTCTTGATGCGTGAATTCAAACCACCCGCTCATGAAAACTCAATGCTCTACGTGATTCACATCGCGCGCTAAATGTTTATCATGACAGTCTCTGCGATGTAAACATCTCCAACTTCAATCTTGACACTTTGGCTCAGCTATAGCAAATTACCAATAGTTTGAACAACACATGGTGGAAAATGAACATTGCTCGATTGAGAAGCTTGCTGAAACCGTTGTAGTGCGCGATTTGACTCACGTAGAGCTTTGAGTTTCTTGTGAGCGGGCAGTTCAAATTCCTCGTAATCAGTGCGAAATAAAAACGTTAATATCTTCGTTAGAAGTTGATTTCGGTAATTTTCGTAGTGTGAATCGTGTTCTACGTAAAATTCTGGTTACGAAACATGTATCAGATTGCTTAAATTCGTACCTTGTCTAGTGGTCCATTGGTACTTTTTGCTACATTTGGGAGAAAATATTAATTCATGAACGTTGAATGTAAATTAATTTGGAAGATCCGTCCAATTATCTTGATTTTAAGCAGATATGCGGCATTTACGCACGACCGCGATTTGGGCGAACTGCCGTGCATCGAAATCGCGTTACACTATTTAATCTCTCTGGATTTCTAATTGTAACTTCTCTCCTATTCGGCCAATTTTTACAAATGAGGTCTCTTTTTATTTGTATTTTAACGGAGAGTAAGGAAGCACTCGCCAAAAAGACGGAAAACAATTTTTGTTAAAATTTAGTGGATTCTGGCGTCACGGTGATTAGTTAATCGAGCGTGAAAGATAATGGTCGACCGGGGCGAGCGGTGGCTTTTATCCTCGTGCTCGAAACCCCACAGGCCCTCACTGATATCCGACTGACCGATACTTCACTGCAGTGGTGTAAGTTTTCTGTATGGGCCACGGTTAGGACATGGTCTAATGAGTCACGAGGCTCATCACAGATTGCACTTACAGCGCAAGACGCTCATTGGCTAAAAAGTTTTGGCGGGAAAGGAGCTTCTAAAGTTGAGTCCTCCGAGCGTAGAAAAGCTTATATGAAGTTTCTGTCAAATGAAATAATTCAGATTCACAGGAAAATGTTCTAAAGGGTTTCCAATCAGCAATTCATTCGATTTGTTGGTAAAAGATCATCAGGGATTGACAGTATAACGGTTCAAATACAAAAAAATGGGTCCGAGGAAAAAAATATTTGGATGACCCGCTATATAGCATTGGTTGATCGGTGTGCTGTACTATGGTGCATCCGAGTGATTTCAAAAAGCGAGCCCTACAGGCCCGCTTAAAAATAACCTTAAATGTAAATGGGTCGCTAAGCCTTGTGTTTTTTATCGAATATTCTAAAAGTACCCGGTAAGTAGATTACGTGGTGATTTATTGCGTATTATTTGAGCCAAAATTTCGGACAAGCCCTCTTTTAAAAAGTCCATAGACTCAAGAGAATTTCAAATCCATTGAAAATGATGGAAGTGATGCACTGCGGCAGTCATATCGCTGTCTCCTCTCATTTTCCATCGATGTTTATTAAAATAAACCGCACTCCAAAAAGAAATTGTGGTTTGTTAACTGCGAATATCATGAATGAGATTGGATTTTTCCGATTCTGAAGATATAGTTTCGACTTTCCTATTATTGTTTTCATATACGAGGAGTAGAAAGAAAAGAGGACGCCCAGCCAAATCTTGGATTGATGGAATAACGTAGGAAATGAGGAGGTACAATTTGCCGGAGGAGCTTTGGCAAGATCGCTATCTGTGGCGGTTGGGTGTCACGGAGCACGGAAGCGCTGTAAGAGCGGCATGTCAATAGTTAGTAAACAGCCATTTGACAGGAGTCGTACGAACCCGTGCTCGCTTCTGATTGGTGCCGGATGACATCATTCGTTTCGGCCAAAAACCGGGGCGTTTAAGTTTGCGGAAAAGTTGCGCTTTTTGAACTTCGTATTTTTCGGTTTCTAACATATTTTTTCGCGTTTCTAATGTGCACATGGGGTTAACGCGTCACGTTCCCTAGGGAAAGTGTATCACCACATTTTTGGTTTGATTATTGTTTTCATTAATTAATTTATCACTCTTTACATTCATTTATTTATATTTCTATATGTTTATTTTTCAATCACTCGCGAATACGTTTCCTCAATTTATTCTCATTTAATCCAGCAGAGTCTGGGGGTGGACATGTACCTACTTTGCTGCGCCTAGGTAAACGTCGATTCGCAATCAGACATTATGAGGGACGTGTAAGTAAGTTTGCATAAAAAAAGCCAACAAAAAAAATGTGTATCATGAAGGACGATCTCCTAATCAGACTTCTATGAAAGTACGCCAGAGTATGGATAATCGCGAAGTGCGTGCCGAAATCAACGTAGCTATTTTCGCTTAGGACGACGCAGTATCGGAGGACGTGCGGTGCGCACTAGTGGCGCACTCGCACGGATCGGAGGAAGAACTATTAAGGTGTGGAATTGGTCAGATTGTATGGCCAACGATAAAAAGGTTCGAAAGGCGAGTCAACCTGCAACACAACAGTTATGCAACACAACTAACTCAGCGCTGCGCCGACCCTTCGCTGACCCTAATTAAAGCGGAACCGACCCTCATCAAAGCGGGACCAAATCCGGGTCTCGCGGCCGTCCCGGGTTGGAGCGTAGCATGAGCCAAGAATTCCGCAAGAATGTTTGAAGAGACAGAAAAATACGGTTCTTCAAGAATTCTAGATTTTTTAAGAAACCTCCAAGTATTCTTCCAGAGACAGAAAAAGGAATCAAATTGTTTCCAGGGGTTCAAATTGTCGTAATGAAAAAAATAAAACGGGAAAATTTACCAAATTGTAAGCACTTTTAAGTGAAAATCACAGAAATTACTTCAAACTAATTTTAAGGGGGGTTTCGGACCCCCAAATACGTCAATTCAAAGGTCATTAAATTTTCCCGCGAAATAAGCCAATTTCCCCCAGATTTGCCTCCACATTAGTTCAGTAAGGTCAAAATCAGTTCAACATTACATTGGCAAGTCCCCAAATTTCGGGGAAAAAAAAAATTAAACGGTCAAATTTAATCACCTTAAATTTCGTTTTTTCGAAGCTTTTTCCGAAATTTGGGGACTTGCCAACGTAAGGTTGAACTGATTTTGACCTTACTGAACTAATGTGGAGGCAAATCTGGAGGAAATTGGCTTATTTCGCGGGAAAATTTAATGACCTTTGAATTGACGTATTTGGGGGTCCGAAACCCCCCTAAAATTAGTTTGAAGTAATCTCTGTGATTTTTACTTAAAAGTGCTTACAATTTGGTAAATTTTCCCGTTTTATTTTTTCATTACGATAATTTGAACCGGAGTTATGATTTTTCGAAAATAGGTCAAATTTGACCTTTGACCTATCATAACTCGGTCAAAAATTAAGATATTGATCTGCGGTTTGCGCCGAAATTCTTAGTTTTTTATGCTCTTTCGAATGAGGTATCACAAGATAGGGGTTGCTATTTGAAAAAGAAAAGTTGGGGTCCGCAGCCCCGCCCCACGGGGGGGGGCCTGAAAATTTTGGGGGGCCCCAAAAGTAGTTAACATTGATCGATGAACATCCCCAAAGTTTCGTTTCAAAATATCAATTAGGTAAAATTTTAGAGGGGGTGGAAGGGATTTTTGGGACACCCTGTATACGTGTCCTTTAGTACATCCATTCTGCGCTATGTCGAACGCATTCCGATTGTGTATGTGGATGTCGGAATCTTTTTATCGTGATTATTTCAAAGATGAAATCATGCAAGAGCAGGAGAAGATTATAGTGGCAGACGAACAAAGGAATATCACCCCGATAATAATAAAGGAGTAGTAGATGAAAAGTCAGATTGAACGAACCGAAATATAGCAGACAGATAAAGTGAAATCATCCGTGCTTAATATAGCAGACAAATTGTTTCACTCGAAATATAGCAAGAAGAAAATTGAAATCATCCGTGCTTAATATAGCAGACAAATTATCGAATCAACCCGACTTAATATATATATAGCACACGAAAAGTGGAATCATTCGCAGACGAATAATCGAACTGAAATATAGCAGTCGAAAATTGGAATCATCCGTGCTTAATATAGCAAACAACTTGTTTTTTCACTCGAAATAGATAGCGCACGAAAATTGGAATCATTTGTACCTTGAAAGAACTGACGACATGGAAGTTTTCAACAATTCAATCTTGATCGTCAACGCTAAAGAGCTGACTGTAAACGCACGCTACAAGATGAACAAACTCATCAAAATACCAACCAAGTACGGGATCACCGTTGCCGCTGATATCATCTTCGAGAATCATCATCGTCTCCTCTTCCTACCTTCGCACATTCCAAACCGTTTGACGGACGATGCAATTCAGGATATCAACGCTGGATCTTTCGATCTTATCTACGAAGGCCCGATCGGAAGAACATATAAATTCGCACTCGTTCCAAACGTTGCAGCTTGATTTATATTGTATGTCATGTTTGTTATAACGTGTTCAGCTCTCGAGCCAAGCAGCTGAACACGTAAGGGGGTGGTCGCAGATAAGGGGGGGCGTATCCACCAGAAAGGGTAATCCTAGAATAGAGGGGGTAGATCTAGGGGGATGTAAGAGCCCTTTCACTCTAAATAGATGGTCACCTACCTCAAGAATGTATCCTAGAATCCTAACGAAAGAAGGAACACGCAAGTAGGAGATGGCCGCTCGATGTATTGGGTACTTGTATGGTAACAATGGTATTTGATAATGATGGTATATAATGATAAAACTACAACTAGGTCACACAGACCTCAAACAACAATCACACAGAACACAACTACTACAAAGGGGGGGGGGGAGGGTCTCCAAGCAGGAAGAGCCGTCGGGGATGCTGCCGCTGGACGGGACTTTCGGCGAGGGGAGGGATACTCAAAAGCTCAATCACCGGGGTGAGACGCGGGACGGGGCAACTTGAGGAGTCAAAGACTCGGGAAGGAGGTGAAAGGCCGCTGGGGCGAAAGAAGGGTCGGGGACGGACCGTAGGACCAAAGCTTTCGACCGAGGGATACTCGAGGACTTGACTACGGGGTGAGACGCGTGTCGGAAATCCGCGAGGAGGCGTAGGCACGGGAGGCGAGACGACTGACTTCAGGGGATTTCAGAGGGCTCCTCGTGGGTCTCCAGGCCTGCTAACTTGGGCGTCGTTTCCCACGGTTAGCTCGCCAAAATCCCCTGACCAAGCATGTCATATCCGTCAGGACTCCAAAATCCTCGGAAAGCAACAGGTTAGGTTGCCATCCCGTGGACCTTGGTCGCCCGGCGCCCGAGACTGGGGTATACGCAATTGGGGGATTCCTCGGGCTATTTGACAAGGCTGTGTCTGGTGATGTCACCGAGCGATGTCACTGCCGGATGTGACAAGCTGTGTCATGAAAACCTCGCGGATCCACCGATCTCGCGGCGCAATATTAGCCCGCTACTTCCAAAACCGCCGTAACTCCAATATTCCGTTATATTTGTATTCTTTTGTAAATGATGTAATGGTTGAAAAAAAAAAATTTAAAAAATTGAAAAAATAAACATGTTATTTTTTCTTTTAAATTTTTGCTTAAGATCAATCCAATTGCCTCAGGGTTCCGTGCAGTAGTTCGTACGAATACTTCACAGGTGTGATCAGAATCACCTGGGCTGTAGTGTTGGCCGGGAAATTCTCTTTTACCACAACGGTCAACGTGATATCTACCGGAGCTGTTTTTAGATCTTCACCTTGAACGCATTTGATGACAAAAATCGCGCGATCTTTGAAATTTTCCATCAACATAGCTGGCTCGCAGAGTTTCTCACCTTTCCAGTAGTCTCTTATAAAATCGGTGTAGTTCAGGTAGGCGTGATTATAATCCATAGTCGGGAAATCGTAGATCGTATCAACTTGAGGAAACCGACGCTCACCGATTTGAACGCTGACCGAGCGTACATTCACATGGTCGAAACGAGAGGAATCCTTCAGGTGATTTTCCCGTCGATCCGTTTGAAATACCAACACCACGAATTTGGGCTTGTGCCTGCTGGTTGTTCTGACGCTCCATTTGAACGTCTTGGTCGGAAAAATCCCCGGGATGTCGTGCGATTCCCAATTCATGTAACCGAAACTCATCTTATCGTTCTTCTTCATCTTGAGCAAGATTTGTTTTTCCAGTTCCAATGTGAATTTAACGACGGGAATCTCCCAATAGATTTCGATTATTTTAAATTTGATGGTGTGACCGTCCGCGGTCGCCGCGTCGGTGATATAATATGCGTTCTTATCCGTACCATTTGGACATTGGACTTGTAAAACTGATTTTCAGAATGCACCTTAAAATGAGCCGATAGGCCGTGGCTCCAGGTTGTAAAATACGATGAATATTATTGCCAAATGCTTGGTTGAAGTCGAAAATGGATTTAAATTAATTAAAATTAAGAGATTTCGAGTTGTTTGGATCATTTGTGTTGTCAATCTGCGTTTGTTTACACGACCCACATACGGCAGGGGCACGCAGAGGATCGATAATGGAAATCGTTCAAAAGAGAGATAATATTCTCCGCGCGCAGAAAAATCGAAAAAGTGGCGCGCGGAATTATTTTCTGGTGCAGCGCCGGAAAAAACAGTCGGCGAGCAGGAATCGATATATCGAAAATTCTGCGCGCGGAACAGATTTCGGAGCGCCGCGCCGGCGGCGAGCGGGAATCGATATATCGAAAATTCCGCGCGCGGAACAGATTTGGAGCGCCGCGCCGGAAAAAATAGTTTTGACACAAACGGCGCAAATATATCGAAAACCGGCGCGGAATCCGGAAATTCAGAGATTTTCATCGAAAACGGGTTTTTTCTTTCCGCGCGCCGAAAAAAAATTCCGCGCGCGCAAGAAAAGGGTTTTGACACTAACGGCGTTCCATAGAGATGAAGTTTCTGACATCGATTGCATCAATTCAAAAATCGAATTCAAGTCCCGAGGTGAATTCGAAATTTCAAATTGATGGATTTCAACGGTCTCTGTTGAGACCAACGAAGAAGTCGAATATCATTGAAAAAAATGCACAATCGTCGAATATCATTCAACGGTGAATGATATTCGATCGCGAAAATTCGCTTAAGGTCTCCGAATAAGGTTATCACCGGTGGAAAAGTTTTCGGAAAACAGAACGCGAATCTTAACTTTCAGAAGTTATTATAGGATAACTATAAACCGCATAGCAAAGAGAGTTTTAGGACTGTTATTTATTTCTTACGCTAATTTGCATTTAATCGTATTCACAGAGGTATTGTGCCATCCTATAATGCCCTATCTGAAAGTAAATAAATTTGCGGGCTATTTTTAAACTTTACTTTGCTGCAATTGGTCCGAGTTCTCAGGATCTGGGAAGTTGCAAGAATCAGAATCAGCATTGGTGCGCTCTCTCGCGGCTAGAGTCCCTTTATACCCAGAGTTAAGACAACTCGATTCAGCTGACTGGCATAGAGTCCCTTTACACCCAGAGTTACGACAACTCACTTTTGGTTGGGCCAGGATTGGGCTGAAAGTGGCCTAAAAAAAAATCCAATTCTGATTGGTTCTCGCTCATGAAGGCCGAAACTAGTGCACCAAGATGGCGGTACCTCGAATGTGAACAAGAATAATGAAAATATTACCTAATTGTGGTTTATCAAGAGTAAATTGTTATTTCCATAGGTCCAAAATGAAAATAGATTAAGAAATTATTCACAAACCAATCTCATTTTATTTTTAATTGATCACTTTGTTGATGTTGTTGTTTTTGTGTGACAGACATCGCAGGATTCCTGATCCTTATCCCTCAATATCGTTCGTTTGGGTGCACTCGTTTCGGCTTCCATGGCCAGCCAAGGACGGCTGCCAGTCAGCTGATAATCGAGTTGTCGTAACTCTGGGTATAAAGGGACTCTAGACTGGCAGCCGGCCTTGGCTGGCCATGGAGGCCGAAACGAGTGCACCAAGATGGCGGTACCTCGAATGTGAACAAGAACAATGAAAATATTGCCTAATGAGCCTCTAGACAGGGTACGAATTAGAGGCTCTAAGCACATGAATCTGCATCAGAATTTCGCGTAGAATTCAATGGTACAAACAAGAATTCATGAAACCAACTAATAAGCGAGATATTTGCGTAAATAGACTGCGCATTTTAGGTGCGTTGTTAAAGTCCACAACCATGCCCAACGAAAATTACCCGCTGAGTGTTGAGCTCAACGAAAGCGTTGGTAAATTCCGGTGGATTTGCCCGTTTTCCAAGATGGTTGCTCAGCAAACTGCCCAACAGCTCAGCGAGGTTTCTGGCTGCTGCGGACTGCAGCCGAGTTCACTGGATTGTTATTCCGCCATTTTTTTCTCACTTTAACCTCACACCACGCAACACACTTTGCCGGTCGCCAGTCAGTCTAGGGAGAATTGCTTGTTTAGTTTGTTCTTTCCTCTTCCTCCGCGAGTTCCGTTGTGCTCTGCTCTTTTTCTTTTTACGAAGATGTGGGTCCTCGTTCGATTGAATGTCATTACTTTAAAAGTGGAACTGCCAGAGCAGTTTCCATGAGCATATTATCCTCTTCTTCGTCAATCATGTCAAACACTAAAATAATGCTTCACAGAAGATTAAGAAGATTCTTTCGAACGAAAAACGCTTTGACTTTATCACCGGGCACATATGTCAAAAATTTCATTATCAATTTCACAACATCAACATAACCTCCAAATCATCTCAATCCAACAACGGCACCAAGTTTTTCTTCCGTCCGTTGAGCTGACGTCGTCGTTGAGATGACGTCAATTCTGCGGAGAGTCAGCCATTTTCGTTGGGCAGCAAAAGTAATTTAACAACGCACCTTTTTGTAAATCCCGCTCGCCTAACATATGAATGACGTCACATTTGCAGCCAATAGGATTGTCCGATTGTCGCAGCGCAACGCTTCTGGCGGCCGACTGAGCATCGGCCATCGAAAACGTCCAACGCTCCCAACGCCGGGATCGTAAACAAACGAAAATTGATAACGGTAAGGACATACCTTTCACCGCCAAAAAAAAGCTAGGAGGTTAGGTAACCTTGGTAAAAATCATAGAAAGCGTATTTTGGTTGATGATCGGTCGAACCAAAATGGGTGGATCATGCTATTTTCGTATTTTGCTTTGACGCGATCAAACTTTTTCGGGACTCACCAGACAGATGGCCGGTGGAATTCTTGCAAACGTTGGAGCCAAAAGTGAACCCTACAAAAAGTAGAGTCCCTTTATACCCAGAGTTACGACAACTCACTTTTGGTTGGGCCAGGATTGGGCTGAAAGTGGCCTAAAAAAAAATCCAATTCTGATTGGTTCTCGCTCATGGAGGCCGAAACGAGTGCACCAAGATAGCGGTACCTCGAATGTGAACAAGAATAATGAAAATATTACCTAATTGTGGTTTATCAAGAGTAAATTGTTATTTCCATAGGTCCAAATGAAAATAGATTAAGAAATTATTCACAAACCAATCTTATTGTCTTTTTAATTGATCACTTTCTTGATGTTGTTGTTTTTGTGTGACAGACATCGCAGGATTCCTGATCCTTATCCCTCAATATCGTTCGTTTGGGTTAGAGTCCCTTTATACCCAGAGTTAAGACAACTCGATTATTAGCTGACTGGCAGCCGGCCTTGTCTGGCCATGGAGGCCGAAACGAGTGCACCCAAACGAACGATATTGAGGTGAGGGATAAGGATCAGGAATCCTGCGATGTCTGTCACACAAAAACAACAACATCAACAAATTGATCAATTAAAAAGAAAATGAGATTGGTTTGTGAATAATTTCTTAATCTATTTTCATTTTGGACCGATGGAAATAACAATTTACTCTTGATAAACCACAATTAGGTAATATTTTCATTATTCTTGTTCACATTCGAGGTACCGCCATCTTGGTGCACTCGTTTCGGCCTCCATGAGCGAGAACCAATCAGAATTGGATTTTTTTTTAGGCCACTTTCAGCCCAACCAAAAGTGAGTTGTCTTAACTCTGGGTATAAAGGGACTCTAGTTTGGGTGCACTCGTTTCGGCTTCCATGGCCAGCCAAGGACGGCTGCCAGTCAGCTGATAATCAAGTTGTCGTAACTCTGGGTATAAAGGGACTCTAACAAAAAGTAGGATCATGAGTAACCCCGATGTGAATGATGGCATTCAACAAGCATCAATGCCGAATGCCTGACCTCTAAATATATTAGAAAGACCGCCAAACGCCAAACCTGTCATTTGTTAGTTTAAACGTTTAATTTTTTTGTGTTTAATAGTTAAAATAATAATTTCTAGTCTGGTTTAATTATGAGCAGCGACAACCGGGATGACTTTTTCGTATTTTCTTATGATCCGGGCAACTCTTCGCAAGTCGCAACTCATCTCTGATTGGTCGGATTCTGACGACTGCTTTCAACAACAACAACAACGCCCTGTTTGCTCGACCGCGGAACTTTTGCTCGACCGATCATCAACCAAAATACGCCTTTTTTTTCTCTATGGGTAAAAATAACTGCTATTCCTCCAATGTTAAGATGCAAGTAATTTTTTTGGAAATACTCGTTCTGTGCAGAGGTAAGTGTTTATTGTAGTAATTAATTGTCTTAAATGAGAGTACCGTAGGAAATTTAAGTAAATCAAACATCCAAAGTATAATTAAAGTCAGACTTTCTCACCTGGGCAAGCTTTCAGTTAAGTGAAGCTTTGTTTCTCTTTTACGCAATTTTAACGCTTTTAAGTCCTTCATTCTCAAGTGCGCATTTGAAATTAAAGCTGTGGTGAAATTTTTGCTTGTAATTTTCATTTCGAACATTCACTCGTTTCGGCAGTCCCCATAAGATGCCATGTATTTTGTTCTTTACCACGGGTTGCTAACCTCTTTCCGCGCTGGAAGCATAGAATAAAGAGACTAACGTCAACAGAAGCGAAAGCCCCCGCCATTTTCATGTCAACGAAGCATACCGAAAGGAGGCTGTTTCAATAAGTACTGTTTACGTTTGCGGTTTTGGATAGAGTCCCTTTATACCCAGAGTTACGACAACTCGATTATCAGCTGACTGGCAGCCGGCCTTGGCTGGCCATGGAAGCTGAAACGAGTGCACCCAAACGAACGATATTGAGGGATAAGGATCAGGAATCCTGCGATGTCTGTCACACAAAAACAACAACATCAACAAAGTGATCAATTAAAAAGAAAATGAGATTGGTTTGTGAATAATTTCTTAATCTATTTTCATTTTGGACCTATGGAAATAACAATTTACTCTTGATAAACCACAATTAGGTAATATTTTCATTATTCTTGTTCACATTCGAGGTACCGCCATCTAGAGTCCCTTTATACCCAGAGTTACGACAACTCACTTTTGGTTGGGCCAGGGTTGGGCTGAAAGTGGCCTAAAAAAAATCCAATTCTGATTGGTTCTCGCTCATGGAGGCCGAAACGAGTGCACCAAGATGGCGGTACCTCGAATGTGAACAAGAATAATGAAAATATTACCTAATTGTGGTTTATCAAGAGTAAATTGTTATTTCCATCGGTCCAAAATGAAAATAGATTAAGAAATTATTCACAAACCAATCTCATTTTCTTTTTAATTGATCAATTTGTTGATGTTGTTGTTTTTGTGTGACAGACATCGCAGGATTCCTGATCCTTATCCCTCAATATCGTTCGTTTGGGTGCACTCGTTTCGGCCTCCATGGCCAGACAAGGCCGGCTGCCAGTCAGCTGATAATCGAGTTGTCTTAACTCTGGGTATAAAGGGACTCTAACCCAAACGAACGATATTGAGGGATAAGGATCAGGAATCCTGCGATGTCTGTCACACAAAAACAACAACATCAACAAAGTGATCAATTAAAAAGACAATAAGATTGGTTTGTGAATAATTTCTTAATCTATTTTCATTTGGACCTATGGAAATAACAATTTACTCTTGATAAACCACAATTAGGTAATATTTTCATTATTCTTGTTCACATTCGAGGTACCGCCATCTTGGTGCACTCGTTTCGGCCTCCATGAGCGAGAACCAATCAGAATTGGATTTTTTTTTAGGCCACTTTCAGCCCAATCCTGGCCCAACGCCCAACCAAAAGTGAGTTGTTCACACGAATACTGGAACATAGAATAATAAGGCTACGCCTATAGAAAGGACACTCTCGCAGATTTCATGACGAAGAAGAAGAACAGGGACCTGGAGCTCTTGAGCTGGAAGCTGGCGGGTATTGTTTACATTCAGAATGAAAATGGTGGCAATAGCCAACTGTAACACTCTAACTGTAGCTGATTACATCTGATTTTATCAGTCATCTGGCCAGCATGAGCACGACGAGGCTGTGGAAATCGTTTTCGTTACATTAATTTTGGTACTCAAACTCTTTTACTCTGTGACGGTGACTTTTACACTTACAAAACATTAGACTCTTCGTTGGCACCACTGACTACATTTCGCAACCCTGCAATTAGCTGGGCCCTAGTATTACATTTGACAACCTTGCAAAGAGCTGGCGGGTTTAGAAAAGTATAGGGCAACGGGACCTAACCAAACCTGGACACAGCAGGCGAGAGTCACAACGGCCACTTACGCGAGTGTCCCTTCTGAAGATGCGTTGTTAAAGTCCACAACTGCCCAACGAAAATTACCCGCTGAGCGTTGAGCTCAACAAAAGCCTTGGTAAATTCTGGTGGATTTACCCGTTTTCCAAGATGGCTGCTCAGCAAAATGCCCAACAGCTCAGCGAGGTTTTTGGCTGCTGTTGACTAGAGTCCCTTTATACCCAGAGTTAAGACAACTCGATTATCAGCTGACTGGCAGCCGGCCTTACTGGCCATGGAGGCCGAAACGAGTGCACCCAAACGAACGATATTGAGGGATAAGGATCAGGAATCCTGCGATGTCTGTCTCACAAAAACAACAACATCAACAAATTGATCAATTAAAAAGAAAATGAGATTGGTTTGTGAATAATTTCTTAATCTATTTTCATTTTGGACCGATGGAAATAACAAGTCACTCTTGATAAACCACAATTAGGTAATATTTTCATTATTCTTGTTCACATTCGAGGTACCGCCATCTTGGTGCACTCGTTTCGGCCTCCATGAGCGAGAACCAATCAGAATTGGATTTTTTTTAGGCCACTTTCAGCCCAACCAAAAGTGAGTTGTCTTAACTCTGGGTATAAAGGGACTCTACTGTTGACCGCTGCCGAGTCATGGACCAATAGAATAAATAAGGACTCCCAACTCCCTATACTACCCTGTGTTAAAAACCGTTAACGCGCGCTCGCAGCGAACCTGGCAGAGGGTGCGGTGAACTAACGCCGCAGCGGTCCACGATCGTACCTCTATAGTATGTTATTCCATGCAATGTTCTTTGTTTATCTATGATTTATTTATTTGTGTAGATACTTTAATACATTTTACTTTCGCAAACTAATGAAATTGTATAGATACATACCTTCGGCAGAGGTCAATGCGAAAGACTTTGATTTGAAGTATCTTATCAAAACACGAGCAAAGATGATTCAGTCAACTTCTGACGCAGAATCAAAGAGACTTGCTAATAATCAAATTAAAGGTAATGCTTGAAGTCAAGTATCTTTGATTTTGTGACACTCAGTTGATTTTTATCAGTACAACACTATTTCTCACTAAAAAGATTTCACTTAACAGAGAGGCGCCTTCGGCTAAAAGTACAATCCTGATTCCTGCTGCACACTACATATACACTTCCTTTGGCTTTCTCAACAGCAGTTGCTGCTGAGTAAAACGGTTAGAAATAACACTTCACATTAATACCAGTTTATGTACACGAAGACTGACGAAGATTGAAATGAAAATGGGAAACTTTTCACACTAAACTCTTCAAAACTGCAGGGCGACCACGAGGATACGAGGATCTAGAAACTTCTATGAGCACTACTGAGTGATAAGCCTAAATAGGTGGTGCATGGAAATATAAACAGGAAGACCCAATCATCGGTTTAGTTCACTACACCCTCTGCCAGGGAGCGCTGATGTCAGCGCTAACCGGAGTTGGGGGTCCTTATTTATTCTCTTGGTCCATGGCCGAGTTTGCTGGATTGTTGTGATGTTATTGTTTACATCCATAACCGCCATTTTTTCGCATTTCTTCGCCACAAGTTCGTCACCAGACTGACTTGCAATTGCCTATAATCGTTTATTGCGTCAATTTCGTAATAATGTGGGTGTTAATAAGATTTTAAATGTTAAAAATCTTAAATTTCAATAAAATTTAACCTCCAAATCCGCAGAATCCGACGGGAATTTAACAACGACACCTCGATTTTCTCCCGTCTGTTGAGCTGACGTCGTCGTTGAGATGGCGTCAATCCTGCTTAGATTCGGCCATTTTTGTTGGGCAGCAAAAGTAATTTAACAACGCACCTTATAGGCGTTAGCTTTATTATTCTATGACTGGAACGACCCATGGCCTAACGAGGGAACGACCAATCAACATTCAAGCCACATTCAGCTCCCACATTCATTTCCTCTGTCTTTCCTCAACATCTGAGCATCTCCCGTCCCGTAACCTGGAAGCCTGAGACCTATGGAATGATTTCCGTAACCCTTGCGCGGGGGAGCGCTGCAGTCGCGGGCGGGTGACTGATTCGCGGGGGGGAGACATTCTGGCGGGGGGGCGTATGTGAATCGCGCGCGGGCACCACTATGGAACGTCGTTTGGGACTTTATTAAAACAGCACTCTCGCTCGTAAATGTGAAGACAGCGGTGAGACAATATTACGTCAGGAGGGACTTTAGCCTACGTCACCCAATATCGCGTTGCCAGTTGACATCATAATGATGGAATTATAAGTGAATTTGATTCTTTGCAAATTAGTTTATCGATTATATTTAATAATTCACTCATCGGATTTTGTTTCGTATACATTTTCACTTCTGTTTTCACTCAACGCGTTTTTCCTGATTTGTTTATGTTTGTAATAATGAGAATTATGCTGTTGAAAAATGATATAACGGTATTTTAGTGATCCAAGTAACAACTACCCTACTAGCAATGACCTGCTTTTAAAACATTCTTCAAAAACTCTTAAAATTAGTTTTCGGCTATTTTTTTCAATAAAATTTAAGAGAAAAATAGGGTTAAAAAAAAACCCTCTAAATATCACCGTAGATTTATAACATATTTTGCAAACATTTTTAGCTTTGAAAAACTACGTTGATATTTTAAGAGTTTCTATATAAGTAATCACATTTTTCTTTACCTAAATTTTACTGCTTGTAAATTTTGCTTAAAAATTAGCCAAAATGGGTCTCCTAACAAGAGAACTTTAACAGGTTTTTTGAGAGTGGTCATTTTTAAATTTAAGAGTTATTTTTTAAAAGTTTTTTTAACAGCCGATTGATACCAGAGTAATGCGATTTTCTGCAGAAACGATGCCTTCGCACCGATTTATCAAAATTACCATAGAATAAGAACAGTATAAACTTTTTAAAATCCCCTGAAAAATTGCTAAAAATCACCAGGAGACATTTCACTGAGGCCCCCCGTTTAACACTAGTATAAGGCATGGCAGTATATCCAATATGTGTTGTGACTCATAATATCAGTCACAGAAGTGACAATAGTCTTGTCAGTGAGCTGTATGTTCTTTGATTTGCCTCAGAATTTTGGTGTGGATTTTTACGAAAGCTCTCTCAAACTTTGAGTCATTTTATGGCACTCCAAAACCTGCCTTATCTCAATACAAAAACTGCCAGGAAGTATTCAAAAATTTAATTGCTGGGTATGTACACAGTCTTCGTGACTGAAATTCAATTTTATACGGAGCAAAATACGCGTCCGCTTTTAGAGATTATTGAAAGATCATCAATTAAATCACCGCCAAAACCAATGACGATTATTTATCCACCGGCCGGTCGTAGAACGGAAATAATAATCTGATAGAGAAAATTACAGCTGGCAACGTAGGAATAACTTCGAGGCGGGATCAGTAATGTCCCAACTGGGTTTTATTAGCTATGTTTATGCGAGCCTCTTAACCTAACTTCAATCGAAACCTGAGTTTGAAACCAAGGTTCAAATCACGGCATAAACGATACGGAACTAACGAAATGTAGGTTTCCGAAATTTGTGTTTGATACCTTATTTTACACTAAAGACTAGGTTTTCGCACTCCGCATAAACGAACCGGAGGTTGAAATTAGTTGAAATTCGACTTCAAATGCGATTTTCAGGTGCGCGATCGGCAATATGGCGGATTTATTATCATACCGTTCGTAAACAACTGGTGCTCATCCCACGATTTAGCTTTAATTTTGCCATTATTCAACATTTTTTACGATCATAATTTTACTATAATTGTTGCTTAAGCACTTTTACGTGATTCCTTCAGTTATATGTGGCTTACTTATCCTTATTTAGCTAAACGTAGGACGTTATTTTCTAGTGAAGGTGTTTAGTGTCAGATGGAATCCAGGCTTATTACTGCTTTTTCAGATTATTCTTGCAACTCTAATCAACATTTTATGACTACAGAAGCAAAGCAAGCAAAGAGCTTTACAGGCTACAATTGAGTAATAGCCTTACCCACCAGTTCATCATCTGCCCAGTTAGCAAGATTGAGCTCCGTCATTTGGATCCATTAGCCCGTACAGGAGCTCGCTCCAATAGTTATCCACAAAACGTAGCAGTAGATTGAAGATGGCATTGCTAAGCGCGCTCCTTACAGTCTCCGTCCACAGTCTCTAGCGGCAGATTGGAGACTGAGTTGATAAGCGCGCTTCTCACGGTGTTCATCCACCGTCTCTAGCGGTTGAACGAAAATGAGTCGGGAACGAGTCCAGGCGAGCGCATCTAGCCGCGTGTGTAGTGCGTTTGGAGTTGCGGAGAAATGCAGGAGTCTGGATGCGCGCGCCGCGCGTCCTTCAACAGGCAAGTTGTTGTTAGTTGTGGTTCAGAATTCAGTTGATCAGTTGTGATTTAAGTCGTGAGCGCTTACGGCGCTTATGGAATTGATTGTAAAGTCCACTTGTTAAAGTAAGTATTTTCCCCATGTTTTTATTGCGTTTTCATTTTCTTTACCGGTGTTTAATTCTGCCGGACGTGCAAGAAACAAAGCCGAAGTATTTATCTCTTAGTTAGTTATTTCGCTGAGGGACGAAAGTTTGTTTTCCTTTTCAGAGCTAACCTCCCTACCGAGTTAGTATAAATCGCATACACGGTAATTCATATACTGGGTGTCCGATGGGTAAATTGCATACTAGCATCAAATTGTTGGTTGGTGGGTACCGAACATCAAACTGTACTCTTGTTATGATTTGTTAGCAATCTACCAACAATTTAAACTAACCTCATTTCGGAAAAGGCAAAAGGGCAATATAGATAGCAGAATTTGACATTTATTATTTGAAATGTCGATATTCTTGAGAATATCTGAAACACATCTCACCCTCGGACCCATAGAGAAAAAAAAGGAGGTGTTTGCATCTTGAGGATTTGTACCCACCTACGTCATCAATGTAAACAAGACGCTCGTTGAGGGTTATGTTGACGCTGTAAAAACGGACCATAATGTCCGATTTTTTTACTTAAATCAACTCTTTATTTAATTTCAAGCACTTTTTATAGAATGACTTTTTCCCTTAAATTACACCATTTCCAAGAAAATCGACAGGATAAAAACGTCGCTGTACCCAATGACGTCATCAAAGCTATAGATACTCTATGAAAAATTCCAAGATGCCCGAAATGCAAACACCTCCTTTTTTTTCTCTATGCCTCGGACCCTCAAGGAAGAAGAGATGGTGATCATTAATTAGGGATTAGTAGCCAATAAGGTGACTAGGATGGCCCGAGAGTCGTTGATTATATTCACGTTTGGTACCAAGCGACTTTTTTTAATGTTCACAAAAGATAAGTAGAACAAACCCAACGATATGACGAGGCCGCTGAAGTTATCTTTCTATCACGTATTTTGTTGCCTTTCTCCATGCCCTTGACCAGTTGATGTCAGCAGAAAGCGGCTTTTCAGGGTAGGTACTAAAGTGTACAAATAAGGCCCAATGATGAAAAGGAAAAATTTTAGGAGGCAGAGGCCGAAGTTTTGCTGAGCTGTGGGTCTCACCAACAACTCAGGTCTCTGGTAATTTGGACAGCGATAGCAGAAAATGTAAAACCTCAAATATGAGACTATTTTTCTCTACTTCCATTGTCAGCTGCGACATAAGTTACAAGAGTCATTAACGACAAAAGATGTTACGACAATTTCACTTACCTCTGCTCAAAGACAGAGTGATGATGTTAGTTACCAGGGATTTGGAGCCATTGCCACTAATTAGTGGCTTGTTTTAGAGGCTGCCAATAAGGTTTCTTGAAACCAAGCAAACCTGCGGTTTGACTTGCTGTTATCATTTATCCAAATGCTGGGTTATCAAGAAACTTTCAGTGGCTAAGCTTCCTTGTCGGAGACTCCTTATACTCCCGTTATCTCTTGATTTCTCAACTGGAGTTAGTGGGGTCCTCACACGTATTGAGAGGAATGAGACGTAACAAGATGATTCATGCAGGATGAACAAATTGGCCTGACTAAATTATGATAAGTAAACTTCAAACATCAGACCTTTTGGAAGATTTTAAATGAAAATAAGAGTAAGCTGTTCAAGTGACTCGGAAAAAACAGATACGAATGAAGTCAAGGACGGGGACGCAAGACACTTCGGTACAGGAGCTCCACATGGATGAACTTCGACGGATATCTGGAGACACAAATACTAAAAGAGCTGACCCACTGGCAAAACACTACTGAAATTGTAGGACTGTATCTTTAACTTATTTAAAATTATTAAAAATTGGCCTCCGTCCTAATCAGGACAGACGAACGGTCACTGCCACACAGATTGACACAAAATATCGGGGACTCCTAAACGGGCTGCACACAGTTCTTCACTAGAATTTTTTAAATTTTATATGGACTCAACAGTGTCAGAATGAACTAAGTTCTTCTCAAAGACGCTTAAAATTTAAGCCAACAGACTGGTTACGTTACCCCAAAAAGCTGGACAGTCTGTGGATAGTATCGATAATTGGCAATCCACCTTATCTAGATGTGAAATATATGTCTTTGGAAATATTAGTGCAGAAATAATTAATAATCCAAATGAGAATTATTGGTGGTATTAGGTAAAAAAAATTCCTTACATTATTTGTGAGAAAGAAGGGCTATGAAATTATGAATGATCAGAAATCGTAGAGTGAATTTCGCGATCGCCCAACAGTTTGACAAACTGGCAAATTATATGAATTATCCTCTCACCATCCATCTGTATATGATTTATCTGATTTCGACGGGAGTATACGATTTATCTTGTATACAATTTATCTGCCCCCCTCCCGACCACTTTGTACCATGCTCTGTTTGTTTGTATTCAACATATTTCCTTGCGAAAGTGCAGGACAGCTGATCCTCAGTTGTCCTCCAGACGTTGAACTACTAATGCGGCAAGAACACAATTCAGCTTAATAAGCCAAAATTCTCGTGATTGTAGTCTATTCGAATCTTACTTGGCTAATGCAAGGTACCACTGGCTTATATCTTGTAGACTCGTGTAAGCACTCGAGCAGTGAGCTTGCTTATGAGTTGTCGACGTATATACCTACTTAATCAATGAGTTTCAGACTGCATCTCACTTCTTCTCCGCTAGGTACTTTCATCTGTGCTCAGGGTTGGAATTGTCCTTGTCCATTGTAACCTATCTCGGATGAGATAAGCTGAACTCAATGAGTAATTGATTTTGGTTTCATCCGCTGGGTGGTCCTTGTGAGGTGTGGAGTATTTGTTCACAATAACATACCTCAAGGGGTTGCGGAGTCCCTCAGAAGTCAACGGAAATGAAATGGTGATTTTCACAGAACTTTTATGCGTTAGTTCTGAAGTATTCAATATTTAAATGACAACAATCGCTGATTCGTTTAACAGAGTAAATGTATAAGAACTAAACATAAGTTGGGTTTATTAGGTGTGAAGCTAATGTGTAATGTCATTTTCTCCATCTATTTTTCAGTGGCCTCACTCCAGACGAGCATCTGCACTCAGATTTATTTCCAAGTATTCTGGAATTTCCAAGCGGCTAATATTCTATGATCTGATTGCCCATCCTGTATCTGAGCAATCATTGGTAGAGAGTTAGCAGCAAAATCAAATCACCTCAAAATTCATCATTTAGTGCTTCAAACAACATTGATATCAAGGAAGATTTAGTGTAGGCAACTTAAATAATCATAAACAGTGACTTTCAAAGTTTGATTTGTCCAGATATTAATTTTTTCAAACGAAGAAGAAAAGTGTACAAGCGGGATCGTTATTCCTGCGAAAAATAGTTTTCCGTAACCCGCCATACACTTTAGTGCACCGCTATGGTGGCCACAGAATAATAGCTCTCGCACCGATTCTACATTCACAACTTATCAGCTATCAGCGATTGGGAATCCCACGTTTATTTTCTTGCTCTTTTCCTCTTTCCCCTACTTTCATCGTTGTCTCCACGGTCAGGCCAGTCGGTGATAGCTGTATGCCTTCGAGGCTTCCCTCCGGTTCCATATCTTTTCCCCATTCTTCACCACACCGCAATCGGTGGCGAGGCGTGATTAATCGATTATCGATATTTCTCCATTTGAAGCCATGGTAAAGAATCGATTATTGAGGTGTAAACACCCTGTCTATCGATCTTTTTCCATAGATTTATATGGGAGATCAATCGATATATCATAAAGCACGTCACGCCACTGACTGTAACAGTGTTGAGAGGTGTAGTGAGCCACAACGTGGACATATTGGATGAGAAATGGATCCCTTGAAAATAAAAGTTAGGTTCATGCTTAAGCGCCCGCAGTAGGTCATCTACAGCCAAGGCCAAGCTATCAAATATTAATAGCATATGAATAGATTTTTTTTTAGCTGTAACTCAAAATTTTCGCTCCTATTTTATTTTTTAAATAAATATTACAATGAAGGATGGGTGCCATTAAAGTCTGATTTGAAGTATCTTTAGCTGCTGAATCCGAAAATGGCCTTGATTTTAAATATTATGCACCGTTTTCCCAAAAAAATTGAATCAAAATTGAATTTCCCCACAAAAAACTCCATTTTTTTCTAGAAAAACCCCATTTTGTGGGAAGATAATGGGTCAACGCAAAAAATTAAGGTCAATTTTGAACTCAGCAATACAAATTACATAGAAGCTTGTCAACTATCTAGTCTACCATAAAGTCCACCGTGTTCAGATTTTTTTCATTTTTGGAGACCTGTGTTTTTCTATGATCAGTGACTTTTAAGTGCCTACTATTCCTAAAATATGTAACTTACTGAGCATTAATATGGGCGCTTCTTAATGCTTTAGTGTCTAAACTACAAGAATACTATATGGTAGAACGGTCAAATCTGTCCACCACCCCCCTCCCCCAAGGGTGAGACTTACTTGTTTAAATCAAATCAAATGTTGCACGGTCTTAAAATGGTTCCATATGCTAAAAAAACGCCAAAAGGATTTGGAAAAAAAAATCTAACGCGGCCCGCACAGCACCTACAGATCGTTATTTTTCCGATATTTTTGGCATTTTAACCGTCTTTTTTTTTTTTTTGGTTTAGTTAGTGTTAAAGATTTGACGCTAAATGTTAACGCCAAACATGGAGATGGATTAATGGAGGTGTTGCATGTGTGAGGAATTTGCGATTTGACTATTGATTCTTATGTAAAAGTCCGTGAGAAACACGATGGTCCCACTGATTTTCTCCGACATCAACTCCCAAGCTCCAAAAACGGTCTCAAAGTTGAGGCTGTAATGATCCTGAGAGTCCACGTCTACGTAAAGACAAACTCTTCATGCAAAGATAGGGAACAAATATATTAGCAGGGTAACTGATGTTGAAGTCTAAAAAACTAAAAACAGTGGATGAAAAGAAAAATCGTCCATATCTCACGAAGTAGGCTTTTCATTTATTGAACAAAAAAAAGAGAGACTTAGAGAGAGGACACACAGGAACATCTAGAGGTCACATCCTCATCATTGTGAGAGACAAAAAACAAACAGAGCGCTCCAAGTGAGCGACTGGGGAAACCAAGAGACAAATCAAGATAAAATATCACTGAGTGCATACTGACACCCTCCCTCGCTCTGGGATATTTTGAACCACGAAGGAAATTTAAGAAAAAAAAACTAACAATTGAGGCAGTTACGGAATATCGGGCAAAAAAAAAAGGAACAACAATTTAAGACAAGGACTAAAGAGCAACACCAAAAAACTTACTCGCAGAACTTTGCTTAAATTTGAAAGTTACATTGAAAATCAAAAGGAGGCGCAAAGTGTCGCTTAGACATTTAAGATTAATTTAGGTACAGTTGTTCTGTGTAATTTCTGTAAAAAAAACGAAAAAGTTTTTACAATAAGCCTCTAAGGAAAAATAGAGAAACAGTTGAGAAACAAACGCAAAATTAATGCAATAAAAATAATTAATCAGTTACAAGACCAAGCATTTGGGAAAATTGCAAAGTTTTGGGGCCGGTGAGAGGTTTGGTAAAGAGGTCAGCACAATTTTCATTACTGGGGACATAAACCGTGTCTATTTCTCTCTCACTTACCAATTCTCTAACAAAAGAGTATTTTACAACAAAATGCTTGCTTCGTTCTTTGACAGCGTCATTCTGTGCAATTGAATTAGCGCCTTGATTGTCGCAGAAAATTTGAATAGGTTTACAGGGTAGTAAGAAACAATGATTTATCTCTGCCATAAACGTTTGGAGCCATGTCAACTCACAGGCGCACTCATACAGTGCGATATATTCCGCATGAGTGCTGGAGCTCGCGACACATTTTTGTTTGCGGCTCCTCCATGACACTGCTCCGCCACCAATTACCAAAGCATAGCCAGTGATAGACTTGCCAGTTACTTTATCACCTGCCCAATCGGAGTCACTATTACAAGTGAACTTTCCTCCCTTTTTAAACGACAATTTATAATTGATAGTCTTCTTTAAATACTTAAGTAGATGAATAACTCCCTTCCAGTGAATTTCAGTGGGATTAGCACAGAATTGACTTAGCTTACAGACTGCAAGCGCTATATCAGGGCGAGTGCAAGTGCTGAGGTACAAAAGACTGCCAATTGCTCTCTGATACGTTTCTTTGTCAAAGCACTCCTCTTCAACCTTTGACTCAAAAATACCACTTGGAAGAGGGCTAGACGTTCCTTTACAATCAATTAAAGAGTAATCTTCTAGTAAAGACACGATATAGTTACTCTGGTGTATAAACACAACATCCTTTTCTGGGCGTTCAAATTGAATCGACAGAAATACGCTAACATCACCTAAGTCTTTTACTTGTACATGTTGAGCAATTTCATTCTTAAAAATAGTTAAGGCAGCTGTTGTGCCGGCTGCCAAAAAATCATCGACATAAACAGCCACAATGATCCCTGTCCTGAAGTAGACACAGGGTTCGCTTACGCATTTTTTAAATCCTAAGATTAACATAAGTGAAGTTAAAAAATCATACCAATTTTTGCCGGACTGTTTCAGACCATATAAGCTTTTCAGTAACTTGCAAACAAGACGATTTCGTTTGTAGGGCAGGCCTTCAGGAATCTCCATGAAAACGTCCTCTTCTAACGTGCTGTGGAGATACGCCCCTACCACATCAAGGTGTTGAATCGACCAGTCATTCTGTGTTGCAATGCATGTCAGCAGCCGAATTGTCTTCTTCTCTACCACCGGGCTAGTCGTGTCAAAATAGTTGACTCCATAGAGTTGGTTGAAGCCTTGAGCGACGAGTCTTGCCTTGAATTTCAAAGTTTTCCCATCAGGGCCTTCTTTTAAGGCGTAAACCCATTTGCAACCAATAACACGCACTTTAGGGGGACGTTCCACAATTTTCCATGTTTCTTGCGATTCAAGATTCTTCAATTCTGCATCCATCGCAGCTTCCCAGTTTTTGGAGTCAGGGCTGTTGAGTGCCTCATGAGCGTTTGCTGGTACAGTATGTGCATGACTGTATACAGTGTTGCAACAAGGTAGAGTACACAGCTGCCTTTCAGCTCTCTCACGGTTAGAACGCCTTAAACCTGTAACATCAACAACTGCTGGACCCTGATTTCCTGTAGGATTTGGTTGGGCAGTATCTCCCTCTGGATCACCAATTTCTGGAGCGTGGACCTCATCCAAGGGCAGGTTATGATCAAAAGTTTCTTCGGTATTATCTTCATCAAACTGGTCAAAATTTATCATTAAAGGTTCTTCACGTATTTCTGTTTGTTGATTCTTGTAGGGAAAAACATTTTCTTGAAATCGAACATCTCTGCTTATGATCACCTTTTTCCGTTCCGTACTCCAGAGGCGATAACCTTTGACATTGTCCGGATAACCAAGGTGGATACATAACTCAGCTCTTGGGCTCAACTTATCTTTAGGTACAACTGCAGCCCAGGCTTGACAACCGAACACTTTCAATCTATTAAAATCTTTTTCGGTCAATTTCTTGCCATGCCAGAGTTCCAAGGGTATCATACCCTTTATCGCGGACGAAGGGCTGAGATTTCGGAGAAAACAAGCAGTATTGAGGGCTTCGGCCCAAAATGTCTGAGGCATGCCAGATTGAATAAGTAAAGAGCGTACAACAGCCATGAGAGTCTGGTTCATTCTTTCCGCTTTACCGTTTTGCTGAGGGTTTCCGGGAACTGTTAATCGATGAGAAATGCCCTCATTTTCCAAATACTTGATGAACTTACCACTGAGGTACTCTCCACCATTATCGCTCTGAAGCTCTTTAATCTTGGTATTATGTAGGTTTTCGACCCTTTTCTGAAATTTCACAAATTCTCCCATTGTATCACTTTTATTCTTTATGGGGACAGCAACTACAAAATTTGTGTGGTTATCTATGAAGGTTGCAATATACTTTGCTCCGCCCATAGAATTTGGACTAATTGGACCCATTAAGTCTGAATGAATGCGAGCCAAGACATTTTCCGTTCTTTCACTCCGATCCGGGAATGGACTCTTCTTTAACTTTGATTTTATGCACACTTCACAATCAGTTTGGGCTTCTTTAGCTTCAATTGCCCTTATCGGAAGGTTTTTCAATGCTTCTAAATGCACATGGCCCATTCGCTCATGCCATGTTGACAATGACACCCTCACAACCATACTTTCAACATCACCAATTTCGCCATTAAAATCAGTAGTTGTGACAACATACATGGTGCCAATACGGAAAGCCATAAACAAGAGCCGCCCATTCTTGGAAGCTGTGGCTTTCCCATCAGAAAAAATAATTTCCGCACCTTTCTCCTCAAGTTTGCCGACAGATATGATGTTATCTTTGAGGGATGGAACGCAAAGAGCATGAGTAAGTAAAATAGTCGACTCACCACAATCGCTGGACATAGTCATACGCAAAGCACCAGATCCTACTACCTCGATTGGGCTGCCATCGCCAACCTTCACACTACCACGAGTTTTCGAATAGTTTTCCAATAGAGATGCATCGTTGACCATATGATCGGAGGCTCCGGAGTCCAATAAAAATAAACCGGGACACCTTGGTGTTGAATTTTTGTTTGCACATAATACCTGAACATCATCTAAGCGAACGTTGGACAGTTTCTTCTCTAATGGTCCCACTTCTTCTTCGCGTCCAGCCTTTTTCATCATTTCTTTAAATTTGCTACATTCAGGAGATTTGTGCCCACTAGTGCCACACGTAAAGCATATGACAGGTTTCTTCTGTTTTTTCTTCTTCGGCTTATCGCTTCTAGTAGTAAGAACCTTTGCCACTACAACACCATCATCACGTTTCATTCGCTTCTCTTCCAACAGAAGTTTGGTCTTAACCAAGTTGAGCGTTAACTTCGACTCCTCTTGTTCTAATCCTCGGACAAAACCCTCATACTTCTCCATTGGCAAGCCCATCAAGACAATTAAGGCCAGGGTTTGGTCAGGGAATTCAATTCCCACCTTAGATATTTTCCGGTAACAATTCTGGATTTTACCAACATAATCATGGACACTAGTTTCTTCATCCTTCGAAACGTTGAACAGCTCTTTGGTCAACATAATTTGATGCAACAGGCCATAACTGGAATGTGCTTCATGGAGGATGTCCCATGCCTCTCTAGCCCTCGTGCAATCTCCAATGTCATTCAGATGATAGTCACTTACCACAAGTAACAAGAATGCCAAAGCCTTTGAATTTTTGATCTCCTGCGCCTCGGTCAAAATTGCACCGGCTGGGTATCCTGGCTCCACCGCCTCCCACGTTGCTTTCGAGATGAGTGCCGCTTTCACTCGCACCGACCACGCGAAATAATTATCTTCATCTAATTTCGGGATGCTGAATTTAAGGTCACTATCTACTGCCATCTTGCTGCAACTTATAGGCTGAACTGAGACACAATCACCGGGCCACCAATTAACCGATTCTCACAACGCACGAAAGTTCAAGTTCAAGTCCATTGAGAACGCACATAGGCTGAACTGAGACACAATCACCGGGCCATCAATTAACCGATTCTCACAACGCACGAAAGTTCAAGTTCAAGTCCATTGAGAACGCACTTCTTCGGTTATCGGAGCGCTTAAGTCTCATAATCTGTTGAAGTCTAAAAAACTAAAAACAGTGGATGAAAAGAAAAATCGTCCATATCTCACGAAGTAGGCTTTTCATTTATTGAACAAAAAAAAGAGAGACTTAGAGAGAGGACACACAGGAACATCTAGAGGTCACATCCTCATCATTGTGAGAGACAAAAAACAAACAGAGCGCTCCAAGTGAGCGACTGGGGAAACCAAGAGACAAATCAAGATAAAATATCACTGAGTGCATACTGACAACTGAAAGCACGGCAACCCTAAGGGTTGCCGTGCTTTCGTTGCTGCGAGCTTTTAGAGTCGCCAAGTAAAGTGGCAGCCCTGTCAATGTATTTGCTCCCTATCTTTGCATGGAGAGTTTGTCTTTACGTAGAGGTGGACTCTCAGGATAGCGTGGGATATTTATTCTGGATAATACTGTGGTTTCCTTTTTTATTCAAACTTTTGGTGAAATTCTCAGGCAGATCATTAGCATTTAAGTGTTTTTTTATGAGTATTTTTGAAAACAAGCAATGAAAGAGAAATTGTATTATTCTTCTTAAATTACCGAAAAATTGGAATGGTGAAATTAGACCTCTTAAGTAGAAACAGTAATAGCTCATGCCTCTATGCTCATAATTTCAATGTGACTAACTTCATACTCTAGTATTCTATGCTGAACTTTTATTGAAAAACCTGAAAAATTTGGATAGGGTCTTCTACTACATGAATTCGTTGCTTATTTTGATCAAAACTAGCACTGAGCTTAATGCCAAAGCCTGAAATTCACTCCTGCTTGACTGACAAAACTTGTGTAACAATTACCACGATTTGAGTTTTCTACGAGCATTCCCTTCTCGGAGAGGGGTTCAGAAAAGTTTGGCAAAGCAGCACAAGTTTACGCTATTTTCCGGTTCAAAGTTTATGAATCGTACTGAGTAAAAATTGTAAAATTGAACGTATTGAAGTGACCGACAGACTTCTAAAATTTAAGAAAACATAAAAAAATAAAGCCTTTAGAAGCATCCAAGCACCATTATTTCCATGAGAACCGCGTCAGTGATGCTGCGGTTTACACTAGCTTAAGACGTGGGTCTAAAAATCCATCCTAAAAAATAATCAGACAAGAACCTGAAAAATAAGAAATAACGAGTATCAACACAGCCGACGACAAGGAAGACGTATTCGGGCCTCTTTTTTAACTTTTCTCCCGAATCGGAGCGACACCTCATTGGCAGCATACAGCAGAGCATTGAGAACTCACGCTTCGCGTCATCGCGCCTTCAATTTTTCAGATGCAGCACGGACGTCCATCAAGGACGAATAGTTGTATCTCTGCGCCGTCGTAAACGCGCATCCTTTCCCTCCCTCCCTATCCATATTGTGTTTGTTTCCGTTTGTCTCATTCGTAATGGTGCTTCAAGCACTACGTGAATATAACACAGCCGAAGGTAGGAGAGATGTGTTCGGGCCACTTTTTAAACTCCCCTTCCGAATCTGAGCGACACTTCATCGGCAGAATATACAGCATTGAAAACTCACGCTTCGCGTCATCGCGCCTTCAATTTTCCAGATGCAGCACGGACGTCCTTCAAGCACGAATAGTTGTATCTCTGCGCCGTCGTTAACGCGCATCCTTTTTCTCCCTCTATTTCCATGTTGTGTTTGTTTCCGTTTGTCTTATTTGTAATGTTGCTTAAACTAGAGCGGGACGTTGCGAGTTCACGACTCACGCCATTGCGTCTTACATTTTTCATGTGCAATCCATCTTGCGAGAATAGTTGTATTGTTTTTAATTGCCAAATCTTCATTATTTTTTTAAACAGTCAGTTAATCGTGTCAGATATTTAAGTCAAATAAGCTATAGGGTACCAACCCCTATGAAGTTCCTTCCTTTTGGGTGCTTCAAATGCTAATCAAGGTCATCTTAGCTCTTTCGGCAAGAGATATGCCACCCTCCTCTCAACATTCTCAGTATTACTTGGTTTTACAACATCTCGATTTTATTGTTGAATATTTGGCGTTTGGCCCACCGTTGACCCTGAAAAAAATAATTTTTTCTAGCTTTCTCATTATTTCCTCCTGGTTCCTAACAATTGGCGAGATGCTTTCTACCAAAGTTAACTAATATTGAGGATTTAGATTTCTTCAATACGTCTTCAAGGACAGGCGTGTCAAATATAGCGTAGAAGATTGTATTTATTTTTATTAAATTGTTTTACAATTAGGTAAAATAAAGAAATCCCATGTGGAGCCAGACTGTAGCTTTGAAAGGCTTTGGGCTTCAACTTTTTTATTTTGTTGGTATTGATGTATTTTTGTTATACTTTGTTTCTACATTTCTGTTGACCTATGATTTTTTTTAAATGCTGTTTCATTTCTACTCCTCTACTGATGATATAAATTATTTCAATTTCAAAGATACAAAACTTACATCTTTATTTAGGAGTTTTCTTCTTCCTGATTGATTTATTCTTTGAATTGATCACATTATTGGAAGGAACTCATTGCTTGAGACAAAAAATACATTTAATTTAAATTTAATAAAAATCTTCAATAGCATTATTTAGTACTATTCACGAAAGCTTTCGTAAGAGCAAAATATGTCATCCACAAACAACTGAAGCATTATTTACAGTTTCTTTATCTTATCAAGTTATGCCCTTATATCAAATATTTCTTTTTTTTTGGGGGGGGGGGACGAGTATTAAATAAAAGGAAAGAAAATACTATGAAGATTAAACACGATTGAAACATGATTAATATTTTTTTAATTTCGTATCATAATCAAGACAATACCTGATAAAAGGAAGTGATTCATAACAAACGACTTGTGTTACACAAGTTTTGAATATTTTGAGTTTTTAAAAAGAAAGTAATATTAAAAAGAAACAAAAAATCGAAGTAATTTTCAATTAGCTCAAACACAAAGGCTGGTTGCCCCACCTCCCCCCCCTGCTTGCATGGCGCCTTACACTGGCGCCTAGATATCAGCAGGGCCAGGGCGCCAAGAGCGATGGATCTTCTGTCCTCTTCGAAATGAAATTAAACCAACCGACTGTTGACCCAGTGAGACAAGTCTTCTTCCGTATCAGTAAAAGTGGGCGACGGATTCGATCAGATATGACGTGTGATCGTATATTCCGGATAATCGCAATTTGATGCATGCTGCAATAATGAGGGGAAACGAAGATGTGAGAGATACGGTCGGAGAAGGTGCGATATCAATGATATGAGGGGAAAGGCTTTCTTCTCTAACATGACTTCGAGCCCGGGTAATCTCCTGTGGTCAACTGAATCATGTACGGCGGGTTACGGAAAACTATTTTTCGCAGGAATAACGATCCCGCTTGTACTTAAGTTCAGTGTTGGAAATGCCTAAATATCTGAATCAGTAGGTAAAACCAAACTGTTCTCAATTTAAGTTTTGAAGAAGAACTTTATATTTGGCGAGTCTTTTTTTATATAATTTCTTAACGCATACTCTTTCAACACAGAAGGACTTTGATAAACTATAGAAAGCAGTTTCTTTTGATGCTCATCATGAAACATCATCTCAGCAAGTTTGATGCCCTCTCAAGTCTGAGTTACATATTTGTGCTGTATATTACCTGAAAATTTTGATTTTATGTAGTTCAAAGCCTTGAATATTTTCTGTCATACTTTTTAGTGATCTAGCTGTATTTGTCGGCATCATTTAAGTGGATCTGAATGTCATGATTTATCATTACAACTTATTAAGCTTAAATTAAAGACATTGTGTACCTCCATCCCCCCAAAACTGAGGGTCTCGCAGTCAAAATCTCACGATACTTTACGCCGGTGACTAATGAAGAGTTACTGGAGTAAGCGTGGAGTTATTCGGACTAGATGTGGCGCATCAATCAATACCTTGGTATACATTTTCTACATCAAACTTCATTCATCTTTGCAGGGTTCTCTATGGCAAACATGCTCCCTTTGTGCTACCAGCCACATGTGTCTTTCAGTGTCATTGATTATCCTAGGATGACCAATGACATGTGTCATCCATAATCGTAGGATGACCAATGACATGCGCCGTTTAATGTCATTCATCATCCTAGAATTCCTAACGACATGTTTTAGGATTTTCAATGACATGCATCCTTCGATGTCAGGATTTTCAACAATATATGGAGTTGAATGTCTTTCAATGTCTTTGTGAGGAATGAAGGATATATCCTCGGAACGACATCTGATGATAAAGTGGCAAAAGTTATATTTTCCTTGAGGAAGAGGTGAAGATTCATTGTCAGCTTCGATGAGATTTGATAGAAAGTATTTGCAGCATCCTATTCTGGACGTATGTTGAGGCTCCATCAAATACGGCTAAAGTAATTAATACTGTTCTTTCGTCCGCTTTCCAATTTTATCGATAATAATTCTTACATCTACTTAATAGTGCCGATTCCGAGGGGAGACTCTTATCAACAGGGTTGTAGAAGAATAATAAGTTATCAAAACCAATGTTTTAAGATATGGCGAGTCTCCAGAATTTCTTATTTTCATACAAATTATGCTTATTACTTGTGCAATGTGTTCCATAAATCAACTTTTTTAATTAATGAAAAAACTGAACTAGGTAATAAAATTTTCTCTTAAATCTCTAGTTTGCCCTAGAGAAAAGATCATCTTGTACATCATCAATGTACATCTTAAATTTAGAAACGAGTCTATTTGGAATGATATAATGATAATAAAATATCTTTGTTGGTATACATCTGAGTTTTTTTCTTTTCTTCTTTTTTTCTTGACTTTAAATGTTCTCCTTTGTTACATTGTTGAGAATAAATCTAGTTAGCCATAGGGGAAAGAATTATGAGAATTTTTGTTAACGTTCCTGCAATCATATATAATTAGTATTTCAATATAAAAAGTTTTATTAGCGACATATCGAATTCATCCAAGAGGCAATTTGTCTCCTCGAAAAATAGATTTTCGAGGTAATATGGAAAATAACTCTGGTTAATAACTTTGACTTGGTGTTTTGTGTACCTACCGAAAACACTTTGATATAAGTACATTATAAGTATAGGTCTTTACTATAAGTTTTCTTTTAAAAAAATTAAGTTTTCTTTTGGGGTTACTTTTAAAAAAATCGGATCCACAGGAAGTACATCTACATCTCTAGAGTGCCTGATTTCTAAAATTTTGAAGCTAAAAAACTGAGGAATAAAGTAAAAAAATATACAAGAAAAAATTTCATGGATTGTGAAATTTTTTCAGAGGTATTTTTGACATTTTATTTTTGAGCTTTTTAGCCTCAAAATTTAATTATATTCTCTAGAGATATAGATCTATTTCCTGAAGATCCGATGTTTTGTAAAAGAAATAAAAACCCCGAATAAATTTCATTATCAGTCAGAACTGCCGCTAGGAACGCGCTGCGTGACGCCGCGCGAGGGCCGCTTGCGTCAGCGCTACAAAGCCGCTCCGGATGCCGCGAGTAGCGGCGCCTGGACTCAGAGTCCGACGAGGGGTATCCACATACAAACGGGTGAATATCTCTAGCTACACTGCCGCTCCTCTATGTGGATAAGCGATTCCGCTTTGGCACCGTCCACCGCTAGAATCGGCGATGGAGCTCCATAGAGAAAAAAAAGGAGGTGTTTGCATCTTGAGGATTTGTACCCACCTACGTCATCAATGTAAACAAGACGCTCGTTGAGGGTTATGTTGACGCTGTAAAAACGGACCATAATGTCCGATTTTTTTACTTAAATCAACTCTTTATATAATTTCAAGCACTTTTTATAGAATGACTTTTTCCCTTAGATTACACCATTTCCAAGAAAATCGACAGGATAAAAACGTCGCTGTACCCAATGACGTCATCAAAGCTATAGATACTCTATGAAAAATTCCAAGATGCCCGAAATGCAAACACCTCCTTTTTTTTCTCTATGATGGAGCTCGATCTTGCTAACTGGGTGCGGAGAACTTTTTTACTGCATCCGCACGATTTGCCTAGGATTTCAAGATAAGGCACCCTGCTTCCCTTTAAGTAGTGCACCGATTTTTTTCATTTCAAACTACCGATTAAATCTAAAATCTGATCCAATCAGAGCTGCATAGCTCTTGAATTTGTGTGTTATCCGTGTATCTATTTCCTGGTTGTCCTACTGGAAGTGTGACTCCAGCCACAACCGTGACCTGCTGACTTATTTCTTTGATCCAATCTCTTGTAAATGATGACTCAAATTCTGAGGCCATCATTTATTGAAACTAGTTCAAAGTTATTGCTCCAAAGTATCGTCACTCTTCTCATACTGAGGTAGAAGGAAGGAGATTTTTTGGTGAGTGCTCTGTTATCCAAGATTTGCAATTTGAGATAAGAATACGGTTTTTATTGAGGCGTGTAACAATTTTTGGTCGTTGAACCACTTGTCATAATTGAGCTTTGGCGTTAGAGATGCATCAACTGTGGAAAGTGGCTCTGCCTGTGCAAAAATATCTTGTGACAGCAGTGAATGTTAGTAAATGCGCTTTACAGATAGACTGAGAGCTCCAGATTCCAGTCTACCTGAATAATTCAATTCAGAAGGATTTTTGAATTGAGTTCATATCGAATCTCAGTGGGAGAATAATATACAGTGTAAGCGAAAGAATATCAATGGTAAGGTTGGGTTGGTGTCTTAGGTTAGTGAAATGCAATGGCAGGTTCTGAAATCTTGTTTTTCAGTTGCTCTTTACATGAGTCACCTTTGAAAATCAAGTTGAGGAAAAACACACATAGGTAGGCAAACAGTGGTAGGTAGCTTGCCTATTTTCTTCCTGTCTTGCTCATGGACTCGGAGAGCAGTCGGAAAGAGGGGTGAGAAACAGGATTTCAGCGCGTGTCTCTGGGAATGTGGAAATTCAAAATTTGTGAAGCGTCACCAGTTTGTTGAGATTGTCACCGTCCGTTGCCTCAAGAGGATTTAGACGCTTCTGCTTCAGCGATACATTGTTGACCTATCAATATCTGCTTATTTTGATCATATCTTGAAGGAGGAATTCCCATAAGTATATCCCGATTCTTTATTTGATTCACTACAATAATGGCAGACATACAATCTTTACAACAGCATGGAGTGAAGGTGCGGTGCTTTACTGGATTAGCACTCCTACACTTTCAATGCCTATATCTACCTATTGTAAGATCATTAGAAGCTCAATAAACAATATGATGAATTTCTGCGCCTGCCACAATTATTTTTAACATCACTAAAATTACCTATGGCAACTTTTCTGAACTCAGAATATAAGCTGGGTTTTATTGGTAAAGTCCCCAGTGACGTAGTTTAGTCCCAGAGAACTGCGTTCAGAGTAGCGTAGAGGTTATGATTCAATAAAGTCCCAGGCGACGTTCCATAGCACCACTGTTGTGCGCGAGGGTGACTGATCCGGGGGAGGGGGCCATTGTTTCGATTCATCGAAGAATCGATACACTACAGTGTTGCCAAGCCTATACACCAAATTTTCATGTCTATGGTTTTGAAATGGACATTACAAGTTCGAGTTTGCCGGCCAGGTTGGCCTAGTGGTTAGCGCGTCTAACTCTAGGTTAATAGGTCCCGGGTTCGAATCCCGGTGGTGGCGACAAATTTTCATGGAACTGACGAGTGGATCTGTAAGCAGAATTCGCTCGGCCTTAATCCGTGAAAATTTGTAAGCCCGAGCATGGATGTCTACCAAACTCCCTGATGTCTTCGGACAATAAATAGTGCCTATAGATGGCTGTAGATTCCTAAAGGAATAGAAGCCACTAAACTCTCAATAAAAAAAAAAAAAAAGTTCGAGTTTGTTCTGAAGATGGAAGAAGAAGAAGTTACTGTTGTTTGTTTACATAGTTCACGCGGAATATGGGGTTAGGTTTTATGCTTCAAATTTATGCTGACTTTAATTTCGTGAATTACTGAATATCTTCATACGTAATTTGGTGAAATTAAACGCCTATTGATTTGGAGATGGCTGCTAATGGGGGAATAGGTAAGTACGTAGAACTAATTTTATTTTATCGCTGACAGTCTTCCGGAACTGTAATTTGGGCAGCCCAAAACATTGCCATAGCAGATAACGTAAACAATCTGTAATCAACGTGATCAAACAGTTAGAACATGATTTTCTGTTGAATGGCGTTGTAAACTGATATGAATTTTGTCGACTCATTTTTTTCCATAAACCTACGAAACACCAAGGAGGCCATTTCTTGGACTTTGGACATGAAACGACTTAATCTGTTTTTCCACAACCATACATCATTGCACCAATATTTTTATATAGGTATTGGAAGAACTTTCAGACATTGTCTTCCATAAAATTATAATGTTTCAATATAGCGATGTGTAAGATTGTTTACGTTATCTGCTGTGGCAATGTTTTGGGCTGCCCAAATTACAGTTCCGGAAGACTGTCAGCGATAAAATAAAATTAGTTCACGTACTTACGTATTCCCTCATTAGCAGCCATCTCCAAATCAATAGGCGTTTAATTTCACCAAATTACGTATTAAGATATTCAGTAATTCACGAAATTAAAGTCAGCATAAATTTGAAGCATAAAACCTAACCCCATATTCCTCGTGAACTATCAAGGTACACTCTACTACAGGTATGGACAAATGGAATTTTAGAAAGTCGTCAAAACGCGTAGATTCATAGGTTGACTGCCCTTTTGGGCCCTAACTTTATTCGCGGACGCATCGGTGAAGGCCTGATGGACTTTCGGAGTTTCAGATCTGTCGCTATTTACGCTCGATTTACTTATACAATTGTTACGAACCGTCGTTTAGAAAGCATGTATTTGGTTTACTTTTTGCATAAATTTACTTATTTTTGCGAAAGAACGCTCATTTATATACATTCTTAGCCATCTTGGTTAGAATTGAAATCTGTAGGCTGGCAGTGAAATTTTGTGTGTTAGAAGTTGCTCAGAAGGGTGGCTGCACTTTTGGGCCCTAAGCCCTCCATGAACCGATCTGTCGCTACTCTCCCTATACAGGTACTCTAGTATTTACCTTTCAATTATCTATCAAACAAAAAAAAGAGAAATAAAATCGGTTCAGTGGATCTCGATCGATAGCGGCTCAAAGTACGTGCCGGCCGCCATTTTGAATGGCCGCCATCTTGGATCTGCCACCATTTTGAAAATGCCTCTTCGACTCAAAACTCTTCAAATGTCATCTAGTTTGATCCCTGAAAGCCGCTAAACTGTATCACGATTTGCCACTATTTGCCCTTTTTTGGTAATTAGCCACCGTACTAGTATATCATTGTCTGACAATGCAGAAGTGGTCTATTTGTCAGAAAACTGGCGCTCTAAGATGTGCTGATAAGTGGAAGGCTGGTACATGAGTTACTTTAAGCCAGACTTGACAAACCTTCATACAAATGTACTTCTCCTTCGATGCTTGGACGGACTATCGACGTGCTTTTCCACAACATTGTCGAACATTAATTAATGGAGCCCATTAATTGTTTAAACAACAAGAGTTGTGGAAGAGCATGGTGACATCCTGGATGAACTAGGTAACTGATCAAGCTACAGTCAAAACAAGCACATCATGAAATCTATTAGCTCAGAGAGAAAACTGGATTGTTTCATAGCCGCAAGAGAGATGCTGTGTGCTTCAGCTGCAAAATATTATTTTGCGTACATTGAAGTAGAGAAATTCCAACCGGAGAGAACTTAGGTATGATTAGACTTTCCACAGGGGGCAGACTTAGCAAGCGATCTGCATAGCTAGGGAACACGGCAGCCTTGTGATTTCGGAGCGGAGACGCCAAAACATAAAATTTAGAGAAAGAGTAACAACTGAAGTAACCACTTTTATTCATCATCTGCCTTCATAAGGGTGCGGTCGTGTAGTAGAGGAAACTAACTGATGACAATCATTGCATCAAAACCATAAGCGCTAGTTAAAAGCAAGCAATGCGGTTACACTTTTTCACGAATCTAATCACATCACCCATACTCCTTAAATTACAAGTCTCCCGATCCACGAGTATTAGGGGAAAAGTCTACGAGAAACTAATTGATCCTGTGATTCAATGCCTTTTAATACATACAGGGCCGGACTGGCTAAGGCAGCTAGGCAGCGATCGCTGCCTAAGAATTGTCGGCTCAGGGGCCCCGTGCCGACAATTCCTGAATTTATTTTTCAATAAATGAAGTGAATCCATGAAAAAGTGAAAAATCCTTGAATTTATTCTTCAATAAATGAAACGAATCCTTGAAAAACCCTCGTTTTTTCCAGTCCTTGAGGGTTTAACTCATAACACCTTCTCTGAGGCCCCTACGGCCGAAAAAAGGTAACCTCAGGGGCCCCTGAAAAGATGTCAGCAAGAGCCCCTCAGCGATCGAAAAATATGAGCTTCAAGGGCCCTGGAGCGGCCCTCGAAGCTATATTTTCCCGGCCTCTAAGGGTTTTTTACTTTAAACAGCATGACTCTTTCCCTGAGACCCCTATAGCCCGAAGAAGGTCACTTCTGGGGCCCTTGAAAAGATGTCAGCAGGGGCCCCTGACCCTGGGCTCGAAAAAAAGGGTTTCACTTTCAGGGGCCCTTCCGGGTCTCGAAAGCTCTTTTTTCCGGTCTTTGAAGGTTACTCACTTTAAAATGACTTCTTTTTTGAGGCGCCCCTACTGGCCCTGCAGCCGGGAGAAGGTAACTTCAGAGGCGGGGCCTCTGAAAAGATACCAGCAGAGGCCCCTGCGTAAAAGTTTGAGGAGGTTATGTGCTTCTTTATCAACAAGAGGAATCGCCGAATTTTTCAAAAAATATCTAAAAAATAGGTGACATTTTCGGAGGCGCTATTTATCAAATTTCAATACGAAAAGAGCCTAAAACTTCTATTTTCAGGGGTTAAATTTTCAAAATTTTACGGGGGAGGACCCCCGGACCCCCCTCCATCCCTGGGGGGCGACCCCCCAGACCCCCCATAGGGGCCCAGTTTTTACGCCAGGGGCCCCAAAATCCTAGTAGCTGCCTAACTTTTTTTACGCCAGTCCGACTCTGAATACATACATTTCTACCAATTTTACTCAATGGATTCTAACCTCTAACTCTTAATTCACGCTCATGCTCATGTTTCGAGAGCGATGCGATTATCAGATTATCTCACAACTCGCACAATCTCACAGACACAGACCGACACAGACCATCGACAGTGGTAGAAAGTGAGAAACACCTATAAAGAAATCTCATGCTTACTTTTTGGTTTGGCAACATCGTAAAATTCGAGACAGCCTTACATCTCGAAACCTCGACCGATCGATTTGGGCACATTGCCAAAGTTTCGATCTCTCGCTCGACCATGTTGGATTTTTGGAGGTAATGCCGTTGTAGGTAATGTCCTGCCCCCCCTCCCACGGATCAGTCACCCTCGCGCACAACAGTGGTGCCCGCGCGCGATTCACATACGCCCCCCCGCCAGAATGTCTCCCCCCCCCCCCCCGCGAATCAGTCACCCGCCCGCGACTGCAGCGCTCCCCCGCGCAAGGGTTACGGAAATCATTCCATATCCATAGTGTCACTGGGCTAAAGATAGCTACAACGGCCGTCAACTACAATGAGCACTGTATCCGGGTACGGCGCTCCGCCGCACACTGGGCTCGGGTCCCGCCAAATGCTATTCCACGCAGGCGACCCCATCTCCATTCGACTCCTCAACATTGTAAAAGAACTATTGGACGCCCTTCCCCCCCCCCCCCCCCCCAAGAACAATTACTAGGAAAGATTAGTTAATTTATTGAAGAGCTTCTCCGAATACCTTAATGGCCGTAGATTATGATTTCAATCATGACAATCATGAGGAATTCTTACGAATCTCTTCGATGGAATGAAACGCCTGGAACCTGGAACAAAAATCTCACTAACACCCCCTCCCCCCCAACCCTCCCCACAACCCCCGGAGGAAATTATTTTTCCAAGGGAAGACTGTTTGCATGTCCATTCGGTCTGGGGGCTGAAATCTACTCAAGAGCACCCTCGGAGTCCGATCACGCAGAAAAAAAATTAAGTCTCCGCGTAAAATCTCGGAAAATTATCTATTCTTTACGGCTATCTATATTCCTTACCTACAACGAGGAAATAATTTTTCCAAGGGAAAACTGTTGCATGTCCATTCGGTTTGGGGGCTGAAACCAACTCGGGAGCATCCAAGGAGTCCAACTAAGCAAAAAAATTAACATCAGGTCACCGCGGAAAATCTCGGAAAATTCTCTGTTCTTAACGGGTACCTATATTCCTTACCTACAACGAGGAAATAATTTTTCCAAGGGAAAACTGCTGCATGTCCATTCGGTTTGGGGGCATGAAAAGTCAATGAGCAACGATTGGGTGATATTATTAGGTATTTTCATTATTCTTCTTATTTTATTATCCTTTTTTTCCCTTTTTTTTCCTCAGAGGATTTCTCCTGCTATTGAGAACACATGAGAACCCAAGACGAGTCGCAGAATAGAGTCTTGGTTCCTTTTCATGCCCTAAACATTAAAAATTTTAAAGATTTATTATTCTTACAAATTATAAGATTATTATTAAGAATTAATTTTTTTTTTTTTTTTTTTTTTTTTTTTTTTTTTTAACTCGGAAGAGGGAACACTTCCGGTACAAGTATCACTGACGGGCCAAAGACCAAAGTCAGCAACACATACTATCTTGCTTGAATACAGTAAATGTTATATTTAAAAGCAAAATTGAAAAATGTTTTAAATAATTTAAATTCTAAGTGAAATCAAAAAATTACTCGATATTGAGAAACGACCTGACAATACTTGAAATCCGAGAGCTTTTCCGGGAAACCTTGGGTGATGTGCATATAATGTTTGCACAGACATTGGTAGATATTGACCCTGGCACTAGGTACGCTCGAAAGAAAAAATGCCGTTGTAAGCGAGAAAATTGTGTGAAGATTCACGATTTTCCGACGTCATCATCACACAAAAACCGTATCGGCTACAGTAAATCCGAGAGCTTTTCCGGGAAAACGTAGGTGATGTGCAAAAGATTTGTGCGCGGATATTCGTACCCACCACTCAAAGCTATATGCTCCGAGGAAAAAATCCGTTGTTAACGTGAAAATTCTCGAGAAAATAATGGTTTTCCCGAGCAACCTCGTATCAATGCCCTAGTACCTACTATGAATCCGAGAGCTTTTCCGGGAAAACGTAGGTGATGTGCAAAAGATTTGTGCGCGGTTATTCGTACCCACCACTCAAAGCTATATGCTCCGAGGAAAAAAATCCGTTGTTAACGTGAAAATTCTCGAGAAAATAATGGTTTTCCCGAGCAACCTCGTATCAATGCCCTAGTACCTACTATGAATCCGAGAGCTTTTCCGGGAAAACATAGGTGATGTGCAAAAGATTTGTGCGCGGATATTCGTACCCACCACTCAAAGCTATATATGCTCCGAGGAAAAAAATCCGTTGTTAACGTGAAAATTCTCGAGGCAATAATGGTTTTCCAGAGCAACCTCGTATCAATGCCCTAGTACGAGGTTGCTCGGGAAAACCATAATATTCTCGAGAATTTTCACGTCAACCACAAATTTTTTTCCTCGGAGCATATTGCTTTGAGTGGTGGGTACAAATAATATGCACATCACCCTAGTTTTTCCGGAAAAGCTCTCGGATTCATAGTAGGGAATAGGGCATTGATACGAGGCTGCTCGGGAAAACCGTAATTTTCTCAAGAATTTTCACGTTAAGAACGGATTTTTTTCATCGGAGCATATTGCTTTGAGTGGTGGGTACAAATATCCGCACACGAATCATATGCACATCACCCCAGTTTTCCCGGAAAAGCTCTCGGATTCATAGTAGGTAATAGGGCATTGATACGAGGTTGCTCGGGAAAACCGTAATTTTCTCAAGAATTTTCACGTTAGCCACGAATTTTTTTCCTCGGAGCATATTGCGTTGAGTGGTGGGTACAAATATCCACGCACAAATAATATGCACATCACCTAAGTTTCCACGGAAAAAGCTGTCGGATTCGTTGTAGGTAATAAGGGATTGATACGAGGTTGCTCGGGAAAACCGTAATTTTCTCAAGAATTTTCACGTTAAGAACGGATTTTTTTCTTCGGAGCATATTGCTTTGAGTGGTGGGTACGAATATCCGCGCACAAATAATATGCACATCACCCCAGTTTTCCCGGAAAAGCTCTCGGATTCATAGTAGGTAATAGGGCATGGATACGAGGTTGCTCGGGAAAACCATAATTTTCTCAAGAATTTTCACGTTAACAACGGATTTTTTTCCTCGAAGCATATTGCTTTGAGTGGTGGGTACAAATATCCGCACACGAATCATATGCACATCACCCCAGTTTCCCCGGAAAAGCTCTCGGATTCATAGTAGGTAATAAGGGATTGATACGAGGTTGCTCGGGAAAACCGTAATTTTCTCAAGAATTTTCAGGTTAAGAACGGATTTTTTTCATCGGAGCATATTGCTTTGAGTGGTGGGTACAAATATCCGCACACGAATCATATGCACATCACCCCAGTTTTCCCGGAAAAGCTCTCGGATTCATAGTAGGTAATAGGGCATTGATACGAGGTTGCTCGGGAAAACCGTAATTTTCTCAAGAATTTTCACGTTAAGAACGGATTTTTTTCTTCGGAGCATATTGCTTTGAGTGGTGGGTACAAATATCCGCACACGAATCATATGCACATCACCCCAGTTTCCCCGGAAAAGCTCTCGGATTCATAGTAGGGAATAGGGCATTGATACGAGGCTGCTCGGGAAAACCGTAATTTTCTTAAGAATTTTCACGTTAGCCACGAATTTTTTTCCTCGGAGCATATTGCGTTGAGTGGTGGGTACAAATATCCGCGCACAAATAATATGCACATCACCCCAGTTTCCCCGGAAAAGCTCTCGGATTCATAGTAGGGAATAGGGCATTGATACGAGGCTGCTCGGGAAAACCGTAATTTTCTTAAGAATTTTCACGTTAGCCACGAATTTTTTTCCTCGGAGCATATTGCGTTGAGTGGTGGGTAGAAATATCCGCGCACAAATAATATGCACATCACCCCAGTTTCCCCGGAAAAGCTCTCGGATTCATAGTAGGGAATAGGGCATTGATACGAGGCTGCTCGGGAAAACCATTATTGTCTCGAGAATTTATACGTTAACAACGGTTTTTTTTCCTCGGAGCATATTGCTTTGAGTGGTGGGTACGAATATCCGCGCACTAATCTTTTGCACATATCCTCAGTTTTCCCGGAAACCCCTCCGATGCGTAGTAGGTAATAGGGCATTGATACGAGGCTGCTCGGGAAAACCGTAATTTTCTCAAGACTTTTCACGTTAACAACGGATTTTTGTTCTCTGAGCATATTGGTTTGAGTGGTGGGTACGAATATCCGCGCACAAATCTTTTGCACATCACCTGAGGCCCCTCCTCCCCCCCCCCCCCCTTGCCCTCTCCCCGATGATTGGTGCGATATTCCGCTTTCGTCCCCCCTCCTCGTGATTTATAGCATTAAAGAAATTAAAGAATAATAACTTTTTAAATTTTTAATGGTTTTGGCATGTACAGGACACAAAACCTTTGTCCTTAAGGCCTTAGGTAACTCGTCTCGGGTTCTCAATACCAGGAGAAATCTTGTGAGACAAAAAAATGAAAAAAAATTAATAAAAAAAATAGTATAATAATAATAATAGTATGATAATATCACCCAATATTTGCTCGGTGGCGTAGTCCAGAATAGTCAGAATATGAATGAATATTTGGATGAAGGAAGAGTATGTGAGTTAGCAGAAGAAAGAACCCTGAATCGAACGCCCATTCAAGATCCCAGGTAGCCATACCGGACCCATAGAGAAAAAAAAGGAGGTGTTCGCATTTCGGGCATCTTGGAATTTTTTGACGACTTTATGACGTAGGTCGTCACAGCGACGTTCAGCGTGAAGGGGACGTCGCTACGTCATCAAGTCATCAAAAAATTCCAAGATGCCCGAAATGCAAACACCTCCTTTTCTTTCTCTATGTACCGGACCTAGTGTGCGGCGGAGCACTGTAACCGGGTAGTGGGACCATTGTAGTTGAGGCCCGTTGTAGCTATCTTTAGTCCAGTCATAGTGACCTGCATCTGGAAGGGCAATGCTACTAATGCTAGCCGCCTTTTGCTAAGACCGCAGTTTCCAAACCCCATTTTGGGTAAGTTTGACATGTGAATCTTGACCTTATCTTGAGCTTTTAGGCTTTCCAGCCTCGTGGCGATTCTGCCCGAGGCATACCTAAACCAAGTAGCCTACCAACGTCAAAGATCTCTTGGAACCTCAATTCAAGGATATCATTTTCAGTTCTTTCCCAGCACAAGAATGTCGGTTTTTCTAGCAAATCTAACTTGTTCATTTTAGCCTGGAGAACGCATGGAGGCTCTTTGATCTGATCGCCTGTCGCAGAGACCTAGTTTTTGGTCCTAGTTACCGAACTCCTCGGCAACCTCAGAAACTGGTTCCTTCTCCTGTTGCATAGACCTTAGGCCTAGTTGTTATTCTCACTCAGAGAAGGAGATGTTTCCATGTTCTCTCTCGGCCAAACTGTCAAGCTCCTACTTTTGAGATGCGCTGCGAGCATTATTCAGGTGTGCTAAGCTAAGCACTGTGTTTTCCTTCTGATTGTGAACGTAAAGTACTTGATCTCACTTACGCTGGCCTTTCCTATTTATTTAACAGATGAGACTGCATGAGCCCTGAGAGCTCTTTGTTTTATTATGCTTGTGTATTTTTCTCATTTGCAGGATTATTCTGTTATTTCTAGTCTTATCTCTGAGCCCACTTTGGCCTAGTTCAGTACATGCTGGCCTAAAGCGAGCCGCAACCTTGTTTAGTAGAATTTCAGTACTTAGGTTTTCTGAGCCTGCAGATTTAGTTATTCTGAAGCCCCTAAGGCAGAGCTGTTTCCCCAGTATTATTTTTAGCTATAGTTTTCCTGATAGTTGATCATGCACATGGACCTAACTTAGCCCTAGGCCTGCGTCCGTCTGACCAGGCAGTTCGTACTTTGTACTCAGTGCCTTCCATGATCACGTAAAGCATGTTTTTCCTAATTGTTAGTCTGTCCCAAATCAATGTGTCAAACACCCATAAGATTTCTCTGAGCCTTCTGCTCTATCGAATGTGGAACCATTTTGAGTTTACCTAGCACCAAGTTAGGACTCATTCCTGTTTCTTTGTACTATACAAATTCGATATTTCAACAGGGTTTTTCTATAGGATCCAGGATCATGCGGATCCCGTGGTGATTTAGATTGCTATCCCGTGCTGATTTAGATTGCTATCCTGTGCTGATTTAGATTGCTGATTATTGTACATCCTGTTCCTCTGAACAAAACCCTTGGACCGACTTCATCACCAGCATCATCATTAGTCTCACCTCCAGCTGAGTTTATTTATCTTTTTGTCCAACCTTAAGAAGTTTGTAGTCAAAGTAGTGTATAGTCTGTTTCACGTAAGCTGAGACTTTTTATTCGGCATTAAAATCCGTAAATGGCAACGCATCAGTCCCGAACGCGGTGACCTGACCGCTCGCCGGCCACCCTCTTTTGTTCAGCGACGAGAGGCCGGCAACCCGTCCATTGTGAGGGTAGGAACAATGGGGACCCTTCATCCCTCCTTAATGAGCCCTAGTACCTGGACCCAATTTTCTTTCTCGTTGAAAAATTAAACTTTTAGCGTGAAAATTCAGGTCCAGCGGGAAATTTTGATGAGAATGAACTAAAATTCCATCCGATTATCTTAATTTTTACCCGATATACGGCTCTTGTGGTTGGTCGCGATTTGGTTCGATGAAATTAAAGAATTAAGATAATCGAATGAAATTTTAGTTCATTCTCATCAAAATTTCCCCCTGGACCTGAATTTTCACGCTAAAAGTTTAATTTTTCAACGAGAAAGAAAATTGGGTCCGGGTACTAGGGCTCATTAAGGAGGGATGAAGGGTGCCCATTGTTCCTACCCTCACAATGGACGGGTTGCCGGCCTCTCGTCGCTGAACAAAAGAGGGTGGCCGGCGAGCGGTCAGGTCACCGCGTTCGGGACTGATGCGTTGCCATTTACGGATTTTAATGCCGAATAAAAAGTCTCAGCTTACGTGAAACAAACTATAGTGTCCTTTTGACATCTTTGAGTCCTATCGGACCACAACCGATTTGTTCAGACCCAACTCACTCTGAGTGACATCTAAATCAGCCCCATATCTGTGATAATATATCAAGCGCCAAAAAATCTGTGATTCTGTGATTTGTGATTCTGTGATAGCTATCAAGGCCACCGAGCGTTCCCCAATAAAGTTTGTCTGTATTCAAGTTTGTCGTTGATCTTATATTGCCTGCAATACCTAAATTTAGTTTGTAGTATATTTTCTTTCTGTTGCCTCTATCTCAACTCTATTCACGCTTCCCACCATCTAGGTTTTGAGAGATATGCATCGGCTCATAATGGTAGCAGAGCGATCAACTTTAATTTTCTGAATTGACAATTCTGATAATGGTATTAGAGAGACAAACTTTTTGATCCTAGCAGATTTAATGTTCTGAATTTAATGTTCTGATTGCTGAATGGCAATATTGAATTAACTCGTTGTACCTGTTTGAATTTTATTTATGTGTATGTTATGTTAACTTTTGTAAATGTTTCAGGCTTTTAGGTTAGGAAAGGAGTATTGCTCATAGTAAGTTTTAATTTTAAGCTCTAATTTTAAGTTGCACAGCATCAAGCAGTTAATGTTACTGAACTCCCCTTAGGTTGTTTTATTGTCGTTCTGTGCTTGTTTGTATGCTGTGTGTTTGCTTTTTCCGTGAAAATTTCTTTGGTATTTTTGTTGCTGCTGTGATTGAGTTTCAAGGATGAGTTATCTTCGCTGTCCTGATCTTCTTCTTATTCATCATTTAAAATATGAGCTTCGTGTTCGCCAGCTAGGCGAAGATGGCGACGCTCACCATTTGCTTACCGAGCTTCGCGCTGCTGTGGACTTGGGCATTAGCCCAAACCCAATGGTTATTAGATCTTTTGATCCTGAGCAGGAACTGATCGAGGTTCAAGGAGATGTTCTTTGCCTTTCTGGAGAAATCTCTAATTTTGAATTTAGTCTCCTCTCCAACCATGAGAGAGATATTATTGCTCAGTTAGAGCACAACATCGCTCGACGGAACAATTTGAACTGTTTATCTTTATCTGGCGACATTGCTGACAATGTCAGGGTCAATTGCAATCAACCCAGAATATTTTATTTGCCTTCAACTCCAAAATTGAAGAGCTTCGAACAGCAGTCGCTGCTGCAGTTTCGACCTTTGTCTCATCTGTCGACTCTTCAGTCGCCACTTCTATTGTCTCGTCAGTCCCTTCTGTTTCTTTCATTGCCAGCCCTGGTTCCTCACACACTGTGACTTGCAGCCCACCAACCCCTATTTCATCAATGGCAATGCCTGTGACCGGTGCAGCTCCATCTTTTGGTTTTTCCCAACTTCGTCCTAGAGCTACTTCTCTAATAACCTTAGCATCTTTTAGGCCTCGGAGCTCATCTACCTTCTCCTTTGCTCCAGCTAAGTTTACTCCAAAGAATACTGCCCAAATTTCAGGTTTGCCTCCGGTTTCTTCTGCACAGTTGTTTCCTCCTATTACTCCAACCCAGTAGTTGCCAAATTACCTTTCTATCCCTTCTACCAGTTTGCCTCCACAGGTCTCATCTGCGCCCTTGTTCTCATCAATTCTACCCCAGCAGCAGTCTGCCCCTTCTGCGCCCTTGTTTTCTCCTGTGATACCTTATCAACCTGTACATTCTGCACCCTTGTTTTCATCTATAGCACCTCAGCAACCTCCTGCAAATTCAGCGTTTGCTTCAATGCCTCTTGTGGACTATGCCCCAGATGCCTCTTATCCTAATGTTTTCTCTGAGAATCCTCTCTATCAAACTGACCCTCCAGCGAGCTGGAACCTTCCCAGCAGAATGCAGTCCACATGGACCCGCAATTCTAAAGTCTATAGTAAAATGAGAAATCCTATGGATAATCTTTTGAAAACCTTAAAGGAAACAGATGGTCTGAATTCCTAAAAATTAGTTGAATTTTTGTCTCAAGTCCTTCAAATTCAGGACAAAACAGGCTGTAAAGATTCCGATCTTCTAGAGGGAATACTTGCTTACACGAGTTCACCCTTATCCCAATGTATCACTTCTACTCTGTCTTCGAACGGTTCTTTCGATTACTTCCACCAATTAGCCCTTCTGCCTCCGTGTGTCGGGCGCCACCTAAAAACCCACCTAGTTGATCGATTCCAAAAGGACACGGAAACCTTCAATGCCTTTGTTCATGAGTTCATGACATCTATTTGAAAGCCCGAGTGATGAAAGATGCACGACCCGAAAAAGAGCTAGTGGACATTATAGTTTCTAATATTCATCCAACAACAAGGTGTCATTTTGTCTTCCAAGAGAGACCTTCTACCTTTGCTGATCTTATTAAATTAAGCCTGGTGGCACAGGATCGTACTTTTGCTGACTCACAGCGAAAAGTGCAACAGACAGCGACCCCTACCACTTCTTTGCCTTCTACTTCAAGCGCGCCCAACAAAGGTATGCGCCCATTTGTCAATGCTGTAAATCCCCCAGTGTCTACTACTTTTCCTCCGAATACGGCAACTCCTCCACCCCCTGTTGCCCCTATTTCTGACCAGGGTGGCAAGCGTCAGGGAAAACCGGGAAAACCGGGAATTGTCAGGGAATTTTGAGTGACCGGGAAAAGTCAGGGAAATGTCAGGGAATTATTGCCGCGGTCAGGGAATTGTCGTAGCGCATCAGCGCATCTTATGAACTAACGTGTACATTACGTAGCAAACAGAGTTCCGTCCCTCCTCCACATCCACATGGCAACAGTGTCATAGAATAATAAAGCTAACGCCTATAGAAGGGGCACTCGCGTAAGTGGCCGTTGTGACTCTCGCCTGCTGTGTCCAGGTTTGGTTAGGTCCCGTTGCCCTATACTTTTCTGAACCCGCCAGCTCTTTGCAAGGTTGTCAAATGTAATAGTAGGGCCCAGCTAATTGCAGGGTTGCGAAATGTAGTCAGTGGTGCCAACGAAGAGTCTAATGTTTTGTAAGTGTAAAAGTCACCGTCACAGAGTAAAAGAGTTTGAGTACCAAAATTAATGTAACGGAAACGATTTCCACAGCCTCGTCGTGCTCATGCTGGCCAGATGACTGATAAAATCAGATGTGATCAGCTACAGTTAGAGTGTTACAGTTGGCTATTGCCGCCATTTTCATTCTGAATGTAAACAATACCCGCCAGCTCCAGCTCAAGAGCTCCAGGTCCCTGTTCTTCTTCTTCGTCATGAAATCTGCGAGAGTGTCCTTTCTATAGGCGTAGCCTTATTATTCTATGACAGTGTTCCACGATCGGTCATTTCCGCCCGACTCCGTTGGGTGTCGTTCCTTTTCGTCGGTCCCCCACTCCTCCGTCATCGTTGTGACTTACCAACCTATGCACACTAAAAGAATGATCCTGTCTGGATCCTGTCGGTTATTTCGTTGCGCCCGGCGGCTTTCGGTAGGGGGAACTAACAGAAACACGCGCGGATCGGGAATCGTTGACAACCGTGTACCAATAAAAACAATTTTATTAATAACCTCGAGTCAGGTCCGTGCAGATCGTGGTGTATACTATGCATCGTTCGAATCTGCCGTGTTTTGGTAGAAAACATGTAAGGTTGGTGCAACTGCATGGCTGGGCGGTGAAATCCTCCTAACCTAACATCGTAAATGAAGTGGTGCTGGTGCTGAACTGAACTGTGCAAACTGTGTGTAATTTTTTTTTCTGAATTTTCTTTGATTGTGAAATGGTTATCTCTTTTTATCAAAATAAGTTAAAGATGTGCATTCCAGGCTATAATTCATTCAATTATTCAGCACCGAATTTACCCACAACATTCTGAGTGCAACTGCGCGTCGATGACTTTAAAAAGTCAGGAAATTTAATCGTATTCAGAAAAAGTCGCGGTCTCTTGCCTACAAAAAGTCAGGGAATTTTATTGTAAAGTCAGGGAAAAGTCAGGGAATTTTGAAATTGAACTTGACTTGCCACCCTGCTGACGAACCGCAAGGTGCAAAGAAGGATTATAATTGCCACACTTGCGGAACCAAAGGTCATATTTCTCGTTTCTGTCCCAACCGAGCGGCCCCAAAAAACTAGATTTACACCGGGTTTTACGGAGTGGAGACCAGGTGTTCAGTGTTGCTGAAGAAAACATTGATTTGTACAAAGTGTCAGCAACTCCTCGCACTCCCTTGCCTTTCATTAAGACTACTTGTGGAAACTTGGAAGTTTCTAGTCTTGTCGATTCAGGAGCCTCTCGTTCATTAATTTCTGGTGAGCTTTTCAAGCTATTATCTAAAAATCGTTGTGTTAAAAGTGTCGAAGATTATAAAATGGATTGTTATACAGCTGCAGCTGCCCCAATGGAAATCTCCAAAAAGATTGTCCTCCATTTTAAAATTCACAACTATTCTTGGGATTTTTCCTTCCTTGTAGCTCCTACCTTGTCTTGCGACATGATTTTAGGTATTGATTTCCTTTGTCATACTGGATTAGTTCTGGATTCTAAGCGCGGCCAAATTCATTTTGACTTTTTCAAAAAGAAGAGAATTCTGCCCCTTACTTGCTTCAAACCAGTTTCACCTGTTGCTGAAGAGCCAGAACTTGACGATGAATACTGGAATCTTATCGGCGACTTTTCTGATTTTATCTCTGCCATCACTGATTGGTACCAAGAAGTCCAAGAGGATGAGCTCTCATCTATCGACTCGTCCCATCTCATCCTCGAGCAAAGAGTAAAAGTAATGGAAATTTTAAAGAAGTATGTTAATGTGTTAACAGCTAAATTAGGTTGCACTAATCTTCTAGAGTACGATATCATAATGACAAGCACCACGCCTGTCAGAAGATGTCCTTACAGTTTGTCACCTCCAAAAATGGAGCACATAAGGAATCTTATCAATAAGCTTTTAGATCTAGGCGTCATTCGTCCCAGCAAAAGCAGCCATTCTTCGCCAGCTTTTTTAGTCCCTTAGGGAGATGACTATCGGATGGTTATTGATTATCGCGCTCTGAATAAGCAAGCTGACATTGAAGCTGTTCCCTTGCCTGATTTAAACACGGCGTTTTCTTGGTTCGGCAAAGCCAAATGGTTTTGCGTTTTTGACTTGAATTCTGCATACCATCAAATTCCACTCACGGAACGTTCCAAACCTTTCACAGCTTTTACTTTACCTTTTGGTCTATACGAATGGAATCGCATTCCTTTCGGTCTTGCTACTGGAGCCCAAGTTTTAACGCGCCTTGGTAATCTTATGTTTGATGATATGCGTTTCAAAAGTTTGGTTAATTTCCTAGACGACTACGTTCTCTTTGCTGAAACTTTTGAAGAACTGATGGCTGTGCTCGATGAAGTTCTTCGTCGTTTTGCTGATGCCGGCATTACTCTAAATCCCAAGAAACTAAAAATTGCTGTAAAAGAATTTGGTTATCTAGGCTATCTCTTCTCTAAAGGATGTATTAAAATCGATCCTGATCGTACTTTCGCCATTAGGCGTTTTGACCCGCCTCGTGATCCTAAAGGCATTGCCCGTTTTCTTGGTATGGTAAATTTTTATTCCAAATTCATCCCTGATTTTGCCGCTCACGCCCTGCCCTTAAATCAGCTACGCCGTAAAGGAGCCAAATTCATTTGGGGCCCTGAACAAGAGGAAGCCTTCTGTGATTTAAAGAGAGCCATCATGGAGCCTCCAGTCCTTCAGACTGCAGATTTTGAGAAAGAATTCATTGTCCAGAGCGATGGACCTGGAGCAGCTTTAGGTGCTGTACTTTCACAACTTGTAGAGGAAGATCGACTTCCAATTTCTTTTGCTTCTCGCACTCTAACTGAACAAGAGGTTAAATTCTCAACCTATAAGATTGAATGTTTAGCAGTGCTCTTTGCGCTTGAAAAATTCCGTTTTTATTTAGAACATAAAGAATTTCTTCTGGAATGTGACAATGAAGCTCTGACTTGGCTTCTTGCACATCCAAGACAACTAGGTCGCCTTGCTCGTTGGGTAGTAAGAATTTTAGCTTTTAAATTTAAAGTCAAACACACTAAAGGGACAACCAATGTTACTGCCGATGCCCTTTCTCGAATGTTTTACCCGGAAGATACCGAGGCCTACCAAGAGCCCATAATTGTTAATTTTGTTGACCTCCTGCGACTTGCCAACCTAATCAATGTCGTAAAAATCGATTTGCCAGCCTTCCCTGTGGCTTTCACCGACATTTTAGAACATCAAATTGAAGACCCAGATCTTGGTCCCAAAATTATTAATTTGCGAAATGGAAAGTCTTTCCCACGTTTTTCTCTTAATAAAGGTGTTTTATGCTGTTTAGAAGCTCGCACCAAACAACCTAAAGTCGTTCTTCCACAATCATTAATACCTTTGGTCTTCAAGTATTATTATGATTCCCCCATAGGTGGTCACCTTGGTTGTTATAAAACAGTTCAGAAAATCGGAGAATATTTCACCTTTCTAAACCTCCGGCAAGACATCGAGAAAAGAGTCAAGTCTTGTGAAATTTGTGCCTTATCTAAACCCGCACAAAACACCCATTTCGGTAAATTAGCCTCCCAAATCCCAGAGAGACCGATGGAGAAAATCCATATTGATTATATGGGACCACTAGTTAGATCAAAATCTGGCAACAGATTTATTTTAGTCTGCATCGATATTTTCTCTCGCTTCATTTGGCTCGCTCCAACGCGCGATGCAACTGCCCAAAATTCGGTAAAGGAATTGCAGTGCATTTTTCAATCTGTAGGTTTTCCAAAATTTATTACCTCTGACAACGCCAAGTATTTTAGAGCAGGCGTATTTCACCATTTCTGTGTAAATTTTAATATCCAGCATATCTACACTGCTGCTTACCACCCCCAAGCTAATAATTCTGAAAGAGTTAACTGTAATCTGAAAAGTGCTCTGATTGCCTATCATTCTAATGCTCAAACAACATGGGACCAGTTTACCTTGGATACAACTTGCTCTAAACACCACTAAGCATGAGGCCCATGGTTGTACTCCCTTTGAGCTATTCTTTTCTTTCAAACCAAATCATCCCTTGTCTCTATCCTGGTCTCTTAATGAGTTATTACCTGATGACCCATCCAAGGCAGTTGATGTTTTGAAAAAAGCCAAAGCCAAAATGTTTCAATCCCATGAGCGCAAGCGAGAAAGATACGATGCAACTAGAACTCAACATCCCTTCGTGGTAAATGATCTTGTTCTAGTCAAAACCCATCCCCAAAGTAAGAAGATGAAGCAATTCATGGCCAAACTTGCTCAACGCTGGTACGGCCCTTTGAGGATCTCTGAATTTAGAACCCCAGTCACCGCAGCACTTGTCGACCCAAAGACAGGAAAATTTGAACGAATAGCTCATGTCAGCCAGTTGAAGGTTTTTCATGCAGCGTAAGTGTCTTGGAGGATTCTCGTCTCGAATTTTTCTTGGTTTTGTTTCTCGGAGAAAGCAAACTTTCCAAGGTTTACGTCAGGTGGGAGCAATTTCCGTTTGAGGCTGTTTGCCCAGGATTGTGGAAATTGCTGTCACCCCGAAAACCAAGGATTTTCTTGTGTGTATGTGTGTCTAGTGTTTTTATGTTCAGGGCGAAAATTTTAGAATCAGGTTTCCAGGTGTCTCGTTTAAATATTTTAAGGTTCTGCTCAGTGTTATGTAATTTTGTAATTTATGGTTTAATAAACTAGGTTTTGCTCAGAGTTAGGTGATTTTCTGATTTTCTGGTTTAAAATTTTTACTGTCAAAGTAATGTTTTTGGAGAATTTTAAAGCAGCAGGTACATCTTGTCAAGTCAGCTTATAGCTGTTTGGACCATAACCCAGAGGTCCGTGGATCGATCTGTTTTGAAGTTTTCTATGCATTTCAGTCTTAATCTTTCAGAGACTAAATTTTAAACCAGTAAAATTTTTTTTAAAGATGTTAAAGTAAATTGTGTGTTGAAGTGTCTGGACAACACATCTCCTCTCATCGAAATGTTTTTCCCTTTTGTTGTATATAACTTGTGATTTTGTGGTCTTTTGTGGGGTTCATTGTTTATTTCCTTGTGTAGTTAATGATGGGAATGACAGGTTTATACCTGGCCATCATTGACTAGTGGTTGGTCTGCCTGCCGATTTTGACTTTTCTTGAAGGTAGTTTGTTTGCGGCAAACTCCCTGGGGTTCTTGACCGCAAATCAGTCCCCAAAATCACCTGATTTTGTCTTTAGTTTAGATTTTGCTTAATTTTAGTTGTTTAAGTTTGTCCGTGATATTAGTTGACTAAGTTAAAGAAATTAGGGATAGGTTCTTGAATGTGAATTTGGCTAGGGCTTACTACCCTTTTGCTGTCCTGATCATTTCTCTTTCTCTTCCTTGGCTGATTTTCGAATAAAGCCTTGCAATCATTGTAGCTTTACTCATGATTAGTCAAGCTTCGGGTTTATTTGAGGGCTACAGGTTATGTTGCTCAAGTAAATGGAAGGAATTTTAAGTTTGTCACCTGACGCCTCTTAGGATTTTTTTTTCCCCTTTTTCTCTCTCTTCCTTGGCGAATTTTCGAATGAAGTCCCGCAATCTTTGTAACTTCACTCATGATCAGTCAAGCTTCGGACTTGCTTGAGGGCTACAGCTTATGTTACTCAAGCAATGGAAGGAATTTTAAGTTCGTCACCTGACACCTATAAAATTTTAGAATTTTCTTTCTCTTCTCAGAGAATCTGAATTCAATTTCTATCTTTTTCTTTCTTGACTGGCACCAGACTGAGGTCCCATAATTTATGTTGCTTCTCTCATTGTCTTTCAAGCTTCAGACTTGTTTGAGGTCTACAGTTTATGTTACTCAAGCAATAGAAGGAATTTTTAGTTTGTCTACTGACTTCTCCTAATTTTTGGCTTTGCTCGAAATTTTGAGAGTTTGATTTTCAGAATTTTTTGATGAGTGATTTTGAGATGAAGTTCGAATTCTTCTGGAATTTTGGAATTTCACCTTTGATTTTGAAGTCTCACTTTGAATTTTGAAATGAATCTTAAATTTTGAGTTTTCACCTGGAATTTCGAAAATTCAAACCTCAGGAAGGTTTTGAATTTCAGAAAGATTTTTGAAATTTTAATTTTCGCGAATTTGTCCTTAATTTCTGAGTTATTTGTGTTTAAGGAGCTACTTCCTGTTTGAGGTAAAGCTCAAAAATTTATTTCTTGATCTCGTGTCCCCTTGATAATTTCTTAGGGTGTTGTGATTTTGGTAAGACCAACCACTATAATCTTCGGCGTTGGGCTGTCTGACTCGAATCTAGCTCATTTGCCATTAGGTCTCAGACCTAGGCCCTTTGTGGTTTTACCGGATTGAGAGTAGGCTCTCGTTAGTTTTAAGTTATTTGTTGAGGTCCCGACAGGGAGCTTCGCTTTCCTTCGTGGATACAACTGGCTGGTACCTACTGGTCGCGGCTGCCCCTTTTTCCTTTTGTCTTGAGTGTTGTTTTCTTGTGTTGATTTCTTTGATGACTTAGAAGAGCTCTCTTAGAATGTATCGCCCTTTGAGGCAGAACTGATACAACTCAGCGGAGACTCTGTCTTTGCATCAGACAAATCAGTGTGTTCTTTTGATAAGCTTTCGATGGGAGGGGGAGTGATGTGCCATCCTACAATGCCCTATCTGAAAGTAAATAAATTCGCGGGCTATTTTTAAACTTTACTTTGCTGCAATTGGTCTGAGTTCTCAGGATCTGGGAAGTTGCAAGAATCAGAATCAGCATTGGTGCGCTCTCTCGCGGCTAACGCCGAAACCCTAGTTTTCACCTTCACTTTTCTCCAGTAGCGCTCTACTTTCGTGATCAGGCCTTGTGTCCGGCCACTTTTCTCTCTCATCTCTGTGTGTCAGCCGACCGAGAGTTTTTGGTGCCAAGTTTTAATCATCGTCTTTCCTCAACATCTGAGCATCTCCCTTAACCTGGAAGCCTGAGACCTGCACCTGGAAGGGCAATGCTAGCCGCCTTTTGCTAAAATCGCAGTTTCCAAACCCCATTTTGGGTAAGTTTGACATGTGAATCTTGAGCTTATCTTAAGCTTTTAGGCTTTCCAGCCTCGTGGCGATTCTGCCCAAGGCATACCTAAACCAAGTAGCCTACCAACGTCAAAGATCTCTTAGAACCTCAATTCAAGGATATCATTTTCAGTTCTTTCCCAGCACAAGAATGTCGGTTTTTCTAGCAAATCTAACTTGTTCATTTTAGCCTGGAGAACGCATGGAGGCTCTTTGATCTGATCGCCTGTCGCAGAGACCTAGTTTTTGGTCCTAGTTACCGAACTCCTCGGCAACCTCAGAAACTGGTTCCTTCTCCTGTTGCATAGACCTTAGGCCTAGTTGTTATTCTCACTCAGAGAAGGAGATGTTTCCATGTTCTCTCTCGGCCAAACTGTCAAGCTCCTACTTTTGAGATGCGCTGCGAGCATTATTCAGGTGTGCTAAGCTAAGCACTGTGTTTTCCTTCTGATTGTGAACGTAAAGTACTTGATCTCACTTACGCTGGCCTTTCCTATTTATTTAACAGATGAGACTGCATGAGCCCTGAGAGCTCTTTGTTTTATTATGCTTGTGTATTTTTCTCATTTGCAGGATTATTCTGTTATTTCTAGTCTTATCTCTGAGCCCACTTTGGCCTAGTTCAGTACATGCTGGCCTAAAGCGAGCCGCAACCTTGTTTAGTAGAATTTCAGTACTTAGGTTTTCTGAGCCTGCAGATTTAGTTATTCTGAAGCCCCTAAGGCAGAGCTGTTTCCCCAGTATTATTTTTAGCTATAGTTTTCCTGATAGTTGATCATGCACATGGACCTAACTTAGCCCTAGGCCTGCGTCCGTCTGACCAGGCAGTTCGTACTTTGTACTCAGTGCCTTCCATGATCACGTAAAGCATGTTTTTCCTAATTGTTAGTCTGTCCCAAATCAATGTGTCAAACACCCATAAGATTTCTCTGAGCCTTCTGCTCTATCGAATGTGGAACCATTTTGAGTTTACCTAGCACCAAGTTAGGTCTCATTCCTGTTTTTTTGTACTATACAAATTCGATATTTCAACAGGGTTTTTCTATAGGATCCAGGATCATGCGGATCCCGTGGTGATTTAGATTGCTATCCCGTGCTGATTTAGATTGCTATCCTGTGCTGATTTAGATTGCTGATTATTGTACATCCTGTTTCTCTGAACAAAACCCTTGGACCGGCTTCATCACCAGCATCATCATTAGTCTCACCTCCAGCTGAGTTTATTTATCTTTTTGTCCAACCTTAAGAAGTTTGTAGTCAAAGTAGTGTAGTGTCCTTTTGACATCTTTGAGTCCTATCGGACCACAACCGATTTGTTCAGACCCAACTCACTCTGAGTGACATCTAAATCAGCCCCATATCTGTGATTCTGTGATAGCTATCAAGGCCGGATACTTATGATCCTCAATCTGCTATCCCCCTTCAAACTACCCCTTTGGTAACAACATCTGAAAATCAAACCACAAATGCTAAACCTAACAAGGAATTCGAACTCATAAAAATACCAGCTCATCAACTTGATTTTGACCATTCAGAATCAGTAGAAAACATCTATAAGATCGAAGCAATTGCTCATACTATTGTTAAAATAGAGCCAATGAAGATAGATAATAAGATTGTTCCACAGTGCCGAAGATGTCAGTGTTTTCCGCATACTCACAACTTTTGCAGAAAAAATCCACGGTGTGTCAAATGCGCAGGCAAACATTTATCTCCTGCGTGCCCTTTCAAAGGTCGAAGCTTAAATCCAAAATGCGTAAATTGTGGCGCGATCGGTCATCCCGCAAGTTATCCCGGATGTCCCTTCGCGAAAGAATTTCAAATTGCACGAAAAAAGCAACTCCAAGCTAAGAAAAACTCCCCTGATCAAAAAAGTTTTCCGATATTAGGGCAAAATATACCAACCCATGTTCCTCCAAAGAAATTAGATAGGACTTTTGCTCAAGCATTATCAGGCAATACAGCTACCCCGGCAACACAGGGCGCAGGAGACAGTTCCGCCGCTCTGATCGGTGTCTTATTACAAACAATAGAAACTTTGAATGCTCAGCTCAGAGTTCTCACCGAGAAAGTGAGTAAACCTTAAGCTAACCAGAAAATATAAATAAAGAAATGAATGACTTTTTTAAATTGAATTGTGATTCATTGACTAATCCGAATTTTTTAATGTCTCAACAGAAAAATTATCCAGAAATCAATTTCGATGATGTTAAAAAGCTACGAGCAAAGACGAATTGCAAGTCATTAAACATTATGGCATGGAATTGCGGCGGACTGACCCGGGTAAAGGCCGAAGAATTCAACGTTACGCTTAAAGATTTTAATGTGGACATCGCTCTCGTGGCAGAGACTTGGTTCACAAAAACCGATTATAAAAGGTACTTTGCGGGGTACAAAGTATATAATGCATTGCACCCAGCCAACAAACACAGAGGTGGGTCATCCATTATTATTAAAGAAAATTTTAAACATAATCTGGTAAAATTGATTGAGACTCCAGCTTTTCAAGCTGTAGTAATAAGCATTCATGCAGATATAGGCAATTTTAATGTTGCCTCACTCTATACCCCACCTGGTAATGTCCTATCAATGGAAGATTATATCGGTTTTTTGGAAGAACTGGGTCCCACGTATCTTGTGGGTGGAGACTGGAATGCAAAGAGTCCCAGATGGGGATCCAGGATTACAAATCCTAAAGGGGAATCTTTACTTGCAACAGTAAATAAAACTGAAGGAAATTTTATCACCCCAGGAAAGCCGACAAATTACCCTCATGTCCCGGGCCACAAGCCAGATTTAATTGACTTCTTTATTTATCAAAATTTAAACATAGTCGATAGAACCTCATGTGATACTATCCCCATGAAAGTCTTACAAGGTCATGTAAAAATTTTATTAGCTATATTTAGTAATCCTGTTTTAGATGAGAGACCTCCCAATATCTGTTCTAAACGGACAAATTGGGAACAATTTCGTTCAGATTTGGAAAAATTAATAGTCAACAACATTCCAGTTGCCACCCCTGCGGATATTGACAGGGAGACGGAATTGTTGGTGGAACACATTCAACAATGTGCGAAAGCTAACACCCCACTGGCTACTAATAATTCAAGGCCATATGCTATCCCCAAGGATCTGCTGAAACTAATTCGTTCTAAAAGAAAAGCAAACCGCATTTCTGTCTCTTCCTCAAATCCAGAGGATAAAGCACATTTTAATCGACTAAACAAAATAGTCAAAAAACGAATGAATGAATTTCTAAATTACAAATTTGAAAATTTCGTAAAATCATTTTCACCACATGCTGACAAAAATTACTCTCTTTGGGCAGCTACAAAGTACTTAAAAAGACCCAAGCAACTTAAATTTCCTTTTAAAAAAGCAGGTAACACCTGGGCTGAAACAGACTTGGAAAAAGCAGAACGGCTAGCGGATCATTTCGAAATGGCTTTCCAGCCACACAACGATATTGCCGCACCCTCCTTAGATTCAGAAAATGAGAGTTCCACTGACAATCCCCACTCCGAACCGCACAGTCGGAGAGAGGTGTCCTCATCAAAAACTCGAAAATCAAGGAAAATACCACCAGTAAAAATCAAAACAATTTCTCCATCTGAGATAACCAAAGAAATTAAAGGTCAAATTAAAGCCAAAAAAGCTCCTGGCTATGACAAAATTTCAGGTCTTATTTTGAAAAACCTGCCGAACAAAGCAATTATGAAATTAACAGCTATTTTTAATGCAGTCATTCGTTGCAAATATATCCCCAAGCAATGGAAAATGGCCGAAATTTTTACTCTTCTAAAGCCAGACAAACCACCAGCAGAAGCTGCTTCTTATAGACCAATTTCCTTACTGCCGGTCATAGGAAAATTATTTGAAAAACTTTATATAAAACGTTTAAATAAAATTGTAAAGCAAAATAACTTAATCATTGATGCCCAATTTGGCTTTAGGGCTCAACATTCAACAGTGGATCAATTACACCGTGTCACTAAATTTATCGAAGATTCTTTGGAAAAGGGCGAATACTGCGTGGCTGTTTTTCTTGATGTAGCACAAGCGTTCGATCGAGTCTGGCATGAGAGGCTCGTCGATAAACTTTTCACCATGCTCCCATGTAACCATGTGGAGCTCCTATCGTCCTTTCTTACTGGAAGACAGTTCAGAGTCAGATATGAAAACACAACATCAGGTTTCAGAGAAATACGAGCGGGGGTTCCACAGGGCTCCTGTCTTTCCCCCTTCTCTACTCTCTCTTTACCACAGACATCCCACAGTCTGGGAGGAGGGGAAAACTGGGAGTTTATGCCGACGATACTCTCGTGCTGGCCTTGTCTAAAAGCTATAGAGAGGCACGTCATACAGCTCAGCAACACTTGAATAAAATAAATAAATGGACAATGAGAGATAAAACAAAATTAAATGCCTCAAAATCAGTTGAAGTAATTTTTACTAATCGTCCATATATTCACATCCCGCTTTCTTTAGGAGAAGATAAAATTCCACACGACTCTGTCGCCAAATATCTTGGACTTCACCTGGATTCCAGGCTCAAGTGGGGCAACCATATTAAAAAAAAGTAGCACAATTGCGACTGAAATTTTCCAATATGCAGTGGCTCATCGGACGTAAGTCACGGTTATCTCTAAATATCAAGTTGCTCCTCTACAAAACCATTTTTGGGGCCTGTTTGGAGTTACGGTTGCCAATTGTGGGGTTGCGCAGCCAAGTCAAATTTAGATAAAATAGAAATCATGCAAATGAAGATCCTGAGAAGTATTACTAAAGCAAAATGGTACGAGAGGAATGTAGATATTCACACGGACCTCAACATTGATTCAGTGGAGGACTACATCACCAAGATGTACGCTGCATACGAATTTCGTCTACACTGGCACCCCAACCCTGAAGCTCTTGAGCTCTTGGAATGGGACCGATGTGGTCGAAGATTAAGACGTCGCAAGCCCTATGAGCTTGGAATCCAGGGTTTCTCAAAATTTCCTTAATTAGTTAAACCACACGTGCCTCCCTACGCTCTTAAGACGTAATCGGAGGTTTTTCGGGCTTTGACCGAGTCCGGTCGCCCAATTCTACACAGATAAATTAATAAGGCCTTTTTACTTTGAAGTAAATCTGTCTTTATCCTTTCTCCTTAATATTATAAAGGTAGCGCTTTTTATAAAATGTATCTAGAATTAGTTTAATATTATTTAGACAATTAAGACAAGCTTTTAAAAGACTTATATGAAGTCTAAAAGTGATTATTGTACAAAATTTCTATTGTGCGAATAAAAAAAAAAAAAAAAAAAAAATCAAAGAGACCACGTCGTGCGATTTTGCCGATTTTTCCTTTATATCGTTCATTTGCATGTTAGCCCCGAAATACCATTAAATCGACTTGTTTTCCAGCAGCTGAACAGAATTGTTTATTTTTCGTTTAAATAACTCGGTAGACACTCTACTTCTAGAATCTGAAAGCTATCTGAAAAAAAAAAGCTATCAAGGCCACCGAGCCTTCCCCAATAAAGTTTGTCTGTATTCAAGTTTGTCGTTGATCTTATATTGCCTGCAATACCTAAATTTAGTTTGTAGTATATTTTCTTTTGGTCCGTTGCCTCTATCTCAACTCTATTCACGCTTCCCACCATCTAGTTTTTGAAAGATATGCATCGGCTCAGTATAATGAGGTAATCAAAAAAAAAAAAAATCTAAAATGGCGTTTCGTGCATCGATGAGTTGGTGCGCCATTTGACCGCTTGAGCGCCCTACTATACTAGAGCTCTAGTGGCAGGTCGAAATCAAAAAGCGCCGCCTATCGGCTAAGCGCTTAAAAAAATCGGATTTCGACCATTAAGAGTTAATAATATTTGGTCCGTCCCGACGCGACGCAGCGCCTACCTTCTCACTTTGTATCTGCTGTTTATCTGCTGTAAATATTAGTAAAAATTCAGCTATCAAGTAAATTGACCAGTGCCACAAATCGAAGCCGGAAGAATGCAGGAAAAATTGAGTTAAACCTTATACCTTGGACCCTGAACCTTGAACCCTGAGCGATGCACTGTTCCTCAACTCTTCGAATGAGGAGCCCTTCACGAGCTTTTCCATTGTTTAATTGTTTATTCAAGTCACTCAGGTAGAATCCCACACCTTGACGTTTCTAGCGGAAACGACATATCTCTCACGCTACTAACATTGGACTAATGTGACATGAACTTTAAAAGCTCTACAACATTAAAAGTTCGGGGTTTCATAATTTTTTGCACATCTACATCTACTACAGATGACATACATGTACAGATCATCCTTATCGGTCCGGCAGTTCGTCAGAAATAGTGCTTCCAAGATTTTGCTTGTAGCTGTATGTATAATATACCGGGTGTCCATAAAGTAACTGAAAAGTGGGTATAACTTTTGAACAAAAAAAGATAAAAGGTCGCGGCTTGTGGCATTCTTCATCATCCAAAAGAGAAAATTTTCCGATGGGGGGCTTTTCCTGGTGGACCCCCCTGGGGGGCCCCAGGGGGGGCAACTTCAAAAATTCAAATGGCAGCCCCCATTTTTTGAGACATGATTAAAAAGAACTTAAAAAGACAAGAAAAATGGCGCAAATAAAATTAAAATCGGTTATTTCGTTCAAAAGTTACAGCCGGTCAAAGTTTTAAATTGACCACTTTTCAAAAAATCGCCGATGAGCTCCAAATTATCGGAAAAACAAAGACAAACCGGGAATGAAAAGTTTGAAAAGTGCTTTTTAGGAAGAGGAAAAACAACTGACGTTGTCACAAGTCTGGATGGCATTGTTTCAAAATAAAATTTCGGAAAATTCAACATGGCGGCAAATTTGAGGAAACGCAAAAAATGAAAATTCCAGAAACTGTTATCTTTCAAATACCCTCTAGTTTAAGGAAATCAAAGGTATCAACTTTTATTCCTTTATTTGGCCAAGTAAGAGCAAATTTGCTGACTTAAAAGTTGTCAAGCGGGGCGCCTTCAATCGTTGGAGTATGCGACATCACAGGATTAAGTGTGCTGTCGAAAAATGAAGCCGATGTGAAAAAGCGCTCCTCCTTTGGGATGCTTTAGAAATGTTTGAGGTCCTCCTCCTCAAATTTAACGAGAAAAAAGAAGAAAAGTAAAATTTAGCAATTTTTGCCCACAAACTTGGCGAGCCAAAAAAACATGATTTATCCTGGTGGGGTAGGGGCGGTGGACATTTTTGACATTTCTCTCTCTGAAAATTAAAAATCCAAGAATAATTTTAATTTTCTAACTCCTGGCACTCCAATTTGGAAAGGAGGATATCTGCTACGCTGCACCGTGTCACCGATCAGATAGTGCATCAGATGTTACCGAAAAGATTGGTGTCTCAAATCGTAAGGTTGAGACTGTCAATAAGATAATCTCAATTCAGATAATAATCAAGAGTAGAACGGCGTCTTCGGAATTACAAGCGTAGCAGATATCCTCCTTGCCGAACGGGAGTGCCAGGAGTTAGATAATTAAAATTATTCTTGGATTTTTAATTTTCAGAGAGAGAAATGTCAAAAATGTCCACCGCCCCTACCCCACCAGGATAAATCATGTTTTTTTGGCTCGCCAAGTTTGTGGGCAAAAATTGCTAAATTTTACTTTTCTTCTTTTTTCTCGTTAAATTTGAGGAGGAGGACCTCAAACATTTCTAAAGCATCCCAAAGGAGGAGCGCTTTTTCACATCGGCTTCATTTTTCGACAGCACACTTAATCCTGTGATGTCGCATACTCCAACGATTGAAGGCGCCCCGCTTGACAACTTTTAAGTCAGCAAATTTGCTCTTACTTGGCCAAATAAAGGAATAAAAGTTGATACCTTTGATTTCCTTAAACTAGAGGGTATTTGAAAGATAACAGTTTCTGGAATTTTCATTTTTTGCGTTTCCTCAAATTTGCCGCCATGTTGAATTTTCCGAAATTTTATTTTGAAACAATGCCATCCAGACTTGTGACAACGTCAGTTGTTTTTCCTCTTCCTAAAAAGCACTTTTCAAACTTTTCATTCCCGGTTTGTCTTTGTTTTTCCGATAATTTGGAGCTCATCGGCGATTTTTTGAAAAGTGGTCAATTTAAAACTTTGACCGGCTGTAACTTTTGAACGAAATAACCGATTTTAATTTTATTTGCGCCATTTTTCTTGTCTTTTTAAGTTCTTTTTAATCATGTCTCAAAAAATGGGGGCTGCCATTTGAATTTTTGAAGTTGCCCCCCCTGGGGCCCCCCCAGGGGGGTCCACCAGGAAAAGCCCCCCATCGAAAAATTTCCCCTTTTGGATGATGAAGAATGCCACAAACCGCGACCTTCTATCTTTTTTTGTTCAAAAGTTATACCCACTTTTCAGTTACTTTATGGACACCCGGTAGATGAACGTTCAGTTGGTCACCCTGCGTGATTTGTTTCTCTACTATTGATAATGGGAGTTACCGTGAAGAATCAAAGTATAAAACGCATAACTTCCCTCCAAAGTGTTAGAGGTAAAAGAAGTTATCTCTTTATTCAACAACCATTATTTCTATAAGTTGTTCTATTTATGAATAACCAATTTTGTCTGTTTTTCGAATAATCAATGAACCTCTGTCTAGATTGAGGTGAAACCGGAACTACTTTGACTTACCTGAATCGATGCTACGACTATCACAAGGAACAATGTCGGGATGATCCCTGAAGCGGCGTTCATTTTGATATGGACGAATGAAATCCACTAGAGTTATCGTCGGCGAGTTGAGGACAGAGACTGAAGATACTTACACACGAATGTCGGGAAAACTTCGCCCGCCCCGCGAGAAACATGTCTGAGCAAGCACTATCCCCCCCTCCCCCTTCAAACCCCTCTCCAACCAAAGCTCTAATGGAATTATTTCCGTAACCCTCGCGGAGGGGGGGGGGGCGCTGCAGTCGCGGGCGAGTCTCTGAATCTCGGGGGGTGGGGGGGGGGACATTTTGGCGTGGAGGCGAATGTGAATCGCGCGCGGGTGACTTGATTCGGGAATAGTGCATTACTATACCGCCAACGGCATTACCTCCACAAGATTCCCCTCCGATATATTTAGAGACGAACAGAGACCGACCACGCCATATTCCGCCAATGTATTTTTAGCGAGTGGTGTTGGTGAGACACATCTAATGATTTTTCTGATTTCGCCTAATGTTGACTGGTATGGTGCCTACGGGTGGAACGACGAGACAGCCAAAAAAGTCCTAGCCTATTTCCTGAGCGACAAGGCTAGAATCTGGTATGACAACGAAAAGAGGAACAATGGATTAATAATATAACAAAAGTCCGCTTTCTTTCCCCTCAAATTTTTTTTTATTATTGTTTACTCATTTCAGGCCTTTATTTTATTCTTTTTTTTGAGTGCTAAAACAAAACCCACATCGCTATGTTCACAATTGTAATCTCGAGCCGGGCGAGCGCTTACAACTGGAACTAGGGATGTTTAAATAATCTATTGCAGTTATTGCGTCGAATTTTTTTATCGTAAAACAAAATAATTATTTTTTATTTTTTTTTAACCCTTTTTTCGCGTACCGATCGCAGTGTCACAACACAACTCGACACACCCATCCAGCCAAGAACCTTAAATACAAAAATATTTTTCTACGAAATCTGGATCACCCTTTTTCATCCCCTTTTTAGTACAAACTACGTACAAGATTCACTGATCAACCGTACATTTAGCAGCCTTCAGCTGAAATGCTCGCTCAAACCATGCCGTGCCGTGCCGTGCTCGTGAAATGCATACCTTCAATTTACTCATAGATTTAATTTCATTCAAACTAACATATGTCAAAATCTTACCATTCCTCCGACAAGAAGATAAAACTAATTTGGATAGCCACATTACAACATATAAAGTAAGAGACGAGTTGAAACGTATAGATCCACAAAAAATCATTCTATTTTTAAAAAATACACTAAACAAAAACACCAGCGAGTGCGAGAAAACTGAAATTAAAAGAGTACTTACATTCTCTGTTAAATACGCGTCAATACAAGAGTATGAGGAACAATTAGAAATCCGCCCGACTACCTTCGACCATAAAGGTAATCCAAGCGATATATACCGGCTTGCAAAAGACCGATTAATAGTCGAATTAGCCAAAAGGGGTTATGCTTATATTACTCAAGTGTAGACAAAGCCAGAACAGCACTAAAGACCATAATTGCAATAAGAGAAAAACACAAAACCCAGTCCGTGCAAACACAGCATTCTACCGACGAGCAGACATCACCCATCAACCCCCTACACACCCCTTCTCATAGCGGAAACAGCGTAAGAGACTCAGGAATCCTCAGCGACCATCAGTCTCCAGAAAACCAAACACAGGAGCAGCAACTCCCGCATACATCAGACGAAAGAAACGAAGAAGAAGAACAAAGGGTAGAACATCAAGAGGAAGAAGAAGAAGCAGAAGATATGGCGCAGCGACCCGAATTTTCAAAACTCAAGATCCCGTACTTCAGCGGAAAGACATCGGAAAATCTCACCCAACATTTCAGACGACTAGAAGCCGAGAAAGATGCCTACGGGTGGAACGACGAGACAGCCAAAAAAGTCCTAGCCTATTTCCTGAGCGACAAGGCTAGAATCTGGTACGACAACGAAAAGAGGAACAATGGATTAAACGAAAAAACCTGGGAGGAGATTAAAGAAGCTTTCGAAGCACGCTTCGTAACAGAAAAAGACAGTTCGGCAATCATAGCCTTTAGCTCAAGGAAACAAAAACTAACAGAGAGACCAATGGATTATTTCGACGCCATGATTGACCTGAGGGAAAGGCTACCACATGAAATAGACGAAAAAACCCTTGTATTATATATCAAAAGAGGCCTTCTACCACAACCCAAAAAAATAGTCCGAGAGCAAAGACCTAAGGCACTAGAGGCCTTAAGAGAAACGCTCTTAGGAGCAGAAGAAGCGCTGGAACTCCTAACATCATCTGAAGATGAAGAAGAAGACGAAAAGCCGCCAAAAACTAAAACACCAGGCAAGTATCACAAGCTGGAAAAGAAAATGGAGAAGATAGAAGCACTTTTGGTAGCCAAGGCGGAACAAGTTCAACTTGTAAATACAGAGAGACAAGATATCAGAGGAATAGAAAAGAAAATGGAGAAGATAGAAGCACTGTTGGCAACCAAGACGGACCACGTCCAATTTGTAGATACAGAAAAACACGACATTAATGACATAGTAGCAGCGATAAACCGCCTAACTGTAAGTCACAGCCAAGGACGCCTATGTTACAGGTGCAAACAGCCTGGTCATTTTGCATCTGAATGTGTCCAAGGAAACGAAAAGAAACAATGTTTGCGGTGCGGCGAAACCTCACACGTAATATCCGAATGTACACTAAAAGAAATTGAGCGTATATGTTACACATGTGGCAACACCGGACACTACAGTAGATCCTGCGCCTTGAACCGGAACAGGAAAGATTCACGTGGACCATCACCTGCTAGATATCGTGACAGATCATCAAGAGACAAATCTCGCGAGCGCCCACAATCAAGTCAAATACGCTGCCAAATTTGCGACAAACCTGGTCACGCCGCTTTAGCATGCCAGGACTACATGAAGAACCAAAAAAACTAACTACGCCTCAGAATGCCAGTGATTCTCACGTAATTCAAAAACCAGAGGCTTCACGAGAATCAAAACAACCCATCAGAGCCTACCTAAACATGGACGTACAAATAGCTCCGGGAGAGGTCACAACAGCTCCGGCAAGAGCCCCAAACTTCCAACGAGACGTACGGGCATCTGTAGATTTCAGCCCGTACAAGATAACTTACGCCGATATTGAGCCCAATGAAGAAACGAAGATGATTAACGAAACAGACTTCCTGGTGACAATTATAAATAAGTCAAAATCGCCATTCAAACTGCAGAAAGGCACTCCAATCGGAACTATAAAAAACGGCGAAAAACTGACAACAACGCATACACCAAAACACAAACCCCGGATTACAGTGAACTTGGTAGATGACACACGAGAAGAAGAAGAAAAACCACGCGTCATCATAGTGGGAGACTATCACATGCATGGAGCAGCGGACGAGGTCAAGAAAACGCTGACTCCCTTTGCCAAGGTCGAAACGTTTTGCTCAGCCGGAGCCGAGATGAACGAGGTATTGGATAACCTAAATCATATAACACCTGAAAAAAATCGGAAAACAATTTTAGTTATAGTTGCAGGAAACCGCGATTTTGACCGCCAATATTGCCTCCTAAATCACTCAGCCATTACAAATAACATGCCACTGGGACGCATTAGGGAGCTGGTCCAATCGTACCACGTAGCATATGCTACAATACTACCAAGGTATGACGTCACCAGACTAAATGACAAAATTGGCCTTGTGAATGCGGACATGGTAGGGCAGTTGATACCAGGGAAAGACTTAACAAATATTCGCCTAAACAGTGAGAACCTACCAAAGACAGCATTTAATAACAATGGCAGAGATCTTAATAAAAAAGGCAATAAATTATTAACAGCAATAATAACGGATCACGTGAAGAAAATTATAAATGATCAGCTGGAATTGGGAATTGTAAGTGCAATTGAAAATGGCACCAGAAAAAAATTAAACCTAAAACGCCCTCTCCGAATCAAGGGGGTGGTAAATTTTAAAGAAACATCCCTTATGTTAGATACAGGATCCTCCGTAAACTTAGCGCAGCCAGGATTAGTAAACAAGGACGAAGTACGAGAGGTGAGAAATTTCCAGCTCCTAACTGCATCAAGTGAAACATTTTCGCCGAAAGGAGAAGGGATACTCGACGCTGACCTAGGACCGGAAAGACTGCAAATTTCATGCTTCATCACCGACAAAATTCCAGTTCCTGCAATTTTAGGAATACCCTTCTTAACATATTATTCGGCCCTCATTTGTTTCGACACGCAAAAAGTTATACTCAGAAAAAACGTGAAACACCCCATTAAGCTCGAATTCATTCAAGATACGCCAAATTTGAAAACAACCCAGCGACCCCAACTACAGGATGATGACCAAGATGAAGAGAATCTCATAGGATTCTGCATGGCACTCGCTCCGGTAAAGGAACCTCGTGACAATCACCGGAACTCTGAGGCCTTCACGAAAATCAGCGCAGAAATTAGGCCTGTTGAGCTATCATCACCTCCGAAATTCAGGGAGTCTTATAAATTTGGCGTGCGTAACGCGTCAAGAGATCAAATTGCAAAAACCACAAGGAAATTTTGGGTAAATGACCCAAGATGCTTATCTATTATTCGACACTTCACTACTGGCCACCCCTGGCGCGCGAGTCTATGCAAACTTTTGAATTCAAAAAACAAACTCACGCTCGGATCTTCTAAGCGGCATCGCCTTCAATGTGCAATTTAACATCGCCTATCAACACCTCGTAATTTACTGAGCAGCATAACTGAGTTAAAACGAGGAGCATGTACTGCGGATTGCATAGGGGAATTAGTTCAACGAAAATCAACGAATTCGCCTACAGGGATGGAACGTACTAAACCACCCAACGTACAGATGAGTTCTCCTTCTGATGAAAAATTTGCCGACAAATTTAATAAATTGCCTCAAAATAAAAATTTACCTCCAATTCTTGTAATCTGCTGTGCCCTTGCTTGCGCAGTAATGACGATTAAAGAATGGCTAACACATCTAAAAAACCCATTACACCAATATTTCGAAGCAACGGCGAATGCAGTTCGCATTTGTGCCTTCAACACATGTTACTGCTTCCTCTCTTCCTCTATGTTACTGGTGAATTCACTTAGAGACCGTCTGAAAGTGTGGCAAACATTTTTACAACCTGGAAAATCCCAGTACTATCAAGTACTTCGTAAATGTAAATTTAAAAAATTTACACAATTTTTGAAAAAAGAACAACCAAGAACCTTTACTCGGCAGAGAAGAAACTTCGTTCCCCGTCAAACTTTCTCTAAATCACGTAAACGAAAGAAAAAAAGCATGTTCTCCACTTCCTTACACTCTCCAGCTCTCACCACCATTTTCAGTCAATTTTTGCGCCAGATTTCCTCTTTCTTTCCATAATTTCACTTCACAACAAGAAATCCACCTTAAAACATTTTCTTCACGGAAAATGATTTTCAGGCATACGCCCTAATTTGATAAATGTGTTTATTATCTATTATCTTACTTTTTTATTGAGATTCTAAATGAGTAACGCGCTTTTAAAGTATAAACTCAAACAGCTCGGGAAGAGCTAGACGGTTGATCAGCGAACCTTAGCCTTGTTTTTCTTCCTTTTTCATCAGCAATTTCCCAAAAATTTACCTTTTAGCTTGACTGCAAATTGCAGTTTGAAACCAGAAAATTTGACCTCTATGGAAAAACACTTGTGTGCATAGGGGGACTAATGGGACATGCGTTGTTCTAGAACCGGGCTAGAATTTGCACAGTCCAATTGATCTACGTTCATAAAATTCAACATTTTCTCAGCAAACTTGTTCACCAGCAACACAATTTGCTGCTCCTGCGGCACCGAGATGCATCCCAGCCACGAGATGAGACGCAGAGATCCAGCAGTCATACGTGAAACAGATCTCACCCGAGAGTTTGGATGCATCTTTGTGTCGCGGAAACAGCAAATTGAGAGCAACGCATATCTACGCAATGGCGAAGAGACATATGATCCGGGAGCGTTGTCAATTTGTCTCATCAACTTAGTAGAAAGAATACCTTATACAGAGCATCTTTCGAAAAATTAAATGAGTACATTTTTTGCCGAGCGGAGCTGCGAGCATTGAGACGTGAACCCTAGATCCCTTATGATCACGTGCACAATACGGTTCATGTTGCGGTGCGTGCAGCCCCGTTCGATGGAAATGCGTCCATTCTTCACGATGAAATGCGCAGAAATAATTTCAACTCTTATCAAAATACGGGAACTTAATTTTCGCACGGAGAGGGACGCGAGAGGATGGCGAACTACCGGGATCGAGCACCAAATAGAGACAATCTTGAGTAATTTATCAACAAATTCACGGCAATTTAATTTTTTAATTTTAATTTTTTAGTCACAGTCTCGGAAGCGTCGCGGTGCTCGCGCGCCCTTTTCCTTGCTTGAAAATTCAGTTACCCAAAAATTATATTTCAGAGTTTCACAAATTTCATTTTTTCGTCTAGATAAGTCGATCAGTAATCACTTTTAAGTGAAAAAGCAGCGCTGCAATGGAGGGTTTCTCGCCGCGTCGTTCAGGCAAATTTCAACACACATTTTTACACAAAGTTTACAGTCCCCAATTTGAAAAATTTCAATCACATGTTCAATTTCAATTTCAATTCAATTCATTCAATTCATTTCGTTTCAAGTTCATATTTCGTTGTTTCGCTCACGTAGGGGTGTGTCTCGATCGAGACACACCCCTACGATCGATTCACACGTGAGCCGTGATTCAAATAGGAAACCATTCTTCCGAGAGCTCATGAGGTGGTTCAGAGGCGCCCTTGTGTGGGGGGAACGACGAATTATATGAGCTACATTAAGAAATAACGGAAACTAATACCAAATTATTTCGCACACTTACTAGGAAAATCATTGAAATTTTTCTCTGTGCAAAGAAACGAAGCGCAACGCGCAGTTTGTAAAAAGAGCAATTCCGATAGGAATAAGTTTAGTTTTTAATAGTTAAGTCCCATGAGTAAATATACTTAAGTAAAAGACCGATAATTCGGCATTAAACGTCCCACATTTAAATTACAATTGCATAAAGAACTAATTTGTCTCATTATTATGCTTTTTGAAATATATGGAAGAACTTACGCCCACATTACAATGGAGGAGACCTCTTAATACCTAGGTGGCTTCCTAGCAAGCTTCTCAACATTCAGAAAGTTCAACTTTTAATTATTTTTACACTCTATTTCTTTAAATCCCGTGCTGGACAGACGCGGCGCACACTGGTCCGGGCCAGCAGGAAAGGTCGAACACAAACTAATAACTTCGGAAACTTATAAGATCGAAACTAGAAACGAGAAGGTTTATGAGTGGCTTCACTGGTTCTTTCATAAAATTTCTGTTAAGAGACAGCCTTTCAGGTTAGTTTCTTTGAATAAACACGTACCAAAATTTAAGATTTTCAGTCAACACCTTGATGTCCGACCTTTACTGTTTGCTCATACCACTGTGCGGCGTAAATCGCAGTGCGTCAATGGCTAAGCCATTTGAAGCTGTGGGAAATGATCGATACCACGACCGTAGGTTTCCCATTAATTTGAGTATTTTGACTGGAAAGGTTCGTTTTCAAAGAATGCGGTATTTTTACAGAGAGGAAATTCATTAGAGCTGTTCTTTCTAGAATCATCAGCTGCACATAGGTACCTAAGGATACGGCTGCAATGGGTTTTTAGTGGGTAAGGAATTACTAATCCCTCAGAAAACATGACTGCATTCACCTGGGGAGCATAACAAATGGCCCTGCACAATGTTTGTTGAAACCTATGGACAAAGACAAATGTAGCGATCCTTTCGGTGGAACTATGGAAATTGATAGAAAAACGGTGTGACACTATAGACATGCGAAGGGGAGCTTGTGAGCATTCGATGCTTAGTCTATCATTTCACTCTTTATACACATCCATTTCTCTATATTTCCACCAATAGGATTGTCCCCTTCTTATTTTGTCTATCAGTTTCAATAATTAGCATGCAGTAGTGAAACCAAATAATACATGATTTTACAGACTTATAAAGAATGCATGCATAAATATGAGTTCTAATTTTAAGCCACATTGCTGTCAATCAGCGTTACCTTGATATTAACTTATCTCAGTCCTTAAGCGCTCACCTTTCAGTCCAAGTATGCTAGGCATTGATTCTGGTTTAAGCAAATGCTAATCTTTTAATGTGGAGTAGCATTTACACCAAATCAGATCAAAAACAGTCAAGTAAACCTTATAAAACAGGCAGCCACTGATAACTAATGCCTTTACGTGCAACACTAATTGATTTGACTCAGCCGTATACCTACAGAAGAGAGAAATAGAACCTTTGAGTAGGTGAAGCGATTACACTTAGAAGGATATCCAACCCGAACTATTCCACATTTTACCGAACTATTCCATTCTAAGAAGTTACACCAAGTGTACAAGTAGATACTTTTGTAGGAGAATACAGAGAAAAGTTTCAAAGGAATGAAAATCAACAATCAAGTTCGAATCATAACATAACCTAAAAACCTGAATTCATCGAGATTGTACTAGCCATCTCACAAAAGTAGTGGCTCGAAAACTTGGGACGGCGCGGCAACGTGGCGGTAAGCGATGGATGTTGAGTTTGACGCGGGCGAATATTTTATATATAAAATATTTTTTTTTTATTATTAATTGTAAAAAATTAAAAAAATGGTATTTTTAAAAAAATTTATATATAAAAAAATATAAATAAAAAATGTCATGTATATAAGTAATATTCGCTGCCGTGTATTTTTCACGGTATATTTGTATAAAACGGAGGATTGATAAATAAAAATACGTTTTATATGGAGGAAAAAAGAAAATTCATAAAGAATTTACGTCGACCTATATAAAATTAACAAATATATTAAATTTTTTTGTTTATATATATTGTATACTTTTGACCCTGATATCACCCCATAAAAAAGTTTTGAAATATTTTTGAAAATAGTTGGAAAATATTTTTTAAAAATTATTTACGTGACAATATTATAAAAATATTTTTATGCTTTCATTTTATAAATGATTACATTAAATATTTTTACAATATTGCTATGTAAATTATTTTTTAAAAGTATTTTCCAATTATTTTCAAAATTTTTTAGCAATGTTATTTAAAACTTTTTCAAAAATATTTTTTAAAACTATTTTAAAAAAGTTGTATCAATATTTTTCAGAGGATATTTTAATAGCAATAATGAAAATATTTTTAAAATGTTTTTAAAATATTGCGGACTGACTGGGAACGCGATATTGGGTGACGTAGGCTAAAGTCCCTCCTGACGTAATATTGTCTCACCGCTGTCTTCACATTTACGAGCGAGAGTGCTGTTATAGTAAAGTCCCAAACGACGTTCCATACCCTTCGCCCTACCACCAGAGTTGCTAAAAGAAATTTCATCGAATGAAATTTCATGAAATTTCACAAGAAATTTCATGAAATTTCTTTTTTCCCAATGAAATTTCTTTCGACCGACAAAATGTCAAAAATGCTTATTTTTTCTAACAGAATTTGTTTTTATTTTTAAAGAGAATAATATTCGTCAATTAGACCAGTTGGAGCGCGGTCTTCTCTCAGCTTTTCTCTTCTGGTCTTCTCTTACTCTTTCTCTTCTGGCAGTTCTGGCTTATCAAGGGGAGGGGAACCGGGGACCCTAACTTCAAATTTCAAACTGTTAATTTCTGAAAAAAATCAGAGACAAATGAAAAAATCATTTAAATTGTTTCAAAGATAGTTCAAGATCCCTCTCTTTTGTACCAAAATAGAACGATATACTATTAGGGGGTACTAGGATTCTTTATAGTCAAGAAATTTGTTTTGCTCCAAATATGAAAGCTAACGTCTTACTTTATCCGTAAAATTTATTTTGGTGTTCAACTGGTACGACTGTGCGCTGTGTGTTCAACCAAAGGACTAGGTACGTGCAAAACGGGCCATTTGGGGCTCGGGGCGGATACCTTTGAGACTTGTCCTATTCATTCACCTAACAATGCCCCATCTTTTCCCAAAGTTTCAAGCCCCCCAAAAATTTTGGGGAGACGCGGCGGGGGGTCAAAGTTAAAAGCCGGCAAAATTTTCGCGAATTTATTACTCAAAAACCAAGAAGTTTTGGAAAACGCGGTTTAAACGAGCGTATTCAGCGTGACGAGAGCTTTCAGAAAATGTATAACATCATAGGGTTTTGTCAACTTCAGCTCGAGTTATCGCCTCCGAAGCGCCGGAACGCTCAAAAAAGACCCCTTATTTTTTCACGTTTGGGCCGATTTAAAAAAAAGCCATTTTTTTATTTTGATGAAAAACTGATATGTTGTTCCTGACTCTCTGTAGCCCCTCTGGCTCTTTACCGCATGCTGGGGAAATGTTTTGGTCGCGAGTTATAAGAGCGGAAAGGAGCGAAGGTCGGAAAAATCGGCTATTTTAAACTGCGCGCGCGGCGTTGATCGGAGGGAAAACGTCCCCTCCTACTAAGTTCGGCGAATCACACTCCTCTGCCGACCTCGCATTGTTGCCACATGTCTCCTGATCCGTCGCCGCGCGCAGTTTAAAATAGCCGATTTTCCGACCTTCGCTCCTTTCCGCTCTTATAACTCGCGACCAAAACATTTCCCCAGCATGCGGTAAAGAGCCAGAGGGGCTACAGAGAGTCAGGAACAACATATCAGTTTTTCATCAAAATAAAAAAATGGCTTTTTTTTAAATCGGCCCAAACGTGAAAAAATAAGGGGTCTTTTTTGAGCGTTCCGGCGCTTCGGAGGCGATAACTCGAGCTGAAGTTGACAAAACCCTATGATGTTATACATTTTCTGAAAGCTCTCGTCACGCTGAATACGCTCGTTTAAACCGCGTTTTCCAAAACTTCTTGGTTTTTGAGTAATAAATTCGCGAAAATTTTGCCGGCTTTTAACTTTGACCCCCCGCCGCGTCTCCCCAAAATTTTTGGGGGGCTTGAAACTTTGGGAAAAGATGGGGCATTGTTAGGTGAATGAATAGGACAAGTCTCAAAGGTATCCGCCCCGAGCCCCAAATGGCCCGTTTTGCACGTACCTAGTCCTTTAAGAAAAAAAATTCAAAATTATGTTTTTGCTGTTTTACTCAACTTTCTGGGCATTTCTAAAGTTCCCTTTCACAGTTTACCACGTTCCTATAAATGAACTTAAGGAGATTCATAAGTTTCAAGGGTTTAATCCTGAATTCTGCGTGTTAAATGAAATTTCTTTTTATAATCTTTCATGAAATTTCTTAACTCTGCCTACCACCCATAATTTCTCGCGCGACCCCGGCGTTCCCTGTTTAGGCAACGAACTGGACCCTGTCGAAATGAAAATGAAGAAGGAGAAGTAGTGAATTTTTTGGAATTTTGTTTGCATCCCAATTTCCCGCGCATTATGCACTTTAGCAGTTAGTAGTTAGTAGTGTGCACTGTGCAGTCTGCAGTGCAGCTCCCGGCGCCTAAAGCTCTAACGGCGAACGGCCGGAACGGCCACCTTCTCCAGTTAATTTTGTAGGTATATACTTATATTTATTCTTCTCTCTTTGCCCTTTTAATTTTCAAGATTATTATTTGTCTCTTACCTCTCTTTTAATGACTGTGAACAATCAGATCTCATGAAGGAGCTGAAGTTTTTGGACCTTCTTTCGACTTGGCTGACCCCATGAGGCCATCGAAGCTGATTTAAGATTACGATTAAGATTAGACTTATTAATAAACTGTACTAACAGTACTTTCAAGATTTTTCATTCACTTTTGCTGATTGGGTTTTGGTAGCCCCTATAACCCTGCTACGAGTAGACAGGCTCCATGAGGCAATTGAATCTGACTTAAGACTCATCAGGCTTTACCACTGATTGCTGTTCAAGAATATTTTGCTATTGGCTAGAGTTCCTGTAAGAAGGCCCATTTAACTTGCTCAACTTCGTTTATCTGATCTGTTTTGTTGGGACAAGCATCAAGAGTCCACGATAAATGAGTTTACGCACGTGTAGATTGCGACTGAAGATCTGCTCGCTTTGGTTATTCCATTTACTATACATGTTAAAGTAATGTCCGACAATCTTCTGTCGAAGTCTAGAAGTGCGTAACCTTATTTGGCGAGGGCTCTAACGATCCTCCAAGGTACGCTCCTCTGTGGGTCCAGATAGATTTTGCCTGGAGGATGTGCACACCTGAACCATTATGGCCCCTTCTTCCGGAATCCCTCTCAATTGATCGTCCTCTGCCCCTCACCTTATTATTGAATTTCAAATCAATAATTATCATAATTGTGGTGTTGTTTTCTGATGCCATTCAAGTAACTATCGAGTTTTCTGTCCACAAGATACACAGTGTGATTTTTGAGTTGGGTTATCTTTCAGAGCCGTCACGCTGTGCTCTGCATCTGTTGAAAGGTATTTGTATTTAATCTGTACCTTATGTTGTTCATCGTCTGAACATGCATAGCTCCCAGTAACTTTCTCAAATGGCCAATATGCTATTAACACCAGTTCCAAGAGGTTACCCCTTGCTCGTAGAGGCGACAACATTCATGATGTCCCGCCGCATGAAGAGAAACCTTACAAGCCAGATTAGATTCTCTTTCTATTTAATCAGTGTCCCTCTCTAAATTTTTGTATTTTCCCCTTCCTTCACAGGGTCATCCTCCTGTGGGAGGTGCCAGTAAGTATTGTAACACGTTAACTCGTAGGTCATTTTTATCAGCAGCCCTTATCAACTTATACTTGGTTGAAACCATAAATGCATCTTTGATTGAAATATATTTTAAGAAGGGACAGTGAATCATTAGAGTAACCAGGAAAGAACAGAGCCCACCCACTCTTTAACTCTTGACACACATTATTGAGCCAAACCCAATTCACCAGCAGGAACTGTGGCGATTGCATGCGAGGGTTACCATTGTACTTTTCCATCAAATTGCTATTCATTGCTCCCTTCGTCAATTCTATCATTTTATCTTCAATGCTGCAGCCTTCTTTGGGGCTTGTTACATGTCAATAAAACTTGAAAATAATAAAAAAAAAAATCAGGAAAGTACAACGAAAAAATGTTTGTTGATACGAACTATTGTTAGAGTAGCTGAGGTTCGATTCAATTACATTAGAAAACAAGCATTGTTATCACAACTACATTTTAACAAATTAAAGATCAAATCTAGTTCCCCAATCACTAAATACCACAAATTTTCTACTACCACCTTTACTTATTCTCATTTTGGTTGACTTTAAGTATTCATGACCTTTTCTAGAAACATGTTGTCCCTTCCATACATGATCTACCATACGGTAGATCATTCTAGTGACCCTCAAACTACTTCTCTTTTAAACATGGTTCCCGAAATCTCACATTATTGCCATCCATCCTCCGCTGAAATTTTTCATCTGGTGCCTTTCATTAGAAAAATAGATGAACCTCCTAGACTTCCCCACACCATTATTTACTATTCACTATCTACCTTTAAATTGTTACATCATCCATTTTTTGATAATTGTTTTTGTTTCTTTCCAGTTTCATTTCCTGTTGTATTGGCCCCTTTTTACCCAACCTACAAAGTAACAACAACAACAACAAAGAACAAAGTACAAGATAGTTCATCAGTTTTTCAACCAACAACGCATTCTTCTCAACAGTGCAAAACATTCCAAAAAATGGTAATTAGATCGTCATCAGTCTTTTATTTTATCAGTGTGTCTACAAGTCTGGAAATAGTACTGATTTGTTAAGGGCATTCCGGAGGTACTGAAGGAGTGCGGAAATTCCGCAAGAAGGTCTGGATTTTTTTTTTTTTTTTTTTTTTCGCAATTTCAGTGAGTAATTAAAATTTTTGGAATTTTTCGAATATTGTCAAGTTGAGATTACCCACTGAAAAAGTATTTAATTTTTCTATTTACGAGGTATACTGAATTACTTGGGAATGTACTGTGAAAGTAGGTACTGATTTTTGGCCAACCTGTTTTAGTAGACGCCCTATTTAAGCACCATTGATAGAACGCTAGCTTAGCAAGAAGCACAAACATGCAGCTGCATTAAGTTCGAGGACCAAAATTATTAACAAAGAAAAATTCTGAGAACATTAGCGGTGGAGCCTTTTTTATGGAACAGTACGAACAAGGTACCTGGAATTGGTTCCTTCACTTTAGTTGTATTACAAGGATCAATCATTTTTTTCAATTCTCCATTTATTTTAAGAAATGAAGCATGACCATGCGCAGAGACAACTCCTTTTCCTCACCGAATGACCTTAATGCTGTCTCATCCATTCTAAGGGCCTATCTGTAGGCTCCAGAATTTTAGTTTACCTCAAGTTTCCTTTTTGACCGGAGGCTGTTAGATTCCAAAACATGAAAACGGAGCACTCGTATCTACTAACATGGGGGAGAAGTGAAGCCGCCCTAGCCTCTGTGCTTGTGTGAGTGTGTAAATAAGCGTGAGAATCCATGGAGCAAACGGAAATTTGATTTGAACTTGTCCTCTAGAGTTTTGCACATTTCTTGCTCTACACTCGTCACTCGTTTTAGCACTCGTTTTAGATGCCTAAAACGAACAAATAAATAAAGTTAGGAGGGTGACTTTTTATAATTAACTTACTTTGGCTTGGTTACAAGCAAGGATCTCAGATGAAGTGAGTTTTTCTGTTGCTCATGGTGGTCCTGCCGGTTCAAACAGGCCATTACAGTCCTAGATGATCGTTACTCCCATATGAGATTAATCGGTCGATGATGGACCAAAAATAATCTGAACTTAAAAAATTATATGTGGATAATTGAATTTGAGAAAAAATCAACCTAGAATACTTTGTTTTAGTAATTTTATTCCATCGCCGCTTTTTATTTGAATTTCAAACTTGTCGAGGATCTTGCCGCCAGTTGGAAACGTGGTTTCATTTTTTTCTTCTAGTGCTCCGTCTCTATGTCTTTGGTTACATTATATCTTTAAAGGGCCCAAAACTGCAATTAGGGCCCTGGGCAGTTCGAGCCTAGTTTGGAACATGAGATGCACAGGGCTGTCGCTGCTTGTGGTTATCCAAGAATGTGTGAGTTACTCAGTCGGTTACTCTAAATAGCCAGACTGTGAACATTAAAGCTTTCGTATTCCAATGATCGAAAGACAGGCCAGAACCATGTCTTTTACTCTTGAGCATCTATGATACATAGGATATAGATAGCTTTCTCTTACTATAACTCAAAATCGCAAAATTTAACAATCTAGTTCTATTGTAGCTTATAAAGGCAAACCTCATGACTTGGACGTTAACCTGAGGCTCGAAAGCCCTTACTGACAATTAGAACTGGGGAAAGAAAAGAGGAGTCTAAAAAATTGCACCATTCAACAGATATTTACATGCTAACCAATGGGCCAACTGATGATTGATGCATCCAGACTGCTGTGACTTTCGTCTCTTCTTTTCTTTCCCCAGTTCTACCTACCCATCTCTCTCCGTAAAGTAAATTGAGGGGTTTGGAGGACAAGGCGCAAAAGTGCAGTTTTTGCTATTTCAAGAATTACATGTTTGAAGTTTCGAAATAACATGGATCCTTGTAGCAGAAAGAAAAAGTTCAAACTGACTTCTTGATGCTTAAAAATTAGAATTCGGGAGCGAATTTTACACAGAATGTGCATTACCACTAGTTTTACTTGAAATCACTAATATCTCAGTTTTTTAAAAAAACTGCACTTATGCGCCTTATCCTCCAAGCCCCTCAATTAGATTATAAGTAACATAATGAATCAAGTTAAAAGACAACTAAAAAGGTCGAAAATAAATGACGCAGGTAAACAATGAAGTAAAGGAAATAAAATGAATTAAAAGAGAGATAGAGAAAAGGAATCTTATTATCTTATCATTGTATTTATTATTTGCAAATTAGAAATATTACGTAATGTAACCTTACATAAACCTGTAGTTAACACATTTTTTGATTTTTCAGGGTTCCAATGAAGAGCTGAAGAATTTCTTAGAGCAGGCTTTGCGCAATGCTCTTCAAACGGCACTTGTCAATTTTCAGCAAACACCACCACCACCACAATAACAACAACAACAACAACAACAACCCAGTAACAGGGACCAACCTAGATTACAATATGTCGCTGCTACTCCAGTGAGCAGTACACCTCAAACATCACAACAACAACAAAATTACAGGAATACCAGTAACAGGGACCAACCTAGATTACAAGATGTCACTGCTACTCCAGTGAGCAGTACACCTCAAACATCACAACAACAACAAAATTACAGGAATACCAGTAACAGGGACCAACCTAGATTACAAGATGTCACTGCAACTCCATTGAGCAGTACACCTCAACCTCAAACATCACAACAACAACAAGAAAATTACAGGAAAGTCGTAATCCCATCTTTTAAACCCCACAATTTAAGTACCCCACAATTTACTCCACGATCTTTCAAGCGGCATCCGCTGATTAAGGAAAAACCTTTTTACCGTCAGGTAATATTGCTCGATGAATCATCTGCCACAACTCTCTCTCCTGAGAAGAGAGAGATACTTGAGGGAAGTGGTTTCGTTAAAGATCACCGCAAATTTGATAAGAATTGGACAAATGAGAAATTAAATCAGAAAATTTCTGAATGGTTTGTTGATGTTCTTAACAATCAAGAAATTGATTTTCAGTTCGTAAAATATAATGGTAAAAATTTAAAATCATTCAACATCCCTAATGAAGAAATAGATGGAGAATTTTTAAACCGTAACACAAAATCCATTATTTACGTTAAGCCATCAAGAGATCTTACTGATACTTCTGATGATTCGTCCTCAATATGTGAGCCAAAATCCAAAATTCTGAAGACAGAGTCTGCATCAACACCGATCTCTCCAAGTTCATCCTCCCTGAAGACTTCAGCACAACCCAGTACCCACCCAGCTCCATGTAATGAAGCAAATATTGTTTCAAGAAACGTTTCCGAGCCAACCACGGAAATAGCACACACCAATTTAATAACCAGCAGTGATTCTGATAGTTCTTCTTCCCTGGACTACTGGTTTAAGGAAAAACCCAAAGGAGGCCAACGAAAACATCCACCTGAGATTTCCTTCTTCCGGTCATCTCCTGTCAAAGTTTCCTCCAATTCTGATTCATCTCCTCATCCGGTTTCCAGTCAATGGGAAGATATTGCATGTGCCTCAACCTCGACTGCTGCTGATAATAATTTTAAACTCTCTCATGGTAAACCTGGGACCTCTATGTACACAGATGATTATGGCCGAAATCACATGCTCATTGATGTTAAACCGGAAGATATTTCCCAAAATCGAGAAAATCGTCTCTCCGTGGCAGACGTTTTAGCTTCACTTCAACTGCAAATGCACCTTAAATCAACTAAGAGGCACATTAGAGCACGAAGGGACACTTTGTATCCAGATATGTTACGTCTCCTCGAAGACCCTTCTTTTTCTGTTCTTGACCAGTTAAGTGTTCGATTTGAATGCGAAGTCGCTGTGGGCAAAGGTCCTTTAAAAGCCTTTCTCAACTCCCTTGTACTTGAAGTGAAGGAAGACACCAGAATATTCGAAGGAGCATCAGAGAAAACTTTGACATACTGTAAACAGAGTTTGAAAGAAGGCCTTTATAAAAAAGCTGGACAGATCTTGCAGTTGACTTTCTTGCATGAAGGACCAAGACCTCAGTTTCTCTCTAAGGCTCTGTTTGAGCTCATATCCCAAGGATCCTTGAAAAATTAGGAATTGAAGAGTAGCTTGGTTCCGGATTTGAATACGAGACACGCCATTGAACAAATGGAAAATGCTGCAAATCATCATGAAGTGAATGCTGTCATCCGTGATAACGAGTCTTCCTACCTGTGTGCTGTAAAGAAGCACTTTCTTGAAGAGAAAGAGTTTTTCAAGAAAGAAGAAATATTGAAAGGTAACCTGTTTTTCATTTCAATCTTGCTCGAAAAAGTAGATACTGATTTATGAGGTCAAATAGCATGCTACAATTTTTCAGGACTATATGGGTTACATTCCTTACGATGGTGATATTCCTGGTCAAAAGAGAAGAATTATCCTCCTTCTGCACATAATTACGAACTGCTGCTTTCTTGAGAATGGGACTCTTGTACTTACAAAATATTGACACTAGAACTACAAAAATGCATTACCCTTATTGTAATGTTTAATTTCTGCTCTATTTCAACATTATAGAATTATAACTAGACATTTTATACAAAACTGTTACAGAATAATTTTGATAGGAGAAATATTAATCACGCAAAGTTTGGTGCCAAAAATATGATTACCCATACTTCAAAAAAGGAAAATTCAACAGGACATCAGCATCATGGCCCACCAGAATACCTGGTCTTGTAGTGTCACCATTGATATCTGAAGACTTGACGTCTGCATTGTTGCTTTCCACAGCATTTGAGTTTTAAACTTCACAATTTAGCTGGAAAAAATGCAGTTATTTTCTCAGTGTTTTGAAAGATCAGAATGAAGTCCTTTCATTTTCATCCTGTCCCACAACAGTTTATCCACTCAATTTATGTTTTCTGTTCATATACTCTTTTGTATGTTTATTTATTACGTATTCCTATTTTATTGAGAAATTAATTTCCAACCCTTAACGAATATATATTCCTGTCATTTAGTATGGATTTATCTGAGTTAATAGTTATCTACTATTGAGTGGGTCGGGTCAAAGACTGCATGGTGTAAATTTTTAAGGGGTCCAGGCTTCTGACTAGGGGGAAAGGAATGTGTAAAAATCTGATTCCTATTGTGATGTAACTTATGAATGATCCCATTGCGGCAAACCCTCATTTTCTTCACTATCTCTGTAACAATTATATCCATAATTTAACTTTATATTTTTTCTCTTGGTTGTTGCTATAGATGTTTTGGAGTACCATCTACATGACAAAATTAAAGACCCTCTCTCACAATTTAAAGATGGACTGAATGAGGGAACTTCTCTTTAAATTAAAATTAGAAAAAAAGATTAAAAGCTCTTTAGACAGTTTTTCCACGTATGCACACCGTATTTTAAATAAACTTCTACATTTTTTTTTTTCATGAAAATATTTGAAATCTAAAATTGAAGTATCTTAAAAAGGGGTGCATAGAATCCTACGATTTTTTTCCAGAGATCGGTTATACCTGTATCTACACCCTTGCCAAAAATCAAAGTGGAGACTTGGTGAAGTCAAAAGATATGACCGAAAAAGCTGAATTTTTCACCGGTGCGCTAGCGCGACGGGTGACGAAAACGGCTCCGAGCCGCGGCGTTCCGAGAATCTGTCGAGGCGCCAGGGAACTTCTAGGAACGATTCTCGGAACGCCGCGGCTCGGAGCCGTTTTCGTCACCCGTCGCGCTAGCGCACCGGTGAAAAATTCAGCTTTTTCGGTCATATCTTTTGACTTCACCAAGTCTCCACTTTGATTTTTGGCAAGGGTGTAGATACAGGTATAACCGATCTCTGGAAAAAAATCGTAGGATTCTATGCACCCCTTTTTAAGATACTTCAATTTTAGATTTCAAATATTTTCATGAAAAAAAAAATGTAGAAGTTTATTTAAAATACGGTGTGCATACGTGGAAAAACTGTCTAAAGAGCTTTTAATCTTTTTTTCTAATTTTAATTTAAAGAGAAGTTCCCTCATTCAGTCCATCTTTAAATTGTGAGAGAGGGTCTTTAATTTTGTCATGTAGATGGTACTCCAAAACATCTATAGCAACAACCAAGAGAAAAAATATAAAGTTAAATTATGGATATAATTGTTACAGAGATAGTGAAGAAAATGAGGGTTTGCCGCAATGGGATCATTCATAAGTTACATCACAATAGGAATCAGATTTTTACACATTCCTTTCCCCCTAGTCAAAAGCCTGGACCCCTTAAAAATTTACACCATGCAGTCTTTGACCCGACCCACTCAATAGTAGATAACTATTAACTCAGATAAATCCATACTAAATGACAGGAATATATATTCGTTAAGGGTTGGAAATTAATTTCTCAATAAAATAGGAATACGTAATAAATAAACATACAAAAGAGTATATGAACAGAAAACATAAATTGAGTGGATAAACTGTTGTGGGACAGGATGAAAATGAAAGGACTTCATTCTGATCTTTCAAAACACTGAGAAAATAACTGCATTTTTTCCAGCTAAATTGTGAAGTTTAAAACTCAAATGCTGTGGAAAGCAACAATGCAGACGTCAAGTCTTCAGATATCAATGGTGACACTACAAGACCAGGTATTCTGGTGGGCCATGATGCTGATGTCCTGTTGAATTTTCCTTTTTTGAAGTATGGGTAATCATATTTTTGGCACCAAACTTTGCGTGATTAATATTTCTCCTATCAAAATTATTCTGTAACAGTTTTGTATAAAATGTCTAGTTATAATTCTATAATGTTGAAATAGAGCAGAAATTAAACATTACAATAAGGGTAATGCATTTTTGTAGTTCTAGTGTCAATATTTTGTAAGTACAAGAGTCCCATTCTCAAGAAAGCAGCAGTTCGTAATTATGTGCAGAAGGAGGATAATTCTTCTCTTTTGACCAGGAATATCACCATCGTAAGGAATGTAACCCATATAGTCCTGAAAAATTGTAGCATGCTATTTGACCTCATAAATCAGTATCTACTTTTTCGAGCAAGATTGAAATGAAAAACAGGTTACCTTTCAATATTTCTTCTTTCTTGAAAAACTCTTTCTCTTCAAGAAAGTGCTTCTTTACAGCACACAGGTAGGAAGACTCGTTATCACGGATGACAGCATTCACTTCATGATGATTTGCAGCATTTTCCATTTGTTCAATGGCGTGTCTCGTATTCAAATCCGGAACCAAGCTACTCTTCAATTCCTAATTTTTCAAGGATCCTTGGGATATGAGCTCAAACAGAGCCTTAGAGAGAAACTGAGGTCTTGGTCCTTCATGCAAGAAAGTCAACTGCAAGATCTGTCCAGCTTTTTTATAAAGGCCTTCTTTCAAACTCTGTTTACAGTATGTCAAAGTTTTCTCTGATGCTCCTTCGAATATTCTGGTGTCTTCCTTCACTTCAAGTACAAGGGAGTTGAGAAAGGCTTTTAAAGGACCTTTGCCCACAGCGACTTCGCATTCAAATCGAACACTTAACTGGTCAAGAACAGAAAAAGAAGGGTCTTCGAGGAGACGTAACATATCTGGATACAAAGTGTCCCTTCGTGCTCTAATGTGCCTCTTAGTTGATTTAAGGTGCATTTGCAGTTGAAGTGAAGCTAAAACGTCTGCCACGGAGAGACGATTTTCTCGATTTTGGGAAATATCTTCCGGTTTAACATCAATGAGCATGTGATTTCGGCCATAATCATCTGTGTACATAGAGGTCCCAGGTTTACCATGAGAGAGTTTAAAATTATTATCAGCAGCAGTCGAGGTTGAGGCACATGCAATATCTTCCCATTGACTGGAAACCGGATGAGGAGATGAATCAGAATTGGAGGAAACTTTGACAGGAGATGACCGGAAGAAGGAAATCTCAGGTGGATGTTTTCGTTGGCCTCCTTTGGGTTTTTCCTTAAACCAGTAGTCCAGGGAAGAAGAACTATCAGAATCACTGCTGGTTATTAAATTGGTGTGTGCTATTTCCGTGGTTGGCTCGGAAACGTTTCTTGAAACAATATTTGCTTCATTACATGGAGCTGGGTGGGTACTGGGTTGTGCTGAAGTCTTCAGGGAGGATGAACTTGGAGAGATCGGTGTTGATGCAGACTCTGTCTTCAGAATTTTGGATTTTGGCTCACATATTGAGGACGAATCATCAGAAGTATCAGTAAGATCTCTTGATGGCTTAACGTAAATAATGGATTTTGTGTTACGGTTTAAAAATTCTCCATCTATTTCTTCATTAGGGATGTTGAATGATTTTAAATTTTTACCATTATATTTTACGAACTGAAAATCAATTTCTTGATTGTTAAGAACATCAACAAACCATTCAGAAATTTTCTGATTTAATTTCTCATTTGTCCAATTCTTATCAAATTTGCGGTGATCTTTAACGAAACCACTTCCCTCAAGTATCTCTCTCTTCTCAGGAGAGAGAGTTGTGGCAGATGATTCATCGAGCAATATTACCTGACGGTAAAAAGGTTTTTCCTTAATCAGCGGATGCCGCTTGAAAGATCGTGGAGTAAATTGTGGGGTACTTAAATTGTGGGGTTTAAAAGATGGGATTACGACTTTCCTGTAATTTTCTTGTTGTTGTTGTGATGTTTGAGGTTGAGGTGTACTGCTCAATGGAGTTGCAGTGACATCTTGTAATCTAGGTTGGTCCCTGTTACTGGTATTCCTGTAATTTTGTTGTTGTTGTGATGTTTGAGGTGTACTGCTCACTGGAGTAGCAGTGACATCTTGTAATCTAGGTTGGTCCCTGTTACTGGTATTCCTGTAATTTTGTTGTTGTTGTGATGTTTGAGGTGTGCTGCTCACTGGAGTAGCAGCGACATATTGTAATCTAGGTTGGTCCCTGTTACTGGTATTCCTGTAATTTTGTTGTTGTTGTGATGTTTGAGGTGTACTGCTCACTGGAGTAGCAGCGACATATTGTAATCTAGGTTGGTCCCTGTTACTGGGTTGTTGTTGTTGTTGTTGTTGTTGTTATTGTGGTGGTGGTGGTGTTTGCTGAAAATTGACAAGTGCCGTTTGAAGAGCATTGCGCAAAGCCTGCTCTAAGAAATTCTTCAGCTCTTCATTGGAACCCTGAAAAATCAAAAAATGTGTTAACTACAGGTTTATGTAAGGTTACATTACGTAATATTTCTAATTTGCAAATAATAAATACAATGATAAGATAATAAGATTCCTTTTCTCTATCTCTCTTTTAATTCATTTTATTTCCTTTACTTCATTGTTTACCTGCGTCATTTATTTTCGACCTTTTTAGTTGTCTTTTAACTTGATTCATTATGTTACTTATAATCTAATTGAGGGGCTTGGAGGATAAGGCGCATAAGTGCAGTTTTTTTAAAAAACTGAGATATTAGTGATTTCAAGTAAAACTAGTGGTAATGCACATTCTGTGTAAAATTCGCTCCCGAATTCTAATTTTTAAGCATCAAGAAGTCAGTTTGAACTTTTTCTTTCTGCTACAAGGATCCATGTTATTTCGAAACTTCAAACATGTAATTCTTGAAATAGCAAAAACTGCACTTTTGCGCCTTGTCCTCCAAACCCCTCAATTTACTTTACGGAGAGAGATGGGTAGGTAGAACTGGGGAAAGAAAAGAAGAGACGAAAGTCACAGCAGTCTGGATGCATCAATCATCAGTTGGCCCATTGGTTAGCATGTAAATATCTGTTGAATGGTGCAATTTTTTAGACTCCTCTTTTCTTTCCCCAGTTCTAATTGTCAGTAAGGGCTTTCGAGCCTCAGGTTAACGTCCAAGTCATGAGGTTTGCCTTTATAAGCTACAATAGAACTAGATTGTTAAATTTTGCGATTTTGAGTTATAGTAAGAGAAAGCTATCTATATCCTATGTATCATAGATGCTCAAGAGTAAAAGACATGGTTCTGGCCTGTCTTTCGATCATTGGAATACGAAAGCTTTAATGTTCACAGTCTGGCTATTTAGAGTAACCGACTGAGTAACTCACACATTCTTGGATAACCACAAGCAGCGACAGCCCTGTGCATCTCATGTTCCAAACTAGGCTCGAACTGCCCAGGGCCCTAATTGCAGTTTTGGGCCCTTTAAAGATATAATGTAACCAAAGACATAGAGACGGAGCACTAGAAGAAAAAAATGAAACCACGTTTCCAACTGGCGGCAAGATCCTCGACAAGTTTGAAATTCAAATAAAAAGCGGCGATGGAATAAAATTACTAAAACAAAGTATTCTAGGTTGATTTTTTCTCAAATTCAATTATCCACATATAATTTTTTAAGTTCAGATTATTTTTGGTCCATCATCGACCGATTAATCTCATATGGGAGTAACGATCATCTAGGACTGTAATGGCCTGTTTGAACCGGCAGGACCACCATGAGCAACAGAAAAACTCACTTCATCTGAGATCCTTGCTTGTAACCAAGCCAAAGTAAGTTAATTATAAAAAGTCACCCTCCTAACTTTATTTATTTGTTCGTTTTAGGCATCTAAAACGAGTGCTAAAACGAGTGACGAGTGTAGAGCAAGAAATGTGCAAAACTCTAGAGGACAAGTTCAAATCAAATTTCCGTTTGCTCCATGGATTCTCACGCTTATTTACACACTCACACAAGCACAGAGGCTAGGGCGGCTTCACTTCTCCCCCATGTTAGTAGATACGAGTGCTCCGTTTTCATGTTTTGGAATCTAACAGCCTCCGGTCAAAAAGGAAACTTGAGGTAAACTAAAATTCTGGAGCCTACAGATAGGCCCTTAGAATGGATGAGACAGCATTAAGGTCATTCGGTGAGGAAAAGGAGTTGTCTCTGCGCATGGTCATGCTTCATTTCTTAAAATAAATGGAGAATTGAAAAAAATGATTGATCCTTGTAATACAACTAAAGTGAAGGAACCAATTCCAGGTACCTTGTTCGTACTGTTCCATAAAAAAGGCTCCACCGCTAATGTTCTCAGAATTTTTCTTTGTTAATAATTTTGGTCCTCGAACTTAATGCAGCTGCATGTTTGTGCTTCTTGCTAAGCTAGCGTTCTATCAATGGTGCTTAAATAGGGCGTCTACTAAAACAGGTTGGCCAAAAATCAGTACCTACTTTCACAGTACATTCCCAAGTAATTCAGTATACCTCGTAAATAGAAAAATTAAATACTTTTTCAGTGGGTAATCTCAACTTGACAATATTCGAAAAATTCCAAAAATTTTAATTACTCACTGAAATTGCGAAAAAAAAAAAAAAAAAAAAAATCCAGACCTTCTTGCGGAATTTCCGCACTCCTTCAGTACCTCCGGAATGCCCTTAACAAATCAGTACTATTTCCAGACTTGTAGACACACTGATAAAATAAAAGACTGATGACGATCTAATTACCATTTTTTGGAATGTTTTGCACTGTTGAGAAGAATGCGTTGTTGGTTGAAAAACTGATGAACTATCTTGTACTTTGTTCTTTGTTGTTGTTGTTGTTACTTTGTAGGTTGGGTAAAAAGGGGCCAATACAACAGGAAATGAAACTGGAAAGAAACAAAAACAATTATCAAAAAATGGATGATGTAACAATTTAAAGGTAGATAGTGAATAGTAAATAATGGTGTGGGGAAGTCTAGGAGGTTCATCTATTTTTCTAATGAAAGGCACCAGATGAAAAATTTCAGCGGAGGATGGATGGCAATAATGTGAGATTTCGGGAACCATGTTTAAAAGAGAAGTAGTTTGAGGGTCACTAGAATGATCTACCGTATGGTAGATCATGTATGGAAGGGACAACATGTTTCTAGAAAAGGTCATGAATACTTAAAGTCAACCAAAATGAGAATAAGTAAAGGTGGTAGTAGAAAATTTGTGGTATTTAGTGATTGGGGAACTAGATTTGATCTTTAATTTGTTAAAATGTAGTTGTGATAACAATGCTTGTTTTCTAATGTAATTGAATCGAACCTCAGCTACTCTAACAATAGTTCGTATCAACAAACATTTTTTCGTTGTACTTTCCTGATTTTTTTTTTTATTATTTTCAAGTTTTATTGACATGTAACAAGCCCCAAAGAAGGCTGCAGCATTGAAGATAAAATGATAGAATTGACGAAGGGAGCAATGAATAGCAATTTGATGGAAAAGTACAATGGTAACCCTCGCATGCAATCGCCACAGTTCCTGCTGGTGAATTGGGTTTGGCTCAATAATGTGTGTCAAGAGTTAAAGAGTGGGTGGGCTCTGTTCTTTCCTGGTTACTCTAATGATTCACTGTCCCTTCTTAAAATATATTTCAATCAAAGATGCATTTATGGTTTCAACCAAGTATAAGTTGATAAGGGCTGCTGATAAAAATGACCTACGAGTTAACGTGTTACAATACTTACTGGCACCTCCCACAGGAGGATGACCCTGTGAAGGAAGGGGAAAATACAAAAATTTAGAGAGGGACACTGATTAAATAGAAAGAGAATCTAATCTGGCTTGTAAGGTTTCTCTTCATGCGGCGGGACATCATGAATGTTGTCGCCTCTACGAGCAAGGGGTAACCTCTTGGAACTGGTGTTAATAGCATATTGGCCATTTGAGAAAGTTACTGGGAGCTATGCATGTTCAGACGATGAACAACATAAGGTACAGATTAAATACAAATACCTTTCAACAGATGCAGAGCACAGCGTGACGGCTCTGAAAGATAACCCAACTCAAAAATCACACTGTGTATCTTGTGGACAGAAAACTCGATAGTTACTTGAATGGCATCAGAAAACAACACCACAATTATGATAATTATTGATTTGAAATTCAATAATAAGGTGAGGGGCAGAGGACGATCAATTGAGAGGGATTCCGGAAGAAGGGGCCATAATGGTTCAGGTGTGCACATCCTCCAGGCAAAATCTATCTGGACCCACAGAGGAGCGTACCTTGGAGGATCGTTAGAGCCCTCGCCAAATAAGGTTACGCACTTCTAGACTTCGACAGAAGATTGTCGGACATTACTTTAACATGTATAGTAAATGGAATAACCAAAGCGAGCAGATCTTCAGTCGCAATCTACACGTGCGTAAACTCATTTATCGTGGACTCTTGATGCTTGTCCCAACAAAACAGATCAGATAAACGAAGTTGAGCAAGTTAAATGGGCCTTCTTACAGGAACTCTAGCCAATAGCAAAATATTCTTGAACACCAATCAGTGGTAAAGCCTGATGAGTCTTAAGTCAGATTCAATTGCCTCATGGAGCCTGTCTACTCGTAGCAGGGTTATAGGGGCTACCAAAACCCAATCAGCAAAAGTGAATGAAAAATCTTGAAAGTACTGTTAGTACAGTTTATTAATAAGTCTAATCTTAATCGTAATCTTAAATCAGCTTCGATGGCCTCATGGGGTCAGCCAAGTCGAAAGAAGGTCCAAAAACTTCAGCTCCTTCATGAGATCTGATTGTTCACAGTCATTAAAAGAGAGGTAAGAGACAAATAATAATCTTGAAAATTAAAAGGGCAAAGAGAGAAGAATAAATATAAGTATATACCTACAAAATTAACTGGAGAAGGTGGCCGTTCCGGCCGAACGAGTAGCAAAGGTCGACATCGGCAATGGTCGATTCGTGGCGAACGGTCAGAGGTCGATTCGCGAACGGTCATACGTCGATGCCCGAACGCACCGAACCAGTCGAACCTAGTTCACCATTGTGCATTTATTTTACTTTTCATTTTATCGTTTGTTGCAAATGGAGCATTATGTTTAGGCTGCTTGTCTTTGCCGTGGACGACACTAAAGACCTCTAAGTTTAAGTAGCCCTCTTAGCAGAACGAGAGCCATAATGGATCAGGAAATTCCATCAATGGTTGTAAATTAAACTAAATTTATGCTTTGTTTCTGACCCTTAAAGTAGATACCTAAATAAACAGGTCTCGATTTTTAATTTGACCTCGACTGATGAGCAATAAAAGCCTAGCGTCACCACATCAATGTCTTCCTTTTCTTCATCAGAGAAAGGCTATGTCCAATAATAGACTTAATTGAAAATGAACTTTGGAGAAACGTTCTCCTCTTAATTTTGCACCATGATTTGAAGAGAAAGGTCTTCAGGATTTTTCCATTCTGATACTTGGAGGGAATTTAAGTTTTTTTAATATCTTTTCTAATAAGACCCAGCTGGGGTGCTAAGTGGCTTTTTTTATTTATTTTTATCTTTTAATGTGATAAGACATACACATCAATGGTGAACCTAGAAAAATTTCCATTGTGCAAGGAATATGGATTGATAGCATCTCAGAATCGGTGCATTACATGCAATTTTTCTTCATGCACTGATCCGTTATGCTTCAAAATAGTAAAAAATTTAAGAACATCTGAAATGATGCAACTGCAGATAGGATTGTGGTTAAGTGATGTCACCTTCATTATGCATCCCCTTAAAATGGAAGGATTTATAAAATGAACTTCAAATTTCTTCAATGAAAGTGAAAAACTCTTATGAAGTTGCGTGTACAAATCAATGTCTCATTTCTGTGTTTTCAGAAACAAGTCGCGGTGAAAATGCCTAATTTTTTTTTTAATTTCATGGAAAATAAACTTGATTTTTCTCGTCCTTGAAAGTATCATGTCCTACCGCGATGTGCAAAAAGAATGCTCGATAGGTACCTATGTCATAACTTTTTCCATGTTTGAATTAAAATGTTCCGATTAGGACTAGTGTGAGAAGTTCCAGTTGTACTTCTTTGAGGCTGGGCCTCAGCCGGCTCTTTCACTTTTGCAGTCAAGTATACTTAGTGTTTCATCCACTTATCTTTTTGTGTTCGTGTTTTCAGCACCCTGTCTCTCTTTAGTAGGGAGCCGAGGCACCCTTCTATGACTCAGTCTTGTCACGTTACAGTATGAGGAACTGCGCAAAAGCAGATTGAAGCAAAGGAAACTGTGTCGGTAGTAAATTCTAGGTATCCTACATGAATGTATTTATTTCCAAGTAACTCCTGTGGGTAACAAAACGTTGGCTTCCACATCAAGAATAAAGTTGTCAAAGTAGAGGCTTGAAGGCAACTTACAATGAGGTAGATGTAAAGACCTGTGATATTAAAGCGTATTAAAGGTGATAAGGAACTTTACCATCGAAGAAATCTTCACTCATGGCGACTATGACCATGGAGCAGAGACGTTTCCCTCGCTGTATAAGAAAATCTGCCATTAAAGTTTTTCAAGAACAAGAAAAGCTACAGTTTCATCTGCATTTTTCATCAACTTGGTTCTCAAGAAACCTTCAATGATCAGACGCAATGATATGCTCCTTTGGCGTGGTAGCGAGTGGAGATAATCTATGAACTGCGGAAAGACTACTTTTTCCTCAAAAAGTGGATTTTTCCACCTACCTACGCGAAAGTCGTAGAGTGTCCACTCAATTAGGGCTCAGACTGAAAAAGAAATTAATTAATTAATTTAAACTGACTCAAAAACACTTCCGGATTGAACAGCTTCGATTAACTTCCCACCGTTCCGACAATGAACAGCAGTGGCTAGGCAAGAAATTACTACTAAACAGACACACTGCCAAAAAAATAATTTATCCGACGACATGCGAAAATTTATTCAGTGAAAAATATTAGACGTTCTTGACTATTAAATAGGTAGATGTACTATCACTATTACTGATGTCCTCAAAAGGGGTTAGTTTATTGAGAAACAATAACAAACTCGTCCGAACTCGCCCCGGCGAATGTTCATGACATTCGCGGCAGTTCGCGGAACCATTCGACCCGTTCGCTTCGAGTCGACGTCTGCCCTTTTTTCGAATTCGACTTCTGCCGATGTCGACGATTGAACTCCGCCCTGACGAAAGCGCTACGCAGCGGAAATTATTCAAAACCCGTGACACCGTTGCCAAGTCACGCGCACTGTTGCCGGGGACAAAGATTTAAACGCGTGAGAAAAGTTTTTGAAATAGTAAAACGTGTTTTATACTATTCTTTCTCAAATTCAAAATCATTACCTTTCATCTCCGATAAAGTTTTCCCAAGTAATCGCTCTAGCTATGCTGCAATATCGATTTAAAGTCAAGAACCGGGCACGGGGGACACGCAAATTTGGGACAAATGAAGGCAATCTGCACATTAAAAATTGTGCTAAATTTGTATTTTAGTCCAAAGAAAGTGGAAAATAGCATGTAATAGTCAACAATAGTTTGGAAAATGAGAAAAAAATTTACTCTGCTCATGGTTCTCAGATTATGACGATTAAAACAGCTGGGGACACCAGATTAGACGCTTATTTGAAAGCACCCACCTATATTAAAAAAATTGTAAAATTTGCATGTCCAAACGCACGTCCATTTCGTGTTTTCCGAGATACGCACTTTTGCACTTTCACCATCGATATGGTGGTGCGATTTTTTAAGAATTCATGCATGCAATAGGGCCGGATTTACCTACTTGCCGCCCATGGGCCGTCTGTATTTTGCCGCCCCCATTTCATTCGTTTTGAAACATCATTAAAAACCATCAAGCAGGGGCGGACTGGCCATAGTGGCGGGGAGGCGATCGCCCCTTAACAATTTGCCGCGGAGGTCCCAAAGGGGCCCCCGCGGCGAATTTTTGTCGAGTCATCGTTTTTTTCCTGTAATGTTGTAATTTTCTTATCCTTTTCAATCACTAAAAGGCCCCGAATTCCTTGAAAATTTCTCTCTAAGAGATATGGAAGGCGAAAGCCATGTCAACACTACCAGCAAAATTTCACGAAACTTTGCGCGAAAGTTAAGGTCCGTAAACCTATCTCTGTGTGGACAAGGTCCTCAATTTTTAAGAAATGAACCAAAAAATTATGAAAGAACATAAATGTGGTTTAATAATTTTAACTTCCGCCACTGCGCCGCGCTGATCGCACTGTGTTTGGCGCAATGCGTGAGGTATTCTTGCAGTCTTGTAAGCGCTATGCGTTTCACGGCAACCGCTCTGCCGTGATAGCGAAGAGAGCCGTAAGTGCAAAATTTTCGAAATCGAGTTTTCTTCAAAATTCGTCTAAACTCTTTTAGATGAAATTGCTGAAACAGCTAAAACAGCAAAATTCATCCTACTTCAATGAAAACGAGACGTATGAGAAAGCCGTAAGTGCGCAAAAAATGACATAGTTTTTTCAAGACAGATGCAAGTGCATGACAGGCAATGAAAACAGTGCTTTCCAGTAAAGTGCCGCCCTCTTCTGCCAATTTCTAACCTGTAAACGTGTTTGTTGTGCGTCCAAAACGCAACCACGAAAGCATGCAGAAGATAGCACTTACGGCTGTCTTGCCTTACAATAACCTCGCATGAAAATGAAAAATACCCTTTTTGTGTAATGGAAATAAAATCGGTCGATTTTTAATCATCCATACGATCTCTAGGAGTCCTCCGGACGATTAGTGGCAATTTGACAAAGAACGGAGGCTTTTTTCGATAACATGTTCCGGTCAGAAGCTTCTGAGCCTGTTTTCTCATCAGAACTTCATTTTTGCACTTACGGCTCTCTTCGCTATCATGGCAGCGCCCCTAACCGCACTGTGTTCGGCGCAATGGGTGAAGTATTCATGCAGTCTTGTAGGCGCTAATATGTGTTACATGCCGACCGCCCCGCCGGGGCTTTTCCTTTTCATCTCAAGTCATTATCATCATTGCTCTCTGCGCCACGCCATTCCAGGCCAAATTGCGTGTTTGGCTTCTCTCTTAACTCAAGTAATTGGATTGCATTTTACAAAAAGGAACCACTAGCATTGCAATGATGCTAAGATTGTGCAACTTCATCCTTTGCAATAAAATTGCGGAAACTGTGAAAAACTATGAAATTTAGATGGTAATTTTTGTCTTAAATTTACAGTTCTCAGCGAGTAAAATAGAAACTATTAAGGGATAATCGGGTTTTTCCTCCAAGACAAAAGAAGTTGCACGATCTTAGCAACATTGCAATGCTAGTGGTTCCTTTTTGCAAAATGCAATCCGATTAAAGATGCTGTCTCTTGTATCACCGAAAAACGACAAAATTAGAAATTACTATATTCTCAGGAAAGAGAGATTTCGTCCCCTTTTCTCATCGATAATTTTTGTTTTTTTGAATACGAATTTTTTTACACCCACATTTAAAAAAATTGCAAACTTTGCCGCCTCCTAAATTTGCCGCCATGGGCCGCGGCCCATGTGGCCACCCCCGTAATCCGGTCCTGGTAGGCAATCGAATTTAGAATTACTGCTATCAGTGCTCCATAAAAGTACGAAAAAAGGCACGATTCGACTGTGATTTTTTCAAAAATCTTATCTCTCGAATCGTACTGAAACATATTGGAACGTGTTAAGTTCAGACATTCCTAGGTGAAATCGCAAAGTTAAAGGTCCCCGGTTATAAACATCCGTTTCGAAGCATTTCCATCTTCCAAGAAACCGTTCAAGTATTAAATAAGCCACTAAGGGAGAGGGTGCAGGCTTCAGGCTCCTCCCCCTTTAAAAATTGAAATATGGTCCAATAAAAATAATTTATGTCAACAATTTTTCAGGCTCTCGGCAGCGGTATATTTTTTTGAATAACGGGAGAGGGAGGGGGAATAAAGCTAGACTTCCAAAGGGAGAAGGTGAGAGATTGGCTTACGGGTGGCTCGCAGCGGGGAGGGGAGTCATAAATGGCATGTACGTATTACTAGCGGTGCCCAATGGAACGCCTCAAACGGCCAATTTGAGACGCGAAAAACTGCACTAACATAATGCGCGCCCCGCTCACCACGAAGTGAGTTGCGGTCGTTAGGGCTCACAAGACTCATCACTCTCTAATCAAAACTTCGTGCAAACTTTTTCAACCACTGACAACTTCCAAAATAAACATGCATATACGAGATTAATGTTTATTGTTTATAAATTAAATCCAGTTCATTAAAACTTTCTCTTTCCGCAAAACAAAAATCAACATGAATGAAATGGGCAACGTTATATGAACTTATCCGCAGGCAAGTAACCAAACGGTGAGTTTAAGAGAATATCTTTCTTCCTCTCCTCTGTGACACGGCAGTCGTGATATAAAATTAAACTGATTAATTTTCAACTAACGTAAATGACATAAGCGCCAAAATTTCAAAAATGGGATTTTGATGGATTATTCTTGTTTGTATCAAGATGCATCTTACTGGATAACGGCTTTCAAGGTACACAAATATTAAGGTCTTTGCCTCAAAAAATTCCTTGGAATTTATGGTTTTCAAAGATCATTTATAGGTAATTATGGTGGAAAGGTTAGTGGCAGACGGTGGCTTTCTCATTTTTCTTGAAATCAAGTTTGTGCCACTTACGTCATTTGAAAATGATCGGTCAAATTAGTCTTGTAAGTGCCCAATTTGATTTTTATGGTGTTTTTTTCCATTGCATCAGCGCGCAGCGGAAAGTTGGCACACTTTCACACGGACACTGCACTCGCGTACAAATGATGATTTAGAGTAAGTAAGATGTCAAAAAAACGAATCTTAGGTCGCAAAGCTGTAAGCCTCCGCCCATATTTTATTTACTTTTTCCTAAGGAAAACCAACCCGCATAGTTTCCTTAGAACTTTTTTGTGAATTTTCTTTGCTTATGAAACAAAAACAAACAGAAAATTAAAAAATAAAATGGAATGTGGAATATCCTATGGAATGGGATAACTAAACATCACCTAAACAATAAAAAATTCTGATTGGATTTCCTTGAAGAAATGAAACATAATCGGAGATTTTTGAACATTACGACACTAAGGTGCCTACGCATTTTTCGCGTTTATCTGTCGATTAAAATCCTCAGGGTTAGTGGGCTACTCGACGACCGGCGCCACTAGCCAGATGAGCGATGAGCATACGCCACAACGCCTGCAATTCCACGAATAAATAACTATTACTACGCGGCGGATATTTTGTAGCCTGTCTCCCAAAATGAAGGCGTTGTGTAGGTATCGATTTCCTCGCTGTGTTTAGTGTTATTCCACTTCAATCGGCTTCATTTGGTTGTCCTTTTATACGAGACTATTTAAGCGTCCGGGAGGGGCTCTCTAGGGGAAAATATGTACGAGTTGCGAAAATATTCTGAGTAAAAACAAATTACAAAATTATGTGGGCAGTATTAGAAAAAATGAATGAACATTCTTCATTTTTTTACTACGGGCAATAAGGAGGAACTCAATTTTTCTCTCATTGCTTCATTTATCTCTTTGAGAGTTAAGGACCTAGAGACTTAGCAGTAAGGAGTGATACAGAGTACCTACTCTATATGGTTTTGAAGTGAATCTATTTGAAAAAAAAATGTAGGTAAGTACCTACATTAAGCATAAGTAAAACTAGTCAATGGATATCGAATAAGGTGACAAACAAATAACGACCAATAAATGTTTATTTTTAAAGAGTAACTTTTAGGATGACGTTTTTTACATTTGATCACGTACACTGTTAGTTCGCCGCAGTAAACTGGCGCCTTACTTTACATAATCCAAAAAACAAACATAGAAAAATAATATCTATATACGATAAAAGAAAAGCTTAAAAAACGCTTAGTTTCTGCGTCAATTTTTTATCACATTTTACATTCATTCATACTTACTACAGCATACATTTTTAAAACTGAGAATGCAGATGAGTTACGCATTGTTTTCACGGGACATTTCGCGGGATTTTCCCCAAGTTCGAATCGCATGAATGAAACTTCTGGGCTTTTTTCTCGTCAAACAACACAACGAAATTTCTTCTTCTTTTTAAGTCGTTCCTGGGACTTTACAATGATTTTTTAGTTGGCACTGTGATTAGCATTGACTAACTCAATATTTTTCCCAACTTCGTAAGTGAGATTTATCCCTGGGACTAATCCCATGAAACGCTCCGTGGAGACAAAGCCTCATTGATGATTATTGTTTTGTTACGGATATAAAGCTCTGTAACGTAGAGAACCTCGAGACCAATCGTAAAATAGACTTCCAACACTGATTCCAAGGTATATCTGGAATATTTTCTTGAGCAACCTTAGGACATCACTAGTCAAAATCATTCTGAAACACGTTAACGTACAGTGGAATAAGTATAAGTGTTAAATATGTTGCTTACCTCAATTAATAAATAATTTACGTCCAGAATTCTTACTCGTGGTCACTTCATGTGCTCGAAAATAATAATTAGTCTATTTATTGTTTCTGTATGATCATAAGTAAATGAAACTGGAACAGTAAGAAAGATGTCCCTGCAATCTGAAAACTTAATTGCGTAACTTGAAATCCTCAGATTACAACAGTTCCCTTTCCCTCCTATGAAATACGAGGGTCGTCTCAAAAGTAAGTATAATAGTGCCATATCTTTTGAACGGCTCTATGAAAAATAAAATCGGTAAGGAGGGTTTTGTGCGTCGTACTTTCAGCTTTCTAAAAAGCTAAAGAAATTTAAATTTGGTTCACTAGAACGCCAAAAAAGTTGATTTTTGTGAAGGCACCTCCACTCCGAGCAGGTCCAAAAATTTCACGCACCGATATCAGTGCGTTTGAGGTCCACTGTTTTTTGGGATGCAAAAGGAGTGCTGTTAGTCGGGTATTTACCACGTGGGCAGACAATAAATGCAGAACGGTACAGTGAGAATCTCTTGAAACTCAAAACCCGTATCAAGAGGAAGCGTCCAGAACTTTTGACCGATCAAGTTCTGTTAATACACGATAATGCCCGACCTCATTCCGCTGCAACCACTCAAACTTTGCTTCAAAAATTCAAATGGGACATTTTCCCGCATCCTCCTTACTCACCAGATCTTGAACCAAGTGATTTTTACCTTTTTCCAAAATTGAAGTCTCTTCTTGGCGGCCAGAAGGTCGAAACCGATGAAGAGGTCTAAAATGCGGTCAACGGTTGGTTGCAGAATCAAAATGAGGAGTTCTATGCAGCAGGGATTCAAAAACTGGCTCAACGATACCAGAAATGCATAGATAAAGGAGGGTCTTATGTTGAAAAGTGAGGTAAGATTTTTTTAAAAGTACCTCTTCTTTTACCTTCTTTTTCATCTCTCTTTCAATGATTTTTTGAGTAGAAATTCCGGCGAATTGGTGGCATGAAATTTTTGGACCCACTCGGAGTGGAGGTGCCTTCACAAAAATCAATTTTTTTGGCGTTCTAGTGAACCAAATTTAAATTTCTTTCGTTTTTTAGAAAGCTGAAAGTACGACGCACAAAACTTTTTTTACCGATTTTATTTTTATAGAGTCGTTCAAAAGATATGCCACTATTATACTTACTTTTGAGACGACCCTCGTACCATGTACTGAAATGTGGAAATCATAAAAATTGTATATGTATAATGGTAGGCTCAAGAATGTAAGGGGCCACTCAAGTATTACATAAGGCACTAAGGGTCTGAGCTTGCAGGGGTCATACAAGGGGAGGAAGGTCAAACCCGTCTTACGTAAGCTCTCCACCTTAATGAAAACAATTCCTCGTATTTTCCCCTAAAAATAATTTTTGTAAGCTGTTTCTCAAACTTGCTCCATTATTTTCAGAAAAATTGGGGGGAGGGGGGGCAAGTCAGTCTTGCGTAATTTCAGAAGGGAGGTTGGCTTAACTTGGCTTACGGATGCCTCACCAGGGTTGTCTGGAGGTAAAAAAAAATCAAATTTTCATCCGTCATGTTGTGATATTTTACGGCCTAATACTTGTTCAGAGAGTTGATTTTGATTTCAAACCAAGTGCGTTAATATACACACGTCGATTAAAATGAGTTTAAAACTTTTCATATGCGTTATTTTTTAGTCAAAGCTTTTTTAGGAGTGCTCCCAAGTTTGCAAGTACTTAGTGCTCTTTTTCAATTTGTAACCCCTATCCCTCGACTTCACTTAAAAAAAAAGTGAAGTTGATTTAACACTCTGGATGTAAAAAAAGTGTGCGAGAACTTACAAAATGCTGAATTAACCGCTACAGCAGTTACTTCAGCAATGTCAATACGTAAATCTAACTGCTGAAGCGGGTAATTCAACATTTTCTAAGTTCTCGCACACTTCTTTTACGTCCATAGAATGTTAAATTAACTTCACCTTACTTTCTGTGCTGGTTTTCTGTTGAACTGAGAAAAAAAAATATATTTTCCCCCTAAAAATATTGCCGTTTGAAAACTCGGATTATTACGTAAAGCCATATTTTAGATTTCCCTGCTCTTTGGAACACACACCATAACACAGCCTCAGAATGAATTTTCTCCCCATTTAAGTGCACCGCTTGAGAGCTTTTTCATGAGTCATAAATCTAGGATGTGTAGTCAGTTGTTTTTTACTTACGCTTGAACCTTGAAAGGGTGACACCCAACAATCAGGGTATCTTTTAGAATGTAGTTATTAATTCCTTTGCTCACATTTCGCAAGTACCTCATCCATTCAATGTTACAAATGTCAAAATGAAACAAGTCTCGATCCAGGTCTGACATAGCAGACCACAAGGACACCAAATTGTTGTCATTGAAATTCCAATTTTTTTCAACGAATGGTCTTACTTGGCCTAACATAGAGGCTATCCTCGTATAGATGTTCAGTATCCTAAAAATCAAACAAAAGCAAGTTAAGGCAAAATAGAAAATGTGCGATTAAAAAACTGAGGATTACAAGTTTCAAAATCCGAAAGTTTCACAGTAGGACATCTGATAATCCTTTGAATTTACCATATAATCAATTTTTATCAGTGTTCCAAAAAAAATTTGATAAACCAAAATGTACCGCCAAAATTTGAATGTCGTTCAAAATTTACACGAAGACGTTGCAGAACTTTCAAAACTTCAGATATAGTGGGTACGACGGATGTTTTTATGAGGATTTGCCCCTCCCTTTCTCTTTTGAGCAAAATTTAACCTAGCGATGCAGCTCCGGAGTATTGAAATTTTGCTAGAACTGCGAGCAACTCTTATTGTCTCGATAATTAACTGAAATCAGACCCAAAAAATGAGATTCACAGGGTGTTTTCTAGATCTCATTGCCAGAAATTTTTCATGGGAAAGAGGGTCTGCTGTCCAAATTTTCTCATGGGAGTGCGGATTCATAGGTAAAAAATCTCTGAAAATTATGAAAGATAATGGACCACTAGACAAGGTACGAATTTAAGCATTCTGGTACATGTTTCTTGACCAGAATTTCACGTAGAGCACGATTCGCGCAACGAAGACTAATGAAACGAACTCCAAACGAAAATATTAACGTTTTTATTTCACATTGGTTACGAGGGAGTTGGACTGCCTGCTGACAAGAAATTCAAAGCTCTACGTGAGTCAAACTGCGCACTACAGCGGTTTCAACAAGCTTCTCAATCGAGTAATGTTCATTTCCCACCATGTGTTGTTCAAACTATACAAAATTTGCTACAGCTGAGCCAAAGCGTCAAGATTGAGGTTGCTAGATTTTTATATCGCAGAGACTGTCAAGATAACGTTTAGCGCACGATGTGAATCACGCATGAGTATTGAGTTTTCATGAGCGGGTGATTTGAATTGACGCATCAAGAATTATTGAATATCTTATTGGAAGGAGTTGATTTCGGTAATTTCCGTTGTGCGAGTCGTATTCTACGTGAAATTTTAGTTACGAATCCCGTATCCGAATGCTAAAATTCGCACCTTGTCTAGTGGTCCATTGTGAAAATGACTTCCGAAAAAGTGTCAAATTACCTGGGAGGTTTTCCTTGTAATTTTTCTGCGAGTATTAACAAAGGAAGAGGCAGCACATGATAGAAGAAGAACTTAATTTCGTAGAGATAGCGATTGGGTTCGAATGTAACATCCACAGTCCATATTTGATGCCCCGATGAGACTTTCTCCTCTCTGTGTATTTTAAGGGCCATAACAGAGAGTGCTCCCCAAGTTATTGGATTGCGATCACTCACGTGATTATATATTGGAGCGATTTGACGGTTGTTCTTTCTGTAAATGAGAATGCAGCTCAATAAATTACAGCATTTTCATCCGTGCCAAAATACCAACATTTCACAGAACTTTAACTAAAAAATGAACTTTAATAAGCGATTACATAGTAAAAAATTCGCAGAAAATAAACTTCAGGAATTTTTAGGATATGAAAGAAATGCGGGTTTTAGTCCCCTCTTGGCTGTGCGACAGAAACTTATCTGTAATTTTTTTATTTTTAAATGTTTTTTGATATAAGAAAGAATGATAAGGCAAGGGAGGATGAGGAGCCTATTATCTCTAGAGAGCGCGCTGCTAGGGTAACGGATAGAAAAAAGCCAATCAATTGATAGGGATATTGGCGCTCATGGACCCCACAGATAGGGTAAAATAGAGTCCCTTTATACTGACAATGAGAGTCAAGACAATTTGAATCCATTTCTGATTGGTTCCCGTATTTTAGGCCTCCACAGTGTCACAAACGGGAATAAAGATTACATTTTCACCAATTGCAAAGATTATAATCTGGAATGGACCAGGGAATTACGGGTTCGGCAAGGAACAAACGGAATGAGAGGAGGAACGGAGAAAGGCATTCGAGAATGGGCCGATCAAAGATCACGAAAAACGTTCAATTTCTGTAATCTTTATTCCCGTTTGTGACATCCATGAGCTGAATTGTCTTGACTCTCAGTATAAAGGGACTCTAGGGTAAAAGGGTCTGGGTCGGTTGCGCTGATCACAGAGTCGCAATTTGAACGTATTTCTGCCAAACGGAACTATGTACATTATGAAGTGAGCCCTGTTATTCATATATTCTTATGGGTCGCAGTGCTCATGTAATGCACAAAGTTCCCTTTGATAGAAATACGTCAATTTGATGCTTTAAGCTGATGGATTACAAAAATATAATGGACCACTAGACAAGGTACGAATTTAAGTATTCTAATACATGTTTCTTAAGCAGAATTTCACGTAGAGCACGATTCGTTCAACGAAAATTACTAAAATCAACTCATAACGAAGATATTAACGTTTTTATTTCACATTGGTTACGAGGAATTTGAACTGCCCGGTCACAAGAAACTCAAAGCTCTACGTGAGTCAAATCTCGCACTACAACGGTTTCAGCAAGCTTCTCAATCGAGCAATGTCTATTTCCCCCATGTGTTGTTCAGACTATTAGCAATTTGCTATAGCTGAGCCAAAGCGTCAAGATTGAGGTTGCCAGATTTTTATATCGCAGAGACTGTCATGATAACGTTTAGCGCGCTATGTGAATCACGTAGAGCATTGAGTTTTCATGAGCGGATGGTTTGAATTTACGCATCAAGAATCATTAATTATCTTCGTAAGGAGTTGATTTTGGTTAATTTCGTTGTGCGCATTGTGTTTTACGTAAAATTTTGGTTGAGAAACATGTATCAGAATGCTGAAATTCGTACCCCTAGTAGCCAAAATAGTGCCATCGAATAGGTATCGTCCAGATACCCTATTCTATAGGTATTTAATAGATATTTTATGGGGTATAAAATATACATATTTAGATCCATCTATTTTATAGGTATTTTACATGATTTTTTACAGGTGTATCTCAAAAGCACATTTTATACCTATTAATAAGTATCAAACCAATTTTATTTTTAAGTTTCATGGAAATGGAAATTTTCATCTCGGCATCCTCGTTTCGTGTTCGTGTGATGATAATACGTCCTCGTAGCGGTTGTACTTATCTACGTCATCAAGATGGCCGCTACATTTGTAACGGTCTCAGCTCCGCCTTGCGCATACACCGAACCCGTGCCCGTCTAGTCTAAAGCCCATCGCCGCCTTCTTGATGGTTAAAAGTTTTCAAGTTGTTTTATTTATATTTGTTTCAATACTTCATTACTATCAGCTCCGTTGCAGGAATTTGTTCATTGCTTGAATTATTCATCTGTTTGCCAGAGTAAGTAGCTAATTTTACTTTTTTCTCGTACCTTTTTCCATGCCAACCTCACGTTTCCTGCAGGTACCAGAGGATGTAATTCTGCTTGTTGTTTGCGAGTATATATCTGAGCGCCTCATGCGAGTAAAATATTCTCTTAGACGATGGCCCTAACTGTCTCTTTTGAATCTTGTTCGACAAGAATCAAGCATCAAAATAAATTTCTGAGACTAGCGCAACTGACCCATCATTTGCAGTGGGGCTTAATCGTTCATGTGGATCCCGATTCCAGGTTAGGTCCTTCCAATCGTACAAAACTTTTTCATAATCAGGTATTGAAATTATATGAAGTTATGTATGCATTTACTACCATGTGCCATTTCTTACTGCTGTTACAAAGTTGAGTGGAGAGTCTACATCAAATAAGTGTACGCACTCCTTTGGTGGGACAGAAGATAATCTTTCATCAATTTAGCATTGAAAGTGAAGAGCAGAATCGAGATGGTGGATCGGCTGATGCACTCTAAAGGTGCTAATCTTATTTGGAGCAGACCCTTATCACAAATAGAAACTTCCCAACTATTGCAGGCGAGTGCTCCAGTAAGTCTGTAGGAACATCCATGAACATCCTCATACCACCTGCATTTTCCTTGCGTCTTCAAAAGAATGAAGTACACTTAAAGTTTGGTTGCATCTACTTCATCTCTTGTAGGACATCTGAAAGTTGTCTGATTTTAAAATATCTAGAACCACTAGAGCTTCAACAAGAACGAACTGCTCTACGTATCAGTTACTCAACGTATCCTGGCAATCAGTGATTGAATCAGGTTAGGTATCCGTCAAAATTGGATGGTGGGTCCCTGAGTTTTAAATTGTATCGACTGGTGGACTATGTTTCATCCAGTGGCTCAGACCGGTAAGTAGTGAAGTGGTCAATCTTTAAGTTTTTCTTGGCCCTCCCTCCAGAAGGAAGGGTCTGACTCTCACTTTGAATTCATTCTGTTATCAAAGGGTGGATGATTTATTGTAATGTATCTTAATGTCTGTCTCTATTGATGGTCATTAATTGTAGGTGGGTCAATTGGATGATCTGTCTCTTGCTTTGTATTTTTGCAGATCGACACTTCCAGGAACTATTGCCATATCAGATGTAAATTGCTGCTTAGTGCCATTCGCTCTGTGCCTTTGACATTCTCTGTCATGTGTGGAAGGAACGTCGGGTAGAGAATCGATGGCTACCTTAATATCATCAATGATCGGAGTAAATCATTAAATTATTTAAGCTTCATTTTTGTCGGTGTCAAGGGATGATGTCGCATCTTTTGAAAAATGCATTTTTCTTCTCTATAAATAAACTGAAAAATGGCGTTGTGTTAGTGCTTTTCTGAGAGTGCTGTTCTGCAACCTGATCGTTGAAATTGTGTGTCTGTTGGGTAGACATAGATGACATAGGTTAAAAGGCGGAGCGTGATTGGCAGTGTTCCAACCCCACGAGCGCCATGTCGCCAAATGCTCCTAAAAAATCGGCCACGGCCCCTAAAAAATGAAGACCCTGCGCCAAACGTGGCTCCTAAAAAATTGTCGCAATCCTAAATTACGGTTTGATGATTTCAAGATTTTTGTCAGTCAGCCTGGACTGAACGCGCATAGCAAGCAGTTGCGCGCGGAACTTCGTCGCGGCAGCGGCTCAGCAGATCGAGAATCGTACTACTTATCGTACATACTATAGAATCGTTCTACTACTTTTCATAATAGGAAGTCAGAAAAAGTATTATTTAATTGAACAAACTTGAAGTAAACTAAAAGCTCCTTGTTTTAAATCGGAATATCATGCCTTTGGCCTTTCCCTTTCCCAAGTAATGGCTGCGAGCTGCAACTTGCAAGTCCTGTAACTGTGTATCTTGCGTATAACTTTTCACTAAATGCGTCGTGATATATTGGCAAAAATTCAATTTGGCCCCTAAAAAATCTTCAATGGCCCCTAAAAATAGAACTTGATGGGCCGAACGGCTCCTAAAACTTGGAGGTGAAGTTGGAACACTGGTGATTGGTCAGCTATATTTTATCACTGCTTTGTTGTGCCTATGTCGGGTGGAACTCACGACAAGCTACAGGCACCTCTTCAGTTTTCAACTGTATGTCCTGATAAAGCAGCGATAAGACATAGCCGACCAATCTTGCTCCGCCTTCTTACCTTTGTCATGTACGTCTACCCGACAAACACAAAATATCAACAATCAGGCTGCTGTTTTGATCAGCTATTAAATCATGGTGCTAATAATTTTTCTCTTACTTTAAAGAGTGCTTTAGATTTTTCTATAATGCACTCATAGTGTTTCAAGTGTTCCTCGGTACTTATACCAGTTCTAATTGTTCGGATTCATTGTTGCAAAGTGGATTTTCCTGACCCAATGGATTACAGATTCGAGCAAGTTGGTGAGTGTTTTTTGTTCATTTTCTAAACTTTAATTGAGCATGTTTGCATGGCCCAAATATCCCGTGCCTCCATGAGGACCTTTGCTTCTCTGGAAATTTAGGCCATGGTTGGTTGCTATACGCTACTGAACCTTGAATTTTCAACAGTACTTGGTGATAAGAATGCCATTTGACGAAATTGAGCCGAAAGGCATCAGTATGGGTTCTTCATATTTTAGTCACAGCTGATTGCCGGCTACCAAACTATGGCTAAATGGTAAGAAATTCCATTCAGATTACTTTAACCATTAATTCCTTTTATTAAATGGGACATTTATACTTTTTTTTTTTTTTCGTTGTCTTGACTTAGTAAACTACTTAAAAGCAGTTTTTTCTACATTAATCCAAAGAACAAATAAAGACTTGTCGATCAAATTTATTCTCTTGAGTAATCATCATTTTCCTTCTCTCTTATTTCTTGATTCTGGAATCTCTTATGTCAGGATGTTGATCTGTATTATTATTTTTATATTCCTGTTTATTTTTTGGTTTTCTTCATCTCTTTACTAGGATGTATTCTAAGCCTTTGGTATTGAATTCATTTGTTCTTTGTATTCATGAGTAAAAAATAAACAATTTTTATAAGTATTACGTATGCTATCTTTTGTACAGGCCACCTGGACCGAGTTTAACAGAAAGGAACCAAGCCACATCAGCTATTGCCAAATTTAATCGGGCAATGCAATTTTTTACGAGAGAACGTTCGTGCGGATTCTTTTAAAATTTTTAAGGCATTTGCTTCAAACTATGGAGAATTTTCACTGTAATTTCCACGGAAATCCGCAGAACCGTTTTCATGTAAAAAATTAAATTGCCCAATTAAATTTGGCAATAGCTGATGTGGCTTGGTTCCTTTCTGTTTAATGCGGTCCACCTAGAAACCTACTTTTTACACATTTAGAATGGTACCCCATCATTTGGGTTATCTACCCCATTTTATACCTATTTAATATGGTATTTAATACAACCCTATTTTATACCTATTTTATATGATATTGGATACTATAAAAAAAGGACACTTTATAGGATTTTTTAATATGGTATTTTATACCTATTTTAAGCTATTTAATACCCTATTTGATAGGTATTTGAATAGGTATTTTTTACATATCTTGAAATGTATTATAAATCATATTTTGGCTACTAGGGACCTTGTCTAATGGTCCATTAAAATCTGCTCAAATGCCTAGTTCCTGCTTTCAATAGTGACGGAGACATCGCCCTTCAAAAAACACGGTGTATAACGTCACCCGCACCGCGGTAGCATGCATATACCATGGTTTCCACCATCCTGCTTTCATCCATGTCTCAAGTCATCAACTAGCGCAAGTGGGTGTCTCTTTGATGGATGAAACCGAGGTTTAAAAACCATGGTATGCATAACCTCGGTGGATGACTCGGACTACATTTTGCAATTAGGAACGATAAATTCTAGTCCGGTTTATAAACGACGTATGTGCCATTAGTTTCCCTATGCACATAAGTGTTTTTTCAGAAGAGCCAAAATGTATAGTCCCGAATTGCAAAATGCAGTTCACGTCACACGCAGCGTTTTTCGATACACGAGATCTCCATTAATATTGGACGTAGACACTTGGCGTTTAGACGGATCTAATTATTTTCGTCTTATCTACACTGAAAAAAAATTCTCGGCGTTTTTACCAAGGTCCGTTGGTACCTTTACCATCTCACTTTTTTTTTACCAATTATTGGTAATTTTACCAATACAGACTGGTAAGCTTACCTAAAAACCGGTATTTTTACAGTTTTTTTCAGGTAAGAATACCACTTTTATTGGTAATTAACTCCCGGTAACTTTGCCATTTTATCTCGGTAATTCTACCACAGTCGATAAAAAATATTGGCACTTTTACCAAGGTCCAGTAAAATTACCGAGAAAGTTAAATAATTTTACCGAGATTTCTCGGTAAAATTACCAATTCCATAAATGGTAATATTACCAAGAAAAAACTGGGATCAAATAGAACCCTGAATTCTTGGTAATTTTACCCTTTTCTTAGTAAATACACCGAGATTTTTTTTTCACTGTATAAGCTTCAACCATCAAAATACGATTCAGTGACTAGCACAACTGACCCACACTGCTGAGAGGCAATAATTTTTGAGACGGTTTACGTGGCTAGTACCTGCTATTGAATATGTGCCATGGGAGGGTGACAAGAGCGCTGACGCATTTGTCGACCGGGATGGCGTCCACTCGCTTCTCAGCACCGAAATGCAGAACCCTCAAAACTCCTAGACCGACGCCAGTCATGATGGCACCTACATTTTGCAAAGTGCAGCTCCATCCAGTGACTGGCTCCTCATATGTGTTGATCACTGAAAGACAATCCGGAATGGAGATGTTGCATGTGTGAGGGATTTGCGATTTGACTGTTGTTTCTCATGTAAAAGTTCGCGAGAAACACAATGGTGCCACTGGTTTTCTCTGAAATCAACTCCCAAGCGCAAAAAAAGCTCTCAAAGTGAGGCCAAAATGGAGGGGATATCCCACCTTACCCTGAGAGTCCACCTCTACATCAAAACAAACTCTCCATGCAAAGATAGGGAGCAAATACATTGACAGGGCTGCCACTTCATTTGGGGACTCCAAAACTGAAAACACGGCAACCCTGCTAATGTATTTGCTCCCTATCTTTGCATAGAGAGTTTGTCTTGATGTAGAGGTGGACTCTCAGGGTAAGGTGGGATATCCCCTCCATTTTGGCCTCACTTTGAGAGCTTTTTTTGCGCTTGGGAGTTAATTTCAGAGAAAACTTTTACATAAGAAACAGCAGTCAAATCGCAAATTCCTCACACATGCAACATCTCCATTGAGAAATTATTTATAACAAGAAAAGAAGGAGAAGGAAATGACTGAAAAAAGAAATAACATCGTTAGTATACCTTGAATAATAAATGTAATTTTTTAGGCCGTTAGAATGCAGGAGCGTATTCTATGGGTCAAAATGAGACTTATTTTTCAAAAAATTTTCCAAAAGTGCCTCCAGTCGGATCTACGACCCCCCAAATTGTCAGGAAACTCGTCGTGTAATTTGAATGTTAGCAACGTTAATGGATCAAAACGCATGAGAATACTTTTGGAATTATTCTTTTACATCATAATGTTTAATGCTAAAACCTTATATGACCTAAAAAAAACGAACTCTAGTTAATGGGGGATTTCAAGGGATCTAAGGAGGGGAAAACTGAGTTTTGTACCCTAACAGATCCGAGACGCCCTAAAATCCTCCTTATATGTGAAATTTGGATCTGTTTGAGACCATTATTGTATTTGACGCTAAAAATATGGAGGAAACCCTATTTCCATCAGTTTCGGTTCAAAACTGTACCTAATTGATCTCTGGATCAAAGATATGATGGCTCCTCAAAAATTTGGGTGACCGTGGCTTCGATAGGTAGCGGTAGCAATTTTGGAATGAAACTTTACAAGAGAAAACGTCGTATTTTGACACAAAGAAAACGCTCGCACCAATAGTAAAATATTCCTAAATGTTATTTTTAATTAAAGGATGCTAAAATATTAGGTACCATTGTCAATGAACGAGCTGGTCAATGGGAGAAGTTCGATATGAATTGGAACATTTAAAAGCTACAATTTATAATTTGATGGGAGAGCACCATTTGCAGTTTTAGTAAACAATTTAATGTCTGATCTTTCCAAATGGTTCGTTCGTATGTGCGTCGAACGGTGAAACGAGTCAAATCAAGAAGTTGGACATGAAATTTCGGACTAAAACTGCGAATTTTGATGTATATTTCGTCACATTTTGAATTTAAAGGGGTGCAAACAGAAGAAAATTTCACGAGGAATAACCAATGAAACCACTTTTACAGCATGAAAGTTTTGTATAATGGAGTTTAAGCTTTTAAAGTTTCCAAATATCCGACCTCTCCTATTGACTCAATCCACCGTCAGTCGGACCGGAAGTGGTTCATAACTCACGAAAAACAAATTTCCCAGGCAAAGAGTGGTTGCTCGTGTACTAATGCTCACATACATTCATCATTATTTTTCATTTAATATACTGGTTACGAGATTTTGTCCTAAATACTGTTTTATCCATCTTCATCTGTGGCCCATGTAGGTACCAACAACAACTTAGTATATGAAACTTACCCATTGATGGCCGATAAATAGCAATGGGCAAAGAGTTTATTTTGTGACGCAGAAATTCCTCTGCCATAGTTTTGGTTAGGATATATGTGTTGGCCGTTTTACCTAGAATTCTGGAAAAAGTGAAGGATAAAATGAAAAAAAATCAAGAAAACAAAAAGTTCTGTTTTTTTATTGGAGTGGGATGTCAATGATATTATTTTGTGGGAAACGTGAGACAATGAGAGTAGGAGAGTGTTAGAAGGGAGAAAAAGAATAACCATCCAATGTTTATAATATATCACTTGCATATTGGAAGGATCATTTCCCACTTCTTCTTTGCAACAGCCTTCGTTTGCTTGGCAGTCCAATTTTAAAACTGCAGCCAGGCCGCAGGTGCATGAGCGCCCCGCTTTTTCTTAACTTTTCATGAAGGAGAATCATTGCAATTCTCTGAAAGAATCCATTTGCGAGGTATATCGGTTGAATGACATTACTTGAAATCAGTGAAATTATATATTTATTTGTATTATTTTTGTTTGAAGTATCCTTAAATCCCCCTTAACCGCATTGAAATCGTTACGTCGATTGATTACCCCAAGGGAAAGTACCTTGAAAGAGTGACGAGTGACTTACAAGAGTTACTTACAATCACAGCCTCTAGTCACCATTCCTGCTAGAGGGGATCTTTTGCCTAGTTATTCAAACCATGAATATGTATTATGGCTTGTGATGTTACGGATTTCGTGTAGAATTTTTTTTTTTTTTTTTCAAGAGACGATTGATCATGATTGTTGTTCAAAAATCTGTGCTTTACTGCGGCGAATACTGAACGTATTTCATTTCAACGCCTGAACGCAAGTATTCGAGCTCCACGGATTTCCGTGTTGCATACGTGTGGAGTTGAAGGCGTTTTGAGTCTCCAGGCACTTCTCGAATTCACTTGCGGCTCGACGGCGCAGCGAGCAGTGTCAAGCGCCTTCAATTCTTCTTCCGTGATACAACTACATAATATCTTAGGCACGTATAGTTACTCCACAAATCAATCGCACATCATGATATCTTATGTTATACCGATTGTTTTAGAGTCTTCGAACTGGAACACCAGTAGATCGAGCTTATGAAAAACGAAGCAGTGACGAAGTTACCAGAAGAAGCCGGCCTAAAGCCAATGGGCTTTCCTGGTTTTTTTTGGGCGTATCTCAATTTCTACGTGAGCCTTGTATCAGATGTAAATCCATGCCTTTTGGGGCTCATGCGGAAATCGAGATACGCCCTTACGCCACACAGTGAATCGAGTCAATCAAAGAGGTCGGACATGAAATTGACTAAAACTGCACATTTTGATGTTTAATTAGGCACTTTTTTTAAGGGATGCTTTTAGAAGAAAATTTCATGAGAAAACTAATGGAACCTCTTTTAAAACCTCAAAGTTTTGTAGAAACAGAGTCGTGAACTTTTAAAGTTTCCAAGGCTTGTCCGATCTCTCCCTTTGACTCGATCCACTGTATGCGGCGTAAGGGTGTATCTCAATTTCCACGTGAGCCATGTATCAAATGGACCGCATTTTGCAATTTGGACCTATAAATTCTGACTCATCTAAATAAACACTTATGTGCATAGGGAAACTAATGGCACATACGTTGTTTCTCTACCGGTTTAGAGTTTATAGTTCCAAATTGCAAAATGTAATCCAAATGTAAATCCATGCTTTTTGGGGCTCATGCGACGAATTCACATACTTACAGGTTGTTGAGACAAGCCAAGGAGTAGTCGTCGGTGGAGTCGAGAAGCGCTTTCATTTCGGTCTCCGTGTAGGCGCTTGGATAGAATTCTTCCAGTATAACTCGCGAGCTCCGATGCACAGGAATAAAGGCGGTTGAGACGTGAACAAATGCCTGCAAAAATCGCGAGACATTTTCGCAGGAGTCACTAGGACCGTTGCTATTTAAATGTAAGGTGCTTTTCATCGCCTTATGAAAGAACCTAAAGCAGGGGTATGTTGAGCGACAATGGGCCACTACACTGAAAAAAAATCTCGAAGTATTTACTGAGAAAAGGGTAAAATTACCAAGAATTCAGGGTTCTATTTGATCCCAGTTTTTTCTTAGTAAAATCTCGGTAAAATTATTGAACTTTCTCGGTAATTTCACTGGATCTTGGTAAAAACGCCAATATTTTATATAGATTGTAGTAGAATTACCGAGATAAAATGGCAAAGGTACCGGGAATTGATTACCAATAAAAGTGGTATTCTTACCTGAAAAAAACGGTAAAAATACCGGTTCTTAGTTAAGCTTACCAGTCTGTCTTGGTAAAATTACCAATAATTGGTAAAAAAAGTGAGATGGTAAAGGTACCAACGGACCTTGGTAAAAACGCCGAGAATTTTTTTTTCAGTGTAGACAAGGTCTGAAGTATAGGGAAATGTCGCAAGCTTTCTATTCAAAATCTTACGTAGAAAATAATGTAAACGACGGAAAGTTTTGAAATCTGCCCCTGATCGAGATATCAACAAGTCTTTTAAAAAATAAATCCAATGAAAGTTCGATTTTATGTTGCATTTTTGCCATTTAACTAATGTTAATAGAAAACACTTATATTTTGTTTAGGAGTTGATTTTCAGACTTTCCGTTGTGAGAATCGAATTTGAAGAGAATACTCGTGGCATCGTTCTTTAATTCATACCTTGTTTAGAGGCCCATTTCGTAATTTTTGGAGAGGCTACTTCGATCAGCTTTTTATTTAGAGTGGCCGAAATTTAATCTGAGGACTACTCACTTTTTCAAAAATTTCCGCGGAATGTTCCGTGGGCCCACTTTTGGAGCTGAGGAAATCTCTCCGAATCCCCCTTTGGAACTGGTGGAGTTTTATAGACCTAGGTGGGATGCCTTTCTGTGCCCCCAACCCTTGATTTCTTTCTTCTACACGCTATATCCATTTGCAGTGACACCAACAAATGTGCGGTAGTCTTTCAAAGATATCACAAAATATATCAGATAGACTCGTATGGCCTTCAATATTCGAGAATCTCAATGTCATAAAACAGCAGTGACGTATCTACATAATGATATTGGACAAAGCGCGGACTCGTTAAAGCATTACACTACCTATAAAGATACTAGGGGACATGTCCCCGTAGGTTAATTTAACAGAGCATCATATAGTGGCTGGCTCCTAGCGATAGCCACAAAAATCATCATGTTGGTGAGCTTAAAGTAATGAATATATTGCTTAAAACTTCTGGTGAAACTACATATTTTTGCCGTGTGAAGTTGTTTGAAAAACAATATTTAAAAATACCTTCAAATGTGGCATTGATTCTGCTAAGGCAACTAACGCTTTCAAGCTACCAACGTTGACTGCATAAGCCTTTCTTAAGGATTCATCAAATCTGACTGTTGCCGCTACATTGACGATGACATCCACTTCTCTCTTCAGTATGCCCGCATCCACTTCACTAAGGCCGAGGTGTTCATTTTCTAAGTCACCATGCACGATTCTGATTTTTTGAAAAATGTTGACATCTTGCTTCACAACTCGTGAGAATAACTAAGAAACAAAGTAAACCGCAGTTGATTCAGTTTCTCCACACAAAAACTGCAAAAACTAAACCCTATTGAAATTACTGTACTTTGACAATGGATTGTCATTAGAATGGAAGGAGGGTTGTTCCAACTGACAGCCGAGAAATTTTAGAAATTTTACGAAAAATCTTGAGAAAAAAAAACTTGTTTTTTACTTCGATTCATTCCGAAAATCATGAGCAATGGGAGTATCAAGAGGTAAAATTTAAACTATATAATTTTAATTATACCCTGCTATACTAAGGAACTACAATTTTTGTATACAGTCTTGGAGGGGATGTTTTGAACGACAGCTTATTTGCTGTTCTGTCTCTTTTTTCTGGGATAAAAGTGCAATAAAACCAGGACTCTATAACGGTCTATTTCGTTAAGAAATTTCATTTCGTAAGATATTTGTGTTTCTATACGCCTAACTATTAGGTGATTTCTAATATTCATCACATGTCTGATACTTACCGGATTACTGAGCATTGCTCGCATCCTATCCTCTGCCGATTTCCCCTTTTTTGATCTCATTATGAGGAATAATTTATTAATTCCAGGGCATGACCTATAAAATAACAAGAAAATAAGGTTGATACAATACCTAATAAGACTCGTTTACTTTCGTAAAACGTATCAAAAATTTGTGTTAACGTTGCAGGATACTCCGAATGACAATACATCATCAGATCATACTCGGGAGCTGTTCCTTAGTTCATGAAAAACATTAGATGTTGAAATAATTAAGTTGCTTCTATTTTGATCTTAATTTAAAAAGCGACGACTGTTGATGGTTGGAAACAACACGAAACTTTTCAAATCTCATAAAGCCGCAAAGTGGTTTTAAACGTTTGAGTATTATTAAACTTCTCAAAAATCTTATCTAAATCGGTAAATTTTTAGATTCTTTATGTCGCAGGCAATCAGCTACCGCATGCATTTTGCAAGCTCTTTTTGATGAATAGAAATACATGTTTATAGACAAAGGAGGAAGATAGGGTGCCATTGAAAAAATAACATAATTCCCTCCGTAAGCACGTGCATTGTAACACCTGGTAAACTTGCATATGCGACTGCGAGTATAGTGAAATCAGTTAAGCTTGGGTAGGATACCTAACTAACTGCATGGTAAAGCGTGGAGTATCGCGGGAAATGAAGGCGCTCCCAGTTGTGATCGTGCTTTTTGAGGGCTATCGTCAATAAAAACTTAATCATTACAATACAAGTCCTCGCAATTTTCTGAGACAACATTTAAACCGCTCGCAGCTTGCTGGTGATTACTAATTGACTACGACATAAAGATACCTTTCTTACGTACTAATGATTTCATTTAATAATCTCTTATTGGTTAATTATGCAGCGTAGAATTAAAAGTAAACGTTGTGCATTTACATAATTTTCATGCGTAAGTACATTGAATTATAAGACCTTAAAACTTTTTTCTCGTCAACTTTTAAGTGATATTGAAACAACCGAGAGCTCATTTTTAACAAACCTTAAAAGTTTTTCAACAAGCACCATGCCTATGAAACCGGTTCCTCCAGTGATAAGGATGTTAGCATTCTCATAAAACTGTTGAACCGGGGACAGCGGTACCTCGTCGGAGGATAAGCTCTCCTTGTCTTCACCATCGTTCCCAAAGACTCGTTCAAATGCATTCGGATATAAATAGACCATTGCTGCTTTCCAGTGATGAATAGTAGCTTTTGCATTAAGCCTCTGGTACCAAATTCAGAAGAGGTTACTTTACAGATATATGGAAAAAAAATTATCATTCCGTATACTTGAGAATGAATTAAAAGCACTCACCCTGGTAGCGACGATTGTTTGAAACAACTTGTAAATTTTAAAAAGAAAACTCTTAAAAACTGCTGAAATGTTGGGTTTAGGAAATTTTTTAAGGCATTTTTAAAGTAAAATTTAAATAGAAAACTTTTAAAATAGCGTTAAAAAACTCTCTGAATACCAATAATGTAGATTGGCAACACTAAAAGTGTTTGAAAGAAATTTGTTACTTAAAAGACTCTTAAAAAAGGAGTAATTTTTTTAAATGTGAATTTCATGAAGAGTTCAATTTTACTCAAAAAATAACCAAAAAGTGGTTCCTTAAAATTTGTTTAGGAGCTCTTGGAAGTTGCTTTTGAAAATTCATCACTACCAGGGCAAAGAGATTAACCGGTAGACTCCATGTCACCTTCAATGTTTAGACTTTTCAAACAAAAGCATCACGAGTTATTTTTATTGTTCCATTGCAGAGCTTCAAAGGATTGGACAATTGACCTCCAGAAATTTTTCAGGAATCCTTTTAAGTTGATTCATTAGGAATTAGCGGAGGGATCCTCTAAAGAAGGGGCCTTTGCTATTTATAAAACTTCCGGTTACTTACTATTTTGAATTACTTTGATCTCGTAACATAAGGACAAATGTAACCAGAACAACTGTTTCAAATTATTTTTCGTCTATTTTAATTTGGAACACAGACCACGTGAACGAGGAGAACGAGAATTAACGTAATAATCAGTATATTTGTATTATTTTTTAAAGGTATGAAAAACCATGAAAAATCAAAAACAAATCATTCAATCAGAGAAATAATGGTTTTTCCTTTTTATGAACCACTAATCGTAGTTTTAACTTCTCTACTGATTTCTTTAACTGCACAGCTTGTATCACATATATTAAATTGCGCGAAATGAGTAGGTACAAAATTTATCAACATGTATTCTCCGATAACTTTCTGATTTCTATTGATATAGAACTATTTCGTTGGGGGAAAATATCAATATTGTCGTTTGATGCCGTCACGTATACGTGGAACCGTAGTTCCTCTGAAAATAAAACCAGTCTTTAAGGGTGCATATTTAAGTCCTCGACTATGATTTAAATCATCTTTATTTTAAATTTTTTCTTTGTAGAAATCACTAGGCTTGATAAAATGTAAAATGAAAACGTACCTTCAACTGTCATAAGGAGTGTTTGTCCTCTTTGTCCCCAGATACTTCACGATACATTTGAAAACATTTCACAAATTTTAAACGAAATTTGAATGGTGAATTACACTCTTTCTGTCTTATCTTTGACGTAAGCAGGTATTAAGGAGGGAGTGATATATAAAACAAAAATTATTCCAACTCCTGATTTATTTACGTACTCTTTGTAAATGAGAAATGCGCATTTGTATAATATCTTGCGGATAATTTCTTTGCATTCTTATGACGAAGCATGTGTAAACACTAAAATCATGTATTAATACGCAGTTTCAAAAGCTTCGCAAATTCCAAAAAGAGGTATGGTAGGGTACGAGGGGAATATTCGGGACTGAAAAACTGGGTAAAAATCAGAGGAGCAGGAACTGATGTTTAAACACGTGTATTTGATCAAACTTCGACGCCGTATTGACCTGCTCTTGTTGTACAAGAATCGTTAACAGGTTGTCAAGTGTCTCATGTTTCGTTTTTCGTTTATTCAAAATAAAGTAATTTTGTTTTGTTTTCCTTATGGCAACCGAGCATGACGTTCCGAACTTAAGATTTTATTCCCAGCCATTGCGATGAACAATGTTAGTAGGGCTATAGATAGCCCGGTTCCCAATTTCCGGCCTTCTTCAAGCTGGATTTTACTTTTGATTTCAAGGTTAAGACGCCCAATTTAACTGCCTGACCTTCATTTTCACTCCTACTTTTTCCTTAACACGTGGGCTTGATTGTACCTTTACTCCAGATGCGCAAAATGTAATTTGGACGTAGCGTAAGTCTGCAAATGGGGGGGGGGGGGGGGGTTACACACGGTCTCCAAAATGTCTCATCACTCACAACTTTTGAAAGTTGTTCATCTTAACCTAATAAACATTGATTTTCAAGATCAAGACTCCATGTGCAAAAGAAAAAATCCATATACAGGGTGATCCAGAGTTAAACGACCAGACTGCAGGAGCATGTTCTATGGGTCAAAATAAGGCTTTTTTGTTGTACAATTTTTTTCCAAAAGTGCCTTCAATCGGAGCTACGGCCACCCCCCCCCCCCCCAAAAAAAATCGGAAAGTATATAGTGCTTCCTGAATTTTGGCAACGATTGTGAACCAAATCTTATGAAAATGTGTACCCCCCTGTACTTTAATGCCTTGTACTCGTAAATTATCTAAAAAAAAACAATCGAAATCTCAATTTAAAGAGAGGGTTTAGGGGGTGTTTCGACTCCCGCAGTCTGGCCATTCAACCCTGGATTACTCTGTATACATTCTCCTCATGTAGATATTCAAGTTTCTGAGCCCGAATTTTGTCGGCTTTTTCACACGGAGTGAACAGCCATCGATGAGTTCAAACCGCACCACCGGCCAATCAGAAGTGCTCAGCCGGACTTAAGTGCAGTCGAGACCCGTTCTAAGTATATTTAAGTACGGTGGAGGGGCCGACAAAATTCGGCCCCTGGGAATTTTCAGTCACGCAGTTGAGGACAGAAATATATTGGTAAAAATGGCGATCACGGATAGAGGAGAATCGTTGTCCTTACGATACTCTTGGTAGATTTCAGTTCCTGTCTGCTTTGCTAGTCGTGGTTAAGTTCGGCCCCGGTACGGGACTGAGGAGATTGGATCTCATTTGACAGAAAAGAATCTATACGATTTTTGAGAAAATTGAGTCAGTGGTTGATTTGATCGAGCCTAGTCGTTCTCTCTTAAGTATATGCAGTATTTTCTTCACAGGCGATTCATTCAGTCCGAAATTTTTAATTTGAATTGGAGATGATTCGCCTTGGAAGTTTTGATTCTTCAGAAAGAATCGCAGAGCGCGTTGGTTAGGTCTACAGGCGGAAACGGCTGTATACTTTTGAAGTTTTAGTCAAGCGGCGTATTCATCAAAACAATAATACCACAATTCATTCGTGTTTTCCTGTCGGGCGTTTTGCATAGTGGAGTAATCGAAGGCACCCCCCGCTTACGGAACCTGCTACTAGTTCACTGAAAAAAAGTTACCGGCTATATAGACATACCGTCCGTTCAAGGCTCAGAGACTGAAAGTTTCGGGTGCTGGAGCGGTGGCTTCGATCGTGCCGGGTGCTACGCCCAGAACTTTCGGCCTCTGAACCCGGAACGCAGACGGTATGTCTAACTTTGATCTATACTGCCGTGATAGCGAAGAGAGCGGTAAGCACATTTCTGTATGAGCCATGATAAGCCCATACTTGTATGTGTCTCGAGGCTCATCCCAGCATGCACTTACCGCTCTCTTCGCTATGACGGCAGCATATATCCCGTGAGTACGGCCTCCGCGCCCGGAGTTTTTTCTTTTTCAGAGTCAAAAACGAAATTCACTGCCCGTATCTAGCTTGAGTTGGTTCCCTACTATGAATTCAGTTGAGATCTTGGAAGAAGCTAGGGCAGCTAGTTTGTGAGTTGGCCCCCGTCTGTGAATTGATTTCGTTTGATTCGTAAATATACAATGAGAAATAAGTCAAATTCTCTACTTTTAATTGAATACTTTGATTTTGAGGTATATGAATTCAATTATTTCGGTTTGGATATAAGTCCGAAAAACGTGTTCCATGATAAATAGATAGCAAAAATTCGGGTTTTTTGAGCAATAAAGACGCTAAACCTTTCGACTCAGTTTTCTCAAAATGGCTGAAAGCCCGTTGGTTCCCTCTTACTAATGCACGGAAAAAAAACTTCGTGCGTGGGACCCGAAGTTGAGATCATATGGATCTTTGAAGTTTTCGGATCAAGTATCTAAAAACTTGAGGTCGAGCTGCCGAAGTTCGGGTCAGACATCGAGGCACTTCGGTGTGTACCGGAGTACTTCAGATGTGTGACCCGAACCCTTCGGTATATATCGAAGTACTTTAGATGTCTGACCCGAACTTCGGCAGCTCGACCTCAAGTTTTTAGATACGTGATCCGAAAACTTCAGAGATCCATATGACCTCAACTTCTGGTCCCACGCACGGAGTTTTTTTTCCGTGTGCAATCCAAAAGTAACACAAGTACGACTAGAAAAGTAGGCAAGACGCCACGAGTATTGAGGAGCATAGTGTGATTCTCTTTTCTCCGAGATCGGCACTTGAGTCTTGAAAAAACCTGTGACTAAGGTCAAGTCTAAATAACGCTAAAGTCAATTTCAAAACAGAATGAGACCAGTACAAATAACCCTGGCGTCAGTTCTATTCCTTGTCAGTATCAGCCTAATCGGTTGCAATCGGTCAATCTTTGATCGCTGTGCTGCTGTGCTGAAGAAGAGGGCCTTATGAACATCCGAGAGTTGACAAATTTCCGTCAATAAAATGTTTGTTTTCGAGCAAATCTATGAATATTTTCCCTCGTAATTTTCAGGAACTTTAGGTGAAATTGCAAACAACATCATCTGAAAAATTGGAAGAACGATATATTCATAAGTTTACCAGGAAATTCGTGTTTTATAAATGGAAATTTTGCAACGCCTGAAGGTTCATACGGCGTTTTTCCCCAGTATGGCAGTGTAGGACAGCTGAAGCGCAATCGCTTGTAAGCTGGAAGTAACCTTACTGAGAATTCTAACACAATTTTTATCAGTGATGATTCTGAGAAGTTATTTTTTATTTTTATTTTTTATCATTTTTTTTGAAAATTAATAACGTAAGCATACGAATTTTAAGATAATATACAGCATTTGATTTAATCTGCAAAAGAAAAAGTAATTTTTACAAAGCTATTTTGACTTTCCATTATTGTGTGGAAACACGAGAGAAAACAGCGTGGGGTATATAGACTCGTACCTAACAAATATTGGTAAACCCAGAGAGAGGGGATAATACTTTTCATTTGCACGGAATAAGGCATTTCACCTGTAATTGGACCGCGTTTAGCAGATGGGAACCAAGCAACATCAGCCATTTCCAAATTTTATTGCCAAACAGGACAATGGGCCTGTTGCATGCAAGAGATACAGCCACGTGAATAGACTTTTTAGAGGTTAAATGACACGAAAATTACGATGGTCACATTAAAACAAGTCTGAAATACACTCCTTACTGCGCAATTTGCGTTGTTAGGAACGCGCTTTTTCAAATTTCCCGCGTCTGGGGGCAGTTTTCTAATCACCGGAAACGAGCAAACGGCGGGCTCGGTGATTTCCGGAAGATGTCGAGTCGTTGTTGTTGTTGTTATTTTTTCCTTCAGTTTGTTTACAAACCCAACGTGATCTCCTACAGTGGTCCATATACGCTTTATGCGGTAACCAAATCGATCAATTTTTAAATATCCAACGCAATCCTTCTACATTTCATTTCACGATGTCACGAGCTCCAATTTTTAGGTTATGTTGTCAGTTTTAGTTGACCGGAAATAGCCGCGCGTTGCCGTTAATTGTTTCCGTTAGAAAACTGCCCCCAGACGCGGGAAATTTGAAAAAGCGCGTTCCTAACAACACAAATTGCGCAGTAAGGAGTGTATTTCAGACTTTTTTAATGTGACCATCGTAATTTTCGTGTCATTTAACCTCTAAAAAGTCTATTCGCACGGCTGTATCTCTTGCATGCAACAGGCCCATTTAATTGTTTACAAGGGAACGCTTGCGCGGATTTTATTGAAAATTCAAAGAATTTGTTTTATGCCGTGCAGAAAATTCACCGAAATTTGCACAAAAATCATCGTTTTCATGTAAAAAATTAAAGTGCCGAATTGAATTTGGCAGTAGCCGATGTGTCTTGGTTCCTTTCTCCTTAACGCAATCCAATTAGCGTCGGTCAGCCTGTTTTGTTGATTCATGCCTGATTACTGCTGTCGGAGAAAAAAATTAGCTGTAGTTAGGTTGTAAAAAAGTTTGAGGGATCAAATTTTTCAGAGGAGGCAGACAAGAATGAGAAGCATGCATCCGCATTTAGACTATAATTGTAGAGCTCACAATCAATATAATTTATTTTAAAAGGTTATTAAATGTTGCTTCTCTTGAGGGAGGTTGCGGAGGGAATCTTCATTGAAGGAAAGCGGGAGAGCTCTCAAAGAATTTTTTTCTCCTCGTAATCCTTTGCGTAACCTGTGATATCATGCAAATTTTTTAAAACATGGCAGGAAAATCCTGTGGTTACATATCTGAAATATTCGTCCCAATCTAAATCAAATACATTCAGAGGGTAAATACTGCGATCTGTCATTGACATATGAGACCATAAACACTGCATGTTGTCGTCTTCAAATCTCAAATCCCTTTGAGTGAAACTGGTCAGTTGCTCAGAGGACATTCCAATTTTCATGTACAATTCTCGTAACCTGGGATAAAATTTAGATATAAAAATAGGATTAGCTCTTAACACATCATGGATTAAAATTAAACTTCAATTTTTTTCAGGATATGTTTTGGTAAATTGACATAAACTATGTATTTGGAACTATTATTATGTTATTTCCTCCAGATACGATAAAAAATCAACCAATTTGGTTTGTCTGCGGGAGTATACTCATTTCATCTAAAAAGCTTAATCGTCGTTTCATAATTAAGTGTATATACACTTTCCTGAAGACAAATACACATAGCGTCAGCCTTTTCATGTAAGTACTCGGATTGGGAAGTTAAGCTGTGAGCTTACATGTCGTGTGATAAGAGATGTACGGAAAAGAGGTGAAAAATCAGCGGGCCGATTATTGAAAGTTTAAAGCAGCCCAATAAGATATCGAAATCGAATTGCGATATATTGCATGGTAAAGATCAGGCCCGCCACAAGGGGGGGGGGGGGGATACTGGGTCCCTGGTACCGGGGCTCGGGCCCTGGAGGGGCCCATGAAGGCGGTGACAAACCACTACGAATTCATGTGCAACCCTTGTTTCGTGAGGAAAAGTGAAAAAATTACCCTAAAAATTCCGCAAAAGGTAAATAAAGTTTCAAAAACACGCTAGGGCACTATACAATTTTTTTACTTTTTTAGAGATTTCTATCTATTTTCAAGATTTTGAGTATATGTAGAATGATATTTTTAGTAACTGCGTTTCATTTTCTTCCGTTGTCGGATGCTAAGAGGCTCCTGTCTGGGCATCCTCGACTTCAATGGCTCAACTCCCTTGCTATAGACGTACGAAAGGGGAGTCCAGGGGGGCCCGGCTCCCCCTAAAATTTAAAAGTATCATCTGCCTCCTCAAAAAAAAATAAAATGTATAAATGTTTTGACTGCAACAATTCGAAATTATTTGGTGCTGATAGTAAAAAAAGGCGTAATTATTCTGCAGAAATTGATGGAAAATCTCCATCATAAGTTCTTCAAAATGCGTCCAAATAGATTTAAAATTTCAAAAATTTCCCGGGGGAGACCTCCCGAACCCCCCTCTGTGCGAGGGGCTCTGGCCAGAAAACTGGTACCAGGGCCCGAGATGGGATGTGGCGGGCATGGTAAAGATAGAACTGTGTCTTGTCTTGTCGTGCTCACATAGAATCAATAATAAGCCTGATCGTCATTTAAGCTGCACCTTGAAACTGCCCTCTCTTGATTCTTCTTTAAGAGTTTTTTACATTTGAACTTCCTATTCGAGCGTCCAATAATTTTGGTCTTCGTCTTCTCTATCATCATCGTCAAGAATCAGGAAAACTTCGACTGATTCAGAAAACCTCAGGCAAACTATGATCGGTGAAAAAATGTGCCTTATACACGTTTCCCACATAATCCCTTCCAAAATTTTTTTGTGCAATTTTGTTCTTTGGTGAAACGTTATATCTACAGACCTGCCGGCCGATTGTTGAAATTGATAGACAAAGCTATAGACAAAGGAGACATAGGGAGTATGGAGCGATCCTATTGGTTGAAATGGGTGGTTCCTATAGACAAAGGGAGAAAATGATAGACTAACTGTCGGGTCTCTCGTGGGTTGCCGTTAGTTAGTCTATTACCTACCTCCTATGTCCATTGCCACCACTCGCTTCCACCAATAGGATCCCTCCAAATCCCTTTTGTCGTCTTTGTCTATAGCTTTATCTATCAGTTTCAATAATCAGCCTGCTGGGCGACTCTTTAGAAATTTTGAGACTAATCATCATGTTCTATTCTCACAAAAAATGTAGAATCCGTTTGCCTTTTACCTTAAAGGCGGACTCAGCTGTTTAACATCAGCCGTGACCGGTAGTAATGACACAATTTTGGCGAGGAGAAACTTCAATTTTTGAACAATCTGATTATTTCTAATTAGTTGCATTATCTTCTGCATCAAGTTAGACAGCATCCATTTGATGCGGATATTGCGTAACATCAGGGACCTTGCCCTCGTCCAAGTCACGGGGTTACGGTCGGTGACGTGGTTATAAATCGGGGTCACATCAACTTTTTCTCTCCTGAAAAAACAAAAAAGAGTGAAGTTTTTACTTTATCAAATTGAACTGCCACTGTTTCCGCAGAGTAAAGACGGAGCAAAAATGAGGACACCGCACCAAGAATTTTTATTTTTATTCTCCCGTCACATTCTTAAGGTGCAATGATACAACTATTTGAACTCTCCGGAAGGTGTAAGGTATCACGCCGCAATTGAAGGCGTTTTCAAAACAGCCAAGTTCCGATATCCGGATTATCGTTTTGCATGGTTCATATTCTTTTCTTTTATTCGGTACCACTTGTTTATTTTAATCCTCGTATAAAAACCACCCATTTGCTAAATACAATTCTAGCTGGAGCGCACTTAAGCTATGCATTCACCACTGCAAAAATGTCAAAGGAAATCGACCAGCCCGGCGTGCATGGAGGCTATTTCAATTGAGGACACCGCACCAAGCACAACCTATAACTGGAAACCTTGTTTTGAGAAAAACGCATTTAAAGTTTTGTTTTTGATGTACTGCGCAGACTTTTCTACGCAGGTACCCTGTTTTGGTGTTTTTGGGTGCCCTAACCCTTCTATTGAAGGATGCCGGGTAGATTTTGCGATACATTTTGGGTTTACACTCTAATATATTAAATTTAAAAAAGCGGTTTATAGGCCATTATTACACCCAACAGTCATTTTGGTGGCAATATGAAGTATAAATCATTTTAATCACGCATGATTTACGCAAAATAAAAGCATATCGATAGTGAGTAAAGAGAGGAGTTAATTTTATTCTCCCGTCACATTCTTAAGGTGCAATGATACAACTATTTGAACTCTCCGGAATGCGTAAGGTATCACGCCGCATTTGAAGGCGTTTTCAAAACAGCCAAGTTCCGATACCCGGATCATCGTTTTGCATAGTTCATATTCTTTTCTTTCATTCCCTACCCCTTGTTTAATTTTAATCCTCGTATAAAAACCACCCATTTGCTAAATACAATTCTAGCTGGAGCGCACTTCAGCTATGCATTCACATTTGCAAAAATGTTAACGAAAATCGAAAAGGCCAGCGTGCATGAAGGCTATTTCAATTGTAATCTTCCGTCGCATTTCTAAGGCGCAATGATACAACTATTTGAACTCTCCGGAATGCGTGAGGTATCACGCCGCATTTGAAGGCGTTTTCAAAACAGCCAAGTTCCGATACCCGGATCATCGTTTTGCATAGTTCATATTCTTTTCTTTCATTCCCTACCCCTTGTTTAATTTTAATCCTCGTATAAAAACCACCCATTTGCTAAATACAATTCTAGCTGGGGCGCACTTAAGCTATGCATTCACCACTGCAAAAATGTCAAAGGAAATCGAAAAAGCCAACGCGCATGACGGCAATTTCAATTTTAATGTGAAGAAATGAACGTATTTTTACCAAACAGAACCAAGTTCGGATGGAAAATATGGGGTGTGCTCGTTAGTTCTCGGGCCGTAAGAGTGAATGGGAATTACAAAGTGCCAGTGACGTCATCGGTGACAACGAGAGCGATCCCGAGGAGCTGCGCGTTCTTTAACTCATGAGCCTTGTCCACAACGCTCTTGTCCCTTGCGCACGGCTCAAGTCCCGCATACAGTTGGCACATAGTTCCGTTTCGTGAATTTGGAGTCCCGCTTTTCCAATTCTTCAAAAGGAAACAAATCCACTTTTACATTAATTCTTGTCCAGCTCCCCACGAGAACACCTCATCTTTCCCACCCACACATAGTTCTGTTTGGTAGAACCTCCAAATAATAGGCACAATGTTGATACTAAGCAACACGAGTTTCTGAGCGTGGCCAAGGAGAAAGTTCCTCCTTGCCCGAATAATTTTCCCCCAAAAAAGGCTTTCATTCTGATTTTCAGGAATCTTCCAACATTTCTTCGTTTCCCATTAAAAATGTGTGTCTGCGCCTCTAGGTGCAAAATGCTACCGCATTTAAACCATATTTACATAATAAAATGTAATTTCTGGTATTTAGACCAGAAAGTGCGTAGCAGCCCCACATTGACGATAAAACTGAAAAATGCGCTTTCCAGTTTGCGACGTTGAAGATTTCCTGCCATATTCTATTTTTTAAATGGGAAACTTCTTAAGATCATCATAAAACACTCTTGTTATTTTTTTCCAAGTGTGAGGAATATTCTGTGAAAATGTCAGGCGTTGGTTATGTATTTCTCCGTAAAAAATAAAGTAGGGGGTAGATTTTGCAACGTCGGAAAGGAGATGATCGTTTCTGCAGCTCCACCGTCGATACATAACGCCGTGTGAGAATCGGGCTCTCGTTTTCAAATAATCGCTTCTCAAAATGAAACAAATCTTGACGAAAATGTCACCCCAATGAGGCACAAAGCAGAGTAATTCATTAATTTAAAATTCACTTGATGGTGTGTTCAAGAATAATCGCTTTAATTTTGTAAAGTATGCAATATGAACTCTCTAAGTGTAAATTAAAAAGATAGTGGTATCAAAGCAATGCGTCAGTGTTGCAGCTATTTCTGAGTCCGAGCTGTCCACTTACGATGGGTAACATTTCATGAAACTCTGCTTTAGATCACTTATAATTACCAAGACCCTGCGTCTTTATTTCCATTATACACTGAAAAAACGAGATTACGACTGGGCCCTAGAATTGCTTGACCTCCACCGCCACAGGGGCAGGCCCTGCGCGGGTAAGGCCCAGCCCTACCTGGACAGGGTCTAGCTCTTATCAGGTAGGGCTGAACCCTGAAGCAGGTAGATTTGGGCTCTACGCGCGCCGAGCCTGCCCCTATGGTGGTGGAGGTGAAGCAATTTTACCTACCCGGTTAGGGCTGCGATCTTCGGCGCAGGTACCAGCCCTAAACTCGTTTTTTCCGTGTAAGGCGGAATTTTTATATCACAGTTCCACAACATGATGGCGCTGTCAAGGGTCTATTTCTATGGATCAAAATCCTAATAAAGTGTGTTGTATACATACGTATACTATACGGGGTGTCTTAAAAGTCCCTTCCACCCCATCTAAAATTTTACCTAATTAATATTTTGAAAGGAAACTTTAGGGATTTTTATCGATCATTACTTTTGGGGCCCCCATAAGTAGCTAAAATTGATCGATGAACAGGGGTGGAAGGGACTTTTAAGACACCCTGTATATTCAAGCCACTAAATCAGCGCAATAGGGCACTCTGCGACTCCGAATCGCCATAATCTCCTACAGATCACTAGGCAAATGACTCCTACTGATCTCGTCCGTTACGAACTCGTTCTCTCTGCAAAATCCCCGTGGATTTTTCTCCGCCAAAATTTCATTTTTCTTGCACATTAGGATTTGAATTTCTCCTTCAACTGCCGAACATCTCACTCCTGTAGGTAATAATACTTTTCAAGATGGCGCGGTGTTATAATGGACCACTAGACAAGGTACGAATTTCAACATTCTGATACATGTTTCTTAACCGAAATTTCACGTAAAACACGATGCGCACAACGAAAATTACCGATATCAACTCCTTACGAAGATATTTAATGATTCTTGGTGCGTGAATTCAAACTATCCGCTCATGAAAACTCGATGCTCTACGTGATTCACATCGCGCACGAAACGTTATCATGACAGTCTCTGCGATATAAAAATCTGGCAACCTTAATCTTGACACTTTGGCTCAGCTATTACAAATAGCTTATAGTTTGAACAACACATGGTGGGAAATGAACATTGCTCGATTGAGCAGCTTGCTGAAACCGTTGTAGTGCGCGATTTGACTCACGTAGAACTTTGAGTTTCTTGTGAGCGGGCAGTTCAAACTCCTCGTAACCAATGTGAAATAAAAACGTCAATATCTTTGTTAGAAGTTGGTTTCAGTAATTTTCGTTGCGCAAATCGTATTCTACGTGAAATTCTGGTCAAGAAACATGTATCAGATTGCTTAAATTCGTACCTTGTCTAGTGGTCCATTCCCTTCAGTCCCTCTGGATCTAGGGGATGTAAGCCTTATATTTGGACAAAAGTAATAAAAGCTATTACCTCAATGAGTGGATGTGCCATGGTAGCGCCACGAGAGCGCATGCGCATTTATCCACCGGAATGATGTTGATTCGATGATGAGACGACATTTTAGGGATTCGGAGTGCACTTAAACCAAGTCGGAAAAACAGTGCACCGACTCCATGAAAGCTGCGATTCCACCCACACACTGGCTCCTTATAAGAGTTCATCACTATATAATGACACAATAAGAGAGAATTGTAAGATTACGTACTCCAGAAAAAACGCGGGCAGCAAAAAGATTCGTTCACAGTTCAAAGATGGAGCTCCGAAAGTATACGCTCCCTTTCTTGAGAAGGCATCGATGAGGATCTCTATCTGTCTCTGATTCACTTTGGAAAACCACTGAATCCGGTTATTAATAAATGACTTATGAACGTGTTTCTGGCAAACAGGAAAATGTGCGAGGAGAAAGATGGGGGTGTGCTCGTTAGTGCCCGGGCCATAAGAATGCATGGGAAATATAAGGCGCTAGTGACGAAACCGCCGCCGTACTTGTACTTGAGACCTGTCCTCAATGCTCTAGATACACGCCCACGGCTCATGCGTGCCGCACTTACAATGGAGATGTTGCATGTGTGAGGAATTTGTGAGACTGTTTACTATAAGGTAAAAGTTCGTGAAAAACACGATGGTGCCACTGGTTTTCTCTGAAATCATCTCCCAAGCTCAAAAAGAGCTCTCAAGTTGAGGCCAAAATGGAGGGGATATCCCACCCTACCCCGAGAGTCCATATCCACATCAAGACAAACTCTCCATGCACAGATAGGGAGCAAATACATTGACAGGGCTGCCACTTTATTTGGGGACTCCAAAACTGAAAACACGGCATATCCCCTCCATTTTGGTCTCAACTTGAGAGCTTCTTTTGAGCTTTGGAGTTGATTTCAGAAAAAACCAGTTGCAACATCGTGTTTCTCGCGAACTTTTACGTATGAAGCAACAGTCAAATCGCAAGTTCCTTACACATGCAACATCTCCATTAGTTGGCTCACAGTAGTCACAGTTCTGTTTGCTGAATTGGAGAAGCGGCCGATTTCACGTTCTGTCAAACGGAACTGTGTGCACAGTGTATGAGCCGTGGGTATGTATCTGGAGCGTTGTGGACAGGGCTCATGAGTTAGTCGGCCGCCGAAGAAGCGAGTTTTTGAGGGGGAGAAAAACTTACCCAAAGATGGTCTGTAAATTGCAATCGGGAGTCTGCCAAGTTTCTCTCGTATTACCTCTTCTGCCATGATCTTGGTCAGTACATGAGTATTTGGTACTTTGCCCAGTATCCTGTGGGTTTATTAGGAAAATTTATTTTGAATGGTAGTTAAAGGACACTTTATGAAGCTCATTCAAGGACCGTACTGCGAACAATCGCTGCAGGCATAGCCGAGGAAAAAATGTCATAATTTTTACAAATTCTAGGCCTGGACCACCGAATCTGTATCTGATGAATTTTTGTTTATTCAAGTCTACTATATTTCATGCCAGGTATGATGAGAAGTATGTGAATGTGATCCTGGAAAAAATGGACGTCATTTTGCAATGTGGAACTGCAATTTCTGGCTCATCTGTAAAAACACTTACGTACATAGGGTAACTAATGGCACGTGAGTTGTTTCCATATGTAATATAAGTTGTTTCTAAACTGAGGCAGATATGGTATAGTTCCTAATTTTAAATATGGCCCAATTATTCATCACCAGTCGTGGACACTTCGATAAGAAAACAAAGCCTGTGTGAAAATCATTTGGTTGGAGTTTAACATTTCACTGCAAAGGAGGATTTGTAGTCTATACGAGACACAGTGGATCGAGTCAACAGGAGAGGTCGGACAAAATTTGGAAACTTTAAACGCTTATAATTCCGTTCATACAAGCGTTTGAGGTCTTAAAAGTGGCTTCATAATGGTTTTCTCGCGAAATTTTCTTCTATAACACCACTTAAAACTTACAATGTGACGAAATAAATATAAAAATCGGCAGTTTCAGTCAAAAATTGCATGACCGACCTCTCTAATTGACTCGATCCACTGGGCGACACACGGATTTTGAATAGGATCCGCGCAGAGGATGTCTTTTGGCCTACATCGAAGATTGAAGGCGAAACAGCAACGTGCAGAACTGACACACCCCTTCCTGTCAATTCTGCTTCCTCCATATTCTCGGTCAGGATTCGCCACTGATGGTGCTAAATGGAGATGTTGCATGTGTGAGGGATTTGCGATTTGACCATTGTTTCTTATGTAAAAGTTCGCGAGAAACACAACGGTGCCACTGGCTTTCTCTGAAATCATCTCCCAAGCTCAAAAAAAGCTCTCAAAGTGAGGCCAAAATGGAGGGGATATCCCGCCTTACCCTGAGAGTCCACCTCTACATCAAAACAAACCCTCCATGCAAAGATAGGGAGCAAATACATTGACAGGGCTGCCACTTCATTTGGGGACTCCAAAACTGAAAACACGGCAACTCTGCTATTGTATTTGCTCCCTATCTTTGCATGGAGAGTTTGTTTTGATGTAGAGGTGGACTCTCAGGGTAGGGCGGGATATCCCTTCCATTTTGGCCTCACTTTGAGAGATTTTTTTGAGCTTGGGAGTTGATTTCAGAAAAAACCAGTGGCACTTTTGTGTTTCTCGCGAACTTTTACATAAAAGACAACAGTCAAATCGCAAATCCCTCACACATGCAACATCTCCATTACGAGGCTTTTGTCTACCGTTGTCAACCGATTCAATCAAGACTGGGACTTACAATTTAGTGAGGCCAGCGACAGCGACGTCGTTTACTGTCTTAAGGGCTGCCATCATTTGAGACGGCATGTACAAAGCTGGGAAGAACTTTTCTTGAACGCGCTCCGACTTCAGGTGTAAGTGAATGAAGGCTGTTGAGGAGTAAACAAACGCCTGTGAACCATGATTTTTAATTTTTGTGACACCTCATCATATTTCTTTCCAATCGAAAGATCACTTAGCTCAGAAATAATTGAAAAATATATTCACGACCAGACTAAGGTGTTAACAAATTGTACGGGGGGTCATCCAGAAATTACACTGAAAAAAAAAATCTCGGTGTATTTACTAAGAAAATGGTAAAATTACCAAGAATTCAGGGTTCTATTTGATCCCAGTTTTTTCTTGGTAAAATTACCATTTATGGAATTGGTAATTTTACCGAGAAAGTCAATACTTTTACTGGACCCCGGTAAAAACGCCAATATTTTTATCGACTGTGGTAGAATTACCGAGATAAAATGGCAAAGTTACCGGGAATTGATTACCGATAAAAGTGGTATTCTTGCCTGAAAAAAAAAACAGTAAAAATACCAGTTTTTAGGTAAGCTCACCAGTCTGTCTTGGTAAAATTACCAATAATTGGTAAAAAAAAGTGAGATGGTAAAGGTATCAACGGACCTTGGTAAAAACGCCGAAAATTTTTTTTCAGTGTAAGATCTTCTATGAAATTTCTCAGCGCTAGAAAAACACCTATCATACCGTTTGCTCTCAACTCCCATAGTTTAAACTCTCATTTTTTGAAATTGGACCACCGGAACGCTCATTAAAGCAATGTTTTTGAGCACCACAGATCCAAAAAGACCTCAGATCTTGGGTACTCAGATCCAGCGTTCAGATTGATGATGGGTGGCTGGATTGAGGGGGGACTTACTGACAGATTCCGGCGAGGTCGAATTTTAAAAAAGTGAGAGTTTGATTAAATGCTGAGAGTACGCTATGAGTAAAGTCAACGGTGAAATTAGTTTTTTCTAGCATTAGCGGTTTTTGAGGATTTTCACAGGACTGCTCAAATTCTGCATGTTCTTTTTTTGACTAGTTTTTTACTTAAAATATATAGTTTTCAACAAATGCACTCGATCCCATGAATCACATTATTTTAAGGAAGAGATGACAATCAAATTAATCGCCCAGAGATGGTTAAGTTTCACTAAGCATCACACGATTATTAATGGTGGAGTCGCCATGCGATGGTGACTTTGCAAGGAAAGCGTATCTTGATTTGTGACGTTGCAAACTTTCTGTCGTAATATATATTTTCATCGGAAAAGTATTTAACATTCGAAAACCTCTCTGATCTTTCTCCTCTGTATTGAGAATAATAGCGCATCTAGATTTCAAGCAATAGCGTTAATTTGTTCTCTTTTGATGAAATAAAAGTGGAACTACTTATATACTTACACAGAGAGTGAAAAGAGGGGGATGAGAATCGCGTGGCTGAAGAACGCCCTTTGTGTCCTCTCATGTTACGAAATTGTCAAATAACAATCGGACATAGAGTACATAGAGTCGTAATGTAAATGGGAGAGCTGGCGCCATGTTCTGCTCGACGAATTCCGAGCCCGGTGTGCGCCGAGTTCGGGTCGCTTTTCGATACATTTTCGATCCAAAATGGCGGTGCGGAATACGTGGTAATTCCTATCTCCTTTGTTGTTGTTGTTGTCATCGGATGGCCGGGTACCCGTGTATCGCAAACAATCGATTATGTATCGAAAAAGTGACCCGGCGTCACACAGGAGTCTCGGAATTCGGGACATGGAAAATGCTTAAAAGTGGCGCCAGCTCTCCCACTTGCATTACAACTCTATGTACTCTATGCAATTGGACCGCGTTAACCAGAATGGAACCAAGCCACATCTGCTATTGCCAAATTTAACTGGGTACTCTAATTTTTTACAGGAGACCGCGTTTTTGCGGATTCTTTTGAAAATTTTAGGGAATTCGCTTCGTACTTTGCAGAAAATTCACTTAAATTTGCACAAGAATCCACACGACCGTTTTCATATAAACATTGAAGTGCCCAGTTAAATTTGGCGATAGCTGATGTGGCTTGGTTCCTTTCTGCTCAACGCGGTCCATTTCACTCGGTGTCGGAAGGTAAAAGCGTTTTTTGTGACATGACATTGGATTGAAATTGGAAGGTTACCTTTAAATTATGCATAGACTCCGCTAAAGTCACAATTTCCGACGTGCTATTAACATTCAGAAAATAAGCTCGTCGCAATGTCTCGTTTGGTTTGCTTGCGGATGCAATGTGGAAAATAACGTTCACCTTCTTTCTTATCATTTCCAACTCCTCGGAGCCAATCCCAAGCATAGGCCCCTCCAGATCTCCCTCCAAGACGCATACTTTTTCGAGAATCGTCGCATTATTTTCTAGGAGGGGCAAAAATAACTGCAAAACAAAAACCAACAAAAATATTACCCTAGATAGTTTAAACAGGAGAGTTGGCGATTTTAACATAGGTCGTTTAAGTTATGAGGCATCCCGCATCTGTCATTTTGTAATTATACTTTTTTACAAGGTAAATACTGAAAAAAAGGTATGCTGTTTTAGCACCTAGGATGTCAAAAATATGTCTGGTGATCCTAGGATGCTACCTTGCTTGCCCACGCAGCTGAATTTGCATTCATAGGATGTAAAGTTACCTGCCAGGGCAGTAAAGGCAGCATCTTGGGATCACCAGACACATTTTTGACATCCTAGGTGCTTAAACAGCGTATTATTTTTTTCACCGACGGTTTTTTCAGTAGGTCTTCACTTCATAGCATAAAATTCTCCCAGTTTAAGGAGGTTTTGTCACCTTCAAAAATTGAGAACTTTTTCGTAGCAACAAAACCTCGGAAACAATAGTTTCCCCGAGTTTTCCCCCCGTCACATTAGCCTTTACATGATCATTTTTTTCATTTGGAGTCGTATGAGACTTCAAATCTATTATCTGCAAAAATATAAACGACCGAAATAATTCGCTCGGCTGAGGGAACCGAGCGACCAAAAAGCGGCCAACCAACCAATAGCAGCACCGTATTCTACATTTTTATGATGATAAAATAAACTCACTTAACCAGCAGAATCATGATGGTGAACACTTGTACATCTACGAGACTCACCGGGCTTTGAAACATCACCGTGGCTCTTTTTTCTGCAGGTTGTCCATTCACTTTTCTAATAAGAAGGTATACCCTATTAATACCCGGACATGATCTGCAATACCAAAACATTCTCATAGAAGCGAGGTATTATTCTTAATATCGTTAGGGTGAAATAATTACCATCGATCACATCGCATAGTAAATTTTTATGATGCTAACACGCTTTTTCGATATTTTTATGTGGTAACAGAAAAAATTGTTTGCGACGGAGGCGCAAGACGAGTGAGTCTATTGGCGCTACCTAATTTTTTTTGTCCTACACCTGCACGTTTACACTGAAAACAAATTCTCGGCGTTTTTACCAAGATCCGTTGGCACCTTTACCATCTCACTTTTTTTTTACCAATTATTGGTAATTTTACCAAGACAGACTGGTAAGCTTACCTAAAAACCGGTATTTTTACTCTTTTTCCAGGTAGGAATACCACTTTTATTGGTAATCAATTCCCGGTAACTTTGCAATTTTATCTCGGTAATTCTACCACAGTCGATAAAAAATAATGGCGTTTTTACCAAGGTCCAGTAAAATTACCGAGAAAGTTCAATAATTTTACCGAGATTTCTCGGTAAAATTACCAATTCCTTAAATGGTAATTTTACCAAGAAAGAACTATGGGATCAAATAGAACCCTGAATTTTTGGTGATTTTACCCTATTCTTAGTAAATACACCGAGATTTTTTTTTTCAGTGTAGGGCCCCAACAGACTCCGATCTATGTCTCAGCCCTAAACCAACAGATATGGGACGCAAAATAGTTACCTAATTTCGATGGCCCCACCCGTCTTGTGCAGTGGCGTGGCGTGCTTTGCGATATATCGATTGATCTGCCATTTAAACCTGGAAGCGGATTGATAAACAGGGTGTTCGCAGCGAACACCTTGATAATCGATTTTTTACATTAGTTTCGATGGGGAAATATCGATAATCGATCATTGACGCCTCGCCACTGGTCTTGTGTCTCTGACGTAACGTGTAACGTAATCGTTATTTCCGTGCTGAAAGTAACTACTTGAAGCTATGGAGGGAGGGTTAGCTGGACCACTTTTTGCAATACGGAACCACTCTTATGGCTCTTTTTAAAAACAACATATATGCCATTGTTTTCCCAATGCAGGGAGGTGATTTTATGAAAGAGCCCAGAGATAGTGGTTCCTTATTCCAAAATGGTTGGACGTTCCAGTTACGGTTGCAATAACTTCTGGTACATGCAATGCCGAATGTTTCATGTAGACACATCCTCATCAATACAAAACTATTCCTAAAACATGAACAGTCATTTCGTTGCTCATAAAATATGGCTGAAGTCGAAAAAAGAGTATTTACAATGCAACGTTTAAAACTTTCCGATTATGTTTCATTTTTTAAAAGAAAACCAACCGTAATATCTCCTTGACATTTTCTATGAATTTTTTTTTAATGAGTCACGTAAGAAAATTGGCAGAAAATTCCAGTCACAGCCATTTGGAAGAAGAGAGAAGGAGATAAGACAGTTTTCCCTTGCCCAGACCCGAGGATTTTAAAGTTTGTGTTTACCAGTGGCGATTTTTCTCGTTGGCAACACCGTTTTACCACCGTTTCAATCCAAAAATGCTGATTTTAGGTGAGGCAAGTTGCCTTATCAAGAATCGATTGTTATAAATACATTCAAATGGAGGAAAAACAACGATGCCAAATTTTTGACCACTGACCTGGGGGGGGGGGGGGGGTCGACTTGACTTGGGTCGATTTCAATCAACTCCGGGGGCATTTATCGTAATTAGTTTTGAAAGTTTTGCCCCTCCCCCCTCCATCAAATTGTCACTGCATTCTATTATTTTACGTCACTTGTTCGATGCTAAGCCAAGTGATAGATAACGTGAGAGTAGCGGTCATCACGACGATCATGTACTGCCGAGGGACCAAAAAAAGACAAAACTAAAGATACGTGCTCATGAGATACACGGGACCTTAAATAATCAAACACTTATGGATTGGCAACTAAGTCAAGCCCAAGTTTGGTTCGTACATGCATAATGCATGATTTGCAGTGCAACAATGTATCTCAATGAAAATGATGCGTGAACGCTGACCGATTGACCCTACTCAGAATTTCGAATCAAAATTCAAGCATTACTTACTTCTGAAGCTGTCCCTACACGGTCAAATCGGGAGCTTCAATATAGATCACCGATGCCTTTTGTCATTCTTTAATTGGCCAGCTGTGCAAGCCCGAGTCATCGATCACTCACATTGAGGTTCCTATTTTGACTGTGTTAACATGGCTTCACTATGTTGACAATTTCAAGCAATACCTAAGGCTATGAATAATATTTACGTCGGATACTTTTGCTAAGATAATCTTTAATCTTACAGGCATTTGTAAGTTATTTTAGCCGGGATACGTTATTTCCTTTCGCATCACAAATGGCAATGGGCGATCTAATTAATTTCTAATAAAATCTAATCTATGTCAATAATTCAGTAACGTACATATATTTGCAATAAATTAGCAAGTTTCGTCCAAACGTTACACCCAATCCCTGGTAAGCTGTCGAGGATACGAGGAATTTACTGAGAAATTGAAATATAGATGGTACGAGAAAATATAAATTTTGAATGAAGTTAGTTGATGGATTAAAATTCGTTCAAAGAACCAATTTATAATTCTAAATTTGCACTAAATGATGGGCAGTCTTACTATATTTGCCAATGATTCTGTGCATCCAAAACACTGGAATTCATAGACTTAAAAAGAGGAGGTGTTTGCATTTTGGGCATCTTGGATTTTTTCAATGACGTATTTATCAGGAGGGTTATTTTTATCATCGATTTTCTTGGAAATGTAATTGTTTATGGGAAAAAATCATTACATATGATGTGTTTTAAATTATATTCTGAGTTTATATACGCAAAAAACGGATGTTATGGTCCGTTTCTCTTACTTCGAATTTCGGATTTTATTGGAATATCGACGCCATATTTTACGGACCTACGCTACGTCACGGGGTAAACAATCCTCAAGATATAAACACCTTCCTTTTTTTCTCCATGACAGGAATTTGTATCAGCAAAAATTGAAGAATATATGTATGCTTCCTCTCTTTCATTTGTTTATTTTTTTATTGGTTTGTAAGATAAACCAACCTGAGCAGTTTCTCAATGAGAGCCATTCCCAAAAAACTGGTACTGCCGGTGACCAACACATTTGCACCTTCGTAAAATCTTTGGATAACAGACGAAGGATTGGACGCGTTTGATAAATTCTGTTCATAGACGTCACCTTCTCCATCATTGCAGCATATCCTCTCAATAGTGTCTGAATAAGTGTCGATTTCTTCGTTTTGCGGTTTTACTGGGATTCCCATGGTTTTGCGACTCTTTCACGACCCTCTTTCTGAAAAACATTGAGCGGGAAATGAGAATAGCAGCCTCCCCCCCCCCCCCCACCACAAACACAGTACCGATCTCGAAATACAATCGGGTGAAAAATATAGAGTGCCAGAGAGCCTGTAGTAATGATGTAATGTGAATTTTTTTTTTTACATGCTCCAAGGTGTAAACTATTAAATGTAGAAGAATAATTTAAGAAAATTGATGAAGCCTAATAGCTTTTACGTATACACAGATGAGAAATATGCAAATATGAAACGATGTTAAACTCTGGCTGGATGGACCAGAGGGGCGAGCGGTGTTTTCAAAAATCAAAATAGCAACTCTGAATTCTCATGACACGGTGAAAATTGGGAAGTTTTAAAAAATGTTATATTTTTTCGAGTAATTTATTGCTTCATGACGTATATTATTAAAGTCGATAAAATTGTTGCGACTGTTCAGTACTCACGGAGAGAGACCAGTGATCGTCGATCCTTTGATGTAAGGGCGTGTCTGTATTTTTACTTGAGCTTTGTTCTTCATTCACAGTGGCGTGGCGTGCTTTGCGATATATCGATTGTTATGCCATTTAAACCTATGGAAAAGGATCGATGAACAGGGTGTTCGCTGCGAACACCTTAATAATCGATTTTATAGCATAGGTTTAAATGGCATAAAAATCGATATATCGCAATTTACGCCACGCCACCGCATTCAACTCCATGTTTCATTGGGCTCACGTGGAAGTAGAGATACGTTCTTGCGTCAGAGGGTTGACGGGAACACGACAGCAAAATTTTCAGTAGTGCGACTTTTCTCGTCGAGTTGTATCGAAAAATCGGATTTTGGGATTTGGACTTTAAAGGCTCTCTGTGGTGCCCAAAGAATAAGCTGCAAGGAATTATTAACATTTTCGTTCTCTGAAAAGAAATGTCCCGGGCTCAGAGGCCGAAAGTTCCGGGTGCTAGAAAGTAGCTTCGAGTGTTCCAGGTGCTATGCCCGGAACTTTCGGCCCCTGAGTCCGGAACGGGAACGCGGACGGTACGTCTATACAGCCTGTAGGTACGGCTTGCACGGCCAGAGTTTTGTTTTTTCAGTCTGCTAGTTGAGGGTGTAAAGTTGCATTAAGATTCGAAAATTCCATGTCCTAAAGAGGATAGACTAAAATTGTAAGAAGCTCTTTCTAAAAACTACTTTTTTTTAAACTATGAACTCCAAACTGCAAAAACCTTGGTTTGCTTAGACTTTCTCTCCCAAAATGCTTTATGACACTCCTCCATACAATATTTTCAATAGCTTTAATATTAGTTTTTTGTGAACTTCGGTCATTTTTCCCGTGGACAGCTAAAATTTTATAAAGTGCATAATGTCTGCAGAGCATTGCAAAATTATTTTCTTAACATAATATTTTTAATGACATTGGCATTGCACCAAATCCATTGAGCGTTTACAGAAGCGTTGAAAATTAGTCTCGAACATAAGTACTGAATGCAGAATATAAAATGTTAAATGTGGTCAAAGTTTTACCTATATGCCCTGACATGCGTTATTCCTCACCTGGAAAATCCTGGTTCATTCTCACGTCACTTAACTTTTACTGTCACTTTTGAAATCGAATGAATTTTGAATTGATTTTTATTTGAATAAATGCATTTTGCGCATTAAACAGTGTTCAATCTCAGCTGAAAATTCAAACTTCAAAACAGCGTAAGGCACTTAAAAAAATAATAAATAAATAATTAGCTCATTAATACTCCAAAGGCACTTGAACATTAATCACAATAGAAAAAATAAAATTTAGAAAGTAGTATAGAACGGAAATGATCAACCAAGCCTCTAAAAGTGTTGTAAACTTGCATTGATTCAGAAATAAACAACAGCGCGGTTCTCTCGATTGCAAAAGCGTAGTGACTTTCTTAATTGCAAATGAGATGCCGTAAAAAATCGGTCAACATGACTCATTTAAATTTGAATTTCGCGCCTGTAAGAGGCATGTCCACCTCATAGACAGAAGTAGAGTCTTTACTAATGAAACATCTTATCATTCATACTACCATACTGTCGTTTTGACAAACCAAAAACGTCGCCAGCGTAGCTGGTGTGACATTATAAGATAAAACCATAATATTTTACTCACTTTAAAAAAATGTCCATCTTTTTCAAATGATTTAGGTACATTTTTGCTAAAGTCCTGTCGTAAATAATAGAACCATAGATTTCCAATTCAATCTTTTTTTCTATCTTTTCAACTCATTTATAAATCTGATTTGTTGACCGATAGGTAAAGTATTTTCCAAATGACGCGTGCACCATAAACACGATTTTGAGAAAGTTGAGATAAACTGTGCTCATCGACCTGCTACTGATGTTAGCATTCTGAAAAAAGTGTGCTTCTTCAAACAGCAAAGAATTCAAAAAATATTGTTGCCCAAAATCAGATATTAGTATAGGCAAAACAAGCTCCCACGTGGTCGAACAGTGGTATCATCCCCGAAACAATATCCGTCTAATACCCCGGTCAATTCCTAAAAATCAATTACCATTAAATGATTGATTTTTTGTGAAGCACCTAGACCCGTGACTTCAGTCTCTGGCTTTTCAAAATAATTCCCCCTTAGCTCAGCAGCAATTCAAACTTGATGCGGCTTAGGGCGTCCCTGTCAAAGTCGGACTGTAAGTAAGAAGCTGACGGACCCAAGTATGTGATGCAACTATTTCAACGTCCGAGTAGCCGAGATTGCATAGATAAATAATTGAAGGCGAAATCTGTTGCGCTTTGGTACTATCGCTCGATTGCTCGATTAGACTATCGGATAGAGTTTAACTTAGAACCCAGCAAATTGGATTTTTTAGAAATATGAGCTCGGGGAAATTTTGGATTCAACTAGTCGTAACAAGCTGTCCGAAAATTTCACTGCATGTCTTTTCTTTGTGCTGCCGATAAAATTTAGTGAAATTTTCAAACAGATTCAACCGACGATTTCTCTGTAAAATAATCAAATGGCGGCAGTACTTTTGAAACGTCGCATGGCGCTTTTTCGCCATTTAAGGCAATTCTTTCCCCTAATAAAAATAGTTGGGGCTCTCGTCACTCAAAAAGAAAGGGCGAAATCGCCCATTTCCGTTAAATCAAGAGCAAATTTTAAATTATTTAAACCGTACCATACTTGCAAAATGCGATGACCTCCTGTTTGCTCGCGTAGGTAATAATAATCAATGAAAACCTCATTTCGGAATTTTGGCGCCTACGACATTTGAAAAATGATCCGTCTAATTCAGCTTTCTGTCTATTTTTAAGCTTGGGCCTCAGTCCCTGTGTTGCATCACTTACAAGTTAGTTCTCCAGCTAGATAATTCATTAACAGTCTGAGATAACGCCACTGTGACGTCATTTTCTGAGTAAAAGTCTCGCGTACAGTTTATTCTGAGTTGTTTATCAGCCTTCGTATGCTGGAGTATGCGTGGTATTCTTCACTTAGAATTAAGTATATTGAAGAGCTGTTTAACCTATACGTACGTTTTTGTAAAAATAAAGTTTTCTTTTTCCAGTCTTTTTTTTTTTCAATCTCTAACGCTCCTACTCCAAAAATCGTTTCAATCCCTTGGTAAACAAGTAAGCAAGTCCAAAAGTACTTTCTGTTAATTGACCAACGTAAGCTGTCGCAGGTCCTACTGGATCACATTAAGCAGAGTATATGACTATGTATATTTTGGGTGTTTTGAAAGAGAAAAAATAAATTGTCTAATCAGAATCAGATTCCGGGAAAGAGGGAAATTTTTATTACATATATACATATAATATAACAAAAGCAAATAAAATAGAGTGGTAAATAATAATTTTGACCGCATGAGGGTGCAAAGGCGAGAAAATGATTTCATACCCTTTTCGTAACATCATGCATACTAGTTAATTAACAAGACAATAATCAGACTTTTTAAAAAGAGGATAAGAAATTTTTGAGGATGGCCACTGTTTAGGCGACGTTCTTCCAAAAAAAAAGATTTCTTCCCTCGAAAATTACACATAAAGTATAGGGTAAAGTAGTATTATTGTAATATATTCAACATAGAAATTATATGAGTATTTTGATAATTTGGCACATGCGAAGAATGTATTTTGATTATTACATTTTTTTCATTTGTTTAACGGACGGACAAAGTATTGATAGTTTATTTTCCTTGATTTTTATGTTTCATGTAATCGTTGAAAATCAGCTTCGCCGTTATTGCGTCCTCGCCACCCATTCCTGAAACAACGAAGCGTCATATTAAGAAAAAGGAAGAAGAAAAAAAAAACATTGCTATGGCTTGAATATATGACAGAGAAAAAAATGCTTCGAGATTTACAACAATTTTAAACCGCTTTACACATGTTGACAATTTGTTTGGAAAAGTTGAATTAAGAAATGACCTTCATAGCCTTGGACTAGTATATCATTCCATGCAAATTACACCTCATCCTCGTACAAAATTCAACCTTGCATAAGTTGAGTATGTTCGTAGTCTTGACTTATTACATCTTTGGTTTGAGTAGCGTGTAACCCGGTAGGAAAACACTCATCGCGGGTCACGATGTGAACACTTTTTGGGCACATTTCATAACAGTAATTGAAAATCAACCACTCCCTATGTGAATTGGACGTATTTCTGTCAAACGGAACTATGTGCATTAAGACATGAGCCCTGAGACTCATAAGATTATATGCATAACAGGGCTAACGTCATAATGCGCATAGTTCCGCTTTGCAGAAATACGCCCAATTAAAATGTGCATGCCGATTGAGGATTTCATCCTTTCCCTGCGCTGGATTAGTTTGACAGTAAATCTCAAATAGGAGCAAAACCCCATTTGGACGCATTTCTAACATACAGGACTATGTACGGGTGGGGGAGATCAGGTGTGCTCGTAGTGAGCTGGACAAGAAACAATGTAAAAAAGGGGCTACATTCCTTTTGAAGAATTGGAAAAGCGGGACTTCAAATTCACCAAACAGAAGAATGTGCCAACTGTAGGCGGGACTCATGAGCCGTGTACATGGGACATGAGCGTTGTGGACAGGGCTCATGAGTTCAAAGAAAGTGCAGCTCCTCGGGATCGCTTCCGTTGTCACCGATGACGTCACTAGCTCTTTGTAATTCCCATTCACTCTTACGGCCCGAGAACTAACGAGCACCCCCATATTTCTCACCCAAACGTGGTTCTGTTTCGTAGAAATACCTCCATTTAAAGATCATTTAGTCAGCGCTTTCAGTACTTCTGGGATGTCAGAAAGGCCTAAAGTCGAATCTATATGAGAGCAGCCCATCTTTTGCTCTACTTACTTGACGTCTATATGATCTAGTCACCCTTCTAACCTCGAAGTATCAAATATATTACGCGTTTTATCGATGTCGAGAGTACCTCAGTATCGCGAAGATACCTTTCTTTCTCTATCTTCAACCTAAAACTTTTTCATTCAAATTTAATTTAGTCAATAGGGTTTAGGGTGGCCCACAAAAAATGAAGCACGCAAAATGAACGTAAGGCTTCAACCGATGAGAATCATGGCATTTTAGCGCAGAAACAGTGTACGACGACTCCTTACGGAAAAATTGCGATAGACACGATTCCTCAGTCAGAGGGAAGGAATGCAGGGAGCCAGCGCCGGACTGTGGAATGTCACTTATAGACATAAATTCCACCCTCGGGTCCGTGGGCTTCAAGCGGTGAAATTCCTGGCATTTTAGCGCAGAAACAGCGTACGACGACTCCTTACGGAACGTCGGCGATAGACATAATTTCCACAGCCAGAGGGAAGGAATGCAGGGAGCCAGCGCCGGACTGTGGAATGACACTGATAGACATAACTTCAAACCTCGGGTCCGTAAGGCTTCAAGCGGTGAGAATCCTGGCATTTAGCGCGGAAAGACCGTACAACGACTCCTTACGCAACGTCGGCGATAGACATATATTCCACAGCCAGAGGGAAGGAATGCAGGGAGCTAGCACCGGACTGTGGAATGTCACTGATAATCAAAAATTCCACCCTCGGGTCCGTAAGGCTTCAAGCGGTGAGAATCCTGGCATTTTATCGCAGAAACAGCGTACGGCGACTCCTTAAGGCACGTTGGGATTAGACGTAAATTCCACAGTCAGAGGGAAGGTATGCGGGGAGCCGGCGTCGGACTGTGGAATGTTGACTCGCCTCGCGAGCCAACATTCACTCGCGGAGCGAGTGACTGGGGGTCCAGGGGGCGAAGCCACCGGCTAGCGGCGCAAGCGAGCGTAGCGAGCTGAAGCAGCTAGTATACATAAATTCCTTCCTCGGTTCCGTGGGCTTCAAGCGGTGGGAATCCTGGCATTATAGCGCAGAAACAGCGTACGACGACTCCTTACGGATTGTCGGCGATAGACATAAATTCCACAGTCAGAGGGAAGGCATGCGGGGAGCCGGCGCCGGAATGTGGAATGTTACTGATAGACATAAATTCCACCCTCGGGTCCGTAAGGCTTCAAGCGGTGAGAATCCTGGCATTTAAGCACAGAAACACCGTACAGCGACTCCTTACGGAGCAGTGGCGATAGACATAAAATCCAAAGTCAGAGGGAAGGAATGCAGGGAGCCGGCGCCGGAATGTGGAATGTCACTTATAGACATAAATTCCACCCTCGGTTCCGTAAGGCTTCAAGCGGTGAGAATCCTGGCATTTAGCGCGGAAAGAGCGTACAACGACTCCTTACGCAACGTCGGCGATAGACATATATTCCACAGCCAGAGGGAAGGAATGCAGGGAGCCAGCGCCGGACTGTGGAATGTCACTGATATACATAATTTCCACCCTCGGGTCCGTAAGGCTTTAAGCGGTGAAAATCATGGCATTTTAGCGCAGAAACAGCGTACGTCGACTCCTTACGGAACGTTGGCGTTAGACATAAATTCCACAGGCAGAGGGAAGGAATGCAGGGAGCCGGCCCCGGACTTAGGAGTGACACTGATACACATAAATTCCACCCTCGGGTCCGTTAGGCTTCAAGCGGAGAGAATCATGGCATTTTAGCGCAGAAACAGCGTACGACGACACCTTACGGAACGTTGGCGATAGACAAAATTTCCACAGTCAGAGGGAAGGAATGCAGGGAGCCGGCGCCGGAATGTGGAATGTCACTTATAGACATAAATTCCACCCTCGGGTCCGTAAGGCTACAAGCGATGAGAATCCTGGCATTTAGCGCGGAAAGAGCGTACAACGACTCTATACGCAACGTCGGCGATAGACTTAAATTCCACAGCCAGAGGGAAGGAATGCAGGGAGCCGGCGCCGGACTGTGGAATGTCACTGATAGACAAATATTCCACTCTCGGGTCCGTAAGGCTTCAAGCGGTGAGAATCCTGGCATTTTAGCGCAGAAACAGCGTACGACGACACCTTACGGAACGTTGGCGATAGACAAAATTTCCACAGTCAGAGGGAAGGAATGCAGGGAGCCGGCGCCGGAATGTGGAATGTCACTTATAGACATGAATTCCACCCTCGGGTCCGTAAGGCTTCAAGGGGTGAGAATCCTGGCATTTTCGCGCAGAAACACCGTACGGCGACTCCTTACGGAGCAGTGGCGATAGACATAAATTCCACAGCCAGAGGAAAGGAATGCAGGGAGCCGGCGCCGGACTGTGGAATGTCACTGATAGACATAAATTCCACCCTCGGGTCCGTAAGACTTCAAGCGGTGAGAATCCTGGATTTTTACCGAAGAAACAGCGTACGACGACACCTTACGGAACGTTGGCGATAGACAAAATTTCCACAGTCAGAGGGAAGGAATGCGGGGAGCCGGCGCCGGAATGTGGAATGTCACTTATAGACATAAATTCCACCCTCGGGTCCGTAAGGCTACAAGCGATGAGAATCCTGGCATTTAGCGCGGAAAGAGCGTACAACGACTCTATACGCAACGTCGGCGATAGACTTAAATTCCACAGCCAGAGGGAAGGAATGCAGGGAGCCGGCGCCGGACTGTGGAATGTCACTGATAGACAAAAATTCCACTCTCGGGTCCGTAAGGCTTCAAGCGGTGAGAATCCTGGCATTTTAGCGCAGAAACAGCGTACGGCGACTCCTTACGGAACGTCGGCGTTAAACATAAATTCCACAGGCAGAGGGAAGGAATGCAGGGAGCCAGCGCCAGATGGTTGAATGTCACTGATAGACATAAATTCCACCCTCGGGTCCGTAAGGCTTCAAGGGGTGAGAATCCTGGCATTTTCGCGCGGAAACACCGTACGGCAACTCCTTACGGAGCAGTGGCGATGGACAGAAATTCCACAGTCAGAGGGAAGGAATGCAGGGAGCCGGCGCCGGTCTGTGAAATGTCACTTATAGACATAAATTCCACCCTCGGGTCCGTGGGCTTCAAGCGGTGAGAATCCTGGCATTTTAAGGCACAAACAGCGTACAACGACTCCGTACGTAACGTCGGCGATAGACATAAATTCCATAGCCAGAGGGAAGGAATGCGGGGAGCCGGCGCCGGACTGTGGAAAGTCACTGATAGACATAAATTCCACCCTCGGGTCCGTAAGGCTTCAAGCGGTGAGAATCCTGGCATTTAGCGCGGAAAGAGCGTCCGACGACTCCTTACGCAACGTTGGCGATAGACATAAATTCCACAGTCAGAGGTAAGGAATGCAGGGAGCTAGTGCCGGACTGTGGAATGTCACTGATAGACATATCTTCCCCCCTCGGGTCCGTAAGGCTTCAAGCGGTAAGAATCCTGGCATTTTAGTGCAGAAACAGCGTATGGCGACTCCTTACGGAACGTCGGCGATAGACATGAATTCCACCCTTGGGTCCGTAAGGCTTCAAGCGGTGAGAATCCTTGCATTTTAGCGCAGAAACAGCTTACGACGACTCCTTACGGAACGTCGGCGATGGACATAAATTTCGCAGTTAGATGGAAGGAATGCAGGGAGCCTGCGCCGGACTGTGGAATGTCACTGATAGACATAAATTCCACCCTCGGGTCCGTAAGATTTCAAGGGGTGAGAATCCTGGCATTTTCGCGCAGAAACACCGTACAGCGACTCCTTGCGGTTCAGTGGCGATAGACATAGATTCCACAGTCGGAGGGAAGGAATGCAGGGAGCCGGCGCCGGACTGTGAAATCTCACTTATTGACATAAATTCCACCCTCGGGTCCGTGGGCTTCAAGCGATGAGAATCCCGGCATTGAAGCGCAGAAACAGCGTACGACGACTCCTCACGGAATGTCGGCGATAGACATAAATTCCACAGCCAGAGGGAAGGAATGCAGGGAGCCAGCGCCAGACTGTGGAATGTTACTGATAGACATAAATTCCACCCTCGGGTCCGTAAGGCTTCAAGCGGTGAGAATCCTGGCATTTAAGCACAGAAACACCGTACAGCGACTCCTTACGGAGCAGTGGCGATAGACATAAAATCCAAAGTCAGAGGGAAGGAATGCAGGGAGCCTGCGCCGGACTGTGGAATGTCACTGATAGACATAAATTCCACCCTCGGGTCCGTAAGATTTCAAGGGGTGAGAATCCTGGCATTTTCGCGCAGAAACACCGTACAGCGACTCCTTGCGGTTCAGTGGCGATAGACATAGATTCCACAGTCGGAGGGAAGGAATGCAGGGAGCCGGCGCCGGACTGTGAAATCTCACTTATTGACATAAATTCCACCCTCGGGTCCGTGGGCTTCAAGCGATGAGAATCCCGGCATTGAAGCGCAGAAACAGCGTACGACGACTCCTCACGGAATGTCGGCGATAGACATAAATTCCACAGCCAGAGGGAAGGAATGCAGGGAGCCAGCGCCAGACTGTGGAATGTTACTGATAGACATAAATTCCACCCTCGGGTCCGTAAGGCTTCAAGCGGTGAGAATCCTGGCATTTAAGCACAGAAACACCGTACAGCGACTCCTTACGGAGCAGTGGCGATAGACATAAAATCCAAAGTCAGAGGGAAGGAATGCAGGGAGCCGGCGCCGGAATGTGGAATGTCACTTATAGACATAAATTCCACCCTCGGTTCCGTAAGGCTTCAAGCGGTGAGAATCCTGGCATTTAGCGCGGAAAGAGCGTACAACGACTCCTTACGCAACGTCGGCGATAGACATATATCCCACAGCCAGAGGGAAGGAATGCAGGGAGCCGGCGCCGGATGGTGGAATGTCACTGATAGACATGAATTCCACCCTCGGGTCCGTAAGGCTTCAAGGGGTGAGAATCCTGGCATTTAAGCGCAGAAACAGCGTACGACGACTCCTTACGGAATGTCGGCGATAGACATAAATTCCACAGTCAGAGGGAAGGAATGCAGGGAGCCGGCGCCGGACTGTGAAATGTCACTTATAGACATAAATTCCACCCTCGGGTCCGTGGGCTTCAAGCGGTGAGAATCCTGGCATTTTAAGGCACAAACAGCGTACAACGACTCCTTACGTAACGTCGGCGATAGACATAAATTCCACAGCCTGAGGAAAGGAATGCAGGGAGCCAGCGCCAGACTGTGGAATGTTACTGATAGACATAAATTCCACCCTCGGGTCCGTAAGGCTTCAAGCGGTGAGAATCCTGGCATTTAGCGCGGAAAGAGCGTACGGCGACTCCTTACGGAACGTTGGCGTTAGACATAAATTCCACATGCAGAGGGAAGGAATGCAGGGAGCCGGCCCCGGACTTAGGAGTGACACTGATACACATAAATTCCACCCTCGGGTCCGTTAGGCTTCAAGCAGAGAGAATCATGGCATTTTAGCGCAGAAACACCGTACGGCGACTCCTTACGGAGCAGTGGCGATAGACATAAATTCCACAGCCAGAGGGAAGGAACGCAGGGAGCCGGCGCCGGACTGTGGAATGTCACTGATAGACATAAATTCCACCCTCGGGTCCGTAAGACTTCAAGCGGTGAGAATCCTGGATTTTTACCGAAGAAACAGCGTACGACGACTCCTTACGGAACGTTGGCGATAGACAAAATTTCCACAGTCAGAGGGAAGGAATGCAGGGAGCCGGCGCCGGAATGTGGAATGTCACTTATAGACATAAATTCCACCCTCGGGTCCGTAAGGCTTCAAGCGGTGAGAATCCTGGCATTTAGCGCGGAAAGAGCGTACAACGACTCTATACGCAACGTCGGCGATAGACTTAAATTCCACAGCCAGAGGGAAGGAATGCAGGGAGCCGGCGCCGGACTGTGGAATGTCACTGATAGACAAAAATTCCACTCTCGGGTCCGTAAGGCTTCAACCGGTGAGAATCCTGGTATTTTAGTGCAGAAACAGCGTACGGCGACTCCTTACGGAACGACGCGGTAGGCATAAATTCCATAGCCAGAGGGAAGGAATGCAGGGAGCCAGCGCCGGACTGTGGAATGTCACTGATAGACATAAATTCCACCCTCGGGTCCGTAAGGCTTCAAGCGGTGAGGATCCTGGCATTTTAGCTCAGAAACAGCGTATGGCGACTCCTTACGGAACGTTGGCGTTAGACATAAATTCCACAGGCAGAGGGAAGGAATGCAGGGAGCCAGCGCCAGATGGTGGAATGTCACTGATAGACATGAATTCCACCCTCGGGTCCGTAAGGCTTCAAGGGGTGAGAATCCTGGCATTTTCGCGCGGAAACACCGTACGGCAACTCCTTACGGAGCAGTGGCGATAGACAGAAATTCCACAGTCAGAGGGAAGGAATGCAGGGAGCCGGCGCCGGTCTGTGAAATGTCACTTATAGACATAAATTCCACCCTCGGGTCCGTGGGCTTCAAGCGATGAGAATCCTGACATTTAAGCGCAGAAACAGCGTACGACGACTCCTTACGGAATGTCGGCGATAGACATAAATTCCACAGCCGGAGGGAAGGAATGCAGGGAGCCAGCGCCAGACTGTGGAATGTTACTGATAGACATAAATCCCACCCTCGGGTCCGTAAGGCTTCAAGCGGTGAGAATCCTGGCATTTTAAGGCACAAACAGCGTACAACGACTCCTTACGTAACGTCGGCGATTGACATAAATTCCATAGCCAGAGGGAAGGAATGCAGGGAGCCGGCGCCGGACTGTGGAATGTCACGGATAGACATAAATTCCACCCTCGGGTCCGTAAGGCTTCAAGCGGTGAGAATCCTGGCATTTAGCGCGGAAAGAGCGTCCGACGACTCCTTACGCAACGTCGGCGATAGACATAAATTCCACAGTCAGAGGTAAGGAATGCAGGGAGCTAGTGCCGGACTGTGGAATGTCACTGATAGACATATCTTCCTCCCTCGGGTCCGTAAGGCTTCAAGCGGTAAGAATCCTGGCATTTTTGTGCAGAAACAGCGTACGGCGACTCCTTACGGAACGTTGGGGATAGACATAAATTCTACAGTCAGAGAGAAGGAATGCAGGGAGCCGGCGCCGGACTGTGGAATGTCACTGATAGACATAAATTCCACCCTCGGGTCCGGAAGGCTTCAAGCGGTGAGAATCCTTGCATTTAGCGCGGAAAGAGCGTACGACGACTCCTTACGCAACGTCGGCGATAGACATGAATTCCACCCTCGGGTCCGTAAGGCTTCAAGCGGTGAGAATCCTTGCATTTTAGCGCAGAAACAGCTTACGACGACTCCTTACGGAACGTCGGCGATAGACATAAATTCCGCAGTCAGATGGAAGGAATGCAGGGAGCCTGCGCCGGACTGTGGAATGTCACTGATAGACATAAATTCCACCCTCGGGTCCGTTAGGCTTCAAGCGGTGAGAATCCTTGAATTTTAGCGCAGAAACAGCGTACGACGACTCCTTACGGAATGTCGGCGATAGACATAAATTCCACAGTCAGAGGGAAGGAATGCAGGGAGCCGGCGCCGGACTGTGGAATGTCACTGATAGACATAATTTTATAGCCATAACCCCCTAAATTGGTTACAGCATGTTCATAAACACGGAAAATTAAATTTGTGGTCAATCGGACAAAATTAAACCCACTCGCATTTGCCATTTATCCCCACAAAAATAGCGAATTTTTACTGTTTTTCAGTAATATTTCGCCCCCAAAAAATAAAGTCGGAGGGATGGCAATTTAAATAGAGGGCAGAATTAGTTCATAAATTACACCCTAGTGAAGTTTTGGACCCCCTCCCTGCTTTTGACCCGACGCGCGGTTGCCATTTTCACGCATGAAAATAGCGAATTTGTTACTGTTTTTGATGATTTTTGCCTCTCGGTAAATTAACGTTATAGATGCCTAAATTGTAATCAGAGTGTGAAATTAGTAGCTAAGATGCTTCCAATGCTCCTCTTCTGATAATTTTGACACGCTGCGACGTTGCCATTTTTCTGATTAAAATAGTGAATTTTGACTCATTTCAATATCATCTCTCACGGCCTAAAAAAAAACTCAGGAGCCATCGAAAAAGTGCGCTAAAACACGGTGATTATACCATGAGTATCTTTTTTGAAAATTTGGACCCTGTAAAATGTTTTACTCGGCGTGTAGCTCCCACTTGGCAAACAGTGGTTGACGGTAATTATCAATTTTCATACGTTAATGCGCCTTCAATTACATTGGATACTGTGCAATACTTTCGTGGTGGAATAGTTGCATTGGCACCTACAAACCTAACAGGGATACTTCACTCATTGCGCAATGCATGCAGTATCCCTGTTAGGTTTGTAGGCGCCAATACAACTATTCCACCACGAAAGTATCGCACGGTATCAAATGTAATCGAAGGCGCACTTACGTATGAAACTTGACTGTCACCGTCATGGTGTCAGGGGGTATTTTTTAACAAGGAACTTGAATCTCGACTCAAATTTTTAAAATTCAAAAATCCAAAAATCCAAAATGACTGGAATTGCCAAAAATGTTATCTTGAGACTTTCGAAATCTAAGACGGTTGATTGCCTGACCGGTCTGGCAGTGAGGTAACTTCACGCCGAGTAAACCATTTTACAGGATCCACATTTTCAAAAAAGCTACTCATGGTATAATCACCGTGTTTTAGCGCACTTTTTCGATGGCTCCTGAGTTTTTTTTTTTTTTTTTTTTTTTTAGGTCTAGAGAGATGATATTGAAATAAGTCGAAATTCACGGTTTTGCTCAGAAAAATGGCAATGTCGCAGCGTGTCAAAATTATCAGAAGAGGAGCATTAGGAGCATCTTAGCTACTAATTTCACACTCTGATTATAATTTAGGCATCTGTAACGTTAATTTATCGAGAGGGAAAAATAACCAAAACAGTAGAAAATTTGCTATTTTCATGCGTAAAAATGGCAACCGCGCTTCGGGTCAAAAGCATGGAGGGGGTCCAAAACTTCACTAGGGTGTAGTTTATGAACTAATTTTGCCCTCTGTTTAATTTGCAGACCCCTCCGACTTTATTGTTTGGGAGCGAAAAATTACTGAAAAACAGTAAAAATTCGCTATTTTTGCGGGGATAAATGGCTAATGCGCGTCGGGTTAATTTTGTCCGATTGACCCCAAATTTCATTTTCCGTGTTTTTGAACATGCTGTAACCGATTTAGGGGGTTATGGCTATAAATTTTCGAAATTCATTTTTTGTGGGCCACCCTAATAGGGATCCTGCATCTCGTCCGCTTTTCTTCTTTTCGTCTCTATCGCCCAGCCATCACCTATAAAATTAATGACAAGACTTGCAACTGATAGCTCCACTGATTATAGCCAGCCAATAGCGTATATAAACGTGCTGTCTCGCCGCTCGTGACGTCATCAAGTTTACAAAAGCGTGTGCTGCCCCTTTCTCATGGTCTTTTTCTACCTGACCCATGCCTGGCATGCATGCCGCTTCTCGCCCTTCTGGCATAAGTGTGACTTTCTTTGTAAAACTGTAATTATTCCAAATTCGTTCGATAGACAAACTTTTCGGCCTCGTAACGCTTATGTTCAATATCTGCTCTCCCACATCATCGCTGTTTCTAGTGCGCGTTTTAAGAATTTTTAGATGTTCTAGTCCATTTAACACTCAACCAATCCTACAAACGTGACAATCGTCTTTATTTGCGGTATGATCTATTTGCACGAAGTTCTCGATTTATATCGAAAAAAATTTTTATTGTTTGAATTTTGGTTACTTTCTCAACGAGAAATATAAACAATTATATTACATTATGAGGTAGTGTTACAGAATGCCTCGACAGCTTAGAGGCATTTTTTTCTTAACTTATTGTCTATGATGATGGGTAGATGTGATGATTATGTGTTTGATGATGGGAAATGCGTGGGTGGAATGGGATGAGTGAGCTTTACAGTGTACAAACGAACATAAAGATTGGATAATTTAAAAAGCAGAAATCAGAGTCATATGCTGTTGTCAACTCCCAAGGCAATTTGATACCTGAAATTAGATTTGAAGAAGAGATATCTGTAGACCAAAAAAGAAAACTAAAAAAAAACCACTTTAACACTTAAAAGGTTTTTGTAGAAGTTACAATGCCCGAGTTGTTTTCTGAAATTGCTTCAAAATATTTTTAAATATCTCTACAAAATTTGTTTTTTTGTAGATCAAATTTTTTTTTTTTTTGAATATTTATTACGCACATCTTCGTTGTTACAAATTTAGCACTGTTACTTTATAATGAAGAATATATATCTTAGAGTTAGTGAACTAATGAAATGCTGTGGAGGTGAAGAAAATGAGTATATGAGAACTAGTAGATCAAAATAAAACGCTTTTAAAACAAACTTGTTTCTCAATACATTCTAGTAGGGATGTGTACTCACTAGCGTGTTTTTATGTCAGACGATGGAGAAAAGTTTTGAGAACACATAAAGTTTGTCACATACCGAGCGACTGGAAGACGGTGACACCGCCGTTGGGAGGGACTCTCTCGGTGCCATTTATCACAGCCCCGACCTCAGTGAATTTGATTCCGGCCTCATGCAAGCTTTTCAGCTCTTGCTTTGCTCCATCAAGACTGTCGACAAAGACGGAAGCCTTCCGATACGTGTTCTCGTCCAGCTCCGAGTGGTGACTCACCCCAAAACCGACCGCTGGAAATCGCGAAATAAAAATTCAAAGCTCAGTATCAATAAAAGGCCGAAGTTTTGGTGCATTTCGATATTCCAAAAAATTAAAGTTCTGACGTAATACCCATTATAATTGGACTGCATTTTGCAAAAAGGAACCACTAGCATTGCGATGTTGCTAAGATTCTGCAAATTCTTTTGTCTTGGAGGAAAAACCCGATTTTCCATTAATAGTTTCTATTTTACTCGCTAAAAACTGTGAATTTAAGACAAAAATTACCATCTAAATTTCGTAGTTTTTCACGATTTCCGCACTTTTATTGCAAAGGATGAAGTTGCACAATCTTAGCATCATTGCAATGTTAGTGGTTCCTTTTTGCAAAATGCAATCCAATTAATCACACGAGTAAGGTTTCTGACTTCTCAAATTTCAATTTTAAACCATGGTCCGCTCGAAAAATCTATCGGGCCAATTTTCATGATTTTTGTGGCTATCGGTAGTTAGTAGCTTATAAATGGGCCCGCTTTCATTGAATTTTTAAAATGCGGGCTAACTATTGAAAAAGATAGACAAAGCTATAGAAAAAAGAAGACATAGGAAGTATGGAGAGATCCTGCTGGTTGAAGCACGTGGTTCCTATACTGTGGGAGAAAATTATGGACTAACCATAGAGTCTCTCGTGGGTTGCCTATAATTAGTCTACCTCCTTTGTCCATTGTAACCACCCGTCACCACCAATTGGATCCCTTCATATTCCTTTCGTCTTCTTTCTTTAGAGCTCTTTTCTTAGCTTTGTCTATCATAAGAAGCAACCCTAGGAACCCGCGAATCATCGGCGGTGCAAGTCCGCAACAAGGTATCTTAGCTTGCGACGTCGCAGACTTCCTGCCATACTTTATTTTTCAAATGGAAAACTACTCGGGGAAAATTCTTAACAACTCCCGTGATTTTTCTTCTCAGTGCGAAGAAAATTCTGCATAAACTTCAAGGAATGATGTCAATTCGTTCTCCGTAAAAAAATGAAATAGAAGAGGATATTTTCAAACACCGCAAACGAGATACGTCGTTACGGACTAACGCCGTCGTTCTGGGGGTTCGGCCCAGTGGCGAGGCGTGAATAATCGATTATCGATATTTCCCCATTTGAGCCGTGGTAAAGAATCGATTATTAGGGTGTTCGCTGCGAACACCCTAATAATCAATCCTTTTCCATGGGTTTAAATGATAGATCAATCCATATGTCGCAAAGCACGCAACGCCACTGGTTCGGCCGCATGGCGACCGGGGAGCGTGTCGCCAAATATAGCTATTTACGTTATTATAAAGTTAGACTCAGTGTAAATATTAGTAAACAACATGCGTAAATATACAAACTTGAACATTGGGATATTGTGGGAGTTTTATGAAAGTACTTGCGAGCCGTATAAGGCGCGTAAAAACATCAAACTTATTTCCACGAGAAAAGCTAGACAGCCTTCATTTCATTTGTATGCAACCTGCAAAGGTATGAAGCGATGAAGCAGCATCCAAGCCAAGAAAAGATGAGTCGCAAGCTCCGTTGCCTTTTAATTTTGTTCGTAACTCTGCAATCATCTACGAGAAGAGGATTCTTGATGCCCGGAGCCCATAAATCTGAAGTGGTATTTTTCTCTGGTTAGATGTTTTTTAGGTCTAGATTTTTTTTTTAAATAGGAGCTGTGGTGTTGTTAAGTGGCTACAGAAAAGTCCACTCCCGAACTCATATAAGTTCAATCCACTCTGCCTGCAGTGGCTATTCTAGCAAGTTGGCAACACTGTAAATACTTCATTCAAATCCATTAAATATACCGATTCTACGCGAGACAGGCTGCCTTACCTAGAATCGATTGTTTAACATACATTAAAATGGAGAAATAACAATATTGCAAATTTGCCAGAATTGCTACTACCGCTCTGTGTTGAGACAGGGATGAGCACACTGGCTGTAGAATTGGTCTTACATTTTTCAATTATGATATAACTATTAATTATTACCCTGTGCAGATTCGTCCCATGATCCTTTATGCAGGGTGAAGTCCATAACTTTGGGCTAAAAACACCCACGTAACACGAGGCATTAATCACCCCTGTATTCATCTGATGTACTTAAACTGCACAAGGAATTGAACTGCTTACAAAACTAGATTCTCCTAAAGTCATAACTTGCTGCCACCAGTATCATATCAATTTCGGTAGCTTTTTATGAGTTCGGGAGAGAATTCATGACAACACGCGACAGGTACCATTCTGTCCTTTCCTCAAGTAGCTACTTTGATCAATGATTAATCTATTGAATTGCAAATCCATCACTCTTGTATGAGCTCTATTGTAAGTCCATTTAAAATGCTACATTGATTGTGTTTTAAAATCAGTATGTTTTTTAAATCTTCAAAATCTCAAATTTTGAACACAAAAATTGCGAATTTCACAGTTAGATGTCTGTAAGCCACCATCATGGACTGCGTAGTGTTGTTGCATGCTTCTTTTGGCCGCTGGAAATCAAAAAAAAAAATGATTTTTCATACCATTTATATGAGCGTCCGACTTAAGCCAGTCGTAGTGTACCACGGGGGTGGGCGAGTAGGTGGCAGTCACGATTAAATCAGCGGGTTTAACGCACTCCTCTTTGTCCGGAAACGGTTTTGCGATATCACCCAAGCGTTTGCAGAGGGCTTCAGCTCCCGCAAATCGGTGGTTCCAAATTCTAATCTGCAATAAAAGGAATATCGACAGTGTAAGCCGGCAATCACATAACTCGGTTTTAGCGACATCGCAGACTTCCTGTCATTCTTTATTTTTTAAACGGAAAACTACTGAACGGCAATCCTTTAAAACTGCCGTGATTTTTCTTCTCTGTGCGAGGAAAATTCTGCAAAAACTTCAAGGAATGATTTCAATTTGTTCTCTTTTAAAAAAATAACATGTAGGCGGAGGTTTTCAGACGCTGCAAACGAGTTATGTTATTGCCGACTTACACTGTCGATATATATTTAGCCTGTTCAAAGGGATCAGTGGATCACTGGACAAGGCCTCCTATGCATATTTACTCTTCAAAATATTACGTAGAAAGCGATTCTCACGCACAGCGAGATGTTTGGAAGTCAACTCCTGAGCGATGTGTGAACAAGTATTTTTAATGAAAATCATATGGATTGCATTTTGCAAAAAGGAACCACTAGCATTGCAATGTTGCTAAGATTGTGCAACTTCTTTTGTCTTGGAGGAAAAACCCGAGTATCCATTAATAGTTTCTATTTTACTCGCTAAAAACTGTAAATTTAAGACAAAAATTACCATCTAAATTTCATAGTTTTTCACGATTCCCGCAATTTCATTGCAAAAGATGAAGTTGCACAATCTTAGCATCATTGCAATGCTAGTGGTTCCTTTTTGCAAAATGCAATCCATATAGATGTCAAATTATGCTAATGGTCTCGCATTTTTTTTGGTCATTTGATTAATATTTAAATTATATCAAACACTCGAATAGGTGTTGATTTCTAACAGTGCTGCGGCCGTGGCGTGCTTTGCGATCGATCGATATTTCCCCATTTGAAGCTGTGGTAAATAATCGATTATTAAGGTGTTCGCTGCGAACACCCTGTTCGTCGATACTTTTCCATAGGTTTAAATGACCAATCAATCGATATAACGCAAAGCACGCCACGCCTCTGATTTCTAAATTTTTCGTTGTTTGATTCGTTTTACTTGCGATAAAGAGAACGTACATTGCGTAGTGCCGATTCATACCTTCTCTAGAGGTCTATTGTAGTCATTATAATTTAGCACCAAGAGCTGCCAAACAGGGATCTAAAATTGTCTCCGAAGTGCGAAGTTGCGAAGTCAAAGATGCATCTTATTGTACATAGATCCTCTTTTTCAAACTTGCATAAAACTTGATTTTTCGATGTATTGTTTAGATCATGATTTGCGGAGCACTTATAAAATAAACGTTTGCCAATTGTAGCTCTTGCGCTTAAGCCCTGCATAGACGATAATTCCGAACCAATTCCGATCAAAGTAGACATGCTGATGACTGGTGGTCACCATCTACCATCAAATTTTGACGGGCCGCACTTTTTTGTTCAAAGTAAGATCAGAAAGGAGTGCCACCATTCATCATTTCCTGCCACAGGAAACATTTCTGCCAAGTTTTCATTTTAAAATGAAAAAAATTAATGAGTTTAAGACTGATGACTCCCGACACTTTGATGCTACTTTGATCGGAATTGGTTCGGGAATTTGATCGTCTATCGAGGCCTTTACATCCGGGGCCGGATTTTGTCGGCTCTTTCACACGGAGTGCAACATCCATCGATGAGTCCAAACCGCACCACCGGCCAATCAGAAGCGCTAAGCCGGACTTAAGTGCAGTCGAGACCCGTCCTAAGTACTTTTAAGTACGGTGGAAGAACCGACAAAAGTCAGCCCCTGATGGAAGAACTCGCCGGTCTGCCGATCCCTAAGTATAAAACTCGATGTTTTTCTTAAACGGTGCGAAATTGTTTTTTGGTGCCCTTGTTCTCAGCCTTAGGCCCTCACTCTCTGCGGCAACGTCAACATTGGTCCAACGATGCTCCAAAACTCTGACGTTCTTAGGTTATGCATTTATTGCGTCACATCATCTCGTTGATACATTGAGTGCCTGGTCTTCCACGATGATTTTTACTTTTATCAGTTCATTTACCTCTTTAATGCTGAAATAAGACATGAAAGCTTGAGCGTGGATATGAGCTTGAACTCCAGAGCCCATGATAGCAAGGACGAGATCTTTATCCTTAATTCTTCTGAAGAGATTTTTGGTGGCAGCGACAGAAGCTGCTGCAGTTCGCCACGTTGTTATTTCTGTGCCCTCCATGATCTGTAGCAAAAATATTGACGACAAAATTTCGATCGAACCCAATCAATGAATGGGACTATAACACAAAACCATTATTAATTTACCTATTTTTATTTTTTTAAATTAAAATAAATCATGATGAATGACATTGACTGACATAATCAGCTCGAATAATAGTTATTTACCTTGAAATTGGGAAGAGGGCTAATCATAAAAGAAGCGAATTGTTCCTCAAGAATGGCATTCAGCCGAAAGGGTACGCCTGTTTATTAGCATTTCATACTTCGGAGTTAAACATTTTCTGTTTTTTAGTTCGTTTTTCCGATGAGACCAATTCTGTGAATTTTTGCTATGGAAGCTGAAAATAACTTTAATTTTTGCTCGCCATGCTCCAATTTTCCGGAAGACTGAATTTTCCCCAAGAAACCCATTTCGTGTGTAAAATCCCTCCACAATACATAAAAAGTTTAAGTTATGCATTGAAGACATGACCCGTTTGTAGTTTTGACGTGTAGTAGATCTACTGATTTGCCCTCCGGATACATCTGAAGTAATTTTTCAAAGCTTCACTGCCTGTAGCCTCAGATACCATCGATATAAAAATGTTTAACGTGAAAATCGGCTCGGAAAAAAAACCGCAGAGCAAACGCTATATAAATTATTTTAATCATTCCTTTTTAGATGGCTTGGTCCACATCCTGTTTGTCCAGATATCCGCAGGAGCGCAGCTTTCCACAAACTGCGATTTTCAGTGGACAATTTTCTCATGAGAAAATTATTGGACTCAGAGTGATAAGAATACAACCACAAAACTGCAACCAACTTTTGATAACTCATCGTCGATTCAAAAAAAAAAAAAAGAAAAAAAAAAATTTGGACACACAAATCAGTCGCTAGAGTAACCACAAAACCATGGTGCATCCTTTAGATAGTGTAAAATGCTGATATTGACGGCGGTGATGACAGATCTCTACACAATTTGATCTAACCTCTGCTTCCGTATGAGATTACAAGATACAACTCTTCTCTCAGAAGTACATAATTAGCGTAATTTTAATGGATCCCACTTTACAAAAGTAGGAGATGAATCAATTTTAATCGTCACGAACAACTGAGATAACATACGAAGGAAGTTGGTAAAAAAAAACATTATAACGTTTTCGGCCCAATAATTTCCGGAAAACTATCGTTATGTGTTTTATTCTCATGAACTGGTCGGTTTAAAGTTTGAAAACTACGCCTACGGTACTTTTAGCTGCAATCTATATGCTATAATTAAAGAATGTTCCCCACAGACCAATTTCCGGCGAAACATTTCTCTAGGTTTTTGAAGAAACTAATAAAAACCGATACAATTTAGTTTTTACAGGTTGCAAGAATCAAGTTAGTGTTAATTTATTTTCGGACTTTTTAAAGAAGAATCTAGGTACTAGTTTTTTTTTGTTTTGTTTTTCATTCCCGTATTCTAGTAAAAAAAGTCGATCGACAGAAATTCGTTTTATCGAGGGAAAGATGAATGGAACCAAGGGAGGAAGGATAATGCTCGGCGGAAATATCCGAAAAATTTGGTTCAGACATCATTTCAAAAGTTGGAAATCAAAAAATCCATGAAACCTAAAATTTCGTTAAGCAATTAGGTATAGCGGCATTTTTTTTAGTAAAAGGTTTGAGATGCAATACCTAGTTTCTATACATAGGCACTCTGTCATTCGGATGCTACTACTAACAACAACTTCCATGCATGCATTTTTTTCGAGGTGAGAAAAGCGAAAGTGCCTTCAATTTTGAAAATACAACATGCAGATTCGTGGAACACGAATAGTTGCATGGAGGCGCCGGGACCAACTCACAATCAGCGTAGTATTTGTAGGGCGAGATAATCACAGCTTTAAATTGGTCATTCTGAAAAATACCCAACCGCCAGAAATTCTGATACGAGAAAAATTAAAACGGTTCGATCTATTAAAAGCCTCTGATATTTTTCGGTGCGTGAGAATGCGTGAGGTATCACGCCGCATTTGAAGGCGTTTCCAAAACAGCCAAGTTCCGCTATCCGGATTATTGTTTTGCATAGTTCCAATTGTTATGTTTTATTTCCTCCCATTTGTTTGTTTTCAATCCTCCTATAAAAACTACTCATTTGCTGAATAAACTTCTGGCTGGAGCGCATTTTAGCTATGCATTCACCACTGCAAAAATGTCAAAGGAAATCGACAAAGCCAGCGTGTATAAGGCTATTTCGATTGTAATCTTCCGTCGCATTTCTAAGGCGCAATGATACAACTATTTGAACTCTCCGGAATGCGTGAGGTATCACACCGCATTTGAAGGCGTTTTCAAAACAGCCAAATTCCGATATCTGGATTATCGTTTTGCATAGTTCATATTCTTTTGTTTTCATTTCTAACCACTTGTTTATTTATAATCCATTAATCCTCCTATAAAAATTACCCATTTGCTAAATACAATTCTAGCTGGAGAGCACGTCAGCTATGCATTCACCACTGCAAAAATGTCAAAAGAAATCGACAAGTCCAGCGTGCATGAAGGCTATTATTTGAAACAGCTAAAAATCAAGAGTGCTACAACTGATTAGTCCCGTGAATCTCTAAGGAAACGAGAGAAGCGCCCTCAATGAACATACAACACGCATATTTGTGGAACACGTATAGTGGCACCAAAGGCGTCACAGTCAACTCAGTCTAGAGTTTGTAAAGCGGAAGTGCAACCAATTTTCCCGATATACAACTAGCACTTTCAAGATACTGAACATATAAGGAAAATTTAAAAAAATAATGTGAATTCGTATTCAGAACTTTAGATAAATATGAAAAAAAGTCTTAAAATTTGTTCAAAACCAGTATTTATTTATTATTTTTCTTTTTTTAGGTTTAATGGCTTATACCAAACTTAACCTGTAAATTGTTTTGATACTTTTGATTTTCGTGTCGAATAAGTCATCAGAAATCGGTCATTGGTGGACATTCGTTGACTAGCCTATTGATTTAAAATTAACATTTGGTCCGTTGGCTGTGTTTTTATACTTTTTATAGGCCAGTCCACGAACCAGTTATCAAGTTCACGGAATGGGCAACAACATCTACCAATTCGCGGCTTGGGCAGTGGGAATGACCTGTCCACGGACGGGACAAAAAAGTTACCCAAACTCCGAACTGAGAAAAGCCAACGAAGAAAGTTGCACTACAAAATAAAATAGTGAATTGTTATTCATTGCAGTATCCTCAAACATGTGTAGCTTACCATTTTTGTTCCTCCGTTGCTTCCATCAAATAAAATGACAGTTGCTAGAATTGACGGCAACCCAAGAGCAGCGTTATTTCTGAAACTGGTCACAACTTTGCAAGCTAATACGTTATCTTCAGCTAGGTATGCTGGCATGCACAAAAGTGCGCTATAAAAAAAAAAAAAAAATACAACCATCAGGAGTATTAGTACAAAAAAAATAAAAAATGTAAATTAGAAATGTTGCGAGAAATTCCTCCTACCAACACCCTTTACAAGGGTAGATGTACGAAGTATTTTTCAGATCACACGTACCAAGCTTTTTTCCCGGTTGTTTTAGTGCGTACGAAGTCACGAACCCCAAGGAGCCCAAAAATGGTCCCGAAGCCGCGAAACCCCCCTTAAGAGGTAAACAGGGGGTTCGGCTTCTAAAAAATTGGCCCCCCGTTTAACCTCCGAGGGGGATCAGGGGGTTTCAGGACCATGTAATTCGAATTCCGTTACTTAAGATGCCATCTATTTCCGTAGAATCTACGTCAATTTTGCGACCAAAAAGTTTGTGGAGGGGACATGACACCGTCTCCCTCTTTAGGGGGTCATTTTTTTGGCCTACAAATTGCCGATTTTGGATTTGTAGGCGTCAATTAATTGTGAAATTGCATTTTTCATGTCTGATGCAATTTTATCTCAATGGACTACTAAACAAGGTACGAATTTAAGCAATTTGATACATGCTTCTTAACCAAATTTTTACGGAGAACACGATTTGGACAACGAAAATTACTGAGACTAACTTCTAACGAAGATATTAACGTTTTTATTTCACATTGGTGACGAGGAATTTGAACTGCCCGCTCACAAGAAACTCAAAGCTCTACGTGAGTCAAATCGCGCACTACAACGGTTTCAGCAATCTTCTCAATCGAGCAATGTTCATTTCCCACCATGTGTTGTTAAAACTATAAACAATTTGCTACAGCTGAGTCAAAGCGTCAAGATTAAGGTTGCCAGATTTTTATATCTCAGAGACTGTCATTATAAACGGTTAGCGCGCGATGTGAATCACGTAGAGCATTGAGTTTTCATGAGCGGGTGGTTTGAATTCACACATCAAGAATTATTGATTATCTTCGTAAGGATGTGATTCCGGTAAAGTTCGTTGTGCGCATCGTGTTTTACGTAAAATTTTGGTGAAGAATCATGTATCAAAATGTTGAAATTTGCACCTTGTCTAGTGGTCCATTCGGCTAGGAACCGTGATTTTTAGGATCATACCACTCTTCCTCCCCCCCCCCCCCCCCCCCTCCCTGGGGGCGGGGGTGGTTCGAGACCATGTAATCTGGAATCCTTGGTGTCGATTCCTTATTCAACCCTGTGGTTCCTGACCACGTGCGACCTAAAAAAACCGAGATAAAAGCCTGGTATGGGTCGATTTTCAATGTGCGCGCAACTAGTGGACTCCCCGCTTATTTGAAAATTGGCGCGTCAATTTGTATAATTTGCCAAGCGCGGTATGGAATTGGCGGGAACCAATGGGAGTGGAAGTTTTGACTTGTTTACATTCGCGTTCTTTTGATAACCAAGTTGGTTGTAAACAAACGTGAAACGTGGTTCTTCATCTTCGATTCCTGAGTGTTGTAAGTCCTTTAAGTATCTAAAATTCTCGAAGTTCTTGATTTTGAAGCATCTATTATTTGCCTGTCTTAACCGCATCCCTCCAAACAATGTTGCATTCGGTGCTCCCACGTTCCAGATCCATTTCAAGTCAATGCCTCCAAGTGTGCTCTCAAACTAACTGTAAGTTATTATCACTATAAAAGTTTATTTTTTCCTTCTCGCAGTTCCACTAGAGCTGCACTGTTCAAAATTATTGAGGCTTTCAAATTCCAGGAAACTTCAAACCTTCGTTTTTGGTTCGTTCATCAACTTATTGATTATTTATCACCAGGGATTCACTTATCATGTTGTGGTTTAGTGCCTACTCCCAATGCTTGTTAGTGACAGCTTCTCACCGGTTTATCTATATTCTTAGTCTGAAGAGGGTATTCACAGCTGAGATACAAAATACTTTTTGCCTTAAAATAAGATGGAGGAAGGTCTCAGTCGAACCTAGAGTCTAATCTATTGAGAAGTGTCAATCGGGGGCCGGGCAAAGTTCGGATTTTCCTACGATGATCATGCCCTAAAAATGGTTGATTTCATGCCTCTAGTATTGCAGACTCGTATTTTTCCTTCAAGGATTGATAACAGGACAGAATAAATTTTCCTTGAAGCCTCGTAGCCTAGGCACTTATTGTTAGAGAATGAGAACGGAGGTTGATCTGACAACAGACGGGCAGGAAAGACTAAGGTGCATCAAGGCTGTCATGGGCATTCACACTAAATATCAAAATTGATGAATCTATAACCCTCTCTCAGTGAAACATATTTTTTCCCCTTCTGCTCACTACACTGCAGCAAAAATTAATCGTCGCTGGTAAGACCCACAATCGTCGGTTCCAGACTAGGTACTTCTCATCTTTCCTTGTATGCGCAAGATAGGGAATGTTTAGGAGAATAGAGGTTAGGGGAGCTAGGAGACTATGAAATTCGAAATACCAGGTGTCAAGTAGCCCCAATACCACCTTTTTCAAGAGAATATCTGTGTCAATTTTGGACTTAAGAACAGTTTCTGTAGGAGGCACTGCCCTCCTCTTGAGATGGCAACTTTTAGGCGTCAAGTGGGTCAATTTTAACTCATGAGGGTCAATTGAGGTTAAAATGTATCGTGCTTTTCAATTTTGATGCAATCAATTTACGATTCTGAAGGGAGCCCTAACTTTTAAAATTGAGCCTCCCCCCACCCCCATTTACCTTCCAAGGGGTGCTATAGGGGCCTCAGGACCATGAAATTTTGCATTGTTGAATGCATTGAGGTTGATTACTCAAATTCATAGAGTACATAGAGTCGTAATGTAACTGGGAGAGCTGGCGCCATGTTCTGCTCGACGAATTCCGAGCCCGGTGTGCGCCGAGTTCGGGTCGCTTTTTCGATACATTTTCGATCCAAAATGGCGGTGTGGAGTACATGGTAATCCCTATCTCCTTTGTTGTTGTTGTTGTTGTTGTTGTTGTTGTCATCGGATGGCCGGGTACCCGTGTATCGCAAACAATCGATTATGTATCGAAAAAGTGACCCGGCGTCACACAGGAGTCTCGGAATTCGGGACATGGAAAATGCTTAAAAGTGGCGCCAGCTCTCCCAGTTACATTACGACTCTATGTACTCTATGCTCAAATTGCATTTTGCATGAAGGAACCAAGAGCATTCTAATGTCGCTAAGATTGTGCAACTTTCTTTACCTTGCAAATATAAACTGATCATCTAAACAAGTTCTATCTTTACTCCTGATAAACTATAAATTCAAGACGAAAATTACCTTTGTAAATTTAATTTTTTGCATGATCCGTAATATCACTGCAATGAATTTAAGTTGCTCAATCCTAGTAACATTGCAATACTCTTGGTTTCTTTATGCATAATGCAATTCACTCAGAATCTACATCATAATTGTACGACCAAAGCAAAATATTTAGAGGGAGCCATGCTAAATTCCTCCTTTTGAGACGGTAGTCTGTGGGCCTAGAGTGGACCAATTTCGGGTTTTTAAGCGTCAATTTAAATTTATATGTTCCGTGCTTTTCAAATCTTATACAATTGAATCGCAATTTAAGTGCAGCGCAGTGACTCGTCCTCTCGCAAAAAGTAACCGCTTACAGTAAACGTTTTGCGTTACTTAACTACTGCGCGGGCGTGGTGTACTCAGCACGTTCACATGTTCGCCTTCATTGTGCATATGTAGGCAATTTCTCGACTTGGGTGCACGTCGATTTGTATCCTGTTTCACTGCGCTCCGCATCATATATAAATAGCGCCAAAGTCAGCGCACGTGGCGTCTTTTCTACGTTCATAAATTCGCCTTCACTGTGCTCTAGATAGGCAATGTCTCGACTTAAGAGCACGTTATTTTTATCCTGTTTCGCAGTAATTTTTTCTGTCATTCTCATGCTTTTTGATCTTAATCGCGGCGCGGTGCCTGTATCTCATCCTTGCTCTCTGACTTTTACGCTCAGCCATTGGCGGGGCCAGCAAATTGGCAACATTGCTTTTTCTCCATTTAAACCTATTGGAATGTATCGATTCTCGGGAGGGGGGGGGCAGGTGCTCCGGCGAGAATCGATTATCCAGCACAGGTTCGAATGTAGGAAAGCCAGTGTTGCCAAGTTGCTGGATCCGCCTCTGCGCTCAGCTCTATCGCCTCTTTATAAGAACGAATAATAAAAACTTGAAATGCTGTTTTCGGAGATTTTATAGCTTGTAGATAGTAAATGGACCTGCAAACAAAGTGTGGATTTAAGCCATTTGTTACATGAATTCTGATCAAATTTCACGTGGAGCACGTTTCTCGCAACAAATACTACTAATATTATCCTCTAACCAAGATATTACCGTTTTTCGATGATTTCGATGCATTAATGTATACTCTCTGCTTTTGATGTAGAATACCGTGCTAATGACTCGCCTGACTGAAATTTTTGTCGCATAATTTTTAAACATCTTTTTTTATGCAACAGGCCCAATTCAGACGGTTTGAGCCATGGCTTCAGCAGCGGCGATTCTTCAAGTCGGCAAAACTGTTTTATATCCATTTAAATCCACTGAAATGTCGATTTTGAGTGAAACCAGCTGCGTCATCAAGAATCGATTGTTTCACATTTTAAGTGGACTGCATTTTGCAATTTTGACCTATAAATTCTGGCTCATCTGAAAAAACACTTATGTGCATAGGGAAACTAATGGCACATACGTTGTTTTTGAACCGGGCCGGAATTTATAGGTCCAAATTTCAAAATGCAGTCCAAATGAAGGGAAAAGAGTGTTTCCAACTTTAAAGACTCGCCACTGAGCTCCAGTTGCAGGGCTCAAAATTGTTATAGTATTCTCATTATTCTTCAATGGCCTTTTTCTGTGGTACTGTCGTCTACAGCAAAAAACCCGTAACTCCATTCAGCGTTTTTTCAATTTTTCTTCTACAAAATGTTGTACATCACAGGAAAATCACAGAGCATTCACGCCTTATAATTTTAGAATAATCATAATTATAAGATATACCTCTGAAACCTCAAACTGTCAAAATGAAGCAAAATGACAATGATGATTTATTGTAATAGAATAGTATGTATGAAAAAAAAATGAAAATATTGATTGGAGTTACGGCGCTTTTGCTGTGGACCAGTGGCGTGGCGTGAATTGCGATGTATCGATTGTTGTGCCATTTAAACCTATGGAAAAGGATCGATAAACAGGGTGTTCGCAGCGAACACCTAAATAATCGATTCTTTACCATAGATTTAAATGGCATAACAATCGATACATCGCAATTCACGCCACGCCACTGCTGTGGACGGCAGGGTAGTAAGCTCTTACACATGCATCGGTTATTTTATGCGAAAATTGTCAGAATTTTGACTCCCACAACTAAGACGGATAGTGTTTTTGAAGGATGCATGCATAACAATAAGAACATTATTTGGATTGCATTTTGCAAAAAGGAACCACTAGCATTGCAATGTTGCTAAGATTGTGCAAATCCTTTTGTCTTGGAGGAAAAACCCGATTATCCATTAATAGTTTCTATTTTACTCCCTAAAACCTGTAAATTTAAGACAAAAATTACCATCTTTTTATAGTTTTTCACGATTTCCGCAATTTTATTGCAAAATATGAAGTTGCACAAGCTTAGCATCATTGCAATGCTAGTGGTTCCTTTTTGCAAAATGCAATCTATTTTTGAAAACTAACGCATTCTGCTGTGAAATCGGCATGATGAGCCGTGGTGGCTGGATTACTAATTCGTTGTGACGAGATACATTTGCGAAGAGTGTCTCCGTAGCCGGGACCAAAGTGTTCCAGTGCAAATGTCGTTTCACCTCCTCATTGGTCAGAAATGGTGGTGGAGATGGGGTATCTCTGCTGCCTCCAGTAGTGTTCGATAAGTTACTTGTCACTTTACTGGTATCCGCCATAGCTCCTCTGGCCTCTCCTAGCGGAGTCTCACATATAAAATCTGTAACAATAGATAAGACCTTTGGTTCACGATATTTTTTGCTATCATCGTGCTTAAAAATGAGAGCCAGTGGCGTGGCGTACTTTGCAATATATCGATTGATTTTCCATTTAAATCTATGGAAAAGGATCGATTATCAAGGTGTTCGCAGCGAACACCTTGATAATCGATTCTTTACTACAGCTTCAAATGGAGAAATATCGATAATCGATCATTCACGCCACGCCACGGATGAGAGCGGGAAATTCATTTAGTTTCTCTTGTATAATGGACGGATTTACCTAACCTGAGACAGTCAAGCTACATCGGACGCACCGCTGAATTTTCTCGTCCGTTTTATTTCTTAATAGGAAACTGAGCAGCAATGAGTATTAAGTGTGCCAACAGCAATTCCTCAGCTATTAAAACGAATTTATCCACCTTTGGTCTCATATCTTTTTTGACGAAAATATAAACCATTTGGAGTCGTGTGCTTTTCATTCTAACACTTCAGAGACGTAATTTCGGGAAACAATTTTAGCGACACAGTTTATGAGTGTGGGGGCAAATTTTACGATCTTCAGCAATTATCACTACAAGTGTCCATCAATTTAATTTCCAGCTCGTCATTTGACTACAATTGAAGGACGAACTAAATTGATCACGTTTAGCGAAGGACCACTAGACGAGGTACGAATTTCAGCATTCTGATACATGTTTCTTTATCAAAATTTCACGTAAAACACGATGCGCTTAACGAAAATTACCGAAATCAACTCCTTACAAAGATATTTAATGATTCTTGGTGCGTGAATGGAAACCACCCGCTCACGAAAACTCAATGCTCTACGTGATTCACATCGCGCGCTAAATGTTATCATGAACGTCTCTGCGATAAACAAATCTGGCAACCTCTATCTTGACACTTTGGCTCGGCTATAGCATATCACTTATAAAATGAAAAACACATGGTGGGAAATGAACATTGCTCGATTGAGAAGCTTGCTGAAATCGTTGTAGTGCGCGATTTGACTCACGTAGAACTTTGAGTTTCTTGTGAGCGGGCAGTTCAAATTCCTCGTAACCAATGTGAAATAAAAATGTTAATATCTCCGTTAGGAGTTGATTTCAGTAATTTCCGTTGCGCGAATCGTGTTCTGCGTGAAATTCTGGTTAAGATACATGTATCAGAATGCTGAAATTCGTACCTTGTCCACTGGTCCATTACAATCGTATTGAAAAAATGTTTATCCTTCATAATTATCCAAGAAATCTCCCTGATTAGGGCAGTGGTTTTACTTCCCACTCAGAATTTGTTAATTTTAAAGGAAAATGATTGTGTAAATTTTAAAACTGTACATATATTGAGTATTTTTTTTAAAAAAAAAGAAGTTGCACAATTTTGAAAATACTGTAATTGCGTTAGTTCCTTTTTGCTGATGGCGATCCAGATTGCCTTGTCTAATCTTTCACTATTTTCTACTTTTGGTGCATATTCCGAAGGAAATACAATATTTCATTTTCTAAAAATTGTTATAGACTAGGGGGTATACTTCTTGACGGCTTCGTGCTCAATCCTCCAAAGTCTTTCGCGCCTCAGGTGTTTTGCGTCACGGGTTACTCTTACATGATTTTATATTTTTTTTTCAAAGATGTGACTTAAGATTAACTGCTGCCCAGTAACGCCATTATCTCAACGGCGCTCAAAAGAAGCTTCATGTGGTTTTGATTCCATATGTTTCAATTTAAGACACAAATGAATTGAAAATAATTGTCGAGGTAAGACAGGCATTATCAATTTCTCCGGCTAAAAGCAAGAATAGCAAAAAAATGAGGGTCATTGGCGCATACACTTTTTCCGGATTAAGAAACGAGGCTTTAAATTTTGATTTGTACTTACATCTGCGGCAGTAATCTTCTATTGGACTAAATTTTGCAATCGGAGAAACTACTATTTCTGGCTCACCCTCAAAAGCTCCTATCTCCGTAGGGAAAATAGTGTCGCATACCTCGTTTCTTAATCGAGCCGAAAAGAGTTGGTCTTTATTGGAAAATGTGGTTCAATTGAACCAAGTTTAACTGAGACACACCAAGTCGCAGAAAGTTTGAACCAAGAAAAAGGGTTTGAAGTTCAATTACTCCACGTATATCGATGTTAGGGACAAAGTTCAACGACTATTTTCTCGTTCCAAATAGTTGTTCTCAACTTGGAATTTTTAACAAGAGAAAATTTTTAATCAGCAGAATTCAACAGTGCTCGTATGACTCATTTTCCTTCCAAATTTCGACTTCGTACTTTTCTGTCCAATTCGGCTTGATTGTTCGATCACGCAGTGGCAATGGCACCAATTTCATCAAACTTTGCGCTCCTGCTAAATTTACACGATTCATCACGTTTCTGCAGGTTGAACACTCGTATTACGTTCAAGCAAAACACACCTAAAACATTTCAGCATGCGCCATTCATGAAGTATTTGCGATGAACACATCCTAAATTTTGTTTAGACACGAAAGCATAATAATTGACATTATGAAGGCGTTTGATTACCTACGAATTAAAGTAATTCCCGGGGAAGTTGAGCCGCAAAATGTTGTAAGGGGAGAACAAACACTGGAAAGACGTTAAAGAGCCGGGCGTATTCAAAACACTCCAGAGCGTAAACACGGTCCGTCACATGCGATGAGGTGAGGTGCGCGCACAGCTTTTGATAAGAGTGAAAGTTTCAGTCAGTAACCGTAGCTAGGTAGCTCCGTACCGTGTGGCTATTACGTCAGTGTTTGTCTGTGCGAGGATCAGCTGACGCGGAGGGGGCATGGGGGGCGAGAACCCCATACGGTGGCGCCCCCGGCGGCCGAAAGACGAACCGCGGCCGAAGTGATGCGGTCATAAGGAATTATCGATCGGCGGGTTCGCGGATCGCCCACTGCGCGACTCCAGCGCTGACTTCCGCCAGAAAGGAAGTGGTTTCGAGGCCTGGGACTGTGTCTAGAGATTAGGGCGGAAAAGTGCGACTTTCCTTTTTTCAGAACCGAAATTTTCTGTTCCAATTTCCTCAGTTTTTCTCGCCTGGATTTTTTACGCCGCCATACGCCCTCCGCAGTGTTCGCTTTTATATTTTTTTCCGTTTCGTAATTTTTTTTAGAAAAAAATTAAATCTCGCTGCCGTTCCAGTGTAGAGTGTTGATTCCTGCTTTTTCTGCTTTCCTCTTTTTTCCGCGGAAAATGTGTGAGTGTGTTTCCCGAAATGTGAGGAGTTAACGTTTCACCGAAGATTGATCGACCGCGAGAAGAGGTGAGTTAACTTAAAGTTCTGCCTTCTTAAAAAAGAACGTTCCGAACTTTTCGTGCCTTAAAATGTTACTGCACAACCCTCAACGGGTCCTCCCTTCTTGCGATAACGTCACAGCTTACGGCAGTATTCCCCGTCCTATATTTAGTTCATATTCCAACCTATTTGCTAATCGAAAGTTCTAGTAATGCAGTTATTTCACTCTAAATTATTCATAACTTTTTTTTTATAAAAATCCCCTCCTTTTTTAATGCAATAAGCCTTTGACTCATTTTCCAAGCCCTTTTTCCGTTTTTAGTTTAACCAAAATTAAGCTTCCAGGGACTTTCGTAAATTTTTCTTGATATTCTCATGTAATGATTGCCCGAGACTCATTCAGTTATGCTTCATATCTCCTTAAAATTTAGAAGGAAATTGAAAATCGATTAGACATGTATCATACGGTTAACCTATTTTTCAGATGCTCCAATTAGTTCAAAACATGACCTCATCTGTCACTTGAAAAGCAGCCTCTGCTATTTTGCTTCGTCCACAGCTGAAACTTCTCAGAACTCTGAGATTTAACTAATATGATTTTTTAATTTTCATTTGCAAAGCAAGAAAAATCAAAAATCAAGTATCGTATCTATATAAGCACAAAATATTCTAACCTATTATCCTCTTTTACTCTAGTTGCTTTATCCTATTTTATACCTAGAGCATGAGGTAGGTCAATCAAACAGAGCTCTCACTGAACGCTTCCATCATTTGTGAGAATAAGTTACTTATATTAGATAGATATTGGCTCTTACAGTTTTTCTGTTTGAGCGTTACCTACTTAGTTGAATGGCATCCGTCTATTTACCCCCATGACCTTTGTAGCTGCGACAAATGCATCAATATAATAATTTTGGTTCAAAACTAGGTGGGACGGACTAGGATATGTCAAAGTGACCAGATTATCAAAATTGAGTTGAAGCTGTCATTTTCAAGTTACTGCACCCTTATTGTAAGACTCAAGAGATAGGCAGGGTCCATGGAAGAGTTAATCGAAAAATTTACCGCTTTGAAGAGAACATTAATTCCCTTTTTCAATTCTAAAACGACATTGGCAGTGAATAGAAAATTTGTCTTATCATTTTCATAAAATGCAAATTCACTGATATACAAATCTCTAAAATGTAGATCTATATTGCGATTTAAAAAAAGTTCCACCTTAGTTCTATCTTTAAATACTGATAGTAAAACAAACGTTTCTCCTAAAGTTTCCCTTGATCTCGAAAAGTTGTGTTGTTTGTTGCTGGTTGATTTTTCTTCTACAATGAAAATGAGAATATTTTACAATACCACGAGCGACGCAGGACGTCAACTGCTTTAAAGTTCTTTAACGATCCATTTAGTTGAACCTCGAAGTGAAACCTACTTTTTGGCACAATCTCTTTTAAAAAATCCGGCATTTATTGGGAGCAACGCATAAAGTATCATCGTTTATCGAAAAGAAACTAAGAGACCTGCAGAAATTTGCAAACAACTTTATAACATCATCTTTCTTTCTATTTTAATTTCAATACGCTGAAGCAAAACTCACGGCCATACTTACGAAATACATAGACACTTACGAAATACATAGACACATACCATCCCCGTTCCGGGCTCGGAGACCCGAAGTTCCGGTCAGTGGCGTGGCGTGATTTGCGATATATCGATTGATCTGCCATTCAAACCTATGGAAAAAGATCGATTTACAGGGTGTTCGCAGCGAACACCTAAATAATCGATTCTTTGCCATAGGTTTAAATGGCATAACAATCGATACATCGCAATTCATGTCACGCCACTGGTTCCGGTTGTACCACCCGGAGCAGTCAAAGCCACCGCTCCAGCACCCGGAACTCTCGGCCTCTGAGTCCGGAACGGACGGTACGTCCATGTATCCCGTAACTTTTTTCAGTGTAAGCCACCGGCTTTCTATTTATTTTATACTCCATCAAAAAAATTAATTTTGACTAGCAGAACCATAATTTGCTCAGTACAAATCTCTCTCAAGATGGTTACCCATGCCTTGCTACTCTGTAAAAAGGAGCCCACTCGAACCATAGCCTGGCATGCGATAAATCGCATCGATTATGTCAAAAATCTCGGCAGATTTTGAATTTTTAGCCAAAAGAAGGATGATAGCCCCTGCGCATGAGCCTAAAAAATCAATCTAAAACCAAAAAATCGGCTGTATCTAGAGAAATGAGAGCAGAATCCTATTTGGAAAAAAACCTCGTATTCGATGCAGTTATCAATTTTTGTATCGAATGCGAGGGGATTTTTTCCAAAATGGATTCTGCTTCCATCTCTCCACATTTTGCCAATTTTTTGGTCGTAGAATGATTTTTTAGCTTCGTTTGCAGGGACTGTCGTCCTTTTTTTGGGCTAAAAATTCAAAATCTGCAGAGATTTTTGACATGATCAATGCGATATATCGCATGCCAAATTGGCCAATTCGATCACGTCAGAAACCTTGACGAATCACCTTAAGAACTACACACCAGTTGGTTCGTCTACGGATCTCTAGAAGATTGTCTCCAATTTGAAGAAAAATATTCGTCACTCGACTGACAAAGGCCGTAACTACACTCAGAGAAGAGCTCGGAAAATCATTGATATTTATGGGTGGCAGGGTTCATCGCGCAGTGCGGCTACGTCTCTAAGTCATAAGAGCGACGAATTCAGTGGTGTGGCGTTAGGGTGCGTCAAAAAAAATGAAAGTCTGAAATGTTCCGCTCCCCAGGCGGCAATCGATGACGTTTGGTAAAAAAACATGTTTGCCAAAATTTGGGCCAATATCAACCATTTTAAATGGTGCCAAAGGTCAATTTTGTAATGACATTATGATATTTTGGTTTAGACCTCGATTTCGCACAAAAAACTCGATTTTACGCTGAAATCGTGCGTTTACGAGAAAAATGCCAAAGAACTCGACTTGTAGAGGATGAAATTTTACACTAGGAAGACGTCTTGTAACCGATAAAAATCAAATTGAACTAGAAAAACTCAACTCGGTATTTATTTTTTTGGTCCTCAGAATTTCCGAGGTCTTAGAAAGTAGAGGTGTAAAAGACTCATTTTTCACGAAAATAAGTCGAAAAAGGGTGTAAATGAACTGTAGGTAAGTGTTGAGGATGCAAATGTCATCAGAACTTCCTCAGTTTCAAAAAACGTTCCAACTATTTTGCACAATCCTCCAAAAAGTGCACGGCTCGAGAAGCAGGATCGTGCTATAATAGTAAGGGGAAAGAGCGGTTTGACCGGGAAAAATTGCGTAACAAACTTTCCCAATGTAATCGTCATCAGTAGGTCCCCCTGAACAACTTCCTAAAAGTTAAAAATGGCCCGACCCCGGAATACCCCTCAAAAAAGTTAAAATTGAAAATGGCGGCCGTAATAAGAGGGTCCGGGAAATCGGTATTTTAAAATGCTCATTCTGTCTCATCATGTGAGGTATCATTTCCTATGTAATTTTGGTCGCAGATTTCATAAATGAATTCCACAAGGCCCTCCGGCCAAAGGGGGCGCTCTAAATCAAAGGTGGCGGCCAAATGTGAAAGGCAGGAGGTTGCATTTTTTTTTAAATATTCACCGAAGGAACAAGGAAAGTGAATTGTCTTTATTTTCATGTATTTATGGCCGAGAAACTTAAATTTGATGTTATAAATGTATTTAATAAAGAAAAATAAAGGAAACATACGACTACCGAGAGAAATGTAAGCTTAGAAGGGGCCGTGCGGAATTCATTTATGAAATCTGCGACCAAAATTACATAGGAAATGATACCTCACATGATGAGACAGAATGAGCATTTTAAAATACCGATTTCCCGGACCCTCTTATTACGGCCGCCATTTTCAATTTTAACTTTTTTGAGGGGTATTCCGGGGTCGGGCCATTTTTAACTTTTAGGAAGTTGTTCAGGGGGACCTACTGATGACGATTACATTGGGAAAGTTTGTTACGCAATTTTTCCCGGTCAAACCGCTCTTTCCCCTTACTATTATAGCACGATCCTGCTTCTCGAGCCGTGCACTTTTTGGAGGATTGTGCAAAATAGTTGGAACGTTTTTTGAAACTGAGGAAGTTCTGATGACATTTGCATCCTCAACACTTACCTACAGTTCATTTACACCCTCTTTCGACTTATTTTCGTGAAAAATGAGTCTTTTACACCTCTACTTTCTAAGACCTCGGAAATTCTGAGGACCAAAAAAATAAATACCGAGTTGAGTTTTTCTAGTTCAATTTGATTTTTATCGGTTACAAGACGTCTTCCTAGTGTAAAATTTCATCCTCTACAAGTCGAGTTCTTTGGCATTTTTCTCGTAAACGCACGATTTCAGCGTAAAATCGAGCTTTTTGTGCGAAATCAAGGTCTAAACCAAAATATCATAATTTCATCACAAAATTGACCTTTGGCACCATTTAAAATGGTTGATATTGGCCCAAATTCTGGCAAACAAGTTTTTTTACCAAACGTCATCGATTGCCGCCTGGGGAGCGGAACATTTCAGACTTTCATTTTTTTTGACGCACCCTAGTGTGGCGTGCTTTGCGATATATCGATTGCTATGCCATTTAAACCTATGAAAAAGGATCGATAATCAGGGTGTCCGCAGCAAACCCCTTAATAATCGATTCTTTATCATAGGTTTAAATGACAGAACAACACGCCACTGGATGCATTACATGCGCGTGCACTAAAAATGACTCTCATTGAGATAACCGTCAATTAAAAAATCAGCAATCAGTCTGCCAAATTCTCGCACAGACACAATTCTGTAATCAGGAACTACTATTGTTTGCTCATTTTAGAAACGGCATGGATGCCATTTGATTTCCTGTGCATTTAGGGGTTTTTGTGGATGAGCCCGAACTGGTAGCTTTTGATTGCAAAATGTAATCGATATCATGTAGCACTTACATTATTCTGAATTTCCGGATTACAGACTGTTCTCGCAACGAAAAATGGTACTTACCGATCTTGTTCAGATTGTATCAGCTTTTTCCACCTAGAAGAGAAGCAATTTTGTTTGTTCTCCGCGCAGTGGCGCCAGCCTGGCGCTACAGAACCCTTTTATTGATGAGACAATATCGCCGTCTATTTTCCCTCACTCCGGAGAGAATGCACCCCTCTTTGATTGACTCCACCAGTTTTAGGCCGTGATGTAAGGATTTTGGGGGCCATTCGAAGCAAAAAAGATGGCAACAGCCTTTTCAATATGACTCGACTTTTTTATGACACAGAATCTCCCAAAGATGCGTACATATTCCAGAGGAAAGTTTAGCCTGTAACGCTGTTGTCATTCATTTTTCAATTAAACAGGACAAGTCACCGATCAAAAAAAAAAAAAAAAAAAAAAAAAAAAAAAAAAAAAAAATTGCTGATGACTTAATTCACGGTGGCCTTTGAGATATCTCCGAAGGCTTGAAATTAGCAAATCTGATTGGACTTCATTTTTCAATTAAGAACCGTCATTTCCAGCTCATCCGTGGAGGCATCCATCTACTTGCTCGGATAAAAAAAAAAAAAAAAAAAAAAAAAAAAAAAAAAAAAAAAAAAAAAAAATGAATCATATAGAACATCTAACTTTTTCGGTCCCGAACCCGAACTTTGGTTCAGCTAACTGCAATTTGGTTCTTATGCCCGAAAATCTTGGTTACCTGAGCCGAGAATTTCAGTGTTGAATATGACCAAAGTATTCTATTCCTGTAAAAGAAGTTTTTTTTTTTTCGCAATGTAGGAAAATTAATGAACTTATCGATGCTTAAACGCAAAAAATCCGCTTCTTAATTGCAACGTTTTAAAATCGCGCAGTTAATGTTTTATTTTCTTTCAAAAAGGCTAATTAAAATACTTTCGTGCGAGCAATTCTATATGATTTTTCAGAGTGAATGATGTTAATTTACAGACAATTTCAGTAGAAGGTGCCGGTTAGTTATCCCTCCAAAATAGTAATAAATAGTAACTTTTCCAACTGAGCCTTTTTAAACAGTAGCGAGGCGTGTATGATCGATTAGCGATATTTCTCCATTTGAAGCTACAGTAAAGAATCGATTATTGAGGTGTTCGTTGCGAACACCCTGTCTATCGATCCTTTTTCATAGGTTTAAATGCCAGATCAATCGATATATTGCCAAGCACGCCACGCAGCTGTTTTTGAAGCTTCTTTACAATGGGGAAAAGAATGCTTTAAGCGGTCAATGTAAAGGTGATGAAGTCTATCCGTTTAGAACGCACTTCAGGGTCTTCAGAGGTTGATTGGCCAATTAACATAATGAGATTACCATCAACGTTACCTACACATCCCTAAAGCTAATCTTTTTGTTCCTTGGTCTTTTCTGTGTGAGAGTATTTTCAGCGAACATTAAACGAACATACGTGATTGTTAAATTCTTACATTCCTCAATTTAACTACATTTTTCAATAATTCTAGTGCATTTATTGAAGCGCCTATAAGCCTATACTGCCGCGCCAAGGAAAAACGCCTTATAAACATTCGAGAGTTGCCAAATTTTCTTCAATAAAATGTTTATTTTTGAGGGAAGTTATGAATATTTTGTCTTGATATTTTCGGGAAGTGAAATAGCAAACGACATTATCTGAAAAATTGGAAGAAAAATATTCATAAGTTTATCAGGAAATTCAAGTTTTATAAATGGAAATTTGGCAACGCCAGAAGGTTCTTACGGCGTTCTTCCTTAACAAGGTAGTATATGCATAAGAAAGCTAATGGGACATAACGACAGTGAAACTCACAAACCACGCATCTCGTTTGCCGTTTTTGAAAATCTCCGCTCTTATTTTATATTTTTATGTAGGAGAAAAAATCAATGTTATGTCTTAAAGTTCTTCCAGAATTTAACACAGAAAAAAAATTGTAGACATTTTTGAGAATGGACGTACTCATGGAACGCATTCACGACTGCAAAAATGTTTATGGAAATCGAAAAGGCCAGCGTGCATGAAAGCTATTTCAATTGTAATCTTCCGTTGCATTTCTAAGGCGCAATGATACAACTATTTGAACTCTCCGGAATGCGTGAGGTATCACGCCGCATTTGAAGGCGTTTTCAAAACAGCCAAGTTCCGATACCCGGATTATCAAATTGCATACTTCATATTCTTTTGTTATATTCCGTACCACTTGCTTATTTTTAATCCTCGTATAAAAACCACCCATTTGCTAAATACAATTCTAGCTGGAGCGCACTTCAGCTTTGCATTCAAGACTGCAAAATTGTCAAATAAAATCGACAAGGCCAGCGTGTATGAAGGCTACTGCAATAAATGCATTTCATAGTTTGAACCATACATTTCCACTATAAGCAAATGTTATGTTCGCCTTTTTTCTAGGCACACTAGTTGAAAACTATGCACGTGATACTTACAGAAGAGGCAATAATTCGCAAACACGCAGGAAAATAGATAATCGCGACTATTGAATAAAGAAATGAATTTATGAATATATTTATCGCAGACTCAACCTAAGAAAGAATACCCCGATGAGCTCGGGTCATTCACATAGTTGCGGGATGTCCGCAAGTGCCGGACACCCATTCGATTTATTTCCGTGTCCACCTATCGGCGTGAGAGGTTTGTTCACCTCGTGGCTACTTTTAGACTATTTTTCAAACCGTAGCCCATATCCTTTTTGGCTTAATTTAATGCGTATACCAGTATTTCCATCCGTTCACTGTGACATAGTATTTGGACTGTTTTTCGAGAGGAAGCCGCAAGGGTAGGTTTATGTTACGCTGGTGGATTGGCTGTCGGTTTTGGAATTCAAAAAAGTATTAAGATGTGCAAAGAAGCCCTTTTTGCTGTTTTTAACTAAAATTTATGTGAAATTTCCGTTAACAATAAAAAGTTATGAAAGAGAATCCTCGTTAAAATGTTGTTAAATTCTTGAAATCACTCGTATATTAATGATGCTAAAAGCAAAATAAACTGCAAAAAATGCAACGTAACAGCTAGTTGTGTTTGCGAAAAATTAAAATTGATGTTAAAACTTGCGGAAATAAAATGGAAAAAAATTGTAAGAGTGGGTGGTGGCTATTTTGCGTGAAAAAGAACAAAACAGTTTTTTCAATGAGTTTGAAATTCACTAATTTCCTAACTTGCCACTTGGGTTGTGTAAGACTCTATCTTTTTTAAACTCATCGGCCACCACTTGAGCCTTATTCCATTATCTGCGGTGCCAAAATTGAGTCCTTTTTCGCAGAAAAGACGTACCAGCTTTTCAATGCTGTTTACACGGAGAAAATATAGAATCGTTGCTCCTGTAAGCTCATACCGGATTCCTGGTCCCATCTACTTTTTGTCAACGTAAAACCACGGCGTGTGTTTTTATTAATGAAAATTAATGCACACTCTATTTCTGAATCTAAAAAAGATAAATCAGATGTATTTAACCCATCAGTTAGCTAGTGTTATTCCCTTGAACCATGCAAAGTTTCATCTAAATCAATTTACCTGCTGCTAGTCAGTGCATTATGTCATTGAATCTAGTTAAGGTGCTTTGTTAGAGTGCATAAGAGACCGTCCAAAAACGAATGAGGATTTTCATAGGCGGTTCTACGGGGGTGCCAGTGGGTGCCGGGCACCCCCAGGCAAAAATTAAGTACGGTTATCGGAACTGTGAAATTACTGCTTTTAAAGATTCTGTATTCGCTCACGCTGGGAAAAATCCCAGCAAATAATTGAAAATGTTTTAAACAGAATCAATATTGATAGCCGTGTTTTACGATGATTATACTGTTTTTTATGGTAAGATTGTAGTTTTGATGGAAAGCTTTGCGAAAAATTTTCTACATTGAATTTATAGGTATTTAAGGAGAAAAGAAGGAGAGAAAAAGAGAAAGGAGGGTAGGAAAGGGATAAAACTTGAGGGCCGAAACTTAGGCCTCCCCTGAGCGACCGTCCCCTTCGGGGCCGGTCTTCGACATTTTCCACCTCTGGGCACCCCCAAGCATGAAGGTCTAGAACCGCCTATGAGGATTTTACCAAAAACTGAAATGGAGTTGAAATCAGGCGTAATTATATCTAAAATGGTGTATGTTTCAATACAGTCTTTGCCTAAATCGATACAACGTTCGGGCATGCTTGTTCATACCATCAGCTAAATATTTTGATGGTCTGCTCCTGAGCCAAAATCACACAGTTTCTTTGACTCCATTATTCGCCGCTTATTCGTGGTTTTGAGGTATCTTTTATGGGGGACAAATATAAATCTTAAAAAGCAATGTGAGGGCTGTGTGGCATGTCTTGAACTTTAGTTACATCGCTCACGACCAGGTAAATTCTCCTCAAATTTAATTTAAGACCCTTAGCACGGCCTTCATACAGCCCGAATTTTCCTCCTTTCGATTTTTGTTTGTTTTTAAATGTAAGAGAACACCGAGAGGCTACAAATACGCCTCAGAAAATGAAGACAAAGAAAATGTGCCGCCTAAATTCTACAGCAGAACAGGAACACCGCTGACGGCACGAAAAAACTTGCTCTACATTAGGAAAGCTGTATCGGATTTGGGGTTAGCCATGTTGAAAAGTAACACACCATTGTAAAAGTGATTACGTCTACTTTTGTTCGCTTTAAGTTCTCGGAAAAATCTTTTACTGTCCTCGAAACGTCCATAAGTTTGCATTACTTTTCAATCATCCTTCGCACGAAATAGATGATCAAAATTGGAAAAAATACAAGCGCCAATGATGTGTGCGGAATTTTTTTGTAAAAATAGGACAGACTTTTTCGGAGATAATTTCAGGGGGACTCTCAAATCGCTTAGTTGCAAATTATGCATGACGTTGTACAATCCCGCGTGGCCGAAATGTAGATACAATTCGTTAGGTTTGATATCCCTGACGGATAACTTAACATAAATAGTCACTCAAGGAACCGCGTGTGTAATTGGATGTATTTGAATGAAAAAGAACCTTCCTTATTAGGGCATAAATTCTGAGACCCTAGAGAGTGAATTCATGACAGGGCCCATGTCGCAATGTAGATAGGTCCTTTCGATTTAAATACGCCCAATTGACTTGGTTATGAGGATAAAAGCTCTTTCACAGAGTTGCGCATTTTTTTTTTTTTTTTTCGTCATTGTCTTGCCAGTAGAAGAGTCCTTTTCAGGTGAATCTTTAGCAGTAGTTAAATGAAGATCACCATAACTCGTTTTCAAAATCTAGTGCCAAAAAACAGTGATTATTTTAATAACTCAACAGAATATGTGAGTATCAAATTTTAAGACTTATAAGTTCCAGTTGCACATGATTTGAATGCGTAAAATCGAAAAATAGCTTTGAAAATGAACAGTGAGGGCTAAAAACTGATCTCAGTTCCTCCTGTGGGATACCTTTAAGTGCGGGAAAAATAGCTCATGGTGTATGATATACATCCATATTAGCCGGAAGTACTTCATTTTCCATAATCGGTCAAATCAAGGCCATTTTACTTTCTCTGGAATCAATTTATGGAGCTTCAGAGATAACATCTCTTATTACGTACCATTTTTACACACCATCGCATTTACCCTTTACCCTACCTTGGTGAGGGAGTACGGTCAACCGTGGAAGGAAACGCATCAAGCCCCCCTAAGCTCCATTAGCAATAGGGAAGGAGAGGTAGAATAATATATATGTTAATCATTAGCAATAGAGAAGGAGAGGTAAAATAATATTAAAAACGCAGTATATGTTATGCGATCTAATATATGTTTTAAGACGCAACAGCAATACCGGTAATAGCGGTCCTGCGTTTCTGTTTCCGGTTGACCCTAAGTTCCGTACTTCCGCAGTTCACCAAGTGGTGCACGGAGAAAAAAACTTCGTGCGTGGGACCCGAAGTTTAGGTCATATGGATCTCTGAAGTTTTCAGATTGAGCATCTGAACACTTAAGGTCTAGCTGTCGAGGTTCGGATCACACATCTGAAACTTCGGTTCTTATATCTGAAGTACTTCAGATGTGAGAACCGAAGTTCTTCGGATGTGGAAACCGAAGTACTTCAGACGTAAGAACTGAAGTTTCAGATGTGTGATCCAAACCTCAGCAGCTGGACCTTAAGTGTTCGAATGCTCAATCCGAAAACTTCAGAGATCCATATGACCTAAACTTCGGGTCCCACGCACGAAGTTTTTTTCTCCGTGTGGAGCGTGCTGGGTGCAGTATACCTTTAAGGCGAAAGGTCCTCTGGATGGTGGATGTTCACATGAAGATCCGGAAGGGTAACGTAGGACCGCTCGCCAGGGATCTCACGCGTCATGAAACGCATTACTGCTATATTGAGGTCCCTTCCGAATTTTTAACTTTACCTCAGTGGCTGCATTTTCTGTTCACGTGAACATCCGAAGAGGTAACGCAGGACTACTCGATGGCGATACTACGTTCAATGACGCAAAAACCTTTCGAATGCGGTCCAACATTACTTAGAGTATCTGTACAAGGAGAGTACGGAAAAATATGGAAATATAGAGCTCTTAGGGCCCAAAAGGGCAGCTAGTCCTCTAAAACGGAACATATCACTGTCAATCTTTAGATTCCAATATCAAACCAATATGGCCAAGAATGTTCGTAAACAAGCGTTCGTCCGCAAAAATTAGTCAATTTCTACAAAAACTAAATCAAATACCTACGTGTTTTAAGAACGACGGGTCGTAACAATTGTAATAATACGAGTATATCACTCTGGATATTTTGAATTCATCGAATGGCCGCCTTTTTGGGTCATAAAGGCTTCATGACCTAATCTCAAAATTACCGTCATGTCTGTACTCTCCTGTATAAGCAATCTAACGTTGCTCTTCAGGACCCTCGTGTGCAGCTCTGGATGGGTGTTTACATGAAGTTTTGGAGAAGTAACGTGCGATCGCACCATAGCGGCACTGCATGCGTTCCATGACGCAAAACCCCCGGAGAGCGGTTCTATGTCTCTTGAAAAAGCAAAACCCCTCTTATGCGCCTTTCCCTCCGAGACCCTAATTTTTCGATTTCAACAGAGAATTTGCAAAAATGTGTACTTTGGAAATCTTAACGGCGGATGGATAAAATAGTTTTCGATAGAATTTCAAAAATGCTAATTTGGCAGAGGGGTCAGGGTGTCTACCGGCCCCCAAAAGTCCCCTATGTCCCCGATTATCCTCGATTTTGGAAGGGTGTCCCCGATATCCCCGGAATACCCCAATTTTCTTGTTTAGATCCCCAGAAAATGAGAAAAATCGTCCTCAACACCGGCATTTCCAAATTTTTGGCGGCGCGGTATAACCAGGAATAACAAAACTGAAGCGTTGCTTGGTTTCTCGTATGTTTTCATCGTCTCAACATGACTTGTAAAATTACTCGTATACGCCTTTTAACGCTCTAACTAGCCCCCTTTCTCTTACCGTTTCGAGATAAAAGTCCTCGATTTTCTTAAAAAAAACGCCCCTAAAAGTCTTTATAAGTCCCCAATTGAGGCACTGGATGCGAAGAAGGCACTTCTCTGTCGCAGTGTTTTAGAGTCCCCTCTAATATATAATTCATTGTAAAGAAAGTGAATGCGTCCATTTCACACACATTTTTACTGAAAATTCCTTCTGATTCTAGAATTTTCCATGGAGAGAATTCTGGAATAATCACCCATTAAATTCTTCTCCGAGGGATTAATTACCAATAGAGATTTTGAAACACCGCAATCGAGAGGTGCCCTTTTTACAACAAGTGCCTCAATTTTGGTATTTTATAACTGGTAGACACCCTGATGTAGAGTCCCTTTATACTGAGAAGTCAAGACAATGCGAATCCATTTCTGATTGGTTCCCGTATTTTAGGCCTCCACAGTGTCACAAACGGGAATAAAGATGACATTTTCAGCGATTGCAAAGATATAATGTAGAATGGACCGGTGAATAACGGGTTCGACAAGGAACAAACGGAATGAGAGAAGGAACGGAGAAAGGAATTTGAGAATGAACCGATCAAAGATTACGAAAAACTGTCAATATGTGTATAATCTTTATTCCCGTTTGTGACTCCATGAGGGGGTGTTGTCTTGACTCTCAGTGTAAAGGGACTCTACTCTGATGGTGCTTTTCATTTTGAAACTGTTTGGTCGTCCGGACGGTGAGCCAATGGAAAGCAACAGTAGCTTGAAAATGTGGCGAGCACGCTGGAAGGGCGACACCGTGTCGAGCTGGAAGCCCAGGATCGTTTTCAAAGGGAAAGACTCTATACTGCGCCAATGAACCAAGGCACGCAACCAAGGAGAGAGGGAGGAGGGCTGAAATTACCCCCCCACCCCCCGCAGCCCCCCATCCCAAACCACCCCCCACCTCCCCCGTCTCCACCACCGCCGGTGCCACACTGCATTCCCTTGCGCCCCGCTCGAGACTCGAGCCCCAAACCAGCTCTCTTACTTTTCTTCGCTGCAGTGGCGAATCTGGGCGCCGAGGTTGCCAGAGTATGCGGAAAAACCTGGATATTTTACATAGCGTTCAACAGGGAATTGCTCTGAACTTTCAGCATGGTCCGCGCCCTGTGGGCGCTGATGGAGGGGGGAGGAGTCCTCCGGCTAGGTCTCCCCACCCCCGCCCTCCCCCGTTTTGAAACAACCCGAGACATGGTGAAATGCACGCTCTCGGATCTCGAAATAATGCAACTGCTCTTCATAAAAATGAAGAGCGGTAGGAAAAAAAGAAGAACAAATAATTCTTCTTTTTCTTCTTTTTAAATTGACCACTAGACAAGGTACGAAATCAAGGAGCGCAATATATTGATGGCGAAGCTGCAACTGCAGGGACGCGCATCTCTCTCGCGATACTATAAATTCTCAACCGCTCCCTCTGTCTATCAGAAGAGATCAACCCAGTACTTGAAATATTTACAAAATTGTCTTTAAACAGAGAGGAATAGTGGCGGAGGTTTTTAAATAGGTTGAGTTTTTTTTCCATCGAAAATAAATTAAGGCAGGAAGCCTGCAACGTCGCAAACCTGTGTACGTGTTCACTATCGATGTGTCTCTTTGTCGTTTACGTTGAATACGATAGATAAATTTGGACAAAATTTTGAAATTTGGACTCAATTTTGCAATTTGGAACTTACCTATTTCTGTTAAAGTATACTTCTTTATTTCGAGCTTACTTTAGAAGCAACGTCATCACGGGAGTTATACGGATGAGAATAGAAATAGTAGTTCCTTCTTGCAAAATGTAGTTCCAATTTTCCATGTTACGAGTGTCCTGAAATGATGAAACCGTCGCACCCCGTTTCCGTTTCATCGCGGAAATTACTACGTAAGACTACATTTTGCAACACAGAACTACCATTTCTGGCTCATTTGTAAAAGCACTTTTCTCCGTAAGAAAATAAAAAACACATTCGCTTATTCGAAATCAAGCTAGAAATGGTAGTTCCTTATTGCAAAATATAGTCCAACTAAACTGGAATTCTAATGAATAAGGTTTGATTTCATCAGACCGGGGGAAAAAGTTTCCAAACCTCAAACCAATAAGTGACATCACAAAGGATAATTTTTTTTTATTTATCTATTTTTTTTATTTTTTTATTTTTATTTATTATTATTAACTTATTGAAAATGTACAATCACCCCTTTAAGAGGTGTCAATTACAATTGTTTTAACAGAGTATAACTACTAGAACTTAACCTTAAGATCAGTGTCTATTTTTTTAAATAAAAACATACTAGCATTCAAGGATAATAACACCTAGGTATTTGTCGATGTTGTCAAATTTACATGACCCAAGCCGCTTCCCAGTGGATCGAGTCAAATGAGAGCCGACCTCTCTCATTGACTTGAAAATTTGGAAACTCAAAAAGCGTATAACTCCAAACATACGAAACTTTGAGATTTTAAAATTGGTTCTATTGGTTTCCGCGTGAAACTGTATTCCCGAAACACCCCTTAAAATTTTACAGGGAATGAAATTAACATCCAAATTTGCAGTTTGTGCCAAAAATTTCATGTCTCTTTATGATTAATTCTATCCACCGTGCGCCTTTTCACGTTTTATTTTTTATTTTCCCAATTTGCACAAAGCACTCCCGACCTCAACCACCCCGAAAGGACTCGGCTAATGAATAATTCGCAATTTCAGAATCGAGGGGTAGGGGAGGACGAAAATAGATACCGCGTATTTTCGAAGCGAGCTTTTCTTATCATAGTGACTAGCTTCGGCTCTGGTTGGTCAATACAACATTGCTCGGCTCTTGAGGTCAATGGCATTGAGAATGGCATTGGCCGTTTATTGACAGCCCCGAACGGCCGCGGTTAACGTTTAACGATGACCATTACATCTGTTTCTCCTTCAGATAATCTCCATGAATCAGCGTAACTCCATTATAAATCGCCTAATATCCTCTTGCGCTTTATTTTTCCTACAGAAAACTATTCAGCATTCTGCGATTTGAAATTTTGGGCGTAGGTAGGTAAATTCCACAGAATCTTCTGGAAATTCGCAGAAAGTTATAGAGCTCAATTTTTTTTCGTTTCACATTTAAAGAGTAAATCTGAAGGGAAATTCGGCAATAACGTAGTTCTAGGCGAAATTTCTCCTTCAGATAATCTCCATGAATCAGCGTAACTCCATTATAAATCGCCTAATATCATCTTGCGCTTTATTTTTCCTACAGAAAACTATTCAGCATTCTGCGATTTGAAATTTGGGGCGTAGGTAGGTAAATCCATTTCAGTTGCCCTCAACATTTCTTGCGTTCTTTTCGTCAAAGGCCACACTTCACTACCATAGAGCACGATACTTTTAACGATGGCGTCATATATCCGGTGCTTGTTTGCCTTTGAGATGCTCTGATCCCAGAGCACCCCGTTCGGCGATCTGCCGGCATTTCGAGACGGGACCGTGTCCGTAATGAGAGAATTCGCCAGGTGATGAAGGTTGAGAAAGATATCGTGCACGACGTCATGTCCAGGCAGTTATGCTGGTATGGACATGTGCAAAGAATGTCGGAGGAGAGGTTGCCCAAACAATTTTTGGATTGGGTACCACCTGGGAAGAGGCGACGGGGACTTCCCGTAAAGGGTTGGCGGCAGGGCGTTGACGAAGAGATGTTGCGGTGTCAGTTGCCCGAGAACCTCTGGGAAGACAGGCATATGTGGCGTTTGGGTGTCGTAGAGCGCCAGAGTGCGTTATAAAGCGACTTTACATACATAGGTAGGTAAATTCCTCAGAATCTTCTGGAAATTCGCAGAAAGTTATAGAGCTCCATTTTTTTCGTTTCACATTTAAAGAGTAAATCTGAAGGGAAATTCGGCAATAACGTGGTTCTAGGCGAAACCATCCATATGCTCAGTAATCATCAGGTCAACATTTTTATACCGATGACTTCAGTTGAAATATACGTCTTTTTAATGCAACGTTTGAAATTCCGACACTGGCTGAAGTGACCTTCCAATCGCGTTGAGAAAAAAAAAAAAGAGTTTTGAGTTATTTATTTTGAAATTTTGATTGATTCAATAAAGATGGTAATTTTTAAACGAAGTCATTAATAAGTTTTTAATAAAACTTTAACTTTCTTCTCTGTATAGGCGTGCGTCACCGATGGAGGTGAAAGAGATTATCTTCGACCCCAAGGCGTAAGATTATCTTTTATGGGCTGTTCAAAGGGCTATATGGACGTATTTATGCCAAAAGGAACCATGATCAAGTGGAAAGATGGGATGTGTCCGTGGTGAGCTGGATAAGAAACAATGTAAAAGTGGAAACAGTTCCATTTGAGAAAATAGAAAAGCGGTATTTTACATTATATCAAAAGGAACTGAGCGCTAACTCGTGAGCCGTGGACACGTGGTAAGAGCGTTGCGGACAGGGCTCATGAGTTAAAACCTAGCAAGGACGACAATGGCTTCTTCGCCGCTGACGTCACTGGCGCTTTAAAATCCTCATTCATTCTTATGGCCCTCAACTAACGAGCACACCCCATCTTTCCACTTGCACATTAGGGTGGCCCACAAAAAATTAATTTTGGAAATTTATAGCCGTAACCCCTTGAATCGGATACAGCATGTTCAAAAACACGGAAAATGAAATTTGGGGTCAATCGGACAAAATTAACCCGACGCGCAGTTGTCATTTATCCCCACAAAAATAGCGAATTTTTACTGTTTTTCAGTAATTTTTCGCTCCCAAAAAATAAAGTCGGAGGAGTCTGCATATTAAACAGAGGGCAAAATTAGTTCATAAACTACACCCTGGTGAAGTTTTGGACCCCCTCCATGCTTTTGACCCGACGCGCGGTTGCCATTTTCACGCATGAAAATAGCGAATTTTTGACTGTTTTTAATGATTTTTCCCTCTCGGTAAATTAACGTTACAGATGCTTAAATTGTAATCAGATGGTGAAATTAGTAGCTAAGATGCTCCCAATGCACCCCTTCTGATAATTTTGACACGCTGCGACGTTGCCATTTTTCTGAGCAAAATTGTGAATTTCCACTTATTTCAATATCATCTCTCTAGACCTAAAAAAAAAAAACTCAGGAGCCATCGAAAAAGTGCGCTAAAACACGGTGATTATACCATGAGTATATTTTTTGAAAATTTGGACCCTGTAAAATGTTTTACTCGGCGTGAAGTTACCTTACTGCCTGACTGGTCAGGCAGTCAACCGTCTTAGATTTCGAAAGTCTCAAGATAACATTTTTGGCAATTCCAGTCATTTTGGATTTTTGAATTTTAAAGATTTGAGTTGAGATTCAAGTTCCTCGTTAAAAAATACCCCCTGACACCATGACGGTGACAGTCAAGTTTCATTCGTTAGTGCGCCTTCAATTACATTTGTTACCGTGCAATACTTTCGTGGTGGAATAGTTGTATTGGCGCCTACAAACCTAACAGGGATACTGCATGCATTGCGCAATGAGTGAAGTATCCCTGTTAGGTTTGTAGGTGCCAATGCAACTATTCCACCACGAAAGTATTGCACGGTATCCAATGTAATTGAAGGCGCATTAATGTATGAAAATTGACTATTACCGTCAACCACTGTTTGCCAAGTGGGAACTTCACGCCGAGTAAAACATTTCACAGGGTCCAAATTTTCAAAAAAGATCCTCATGGTATAATCACCGTTTTTTAGTTAACTTGTGTACCTAGGGAAAATATTTTTGCAGAATTCTTTCATAAACACTATCAAGAATTCAACCTGAAAATTTGAGGTGCATGGGTAAAACAATTTTTATTTTATGAAGTTCCAAAAAACGCGGGAAAATGTCGATGGATTTACGGCGTTTTTGCTTAGCATAGCAGAGTTCCATTTAGCATAAATACGTCCATATCATCGTCACTGTTGAACCCAAGAAATGTTATTTGAAAGGAAATTTGTATTTTTGGATAATCCATGAGCTTCAACTTTCCATCAAAACGCAATTTTTGGACACACGCAACCGACTTGCTGTATCACTGAGCACGAGAGAATAAAGTTTAATATTAATTTGTTGGTGTACACTGCTCACTGCATCTAATCGATTTACAGCCGGGGCAATTGTTTGGCGGCAGGTTTGCCAAATATGTTAAAAGAACGCTTTCATTTCGCATTGAGCTCAATCAGAGGAGTGGTGTCAAACTCCACTATTTCGCAGTTATGTTTGCGGGCGGTATTATGGCCATTCTGCATGCTACATATCTGCTCAGTGATCGCGCCACTTCCATAACAGCGCGCTCAGCGCGGCGCTGTTGCCAGTTCAAGGTGAAAAAACAATCCTTTTATAATGTGTTTTCGCAAAGATGCCGAGCAGTAATTGATGCAGCGTGCAAGTAGGCAGGTATCGACCAAATGAACGTTGCCGAAAGTAGTAAATTTAATCCCATTTTTCTTTCATAATAATTATTTCTATTCCACTGACTTTGAGATCGGAATTAGAGAGATAATGTTACTGTCGTAGAACACTAGGGGGTGCTCCTTCTGGTAGCTTTATATGCGGCCAATCCCGCAGAGAACGCTTCGCGCCCTGTAAGGGTGTGTGTGTGTTAATCTAATTGGAGCGGGCTCATTTAGAGACTATCTCCTGTCAATAGCCGCAAAACGCATGAAAATCGACTTCGTAGATCTTTAGAACAAATTAAGGGGTACGCCCTCTGGCCGCTTCACGGCCCAGCCTTCTGAGAGCGCTACGCACCATCAAAGGGCCTTTTTCGTAGTTGCAGCGTTAATGATAATCATATTTTTATGATAAGATATGTTTAACAAATCTCGGCAAAACTTCCGTGACCGAAATAGTAAGAGCCTAATGGACTAATCCAAATGCAACGTCGCAAAATTTAATCTAGCAAATCGTTATGATACTCGAAGACGGTCGCAATATTTATTATAAGCTTTATTTAATTGAGATCGATTAATGAACCGTTGTTGCAGTAAAACAATGGCAAATGATTTACAAATTATGCTGCTCCCCGCGGGGAGCAGAAAATGATTGAAAAAAAAAAAAAAAAACTGGGTCATATTTCCAAAATCCGATCAGAGGCGGCTCATCTAGGGACTATCACCTGTCGGTAGCCGCAAATATCATGGAAATCGACCCAATAGAACTAAACGCTCAAACAAACTGCGACCAAAAATGAAATTGTACATTGTTTAAATGGGAAAATTCGCAACTTTACCACGTAATATACCAAAAACCTGGGTCATATTTCCAAAATTTGAATAGAGCGGGATCATCTACACTTCCGTGCTAAGGAAAAACGACATATGAACCTTCAGGCGTTGCCAGATTTCCTTCAATCTAACACAAATTTTCGAGAAAACTTATGATTATTTTTCCTCCAATTTTTCAGATTATTTTGTTCGTAATTTCACCTAAAGTTCCTGAAGATTTCAAGGAAAAATATTCATAAATCTCCTTGAAAATACACACTTTATTTGGGAAAATTCGGCAACTCTTGAATGTTCATACGCCGTTTTCCTCAGCACGGCAGTACAGAGAAGCATCGCCAGAATTAAGACGGACGAAACCAATACAATATGGAATTAAAGAAAGGGAAAGGACTCGCATTGATGACGGCGCAGAGATACAACTATTCGTGCCTGATGGAGTATGTCCGTGTAGCATCTGCCAGATTGAAGGCGCTATGGCGCTAGGCGTAATCTAACGATGCTCCGCTCTTTACTGCCATCCAGGTATTGCTCAGAATTGGGAGAAAAGTTAAAACATGAGGCCTGATTGCATCACTCTCATCTCCGGCTGTGTTGACCCTCGATTTTTTTTCGATTTGTCGTCTGATTCTTTATCTAGGATGAATTTATAGACCTATCTAAGGTTCGTTTGTACCGGCCCCAATTGACCTTGGACCAATTTGACCCGGCTTGGGCATCTATGGGTTAATGGATGAGCCAAATATATTTCTTAGTGCAAAAACGTAATCTAATGGACCACTAGACAAGGTACGAATTTAAGCATTCTGATACATGAATCTGAACCAGAATTTCACGTAAAACACGATTCGTGCAACGAAAATTACTGGAACCAACTCCTAACGGAGATATTAACATTTTTATTTCATATTGGTTAAGAGGAATTTGAACTGCCCGCTCACAAGAAACTCAAATCTCTACGTGAGTCAAATCGCGCACTACAACGGTTTCAGCAAGCTTCTCAATCGAGCAATGTTCATTTACCACCATGTGTTGTTCCAACTGTAAGCAATTTGCTATAGCTGAGCCAAAGTGTCAAGATTGAGGTTGCCAGATTTTTATAACGCAGAGACTGTCACGATAAACGTTTAGCGCGATGTGTATCACGTAGAGCATTGAGTTTTCATGAGCAGGTGGTTTGAATTCACGCATGAAGAATTATTGAATACCTTCGTAAGGAGTTGATTTCGGTAATTTTCGTTGTGCGCATCGTGTTCTACGTGAAATTTTGGTTATGAAGCATGTATCAGAATGCTGAAATTCGTACCTTGTCTAGTGGTCCATTGGACGGTTTTTAACAGAATGAACCTGAGTGACCTATAAGTTCCCCGAATTCTCCTCAAGTATTATTTGGACAGCATTTAGCAGAAAGGAACCAAACCACACCAGTTAGTGCCAAATTTAACTGGGTAATTTAATTTTTTGCAAGAAACGACTGTGTGGATGACTTTGAAAATTCTAAGGAATTTGCTTCGCACTGCGCAGAAAATTCACTGTTTGCAAAAAAATCCTCACGCCCGTTTTCATGTCAAAAATTAAATTTCCAAATTAAATTTGGCAACAGCTGATGTGGCTTGGTTCCTTTTTGCTAAACGCGGTCCATTTTTACAACGGAAATCCAAGGAGGAAAAAAGAGAATGATTTATATCAAAATAATCAAAAGCATTCTGACCTACGGCAGTGAAGTGTGGCCCATGAAAGATTGCACCATAAAGATTCTTAAGGCAACTGAGATGGATTTCTGGCGAAGATCAGCCGGAATCTCGAGGAGAGATCACGTAAGGAACGAAAGAGTCCGAGAGATCATGAACGCCGAGCAGAACATCGTGCATGAAATTATGACCAAACAGCTTGTCTGGTATGGTCTTGTTCAACGAATGGCAGATAATAGGTTGCCTAAAAAGGCACTAGATTGGGTTCCTCCTGGGAGAAGACGTAGAGGGCGTTCAGCAAAATCTTGGATAGGTGGCATTCAAGATGAAATCACAAGATGCCATTTACCAGATGACCTCTGGATCGATAGGCAAGGATGGCGATTAGGTGTCGAAGAGCGCCTCGAATGTATGTAAATCCAAGGAGCCAAAAATCAACAAAAACGCTAACTACTGCGCGGCACTCGCGGTTTTTTCTTGCAATTTCTAAACAAAGCTCAAAGAAAGATGCCACCATTTCATCCTCAGAAACATTATTCAGGGGAAATGAACTTTCGTATATGCGTGTATAACTGCGTGTCTTTGATTTTATCACCGATTGCAACCAAAATCAGAGCTCTTTATCCTTAACCGTCTTAAAGGCATCGCAATAAAACGGTTACCTCTTAAAGCACCCTCATATACACCGGCATAAAACGTCGACTCTATTCTGCCAACCAATGGCGCCGGTGGCGTGGCGTGGATTGCGATGTATCGATTGTTCTGCCATTTAAACCCATGGTAAAGAATCGATTATGAATGTGTTCGTTGCGAACACCCTGTTTATCGATCCTTTCCCATAGGTTTGAATGGCATAACAATCGATATATCGCAAAGCACGCCACGCCACTGAATGGCACCCAACGAGATGTAACGTTTCTCCCTCAAACTTCTATTCCAGCACGCAGAGTATAAGATCTCAATTTCCAGAGTATGCAGCTGAAATTGAATTTTCCGTGCGACCGATATCGAAAAAAGACGTCCCTTCGAAACTCTCGCACGATTCAAGTCCAACTTACACCGAGTCCAAGTCTCCGATCGACCCTGCCGCGGATCGAATGGTGAACGGATCGAATCAACTTGATCGATAAAGCCCTGTCTTGGCAATGCTAATTATCGATCGAGCTTCGACAATCGACTCCGCGGTTTTAACGGATTTTAATTACTCCGACATTTTATTCGTATCGTGTTTCATTGTTTGATTGTTTCCTGTCCACTTCCACCCATCCAACCTCCCCCCCGCCCGCTTTCCCGGCCAATCCCCCACCCCCGCACCCCCGTCTACCCTCAAATCCCCTCGGTCGCCGACAGACTCGACACTAATCTCCGCGCCGACCGGGAAGAGGGAAAGGGGGGTTGAAGCTCTGTTTCTGTCTTCCATGAACACTCCTTTATGAGCCTTTACGAGCTTTCTGTTTTCACTCGTGAACGGAGCAACGGAGCTGGGATATGATCGATTCGGTGCCCTTTCTATCGCTGATTATTATTCACAGTTGCCGGATTATGTGGCCTCCAAGACGACTCACGGAGGAAAAACTCCGGCTAGAAGGACTGAAATTCAGTTTATTTGGAGTACTGAAGTTTCCGGTTTACAAAGGAACAACTTAAGACGGGATTAAGGCCGCAAATAATAAAGAGAAACACATAAAATAAAATAAAAAAAACCGCGGGACGTTTCGCAGGGATCAGGGATCACACTCGCATTTTCAACCGGCAAAACAAGAAAATTAAAAGAAAGACACTATGAGCCTCCCGTTGTTATTGTGAGACTCAACTTTGTTTTTCCGGTTTAGGTGACTGAAGTTTTCAGCCATGGGAACCGAACCTCAGTTCAGAAAATCTAGGCCTTTCGGAAAGGATACAAGTTTTAGTTGGGCTATCAAAAACTAAAAAGCACAAGGAAACTGGTAACCAAGGCTAAAAAAGAACCAAACACAAACCTGTGGGCTGATTGTTAAAATTAATAGACAAAGTTATAGACAAAGAAGTCATAAGGAGTATGGAGCGATCCTATTGCTTGAAATGAGTGGTTCTTGCAGGCTAAGAGGGTAAATGATGGACTAACTATCGGGTCTCTCGTGAGGTGTCGTTAGTTAGTCTATCACCTACGTGTTTTGTTCATTACCACCACTCGCTTCCACCAATAAGATCCCTCCGTATCCTTTTTGTCTTCTTTATCTACCTCGTTGTCTATCAATTTCAATAATCAACCCGCTGGGACGTTTCATGGTAGTGTTCGACCAGGGAACAAAAATATATACAAAATTATAAAAATCAAAATAACTAGATCCCTATTTCATGGGGAAAAAAGTTTTTTGTTATCACGAAATGGGGGTCTAGGTATTTTGATTGTTATAATTTGTTATATTTTTTTCCTGGTCGAGGAGGGGTTTCAAACCACCCCATATTGTCCCAGGCTTTGTGTTTTGTTGTTTTTTTTTTAGCATTGGTTACCTTTTTTGTGTTTTTAGTTTTTGCTAGTTTTCTTGTGTTTTTAGTTGAATTACTCGGGCCATTTTTGTACATTTTTTCTGTAAAAACCTTAGGTACCTGAATTGAAGTTTGGTCCCCATTACTAAAAATTTCACTCACTTGAATACTTTAAAGTTTAATACGAATTGCAGTTTTTTCTCCGTGCATTCAAATCATTTCCAGACGTATTTTCTTCATAAACTGAAGAAAAAAGTACAAAAAACAAAAACAAAAAAACTCCTACTTTAAATTCTTTAGTCGCCGACTCTACAGAAGTAACGCGTCCGTTCTAGGCTGAGAGGTGTGGAGGCATGTCATTCTGATAATAAGAAACATTTGCCGAAATCCCGTCTCATTCCACACGGAAAGTTCTCTGACGCACACTATATCTATGAGCCCTTCCCATACTTTCTGCAGAAATCGAGATAAAACCACAAAAAACTCATTCACACATCTGCCGTGATAGCGAAGAGAGCCGTAAGTGCAAAAATGAAGTTCTGAGAAAACGGGCTCAGAAGCTTCTGACCGGAACATTTTATTGAAAGAAGCCTCCGTTCTTTGTCAAATTGCCACTAAGCGTCCGGAAGACTCCTAGAAATCGTAAAGATGATTAAAAATCGACCGATTTTATTTCCATTATATAAATAGGGTATTTTTCATTTTCATGCGAGGTTATTGTTAGGCAAGACAGCCGTAAGTGCTATCTTCTGCATGCTTTCGTGGTTGCGTTTTGGACGCACAACAAACACATTTTCAGGTTAGAAATTGGCAGATGAGGGCGGCACTTTACTGGAAAGCACCGTTTTCATTGGCTCTCATGCACTTGCATCTGTCTTGAAAAAAACTATGTCATTTTTTGTGCACTTACGGCTTTCTCATACGTCTCGTTTTCATTAAAGTAGGATGAATTTTGCTGTTTTAGCTGTCTCAGTAATTTCATCTAAAAGAGTTTAGACGAATTTTGAAGAAAACTCGATTTCGAAAATTTTGCACTTACGACTCTCTTCGCTATCACGGCAGAAATGTTTACATTGCGCCATGGTTGCGATCGCAGTTCCACCGTTCACAAAACTCCTTAGCATGGGTCATGCATCTATTCGAACTCGATTGCGGTGATATTGCCTACCCAATTGATTTCGGGCGATCTACCAGGCTCTGAGTCAAACCGCGTTGCAGTCATCGCCCACCTCCGTCTTTCCTATTTTTATTGCAATTGAAATTTTATTCGCAAATGGTTCCCTAGGGAGTATATATTGTCGTGTACCCATGTCCTAATACAATATCTATGGTATCAATTTAAGGCATTTAAATAAAGTAATTACTCATGTAATTGAAAGATTCTTGTACGGTTTCCATGGCGGATTCATTTTACCATCAACATGGTTTGCACCAGCTTGATCAAAGTAAGTAACAGTGACCGATACGGTATCTGCACGGCACCAATATAAGACACTTTTAAGACGATGTTTTTACCGTGTTGGTATTAACTTGATAACATGTTAGTACCATGTCAATACTAACATCGTCCAAAAAGGACCGCACCAGTAACAAGATGATCTCAGCATGGCACCAACATGTTCGTTTTTAGCAGGGGCACTATTATTCTTTCTTTACGGCTGAACTCTCGCAGCTCATGCAGGACTGTCCTTCAGGTAGACAAGCGTGAATATGTTTGTTTAATGCGCCTGTTTCGACCCAAAGGTTGTCGCCTTTTATGCGAGTTCTCGTAGTTTTTATTTCGGTCCATGAGTGAATTTCGCGTGATCTAGCAACCTTGATTCGCCGACGAAGCTCGCCTCTAGAAACCCGCCGCCACTCACGAGTTGAAAATAGAAAATCGATACTAAACTTATTTTTAAAGCATTCTCATAAATACTTCATTATCAATGGCTTGCACCAACATGCCTCAGCTAAGTGACTTTAGAGCGCAATACTCCCCCCCGTCCTCGTCTACTCTCCCGCACTAACACCTTAAATCTTGCCTTTGATGGTTTGCTTTTTAAATTGATGGTGTGACTTGATTGGCCGATAAAAATAGCTGTTCTTTTTCCCTTTGTCTACGTTTCCTCGTAACCTGAGACCCTGAGTCTCGCGGGCTCTTTTTCACATAGATGTTGCAACTTGATTGGATTTTTAAAGAGACTACGGGAGGTATTATTTTTAGATACAAGAGACAGATATTACAATAGCTCCAGCGGGCTGATTATTGAAATTGATAGACAAAGCTATAGACAAAGAAGACATAGGGAGTATGGAGCAATCCTATTGGTTGAGATGGGTGGTTCTTATAGGCTAAGGAAGAAAATGATGGACTAACTGTCGGGTCTTCAGTGGGTTGCCGTTAGTTAGCCTATTACCTACCTCCTATGTCCATTGCCACCACCTGCTTCCACCAATAGGATCCCTCCAAATCCCTTTTGTCGTCTTTGTCTATAGTTTTGTCTATCAATTTCAATAATCGGCCCGCAGTTGCACAGGTAAAATGTCTAATTGCGATCGCACCCGGAGAAGGGATTTTAGTTTACGAATGAGCGTTTTTCTTGGGAGCGATTTCCTTCGAGTTGGGTCTAAAAATCGAAACCTGAGTTTTCGACGAAAGCCATTCTCATGTCCAAAAGAATAAATTGCTACATTAAAATTCATTTTTTTAATAACGGAGAGCGTAAAGATGTAAAATAATTCGACGATATTGATTTCAACACGGACCCAACCAAAAATATTGGTTTTGACTCGGGAAACTCCAAGCCCTCCAATCCAAACCCTGAAAACTCAAAAATCGCCGATTTCAGCTATGCAACGAAAATATAGTTATCTCTGGGTTGAAACGGTTCGTTGAGGGTTAGAAATGAACTAAATATGATACTTTTGACTGTTGTAATTCATGTATTAAGTATATACGAGCAATTTAACACTCATTAGAGACTTTTGACCGGGGAGGAATTTTCTACCGAGGGGAGTGGGCGTGTTGCAAAATTTTGCTGGAGCAAAAATAAGAGTTGTTTCTATCAGTAAATGTCTGAAAAATCACGGTGAGCGCATTGACTAAGTTTGCACTCTTAACTTCACAATCTGTGTAAGAAATTTGCGTTTCCCTGGTTAAAAATTGGCAGTAAAATCTGTGTTCTAAAATACCATAGACCTACAGCCGGCTGTAAGATTTCCAATAGCTTCTATACCCAGCTATACAATTTCTTATAGCCTTTTATAGCCGATGGCGAGTAAGCAACAGCCAGGCGATAAAGTGTATGCTAAACGTTACTAATTACGGATGTTAGGACTTAGTGAGTTTTTGGAATACTGCTCTCTTTTTGGGCCGTAGTATCTTGATTTATTTTGCGAGGAAAGCTCCGTACTTTTGATGGATGCCTGCCATTACTAATATATTAGAGCGCCTTCAGTTTCGTATGATACTGTGCAATACCTGTGGTGTGAAATAGTTGCTTCAAGCGCCGTGGCTGGCGGGCAGCCAGCGCGAAACACGCATTGGCGCCTACAAACCTAACAGGGATACTTCACGCGTTGCGCAATGCGTGAAGTATCCCGGTTAGGTTTGTAGGCGCCAGTGCGTCGCCGCTCCGCTTTGTGTTAGGCTCTAATATTAATTTAATCTGGCGGAGTCAGCGTTATTCAACTCATGATTTTGAAATGTTTGCACATCCTGTATGGGTTATTCTCATTTTAATTGATAAAAAAAATATGTATTAAAGGACAATATAATGTGTGTTTTGTAAGTATTAAGGTGGTTCCGTATCAAACTTAATGATTTCCTAAGCACACGAATTTCTACACAATTTCTTATAGCCTTTTATAATCGATGGCGAAAAAACAACAGCCAGGCGATAAAGTGTAAAGCCTGTGGCGATAGGAACTATAGCCCGGCTGCATAATTTTTTATAGTTTCGTATAGCCCGGCCGTATGATTTTCTCCGCATTCTACAGCCAGCTATATGATTTTCTGTAGCCTTCTTTAGCCGGCCATAATAATTCCTATGGTATTTTGAAATGCAGCTCTTATCGCCAATTTTTACCACGGTTTTTTGAGCCTCCCGCTAAAAACGATACTACGGCACACGGCACAGGTGAATATTTCGTTAGAGGAGTCGTTTCATTCAACCCTTTCACAATAGCAATACCCAACGTTGCCGACGCATTATTTGGGGCGGAGGGGAGGGATGGACCAAGCATGAATTGAGAGTGGACCATAGTTATCGAAAGTACTCATCAATGAAGGCTAAAGGTCCAAGATCTTCGCATAGCACCACAGGTGGTGACTGAATACTTAGAAATGTCCTCAGAAATGTTTTAATTAGCCTCTCTTTAGTTAATATATTTTTCAATTCGACGCATATCACGAGATTAGGCAGAGGATGCGCTTGGACTGGTGTATCTACTAATAAAAAATGTAACTTTAAGGTAAAATCATGCAAATTTGAGTCAGCTTTTTAAGTTTTTTCGATGCCAAACTGGATGGTCGCGGTACGTCCTCCACGTATAAAAGCAATTAGAGATCAAAGGGATTCTCCATTATGTTGAATTACTTAAAAAAAAATAAAAAAATAAATAAAAACTATGAAGAAAAATTAAATTGTTTTTTTTTTTTAAAAAAATAAGGAAAACTCAACAAAAAATTTTTAAAAATAAATTAAAAAATGATAAAAAGTAAAAAAAAAAATTGAAAAATTGAGAAAAAATTAAAGAATATTATAAAAGGTAAAAGGAAGAAAAAATCAAAAAATTGAAAAAAGTTAAACAAAAAATCCAAACAATAAGAATAACGTAACCTCTTTCAATGCCACCAATGGGAATAAATCGAGATTTATCGCTCTTCAGTGACGGAACATTAATAGCGTCTGTACCTGCAGAGAGATCATACGAGGGGTCACTGGGGGTTAGAGAGGAGAAAAGGGTGGGGCAAAGGCCGCTTGAAAGTCTGCCGAAGGGAGAGGCGGGGCGGAGGGTGAGGGAAGGGAACGGGATAACTAGTTTCAGCCGGGTGGGTGTTCGGATGAGTCGCCCCAACTTTAGGTTTATGCTCCGGTGGTGTGCCTTTTATCAACATTTCCACCGAGTCTCCTTTCAATAAGTCTGCAGATATGTTGGCTCGCCGTCAAAATCCTCCATTTTTCACGTTGCACCGGACGGATTTCTAGGGGACCCGCGGCAACGTCGGTTTGTTGCGGCTGTGACAAGATACGCCGCGCCGCTACTCTGCCATGCTAAGGAAGAACGCCGTATGAACCTTCAGGCGTTGCCAAATTTCCTTTGATAAAAGAAAAATCCCCTGGTAAACTTATGAATATTTTTTTTTCCAATTTTTTAGATAATTTTGTTCGTAATTTCACCTAAAGCTCCTGAAAATTTCAAGCAAAAATAAGCATAACTTTCCTCAAAAATAAACATTTTATCGAAAGAAATTTGGCAACTCTCGAATGTTCATACGGCGTTCTTCCTCAGCACGGCAGTACTGCTGCTCCTCGATTGTTGAATCGTTATCGAATGACCTTGATCGATATATAGCATTGTTAAGATAGGGATTTATCGATCGGAAGCGTTCGATAACGATTCAACAATCGACCCGCTGGTCCCATTGCCACATTTGAATTGATTCTTGTGGTAGAAGGGCGTGAGTCCAGGGATAATGTTTATAAAGGCAACAATTTGATTTTCACGACAAGTAGAATGATTAAGAATCCGACTGTTCGAAAGATGGGCCAACATCTGTTTAAAACTTCTGAAATACTTTTTCCCGCGCGGGAAGAATTTTTGTACCCTTTTTCAGATAATTTAAAACTTTGGACTTACGCTTTTTTTCATGAAAATGAAGGACACCTGAGGTATTTTAAGCAAAAAACGTATGTTTAAAATGCGGTTTGAGAGTTTTATCATTCACTTTTGTCATATAAGTAGAGTATAGAAGTGAAAATGATAGATTTAGACAAAAATTTGGAATAATTTTGCTTTTTCCTCCGCATTAGAATAAAGAAATCTCAGAAAAGGTGTGAGTACTCAGAGAGCCAAAACTGCGTCAAATTGTTTTGAAAATTTTTCGGGCCTATACTTTACCCTTCAACCACAAATCTAGCCTGAATGAATGTTGAAAGCTCTTTGTAAGCTTGGGATTTTTTTCACAAAAAATCAGTGTCGTCATCATGTAAGTTAAATCGCAAATCCAGGGAATTGAAAAAAGGACTTAAATTTGCATCTCGAACGTTTCCACTTGAATCAAGAATAAAATGGGTTGAATCAAGCACATTTCTGCACGATACAAGCTAACGTATTTAATGTAATTTCCCTTGTATATAGCCACATACTGCCATGCTAAGGACAAACGCCGTATGAACATTCGAGAGTTGCCGAATTTCCTTCGGTATTATGTTCCTTTTTTACGAAAGGTGTATGGATATTTTCCATTGAAGTTTTCAGGAGCTTAAGGTGAAATTGCGAACCCAGTCATCTGAGAAATTGGAAGAAAAATATCTATACTTTTCCCCGAAAATTCGTGATTTACAAAAGGAAATTTAGCAGCGCCTGGAGGCTTATAATGTGTTTTCTTAGTACGGCAGCATACATTTCATAAAAAAAAAAAAAAAAAAAAAAAAAAAAAAAAAAAAAAAAAAAAAAAAAAAATCAAAAGAGCGACATGGCTTTACGCTTTCCATACTACGGTTTTGAAGGGCAGCGGAACGTGTAGCCTCTGGAAGCCTCAGACGAGCTGGTTTTTTTTCTAAAAGGGAGGAAACATACCCTCCAGATGAGCCCACAACGCTAGTATTCTTACGTAGCCCAGAGCTCATCTGGAAAATAGACATGCGCCCTTTTAGAAACAATCCGCTCATATGATAAATCGATCGAGACCTACACCTGAGTCGGCCTCCCACTTGTGACATGACATTTGCGGCAAATCACAGCCATTAAGCGTTATCAAGTGAGTAGGTAGCGGTTTAAATAAACGCTTTCGGATGCTTCTTTCATTGGGCATGCAAGCTGTCAATTATCGTTTATTTTAGGGTATCGTCCGCAGTTGGGTTGTATATGCATTAATAATGGGAGCAATTAATGTTTGACTTAATCGTGACGTCAACTTCCGGCGCCATCCATTAACTCTTTGCGGCTGATGTTCGTCTCAGAATTTGTTTATCGGGAATTTTCGTTACAATGGGTCAGTTGCGCTGGTCACAGAATTTTTTTTTGACGCTTGAGTCTTGTAGATTAGCCAAAAATAATGAGATCTGTCTAAAAAGTAACTTTCTACGTTCGACTTTAGCCGAGATATTGCCCGTTGAAAAGTCGGGTTTTTGACGTCATCCCCCATGGTAATGACACCCTTGGTTTCTTCCACCTTGCTTTCATCCGAGTTTCACGTTGAACAACCAGTGCAAATGTGCGTCACATAGACTGACGAAAGCAAGGTGGAAGAAACCAAGGGTGCCACTTTCGCGGTGGATGACGTCAAAACCCCGACTTTTCAAAGGGCGATATCTCGCTTAATATTGAACATAGAAGGTTGCTGTTCGGACCGAACTTTTTATTTTTAGCTGATTTACGAGAATTAAGCACCAAAACACGATTCTGTGACCAGCGCAACTGACCCATTTGCCAGCCAAGTAACTTCGGCCGTATAAACTAATTGAACTTAAGTCGTCAATCGTTCATGTGATTTGGATGTTCTCAAACTCATTTAGAATTCTTTTCGACATTTTTGTAAATTATGACCTGAAATCGTATTAACCCTCTCAAGATGCCATTAATACCAAGATGGGAAGTTATTTTTCTTTACGAAGTTATTTGTCGTAGTAAGAGTTCAGTTATTCATTTATCGGCCTCTTTTTCTCGGTAGTATTCTTGTGTACCCAGACTCTAACAATTAGGTTTCACGCGCTTTTTTTGTTTACGTTAAAACTTGACCTAGGTATGCAACACGCTCAACGGTACACATTGTAAAAAATGCAGTATTACGCAGGTTGTCCACCTATTCGTACTTCTTTCTCTTGCTCCAAATATTGAAAGTGACTGTCGAAGCTTTAAAAGTTTATATGGCCCTTGTGTGAAGAAACATATACTAATAAGTAATTGCCGTTTGCGGAAAAAGCTGCAGCACGAGTCGCTTGATTCGATGCCCTGATCGCTGCGGTAGGCGCAACGCGTTAACACTCATGACAACGTCGCGGCCGTAAATGCAACTATCGTGCTCAGTGACTGTGCGTATTGCAGACTTACAAAAATGAAGGCGTTTTGCTAATCTTGCGTTCATTCAAACGGTGACGGTGAAAGTCAAGATACGAGTACCGCGATCCCTACGTTTTTAGGTTAGAGGTGTCTTCCTGTCCATCCCCTGCGCACTAGGATACTACGTGTTTACATTCACGATTTCTTCGCGTCGATAAAGATCCGCCTTGGTTGACTTTGTGCTCCCGATTGCGATTTGGGCGCGGAAGCGTCGGCTGTGTTAGGTATTGCTAATGCGAAAGGTTTAGGAACGACTCCTCTAACGAAATGTTCACCCATGCTGTAGTATCGTTTTCGAAGCGGGAATCTAAAAAAACGCAAATTTCTTACGCAGATTGTGGAGTTAGGAGTGCATTTCAAACTTTGCCAATGCGCTCACCGTGATTTTTCAGACATTTATTGATAGAAACAACTCTTATTTTTGCTCCAGCAAAAGTTTGCAACAGGCCCACTTCCTATCATCTGTATTCAACGTCCTCCATTTTTTCATCTCCAGAGCTCCACAAAGCCTAAGATGACAGAGCCAATCATGGCTCTTCCTGGAGTGACCGTACTGCTATTCTGTCGTGCTAAGGAAAAACGCCGTATGAACCTTCAGGCGTTGCCAAATTTCCTTTGAGTAAACATGAATCTCCTGGTAAACTTATGAATATTTTCCTTCCAATTTTTTCAGATAATTTTGTTCGCAATTTCACATAGAGAACTTGAAAATTTCAGGGAAAAATATACATATCTCAGGGTTGCCACAGTCAGGGAAAACTGGGAAAATGGCGAAAATGTCAGGGAAAATGACGAAAATGTCAGGGAAAATTTGTTAAGTCACCTTCATTTGCTTTCTAGATTGGGGTTGAGGTTTCGAACAACAAATTTTGCCTGAAAACTATTTTCAATTATGCCCTCTTAACCATTTGTCACATCTTCAATTGTCAGGGAATTTTATTTTCTAAATTCTGCGGCAACCCTAAAATCTTTACTCAAAAATAAACATTTTATCGAAAGAAGTGTAGCAACTGTCGAATGTTCATGCGGCGTTCTTCCTTAGCACGGCAGTATTCTAGTATGCATCGGTTGGCTGGCGCTAATTCGGGGGGACCCGGGGGGGCAGGGGTGGGGGGGGGGCGCCGGGCGACGGGGATTTCGGGAGACTGGCGAGTGTTTGGCGAAAGGGGCGGGGGTGCGGCGCTGACTAGGGCAGAGGTGGTGGGGGTGGCCCTAACTTGGGCGGAGGGGGTGGAGCTGACTTCGCGCCTCTCCCGTAATCTCCCGTGTCCGTGTCGGGGCCGTTTCAGCGTTTCAGCGTTTCAGCGTTCCACCTCGTCTGCCCCTGTTGTCTCTCGAGCATCAGTCCACTTTCCAAGGTTGTTAGCTTGAGCGTTAATTTTTCAAGTATTCTGTGTTGACAACCGGAAGTGTGCAGAGGAAATTCGGGGTGTTTTTTCTTTCTAAGGAACATGGAGAAAAATAACCGAATTTCCCTGATATTACATACGATTACACCATAAAATCGATAACATTTTGAACAGTAACTGCTTGGCATGTTTTTGAAAAAATTTGTTTTTTAAAAGTCATGTAAAGAATAGTTCACGTAAAAGTGGAAATCGTGTAAAAATGGCTTAACTATCGCAGGCAATTAGTCGAATTAGGAATTTTATCAAATGCCTAGGCAGATAGCCAAATTTTGGCAGTTTACGAAATTTTGTAAATTTATGGTGAAGAGCTCACGATTTTTCGATATTTTGGGGAAAATAACTCATCAAATATACGAACTCCCCTCGTTCCTTCCTCCTCAAATGATGCTTATATATTTGAATGGTAAAATTTTAAAAATTTCTGTATTTTATGATATGCTGAAAATTTCAAGATAAATATTCGCTCAGGAGCTAAAAATCTTGTAAAAGATTGCTGTATGATACACATTTTTATGAAGAATTCTTACTTACAGAAAAAATGATTTTTTTTGCCTAAAATTATGATGAGAATGAAAACTCAATTTGAGTAAGAATATATGACTATTTGCTTAGGCATTTGACAAAATGCCTGATTTAGAACTTTAGAAACAATTAGAACAAATTAGAACTTGAAGAGTCGATTTGCCACCGGGTCTCCAACACTACTAAAATAAAAGACGTCTTGCCCTGAGTACTCGGGAGGTTATGTAAAAGTCATTTTCTTGCAGAAATTTTGGGAATTTCTGACTGAAAATTTTACCAATTTTTCCTCTAATCACACCCAAAAATTAGGAAATTTTTTCACTGGGATTGCTCAATTGAGGAGTTCTTTGGAACAAAGTCGTATAAGACTTGCAATGCTGCCAAGGTTGTGCGACTTTGTATACAATTTTCAACGAACCAAGCTACACATACATGCTAATTATTTTCACAGAAAAATAAATCAAAATTTTAAGATTTTGTTCAGAAAAAAATCCCTGCAGTGCTTTCAAACTGTTCAACTGGAAACGATGCACTAAGTGGCACAATCCCAGCAGCATTGCAAGTCTTATACGCCCTTGTTCCCAAGAACTGCTCAATTATATTCTTGTAAAAAGTTGGACTGTTTGAGTCAATTTTGTAATCTTGAAATGGATTTACGTTTCTCTATCGAGGAACTTGCAAATATTGAGCGGAGAATCCCCAATGTCAGTAAAGTCCATCCGCCACTTTTACTATCTATACACGGTATAAGATTGGACCATAGGTAATAGGTATACGATTCTGTGACGCGTAAAACTGACCAAACATCAATGAACATAATCCAAATGGGTCGGTCACACTGGTCACGGAATTTTGTTTTGGTGCTTGATTCTTGTAGATTAGCTAAAAATATTAAGATCCGTCTAAACCGCAACTTTCTACGTTCAATATTAACCGAGATATCACCCTTTGAAAAGACAGGTTTTTGACGTTATCCACCGCGGTAGTGACTTCTTTGGTTTCTTCCACCTTGCTCTCTGTGTTTCACGTAGAGTAACTAGTGCTAATGTGTGTCTCCCTGCACTGAAAAAAAAAGTTCGGTAAATCCGAACTAGTCAGGATCATATGGAACCAGGTTTTGTTCGGTACACACAACCGAATTGTTCGGTTTTATGCGATCGAATCATAATAAATTCTTACAGTTCCGTTCAGTGGACCGAACAGTTCGGCTGAGCAGACCGAATAATTCGGTCGTGTGTACCGAACAAAATCGTAGTTCCATATGATCCTAGCTAGTTCGGATTTACCGAGCTTTTTTTTCGGTGTGACTGATAAAACCAAGGTAGAAGAAACCAAGGTTGTCACTACCGTGGTGGATGACGCCAAAAACCCGACTTTTAAAAGGGCGATATCTCGGTTAATATTGAACGTAGAAAGTTGCGGTTTAGACAGATCTTACTATTTTTGGCTAATCTACTAGAATCGAGCATCAAAACCTAATTCTGTGACCAGCGCAACTGACTCATTGGTAGGGAATCACCATCCTAGGGGTAGATGCACGGGGCAAAATTTAAAGATATGAGATTCTCAAGCATTTTAAGTGTAAATAACCAAATGCAGAATCAGGAAATAATTGTTCAACATTTTCAAGTTCCTTTTTCCTGGAAAAAATTTAAGAGAATATAATTGGCATTTTTTTTCTCTGCAAAATGGCAACGAAAGCGTTTTTCATACATTTATTTACTGTACGCCACTTTGCTGATGCTTTTAATGAATATATAATTTAAAGTGCGCGAGTCTCGAATGTTTTTCCATCCATGTCAGATGCATACCTACGTGTTTTGCGCGACTCGCAACGCCTAATGATGAAACAGAGGGCAGAACCAGGCAGGATGGGGAGAAAAATGGAATTTATCATGCAATCTGACAAGAGGACACACTCAAGATTCGCAATACAAGCTCCATCCACCTCCACCCCCCACTGCATCCCCCGATTTTCTCTCAGTTCCAACTTGATGTCATCTCGTCTGTCACTCCGCTCGTAATTTTGCTTGATGCACTTACCCCCCCCCATCCCTCCCTCCCACCCACCACTCTCCTTTCCAACCACTCAAATTCTACCTTACCCCTTCATTTTTCACGCTGTGCTCTTACAAAGCCTCGAAACCGAATACAGGACCCCGGCCCGGTGGACTAGCTACGTATGAAATATCCGAGTTCCTCTTGACCAGAAGCCATAGCTTGGATTTAGGAGATCTCTACGCTTAAGCCTGAGGAGGGAAGGGGCCAATGCCAGTAAAACGTGACCTGGTAAAAAGCACACTAAATCCAAAATGTACCATCCTCATTTCTTCGACGTTAGTGTCACCGTATGATTAAAAATACTTCAAATTTTATTCAGCTGCATATTCAACAGTTTCCCAAAATGTTTGGGATCTTGGAGCGAGGGGGGGGGGGGATCTGTCAGCAGTTACATAATTACTAAGAGGGATTCGGGGTTGCCTTACGAAACGTCACAAGAGCGGAGGGGGATACAAAATTTCCAAAAAGTATGACTTGTACTGATTATGAACGCTATCAAAGAACTGTTCTCTTCTCCTTCCTCTTCCTCCTCTACCTTTTCTTCCTCTTTCTCCTCTACCTCTTCTTCCTCTTCCTCCTCTACCTCTTCCTCCTCTTCTTACTCTTCTTCTCCTTCCTCTTCCTCCTTTGCCTCTTCTTTTTCTTCCTCCTCTGCATCTTCCTCTCCTTCTTCTTCCTCCAATACCTTTTCCTCTCGTTCCTCCTCTTCTTCTTCTTCCTCTTCCTTCTTAACCTTTTTTTCTCGTTCCACCTCCTCTCCCTCTTCTCGCTCTTGCTCTTGCTCTTCCGCTTTTTCTTCTTTACCTCTTCTTCCTTGTTTTCCTCTTCCCTCTCTCTCTCTCCTCTTTCTCCTCATATTATTTTTCTTCCTCTTCTTCTTCTTTTTCCTCTTCTTTTTTCCTCTTCTTCTTTTTTCCTCTTATTCTTTTTTCCTCTCCTTCTTTTTTCCTCTTCTTCCCTCTGAAATCTGTCGGCTCTTTTTGCTGCTCCCAGGCAACTGCCTGGATTGCATACTTGGGAAATCCGGGCACCGGTAAGATTCTGTAGATTGGGTGCTTTTATACATTTAAGCTGATTTGACCCCCGTTGTCCCTTATATCCAAAAATGGGGCAAAATCTCAACCCCTCCCTCCACAGTACCTTCTTATCGGAGACAAACTCGATCACCCTGAATCGGGGTGCTTCTGAAGTCAGCCTGACTCGGGCTATGTTTCGTGAAGCACCGTGCTTCACTTCAGTCTGGCATCACACTGACTTCGCGCCAGACGGTCAGACTGACATCAGGGTGAGTAACTTTTACTAGAGGCTCACTCAGTTTGAAGGAAATAAATCGCTCATACGAATCAAAGTGTCTTAAACTTTCGTGTTTCTTTTAGTGTTTAATTTTCTTAGCGTTGCCAAATTTCTAATAAAAATTCGGAAATTCGAAGGAAAATAGGCGGACATACAAAGTGTGCGGATTTGCTAAAATGGGCAGAAGTGAGCGGAAATGAGACGCAGCCATCCGAAATCTCGAAGTAATAATGTCTCAGGTCATTTACATAAGATGGGCGATTTTTGCGAGAACAACGGCAACGGTGTGCAGGAAAGGATGCATTGGCACCGGAATGCAATTTACAGCAGTGTTGCCGAAACTCCGAAAGGTTGTTTCGAGGGAGGAAGTTGGCGGCGTAGCGTGAGGGGTGACTGCGGGGTTGTACGGCGCGGGGATAGGGGGGGGGGGCGGGGCACGGCGGTGGCTTTGACGAGGGGACGGGTGGAGAAAGGTCGAACTGGGTCGCGACCCAATTCGGCTTCTGCTACCGTCTCTGGTCTCTGATTAATCCGTTCGCTTACAATACTGCCGTGCTACGGAAGAAAGCCGTATCAACATTCGCACCTCGCCAAATTGCCCTTTTAAAGTATCAATTTGTGAGAAAGATTAGGAGCATTTCATCTTGAAATTTTCAGACGCTTTAGATCTTATTGGGAGGAAAACTCTCAGAAAAATTGGACGGAAAATATTCACAAGCTTTACTGAAAATTCTTATTTTATCCAAGGAGAAATTTGGCAACGTCTGAAGGCTCATAAGGCGTTTTTTCTTAGCGGGTTCGTTTCGCCTATTCCGTAGTCCCACAACGAGCGTCCCGGTGTTTGGTGAGCTCCGGTGTCTCATTGCCCGCAAGACCCTCCTTTTCTCGCAATGATCTTTATAGTCCGAGAGCCAGACGACTTTGAGTGACAAACTCGGGATACATGTTTTGACCCCCTAAATCGATAGCCCTGCATGCACTGAAACGGAAAATTTTTGTCTGCCGCCCTCTAGCCTGTGCCATCACCCTCATCTAGGCCCTCAAAGTGGTCCAAAAAACACCATCTGGTGACAAACTCCTGACGCTCGGCAGACAAGTCTATTATTAAAGATCATACCCAGGGTGACTAGAAAAACTTTGTCTGCCGCCTTCTAGCCTGTGCCATCACCCTCATCTAGGCCCTCAAAGTGGTCCAAAAAACACCATCTGGTGACAAACTCTTGACGCTCGGCAGACAAGTCTATTATTAAAGATCATACCCAGGGTGACTAGAAAAACTTTGTCTGCCGCCTTCTAGCCTGTGCCATCACCCTCATCTAGGCCCTCAAAGTGGTCCAAAAGACACCATCTGGTGACAAACTCCTGACGCCTAGTGCGGTTGCAGATGTACTCCTGTGAGCAGCTTGTGTAATAAAGTTTGAATGATACATCATTCTCTTCGTTTTTTTCGTGTAGAATCCGATTTTCGATGTTGTCAAGTCCAAAAATGATGCTGGTGCCCCCAATTCAAGATGGCGCCCAAAATGGCCGCCCCGGGGGTCAAAATTCCAAAATTTGAGAATATTGTCGAGTTTGGTATCCATTTATATGTAATTTTGGTCGTAGAATTCATATCTGGTGTCAAAAAATAATTTCAACCCCTTAGGGTCCGTCAAATCCAAGATGGCGGCCAAAATTTCAACTTTAATGATAATGGACCTGTTGCAAACTTTTGCTAGAGCAAAAATAAGAGTTGTTTCTTGTAGATAATGCCTCAAAAATCACGATGAGCGCATCGGCAAAGTCTGAAATGCACTCATAACTTCACAATCTGCGTAAGAAATTTGCGTTTTTTTAAGCTTCCCGCTTCAAAAACGATACTACGGCACAGGTGAACATTTTGTTAGAGGAGTCGCTCCATCGTCGGCGATATTCATCATGGCCGACGCTTGCGCGCAGTTCCGCGCGTAATTCGAGGAGAGTTCAAGGTCAATCAATTCGGGCGTGGAAAATATGAACGTTAACACACCGATTGTTATCTGGTCTAATCCAGTTCAGACGTTATCTCGTCCCATCAAACGTGTTTTGGCGGATTGGCGTCGGCCATGATGATTATTGCCGACGATGGAACGACTCCTCTTACAAAATGTTCACCTGTGCCGTAGTATCGTTTTTGAAGCGGGAAGCTCAAAAAACCGCAAATTTCTTACGCAGACTGTGAAGTTTCAGACTTTGCTGATGCGCTCATCGTGATTTTCGAGGCATTATCTATAAGAAACAACTCTTATTTTTGCTCTAGCAAAAGTTTGCAACAGGCCCATTACCCAAGATGCACCTTTCACTGTCGAATGACGTGTCTTCATTTATGTTAATTAGGTCAGAAAACCTACAAGGGAGGTCTACAATGCCACTGCACCCTATGGAGGGCCAGGGTTCACCCCCTCCTACCCCCAATATGGCCGCCGCGGAGGGCATAAATAGTGACATTCTCTCAGAACGTCATAGTAGGTGTCCATTCCTATGTAATTTGAGGCGTATAAATTCCAAATTTCAAGTCATAAATCGCAAATGTGAGACTTGCAATGGCTTATACCCTATATGGGGCCAGGGGAACCCCCTCAATCCCCTCTTCTTTCTAATATGGCTGCCATGGGGAGCATAAATAGTGAAATTCTCTCAGGACGTCATGTGAGGTGTCGATTCATAACATTGGGACCATATACGTTTTTAGATCCCAGAATTCGTCCGGAATTAAGAAAACACATAACTTCCAAGGGAAATTATGAACTTGATTTATCGACTTTTTTCACCCTGAAATGTCCGCTATTCCAATATTCGCCCACATAGGAACAGTGAAATTCTCTCAAAGCGGCATAGTAGGTGTCGATTTGTTTTAAATCTGAGGCGTGGATTTCGAATCACAAGTCAAAACATGTAAATATCCCATATATACGGCAACCGCTTTGGCCTACATTTTGGACTAAAAATGCTGCTTGGGTTCATTTTTGTCGAAAGAGCTAGAAATGAATTGGTGATTTTAATGGTAATTGACAAATTTTACGCGTATTCTTTTTCTATGTACGCAAAGGACTCAGATGGGCGTCTGTTTTTTCATTTTTAAAAATTCCCACAAAAATATAATTTTTTTGCCGACGAAGTATGTATCTGCATTCAGAGTTCCTATGTTATTGTTTATGAACGCACTCAGTTTAATTGCAATTAAAACAACTGGATAATTGAGTGCTTTTTGTAGCGCAGGGTTTCGTCTCCTAGTAGAAGCGACACCTACAGTTTCCTGCGTTATCTGCAACAAAACGCACGCTCCTGCTAGAAGAAAATCGATTACAAAAAGAACCATCTATTATCCAGTTATCTAATAATGAAAGAACCAGAAACCAATATGAATCCTCTGTGTACATTTGAAAAAGAACACCGGTGAAATATGTCAATCACCATTAAATTATCCGATTCATTTCCAGCTCTTTCGACATAACTGAACCCATCCCAAGATGCATTCTTTATTCCAAGATGAAGGCCAGAGCGATTGCCATGCTTAAGTGTTTTTGTCACTTTGAGATATTGACGATTTCTGACTTAAAATTCGGAATCTACGCCTCAACTTACATGAGAATCGACACCTCACATGCCGCTTTGAGAGAATTTCACTGCAACTATGTCCCCCCGGCGGCCGTTTTGAAGAGGGTACGGGGCTACTCCTGGCCCGCGTAGGGTGAAATGGCCTCAACCTACATGAGAATCGACACCTCACATGCCGCTTTGAGAGAATTTCACTGCAACTATGTCCCCCCGGCGGCCGTTTTGAAGAGGGTACGGGGTTGCTCCTGGCCCCCCGTAGGGGTAATGGCATTCCAGACCTCTAATTTGCGATTTCCGACTTGAAATTCCGAATCTACACCTCTATTTACATTAGAATCGACACCTCACATGCCGCTTTGAGAGAATTTCACTGCAACTATGCCCCCCCCCCCCGGCGACCGTTTTGAAGAGGGTAGGGGCTGCTCCTGGCCCCGCGTAGGGTGAAATGGCATTCCAGACCTCTAATTTGCGATTTTCAATTTGGAATTCGGAATATAAGCCTCTACTTACATAAGAATCGACACCTCACATGACGTCCTGAGAGAATTTCACTATTTATGCCCCCCATGGCAGCCATATTAGAAAGAAGAGGGGATTGAGGGGGTTCCCCTGGCCCCATATAGGGTATAAGCCATTGCAAGTCTCACATTTGCGATTTATGACTTGAAATTTGGAATTTATACGCCTCAAATTACATAGGAATGGACACCTACTATGACGTTCTGAGAGAATGTCACTATTTATGCCCTCCGCGGCGGCCATATTGGGGGTAGGAGGGGGTGAACCTTGGCCCTCCATAGGGTGCAGTGGCATTGTAGACCTCCCTTGTAGGTTTTCTGACCTAATTAACATAAATGAAGACACGTCATTCGACAGTGAAAGGTGCATCTTGGGTAATTATCATTAAAGTTGAAATTTTGGCCGCCATCTTGGATTTGACGGACCCTAAGGGGTTCCTTTCACTGTCGAATGACGTGTCTTCATTTATGTTAATTAGGTCAGAAAACCTACAAGGGAGGTCTACAATGCCACTGCACCCTATGGAGGGCCAAGGTTCACCCCCTCCTACCCCCAATATGGCCGCCGCGGAGGGCATAAATAGTGACATTCTCTCAGAACGTCATAGTAGGTGTCCATTCCTATGTAATTTGAGGCGTATAAATTCCAAATTTCAAGTCATAAATCGCAAATGTGAGACTTGCAATGGCTTATACCCTATATGGGGCCAGGGGAACCCCCTCAATCCCCTCTTCTTTCTAATATGGCTGCCATGGGGGGCATAAATAGTGAAATTCTCTCAGGACGTCATGTGAGGTGTCGATTCTTATGTAAGTAGAGGCTTATATTCCGAATTCCAAATTGAAAATCGCAAATTAGAGGTCTGGAATGCCATTTCACCCTACGCGGGGCCAGGAGCAGCCCCCTACCCTCTTCAAAACGGTCGCCGGGGGGGGGGGGGCATAGTTGCAGTGAAATTCTCTCAAAGCGGCATGTGAGGTGTCGATTCTAATGTAAATAGAGGTGTAGATTCGGAATTTCAAGTCGGAAATCGCAAATTAGAGGTCTGGAATGCCATTACCCCTACGGGGGGCCAGGAGCAACCCCGTACCCTCTTCAAAACGGCCGCCGGGGGGACATAGTTGCAGTGAAATTCTCTCAAAGCGGCATGTGAGGTGTCGATTCTCATGTAGGTTGAGGCCATTTCACCCTACGCGGGGCCAGGAGTAGCCCCGTACCCTCTTCAAAACGGCCGCCGGGGGGACATAGTTGCAGTGAAATTCTCTCAAAGCGGCATGTGAGGTGTCGATTCTCATGTAAGTTGAGGCGTAGATTCCGAATTTTAAGTCAGAAATCGTCAATATCTCAAAGTGACAAAAACACTTAAGCATGGCAATCGCTCTGGCCTTCATCTTGGAATAAAGAATGCATCTTGGGATGGGTTCAGTTATGTCGAAAGAGCTGGAAATGAATCGGATAATTTAATGGTGATTGACATATTTCACCGGTGTTCTTTTTCAAATGTACACAGAGGATTCATATTGGTTTCTGGTTCTTTCATTATTAGATAACTGGATAATAGATGGTTCTTTTTGTAATCGATTTTCTTCTAGCAGGAGCGTGCGTTTTGTTGCAGATAACGCAGGAAACTGTAGGTGTCGCTTCTACTAGGAGACGAAACCCTGCGCTACAAAAAGCACTCAATTATCCAGTTGTTTTAATTGCAATTAAACTGAGTGCGTTCATAAACAATAACATAGGAACTCTGAATGCAGATACATACTTCGTCGGCAAAAAAATTATATTTTTGTGGGAATTTTTAAAAATGAAAAAAACAGACGCCCATCTGAGTCCTTTGCGTACATAGAAAAAGAATACGCGTAAAATTTGTCAATTACCATTAAAATCACCAATTCATTTCTAGCTCTTTCGACAAAAATGAACCCAAGCAGCATTTTTAGTCCAAAATGTAGGCCAAAGCGGTTGCCGTATATATGGGATATTTACATGTTTTGACTTGTGATTCGAAATCCACGCCTCAGATTTAAAACAAATCGACACCTACTATGCCGCTTTGAGAGAATTTCACTGTTCCTATGTGGGCGAATATTGGAATAGCGGACATTTCAGGGTGAAAAAAGTCGATAAATCAAGTTCATAATTTCCCTTGGAAGTTATGTGTTTTCTTAATTCCGGACGAATTCTGGGATCTAAAAACGTATATGGTCCCAATGTTATGAATCGACACCTCACATGACGTCCTGAGAGAATTTCACTATTTATGCTCCCCATGGCAGCCATATTAGAAAGAAGAGGGGATTGAGGGGGTTCCCCTGGCCCCATATAGGGTATAAGCCATTGCAAGTCTCACATTTGCGATTTATGACTTGAAATTTGGAATTTATACGCCTCAAATTACATAGGAATGGACACCTACTATGACGTTCTGAGAGAATGTCACTATTTATGCCCTCCGCGGCGGCCATATTGGGGGTAGGAGGGGGTGAACCCTGGCCCTCCATAGGGTGCAGTGGCATTGTAGACCTCCCTTGTAGGTTTTCTGACCTAATTAACATAAATGAAGACACGTCATTCGACAGTGAAAGGTGCATCTTGGGTAATTATCATTAAAGTTGAAATTTTGGCCGCCATCTTGGATTTGACGGACCCTAAGGGGTTGAAATTATTTTTTGACACCAGATATGAATTCTACGACCAAAATTACATATAAATGGATACCAAACTCGACAATATTCTCAAATTTTGGAATTTTGACCCCCGGGGCGGCCATTTTGGGCGCCATCTTGAATTGGGGGCACCAGCATCATTTTTGGACTTGACAACATCGAAAATCGGATTCTACACGAAAAAACGAAGAGAATGATGTATCATTCAAACTTTATTACACAAGCTGCTCACAGGAGTACATCTGCAACCGCACTAGGCGTCAGGAGTTTGTCACCAGATGGTGTCTTTTGGACCACTTTGAGGGCCTAGATGAGGGTGATGGCACAGGCTAGAAGGCGGCAGACAAAGTTTTTCTAGTCACCCTGGGTATGATCTTTAATAATAGACTTGTCTGCCGAGCGTCAGGAGTTTGTCACCAGATGGTGTTTTTTGGACCACTTTGAGGGCCTAGATGAGGGTGATGGCACAGGCTAGAAGGCGGCAGACAAAGTTTTTCTAGTCACCCTGGGTATGATCTTTAATAATAGACTTGTCTGCCGAGCGTCAGGAGTTTGTCACCAGATGGTGTTTTTTGGACCACTTTGAGGGCCTAGATGAGGGTGATGGCACAGGCTAGAGGGCGGCAGACAAAAATTTTCCGTTTCAGTGCATGCAAGGCTATCGATTTAGGGGGTCAAAACATGTATCCCGAGTTTGTCACTCAAAGTCGTCTGGCTCTCGGACTATTACGTCAAACGCGAGACGAAACGGGCTCGGCTGTTAGGCCATAAAAGGAGGCGAGGCAGAGCTGTGCGAAGACTTTGACCTCAACTAGGAGGGCAAATGCTCGTTGGAGGGTTCTGTTAAAGTGTTAGCTCTCTTCCCGCACCTCGTAATCGTTGCGATACAGCGACAGCATACTATAGAGACTCCGAACTATAACTTTTTTTTTATAACTTTCATCATTTGAGGCGGAAGAAAATCTAAGAATATAATACGGAAAGAAATTCATGATCTGAGGCTTATAGTGTGACAAAATGGATCCACTGGTAGAACCGTCAAGGTTAATATCCTATGATTATGCTTTAGAAGTGGGTGACACTTAAAACCTCGAAGTTGAAACCCTATCAATAAAAAGCTGAAAATGCGAACAGGGTTGTGTCTGGTATTTCTTGTTTTCGTAAGTTTCAGTTTCTGTTCGGCTGCCTGCTTTCAAAAGTGCAGGGTTTTTCTTCTTACAGTTTATCAAGCTTGATTAATAGCAATTTTAATTAATCAAAATTTATTTTATTCTTTTTTCTTCTTCTTTATTTTCGCTTGTTCATAACAGCTGCGAGACGTGAATTATCGATTATCGATATTTTCCCATCGGAGGCTATCGTGAAGAATCGATTATCAAGGTGTTCGCTGCAAACACCCTGTATATCGATCCTTCTCCACATGTTTAAATAGCAGATCAATCGATACATCGCAAAGCACGCCACGACACTGGATCATAAGTAGGAGCGAGCCGGCTCCAAAATGTCCAGAGGATGGGGTGCAGGCCCCACCGAATAGAGGATTTGGGACCGCTCCTAATAATGGGAGGGAAGGAAGGCTCAAAAGAGGCCCTGCGAGATTTCTCAAAAATTGCGAAATGGGGCCTCAGCGCGGCTTTTTTGGCCAAAAGTGTAGGAGGCGATCACAATTCAGCCCCTCGGCCGATCCGCCCTTGATCATGAGAGATAATGATGTATATCTTTCCTCTCCCCTCTGCACAACGTGCAAGGAGAAATCCAACCGAGAAAACCTACGGAGTTTCCGGAATATTTGGTGACCTTGCTTGTGAATAAAATATTTCAACACGTTCCGCTGCGGACAGGAACAATAAACGGGGAAAAGAACAAGGGGAGGGCCGGAGTCGCTAAAATATTGAAAAGCCAGGCGTGGGTGAAGGGGCATGGTTGTTGAGTAGCCGCGAAAATCCACGGTTCTCAGATATCTGAAACATACTATCGGATGTTTCAGGGAAATTTGGCTGGTATCAGAGAAAAAAGCCCGCGGGTAAGGAGGGTGGAGGGGGAGGCGACAAAGACGGGCAAAAGGAATGCGTCGATGCATAAATAATTGGCTGCGTGTAGCGCAAACAAGAGGAAGAATAAGCAGAGGGAACTTCGGAATGGGAGGAGAGGAAAGAATGGGTCTGCGTGTGCGAGATAGGGAATTGAACACAGCAGCTGGAAAGTTGGGAGCAGCTGGACCACTTGGACGTATTTCTGTCGAACGGAACTATGTGCATTACGACGTGAGCCCTGTTATGCATGTATTCTTATTAGTCTCAGGGCTCATGTCTTGATGCACATAGTTCCGTTCGGCAGAAATACGTCCATTTGGTTGCCATGGTTGCCGTCCACGTTCCACCCCAATTTTAATGCGATTGAAAATGAAATTTCTTCTTAAAAATGACGAATGAAACCTCAAAATTGGAAGCGATTGGTTGGAATCCCATTATGTTGTTCACTGAAAGTTGAATGCATTTTGAATGAAAGTAAAGCAGTGACGATAAGAACAATAAAAGTGTTTGAAATGATCAACGATACAGTTCCAAATCATGGATAATAATAAAGAAGAAAAGTAAAAGGGTAGATAGTCTTAAAGCATCTTAAATTTTTGGGCAAAAGACACTTTAGAAAAAAAAAAAGATATATGTAAAATCTTTCTAAGATTAAAAAACCACCCAAGAGAGCGTCATTAAGATTATAATCAGACTAAATTGATAGAACCGTCACCAATCACCTACCGGTCAGAACTAAGAGTAGATCTGGTCATCTGCTTTGTAATCACGGGTCAATCTTACCAACGGTCATCAAATTCGAGTGCTCAAGAAGGGTGATATCATTAATACATATATATACGGCAGAATCTCTATGAAACTAACCCGGATTAAATCTCCTCCACCGTAACAAATCTTCTCTCAGAAATAAAATTAGCATTTCGCAGAGGGCGGTATTTATTTAAGTTTGATATTAAATTTTTTTCATCGGTAATGTAATTTCCACTGTGAGATAATCAACGGAAAATTGGAACAAGTAGAGAGCTCCACCGACTTTCCACCAGAGAGTAAATCTCAGAATAAATGTAAAATATTGATGGGGACGGAGATAGAGCGAAGGACAGGACGCGCGTTGATGTGATGACGGCGCAGAGATACAACTATTCGTGCTTGATGGATGTCCGTGTCGCATGTGCAAAATTGAAGGCGCTATGGCGCGAGGCGTGAACTCACAATGCTCCGCTCTTTACTGCCAATAAGCTGTGGCGTGGCTCAGATTCGGGAGAAAAGTTAAAAACGAGGCCCGATAACGTCACTTCTATCTTCGGCTGTGTTGATGCTCGATTTCTCTTTCTTTTACAAAGTTCGGCGTCTGATTCTTTTTTAAGGATGTATTTGTAGACTTAAAGCTTGTATGCACCGACCCCATTAACTCACGGGACTTGTATTTTTTAAAAGCCCCAACCTGGCCCGTCTTGGGCATATTCTAAGGGCTGAAATAAGGTGACCCTAAGCAGGAACAAAAAATCCGTTGAATATCATGCGAGGCTGTTGGGAAAACTTGAAGCAATTTGTTCCTTGGAAAATATGGCAGATTACTTAAAGGGACCATACGCGAATCTATAGACACATCGAACGGGGGTGGGCGTAAGGGCGGTGGGTCCTGGGGCCTCCCCCAAAATTTTTTTGAATCTTTGAAGCATATTTATGCAGTTTTAGTCAATTTCGTCATGAATAATTGCGAAACGAATTCGTCTTTTCCTGTTTCTTCTTCCGTTCCTTCCTTTTTTCTTCCTTCTCTCTTTCTCCCTCCTTTTTTTCGGGCGGGGAGGCGCACGCCTCCTACGCCCCTCTCCCCTTGGATCTGCCTATGAAAGTGACATTTACCCTTCATTTCACGTAGTGTTTTCACTACCATCATTACAATCACTGCTATTTTGTGTCCGTGACTAATTCTTCTCTTACCTCATATTCTCTCTCGATTCCGCGAAACAATCCAGAAAAAATATCAGCTGGGGACTGACAGATATGAAATTATGAGGTTAAAACACTCTCAATTGAAATCGTTGAGCAGTTTGAGCTACGAAGAGGTCAAACAATTAGTTTTATGATGCCCTGTAATTCCAAATCTTGAAGTTTATCGCTGATTTTTCACTGAAACCCATCGTACAAAATTGATTGAGGGCTCAAACGAAAAAGATTTGACCAACTTGTAAACTTTGACTTCGTATCAAAATCGATGGTACCGGAGATCTCACGAGAAGTCAAAACGTTATGAGAATTAAATGTAGACACCTATTTTTAAACGTTTCAATTTTCCTGTTTCATAACGGTAAAAAGAATCACCGTACATTTCATTCATAGAGTCCATCGTCATGTCTTCCTCTTCCCTCTTGATATGTTTCGTCTTAAAAAAGTGATAATTTTACTCATTTCCCCTCTACTTCTCTCTTTATCATCTTCTTGTTATCAATGCTGAGTAATGAAAAAGAACTAATTGGAAATTGCAATCAAATTTCGATTTTTTTTAGTGAATCGATGATAAAGTTGTGCGGCATTTATGACTGTCAACATGATTCATCATCCTTTATTAAGTCCGGTCAATCATGATTGCCCCGCTTTTGGGGCGTATTCACCACTTTTACAGCAGCAGTGGGACAATAGATTATCACATTAAATTTTCAATCTCCGTTCGCACACTTTTCGGCAGTTTTGCACGGAAATGCAACATGAGCTGAAACTGCACTACTAACCACTGAAAAAGCTGCAAACCGGATTTGAGTGCAGTCTGGACCCATCCTAAATAAGTTCTCAGGGTTAAACAATCAAACCCGAGGGGTACGTTCTATGGACAAAATTGAGACTTTTTGTCAGTTTAAAGTGTTTTTTTTTTTTTTTTTTTATTTTTTTTTTTTATTTATTTTTTTTTTTTTTATTTCAGAAGTCTCCCTCTCTACGGTTAGAGGGGCGTCAAGGATCCCCCCCAAAAAACAAAAAAAAAAACAAAATGGTGGGAAAAATCAGCTTTTGCTCTGAATGTTGGCAACGGTGGGCCAAAAAGTACAAATATTCCCAAAATTGTCTAGTGCCTAGATTTGTCTCTCTATTTCTCTTCTCTTTTGTGCTGACACCTTCAAGAAAAAAAATCAACGAAAGAGGATATTTGTCAACATGAAACAGGCGATTTTCTTAGAGCCGACTCATGCTGTCGAACTCCTAATTTTCAACTTTCCCAGCCGATTCAATCAGTAAATTTATCACCAACTTTTTCCTCCAGACTAAGTTGTTGAGTTCATTAGTATTAGTGGCGTGGCGTGCTTTGCGATATATTAATTGATCTGCCATTTAAATCTATGGAAAAGGATCGATTATCAAGGTGTTTGCAGCGAATACCTTGATAATCGATTCTTTACTACAGCCTCAAATGGAGCAATATCGATAATCGATCATTCACGCCACGCCACTGATTAGTATCACTCAACTGCTAAGAGGAATCGGAATCGTTTTTGTTGTAGAGGGAAAAAGTTTGAAAAACCATCCCTCTCTTCTCTAAAAAGGTGACAGGAAGCAGAGCAAACGGAGATTGAAACGCGAGGGGCTTTCAAGAGCGTGTCCCGGGTAACACAATGATTGACGCACGTTATATGAAGCGAAAATTGCACGTTAAAAATGTCGAAATTTAAGTTTAGATTCTTTATTTATCTTTTAGGTTACTTATAACGTACAGAAAACATTATATGCGTAATTCGCATAGCATCGACACGCCTTTCATGGAGAGGCGGATCTAGCAATTTGGCAACACTGGATTTCCTCAGTTTAAACCTATGTTGAATAATCGATTATTGTCGGAGCACCTGGCCCCAATTAGTATCGATACATTTCTATTGGTTTAAATGTAGAAAAACAATGTTGCCAATTTGTTGAATCCGCCAATGCTTTCATTTCCATCATTTTACTTAAGAAAATGAGACGAAGCTCAGCCGGAGCACAGTGGATCGAGTCAATTAGAGAGGTCGGACATGCAATTTTTTACTTGAACTGCGAATGATGTTTATTTCGCCACATTTTAAATTTCAAGGGGTTTTCACACGAGAAAATTTCACGAGGAAACCAATGGAACCGTTTTTAGAATCTCAAAGTTTTGTATAAACGGAGTAATAAGGCTTCTAGGACTTTATGTCCACCTACCTTTCGTCCATTAAATAAATGTCCACCGCTATTTATGTCCACTAAACATTAAGTCCAGTCTATATTAAGTCCACATGATTTAATGATCAACCATGAATATGTCCAAAATTGTCCAAATTGTGGACATGTTATGTCCACATTTTTTTCCTCTCATTTAAATGACAGGAACCACCTCAAAAATAAATAATGCATACTACTACTACCTTCATTCTTAAAAACATTTCATTCATGAATCAAGTCATGAAAGAGAACAGACTCTAAGAGCAGATAAAAACATATGTTCATATGTACACTGTACGGATATGATAAGATGAAAACCGAAGTGGGAGCCTAGGAAACGCTCCAATGCCAAATTAAACATTTTTCAGTAACAGATGCTGTCAAAATTGAAAGTCCTCTTCAACTAGTTATTTCGTGCGCCTTTAATCTTGTAGGATACTGTGCAACGCCTCTGACGCGAAATAGTTGCTTAAATTAAGCGTTGCGGCGCGGCAGGCAACCAGCGTGACACGCGCATAGGCGCCTACAAACCTAACGGGATACTTCACGCGCTGAGCAATGCGTGAAATATCCCGTTAGGTTTGTAGGCGCCAGTGCGCGTTCTGCGCTGCTAACACGCCGCTCCTCTCTGAGTTAGGCTCTAATATTTAAACTCGCGGAGTCAGCGTTTTTCTACTCGTGATTTTGAAATGTTTGCACTCTCTGCATTGATTATTCCCTTGTAAACTAATGAAAAAGAAATATGTACTATTGGAAAATATAATGTGTTTTTTGTAAATATAAGAGTAGTTCCGTGTCAAATTTAATGATTTCCAAAGCATTCAAATTTATTATTTTATGTTTTGGGCCTTTACCGTGCTGCAGCGTGGTATAAGCGGAACTAAACGCTCAAAATTGGACGTATTTGACTCAAGAAGGTCGATGTACAAATAAGTTAAAAACTAAAAATTGCGTTCTTCTTAGTTTTTTTCCTCTTTTATTAATTTTTGTATTGTTTCTTTTATCACAACTATGGCTCATTGAGATTCATATCAATGCCATTGCTTGGAAAAGGTTTTACAAATATTTACCACGTATTGTAAATGTTTTTAAAATGAAGTAATCAATGTCATTAAAAAAAAAAGAATGTACGTTTAAGGCATATTTTATATCGGAAATTTACCAAGATTCACAAATTACCAAGAATTCAGGGTTCTATTTGATCCCAGTTTTTTCTTTGGTAAAATTACCATTTATGGAATTGGTAATTTTACCGAGAAATCTCGATGAAAGTATTGAACTTTCTCGGTAATTTTACTTGGCCTTGGTAAAAACGCCAATATTTTTTATCGACTGTGGTAGACCTACCGAGATAAAATGGCAAAGTTACCGGAAATTGATCACCAATAAAAGTGGTATTCTTACCTTAAAAAACATTAAAAATACCGGTTTTTAGCTAAGCTTACCAGTCTGTCTTGATAAAATTACCAATAATTGGTAAAAAAAGTGAGATGGTAAAGGTACCAAAGGACCTTGGTAAAACCGCCGAGAATTTTTACTTTTTTTTCAGTGTTGAAGTGTAAAATGATGCGACGGTTACAAAATAGCCACCACGCTTTCGCACAGCGCAAAAATGAGCAAGATATCGTCTTCTCGGGTGTTTTGGAACAAAATTAGTGAAAACTTCGTGTAACTTGGCTTGACATATAAAGTAAGGGGAAAAATAAGTTCTCTTATAATCCTGAAAACACATTTAAATATGGCTGACCGTCTTCAATTCCAATCGAAAAATATTAGGTGCCTTCAATGCAGTGGATATACAATTTGAGCTACTTCGGCGTTGATATAGTAGTTGTATCACGCAGTTTGGTGATGTGAGAGCAGCAGCCCGATTGTTGAAATTTATGTCGGCACGACAAGAACCGAAAATCGATCTATTACACGGCGCAGATAGGGCTATCGACGGTGAAACTACCAAACCACGTATCTCGTTTGCGGTGTTTAAAAATCTACGCTCACATTTTATTTTTTTGAAGTAGACCAAATTAATATCATTCCTTGGAATTTTCACGGAATTTTCTCCACACAAAGAGGAAAAATCACAGAAATTTTCAAGGCTGGATGTTAAGTAGTTTTTCATTTAAAAAATAAAGTATGACAGGAAGTCTGCGACGTCGCAAAACGAGATACGTGGTTTGGTAGTTTCACCGTCGCTATGTCTTGTCTTATGTTGCCGACGACGTAGCCAGTTAAAGTTTCAACGATCAGGCTGCAGGTTGGATGGGTATGGGATGAATGCACAGTTCACCATGCTTGCAAAAAGAAAAAGGTGTGTAGATTCCGAGTATATCAAAAAGAAGACATTTGCGATACAAAAACAACGCTTGCGATGTAAAATACCAATGTTATACTCCGCGCACTCATACGTATAAAATGGACGGTGACGCAGCGCTATCTTTCTGCAGCGACGGGACCCGTTAAAAAGCGGCGTCAAGGGGATTTGCATTTAATTCCCCCAGAGCGTAATTGAATTACTCGTTTTTTGCGCCAAAACGGTTCAACTCGAATACTTAGAGTCGAGTCTGTCAGTTTTGTGAGTTTTTTGTTGCATTAAAAAGGGATGCTGCGAAATTTCGCGCGGAACGTAAGCTCTCCGTGAAAAAAAATATTTATACTGATTTGGCAACAGCACCCAAAGTTCAGGCGCACAGAATCGTGGGATAGGGTACACGGTGCCGGAATTACAAACACCATGAGTGAGAGTTACAGTGTTGCCAGCGATTCGCATACATTTCACGCGAATAAATTATTTCAATAATCGTCAGGTAATTACCGGCTATTCGTGCGTTGACAATTTTTACCATTTTAAGACTTTTCTTATTAGCCATGGACTATTTCTCCTGGAAGAGTTGGTGACTGATCGATCATAAGGGGACCAAGTTGCTTGACAGGAGTCAGGACTCACCTATTTTTAGAAAGAGATTTGCTTCATTGGCGGATCCAGCAAATTGGCAACACTGTACTTTCTCCGTTTAAACCTGTGAAAATGTATCGATTTTTAGAGGGGCTAGGTGCTCTGACAAGAATCGATTATTTAGCATAAGTTTGAATGAAGTCAATATGGTGCTGCCAAATTGCTGGATCCACCTCTGAGTTTCTTCTTAGCGCATTGCCCGATAGTCACGATCTTGAATTGATTTGGTCCAAAACGGAAATGACCGCCTTACAGTGGTAATTTTGCACGTTGGCAACACTGTTTTTCCTCCATTTAAATCCGTTAAAAATATCGATTTTAGGTGAGGCGAACTGCCTTACCGAGGATCGATTGTTCTACATATATTTAAATGGAAGAAACACAATCTAGCCAATTCTCAAGAATCGCCACTGCCCCCTCGTTGAATTCTTTAAGCCCGAATTAAAATCTGCGCCACACTCCTTCAATTTAACTAGTACACTACCGGAAAAGCAGCAGTGCGGAGTACATCTAAAATATCGTCACCTTCCGGCAAAGTATCGCGAGCGCCGTTTCAAAATTTCCGCCGCCATTTTATTTTTTTACAAAGAAATTTTTGGTTGCATCTGTGTGAAAATTTCACTGAATTTTATCGGCAGCACAAAGAAAATTCAGTGAAATTTTCGGGCAGCTTCGTTGAACAATTTCTCTGTAAAAAAATAAAAAGGCGGGGAAAATTTTGAAATGTCGCAAGGCGCTTGTGATACTTTGGCCGGAAGGTGACGATATACTGTCTGCGGGCCGATTATTGAAATTGATAGACAAAGCGATAGACAGAGAGGATATAGGAAGTATAAAGCGATGTTATTGGTTAAAACGGGTGGTTCCTATAGACTAAGGGAGAAGATGATAGACTAACTGTCGGGTCTCTCGTGGGTTGCTGTTAGTTAGCCTATTACTTACCTCGTTTGTCCATTGCAACCACCCGCTTCCACCAATAGGAACCCTCCACATCTCTTTCGTCTTCTTTGTCTATAGCTTTGTCTATCAATTTCAATAATCGGCCTGCTGGTCGCTAGAGTCCCTTTATACCCAGAGTTACGACAACTCACTTTTGGTTGGGCCAGGGTTGGGCTGAAAGTGGCCTAAAAAAAAATCCAATTCTGATTGGTTCTCGCTCATGGAGGCCGAAACGAGTGCACCAAGATGGCGGTACCTCGTATGTGAAGAAGAATAATGAAAATATTACCTAATTGTGGTTTATCAAGAGTAAATTGTTATTTCCATAGGTCCAAAATGAAAATAGATTAAGAAATTATTCACAAACCAATCTCATTTTCTTTTTAATCGATCACTTTGTTGATGTTGTTTTTGTGTGACAGACATCGCAGGATTCCTGATCCTTAACCCTCAATATCGTTCGTTTGGGTGCACTCGTTTCGGCTTCCATGGCCAGCCAAGGCCGGCTGCCAGTCAGCTGATAATTGAGTTGTCGTAACTCTGGGTGTAAAGGGACTCTACTGGTCGCCATGTACCCTTGAAAATATTATGGGCTCATCTGATAGGCGATCGATGTAGACCTGGTTGAGTGACGTCACGGCCGAAATATAGGCAAGGAAATGATTGGCTTCGGTAGGCGTCGCGTCCGGGTAGCCGGTGCGATCGATGGCCCATTACAAACGCGAAGTGGCTGAGTGTCGCCGCGGCTCCTATCAAAGGCGAGTCCTTTGAGATATAAACAACTGGCTTTTATTAAAAATTTACCCGAGAGACCCGGAGTCAGAAAACAATATCAGAGAAACTTCTCCCAATTCAATCGACGACGGTCAGAACGCACCGTTATTTATAGCTCCCTCCGTCTGCTTTTGTCAGTTCCTGTGTCCCACGTCCTCAAGTTCTCCTCCTTCTCCCTGGCTTTCGTTTCAAGGCCGAGTAGTTCTACAGGGTTGCCACAGTCAGGGAAAACCGAGAAGTGTCGGGGAATTTTTAAAGTCAGAGGAAACCGGGAAATGTCAGGGAAAATTTGTTAAATCACCTTCATTTGCCTTCTAGAATGGGTTTGAGGTTTCGAACAACAAATTTTGCCCGAAACTATTTTCAATTATGCCTTCTTAACCATCCGTCACATCTTCGATTGTCAGGGTATTTCACCAAAATGTATCAGGGAAATAAGGGAAATGTCAGGGAATTTCACTTTCTAAATTCTGAGGCAACCCCGGTTCTACCTCCAGTAGTTCAAGGATACCGAGGTCCCATCTCAGTCCTTACTTGCCCCATAGAGAAAATACAGAAGGTGTTGGCAAGCGGAGAAATGTACTTTTCTACGTCACGGTTAAAAATGAAGCCGCCCCTCCAATTGGTTCGCGGAAAAACCGAGACCTCTTTGAAATTTAAAAAGAAGCGGAAAAGGTTGAGAGGCTCCCACTTATTTTGGCTATAAAAACTCGTAAATGACTTTCTACGTTTCAGTATGTTTTTCTATCAATGTTCGACTGTAACTGAAAATAATTTGTAAGTAAAAAATATATATTTCATATAATAACAACTTTTATCTTGACTCGTCCCGTTTTGAAGGTATGAATGTTGAATTACGTTCTGTGCGTCAAAAAAGCAAAAATTCGAGTCATGGTAACTAATGTTCAATTATATGATTTTCAATGTTAGATTCAATGGTGATGTAGGTCTTTATACAGGTTCCATCATGTAATCAAAATGTAAAAAATGCAAAATGTAATCCAATTAGGAATTACAATTAAAACACCTAACTGCACAGGGAAACTTATGACACATTTCCATGTCCAAAAGGCAAAAGCATGCATCTCCATAGCGGTGTTTAAAAATGTCCTCTCCCATTTTATTTTTCGAAGAGAAACAAGGCAACTTCATATCTTGAAAGCACAGAATATTCTACTAACAAAGTGGGAAAATCAAGAAAGTTCTCAAGGAATTATGATGACTAGTTTTCCGAAGAAAATTTATAATACAGCAGGAAGTCTTCAACGTCGTAAACGGAGATACGTGGTTTTGCACTTTAGTCGTCGGCATCAGTGGCGTTGCGTGAAATGCGATATATCGATTTTTATGCCATTTAAACCCATGGTAAAGAATCGATCATTAAGGTGTTTGCTGCGAACACCCTGTTTATCGATCCTTTTCCATAGGTTTAAATGGCATAACAATCGATGTATCGCAAATCACGCCACGCCACTGATCGGGGGCTGTTTCTAACACAAGCCAGAAATTGTAGTTCCTCATTGCAAAATGCAGTCCAGTCGCGGAGTAAAATTGGAACAAGCTACACCTTTCACTCTTACTATATGCAATAGCACAGAGGGTTCTGGCAATGCCAGGGGGTTGAATATAGCATCGCAAAATATTATAACCTTTCTCATATATTTATAGAGGAACGGGAGAACGTATTTGAAAGGCCCCACTTTACCCTCCTAACAATTTTGGGGCAAAAGTTAATAACAGGGATGAATGAATACTGAACCAGGAGGAACCTGGGTGCCTGTCCCCCACTAATCTACTGACAAGAAATGTGAGAGATTTTGCCTAAGAAAGTCCGTGAAATATGTATCATATTTGAAATTTTCATTCGATCAATTTTTTGATAAAAACAACTCAGAATTGCTCCTAATTCTAATTTTTTCCAAATTTTCCCAGAAAAGCCCAGCAGACACTCCTTGATGAGGTTTTTTTTAGTGCCACCAAACTCCCCTCGATGAGGTACCCCTCTGGCTCCCACCATAAAAAGTTTCTAGTTCCGTTCATGCGAAGTCGATCAACATTATTGATCTAATTAGAATTCATGAGCATCTTGTCACTCATTTTTTGGGCTTATTATGATGACTGTTAAATGTCGCGTTGAGTGTTTTGCGAAGCGAGTTCGTAAAACTGGGTCTTGAATGCTGGACCGATTGAAAATATATTGTAGACGGAGAAAGAACTCGAAACAGGAAAACGGTTTCATTCGTTTTTGCATGAGCTGATTCAATTGAACTGCATCAGCTTTCCTACTTTCTCCGTCGGCCTTGTCTCCACGAGGCGTTTCACGAGATTTGTCCCAGGGAAAAATCCCACCTACGAAGTTGGGAAAAATATTGAGTTAATCAATATTTTTCCCAGTACCAAGTATGGTACTTGTACCCCTAGGATCCACTGAGAGAAAAAGAAGAAGTGAAAACGAATCGTGCGATATTTTATTCATTACTACATTGTTAATGTTTGTTTAGTTAAAATAATGTGTCTAATTGTCAATTGAGTGCAATTATTATTTTAATCCCGGTTAAATACTCGATTTTAACTAATTTATCTTCCCGCGCAAACTAGTCGCAGGACTGTATGAGCCCCGTCCCGTGGAGACGGTAACTGGGAAAAATCCCAGAAGTTTCATTCCTGCAATTCGAACTTGGGACAAATCCCATGAAAACGTCCCGTGGAGACAAGGCCGTCGACGTGCCCGTTTCATTCAAATTTTAAGGATCATAACATTGTTTATTCCCTTTTTTTGTTTCAGGTGAGGGCTCGATCTTGAAAACTTGAATGTTTACCTGAATGTACTTGAATGGTGCCTACCTGAATGTAAGGTTTACTTTAATCACGTGTTCCATGGATACTGTTATACTACTACATCACAGAGTGCGAGAAATAGATTTGATCTTATCTATGGCATTTAGAGAGATTATTTTATCTCTATTATTCAGATCCAATTCGATCAAACAGAGAATCTTCATAGCGACATCAGGACTAACAGAATCTAAACCATCCAGCAACTTTCCCTAAAGTAAGTAGACCAGCAATTCCAATGCAGGGATGAATTGCATTTTGCAAAAAGGAACCACACGGAAAAAAATTGCTGATTCAACAATTCAATTGCTAAAAACAGTGAGTGCAATGTTTCAACGCAGATTTTACAACAAAAAAATGCTACTTTAACCACCCCCGTGGTTAAATTAGTTTACAATGTGGTTAAAGTAGCATTTTTTTGTTGTAAAATCTGCGTTGAAACATTGCACTCACTGTTTTTAGTAACTGAATTGTTGAATCAGCAATTTTTTTTTCGTGCAGGAGCGTTCTGATGTCGCTAAGATGGTGCACCCTCTTTTACCTTGCAAGTATAAACTGATCATCTAAACAAGTTTTATCCATTACTCACAATGAACTGCAAATACAAGACGATGATTACCCTCGTAAATTTAATTTTCGACATGATTTCAGTAATTTTTTTGAAAAGAATGTAAGTTGCACAATCCTAGCAACACTGGAATGCTCTTGGTTTCCTCCTGCGGGATGCAATCCAAATATGATGAGCCGTCCCTAATACATCTCTCGATTCAGCTAGAGATTAACGAAAGGTGATCATGATCATAGCCTCTAAAAGGTACAGCCTGTGTAGCAGCGCAACGTAGTGGTGGGTCTCGTCCGTAGATCTTTTTGAATCACCTTAATTTGCTCGTTTAAGGTGATTAGACGCCGCATATTTTGTGTTAGAACGGCATGCGATATATCGCATCCATTGGTCACATTTTTTCAGCTACTCATCATTTTTCTCCAATTGTGAAATCGCAATTCTGTTGTCAGGAGACTAAATCACTCACTAACCAATTTTAACAAAGAAATTCAACGTAATAAAGGCGCGGTTTTTTTAGAGAGAAAATATCGCATTCGAGTGCAGTTTCGATATCAGTATCGAATGCGATGTTTTCTCTCTAAAAAAAACACGCCTTTATTACGTTGAATTTCTTTGTTAAAATTGGTAAGTGAGTGATTTAGTCTCCTGCCAACAGAATTGCGATCTCAAAATTGGAGAAAAATGACGAGTAGCTGAAAAAATGGAACGAATTGATTCGATATATCGCATGCCGCTCTGACACAAAATATGGCGTCCATCGAATCACCTTAAACGATGTATTTGCGGCAACTTGAGGTTAAGCGGGCGTCAGGACGTCGCGCGTCGCGTCGAGTCGCCACGAGTATCGAAGAATCAAGAGTGCCTTCAATTGTTGCTGTATGCAATACGCGCATCCACAGAACACGAATAGTTGCATCGCGCCTTCACAGTGAACTCACTGTTTGCTCTTTTTGGAGATCTAGCTAGAAACGGTTGGGAGCCTCTTTGTACTGAGAGTCGGGTCGTGTGAAAATCAAGGAAATTTGCCTTTTTACACTCAAGGGACAATTTTATTTTATTTCAAATCATCGTAACGATTTTCAAGCACTTAACACGAGATTATTGACAATTTCACGGGAAACTGATCATTTTTTACAATGCCGATTTCCTCTTCCATACGTTTAGTATCTCATCTTCATTTGTTTTTTTTTTATTTCTTTGTCTAATACACACTCTCAAGCATCACAATGACCTATATTCCCCCCAAAATTGGTATTAACTCGGGTGAAAAAGCAGTACTATAGAATTAAGAGGAAGCACTACGTAGTATTTTTCACACAAAAAGGACGTAAAAAATCGAATCGACTTACCCATTTTCTTTTTTACTTCATTATCAAGGAATTTTTCACGCGGAATATTCTCGTGATTAATTGCGATATTTTCTCTACGCACAATTTTCTAATTCGTAAAAATTATCAATTTTCATTTTTTTCATGAGCCATTTTACAAATTGAGGCTATTCTCTCTAGAAACACAGCAGCGGACGGAGAAAGAAGAATCGTTCCAGTCCAGGTCTCACCTACCCTCCTCCTTCTCTAGTCCTCGTTACAATTTATACCTTCGTGATAACACTTCTTGCGATCTCTATAACAATGCTAAATTTCCATTAAGACCAAAAAACAGTTTTATCAATAAGTTACATTGTGACTACAACTTGAAATATAGTTGGGACCTGAAACGATTATTCTTTCTCCGTGTGCTGCTGTGTTTTTAGGGAGGGCAGCCTCAAATCGCAAAATAGCTCATGAAAAAAATGAAAATTGATAAATTTTAAGAATTTGAAAGTTGTGCGTAGAGAAGCCTCGTAATTAATCACGAGAATATTCCGCGTGAAAAGTTGAGGTGAGAAGTGAGCGTGAAATAAAGAGGTAAAAAAGAAATTATAGGCAATGCAAAAGCAACGATTACTTCATACCGTGAAACCAACCGGAAATAAACGCACCAAGAAGAAAGTGAAGTTAGTTCAACATTCTGAATGTAAAAAAAGTGTGCGAGAACCTATAAAATGCTAACTTACCCGCCCCAGCAGTTAGTTTTACATCTTGGCATTGCTAAAGTAACTGCTGTGGCGGGTATTTCAGAATTTTATAGATTTTCGCACACTTGTTTTACATCCTGATTGTAAAAAATTTCGGCCCAATCCAAAAAATCTCATTACCTAGTCACCAAAAATAAATAAATAAAAAAAAAAAAAAAAAAAAAAAAAATTGGATTCATCATTGAAAAGTAAGTAATAAATCAAAACGGCTCAATTTTCTCCTTAATGCCCATGCAACATACTATACACCCCCAAAGTTTTTCACACAAAACAATTCAATACCTACAAGGTATGATGGCGTGGAACACGTTTTGATCCATCGCTTTAAAGGAGTATGATATCAAAACGGCCCAACTTCTTTGAAATATGCCCATCTCTGAGCAATAACTCTTTTGAGACCTTCTGACTCATCGCTGAAGAGAGTACGCATTTTCTGTGTGAATTTTCTTCATGATCGACTGGCACTTCTCCTGGATATCTTGCAACTTTTGTTTATATTCTCCTAGTCCAGCTTTAGGATTTTTCTTTAGCCAATCCCAGATTTTATCGCTTTCCTCTTTCATGCAACCCTTGTCAGCCTGGGAGAGCTCGGACTCTGCTGCCTTTAATTCCTGCATAATTTTGTAAGTATAATCCTCTAGTTGATTCCTAGCTCTGGATCGAGCTAAATGCCTCTCATCTTCTTCTTTAAAAAGTTTAGCTTCTAGGATCATTCGTCTGATGTCTCCTTCGGATAAGCGACCCTTTTCATTGGTGATAGTAATGTTTTCAGACTTGTCAGTGCCTATTTCTTCAACTGAAACCGAAAGGATTCCCTCTGCATTCAACTTAAACGAGGCTTCTACCTTAGTCACACCTTTGGGTGCTTTTTTGATACCTTCTAGTGAAAAATTACCCAGAAAATGATTCTCAGAGGCTACTGCACGCTCACCTTCATAGATACTGAAACGTATTACTTCCTGGTTGTCTATTGTGGTTATATATTTCCTTGTTTTTTTACATGGAATCCTGGTATTTCTCTTGATGATAACACTGAATACGTCATTGATGGTATCAGTTCCAAGGGAAAGGGGAGTAACATCGCACAATACTACATCCTTAATTTTGAAGTCATCATTTCCACTCAGTGATGCGGCTTGCACAGCAGCACCATAGGCGACAGCCTCATCAGGGTGAATCGAGTATTTCAAGGATTTACCATCAAAGAAATTCTGGAGCAATGATTGGACCTTTGGAATTCTCGTGGAACCTCCAACAAGAACTACATTATCAATGGCATCTTTTCCTAGTTCAGCATCCATTAAGGCCCTCTCAACTATCGTTAATGTTCTTTGGAACAAGTCAGCACAGAGGTTCTCGAACTTAGCTCTGGTTACTGATGTGTGAAAATCAATTCCATCAAATAAAGCATCAATCGAAATATTGGCTGTTGGCGCCGCTGACAGAGTGTGTTTGGCTCGCTCTGCAGCAGCCCTCAATTTACCTAGTGCTCGAGGATTGGGTGCGAAACCTTTCTTGTGCTTCAGCTTGAATTCTTCGATCAAATAGTTCACCAAAAGGCTGTCGAAGTCTTCACCGCCCAAATGAGTGTCACCAGCAGTCGATTTTACTTCGAATAAAGAACCTTCATCGATGGTCAGAATAGAAACATCAAAAGTACCACCGCCCAAATCAAAGATCAAGACATTCCGTTTACCTTTCATATCAAGACCATATGCCAGGGCAGCCGCAGTTGGCTCATTAATGATTCGCAAAACATTTAACCCTGCAATGGCTCCCGCGTCTTTCGTCGCCTGCCTTTGTGAATCATTGAAGTACGCGGGAACGGTGATAACTGCATCCGTAACTTCACAATCAAGGTAGGCTTCAGCCGTTTCTTTCAATTTGGAAAGGACCATGGAGCTAATTTCTTCAGGAGCAAATTCCTTCACCTCTCCATCATGGTCGACACGAACTTTCGGGTTGCCACCATCATCAATAACAGAGAAAGGCCAATGTTCTATGTCCGCTTGGACCACAGAATCATTGAATTTTCTGCCAATGAGACGTTTCGCGTCAAAAATGGTGTTTTCAGGGTTCGTAGCGGCTTGCATTTTGGCACTGTCTCCAATCAATCGCACTCCGTCTACGAAAGCAACATAACTCGGTGTAATTCTCATACCTTGGTCATTTGCGATGATTTCGATTTTCCCATGCTGCCAAACTCCAACACAAGAGTGTGTGGTTCCCAAGTCGATTCCGATAGCTGGTTTTTCCATGATAGCAATGCTTTGGGAGAGTGAATGTGAGGTATGTAACGTTCTAATGTTGGCTCTTATCACCAAAACAGGAGGGGTAAACTTGAGACGATAAGTCCTTCACTAACGCAAGAGAACGAGTCAAATCAACGGAAAAGAATGTATATTCAACCGCTGACCACTGACAGATGCATGCAATTCCATTTATAGAACTAAACCCATTTCCATGCACTTTCCATGACTACACTTTTTGAGGACTTTCCATGCACTAACAGTTTTCGGTAAGCTATCGAATAATAGCTCTGCTCAAAAGTAGTGTTGATAAGAGAACCCTTATCGATAACTACTTATTAGAATTTGTACAGCAGGCGCGGCGTAAATGAGCTGTTGACATGTTTATACCTATCAGTTTTGTTTTACGCCCTATTTTAATGGGTTTTATGCAATCTTTACCTCCACAGCCGTGACTGAAGTTCGACTTTCAAAACGTCAATAAACGACACAATTATTAATTTTTCTCCCTTATATCTCATTAGTTTCAAATTTCCAGAAAAGTAATTTTAGTTTATATAACGCTGATTCAAAATATCTATACTTGTATATGGTTTTTTCCGACGATCATAGCTGTAGGTTATCCACGTAAACATGCCCACCTTCCGCGACCGAGTGTCTTGCAGGCCCCGAATCTGCTCAACAATTCCATCATAACCGTTTTTTGGGTTCCAAAATGTGTCGTCAAAACTTAATAACTTTTTTAATATTCAACTAAACTCAAACAAGGTGAGCATTATGAGTAGAGCTGAGCATCTTCCACCCAAATATTATAGGGGTTTCGGGATTTACTCCAGGACTTAACTAGCAGTAAAGCTAAATAGAACGCAAACCGTGTAGGCGAGATAATTTTTTTGATGAGATTTTTTGCTGATATGTCACTCTTAAAGTTACTAGATAGAAGTTTCCCACCATATACATTTTATAGTCTTGTTTTTTTAGAAGTTTTTTGAAAAGCACTTCTCAACAATGACCTCCACTAGGGATGTGCATATTTTTGCGCGATATATCATCGTTTCCCCACGAAAAAAGGTAACTACATTTCAGCATTGCAAAATTTCCACTCTCAAATTGCAATTTCAACAGGAAACTTTTGGACATTTTTTAACGGAAAATTTCACCGATCTTTCTTCTAATTTAACTTACTTGAAAATCGGCAAAATTTTAGACGGATAACACCACAATTATATTTCTGTAAAACATTGCATTGTTGAAGTCTAAGACAAAGTATATGTATTAAATCATGAAGCAAATTTTCTCTTCGAAATTTTACGTGAAAAACAATTTACATAGCGGAAAGTTTAGACATCAACCCTGAAACAAAATACAATTGATTACCATTAAAATCAGCAAAAAAACAAACGACGTCATTTGCACATATAAATGAAGTTCCATTAGATCTGCGCTATCAATACTTAACACTTGTTAATCTGGTTAAAGAATTGATCTCCAAACTTCCCGTGTGTAAACTGTTTTCCACGTAAGATTTTGAAGAATAAGTATGAGGCTTTTTTTGTAGTCCAAACCTTGTGCTGCAGACTGATTATTGACATTGATAGACAAAGCTATAGACAAAAACGACAAAAGGGATTTGGAGGGATCCTATTGGTGGAAACGGGTGGTTGCAATAGACAAAGGAGGTAGGTAATAGACTAACTAACGGCAACCCACGAGAGACCCGACAGTTAGTCTATCATTTTCCCCCTTAGTCTATGAGAACCAACTATGTCAACCAATAGGATCGCTCCATACTCCCTATGTCATCTTTGTCTATCGCTTTGTCTATCAGTTTCAATAATCGCCCCGCAGTGGTCCATTTTGCAACGCTGAAATACAGTTACGTTACTCGGTCTGGGAAAGAACGAAATGGAAGATAGAGACGCGGCGTTATACGCGACGCTGGCGGAAGTGACGATGGCATGTTTGGCAACGGTTGAGAACACCAACATGGAGCATGGAGAGCGACTTGAGACCTGCATTGCAGCTGTGACGTCACCCTCAAACCCACAGCCACACAACCAATATCTTGGCGGAACTGCAAACCTGCCGCCTGCCGCCTTGCGGCCCGCAACCCGCGCGACTCGCCTCGTGAATTATCGTGTAATTTCCCCCCATTTCAATAGCTTTATTTTCCTCATTTGTTCGCCAATCCACCCCTTCATTTGTCGTCTCTTAACAATGGGAGGGCTCCCTAGGATTAGGAAGTGTCGCGAGACGGCACCCGCTCTTGTTTCCAGCTTCAAAGCTCAAGACAACGGAACAAAAAATCCGCGATGCTCCCCAAGAAGAGCAAACAAATAAGTTAGACGAAAATGTAAAAAAACCCGCAAGGTCTGTTTATCAAACGTATTTCGTTCAATACAATGCATTTCTAAAAAAAGAAAAGAAAAAAATCCAAGAAACACTGCGCAAATTTCCTAAATTTTGCAATTATTATGGGAACTGCAGTTTTTTACTCACAATCAGTTTAGAAATAATGTACGGACCAAGAATGGAAAAAATAACAAATAAAAAAAACCAAGAAACATCGCAAATTCCCAACATTTTCCGATTATTACAGGAACTACAGTTTTTGAGTCTCAACCAGTTTAGAAACAATGTACACAACATTAGTTTCAGTGGCGTGGCGTGAATTGCGATATATCGATTGTTATGCCTTTTAAACCTATGGTAAAGAATCGATTATTAAGGTGTTCGCTGCGAACACCCTGTTTATCGATACTTTTCCACAGGTTTAAATGGCATGACAATCGATATATCGCAATTCACGCCACGCCACTGATAAGTTTCCCTATGCATATAAGTATTTTTACGGATGAGCCAGAAATTTTAGCTCCTTACTGCAAAATGTGGTTCAAATTTCACAGGATTACACTTATTTCTCATCATTTCTGACATGAAGTAAAGTAGGCTTGAATATGTAAACAAAAATTCATCCAAAAAATTTCTCAAAAATACACGGATATTAGTGCATTGATTAGAATACAGTGTATTTAAATCAGGAGCATCATTTGGGGGAAGGAAGAGGACATATGCTTCCTCTCTCGGCATTTTGATTCTAACTTTTTCTGGAAAAATTTGGGTCTAATTTGATCGCTTCTAGGGCAGATGGGAAAAGTGGCATCCGGGCTCATGCCCAAGGAGGCATGTCAAATCGTACTCTCCACATTTTGGGTGAGAACCAGCCCTACCCCGAGAAACGGAAAAACAATTTGTTCATAAAAACATTCAATTTTGATGTAGAAGACACAAATTTTGACGTAACGATAGTGAGTGTTTTATGCAATTTTAGGAAATAAAACAACTGAAGCTTCTTTCGTTCTAAAAAACCTCTTTTAAATGCTAAAAATATTTTTGATTTATGGTTTGAACATAAAAAATGAATATATTTAAGTAAAATTAAGTTTACATTTTGGATACATGTTCTATCCTTAAAATGTTCGATTTAAATCATACCTTGTATGTACCTTTTTTTTATTTTCATTTTTTATTTTTATTTTTTTAATATTTATATTTTTCAAACGTGGCAGACCTTTGCCAAGAAATGGCATCAATTTCAATATTAATGAGCCGCAGTGGTGTTGAAAGAAGCTGTACAAAAATGAATGACTTAGGAAGAAAAACCAAGAAGCACGCAATTTTTGGTTTTAACCCATTTGTACATCGATCTTTTAGAGTTAAATACGTCCAATTTTGAGCGTGCACCACGCGGCAGCACAGTAAAAGCACAAAATACAACAGAAAAAATTAAGGTGCTTTCGAAATCATAAAATTTGACAGGGAAACAACTTCATATATTTACGAAACACACATTATGTTTTCCTTTAATATTTTTCTTTTTTCATCAATTCGAATGAGAATAATCCATGCAGAGTGTACAAACATTTCAAAATCATGAATTGAATTACGCTGACTCCGCGAGTTTAAATGTTAGAGCCTAACACGGAGCGGAACGGCCAGAGCGATACGCGCGCACTGGCTCCTACAAACCTAATGGGATACTTCACGCATTGCGCAATGCTTGAAGTATCCCCTTAGGTTTATAGGCGCCAATGCGCGTTTCGTGCTGGCCGGCCGCCTGCCACGCCGCGCCGCGGCGGCGTGCCAAGACGCCTCAAGGAACTATTTTACAACAGAGGTGTTGCACAGTATCGTACGAAATTGAAGGCGCTCCAACATGTCAAGAATGCCTGGCATCCTTTAAGAGTACGGACCTTTCCGCGCAAAATAAATCAAGATACTTAGGCACAAAAAGAAAGCGGTAGTCCAAAAAGTCGTCTTAGCATCCGTATTTAATGACGTAAACAAGCGGGAAAGTTCTAATATGTAGGTATTAGAGAAACGCTTAGCTGTTAGGTACAAAGAGGGAATATACACATGTACACAAAGCTCAAGGACAGGATTGAAAGTCAAAAGACGCTGCTCAAAAACTGCATTTCTATGGTAACAGTAACGCAACAGCTGTGTCATATATAGGCGAATTTTAGCAGTTTCAGAAAAAGTCATCACCGGTGGCAAAAAGTTCGTTGAAAGGAACTCAATACCTGAACTTTTAGACATAATAATGAAATAACTATGAACGTTCCAGCAAGGAAAATTTTGGGAATGTTATTTATTTCATCCGCTAATTTATATTTAATAACGTCGAATGGGGTATTATCAGCTAGTACAGAGAAAATTCTAAGAATCTTGTCGGCCATGTTTTGTTGAGTTGGTGAGCCATTCAATCGCTTGAGCGCTCTACTATAGAAGAACACTGGTGGCAAAACGAAAACAAGAAGCGCTTGCTTATCGGCTGAGCGCCTTAACGTTTCGTCTATTTGAGGTGTTTTAGTTTTTCCTCCGTTCTGGAAAACTTCTCTAAAACATTTCGTTGCTTTCAGAGATATTTTTAAGGCGTCATTGTGACATAAGGGTACCGGGATACAACTTGTAGGACTGGATACTGGCACTTGTCCGAGCAGGGCTGGTACCTCACCCAAAATGGAGGAATCTTCATTTGACGTACCCTTGGCATGATCAGTACACCGGTTTTTTATGTGCGTTTTAGAAGCACGTTAAAAATCGTCCTCCTTCCCCTTCGTCATCAGTTGCTTTTTGTAAAAAAAAAAAAAAATTCACAGTAGTAGTACGTAGAGTAGTGCGCAGGAAATTCCTTCCGTCTTGAAACATACAGAATTTGAGGTTAGTTTACTGCTCAATTCGACCACAGTAGACTCTAGCTTTCTAAGCGTTGAAAGTGCGAATTAACGTAGAGCAAAACCGCGAGTTTTTCTAACTTATGAATTGATTTTGGAAAGTTTTAATGTGTCTGTGGTATTTTACGTAAAATGTTGAAAAGGAGGTGTGCAGCGCATATTTTGCCTCTTGATTCCGAATGTCTCGAGACCTTCGAGACACTCGAGTGCGTGTTAAAAGAATGGAGAAGGAAATGTTATGGTATGGGTGTCCCCTCGGGTGTTTTTTAAATTCGGTTCACTCTGTGCTTTATTGATGACCAGGTGGTGGTTGCTCAAGATCAAGATGACGTCGAGTACATGATGCGGAAGTTCGTAGAGGAGTATCGAAAGTGGGGTTTGGAAGTCAGTATATACGAATCCGAGACGATGACTTTCGGAGGTGATCAGCAAGTTGGAGGATGAGCAGCAGATCAAAAGCTGTGCGGAGTATAAATACATAGGAGTGCGGTTGACCTATAGGATGGAAGGACGGATCAAGCTATCAAGGAGGGAATTACCTTAACAAGGAAGGCTATAGCGATGTTAAATCCTCTGGAATCCTTTGGGATCCAAGGATTTCCTAAGAGAACAAACGGAGAATTTAAAACGCTATAGATAGTATATTAACGTACAGATGTGAAGTTTGACAGGTGAAGAAACGGACCCAGGATATGCTAAGAGTAACGGAGATGGATATCTGGAGGAGGTCAGCAGGACCGCCAGGAGATCTTCCGTAATGATGGAGTGCGTCAGATAATGGAGGTCGAAAATGACGTCGTGTTTAACGTCATGACCAAACAGCTTGTCTGGTACGGTCATGTCAATTGGATGACGGAGGAGAGGCTGCCAGAAAATATGCTTGGTTGGGTTCCTCCTGGGAGGAGACGGAGGGGACGCCTGGGTTTGTTTGGGGGTAACCAGGGGGTTTTGGATGAGATGAGGGAGTGCCTACTCCCTGATGACTTGTGGGAGGACTAAGTTTTGTGGCGTTTAGGCGTCGCAGAGCGCCAGAGAGCGCTGTAAGAGCGCTGTAAGAGCGATTCCTATTTATGTATTATTTCGAGTGTTCCTTATCGCGTCGATGTCAGCTCGCACCGTTTGGCAACGAAGCTCATGGTCAGGGATCACCTCCCTCAGATTTATTACAAGTCACCAAGCTCCTCCTTCCTCTCGATCCATGAGCTCCTTAAAATCATTCATTAACCGTCAATCTTTTCCGAGCCCTCTCCATTACGTCACTTTTGGGACTCTCTTGATTACGCAGCGGTTTACGACCCTTAGAGGATGTTCACTGCGTCCACGTTACCTAATTACTCCAGCGTTGCCGTTATCAGAGACAAAAATAGTCTCGGAGCTAAATCCAAGTCCATTATCATTCCAGAACCTGCGTAAATGATTGTGAGCTACACCAATTGAAGTTGAAGAGGGAATCTGCATACGTGTCACCTTCTGGCCAAAGTATCACAAGCGGCATGCGACGTTGAAAAAATTCCGCCGCCGTTTTATTTTTTTTACAGAGAATTTGTTGGTTAAATCTGTTTGAAAATTACACTGAATTTTATCGGAAGCACAGATAACATTCAGTGAAATTTTCGAACAGCTTTGTTGAACAATTTCTCTGTAAATAATAAAATGGCGGCGGGAATTTTGAAACGTCGCATAGCGCTCGTGATACTTTGGCCGGAAGGTGACGACGTTTAGGACAATGATGTATTTTCGAGCCTATCTACGATGCACATACGGTAAAGGTACACGCATCGTACACGTGTGGAAAATTTTCAACGTTCAGAATTTTACGAAATGCCTTGACGTCATTCAGAATATTTACGGCGATACTGCAAAAACGCGTATCTTGGTTTTAAATGTTGACTTTTTGTTTGGAGGATATTGTATGTAGAAATTTTTGGAAAAAGTTTATTATTTTTTGCTAATTAAACCATCCAAGTACGATTCTATGACAAGTACAAATGACCCATTAACAGCAGAATTTTCACGCAAAATTTGTATTGTTTCATCTGAAAGTGGTTAAAGAGCTGATCTCGCGATATTTCTTTCAATTTTTGTATGGTATGGAAAATAGTATAAAAATAGATTTAAAAGTGAGAAAATATGCTCAGCTTAGTGACCTCATCTGGTGGCATTTCCCATTTAAACATGTATATTTTAACAGATTAAGTTATCTTGTAAATAGGTTATCTCAGGTTTCCTTGCTTCCTCCAATCGTTCAATCTATGAACCAAGGGTATCCTCGTCTCCCACTGTAGTAGTTCACTGAAAAGAAGTTATGGGCTGTATAGACATACCACCCGTTCTGGGCTCAGAAGCTGAAAGTTCCGGGTGCTGGAGCCGTAGCTTCGATTGCTCCGAGTGCTACGCTCGGAACTTTCGGCCTCTGAGCCCGGAATGCGGACGGCATATCCATATAGCCCGTAAGTACGGCTTCCACTGCCTGAGTTTTTTTTCCAGTGTTTCTGTCGAATTACGAAATTCATCAAACAGACACTTGCAAATTCTTCACCAGAGTCAAATGAATAGGAACATACTCAAATTTGCCTCCGAGGTGGAGTCAAAGTTGCGATCCGATCTTGTGGCCAAAACAGGACCAAAGTGAGTCCAAATAAAGTCCCATTTGGACCGAGTTTAACAGAGAGGAACCAAGCCACATCTGCTATTGCCAAATTTAACGGGGCAATTTAATTTTTTACGAGAGATCGTTTGTGCGGATTCCTTTGAAATTTTTAAGGAATTTGCTTCAAATTATGGAGAATTTTCACTGATTTTTGCACGAAAATCCGCACAACCGTTTTCATGAAAAAAATTAACTTGCCCGATTAAATTTGGCAATAGCCGATGCGGCTTGGATCCTTTCTGTTTAACGCGGTCCATTTAACCTTAAAGAGCGCGGGGGCTTTAACCTCTGAAACTCCGTGCACGCGTCCCGCCGCCTGCGATTCGTCGATTTCAGCGAACACAATCGTTGCTCCAAAGCGATTCAATTTTGAAAGTGTCGCGCAAATTTTCACCGCATCTCTTCCGGCGGAAGTAAATGAATTGCTGCCAACAACCCCCCCCCCCCCCCCACGTTCTACTCTTTCCCCCGCGCCAACCTGCCCGGGCCCGTGACACCGCGCCGTTTAGCATTCAATTCGATTGGAGCAAGTGATGTCGATCTGTGTGTGATTCCCGGGGCATTTCCCCGCAGCGTGATACGAATCGAGGAAATCCGTGGAAAATTAGGCAACGGTATCGGGTTTTTTGAGGGGGGCGTGTGGTAGGCGGCGAGGATAGGTGGGCGGAGGGGTCATAGGTAGAGTTCAGAGCGGTCGCAGGGATAGGGCTGGTCGCGGGGCGGTGTGTGGTGGGGCCCGGTGGGTGGGTGGGGGGGGGGAGGGTTCTGAAAGAGACTAATGAAGCGGAAACGTTTGTTTTCGTATTGGAGCAGCTTCTCCCCTCATTTTTCACCGGCGCGGCGCTAACTTTTTTTTCGGGCGTGCAAAGCGAGTCACGCCGCGTCGGTCGCCATGCTACGAAGTCGATGTCTGTCAAGCCCTCATTTCAGCCCCGCGCGGGAAACCAATATCCCGTTATCGGATTCGTGAGAGGAGGCAACGGCACGTAACATCGGAAATTAAGAGGCTTTTAAAAAATTGATGACTTTTATGTTTTCGTCGTCATCGTTGTCGTTTTTTCTGTCGTTGCCGTCGTTTTTGTCGGCGTCGCACAGTGGATCAAATCAGTCGGAGAGATCGGACACGAAATTGTATGCTATAAATGCAAATTTTGATGTTTAACCCTTCGAATTTTTAATTTAAAGGGGGGAATCTAGAGGAAAACTTCACGAGGAAACCAATGGAATCACTTTTAAAATCTCAAAGTTTTGTATAGACGGAGCTATAAGCTTTTTTAAGTTTCCAAATTTTGTGCGACATCTCCCGTTCCACTGTGCGTCGTTGTCGTCTTTGCAAAAATAAATGCAAATATTGATGTTTAACTCTTCGTATTTTTAATTTAAAGGGGGGAATCTAGAAGAAAACTTCACGAGGAAACCAATGGAGCCACTTTTAAAATCTCAAAGTTTTGTATAGATGGAGTTATGAGCTTGCAAAGTTTCCAAATTTTGTGCGACATCTCTCATTGACTCGATCCACTGTGCGTCGTTGTCGTCTTTGTCGGCGCTTTCAAAAATTGACCTTTTCATCCTGCTTGTGCAGGGCTGCCGGCTGTCTGTAAAACTGGGAAAACTAGGGAATTTCTGATACAAAATCACTGAAAATATCATCGATCCTCCATCTGTTTACCCCTCCTGATCATTTTTAAGGCTTGTCATCTTTCAACCGGCTACCAAACGCTTTTGTCATTGATTTGATCCCTAAAAAAGGAACTTTCGTCAAAAGTGTAGCCAAAGTCAGCCTGTTTAAAAAACATTTCGTCTGAAGTTCCTGAAAATGTCAATGAAAAATACTCATATCTATACTAAAAGAAACATGTTATCGAAAGAAATTTGGAAATCCTCGAATGTTCATACGGCGTTTTCCTTAGCTTGGCAGCATTTCGACGGTGAAACTACCAAACCACGTATCTCGTTTGCGGTGTTTAAAAATCTACGCTCACATTTTATTTTTTTGAAGTAGACCAAATCAATATCATTCCTTGAAATTTTCACGGACTTTTCTCCGCACAAAGAGGAAAAATCACAGAAATTTTCAAGACTGGATGTTAAGTAGTTTTTCATTTAAAAAATAAAGTATGACAGGACGTCTGCGACGTCGCAAACCGAGATACGTGGTTTGGTAGTTTCACCGTCGATTTGAGGCCTCCTCAGGAACGACAAAGCTTATACATAAGGAAAGGAACAGTGGCGTGGCGTGAATTGCGATATATCGATTGTTATGCCATTTAACCCTATGGTAAAGAATCGATTATTAGGGTGTTCGCTGCGAACACCCTGTTTATCGATCCTTTTCCATAGGATTAAATAGCATAACAATCGATTTATCGCAATTCACGCCACGCCACTGGAAAGGAACCACCGTGAAGACGACCCTTTACCGGATTTTCTCAGGTAAAGGGTAAGTGCACGAGGCGTGACTCTAAGGCCCTAAATCTCAACGTAAACCATATGGGGCCTCTCCGAGTATAGGATCTGCTAAAAGAACAGAGACAAGAGACCCTCCACTAGTATCTTGGCCATTGTGGAAGCTTTTACTTTTGGGACTTTAGCATTCTACTGTTGACTTACCTACATGGTTGATGTTCAACAACGTGTTGGCTAGTTCCGTTTAGCAAACAAGCCGAAAATGGCCGAAGTTTGGGAAACTTGTTTGGCTCATGAAGCTCATCATCCACCTTGTAGATAGGTAAACAGCCGAAACTAGGGTGATGACTGTTGCTCCCTAATAATTGTCCATAAGGAATTGTTGAAACCCCGAAAGTAAAAGCTTCCACCTGTCGCCAGGAGGCCAGTGGAGGGTCTCTTGTCTCTGTAAAAGAACGACTGCGAGTATGGCCTTTAAGGTTGAATCGGGGAATGAGCGGTGAGTTGGGGCGGAGGACTGAGAAAGCTACTCGATTTCCTCGAATAATTTATGGACACGTGTTCATCGTGTGAAGCTTGACGCCCCGTCGTTGGCCACGACAGCGCCGGACTCTGCCATCCTCCGCAAGATTGCCCCATGAACATTTTCACATTGCAAAATTTCTCCTTTTGAAATGCTAATTTTCTGGAAAAATTATGAATATTTCTTCTTGAAATCTTCAGATACTTTAGATCACACCGAGAAGAACATTCTCAGAGAAACTGGATAGAAAATATTCACAAGCTTTCCTGAAAATTCGTGTTTTATCAAAGGAAATTTGGAAACATCTGGAGGCTCCTACCACGTTTTCCCTCAATCGCTCTTCGACCGACCGTAACCACGCTTTAATGAAGCGACGATTCACCGGTAATCGGCAGCCAGCGAGTCGATTGTTGAAAATACCGAGGCGGATCCAGCAATTTGGCGACACCGGATTTGCTCCATTTAAACCTATGCTAAATAATCGATTCTTGTCGGAGCACTCGGTCTCTTCAAGAATCGATACATTTCCAAAGGTTTAAATAGAGAAAAGCAAATGTCGCCAATTTCCTGGATCCGCAAAGCATCTTTGCTGGAGCAAGTTGGCAACGCTGACTCCCTTCCATTTAAACCCGGGTTGAATAATCGATTCCTGTCGGAGTACCGGGCCCCTCCGAGAATCGATATATTTCCATTGGTTTTAATGGAGAGAATACAACGTTGCCAACTTTCTGGATTAATCAATATCGTTGAATCATCATCGGGTGATCTTGATCGATCCCCATCTCAGCAATGATATCTGGACGGATTTCACCGTGGAAAACGGGCTTTCCACCAGATTTCCACCGACCAATTTCGAGCCAAATCGGAGGAGGTCGAGTTCCGGACCGGGTTAAATCGACTTAATGAGGGGTTTGGAGGACGAGGCGCATAAATGCAGTTTTTGAAAAAATCCAGGTATAAACAGTTACCAGTAAAAATAGTCTAAATACATATTCTGTGAAAAATTCGCTCCCGATTCCAATTTTTAAGCATTAAAAAATCAGTTTGAACTTTCTTTCCGTCATGAGGATCCATGTGATTTCGAAACTTCAAACGCGAGTTTTTTTAAATAGAAAAAACTGCACCTATGCGCCTTGTCCACTAAGCCTCTTATTTAACTTTTCTCCCGAATCTGAGTGACACCTCATTGACAGCATGGAGCGGTGCATTGCAAATTCACCGCGCCTCGCATCATCGCGCCTTCAATTTTGCAGATGCAACACGGACATCCATCAAGCACGAATAGTTGTATCTCTGCGCCGTCACCAACGCGCGTCCTTTCCCTTGCTCTATTTCTAAATTACGCTGGTTCCGTCTGTCCCATTTGTATTGTGCTTCAAGGCCTACGCGAGCAACACAGCCGTAGTTTGAAACGACGTAATCGGGCCTCGTTTTTTAACTTTCCTCCCGAATTTGAGCGACACCAGCACAGCGCAGCGGCAGCACAGAGCGGATCAATGCAAGCTGCGCTTCGCGCCACCGCGTCTCCAATTTTGCAGATGCAACATGATCATGGATATCCACCAAGCACGACCTTTTTTACGTGTTGTATCTCTGCGCTGTCATCAACACGCGTTCGTTGCGGTGTCTCTTAGAGTACCTGTGCACGAGAGAGTATTGCCATCTCAATCCTTACAGAAAAAGTGCGCCGCTCTCTGATCGGTCGGCTATCGTGGAACCCCAAAGTTGGACCAATGTAAACGAACCCCAGCCCCTCCGCTCCTAGTTCGGCCCAATGTAAAAAAAAAACAAGATGGCGAAGAAGTTCTACAAAGTTCTAGATTTTGGGTGCGATAGACATTTTCTTGTATCCAACTTCTGAGTTGAGGTCGGATCGAACTTTGATGAATATTTTTGCCGAAAATTAAGCTGTGAGTGTGGTTATCATTCATTACTCAGCCGATAATACGTGTCCCTCTTGGTCGAGTTTGTTTACGTTGGTCCAACTTTAGAGCTCCATGATAGCCTGAAATTGATGAACCAATCAGAGAGTAGCACAGTGATAGCAATACTCTCCCGTATACAGATACTCTAGTGTCCCTTATTTTTGAAATTTGAGACAAATTTAAGGTTCACTGGAAAAAAAAAAAAACACATTGGATCTAGAGTCCAGACTATTAAAAACATCGACAAGAAAAAATACTCCTGATTCAATCGGATTTTTGCTTAAATCAAAAGGAAATCCGCTCAAATTAAGATGCTTGGTTTTTGATTCAAGCAAAAATCCGATTGAATCAAGAGTGTTTTTTCTTGTCGATGTGTTTAAGACTCTGGATCCAATGTGTTTTTTTTCCAGTGTTAAGTTAGCCCAAATTATGCTTAATTATCACTCAATTATCTCTAAGTGTCTTTATGGAATAATGTTGATGTTTGTTAATGTGCCTTTAACTCTTTTAAACCTCTCCTCATTCTCTCAGACCAAAAATTACATCTTCTTTTGTTCATTTTGTTTCAGGAAAGATGCTGCATTAGCCAATGCTGTAAAGCGTAAGTTGTCGCATTTTATCTTAGAGTCTCAGCAAAATTATCAATTTCTTTTACTTCATGAATAATGTATGCTCATTGCTTCCAATTATATGTTTAAAATTCACATGAGAGAATTCAGCACTAGCTTTTCCCGAGACTGAGGCAATATTCCTAGTTTTTTTTATCATGAGTAATTGTTGAAACAGCATGACAGGGGAAAAAATGATTTCCTATAAATGTTTCTGTTTAGTTATTTTATTAAAAACAATATGCACCCTGAAAAAAAATACCGATAGAATTTACCATTCCTTCGCCCTGTATTTCACACAGCGTTAATGCAGAGTCAATTCTGTCAGAAGGAAGGTAAACGTTACTATACACTGGTACAGGTAACCATTTCTTCGGCAGAATCGACCTGAAGATTGGTAGAATTTACCATTCTTTCACGCTGTGTGAAACACAGCGTGAAGGAATGGTAAATTCTACCAATCTTTTTTTTCAGTGCATATTAAAAATAAATCACGTCAATTGACTTGTAGATCGATTCAAACGAGACACCGATTTACAGAGACAATGGAAATAATTTAGAGTCATTTTAGAGACAATTAATGAATTGAAATTTATTCAAATTGGACTTGAAAGTAGAATTAGAGTTGACTCGGTCTTATATTCAACATGTAAATAGAATATTATTATTTTGAATTTGCAGGTTTCGCCTATCTTTCCCCTCCGCAAAGATGGAGACGCTCGCGTAATTCGAGAGCGCATATTTGAATTTAGCGCGCATTAATCCAGCAAAAAGCGCGGGAAACGGAAACGCTGAGGAAAGACCACAGGGGAGGTGGGGGGATGTTGGGTGTATTCATTATTCTTCAACTGCTACAGTCAGTAACCATATTACTTCCGTCAGTTAGGATTCTTTCATTGAATCATTAGGTTTCGATCACCTCTCTTTTCCGCAATTACAGAAGCGCTCATGGAAATCGGGAGCGCTTATTTGAATTTGGCGCGCATCAACCTGTTAAAAAGCGCGGGAAACGGAAACGCGTAAAAACGGAAATGGAGAAACACATCACGCACTCTGTTTACAAAATTCCGAATCTTCGTAGCATGTGCGAATGTGAGGTTAGACGTTTGAAATTTTCGAAATTTTGAATAGAATAGATTACTGATAGATTTGTTTACAAACAACAACTTCTATTTTTGTTTATTATTTTGAAAATGAAGCGCTTTACTTCACAGCAGAATAATACTATCCAACAGCAAGGAGTGGATCATTATCATGTCTTTTCAATCATCCCTTACCCAGAGGTTCGTAATAACCATTAGATATCTGTTTTGGAAGTGACTTGTCGACTGTGCCCGTGTATGTCTGCTCAGCAGATGAATTTTTATACCCGCTGAAATCGAATTCTGCACAATAAATTCCCCTTAGTTACTCCTCTAAGATCCATCATTTCAAACACTGCTCCGGAAGGTAGTGCAGTGAAGTAAATTTACGTCTATACTATGCACACAGGGCAAGGTAGTGTACAATCAGTGGATCTATTACAGGCTCTCTTGAGGGGCTTTGAGGACAAGGTGCGCCAGTGCAGTTTTTCGAAAAATTGAGATATCAGTGTTCTGCCTTCCCTGGGTACCATGCGCTTAATAATCAGGCCTTGGCGCCTAGAAATGGGGGGGGGGGGGCTGGGCCATCGTGGCCTATGACCTTAAAATTTGACAGATTGAACTTGCAATCGGGATGCAGTGGTAGCGATAAAGCGCTCTCTATATGCACCGTTTGCAGCGCGTGTTTTTTAGAACATCTCACAGCGCTAGGCCTGTTATACACTGCAATTCTGCATTCATGCCCTCTGCAAATTTTCATTCACCATGGCCTGTATGGTAAAATTTCATTTGGCTCCTAAAAATTGGGCTTCCCGGCGAAGGTAGCTCCTAAAATTTCAGGGGGAAGGCAGAAAACTGATTGAGATATTAATGATTTCAAATAAAACTAGTCTTCTGCATATTCAGTGAAAAATTTGCTCATAAATTCCAATTCTTAAGCATCAAAAAGTCAGTTCGAACTTTCTTTCTGCTACAAGGATCCATGTAATTTTGAAACTTTGAACACGTATTTCTTGAAATAGCAAAAACTGCACTTATGCGCCTTGTCCTTCAAGCCCCTCTGTCGAGATCAGTTCGGAATTGATCCCTCTTATATAAGTAAAGAGCTTGTATCAGAAGTGGCAAGTTTATTATCACCTTGTTGGTTTCTGAATTCTCTCAGTTAAGTACCTAGCCTGGCCCCACAAGACATTTGTCATCAAAGACCGGAAAATATTAATTTTATTCCTGAATGCACTCTCTTATTTTTGCAATCCGAAGTTCATTTGAAGAGTTGAAGTGCTGTTTATCTGAGCGCTTTAACTTCATCAATGGCACATACAGCATTGCAGTAAAGCTCAGCGGCTGTGTTAGGAATAAGCCAATGTTAAGGTATGCAACAACTCTGGCAAAGTGGGAAATGGCTGAGCGTGGCATTGGTCTGGTAGAATTGGACTCAGTCGGTGCAATTTCTCACAGGCAGGTAATGCTGGTAGTATTGCACATGAAAGATCCATGAATTAATCAAAGTATATCCGTGTAGTGTGGAATGCCGACTACCAAATGGTCATGTGCCCAGTGTTCCTGGGTGCTCTTTGTACGTACATTCTGCCACTCTTCATGCTGCCATTGGCTGCTTTGTCATTCTGTGACATCTGGTGTACGGATTGTTTAAGATATGGGAGCATTTTCCCGCAAGCTTTTGGTCCGTGCCAGTATAGGGAAGATCCGCACGGCATGGTTATATTTCACACATTTGGGATCACTGAATGTCCCTCTCTTTTTCTGTTGTCTCAAAGGGACTGATTGGCCAGTGGGGTGGCACGTTTATCCACGGCCATAATTACGGATTTTTAAGTGTCCATTAAAAGCTTTCAACTATGGAGATGAAACCTGGGACTTCAGTGCTGTCAGTAAATCGCCTTAACCGCCACACCTTAAAGGCTCCAAATTCAGTTTAATCAGTAACAGCCAAATACAGAGCAAAAATAGGCGTAACATTTAGATTTCCTAGTTCTCTTTGTTCCATCTCTTAAATTTTCTGATTGCAAAGAATTTCATCAATAACCAGCTGATTTTTCCTTACAATTCCTCATAGCTTCCCTCTATGCCCTTGTTCACAGGCAGATGATGGCCCCCTCCCTGATAGGCACTCTCCCGGCCCAGGGGGAGCGCCGGCCGGAGCTTTGAGAGGTAAAATATGTCTCAGGATTCCAGTTCTTATATAAGTGAGGAACGCAGTTTTTTCCGTCCGTTCACCAGAGAGTCTGTCAAAGAAATCGAAGAACGAATCGCCGAAGAACATGCCAAGCAGAAAGAGCTCGAGAAGAAACGTGCGGAAGGAGAGGTAAGCTGTATCTTCCACCTTTGAGTTTCACTTCGTCTTATTCTATTGACATTCGTTGCTTAATTTGAAATTTGTCTAAAGCTGTAACAATAATTTTGTACTTTGATGCTGTCTGGGCGTTTTGTGAATCCATTGTCATATTTTTAGTGAACTTGGAATAAAGTGGTGTGTTAACAATGACCGAAATCCCCTCCTGATTCGGTTTGATTTTCCTTAGGATAGGATCTGTTTTTTCTGCAAGCATCAAGGCCCGAAAATTATTTCCGTCCAAATAGCAATGTTGCCAAATTTAAAACTATGGATTTTAAAATGCTATCATTTGAACAAGGAATATTCAACTTACAAAAAAATATTCAAATCTAAATCAATGAATGCACAATATTCCAAAAGACAAAAATATAAATAGCTTGTCCAAATTGTATTGCAACATTGTTTATTCATGCACTGTTCACAAGATACAGAATTTTAAAGTTGTAAAACTTGGCAATGCTGCTACGAAGACAAGAATTAGTATTACGTCTTAATGTATTCAGGAGAGACATACCCTATCCTTAGAACTAGTGTGTAAAATGAAGGGCATGAACTCAATTAAAAAAATTATATCTGAAGCATTATTTGAAAAAAAAAAAAATCTGAATACTATGAAATATTAATAGCTTGATAGCTGGTAAGAAAATGTGTTTTAATGTCAGAAGAAAAAAAATTTAAAATCACTTACGGTTTTGCTATTACCTACTGAAGTTCTGTAAATCTAGAAAGTCAATTTCAACCTGCCACAAAACTTTACGCTTTTGAAGAAAAGTATTTTAAAAATTGTGACAGCAAAGCTAATAATTTGGAAGCAAATTTCAGACAATATTAAACCGTTTCATCAGAATATTTCATGAGAACCCCAGATTTGAAATATTTGAGTGGTTAAAATATGTAGGCAGTATTTTTGTAACCTAGTTCATAAAAGTTTCCTATCCTTTTTTTGGGGCAACACAGTTTTCAATCAAGATTTTGAGGTTGAATTTTATTCTAATAGAAAGCTATGCATAATTGGTGTTTGGTATTTATCAATTAAAATCCTCAGTGTTATGCAAAAATTATTCTTACTGGATGTCTATTTCACAATTTCTTCTTATTTCTATCCGTATCTTTGGGAATTTTTCTTTCTAGTTTTGAGTTGTAAGTCAAAGTGCAAATTGATCTTTGAGAATTTTTTTCATTCCATAAAATGATTATTATTTGAGTCTGATTTTTTATGTGACTTTTAGGGGGATTTTGGACGGAAGAGAAAGAAGAAAGAAGTAAGCAAATGTTTGAGTTGATTTCTGCTATGACTTTCTGAATGATTTTTATTTTTTAGTCGATTCTCCACATTTTTAAAACAAGTTAATGCTTGCCACCAATTATATCCTTATTTTTAATAGGCTGGCTAGGCACTTGAAGGATAATGTGGATGCAGAATTCAGGTGACATTTTTGTGATTTGAACAAGAATTTTCTGTTTTGTTTATTTGATTACTGACAGGAAAACTTGTCCTTGGTTGTATCTACTTTCATGCACCGATAAATTGACAAAGTAGCAGGGTTCTGATATTTAGTAGTTTTGCAGAGTACTTTCATAGATGACCTCAACAGAATCAGTCTCTCTTTTTCAAAAATGTCACTCAATTCTCTGTTCTGCAGTACCCTTCAGTCACTGTTGACTGATATCTGTATCTCCTCCAGGATTTGAAATGAAGCCTTATTCTTTATTCGATCTGTTCAAAGTAGAACCTTTTCGGTAATGATCTGTCAATATTATGAAATTGACTACTATCATTTGTCCAGTCATCTATCATTGACAGTTTAACTTCGGTCCAGCTCATCCATGTTCCTCACTAAAATTCAAAGAACTTTAAAAAGGTATCTTTGTTTTTTTCTGGCTCAAAAATTTTAAACATTCGAGTCAATCAAAATAAGTCTACTCACTTTCAAATTCTTTCAACTACATTCAATTCAGTTAGATAAATATATTTGTTGAAATAATTGCATTGAGTCATCAAGCTATATGCAGTGTTTTGTGTTGAATGAAAAGGTTACTGAATTCAAATTTAAATATAAACATACCGCCCGAATTACAATAGAAAAAAATTAAATAAAATAAAGGCTGAAAGTAAATCATCAATAAAAATACCAAGAAGTTTTGGGACTCTCTAGAATTCTTTTCAACTGATGAATCAAATATGATCAAAGAGAGTGAAAAAAGAAGGAAATGAGCTGAAAATACTTTGTATCACAAAATTATGATATGTTGAGTTGAACGAGACTGTCAAGTCCAGTACTTACTAATGAATGCTTCAAACTCTCTACGCACCCTGCATAAAACAGTTTTTGAAACAGATTGATTTGACTGTAATCAGTACATCTGGACCGCGTTTAACAGAAAGGAACCAAGCCACATCAGCTATTGCCAATTTTAACTGGGCAATTTATTTTTTTACGAGAAAACGTTTGTGCGGATCCTTTTGAAAATGTTAAGAAATTTGCTGCGCACTATGGAGAAAATTCACTGAAATTTGCATGAACATCCGCCCAACTGTTTTCATGTAAAAAATTAAATTAGTCAATTAAATTTGGCAATAGCTAATGTGGCTTGGTTCCTTTCTGTTTAACGCGGTCCATCTCTATTGTCTGTTGCTGGATTTCCCCTCTTTTATATAATCTACTAAAATTTTTGATCATCGTTTCGTTTTTGAATTTTAAATTTTTATTCTTTGTCTCCATTAATGCTCGGAAGTCTTTTTTTGTTTTGTTTTTAGCTATTACTTTTTTTAATCAACTCTCTGCTGTAAGTTTTATTTTCGGTCTTATGATTTAAAAGGCGATCATATCTCTTCAGAGAATTTGAAAGTGAAGTAAAACTTTAAAGACTGAAAAGTGTCATAAAATCTACTGCACCTAGTGAACCTGTCGAAATCTGGGATGTTTTCATTCTCTGGAGGAAGATTAAGACTATCAGTTTTTTAAAAACTCTCTAGAGGATACTTCATAATTTTTTTTTCATTTTAAAATCTCCCCTTTTTCCTGGCTTCAATATATACCTCAATATTTAACTAGAGCTTGAGGTTAGATACATTTTTGATACTTTTCTCACCTATCATTTGAACATCAGCTTTCTCAACCCCCCCCCCCCCCCCCCGGGCAGCTTCACCGACATCTTTTTGTTTTTTGATTTTTGATTTTTTTTTCCTGCCAAAGCCAAGGCGCAACTGCTTTTCATTTTCTTTTATCTTTTTTTGAAAGAGTAATTTTTATAGATAAGTCTGTTAAAAGATAACTCACAAGCACTGAACTTTTCTCTGGATTCAATTTTATTTTCTCGACTAGTTTATAATCAAACAAATTAATTTTTTTCGAGAAACCCAAACAGCTACCAGATTCAGGAACTAATACAGAAACACTGAATGCCTTTTTGAGGATGAGGATCTATTAGTTTATTTATTTCACCATTCAAAAACTCCAAGCTATGTATTTAAGAACACTCCTGCCCAATTTTCGAAAGCTTTAATTACCTCTGACATGGTTGCCATGTAGCATGGAGCTCTGGAGTTTTAGTATAACCAAGTTTTAAGGTAAATTTTAAGCTTTGCACCTGGTGAAGTTGGGGCACTGTTCATGGGTAAATTGAAAAGAAATAGGATTCACAAAATAAAAAAAAAAAAATTCACTTACCATTCTGAAGAAATCTGTTGATAAAATTCTGCGTAAGATTTCATAAAATTGGCAAATGACCACTATGGCATTATATGTTTACTACCACGTAAAATTAGATATAATGTAGTAGGATGACTAAATGCGGAAGATGCATATCTCAATTCCGATGTTTTAAAATCTTTAAACTCCCTGATGACCTGTGGGAAGACCGAGCTTTGTGGCGATCAGGCGTCGTAAAGCGCCAAAGAGCGCTATAAAAGCGACTCATATATATATATAAAATCTTAGACATTTTCTCATTTTCTGCAAGGAAAACTAATCCATATTCCTATTCAAAATTCTTGTGTGATATTTTATAGAATGAATGAAATCGATTCACACAAAATTTTAACAGAAACTGTCTAGGTCTAGGCTAGTTTTTCTTTGAGAAAACAAAACACGACAGGAGATTCACAACGTTGCAATCTGAGTTATGCATTATTCAACTCCGAGCATCAATCAATGACAGGGGCAGGCACTCAGCTCAATACATCTATCACATTACATTGTGCATTTTGTTTTACCTATACTTGAATTCATCGGAGGATAAGACCACATAATTTTTTCAATCATCTATTTATTTATTTTTATTTTTTTTCTTCTTTGAAAAAAGTATTATTTTGTTATTTTTTTAAAGTTATCCTCTAATCCAGAAGTAATTTCCTTTGTTTCTTTGCTCTCATTCTCTCCCCCTTATTTCATATTTGGACTGCATTTTACAATAAGGAACTACAATTCATGGCTTCTACAAAAAGACATCTATCTGCACAGGGAAATTAATGGAACATATGTTGTTTCTAGAATGAGCGAGAAATTGTAGTTCCTAATTGCAAAATTTATTCTATTTGTTATATATTCTCATGAAAATACCATTCCCTTATCAGCCATTACAGCTTTGCTTTTTAATTTAAATGCTTTACAACTAGTTTTAGTTTAGTTTAGGAAGTATGTCACTCAAAATTTCAATTATCCTAATCATAACTTTGTAAAAATGTCATTTAGAGAAATTCATCACTTTTAATTTACCAGGCAAGTCCCAATAATAGTTCTATCTCAATCATAAGTATTTGTTTATTTTTAAATATTTTATTATTCTTTATTGTCATAGGCACAACAGGACATGGTAGACATCTCCCACCTTTAGTGTAGAAAACAAACATGAGCATGAGATTAGAGTGTTTATTATAGGCATCTCATCCATAATGTTCATTTTCCTCGCTTTTTAATAATTTCTATTCTATCAGAAATTGAACATTTTTTAAGTTCAGTCTTATGCATTGCTAAATTAATATCTAGTGTAAGTATTTAGTTTTTAACATAGGAAATAGATGGAAGTGCCAAAAATTAGTATAATTCAAATTCCTGTATGGTATGGAGTTTTACTGCTTTGCTCCAAACCAACTGGACTACTTTTTGCAATCGGGGACCACTATTTCTGGCTCATTTCAGAAACAACATATGTGGTATTAGTTTTCCTATGGAGGTAAATCATTTCATGATTGAGCCAAGAATAGAAGTTCTTAATTGCAAACGCAATCCAATTCTGTGAGAATGGTACTCTCAAGAAATGCAGTAGAAGTTTACGTAATCTTTAACGATTCACACTAGACGATTGGACAGGGCCCGGAGATTAAGCATTACAACTAATGTTCTCTCATCCTAATTTCACAAAGAACATGATGGACACTTGAACTCTTTGAAATTTTCAAAATTTGAGAAACAAGCGAAAAATCATTGTTTTTTATGTTCCTCATTTTGAACTACCGCTTGCCAAAAATCAGATTCTACTTGAATTCAAGCAGGCACCATATGATTTCAGTGGTTTTTGCCTTAAAACAATTTTAAAAGTGTGTTGAATTTCAAGACAAGTTCAAAGGCTCTGTATATCAGGTACCAATGGAAATATCTTAATTTCCTACCCTTATTTTCCCGCAGGTAATCTTATCATAATAGACAATTTGATGTTTGTTCATCTTGATTCAAAATCAGCGTATACAAGCACTCTTTTTATAAGTTAAACATGGAAATTTTCAGTATTTTTAACAAGTTTTACATGAAACTTCAACGAGGAAACATGTCTTCAAACGCTATAACTCTTACCCTGTCTTGTGGTCCATGAAATCGGTAAATGAATGTGAAGTGTGTCTTACTTCCAAGGTGCAATTGGAAAACATTAGTCTAGTCTCTTATCATGAGGAAGTCTTTTGTTGATCCATACTTTCCCACTGTATGCAGTTCGTCTTTTTGTCACTTATTGAGACACTCATTTTTGACCTCAAGTCCCAATTTTTGTGACCAAGTCAAGAGAGTGCCACATAAGAGAAATGTCCCCCCCCCCCCCTTTATTCTTCAGACTTTTCGACTATTCAGCAAGTGAATGAGTATTCTTTATTTTTCTATTTCTCATGCCCAGAAAAAAAAAATATTTGCAGATTTGCTAGGCCAAAGCAAAACTCTCTTTTCAGTTCTTTAAAACTTATCAAACGAAAAAAATGATAACTTTTCGTTCTCTTTGCCGCAAGATTCTGTAATCACTGTAGGTATGAGCAATACTACTTCAATCAACCTATGTTGTCTTAATTAATCAAACTCAGTACCGAGATGAGCACATGTAAATAATTTACTGCCTGTGTACTGTACATGGTTCTTTTTTTTTTTTTTTATCTTTTTCTGTGTGCAATCATGATCCATCAAAATGTAGTAATTTTTACCTTTACACTTTTACCCCAGTTTTTGCTTCATTACTAAATCAAAACGGGATGCATCCTGTGGCTGAAACATCTCTAAGGTGGATCCAGCAATTTGACAACACGGGATTCCCTCCATTTAAACCTATGTTAAATTATCGATTCTTGTTGGAGCACTTGGCCCCTTCAAGAATCTATACATTTCCACAAGTTTAAATGGGGAAAAACAATGTTGCCAATTTGCTGGATCCGCGAACAAAACATTTCTAGTCTTATCTTTAAAAAAAACTAGCCTTGTTTGTGTTGGTGTTATTGTTATCATCCGTATTTTTTCCTATTTATTTATATGGATTTTCTTACGTATCAAAAAGTGCCCAATTTTCGTTAAAATACCCAAAATCATACTCAGTGAAGTGTTTTCTTTTTACAAGGTGCCAGTATGGTACCAATTTCATGTGCTTAGTCCTGAAACGATCTTCCAGACAATAAACTATTAAAAGAAAAATCCTGCACAAAAGAACCTGGCAAGTTCTGTCATCGGATGGCAGTTTACATCTCTTGTGAATTTGTCCAGAATTTTCAAGTTTTTGTGGAGTTGCAGAAGCTCGAATTTAACAACTACTCGACTCAGAATACCGCCATGTCCATCAGGATGTGCGCATGAGCTTTTATATGCTATGGTCTACGAATGTAGTTAAGCGTTGAGCATTTATTGGAGGCTTGACCGGAGTTTCAAGGGCATAGTCAAATTTAGCTAGTCGTTGTTCTACAAAGTTTGATCATTCTTTGAAATCAGGATAATCAGAGCAATGAGCCGTCTTCTAAATCATTCCACACAAGCACAGGAATTATGTTTGTTACTGTCAAGGAGCTTGATTATCAACACCATCATCTGTCTGTCCCTGAGGAGATACTTCAAAATGTACTATATCCTTGAAAAATGTACCATTAAATACTAGCTCTAGTCTGTAGAATATCTGATAAGAATCTGTTTGGAAGTTCTCAGGGTTTTTCAGTAAATGAAGTTATGTAAATCTTCAAAGTACTCACATGTCTACTTTATATAGAGGGATTGTGACAGGCGAGTGTAGCGCCAAGCCTGTGATAGCTTTTAATTTTTGCAAAAAGTTATGTCCAAGAATTTTTCTGATGCAATCAGTGTAGCTGTATTTTCTTGTCTTATGAAAGATTGAAAAAGAGGTATAGAAAGTGTCAACATTTACCCTAAAACGCTATAACTATTACCTAGATGACAAATATTTGGCATAGGTACACAAAACTAACGTTTTTAGTGTGCACAATACTTGATCAGTTAACTTGCTTGTTAATTTATTTCACATACATAGTCAGTTTCATTCACTCTTTGCTTCCGCATGAAAAGTGGAACAGAATACTTCAACGTAAGACTAAGATAAAAGCTTATTTTACATACGGTTGCCTCTGTAACAATTTCACCACTACTTCTAATACTCTTCTTGCATTCTTGCATAGGCACTTTTATAGGCGGAACTAAGGGGAGGCATTGGCAGATCTAGCAAATTGGCAACATTGTTTTTCTCCATTTAAACCTATGCAAATGTATTAATTCTTGGATGGGCCAGGTGGCCCAATAAGAATCGATTATTTAACATAGGCTTAAATGGAGGGAATCCGCTGTTGCCAAATTGCTGGATCTGCCTTTCAGGGGAGGAGGCTGACCAATCAGGATTCCCCTTGGTTCTCCTCAGAAAGGGCTAGGAACTTTCATTTCTTGATATTTCTGTCTTCTGTGAAATTTCATTTCAATGAATTTTTCGGTGAGAACAGCTCAGAATGGAGATGTTGCATGTATGAGGAATTTGCGATTTGACTACTAATTCTTATGTAAAAGTTCGCGAGAAATACGATGGTGCCAAAATTGAGGGGATATCCCACGCTATCCTGAGAGTCCACCTCTACACCAAGACAAACTCTCCATGCAAAGATAGGGAGCAAATACATTGACAGGGCTGCCACTTTATTCGGGGACTCTGAAACTGAAAACTTGGTATCCCTGCTAATGTATTTGCTCCCTATCTTTGCATGGAGAGTTTGTCTTGATGTAGACGTGGACTCTCAGGATAGGGTGGGATATTCCCTCCATTTTGGTCTCAACTTGAGAGCTATTTTTGAGCTTGGGAGTTGATTTCAGAGAAAACCAGTGACACCATCGTGTTTCTTGCAAACTTTTACATAAGAATCAACAGTCAAATCGCAAATTCCTCACACATGCAACATCTCCACTACTCCTGAGGTGTATCGATTTTCAAATTTCTCCAGGAAGGCCCCTTTCAGACTCCTTTCAGAATAATTCTCACCCCGATGTAATACCTGCAGGTAGTTCCGGGGCACCTCCCCAACATTAAATTTAAACCAACTAGCTAAAATACAGATGATTGTATATGCGCAAATGTTAGACTCCTTTCAGAGCTGATGGAGTGCCTCAAGACACACACCCCCCCCCCCCCCCCCCGAATGGAGTGCCTGTCTTTGATCCCCAGATCTTCTTGCCGAGGTACCCCTTTGTGCCCCTCCCACAAAAAATTTCTAGTTCCGCCCATCAGTACCTTACACTTACATCTAGTTTTGATTTTTATTAATTTGGAGCATCAAGAGGACAATTATTTTCAGCGAACAAGGTAGCGATTTTTTCCATGTTATGAAAGTCATACCTCTGTGCTAAGAGAAAACGTCATATGAATATTCAAGCGGTGCTGAATTTCCTTTGATAAAATATATATTTATTGGAAAAGTTGTAATTATTTTTCAGACAATTTTATTCTGAATTCAATCTAAAATATCTGCAAATTTCAAGGCAAAGTATGCCTAAATTTCTTCCAAAACATGATTTCTCGTTGGAGCTGTAGTGTCGCACTACACTCCATGGGGCGAATCAGCATAGCCCAAAACACAATTTCTATAAGGGAAATTTTGGCAACATTCAAATTTTGATACAGCGTTTTTCCTTAGCATAGCAGTACAGTGTTATATCACTAAGCTTTGAGAAAAATTATTCTAAAAATAATATTTTTCTGTTTTGAAATGAGATTGGTTAGTCTCCCTCAAATTGGGAGACAATTCTCGTTTTCGTCTCTACCTCTGAACTTGTCCAATGAATCGCAACTACGCAATAGAACTGGCTTCAAGTTGTCACGAGTTTGCATTTCCACTATTTTTGCTAGCATCAACAACCAACTATTTTACACTGTGGTTCTTTGCAAAGATTTAGATTTTAATATCGTGTTCATTTTGATTAATTTAGATACGGTATGAAGACGAAGACGAAGATGAAGGTCCCCAACCGGATACGACATTGGAACAAGGAGTTCCTTTGCCAGTGCGTCTTCATGGACAATTTCCCCCAGAGCTTGCTTCAATACCTCTCGAAGACATTGATCCCTACTATCTCAACCAGCGGGTCAGTTTTAAACTTAATTCTGCAACTATATCAAATTTTAATTACCTTAATTGTTACTTTATTACCTATTTTTCCTGTGGCTTTGGTCAACGCAGATAGTTTGATCTTTTTTTTTCGATCAGCTGAAAGGTTCATTTTAAGTACTTGAGGCAGTCAATTTTTAAAAGTTACTTTTGAGAGAAATTGGTGCTCAAATGAGCTTTTTCTGTCTGAACCCATCCTTGAATATCTGTTCCATAACATCTTTCTAGTCCAAGAGCTTGTGAATTGAACTTGTGTGTTTCTTGTCTTAAAAATTGCCAAAATTTCATCTGAGGAGCTTGGAGGACAAGGCGCACAAGCGCAGTTTTTGAAAAAAATTGACATTTTAATTATTTCAAGTGAAACTAGTCCTAATACATATTCTGTGAAAAATTGTCTCCCAAATTCCAATTTTTAAACATCAAAAAGTAGTTCGAATTATTTTTCTACCGCCCTAAGGATCCTCGCAATTTCAAAATTTAAAACTCGTATTTCTTGAAATAGCAAAAACTGCACTTATGCCCCTTATCCTCCAAGCCCATCATTTAATGATTATCCTTCGAAAATGGTACCATAACGTCTGCAAATTTTCCGTGGACATTCATACTGAGACTGACTTTCCCATAATCCTAATTACTCATGGTTCAATAAGAAGTATTTATAAAATTTTACAGTAAGTATACTAAATTGTGAAAACTGATTGGATTTTGTTTGTTTTGTTCCAGACGTTTGTTGTGATTAGTAAAGGGAAAGATATTTTTAGGTTTAGTGCAACCAAAGCACTATGGTTGCTTGACCCATTTAATCCAATTCGACGGGTTGCTATCTACATCCTTGTTCATCCATTCTTCTCTTTGTTCATCATCACCACTATTCTCACCAACTGCATCCTCATGATCATGCCTACTACGCCAACTGTTGAATCTACTGAGTGAGTTGTCTATTTTCTGTAATCTTGTATTTTATCATTCTTTTTCTTTTACAATCTTTTCCTTGATTTGCAAGGAATTTATCTTGTTCCCATCTCAGGAATCATTCCTCTCAGATCTACAATAATGGAGCTCTTGCATGTTACAGGGGTTTGAAATTGAAGTGCATTATCCTGTATAAAGTTTTGCAAGAAACGTGGCGGTGTCACTGGTTTTCTCTGAAACAAAATCCCAAGATTAAAAAAAAAAGCTCTCAAAGTTGAGGCTGTATTAGAGGGCATTGCTCACAATACAGTGTGAGTCAATTTCTGTATCCAGTCAAACTCTCCATGCACAAATGAGGAGTAAATACATTGGCTGAGTTGTCATGGCTGCAGTTTTAAAATACCCTCTCAAAGTGGTAGCCCTGATAATGTATCTTCTCCCTATCTTTGCATGGAGGGTTTGACTGGACGTAGAGGTGAATTTTCACTGTAACCTGGGCAATCCTCTCCATTACAGCCTCAATTTTAAGAGCTTTTTTTGAGCCTTGGACTTTCTTTCAGAAAAAATGTGTGGCACCATTGTGTTTTCACAACATTTTTAACAGGCAAAAGGACTTGAATTGCAAATACATATGGCATACGAGAGTTGCATTCCTGGAGACTGGAGAAATCTTTTAAGTCCTGTTGAAAATAACAACTTTTCTTCTACCAAAAAGTGTGTGATATCCTCGATTAATCCTAAAGAATCAAGAGAAAACTCTGTGCAAAATTTTGTACCTCGTCTACATTGACAACTTTGCCTTGCACTCTGGTCAGAGTGGTTCAGCGAATTGACTGAAATGAGTAGTCTAAGCAACTAACTAACTTTAGGTCAGATGAAACTGGTTCAACAAGGCGAAAATGTGATTATTTTTTCTTGCACTCTTGTCTGCTGGAATGTCTTTGAAGCGGTTTGAAAAATATTGAGTCAAATAGACAAAACATCAGCTTTTTATTTCAATCTCAATTTCATTCCCTTTTGCAGCAGAAGATGTTTTTGTGCAAACAAGATTATCAAATCGCCGATGTTTATTTTAGAGATTTCCTTGAAATAAGTGAATCTCTGTTCAAACTTAATGAGATCCAATTTTTGTTGAAATTTAAATCCACACAATGATTTTCTTTCTTTTTTTTTTTTTTTTTTTGGATAATTTTAGAGCAATTTTATTTTCATCAATAGAAAGGAAATTAATTTTCGAAAGGGAATTTATAGCACTTCCTCTAGTTGCCAATCTTGCTTTTGGTGTACCTTCAGTATCTGAGTAAAATATTCACCTGACACCTAGTCATCTTGGAAAATGTGAATAGATGACTGTAGACACGAGCTGTATGGGTCCTCTCATAACTTCTTCTCCCCCCCCCCCCCAATTTGAAGTAAATGAAAAATGGCTCTATTTTAAGGTAAATTTTAACTGTCCGATAGTTGTATCAATACGTTAATCGAATTCAGTGATTTTGCACTGAAATGATGCTGGTTTTTTTGGTGGGAAAAAGCATCTGATCTATTTGTTTTCTCAAAAAAGTGTATATTTTTAAAGTATATTGAGTCCATCCCACCTTTTAACCAGAATAGCAACTGCTGTTAAAATTCTCCTCTATGCAAGCAAAATCAGATCATCAGCCGTATAGTTTCAAAGTCATAGCATTAGTCTCAAGACTTCTTGATGAGCCCATGTATTTATGTGTCTTAATAATCTTTCTCCCTATTTTTTGTAGTGGGAGTTCTTTTAGAATATTTAGTTTCCTAACTTACTATGTGTTTTGTGCTTGTTTCAAGCAGGTACTAATTTCTCTTTTATTTTCTTTTAAGGAATGAACCTATCGGAGAAATAAAATATGTAGTATTTATTGCATCCATTGAGAGTGGCAAAATCACTTTGAAAATTATCATCTATTTCCCCCAGGGCTAGATTGCGTCTGTCTTTGTTTCTTGAGCATTTTCAGGCTCTCATATTTTCACACTATTTCGTCACAGTATCTTATACCTTTGCCAAAGTATTACGAGCAGCATTTAAGCTTGGACGCTGTATTGCCGATTATCTCACTGTTCTTTTAATTTTTTCTTTGAAACTTTTGCACAGACTTTCATGAAATTTTCAAGGATAAATCTTGATGACTATCAATTTTAAGTGAAAATTTCAAGTGATTCTTTTAACTAGTTTTTCTACGAAAAATTGGACAAGTTTGGTAAGTTTGACAACAAAGTGTCCAGATAACTTTGTTAAAAAAAAAAAAAAAAAAAAAAAAAAAAAATCAAAGTGCCCAAGCATAACGCTTGTGATACTTTGGCTAGGAAGTGACAATTCTTTGATAATGTTGAATATTGATGGCATGGCTTAAGTCAAAAAATGCGTATCACAAGTTATGATGATGCAAGTCTCTTCTCAAGTTTTATTTTTTAAAGGAAAACCTGTTTCTATTGAAACTTTCTGCGAATCTCATTCTCTCATTAAGAAGAAAATCACACAGAATTGCAAGGAAAAATTTTGACCGATTTTCTTTGAAGAAATTAAAATATAATTGGAGATTTTTAAATATTGTAAGATAAATACGCATTTTTTTCTTTCAGCTATCAATATGAAACTGCTAGGTCCTAAAATTCTGGCAGTGACATATTTCATAGGAATTGATACACCCCGGACATTCATTTAATTTTACCCTTCTTGATTTTTTCTCCTAGTTTTACTATCTTCGTGATGTTGCTCTTTATTACTCTTGTTGTTTTGTAATAACAGGAGTTATATAAAGTGATTTTTTACGTATCAAGCACTAGACATCTGTCTGATAATCCAGCCCTGGTTTTCATTGGAGATTATACCAAAGTTTTTATTTTCCTTAAGTGAATGCCAGAATTATTCGGTGAGTCCTAACTAAGGACACTTGAAAGAGCCATGTTCAGCCAGGATGTATGAAATAAAAAGAATATTTAGCCATTTGCTTTGAGTGAAGTGTATTAAGAAAAATACATTGCATAATTAAACGAATTGTTAAATTGGGTGATTGATTTTAAAAAATGGTAGTGACCCTTGTGATCATGAGTTTTGCCATCATGTATTTTCATTAATGTATTTATTTCTCAATTGTTTCTATTGTCTGTAATGGCCTTCAAGGTAAGGTATGAATTAAAGCACTACGTAACATACTTCCTATTCAAAATGTCCCTGTGGAAACGAATCACAAGACAGGAAGTGTAGAAATTAACTCCTAAACAAGATTTAACAATCCACAATTAGTATTTTTTAAATGGCAAACACACAAAAGACATCATTTGTATAATCTAATTTCTATTTGATCCATGTTAAAAACACTTTGTAATATTTCAATCAGGAGTTAATTTCCGAATTTCAGAAAAGACAAAACTTTTTTTTAGTTCAGAGTTTTTTTTTCTAGTGGTCCATTCTCCATACCCATACTGTGCCGACACCAAATGACTTGTTTTTACATATTCTGGTAAAGCATAGCTCTTTCAATGTTACAACTCATCATGCAGTTGCCAGAATGTAACAACTGTCAATGTAAGACCTCTCTCTTGACCGGAAATTTTCTTCTCATAGCCTGTTTGACATTAATGTCTGATGATTACAGAGTTATTTTCACTGGTATCTACACATTTGAATCAGCAGTCAAAGTGATGGCTAGAGGCTTCATTTTAGAGTCATTCACGTATCTTAGAGATGCATGGAATTGGCTCGACTTCGTAGTTATAGCTTTAGCGTGAGTAGTAGTACCGTAGTCATGATAGTAGTTTTTTTATAGAATAGACCTTATTACTACAGAACAGATTTTAGGTACTTATTTTTATAGCTGTTGAAAGAGAATAATGACATGTTAAGAAATCAGAAATTGTCCATTAAATTCAATCTAAGCTCTCTTTATGTGCTTTGAGACATGAAGCATACAAGGATGTTAATGGAATTGTTCAGAAAAACTTATTTTGTGGGTAAAGAGTTCATTTAAAGAACTGTGTAAACCACACCCTGGTATCCTTTTTTGTGAACTTTTAAGTTGGACCAATGCAAAATTTTCATGGTAGTTTTTGTAAATATATGGACATATTCCCTTTAAAAAGCAACTTGTTTATTAAAGTGAAGACAACTTTCTGCGTACCTTACTGTTCCTCATTTTTTTCATCGTAAATTCATAAATTTTAGTTTCTTTTTGAAAAATCATGTGATCACTTTAAAGTTTCATTGTCACCTAACTTCACCATATTTTAAGAATTTCAGAACTTTTTGTACTCATCAACAGCTGTAAATTTGAGATAATAGCTAGTTTTTAACTTTTCTCAAGACAGTAAAATAATTTTCAGAGGTATTCTGAAATTTGTATTCTAGTTTTTCCATCATTATTAGAGATAGTTCAAGTACATATGTATTGTCGTACAAACCTTTCAGGTCTGAACCTAGAATTGCAAATAAATCCACCCTCTGATCAAAATGTAGTCTTTCTATCCATTAAATAAGTAGCCTTTTTTATGTGATAGTCATATTTTTTTTGTTTGTACATACTGTATAGAATTAATAGTTCAGTTCTATAATTTCTCTTTGAAATATATGTACCTACAAGTCGCTCCTTCAGCGCACCTTGGCACACCGTGAAACCCATGAAAAAGTGGTAAAAGACTTGATTTTGGGACAGGAAGACTCAATTTTGATAGTCTCAGATGATGGTTATCAAAATGGTAGAAGAGAGATGAAAGAGGAAAAATTGTGTGAAGAGAGCTATGTATTATTGAAAGAAATTGCAGAATGAAGTACAGATATTCCATGAATACATTTTGTGAAGGAGGCGTGAACATTTTCATTTTAAAATTAAAAAAAAAAAAAAACTTATTATATTACATCAGCCTGTTTTATTATTCCAACTGCCAGTCCGTTTATTTAGTCAGTTTTATGTTTGTTCAAAGCTCAATCTTAGATTTCTTTTTTTTTTGTGAGTGTGTTGGAGGACTTTTTTTTGGATGTTCCCTTTCCTTTGAAAAGTTACCATCTGGAAATTTTAGATTATCATTTGTAGTCATACCTAAAATATTTAAAACCTGTAAAGATTTAACATTTACATTTTATTCTAATTTATTTTCAGCTATGTTACCATGGGTATTGACCTTGGAAATCTAGCCGCTTTAAGGACTTTTCGGGTTCTTAGAGCTCTTAAAACAGTCGCCATTGTGCCTGGTACGGTTTCAGCATATTTGATTAATTTATTAAGTACAATTTACACAAGGTTAGCTTATTAGCACTGATTGAGTGCGGAAAAACTGTATTTCTAGTGGATTTGAGCTCCTTACGAGAAAATTGACCTGTTCATTGTCTCAAGAAACAAGATTTTTTTTTTTTATTTTTAATGTAGGAACTATCACTAAACTTTCCCTGTAAAAAAGAAGAAGAAGATATACAACGAATGAAAAAACAAATAAAGATGATAAAAAGATTGAGCCAAAACAATGTATGGATTGAGTTGAGAACCTAAAAAAGAAAGAAAACTTGAACTCAGTTAAAATAGAATTTTTTAAAATATTTTTGGATCCTCTTAAGGAGTCTTCCCTTCTTCAGCTTTTATTTCATGTGAGTTTGCTGTGAAATGTAACGAATGAAATCATTCAGTCATAATATTTAGATTGTGCAGGCGTAAATCTCTGTCTCGGCGATCAAAGCAGGAGCTCAAAATGGAGCGGTATATAGAAATTTGGTTAATGTTTACTCGTGAAATGATCAGAGCTCATCAAGCCAATTTGAGCTCCTCATGTTGATTGTGGAAAAAGAGTTTCAGAATGTTTGAAATTTTTTAGTTTGTCTGAATAGTATTTCTCTTTACTATTCTTATAATTATTTCCTTTACAAAAATGGGTTCAAAAATTCAGTTGACTGAAACTAAAGGAGAAGGAAGTTTTAAATTTTATCACAAATGACTGTTGGTAGTTTCTTAAATTAACGGCAACTTTTCTCAAATTTCTTCCATAAATATAATACCTTCACATAGAGAGATGAAATCTAGATATCATTAACCTCTGTCTCTTTTTCCTTTTTCAGGATTGAAAACTATTGTTGGAGCCGTTATAGAATCTGTAAAAAATTTACGAGATGTGATAATTTTAACTATGTTTTCACTTTCTGTGTTTGCTTTGATGGGTCTTCAAATTTATATGGGTGTTCTGACACAAAAATGCATTAAAAATTTTCCTGACGATGGATCTGCTGGCAATCTGACCGATGAAAATTGGTTTCGCTTTGTTTCAAATTCTTGTAAGTACATGAATTTTTACTTTTTGTGTCTTTCAAGGTTAAACAACCCATTTCAATTTGTACAGGCATTTTAGAAACTGTTTGCTCTTTCCCCCAAAAAGTATTGTATCTGCAGGAAAAAACAATTTTTGACAGGACTCCTATCTTATTTACCTTTTAAAAAAAAACAATTTGTTACCCTATAAATTAACAACTCAATGAGCTTGCATTTTTGAAAACTAGAGAGTTCATATAGTTCACAGGAGTTTTCCCCGATTTTTTTGAGCAATAATAACCCATGAAATAGGAGTTCAAAGTTCCGTATTTTGAGCTCCCATTTAAACATGCGTCGCTCAGGTTATCCAAGATGGCGTCCATTCTATCCGTCCTGCGATGGCCACACTTTTGACCTTGCATGCCGGCGAGGTACCTCTGCCACGTGTGGTAGTCCAAGAAGTATTCAAACAAACACTGGGCTGAATCTATCTGACTCCCACGCGATTACCCATAGAACTAGCTATACAGCACCCTTTTGTTGCGTGGAATCGGCCCGGGTGTATCAGTCCATGGGTAATCAGACAGGAGTCAGATAGATTCAGTCTGGTGTTAGTTTGTTTACTTCATGGACTACCACACGCGGCAGAGGCACCTTGCTGGCACGCAAAGTCAAAAGCGTGGCCATCGCTAGACGGATAGAATGGACGCCATCTTGGATAACCCGAGCAACACTTGTTTAAATGAGAGCTCAAAATCCGGAACTTCGGGTTAATATTGACCATAAAAATCGGGGGAAATTCCTGAAATTCCTGTGAACTACGTGCACTCTCTAGCTTTCCAAAATGCAAGAATTACAAATTACTGAACAAGCTCATTGAAAAAGTTATTTTTAAACAACTTCCGAAGTTAGGATAAAAATGTTTTTGGTAGCTCCATAAATGGTCTTGACAGAGTGAAATTTTTCAGGCATTTTTAAAGTTATGTATTGTCCACTATCGGAAAACAGGGAGCTGAACTTTTCAGCCTTTTTCTAAGGATGCTCGGACACTGTACCCTAACCTGTAACCCTGTAACCCTAATGGGTATTTCTTTCCTCTTCATCCCCCACCAACACTCAGAATCATTTACTATGCCAATTTTTGCACAGTTATCGAAATATTAGAATTTATTTACGGGGGACTAGCCCTTGAGAGCTGTTTGAAAGATTATTAAATAAGAAAAAAAAATAGTTTCGTTGGCATCTACCTTTTTCCAGCATTGTATCTGTTCTTTCAATCAAAAATAATTTGTTATTGAATTTTGTTTTCACAGCTAATTGGTTTGGAGAAGAGAATGACTATCCACTGTGTGGAAACTCTTCTGGAGCAGGGTAAGTTCAGGTTTTATCTTTCTGGCTGTGCCAATAAGAGATTCTCATTTTTTCAATTTCAGTTTGTAATGATCTTACCTTATTACTTGGCAACGGTTAATTTTTTGCTCGTTTATCAAATGTATCCTTCTGAGTCTGTCTTTGTCTTTTTCTGCGTTTTTATCACCTTTCTAAAACTATTTTATGGTACGGTCAGTCTTGCTTTGATATTCATCCGAGCAAATTTTTTATTATAATTGGAATTTTTTGGCGTTCTCTGCGCAGAATAGTGTGGATCTAGCATTATTCTACCACCTTGTTTTTTATGGTATATTGATGATTGAAATATCCTATGTTTACAGTAAAACCATTTTGTTGAGGATGCGAGTCACACTGAACCACCAGATAGGGTAAAAAATTGAACACTGCAGCACATATTTTCTCATCCAAATTTCACATAGAGCTTGTCAAACCATCAAAATGGGAGGCCATTTTTCCAAAACTTAAGGGGCAATCGCCTCCCAGCCCGTTTTTGGAATTATTGTTCTCTCATTTGATTGAAACAGCAAATGTTTAGAAAATATCAACACCCTCTCAGAAGATTCACCAAGAATATGAACTCAAACCATTCTTAAAAGCTGTACTAATTCTTCTTTTTTTCTTTTTCAACAGGCAATGTGAACCAGGCTACACATGTCTTCAGGGATTTGGTAAAAACCCCAACTATGGATATACTAGTTTTGATACCTTTGGTTGGGCTTTTTTATCCGCATTTAGACTCATGACTCAGGATTATTGGGAAAGTTTATATCAAATGGTAAGGATTCTAAAAATTTTTTAAGAAAATTTCATTCGAATACTTTAATTATTTAGTAATATGAAGCAAATTCATCATAAAAACTATTCAAGCGGCATCTCTTTTTTTGTATCCTTTGTTTTAAAATTGAACAAATGTAAAAATAAAAAATTTTTTATCAATCAGTAAGAATGTGAAAAATTAAATCTTGGAACATCGGTAACAGGAGACAATCACCGCCGATGATTTGATTACCTCCCTTTCTACACATCATTTTTAATTATAATGGAGAATTTGCACACAAAAATTTTATTGCTTCATCTGAGAGTGCTTAATGAGCTGAGTTCGCAGCATTTTCCATAATTTTTTTCTGACATGGGAAATTGGAGAAAATTTGAGTTAAAAAAAGAGAGAAAATGTGCTGCCTCATGACATCATCTGGCGGCATCCCTCTTATACACATGAATTTTAGCAAATTAGGTTATTTCGACTTATCTTCTCAAATAATTGTCCAATTTAGAAAGCAAGGATATCCTCGTACTCAGTTTTCGTAGCAGTATCATTTTAAAGGTGAAATTTACAAAATTGCAGACACCTGCAAATTTTCTAGTAGGCCTTGCTTTGGATTTTCAAACCTCATTTACCTCAGTCATGTCTCCTAGAAATTTTTCTTGAAATAACTTGTTTGCAGAGACAACGTTCATTTTTTTCTCCTCATTTTTTTAAAGTTTCGTACTCACTTTAAATAACTAACTGTCAGTGAATTAATTTTGTTTCAGGTTCTAAGATCAGCAGGTCCGTGGCATATGTTATTCTTTATTGTAATAATTTTCTTAGGATCTTTCTATTTAGTTAATTTAATCTTGGCCATTGTTGCTATGTCATACGATGAACTGCAGAAAAAAGCTGAAGAAGAAGAAGCTGCAGAAGAAGAAGCCATCAGGGTACGTACAAATCCTCCCATCTCTCTTTTTATCAATTTGAAACGACGCTAGAAGAAACCTTGGCATGCACTATGTGGTTAATGATGTCATACTCCGAGTTTAGCGATGGGTGATATTGGATGCACAAACTTGATGTTCAACAGATGTTACTGTTTTTTGCAAAACCATGAGCCTCAACCATGAAGACACAATTCTGTGACTAGCGCAACTGACTCACCTATACACAGGGCAAAACATAAATTTGTGTCATGAATACAACATAGTGTGTAGAAAAATGGTGTGACATTTAATTCAATTACATACAAATCGGAGAAAAAAATAAATAAATAGTGCTGAAAGATAAACTAAAGAGAAAGAGAATGGATCAGGAAAATTCAAGAAAAAAAAGGGAAAATTATATCTGAGAGAGACGAATCAAGAAGAAAGAAAATTGATCAGAGGAATTCGGAATATTTCAAAAGAAAACGGTGGGGGGGGGGATATATTTTTTGAAATAGCAGAAATATGTTCCTCTCAAAGTTCACATGCATCTCAGCAAAAATATTTTACAGTCTATTTTCAATTGTTACGAGTTCTCCTGAACCTGATGAAATTTGAATAATGTGTTCTAATCAATTTCAGGAAGCTGAAGAGCAAGCTGCTGCCAGAGAAACAAGAAAAGCCCAGCATGCAGCGAATGTTGAAGCACGAGCGGTGGCCGCAGCAGAAGCAGCAGCAGCCGAGGCTGCTGGGCATGCAGAAGGTGTCGTTAAATCTCCATCAGATTTTTCGTGTCAGAGTTATGAGCTGTTTGTTGGCCAAGAAAAAGGAAATGTGGATGACAATAATCGAGAGAAAATGAGCATCGTCTCGGAAACTCTCAGTCAAGACAAACCTCCTAGTCACTGTAGTAAAGTTCGTAAAGTAAGCACAGTAAGTATATTTTATTCTCTTTGGACTTCTCTTAAGTGTAGAAACTCTGGAACAATCACTACATACTAATTTATAAGAGGCTCTTTGCAAAAGCATTAGCATTAGCGTATAAGCTCACAAAAAAGGCTAGCAAGTTGTGGTTTACGAGGTTCTTTAAAGGAACCTTTTACCCACAAAATGAGTTCTTCTGATACACTCATTAATAACCGTGTATACTGCTTGTCTCAAAGCAGATAAAGAGAGGTTAGATTGAATTGTATGGACAGTTTCTAATTTCTCACGAGACTATAATTTATTTATCACATTTATGCATACATGCCCCATACAGGTAGAAAAATCAATAGGTAGATACAAGAGATCTCAATGAGACGGATTCAACTGGAATCAGTCTAACTATATCAGGAGTTGCCTACTTTTTTCTGGTTATTTATTTTTTAAACAAAGAACCAAACAACACTGAAACTTGAAATTTTATGAGTATGTATATTCTTCATAATGCAGGGTAAATTCATATAAAGTCTAAAGGCGTCAAGTAGTTCTCAGTGAAAAGAATGAAACATGAGAAAAACTTAAGTATTATGAATTGCAGTTCGGCTGATCTTGGTTGAACCCTTCCAATTAAAAAAAGAAGAAGGAAATTTGGCAGATAAGTCAGAACTCATTTCCCCCTTTTTTTCTCTCTCTGGGAATTATACAAACAGTTAGCTCATCGTTGAGTCTAGCTCAGTCCTTGCCTATATTTTTCATCGATCTTGAAAGAAACAAAGCCAAGCTGGGCTGAAAACATTTTATCCCTCATAAGAATTCTTTTTGAGCAGTAAGGCTCCACATACTTGTCATTTATCTTTAGTTGCACACTTGGAATTCGATGATAAACAAAAATCATCCAGGAAAAGGGCACATCTAGTGTCATTAAGATTGTGCAACTTTGCAGTTCTTTTACTTTAAAAAAATTCTCTTGATAAATAAATTGTGTATCACATTATGAAAATGCACATAATATTACAAGTTTGTTTCTTAATGCTCCATTTTTTCTGTCCTCTCTACAGGCAAGTTTAAGTCTTCCTGGTTCGCCTTTTAATTTGCGCCGTAGTTCCCGTGGTTCACACCAATTCACTCTGCGAAATGGCAGGTCTCGATATCCCCCTGGTGGGGATAGAAAACCATTAGTTTTATCAACTTATTTAGATGCTCAGGTACTATAAGTAATAAAATTATTTAATTATTTATTTATAAAATTTCCAGTTTGTCTGCTTGTTCATCTTTTTCTTGTAAATTACATTTTTTTTTTTTTTTTTTTTTTTTTTTGAAGAGAACCTTCAATTTAAAAGGATACAAAATATACATATATATTGTGGAAATTGGCTCTAGGTGAATACAGAAGCCAAAATCTATGCTCTATCGCAGAAAATTGATTGTACAAATTGATAAAATTGTAATACCTATGCAATGCGAGAGTTCCATTATCTTCTTAAGAGTTTACATGAATAAGATGATATTCGTTCAGCTTTCTCTGTAACAAAGAGATACAGGAGTTTGCCCCTGTGTCTTGTAATAGGTTTGTTGAGTTTTGTATTCTCATTAAGTTTATTTTTTCAGGAGCACTTACCTTATGCCGATGACTCAAATGCTGTGACGCCGATGAGTGAGGAAAATGGTGCTATTGTGGTTCCAATTTACTATGCCAATCTTGGATCCCGACACAGTTCATACACATCTCATACGTCTCGTATCACATACACATCGCATGCAGACTTAGTAACAGGTGCCATCATCAAACAGCCAACCACCAAAGAAAGTAGACTGAAATCTCGATCTGCCAGAAATAGCAGTTCAGCAGGGGAGCACAAATCTTACTTTAGAGAATTTGTAAGTCACTCCTTCGTTCGTGGTTGTGTTTATGTCGTACGTAGGTTTTGCCAAGCTCATGCAGGAGGCTCATCTTTGTTTTTAAACTTTCTCAGCCACCAAATGTAGTGAAAATTCCTTTTGCAATCAATAATGCCCAGCATCAAATCATACAACTTGGAAAATTTTCTTCATTCGGAAAAGTATTTGAATATTCCATAAGAATTATGTTAAATTTAGAAAACTCATTTACTCGCATATTGATGATAAAACTTCAAAAACATCTATATCGACTTGAAATGTCGCAGATTTCTTATCATTTTTAATTGTTTGGATAAAAAACCACTCAATGTCATTTCTTGAGAACCCTGGTGATCTTTCTTCCTAGTCTTTAAATAGATATAATACAGGGTGTCTAGCATCAGGATTTTCCCGATTCTCTCAGGATTTTAGACGAATCAGGATTTAATCCCCGATTTCATCAGGATTTGAGAAAAAATCGGTCATAAAATCAGGATTTGAGAAAAGTTGGCCATCTGATCGGATTTTTTTAGCCAGCTATTTTTGTGAAGTTACATTCGCCAATTTTTCTCCGCTAAAAATCAGGATTTGGAAAAATTATGAAATCAGGATTTAGCCGTCAAAAATCAGGAAAAATCAGGATCTCATCAGGATTTTGCAAAATGAAAAAAAACTAGACACCCTCTAAATATTTCTGTTGCAACATCCATCAGGTCAAAAACTTAGGTATCGAATGTTTTACCGTAAGTGTAGTTTACAGCCTTGTTAATGCAATGTTAAATGCAAGTCATTGAGTCACTCAATTTTCTTTCCAGGCATTAAGTAATGTTGAAACGGATGAATGTGGAGCGGTCCTAAAACCTAAACACCAAGACAATCCTTTCATAGAACCAACCCAACAGCAAACCGTTGTCGACATGAAAGGTAATGGCTCACCATGAATTTCCTCAAACTTTGACTTGGAAGTCAATATAATTTCTTTACCAAATTGTTTTCCAAAGTGAGCATGCCCAGTACCAAATACATAGGCTGTCCCAAAACAACTGGCACTAAGGCTGTCATTCGGGAACTACAATAGAAATCGACATGCGGTTTGCGGAAGGTGATAGCTCATACTCTTAGCTCTTAAACGAGCCTAAGTTGAGCTAGTTTGATTAAAAACTCAACGAGTTACATCAATTTTCCCGAGACTTGTAAGAAATATCCCTACAGGATTTTTCGGTAATTTTTCATTCCGTTAACTTTGCCCCCACAAGCTGTGCAATTGGTTCAGACATTATGAATCAAGTTTCCACTTGTCTGAATGAAAGTTTAAACTTGTCAGCAAGTGTTTCCATCACAGTCAAGAAGTTTTTTTCTGTTTGCAAAGTCAGTTTGGTGAAATCGTCCGGCCTAAAAACGACGCGTCATTTTGTGTTTCGTCATGAGTTCACCCGCGGACCGCGGAGTTGAAGCAGGAGCAACGATACGCAATTCGATATTGCGTTCAGTGTGAATCATCTACTTCTGAAACTGTGAATGAAATGACAGTGGCTCAGATGTGTTTCAGAAGTAGATGATTCACACTGAACGCAATATCGAATTGCGTATCGTTGCTCCTGCTTCAACTCCGCGGTCCGCGGGTGAACTCATGACGAAACACAAAATGACGCGTCGTTTTTAGGCCGGACGATTTCACCAAACTGACTTTGCAAACAGAAAAAAACTTCTTGACTGTGATGGAAACACTTGCTGACAAGTTTAAACTTTCATTCAGACAAGTGGAAACTTGATTCATAATGTCTGAACCAATTGCACAGCTTGTGGGGGCAAAGTTAACGGAATGAAAAATTACCGAAAAATCCTGTAGGGATATTTCTTACAAGTCTCGGGAAAATTGATGTAACTCGTTGAGTTTTTAATCAAACTAGCTCAACTTAGGCTCGTTTAAGAGCTAAGAGTATGAGCTATCACCTTCCGCAAACCGCATGTCGATTTCTATTGTAGTTCCCGAATGACAGCCTTAGTGCCAGTTGTTTTGGGGCAGCCTATGTAGCTCCAAAATGCTAGTATTTTCAAGTTGCTTAGGAGTCACCTGAAAACGGACATGTGATCTTCCAGAGATAAATTGCTGCTGTATGCTTTTAATGTTATATTTTAGAGATCATGAATAATCCTCTGCTTAATTTTTTTTTCTTACCTTGTCAAACTTTCAAAATATTTAAATTGAAATTTTTTCAATTTTAGTTCCATAATATTAATATTTACAGGGTTATCCAAAAGTCACTGACCATCCCTGTAACTTTTTTCCAAATTGAGATAGAAGTTTGAAACTTTGGGAATGTTCCTCGGTCTAAAGTAGCAACTTTTTGGTCCCCCCAAAATTTTGGGGGGCGGCCCCCCTTAAGGGGGGCGGGGGCTAACTTTTTTTTTTCAAATGGCAACCCCCCCTTTGTGATACCTCATTCGACAGATAATAAAAAAAGAAAATTTTTGGCGCAAACCGCAGGTCAAAATGTTCATTTTTGACAAAATGGCGGCCGGTCAAAGTTCAAAATGGCGGAAATTTGGCATCTCCGTTGTTTATTGACGGATTGGTGTAAAACTCGGAATCCTAGGGTTTTTCGAGATGAGAAAAACGATTTTGGCATTGGTTTTCCAGAGAAGTCAGTCCTTTTCAAAATGGCGGCGGTCAAAATGGCGGCCTCGAGCGGGAAGTGGATATTTAGGCTGCATATCGTTGGATTTGAATGTAACTTGGTATCTGGGGGTATTTCGGCACTAGAAGAACGAATCTTCCATTGGATATCTAAAATTTTGACAAATTTCAAAATAGCGGCGGAAAAATGGCGGGAAATCAGTTTTACGGCTCTTCACCGATGGATTTCGTATGAAGTTCGATATCCTGGCGGTTTTTGGTTGGTTAAAAAGGAATCTTTCATTAGATTCTTGAAATATCAAATAATTTCATGCTAATCCATTGGTGAAGAGCCATAAAACTGATTTCCCGCCATTTTTCCGCCGCTATTTTGAAATTTGTCAAAATTTTAGATATCCAATGGAAGATTCGTTCTTCTAGTGCCGAAATACCCCCAGATACCAAGTTACATTCAAATCCAACGATATGCAGCCTAAATATCCACTTCCCGCTCGAGGCCGCCATTTTGACCGCCGCCATTTTGAAAAGGACTGACTTCTCTGGAAAACCAATGCCAGAATCGTTTTTCTCATCTCGAAAAACCCTAGGATTCCGAGTTTTACACCAATCCGTCAATAAACAACGGAGATGCCAAATTTCCGCCATTTTGAACTTTGACCGGCCGCCATTTTGTCAAAAATGAACATTTTGACCTGCGGTTTGCGCCAAAAATTTTCTTTTTTTATTATCTGTCGAATGAGGTATCACAAAGGGGGGGTTGCCATTTGAAAAAAAAAAGTTAGCCCCCGCCCCCCTTAAGGGGGGCCGCCCCCCAAAATTTTGGGGGGACCAAAAAGTTGCTACTTTAGACCGAGGAACATTCCCAAAGTTTCAAACTTCTATCTCAATTTGGAAAAAAGTTACAGGGGTGGTCAGTGACTTTTGGATAACCCTGTATATTCCATGATCCTCAATCCTTGTCTATGCTGGGTGCTTGCAGTTTAGGCCCTTGTCTCCACTGGCTTCTTGCGTCTGGCGGAGACTGGGATCTTTTACAACTTTTCCCTGTCCAAGGCAGGACACTAGTTGTCATAATGTACATAATTTTCTTTGCTTCAAAGCACCAAAAAAAAGAAAAGAAAAAAAAATGATAATTGATATAAGCTTCCTTATTTTACGTTTTATTTTTTCAATAGATGTGATGGTTTTGAATGACATCATAGAGCAAGCTGCTGGTAGACAGAGCCATGAAAGCAATACCAATGGTGAGTTCAGGTTTTTTTTTTCAGCATTTATTTTTATCAAATCTCGTCTACTTTTTAGATTTTGCTTTTCTTCTTCAGTGTTTGAGAAATGTTGTGTCATGAATCAACGGTAAGAGTTTTTTTTTTATTTTTATATAAACCAAAAGAGAGCTTTTTTTCTTAGTACGTGTATATATTTTTCCTGCAATGCTGAAGTAAGAACCCTTTAAGAGTCTCAATTTACCTTTTCGTTGCACGAATCGTATTCTACATGAAATTTTGATGAGTTAGCGTAATGCCAAAATGCTTAACTTTCTACCTTGTCTAGTGGTCCATTGATTGTAATTAAATGAGTAAAAAAAATGATCAATTGCTCACTTTTGAACTAATTTTGGACGTTTTTCTTTTATAAATACCTTGATTTGGGTGAAATTTTGACAAGGTGACACTCATGCCTTTTTGTCTAGAAATGAGAAATTTCGAGAAGTAGGTACCTGTTTTGTATGTACCAGGTTCTACATGATGGTTTCATTTATGAATTATGTGCTATATATCACAAGGAAATGGACTTGCAGACAAGGTACGAATTTTAACATTCTGATACATGTCTCCTAACCAAAATTTTACGCAGAACATGATTCGCCCAACGTAGACCACTGAAACTAACGCCTAACTATAATTTTTGATGTATCTTGACAAGTGAATTCAAACCTCCTACCCATAAAAAAAAATTCTAATCCACTAGAGTCAACCTGTATACTAAACATTACCACCATAGCTTCTAAAGTATGAACTTATGACAACCACAATCTCAGCATTTCGCTGCAGGTGTTGCTCATTGTCAACACTTTGGACAACTCAAGGCAGGGAAAGAGTACTGCTCTATTGAGAAGCCTTCCTAAACCACTGCAGTGTGCAATTTGACTCAAGTAGACTATGATTTGTCTTGTGAATGGGGAATTTGAATTTCCTGTAACCAATGGAAACTAAAAACGTCTTTATCTTAGTTAGGAGTTGATTTCAGTCATTTTCGTTTTGCAAATCATGTTCTACGTAAAATTTTGGCCTGGAAATTTGTATCAAAAAGCTTAAATTTATACCTTTTTTACTGGTCAATTCTTATTGTTTTGTAAAATGTACCATTTTCTGGTACTTTTTTCAGTCCTTAAAGTTTTATTCAGTATTACTTTTATTATTACTGCATATTTATCGTTGTTTCTTGTCTGTTTTCTTCTCTGCATTGGTTTGGAATTCTACATAATAAGTGCCTTGTACATAAAAATTTAAATGCTAATTTGTCGTGTCAGTGACTGAGGATGGTCAATGGGGACTGGATATACATTGCTAGATTTTAAAAAATCATGAATCTACTCAAAGCTAATGTTAATTTTCTTCGTAGGAAAAATTAAGTAAAAATAGCAAACACAAAAATAAAATGGCGCTTGGAGCGCCGCTTTATTTTTATTAGAATTTTTTATTAGAGTTGTGGCAGGGAGAGAGAGAGAAAGAAAATTAAAACAGCCAGGTTTAGTCAACGGGGGAAATGGCTCTCTCTTTTAGATTGCAAGGTTAGAGCTGGATGTTACATTATCCATGTTTGCTGATTTATGATGTATTAAAAGATATCTAGGAATAAGGACAAACAGATTGATGAATATTTGATGAGGCTTTTAATGTCATTAGACAGTCTTTAAGCAATGAATAAGAAATGAGCCTTACACATTTTATAAGGAAAACGAATCGCACAGTGAGGGATCTGGATATCAATTGTTAAACAAAATATAAGTGTCTACAATTAACAACGGTAAATGGCAACCATACAAATGAAGTCATCGGTATAATCTAAACTCTATTTGAACCGTGTGAAAAGCACTTGCTAATATCTCGCCAAGGAGTCGATTTCAAAACTTGCCACTGTGTGAATTGTTCTTTACGGAAGATTTAGAAGAGAAAAATGTGACTCATTTCTAGTTCAGACCTTTTCCAATGGCCCATTGGCAGTTGTAGCAGTTAGCAGATAATTTATTTTGGAAATAATTAATTTGCAAATAACAAAAACATGAAAACAAGTAGTCAGATTAATATGTGAATCAACCACAAGCTATCCTAATTTTATTGTACAGAAAGAGAAGGAAAAAAAAAAACTGATGACTAAAAATAAAAAAATCAATCAGAATAATAATATTCAAATAAAATGAATTAAAAAAAAAGAAAAAATAGCATTTGATTTCAAGGTTAATCACTCCCAGAATTCGGCAGTTGTGGTATTTCCCAATTTTGGTATCCCTTCAAAAAACGCTGTATAAAGATCTGAGTGTTGCTAAATTCCCATCGATAGAATGCTAATTTTTAAGGGAAGTTCTGAATATGAGTCTTTGAAATTTTCAGACACTTAAAATAAAATCGTAAATAAAATTTGCTGATAACCTGGAAGAGAAATGTACACAAGTATCCCAGAAAAGTCTTATTTCATGAAGGAAGATTTTGCTACTTCTGAATGCTCATACTGTGCTCTACTTTAGCATGTCAAAATGAAGCAGCGTCAACCAACAGTTGAAGCTATTTGCCTTGTACTTTCTATTTGCCTAAATGTCAGTGAACTTGGCACATAGAGGACCGCGAGACTAGTTCTGCCGAAATCTGGAGAGGTGTGTGCTAGGGCCTTAGGTCAGAGTAAATTGTGTCATATCAATGGTGAAACTCCCAAATCACGTATCCCATTTGCGGTATTTTAAAATCTCTGCTCTTGTTTTATTTTTGAAAGGAGAATAAATAAACATCATTTCTTTAATCTTTTTAGACTTTGCTTTGCACAGAGAAGAAAGAACATGGAAGTCTCATAGGAATTGACGTTGAGTAGTTCTCTATTTAAAAATAAAGTATGGCAGGAAGTCTGCGAAACTGGCAGTATGGCGAACTGATTTACGTCATTTGGGAGTTTTACCATCAATATTTAATTATTTCAGGATTTTCTGTACATACTTTGATTCTATCCCATATTGCATTGTTATTTCTTCTCTCTTTAATGTAATATTTAATTGTTTGTAGTCAATTGTTTGCGATTATGATTCTCATGTGTGTGTTAGTATTGTTGTGTTTCAGAAAAGGCATTGAAATTTTTTTTATTTTAAACATTGATGCATGCCTGAAGTGCAGTCTAAATTTAAATTGAAGTGCGTTCCCTGTTTCTAGTACCTTAAAATCTTTTTGATCTGTAAAGATACTCAAAGGAAAGCATGTCCAGTTTTTGCCTTGATTTTTAGGTTCATCGTGGAAATTTCTAGTCTTCTTTCACTCTGGCTTAAGCTTGTGTGCATGTTGCTGCAGATTTATGTAATCAAGGAGCTCTCTAGAAGAAGGGCTCTTAACATGATGTGTTTGTTACTCCGAGTGGTGGCTACCTAAACAAGCCATTGTATATCTGAGACGTTTGCCGCCTGCTAGTTCAGCTAAGGCACTCTGGAGACATGAACTTAGGCTCCTTCTTCCAGAAACCTCCTCAACTAGCATCTCTGTTGTAAATGCTTGCTCTCTTGGCAAACATCCTTTTCTTTTCAATTGCCACATTCTGGCCCTTCATTATTTTATCTTTCAAGTTTTTAATCTTGAGGAAGATTGTCACTCTTTGCTGCCTCAGTATAAGCCTTGATAGACATTCAAAGTGCGTATCTGAAGTGTGTTACGTGTAGTCAGTCCTAAAATCGTTACTATGCATAATTTTCAAATGAATACTTGGCAGAAATGTTCCGTCTGGTAAAAGATGATGAATTCATTTCGAACGGCCATCCAATTTTGCTCGAAAATGAATGTTGTAAGGTGACCATCAGTCATCAAATGGTCTAGTTTGATTGGAATTTGTTTGGAATTTGATTGTCTATCAAGGCCTTTTGAGTCTTCACTCATAATCAAATCTCATTCTTCACTTAATCTCCATCGGAAGTCATCCTACACAAAACTATTTTCTGGAACTTTTTCATTTGAAAAAAAACATAGATGTTTGGATCTATTTTATATATTTTACTGTTACAAGCAACCTGAAAAACTCAGAGAAGACACTGAAAAATAAATCAGAAACCAAAACTCATTTCTTACTCCTCTTGTAAGTTTCACTCATAATAATATTCAATGGAAAGAGAGAAAAATATATAAACTACTTAATTTGAAAGTTAACAGAAGTTGATTTTTGAGGATGAAGTTTGTCTTATCAGCAAGGATGGACGGATATGGAAGACTTGTCTTAATCTCCTGTGGTCCTTGGGCTCTTAAGTATTAAGAGGTAGAAATAATGGACGCCAACTCGTAAGTTAGCACATAATGGGGACAGTGTTTGCCTCTTTCTACATATTTTTGTGACACATTAAACAAATTCTACAGCGATTCATGAATTTTATGTATTCAACGATAGGTGCATGTTTTTCATTGGTTTGTAGTTTTAGCTTTTCCACATTTTTTGGTTTTTACATACTATCCACTGATTGTATCCTAGAAGTTTGAATTTTTTGTTATTTATGAATTAAAGTTCTCATCTTCTTCAAAAGTAATTATCGGCTTGAGTAATAAGTGCATGTCGCTCTGTGTTTTTAGGTGTAATCAGGGGCCATCCATAAATTACATACGGCACTTTTTTCCATTTTTAGGCCCCTCCCCTCCCCCCTTTGTAAGGCACCGTAAGGCTCCCTCCTCCCCCCCCTCTAAAAATTACGTAAGGCTCGACTGACCCACCCCCCCTTCCTGTTTCAATTATCACAGATCTAAGCATTGCGTTTTCTTTTAGAAAAATGCTAAAATTTTGGCCAAAATTGTTATTAATGATACTTCATTTTTGAAGCAAGTTCAAAGGAAATATTGAAGATATAATTGGTTTAATAAACAAAAATATGTGGAGCAAAATTGAAGATTTTTTTTTGTCTTTGGAACAATTAAAAGTATCAAGTTGGCATAAGGATAAAGTCACTACTCATCATCCCACGGACAATGAGAAGTGGGAATCAAGAGAAATGACAGTAGCATGATCCAATTGGTCAGCAATCGGTGATGTGCTGATTTCCGCTATTTCATCCTGAATTTTACTATCAACTTTGCGAAAAATGGATGTTAGCATTTTTTTTAAAATGGAGGCTGGAAAGCTCACGCAAGGCTCGGCCTTATCCCCCCTCCTCCCCTCGTAAGGCACCGAAAGGCTGTTAGAGACCCCTCCTCCCCTCCTAAGTGCCTTACGTAATTTATAGATGACCCCTTACTGTATACTGCATGGTGTGTTGCGTACTATTCAAGTTTTATATTATTAAAATAAGATAAATTTGTACTTCCTCACTGTCAATTTTTATGAAAACAAAGAGCAAGCAGGCAGTTTTTAACCGACAATTTGATAAATCATAAACCGAGAGAATAAATGAGAATTTTATCATCTGATGCAAGTAGCAATATGTAATTCTGCACATAAAATAGGGAGGTATCAAGGAAATCACGTTTCACACTTTTTCATTTGTTGATTTAGCAAGGCTTCTCTTTGCTTTGTAATATCTTTTTACCCAAATTCCGGAACTTTTCAAAGGCTATATCCAATTTATTTATTATCTCATTTGTTCAATTAATTTTATAACCCTCTTAATTATGTAACAGTGCTACATTTTTTCTCTTTTTTTGTGGTACATTGACTTCAAAAGATGATTTGAAGTGTAGTTATTTTTCATGGAGTTCTTTTGCACCAATGATTTGCATCATCCTTGATGAAAATTTCTTCAAAAGCATTCATGGAAATTTTAGAGAGTCTCCTCTGAATCCGTACATGATTCAAAAGAAAAGGAAATTGTGGTCCTGTTTGAAATAAGTTTCTTATTTTACCAAGATTTACCTTTTCGTTTACTTCTTTTTAAATTAGCATAAATTGATATGTTTTCTTTCAGTTCCGTTCTGTTTCATGAAAACTATCATTGAAAACTCAGTCACCCGTAGGAAGTATTCCGATTTTGAAAATTTACTCTGAGATCAGTTTACCAGTCCTTGTTTTCTAAGAGTCAGTGTGCTCAATTCTCGTATGATATTTTATGGGTGAAAGCTCCGCTAAAAATCACACGCCTAATTTCACCCTTAGATGCACTTTCAAGTACATATTGAAATTAGAAAACTGCCTACCATACTTTATTTCACCAAGCTGATTACTATGGCAATCAGTGCAACTAGAGATGTTCAATTAATCTCACAATTTTTATTTTTATGGATTGACTGTATCCCTCACTTTTTTTATTAACCTGTCTCCAATTAAAATGTAAGATGACCACTATTGAAATAGATACCTTTTGTTCTAAAGTAATAAAAGCGATGAAGTGGGTAACTTATCCGTCTGGTAGTGCTTAGGAAAAATATCAAGTGAATAGTTGAATGTTGCTGATTTTCTTCCGACGAAGTATTCAGTCTTAAGAAATTCTAAGAATATTTTTCATCAAAATTTTTCTGTAAACGAGATTATTATGCAAATGAAATTCCCTGAAAACAATCAAAGAAAGAGAATTCACAGGTTTCTCAGATGAATATATTTTCATAGACAAAAATTTTGTAACATTCATAATAGAAATGTTATTCATGTTTGACGCGAAGAAAGTTCTAGGGTAAAATCGTGTTTTTTACAGTACATAATTCTGGAGCTCCAGAAAAAGTTTCTATTTTCACTAATTTACCTGTGGATCTCAGTTGTTAAATAGTTTTTCCTCTGAAAGTGGTCATCTTACTTTTGATTCAAATTCACCATAATTGCCTAAACTGGACATGTTACCTAAAAACTGGACAAAATTTTTCTGCAGTTTTTGTGCGTCGGTTAATTTTTTTCTTCTCCGGCATTTAAATAGACGCCATTAGTTTGAATCGAGCTGAGTGAGAAAATGTCCGAAGGTTCTGTTGATCTTTGGCTGATGACTTTTTTTCAAAAACTTTGTCTCTGAATTTCAATGTCTTCACGTGTGTTTGTTAACGTTTGTCGTTTGTTGCTTTGGCAATGCGACAGTTTCGACAGTCTATTACTTTGCAACAGACGAAGAGGAAGACGGACCATCAACCAAAGAGAAGTTACTCAGCGCCTGCCTACGAGGGATCGATATTTTCTGCGTCTGGGATTGCTGTGGATGCTGGCTTACTTTTCAAAAATATGTAGCTCTACTGGTTTTCGATCCATTTGTAGAATTGTTCATCACCCTTTGCATTGTTGTCAACACTCTGTTTATGGCGCTGGATCATCATGACATGAACAAAGAGACTGAGCGCTTCCTGAAAACAGGAAATTATGTAAGCATTTTATCTTACTTTTATGTACTCAAATAATTAAAGACAGTAGAATCTATGATATCCGGTCAAAAACTATCTAGGCATTAGATTATCTAACTGAATCCTCCTCAGTTTTTAAATTTTTTTTTTTTCTGTGCAGTGTTTCTTTTACCATCTATTGACTTGTCAGTGTATGTGCAAGGTCCTCTCTTAGGAAAAGTTCCTTTTTTTGTGTACACGTTGAATTGGACTAACAACTTTACCAGACATAGCTCTTTACCAACGACTTTAGAAGAAAACGTAGCCCATCCTTGCACTTCAAAAAGCAGGGACCATCATCTCTATAATCCAATATTTTCTTATCTGATCTGACTGTGTCACATGGGACCACATAATCAAGGTTTCAATTATGTGCATACCTGATTAAAAAAACAGCCGGGCATTAAAATTATATAGAATCAAACTGTATCGTTTTCTATTTAGCCTTGAGTATAAATGGACCGCATTTTGCAATAAAGAGCCACTATTCCTGGCTCATTTTAGAAACAACATTGATGCCATTGGTTTCCCAATGCAGAGAGGTGCTTTTATGGAAGAACCAGAAATAGTGGTTCCTTATTGCAAAATGTAATCCAAACCTTCTCAAGCATAACACCATTTTATGTGTCATTTGGATTACATTTTGCAGTAAGGAACCACTATTTCTGGCCCATTTTAGAAACAACATATATGCCATTGGTTTTCCTATGCAGATATGTGCTTTTATGGGAGAGCCAAAGACGGTGGTTCCTTACTGCAAAATGTAATCAATTTATCAGATGATTCTTATTGATATTATCAAATAGGTAACTCAAATTAACAGTAAGTATCAAATGGATCGCCTTTACCTGAAAGGAACCAACGTGATTACAGTGATTTTAAAATCGTGCAAATTAATTTCTCCTTTTTAAAAATACTGAATACATTACAGCATTAAAATTTACACAGTTATTTCCCTTTAAAATTACCAATTTTTTGGTGGGATGCTCAAACTATTTGCTGTTTTGGGAGATTTTTTACATAATTATGAAGAAGCAACATTTTAACAACACTGTAATTGCGCTGGTTCCTTCTTGCTAAATGGATCCAAATAATAGTAAGTGAAATATCAGCAAAATGGGAGTTACATTAATCCTAGTCATAATCATGAACAATCTGGTCTCTGCAAACCGCTTTCTTGTGATCAATGCGATGACAAAGATTTTTTACGTGCAAGCATACTGATGCTTTCATATATTCCCTCTTTTTTTTTATTTATTTTTTTTTTTAAGATCAATACATTCTAGGAGGTTAACTTTTTAAGGTAACTTTTTTAGGGAGTGCAACTTGTCTTAACTCTTTTAAACTTCTATTTTTCAGTTTTTTAGTGCAACATTTGGTTTTGAAGCTGCCATGAAACTAATAGCAATGAGTCCAAAATATTATTTTCAAGAAGGATGGAACATATTCGATTTTATCATTGTGGCTTTATCATTGCTGGAGCTTAGTCTTGAGGGTGTTCAAGGTCTCTCAGTCTTGCGTTCTTTCAGATTGGTGAGTATTTTTACCGCAAATTCCTATTTTGAAGGTTGCTGGTGTCCCTTTTTATCAGACAGATCTCATCAGAAATGCATATCAGCATTCATAAGCACATTAACTTGTCTGGAAGTAGTACATTTACATTTATAATCCAATAAGATGCTTAAAAAGAAAAAGAAATTCCCTAAATTTAATTTTACATAAGAGCCGGTTTCTTCCAAGAAATTCTCTTCAATTTACATGGGAATCCAATTAATGTCTACCTAAATTTATATCGCTTGATTACTTTTTAACAATTGACTAACACATATTAGTAGTTAATTATTTTACTCATTCATGAAAAACACATCTTGTTGCTACCATGGTATTGTTGATTTTATTTAGTTGAGCCCTAGTAGAGTCCTGTAGACTCTTAAGTGGTCTGAGTAATTTGTCTCTTTTTAGTGGGATATGATTTTAATCGAATGTAAGCAATTTACAATTGAGGAGCATTCCGGAAAAGAGGCACTTACACGTATGTGTTTTACGCGTTTTTCGGGAAATAGCAGAAATGGATTTCTTGTATCCTAATGCACCAACATCCCGAGTTTCAGCTTAATTAATCAATTTTTGGAGCCAAAAGACCAAGTTTTGTGAGGCTAAGTCAGGGGTCACAGGCATATTTCATCTATTTGCCTCTGAGTGCGGTCGCTGCGACGTTGAGGAGATAGCGCGCAGGCAGGCAGGCAGGTAATAGGATGGGTAATTGGGTACTGATTAGGATCACTACGGATGCATCGCACTGATTCTGCTAATTAATGCAATATCATCGGGTTGCAATGATTGTCAACGCGTTGCACCGGTCACACGTGAATTTTTGTCACTATTACAATAATTCAATTTTTAATGGTCTCTTATTGTGAGTTTGAATTTTTCAAGTTTTTTGCGTGTTTTGCTGTCTTTTTCATTAATAATGGTTGAAGATGATCCATCTGCGCGTTCGCGATCAAAATAATTATTTATTAATTTATCGGAATCATTTATTTTCATTTTGAAACTCGTTGAAGTCTCGAAAATTCAGCTCTAAAAGCCAAAACCTATGACCCCCGGTCTATTTCCGGAAAAAGGGCACATAACGGAAAATTTATAAAATTCCTCCCACAACACTGAAAGAAGTGTAAGTTTCACCAATGGTCGTTATTCATTCTAGGGTGTATGAACGTTGATATGAGTGCCCCAGTTCCGATGTATGTCATCATCGGTGCTCAGAAAATAAGAATGAAAACTTAAAATGCGTTTTTCTCACAACTTGTTTTTTCGGTATGTGCCCTTATTCCGGAAAGCTCCTTGATTTTCACTTGTTTCTGAAAGACACCATCTTGCTTGTTTTCACTTTAAATTAATCTCTCCTTTACTTATTTCCAGCTTCGAGTTTTCAAATTAGCGAAATCCTGGCCAACTTTGAATCTGTTGATTTCAATCATGGGCCGAACAGTTGGGGCCATAGGAAATTTGACTTTTGTTTTGTGTATCATTATTTTCATTTTTGCTGTGATGGGAATGCAACTATTCGGGAAGAATTATACAGGTATGATGTTCAGTCCCCCAGCTACAGGACTTTTGTCTCTTTATTTGTAAAAAATCTTGTCTTCCTGTTAGTATTTTCATGTCAAATTTTGAATGTAAAAAATGGAATGATTTTGAGCGGTAGTGCACTTATAAGTTTCAAATAAACAACTGATTTCATGTTGACAGAAGTTTTTAAGATAAAAAGATACTTGTTCGTAATAGCCCATCAAAGGTGCGGAAAGTTTCTAGCCCTCCTATTTTTCTTTCCCATCCCACTTTGCCATTCCACTTCGAAAACATTTTTTCCCTCAAAATTTTCTAAATTATGCCTAATTCATAAATTGTCACAATTTGCAGAGTAGTTTTTTTTCTGTAGTTGGCGGTCGCATAGCAGCCACAGGCCCCTAGTCTAATGTAAAATTGAATAAAAAAGTTATTAAACATTTTGCAGTGGCCCATGTGACATCAAGACGAAGGTGAACATAATTGGTGAATTCAAGAAAAATAATCTTGCAAAAAGTATCTCTGCAGAAAGGTGACTCTTATCAACATAAAAATGAACCTATACTCTGTAACATGTCCTTGAAAAAAAAATATTGGTGGGCCTATTTATTTCCTTTTGGACGTCTTTTCATACATGAGTCGTTTTTGTGGACAGAATTTCACTTTGGATAGAAAAAAGCTAGAGAAAATGTCGGTGGACGTACAGTCCGAGTATCTTCTAATGATTTTTCCCCTTTTTTTCAGACAATGTTGATCGCTTTCCTGGCGGAGAACTACCTCGGTGGAATTTTACTGACTTCATGCACTCATTCATGATCGTTTTTCGAGTACTCTGCGGAGAATGGATTGAGTCCATGTGGGACTGTATGCATGTTGGTGATGTGTCCTGTATTCCTTTTTTTTTAGCCACTGTCGTTATCGGTTACCTTGTAGTAAGTGTTTACAATTTTTTAATTCACATATCTCTCTTAAAAGTCTTGGAACTTGTTTCAACTGGAACAAGTTTCTGCCAAATGGAACTATGTGCATTAAGACATGAGCCCTGAGATCCATAAGAGTACATGCTTAACAGGGCTCACGTCATGATGCACATAGTTCCGACTGACGGAACTACGTCCACTCATCAATGGTATTATTCAATTGCTAAGTCTTAGTATCCTGAAGTTTCCATTGTAAAAACGCCATAATACTCGTGGTACCAGCAAAGAGCTTAGATGTCATCTCATCAAAGTTTCTTAGCTTTAAATTTATGGAACATTTTCTTACTTTGACTACATTTTGCAATAGGGAACTACCGTTTCTGGCTTAATTTTAAAATAGCATACGTGTTATTAGTTTCTCTATGCAGACTTGTATGTACTGTTTTGGGTGAGCCAGAAATAGTAGTCCTGTTTTATAAAATGAAGTCCAATTGGACTACATTTTGCAATTCGGAACTATAATTTATGGCTTATCTGTAAAAACACGTATGTGCATAAGGAAACTGATGGTACATACGTTGTTTCGAAACTGAGCCAGAAATTTTAGTTTCTAATTGCAAAATGTAGTCCAATTTATTAATGCTATTTTAGTTGCGATTTAAAGGCATATGCACATACTAGTCCAAATCTGAAAAGTGCTGAAATGCAAATAAAAGATAAGGACTAGTTTTTTAGAAACTAGACAGTAAAAATCCTGAATGATTTCAGTTAAAATTCGATACATCAGTGTGTCATCAGTAACTGAAAACCCAATAACTTAACTTCCTTAAGGCTTTCACGGCGAGTCCCACATGGTGGTACCAATTTTAACAGTGGGGCATTCATAAAACCCCAAAATTTTTATTTTCATCAGAGTTTTACCAGAATGGTATTCAAAACTAGTCTGAAGGTCAAGTCTAAAATAAAAAAACGTGGAAGTACAAAGCTTACCTGTCTCTGATTTTTGAATGATAATGGGACGGAGTTAAACAGAAAGGAACCAAGCCACATCGGGATCGAACCGAGAAAAAGAGGTTTAAAGTTTGTCTCCTGCATAAGACTCAATGTAAAAGATAAACTTCAAATTCTGTTTCTGCAAAATTTGCTCCAACAAAAACTTTGAATTTTTGGCGATAGATAGTAGAGCAGTAGTCGAGTTCAAAACCACTCATAACTCAATTTTTTCCAAAATGTGGGTTGGTTCCTTTCTGCTTAACTCAGTTCAATGATAGGATAACAAAGTTTTAGTTCCACTTCAGCGTAAGTGTGATAATAATGCGCGACCAATCAAATAAGATCACTTAAGACACTAAAATCAAAGATACTTTGTTATAGATGTTTCCTCTGTTAATTGTAGGTTTTTTGTACAATGTAATGAAATGATCACTTAAAAGTCACTATGAATGTTTCCAGGTTTTAAATCTTTTCTTAGCGTTGTTGCTGAGTAATTTCGGATCATCAAGCTTATCTGCGCCAACAGCTGATAGTGAAACAAATAAAATAGCAGAAGCATTTGCAAGGATAGACCGATTCATCAAATGGGTAAAACTTAGTGTAAGAAATTTCTTCCTGGGTATCGTCAACAAACTTCGCTCAAAAGTTACCGCTCAAATTCATGGTAGTAAGTATTGCTCACTGCTTCACAAACCTTAACTTTTCAATGCTAATGGAATTTCTAACTGTATGAACAAGCCAAGCACATTGCCGAGTTAAAAAATGTAACAAGTTTGTAAGATAGTGTAGCCAATATCTCAGAGTAGTGCACTTAAAGGAAATGGATCTAAATGTAAAAAAGTGTAATTATAAATTCATCATCAGAAAATTAGAATGTGAATAGCTCAAAATCAACCTTTTGACACTTATTGTCAGCCTGTCATTCATAATAATTCTCAATCTTTGAATCATTTATGAACTGACTTGAGGATGCTTTTTTAAATTTCTCATTCCAGATCGAGACCATGTCAGCATAGATTTAGCTTCAGATGAAATTTTAGCAGATGGTGTCATGTTTAGGGATAAAAAGGACCAACTTGAAGTGGCAATCGGAGATGGAATGGAGTTCACCATACACGGTAACAATCTTCATTATATAAAATGAATAAATACTTCCTCAAAAGCGTAATTAGAATAATAGAGACTTCTGCTAAACATAACTGTAATGAGCCATAGTTTCAACCATTGTGAATCCGTGGCACCCTGGCCGCCCTGGCTCACAATTCACATCTTAAACAAAAGATTTTGTATAGAAAAATGCGTCAAAAATATTCATCTCAAATCTTCCAACAGCGTAGACATTTCAAGAATAATGGGGATATTTAATCTCTTTTTATGGTTGCAATAGGCAAATATGTAAACAAATGGAGGCGAAAGGACACATGCCGATAAATTCTTTTGACGTCATGAAAACTATTAGCACAATATTTTTTCATTCAAAACAGGAACGGATTTTTGGCAACCTTGAAAGTCATCATCTCAACTAAAAATTGATCAAATGAAAACCAAAAAAAAAACACAGATTTTCTAATTTTTCATGTACTTTTCGAAAATCAATCAGAAAAAAATTATGAAATAGCCTCATTAGTTAGAAAGAATCATGTTGTGTTGCATTGCTGCAATGTGCATTGAGGCTTGCCGAGTCAACATGAAATCTTATTATGTAACACTGCTATTACTGTAAAATGCATTAAAAAAATTTGCTCAATTTAATTTTAATCGCCCAGAGGAAAATGAATGTATACTTCTGTTTTGTTTTAAAGGAGATATGAAACAAAAAATTAAGAAAGGAAAAAATCATATTGGTAATTCGATCGGGAACCATGAAATTGAAACTGAATTCTTGAAACACCGGTTTGATGAAGACACTTTCAGGTAAGAATTTCATTTGCCACTGGTTTGAGCCATAAGTGAGTATATATATATAGAACTGAATCAATTTTCAGAATAAGGGAGTTACGTGTGTCTATGGTTGGCTGCCACCTTTTTCGTTTGGACGCTTTCCAGTGTTGTCGAGTTTAGACTTTGTCCGGAGGCGGCTACCGCCACCCATGATGTGTCACATTCTATTCTCTTTGATTGCTAAATTCTAGATGTAACGACTCTTTCAAAACTGAGTCATAGCTTTTCGCACCAAATAAAAGTGCATCATGTAATACTTGAACAGCCCCAAACCTGAACTATTCTATGTGATATATATTATAATATATTCTATTGATTTATAGGTTCAACTTATTGATCTATGATTATGTCTAATTTCAAATTTTTTTTTTTCAAGCTCAAATTTTAAAAACTGGTCATCAATATGTTCTAATACTTTGAATTGCTTTACAGTAACTTATCGTATGGAAGCCACAAACATAGACCTTTCGATGAGGAAAGTCACAAAGGAAGTATAGGTGAGCCACCCGTTGAAAAGAAAGACACAAGCAAAGAAAATCTGGATGATGAACCTGGTAAGACTTATGCTTAAAGGAAAGGTCTAACGTGACTATTACAACCAGGGACCTTAATAATGAGTTTCTAACCAGATGAAGAAACTATAAAAAAGAGGACAAAAAAAACTGACTATCTATGAAAAAGATGGTGCTCTCCACTCCCTAACGGTCTAAATCCTATTTGAAACAATACTTAGTTTTGAATAAGAAATAACGGGTTCAACTGATTAATACTGGGGCGCACAATGCATCAAAGCCTAGCATCCTAGGTCCGTTCATTCAAATTTAATTTATCATTGAGAGATAAACCTTTCTTCAATTGAAACTTTCTGTGTAAGTGGAGTTTTGATATTCAACCTGTTTAATTCTGGTTTTAAATTCTAATTTAGCTATCCTGGAACGTGAATTTTAATCATTTATCAGGGTATATAAACTAGCTCTTGGTCTGATGACGGTAAATTCATTTAAAGTAATATATTTGATCCAGCTGCTATGTTTCATGTCTTTTGTTTTGATTTTAGATGAAGAAGAAGAAAAGGAGGAGAAAGAAAAAGAAGAAGAGAAGATTCCAGAGATTCCAATAGGACACATTGTTGAAGATGGCATGCTTCTGGACGATGCTGATAGCTATCCATCCGATTGTTTCCCCGAGGACTGTTATCGGCGGTTTCCTTTCTTGGCCGGGGATGATGATGCTCCCTTCTGGCAAGGCTGGGCAAATCTTAGGCTCAAAACATTTCAGCTAATTGAAAACAAATATTTTGAAACGGCTGTGATAACCATGATCTTGCTGAGCAGTCTGGCGCTGGTAATTAATTCTGATATACTCGTCTCATAACTATCTGAGGCGCATCCAGCAATTTGGCAACACCGGATTTCCTCCATTTAAACCTATGTTAAATAATAGATTCTTGTTGGAGCACTTGGCCCCTCCAAGAATTGGTACATTTCCATAGGGGTAAATGGAGAAAAGACAATGTTGCCAATTTGCTGTATCTGCAAGTGATAACTATATTGCTTGAAATCCGATCTGTTGTCGGTGAATTTATCTTGGCTTGCATCATTGCAGATTTTGTGTTGGATGCCGTTCTGAAGAAAGCTTTGTCTACGTCATTCAAAATTTCAGAAAGTTTCAAATTTTAAAAATTTTAAAACACTGCATCAATGATATGTGTTTTATACGTATGTTAATATGTTATCACCCACCAGCCAAAATATTAGACGCTTAGACGCAATGTTGCCCGACACCTTGATATTGATTTAATTTTTTCTGCACATACTGTCATGAAATTCTCAAGGATTAATTTCGATGACAGATAAATTCTAAGCAAAATTTTCAAGTGATTCTGTTAATTGGTTTTTCTAAATAAAATTGGACGAATTTAAGAAATTCGGCCAAATATTGCTGAAACACAAATGATGCTTATGATACTTTTGCGGAAAGGTGATGATGTATCTCCCGGGTTGATAGAATTTTTCATGAAAGGTTGCACGAATTTTTGGTGCCAGAAAAAAAGACATTCTCATTTTTTTTTATTTTAAAATGTTCTGTCTTACTAGATAACGGAGGCTCTGTGAATATTGCAAAATTATTAGCATTCTAAAACTGTAATTATTTGAACCAGTAGTGACCATACTTTATTTGGATCGTAAAGTATTAAGATAAGTGCTTCTTACAGGAGCAGGTACAAAACTATATGTACGCCTTCACAGATGGAACAAATTGCATCCTTTGTAATCCTTTACTTTATAAAAAATTGTGAATTTCTTAGATTTTCTGATTCACAAGAATATATTGAAAATTTTTAAACAGTATGATGGCGCCTTAAGTTTCTCAGCTTTGGAGAAATTCTCATCAGAAAATATCTCTGGATGGATGCAGGTAATTGAGGTTCCAGATATTTGGGATCTAGTTAATCAAAGTTTCACCAAATTTGTTTTATTAGATCGTATGCTGGTAATATGTTTTGAACCTTTTCATTCAGGCGCTGGAGGATGTTCATCTGCAGCAAAGACCAATTCTCCAAGATATATTGTACTATATGGACAGAATATTTACGGTCATCTTCTTTTTGGAAATGTTAATTAAGTGGCTGGCTTTGGGGTTTGCTAAATATTTTACCAATGCATGGTGTTGGCTGGATTTTATCATTGTCATGGTGAGTTAATATTTTGTCTACAAGAACATGTAAATTAATAACATAAGGGGGGAGAAATAACAAGAAAAAGTCGCTTTTTCAGAAATTCGATGAGTATAGAGAAAAGATGAAACTATCTTTTTGAAGTGAAAAATAGAGAAAATGGAGATCTGAAGGAAAAATTGCAAACTAATCTCTTTTCATCTGTTCTTTCTTCTGACCTGCTTTTCTAAAATTTGTTTGAAGCCCCCTTATAGCACACCTCCAACTAATGTAGAATTAGAAATTTTGTCTCCAAAGCTTTTTGAAGTTTTAGTGGTCCAAATCCTCAAGCAAAAATTTGAGGTGAAAACATCGGTTCAGGAGTTTTACAGAACAATCTCTGCAAACAAAGTAATGTACACATTAAATTTTGTGAGTCAGTTTCTTTTCTTCTGAGTTTTATACATGGGACCTATTTTTGTTGGCACAAACTTCTAAAATTATTTTAATGAGCAATGTTGTTTAGCTTTCTCTAATTAATTTGGCCGCTGTATGGGCCGGTGCTGCTGATATTCCGGCGTTTCGTTCAATGCGGACACTTCGTGCGCTACGTCCTTTACGAGCTGTGTCACGGTGGGAAGGAATGAGAGTAAGTTGTGGCGCGTGCACATCGATCTAGTGTCTGCTTTTCGTGTTGTCGTCTTGTATTAGAGGGTTGTAACTGAAACCGGTCTTTGCGAGTTTTGGTCTGTCTCATTTAGTGCAGCTCTCAGCTCTCCGTGTACATTCTACTCAAATCTCTCTCAACTTGTGTTTTTCACAGTCTGTGCAAAGAGAATAAGTTCATTTATACCCAATAAATTAAGCAGTTTTTAGTGCATTCCATGGCTGAAAATTTTTATATGGTTGTCATGTCTTAAAAAAAGGTTCAAATTACCATTGTGTGTACCAAACTAACCTGCTCACATTTTTTTTAAGTATGGAGAAAATAAATCAGATGAACATGAAGAACTTAGATGAAAACGTATATGTCTATTTTTATGGCACCTAATCTGAAATCAGTGGTATGTTGCGCTTATTCTTTTTGTATCTGATAGTGCATATTAATATGAACGTCTTTTTCTTGTATTTCTGTCTTGTTTCTTAGGCTCAATCAGTTTCACTTGATGGAGCCTGCTGCTTCTTTTTCTTGATTGTCATCTTATCAGAATGATTGTGTCAGTTATTTCTTTTTAAATTTTCCAGATTCTATAATGACATTAGTCTGTTTACAGCAGTATCAATTAATAGCAAAATAGTAATTTTTAAAGTAAATACCTTGAGGAACGCATTACCTGTCCAGAAATTTTATTAATAGAGGAGATATCTGTGATTTTCATGAAACTCTTTAATGATTAGTAAACGGGTAGCAGCGTAAAATTATAGATTTTTCTGATTGTCAAGTATTGCCCAGTCTTTTTTTTAGCCCTTTTCTCTTTTTAAAAATTATTTACTTTCCTATCAATATCAGATGAAATTTCTGATTTGTACCTAAGTAGAAAAAAATCATAGTTTATCGTGACAGGAGATCTACTCCTATCAAATTTTTCTTACATCAATGTATAATTTTTGTAAAAATTATTAAATACAAATTTTGGAAACAATGTGATAAGGTGACAATTGGAAGCTTATCAATGTCTGTCTTAACGTGTGCTGCAAAAATTTGAACCTTGTTTCTTCGTACAGGTTTCTCTAATAAACTTCATAGCCTCTTTGTGCGGTGCGGGTGGAATCCAAGCTTTCAAAACTATGAGAACGTTGAGGGCTCTGAGACCGCTCAGGGCCATGTCTAGGATGCAAGGGATGAGGGTATGTCTTTCTGTTAACCCTGAATCGTGGTATTAGAAAATCCCCAGCTACAATATGTTCTGTAATATCGAGTTAGTGCACTTTAGAAGTACTGCATCGAATTCCTATGATTTTAGATCAATTTTTTTGTGACAGAAATTGTATCAATGAGTAAGTAGCAAGTCATTAGAAAGACATGAAAAGAAGCCAGCATGAACCCTGTGACTTACGCTAGTATTTGGTGCGCAGCACAATTTTTTTTATTTATTTATTTTTTTTACCCGCAACATCAGCCAGTAGTTAACCCAAAAAAACACTTGTACTTCATGAATCGCAATCATCTAACAAGCAAAACAAGCTTTTTGGTGGCAAACTGATAAATTCAGTTCATGCCTCCCTAAAGATCTTAACAAAACTAATTATTAAATCCCCACAATGACCAGGACGAGCGATCTACCAGACCAATGTTAAACCTCTTTTGCTTGTTTGAGAGGTGAATGTATGAGGAACCAAAACTTTTTTTCCAATTGAGAACATTCCAATAGGGTAAATTGAAATCAGGTGCATCCTGAACATGATCATCATGTGCGGAATGAAAGCTTTTTCTTCGATTGAGAATACCTTCATCAGTTCGCTCATCAGTTTCTCATCAAGACACTCCTTTTCTTCTATTTTTCCTATTAATACTAATGTATGTATCTCCAAAATTGATCTGTCTTGCTTGTGAATGTCTACTATTCCAATTGCTTAACTCCTTTTTTTATTTTAATCAAATTTTAAATTACAAACTCCGCGCCTCTGTAGCAAAATCTTCCTCAGTAAAAATCGCATCCTATCATTCTATCAATTCAATTACCTATGATACACGCGTATGTTCTTCTTCATTTTGTCTGTAGAGAATGTGAAATTTTATTTCCCATGAGTGTATGCCTGTTTGCATCTTCTCATCAACCCGTATTTCATCCATAATCTTTGAAAGGGAGCTTCAATCCTTGTTAAGCATTTTTATTTTATCAGTCTTGCAACACATTTTATTATTTTTTTCTTTCTTACTGTAGCAGCTATTGTATTTTTCTTATCTTAATATATCAATGTGAGTGTAAAATGTTTAGTGTTAGATGTGGCATAAATACAAATGATTCCAAGTCGACAGTGATGTTAAGCTACCACAGTATAAAATGGACCGTGTTAAGCAGAAAGGAACCAAGTCAGATCAGCTACTTCCACATTCAATTCGGCAATTTAACTTTTTACGTTGTACGGATTATTTTTGCAAAGTTCAGTGAATTTTCTGAATTGCATAAGGCAATTCCTCAAAATTTTCAAAAAAGCAGCATAGACTTTTTCTTTTAAAAAATTGAATTGCGTAGTTAAAAGCTGACGTGGCTTAGTTCCTTTCTGCTAAATGCGGTCCAAGTATTCTTTTCAAAAATGATTCAGGAAATTTGAACAATTTACTCACACAGGAAAGTAGAAAGCTCCCAACATTTCGACGGTCCGTTCGGGTGCAGGTTGAGTGTCAGTTGCATGATATGCGGGAAACGCTATAATGACAGAAAAAATCCTGACTTAGAAGGAATCCTGCCAGACTTTTTCGATATTTTTGCTTTTACAGAGTTCCAAGGTTTTTTTTTTTTTTTAAATCTAAGAGGGAAATAATCGTGAATTTTGTTAAAAATGGGAAAAGCCAATTGAAGTCGGGTGAAGGCTTGAAACTCTCTGCCTCCCTCCACAAACATACCATGTGGAGAGTTTTATTGGCGTAGTATTCTATGTATCATGATATTGCTGACATATTACAGTGGACTCTCGATAATTCGAACCTCGATAATTCGAAAACCTCGTTAATTCGAAAATTTTAAGCTGACGCGGCCCTCTATAATTCGAAATTGCGACGAAAATTCTCTCTGTAATTCGAAGTGTGGGAAGTAAATATGGTCCTCCCTCTATAATTCGAAATGAGACGGTACATTCCCTCTACAATTCGAAGTCAACTGAAGACTACTTCCAAAAATAAAACTCTATTATTTTAGGTTCCTCTTGTGTGAGTAGAGTAATTAATAATAATTATTAATTTTAAAATTAAATATAAATAATTAATAATTAATAACTAATAATAACTTAGCGTAAATTTTACTCCCGTAATGAAATAAACTAATATTTTTGGTTCCTTTCAGCGTAAATCCGTCCATTTGCTCCTCCATATTCGAACCTCCCTAATTCGAAATGTCTCCACGTGGAATCTCTTTAATTCGAACTCTCTTTATTTCGAAACCTCGCTAATTCGAAGAAAAAGCTGTTTCCCTTCAATTTCGAATTATCGAGAGTCCACTGTACCAGGATTGTAAGATTTTGTAAATAGTTAATAAATGATAAAAATTAAGTGCAGAAAACAATCTGTACAGAGTAATGCTCAAATTATTCTATTGCATTTCAATCACATACTTAGCAGCCTTTGTAGGGAACAAAAAGAAAGAAGAAAGAAAAAAAATTAAGGCTAATAATGCTGACTTGGTTTAGTACGTAAGTATTCTTACTGGCTCTTCAATCATCGTTTATGGAAGTAACAATTTATTGTTAGAGTGATAATATGTCGAATATTTCTTCTGCAGCTCTTGCTATCTGATCTTCAATAATCGGACAGATTATATGGATTTTCGATTTTTGAACCACCTGTATGTTCTTGTAGCAGAATATGAACAACTATACACCAGGAAAATTTAGTCTATTTCCCCCTACTTTCCCCATTTTTTGCATGTTTACCCTGTTGTCGATGGATATGCTGCAAAGTAGTCATCCTTGAGTCAAGCAATGCCATATGAGCAGTTATTTGACAGGAGAAAAATTCTGGCTGTTTTCAAGTTTTTTTTTGGTAATATACCCAGTGCTGGAACATTTCATTGCTCAGCAAGGTTTCCAAAGTCGTTCTTGCTCCAGTTTTCTTTTGGAAAAACATTTTCAAATGATTCTGGTTGTTCAAGAGTACATTATTTTATGAGCTTCAGACCTCCAATTTGAGCATTTGTATTTTTAATGCATCCTAAGTAGTTGTTACTCTCCGCTACCTATATATTCTATTTAAGCTTGTATCAGATGAGTGTTTCACTTCTGAACTTTGGTCAACAATTTAATCTGTCACTTCAAAATGTAAATATTCACTCAGAAAAGATTACACTTATTTTGTGAAAAAACCTTCAATAAAAACAAATGATTTGAAAAGTCAGAAGTAAAGCTGATCACCTCTAGTCTGGAAGAACATCGATTATTTACTTTTGTCAATTGCAAACAATGAATATGAGTTTTAAAGCTTCACTTCAACTTTCATTTTGGTATCTTTCACTTCAACAATCATTTACTTTTGTATCCTTTCCCTCAAATCCATGATTGACTTTTCTACTTTGATTGAACTGTTTATTAAGGACTTGTTGAATTTCATTTTAGGTTGTCGTCAATGCCCTAGTGCAAGCCATTCCAAGTATTTTCAATGTGTTGCTCGTTTGTCTGATTTTCTGGCTGATTTTCGCCATCATGGGAGTACAACTTTTTGCTGGAAAGTACTATAAGGTAAATTTCTTTTCTCTAAGACTCATAACTCATTCTAATTTAATTTCATGTATGAGGTGTCTCAAAGAACCTATTTGCTTTCCATGTCTCTAGAAACATTGCATTAATATCAAATTGGTCTAAAAATTTTTTTCAGTCTCTCTCATAATTTTCTACAAGCTGCCTCTAAATTTAATTTAACAAATTGCTTGCCGTTTTTTTGTTTTTGTCCGTTCACCTCTTCAACTACACTCAAAATTGCGTGGAGCAAAATAAGGAATTAGAAAAATCAGTTCCTCGCAAAATCGAGGCTGGGCTCCCTTTTTTAATCGTAAAAAAAGTGTTTTTTTGAGCGCTTTCCATGTAAGGAAAAAGAAATGCTAATATAATGTGAAATTCTATGAAAACTTTAAATCTGCATCAAGAAAGAGCAAGCTCGATTTCTGATTCATCAAATGCTGAGAATTTTAGTTTATGTAGAACGCTCTACCTTATTTCGTAAAAACTGCTTGTTAACCAGAAAAATTTGAACGAGACCGGGCTGTGATGTTATTTTACCATTGCTGTAAAGTCAACAGTAATTTTTTTGGAAAAAAAAAAAAATTGAAGAAGGTTACGCTAATTTTTTAATTATTTTTTTAATTTGTTTTAGTGTGTCGATGCAAACGGGACGACCCTCAGCCATGAAATAATCCCTGACAGGAATGTATGTGTTGCCGAAAATTACACATGGGAAAATTCGCCCATGAACTTCGATCACGTGGGCAAAGCTTACCTATGCCTTTTTCAAGTCGCTACTTTCAAAGGATGGATTCAAATAATGAATGACGCTATTGACTCAAGAGAGGTGAGTCAGTGTTAATTGAAAATTAGCTGAATAAGAGAAATTTCCTATTCTTAATTTTAAATACTCATTTGTTGGTTTACAGCACTCTTTGGTGCCCCATGACACCTGACTGTCACTGTTCCTACTGAGCGATAATCCTTCAGGAATCTTGCCTTTCAGCATTTTCGATTGAATTCCATCCCTGAGAAATTCTTTGTTGACACGGGCAGCATATTTTTGACGCTGCCTTTCCTCATTTTATCTATTAAGATGGGCTTGCATAAAGGTGGATTATTATTTCAATTATTCTTAAAAGAATAGACAATCATCACCTTGTTTAATCTCTGAACAGAGCATTTAATTTAGTTGTTGTATTTGTTCATTCTTTAAGTAATTGACAAAACTGCAATCTTGATGAAATAAAAAAATGTGTTGACTTATCAAAAGCCTTTTCTTTCCGTTATTTATTGGCTGACTTTCAAAAAAGAATATTATCATTCTTATACTTATTTTTATCAGCTGCTATGAAAGTTTTCTCCTATATTATTAAGAGGGGAACCGAACTTCAGTGATAGACTCTCATCCTTTAAACTTTTAGCTTTTCTCAAAAACTTCTTGGTTGTGACCTTTATCTTTTCAACTTTAAACTTCAAAATTTTAAAGTTTTAAGTATTGAGATCTTATTGTAAGGCAGATTTTTACCCCAGCTATTATTATAACAAGTTAATTAAATTATACATTGAAGGTAAGTGCTGAACTGCAAGTAAAAACTGTAAAATAAAGTATACTTCCATAGTATAATTCCATTCTATTATTTTCTTTATTGATTGACTCAATATTTTCATTTTGTTCCAGTTGGGAAAGCAACCAATTCGAGAGACAAATATTTACATGTATTTGTACTTTGTGTTCTTCATTATATGTGGATCCTTTTTCACGCTCAATCTGTTTATTGGAGTCATCATCGATAATTTCAATGAACAAAAGAAAAAGATAAGTATTTTTGTTGTTTTCCTTTACTTAAAAATGTGTCAATCAATGTGTGTGTTTGTTAAGGAGTGAAAATCACTGTTGCTGTGTTTTTTTTTTTTTATCACCTCTTCAGTGTCTGTCCTTTTTATTACAAGCAGCGCATATGTTTGCATACTTTCCGTGATGTGTCAAAGTACAGAACAAAAGTTGCCCTGAAATGAAAATTTTGAACTGTGTTGCTTGAAAGTAGGTCACAAAGAATCAATTTAACCAAATGGGCATTTTTGAAGAACTTCAAAATCTGCATTCTGCCATTTTGAGAGAGATGAGTTGATTGAAATTTCGATATATTATTGAATTTGACACAAATTCCCATGACAGTATAATCCACCTATTTTTGCTCGACCATCTTGAATCTGGAGAAAAAATACTAATGATAGTAGCGGAATAAAACTATCAGCTGATGAAATTTGAAATTTTGAAGTCGTAAATAATCAAATAATTCGGAAGCTTTTGAGTATATTGATGGTGAAAGTAAAAAGGAAAACATATATCTCAATTTATAATGCAGTGAGGTGGGGGAAAAATAGAAGAAAAACTAAGCATCGATATTTACTCAGGAGTTGCTCTCCAAAATTCGCATACAAAAAAGTTACTTGCGAAATTTCTCAAAGTAAGAAGTCTAGTTCACTTTCCTCTGAAATACATCGAAAATCAAGTAAATATCTAATATTCTCTCCATGATTGACCATTAGCCATCGAAACTTCATCAAGAGTTCACAACGATTGATTCTCTGTGATAAATTATTCATGTCTATGTCCAAGGAGTTATTTCTTCTCAAACCGTATTACATCCGCAGAAATGACACCAAAATGTTAACCAATGGAGCATGTGATAGATGTACAATAGCTTTCCATTAAAGCTTAGCTTTTGTAAAAATTTGTCGAGCTCGTCATCAGGTTTCAATTTCTAATCTTTGTCCTCTATTCGATTCCAATGAGGATGCAAAAAATAAATTATTTTAATTTGGGTACTTTTTTTCTCCATTCAATTGATCTGTGTGATATGTGTATATATCTAAAAGTACTAAATGTGATGCTTCTAATGCCATTGCCAAAGCCTAACTACTCAGTGCTTTTAATATGTTCATTTATCGCTGTTTTGAATTGGCAGTGAAATACCATGCTTTTTGAGCGCTTTCAAACTTCCATGAAATGATGCTAAATTCATGGAATCTTATCGTAAGAGAGCTGCCAATGCTTTATGTGTAATGTGTATACTAGTGATTCATATTCTTCTAGGTGTCTGTAAATCTTTTAACAGTTAAAATAGAAGCCTCTTAGTTACTGACGTCGATCTTATTTAAAAGGAAAACCTCAAGACTAGTTACCCAAGAAACCAAAATTTTATTTGATCTCTGCAGCATGCAGCCCTTTTTTCTAATAGCAGAACTAGGAAAGGGGACCTTACTCTCATATTCTTGCGCTTTTTACCATATTTATCTCTTTCTTTGGAGACCTTATGAATCACTCTCATGTGTAAAAAAGAGAGGGGTAGACAAATTGAATGCAAAACAGGGGCCCACAATAATAAGACTTTGCTTGAAGGTTATCATGATCCTCCAATAAAATTAAATCCATATTCTATCATGTGCTAAGAATGGCAGTGTTGTCAGTCTCCCTCAAAATATTTACTCCCACATTAAAAGTACACAAGTTATATTCTTTTGTGATCAGTTCATCCATAAAAAAGCGGATCATCAATTAACTGATTCAACAGTTCACAACAGCAAGAAATGCAAACAAAATTTTGTTTGGGCTACAGAAGGGACAAGACAAACTTGCTGTAATAATGCGTTTCATGCGCACGTCCTTGCTTGAGACATGTTGGTGCATAAATCAACATTTGATTCAATCGTACAAGCGTTTTGAAAAAAAAAAAATCAAGTTGCGAGTATTCTTGCGATCTTGTAACGGTTTCCCTTTTTCATCTTTCCGTGAGGAACTGCAAATAAAGGAAATTTTAATCCATTTTACAAGGAGAACATTTCTGGAAAGCCCAGCCTACATTTTTCTGATTTTGAATGGATAGAAAATGCCTAATGCTTTTGGAGTGGATTGCTTGAGGGTAAAATACAACTTTGTTGTCAATTATGGCTGAAAACCTCTGCTTTGGAGGCAGGATCTGTATATAAAAAGAGCTCAGATGAAAAGAATGAGAAAAAAACTCTCAATAGCTGCAAAAAGCTCTAGTGGGAACTTCTAGACTTTTCCTCCTGAAAGTGATGACTATTTTGGTCAACTCTGTTAAGCTTTGAAAGTCAAAACGCCCCACCCAAAGACTACTTTTCTGATAGTGTTGGTAAACACAAGCCAAATATTCTTGTTGGATTTTGATTCCTGCGGCTGTTAAATTGTTTTTCTTAATAATAGCATTGCCCAGCATCCTTAATTTGCTATGGAAAGCATTTAACTATTCTCTGCGCGCATCTCTCATTTTCGGCTGTGTGATAGTGAACTGCAGTAACACTTACATGTTCCAATCTTACTATGTTCCAAAAGAGGTAGCGCTGTACAAGGTTTTTTTCTAGTTTTTAATCTTGTTCAGGTTGATTATTGTAAAAAATTGAGTTTGCTATTGCGTCCGCAGCTTACTAATCAACTTAATAAATGAAAAAGTTAAAAGAATGTTTCATACATCCATCTTTTTTGATTGACAGGGGTAAAAAAACTCTTAGTTTTTGAGTACTCTATTCTTATCTTTCAAAAATATAAAAATTAGGTGGCTTTTGGTATCGATAATAAGCTCTTATTAAAAGGGTTTAGCTTTTATGTATTGTGCAACTCTCTCTGTTTATATTTTTATTTTTGCTACAATATATTTGTTTATCTTTTTTTTTATGTATATTATTTTGCCTTGAAAATGACCCATCAGAATCTGCGGATAAGCAATCCAAGATTATCTAATAATCTGTTTCTTTTATAAGGTAAGATAGCTGGAGCGATAGGCATCTTGTGCATGAATCTGTAATCTGGATGCTGTGAATATTTTAATACTCTTGGAAACTCACAAAGTGCATAAATTTTGTTATGAAACATCCCATGAATGTGCTAATCGATTTTTAGTGAGATATTCTCATTGATTACAACTCCCTCTTGCTATGGTTTTTGCTCCCTTCAACTCTCCTTACCACATATTTTCAAAGGGTACTGCATGATTAACTAGAAAATGACTCCTTTTCTTCCCTGGTTTTGTTTTTCCACCTGTTTCCTACTCTTGCTTTTCTAACGAGGAAGGTTATTGGCCCTGATTGAAAACCACCAGGCACATCATGCGTTCATCCCAAATCTTGCAGAAGCTTTGTTGGAGGAACAGATGAGGTGTATCTATATTATCCTTGAACAAGAGTTGGGTATAAAGCGCCTCTCAGATTGGGGTTAGAGATGTTGATTTCCTTTGTAATGAGTATTTCTATTTTTACAGAAACAAGTACAAATAACTATGATGTAAAGCCAACATTTTTGCCTACATAGACTAAATATAGAAAGAAAGTAGCTGAAGTTTACCAAAAATAAAAATTATCCAAAAATAAGAAGGAAAAATTCGAAAAGAAATAAAAAGATAATTTTTGAGCTAGCAGTACCCTTTGTTTTATGATACCATGACAGCGATACTTCCATTTTGACCTACCATTTGTTCTTGCATTCATCGATTTCCTACATCTGTAGTTCTTTCTAGGATTGATAACTCATATGTTTTTCTAATGTTTTTTTAGATTCCCAAATTCAAATTAAGTTCTCACTAGAACTTTTGTTTAGGGCGCTTCTTTTTAAAACAATTTTATCTGTTCTTTTGTATACATTTTATAATTTTCCCCCATGAATTCAATATAATTTGAAAACTCGTCTCTTTTAATTTTCATCGGAAAGTTTGCACGAATATTTTTTATTGTTTAATCTCAGAGTGCTTTAAGAGCTGATTTTGCAGTATTTCTTTTAATTTTTATTTCCAATAGGGAAAATAGTGTAAAAATAGATTTAAAAGTGAGAAAATGCACTGCCTAGTGACGTCATCTAGCGACGTTTCCCATTTAAACACATGTATTTCAGCATTTCAGCATTTAAACTACTAAAATATGTCTGCTGATTTTTTCTGCATTTGACAAAGAGGGAATGGTAGAAAAGAATAGTATACTCTATTTTTTTGAAAATCATCAAAATTGTTGAACGCATCACCTTTTTAGGTTCAAAAAGTATGCTTCTTTGATACTCCTAGTTTTTTTGTTTCTTTTGGACAGTAGTTAAATTCATGACGTTTAAAAGCTCTTGGTTCGATTTACCCACAGGTTTTACCCTCCTTATATGATGATTTTTCTCATTCTTCCTTTTTGTTAGTTGTATTACTGTTGCACTACTTCAGTGCGACTTTATAAGTAGGTAGTCAATCCTGATTTTAACTCTATTTTACTTTAATTTTCTTTTTAGGTACTTTTGTTTTTTTTTAAAAAGAAAATTAGGCTTCTCTCTTTTCTTCTCAATTTGTTTTAGAAATGTAATTTTGATTATGAATTAGGAAAAAACAGCTTCTTCCTGAAACTTTTTATCATCATGAGGTTCCAATGCTCTTCTACTGAAATTTCATCTCAATATCTGTAATAATTTAATTTACTTCAAATAGCCCCGTCAAATTTTTTTCTTTTTTTGAAAATTAAATCATAATGGGGCTATTGCGTGGTTTAAGAATGGCCTTGAAACTAAGTACTCTCCCAGTCAAATTTAGGGATAAGCGCATAGGCAGGATCAAAGAAGCTTAAAACAGCTTTTTTGTTTGAAAAAAGCGGCTTAAAGTTGAAGGATTAAAAAGCACGTTCCTTAATCAGCCTGAAACTCATGATGCCACATGAAGTGGCGACTCATGGTTTTAACCACCATGAAGCCAATGTTCCATGGCTGTTGTATAATTCACATCTTGAACAATCTATTTCATGTAGAAAAAGTAGTCCAAAGATTCACACCCAACAGCTATCTTAATTGTAATTTTTTTTGCAACATAAAAAAAAAAAAAAAAAAAAAAAAAAAAAAAAAAAAAAAAAAAAAAAAAAAAAAGTGCATTGGCCCCACTCATGAAAGTAATTTTTAGAATCAGTATTATTACACACAAATATTATTCTATCATTTTGTTGTTTGCTATGTTTTTCAGAATAGAATTAAGGGTTAAGCCTTAAGAGTATAAAGGTGATTCAGGGAATTTGTTTACTATTAGGTGGAAGGATTGAACTGGAATTAATCTAACGACATCGTATGGTGCCTATTTTTCTTGGTTTTTTTATTTTTTAAAGAAAATACTAAATCAGAGAAATTTCAAAGGCGTTAAGCAGTTTAACTCTATTATAAAAATGAAATTTGAGAGAAAATTAGGCTCTGAAATGCAGTTAGGTTGATTCGGGTCAAATTTGCTCAAATGTTGATTAAATTTTTGAATGAAACGTGACCTACGTTAGATTTGGAACTGAAGTATGTACGTTTAGATCGCGCCAAGATAAATTTCTTTCAGTTAAGTGGTATAACTTTTAGCTTTGTAGCCTTCATTTTCTTAAAATTTTCAATTGTCTTTAACATATATTGTATGTAAAAGTCTAATTTACTGCTCATATTAAAAATATGCATTCCAAAATTCTGCACAGATTGCAGCCTCGTTCAGCTGTTATCTTCCTCTCTCCTTCGCTATGAATGAATTAGCCTCAACCTTAACATTGGGCACATATGCATTTTTTGCATGTAGACCTCAACATGTTATCCATAAAGTACCTACTTACTTTGTAACTTTTAACTCATTGGATGATATGTCTCTAATTTTCTCATCTCTTGTCTCCTGATTTTGAATTCTACCAAATGAGACTCGTTACACCTGCAAATCTGAATGTAGGGAGCTTTTTTTTCTTTTTTAACAAAATTAAGTAGGATGTGATCAGTTTTTATGTTTATCAATTGAGACACTCTCCACTCATACGGGTCAAACTCTTTGCATATTGGTTTTATCTGTTTCGCACACATTAACTTGTTTTTTAAGTTGCCAGTAGTGCTTACTTGGTTTAATTCCAGAATAATTATTTTTTCTCAATTTTGGTATCTCTCTTTTTAAATCATCATTTCATGATTAGCGTTTTACTTCTGCTTATATTTTTCTCTGATTTCCATCTTTGCACTTTATTTTGGTTTGTATTGTAGTTCCTTCTCTCTAACATGAATTAAACTCTTTCCTGCACACTTTCACAACTCTAATCACCATCTATGCATAAATGCAATGTTCCTAATCAGCAGCATTTTCTTGAACTTTTTTCTTATCGAACTGTCACACAACGACTAACTCACATTCAATGGTGGGTAACAAGGAAACTTTGCTGCACATTTTCCTGATGATAACCTACTTTTGAGTTCAGATTTGAACTATGTAAAGGAAGGGAAAGAGAAAAAGTCTCAGCAAACCCTGGCATAACTTGATTGAAAGGAAAATCATTTTGATCAAATGATGGAGAATTAGGCGAGGAACCACTGGAGTTTTATCTCGTCATTAGAAGCAATCGTTATGCTTTGAATTTCATACTTCTCTGTGCCGTATGACCTCTTGAGATTGTTTTAAATTTGCTTGTGCAGTCTTCCGCAACAAGTTTCCCGATTGCGTTCATCAATTGCCGCAATTTAATGCTGAAAACAGAAACAATAAGAATGCTTGCTTCTTGATTATATCTCTAAGCTTAGCATGCATACTGTAAATTTAGTCAATACATACCTTAGTGCTGTATGCATTGCAGTCTTGACCGCAATCTCTTACTAAAAATTGCTTCCTCCAAGGTCCTTGTACACTTTCATGGTACTATTGGTTTTGGTTAGTTTGAAGAATTGACCATGTAGGTGAATATTCTTTCCTTTCATTTCTTTAAATGAAAACAGCTTGTTTCAATTTTCGCACTCTTAGTCTTACTTAGATAGTCGTAAAAGAAGTGCCTCAGTCCCAAATTAGTTGAGAGCAACTTGAAATAGTCTCAGTAGTATTCATAAATTATTATATTTCATCAGTTAATTTTAGAAGAATGAATAAATACCATTATCATAGACTTCTTCATTTGTTGCAAGAAACAAATGTTTATAGCTACATTTATTGCTTCGTTCAGTAACTTCTTATTATTAAATCGGAAATATAATGTCTCAATGGTGAAACTACCAAACCATATATTGATGGTGAAACTGCAAAAATGAATATCAGGGTTTTGCTTATTGCGGACTTTCTGACTTTATTTTCTGCGTCGGAAGCTACTAAATAACTTTTGAAACCTTCGATGATCTTTATTCTCTACTTGTGTAGAATAATCTTTGAAAATTCCGAGCCATATTGTTTGTCTAATCTCCTTATAAGAATAAATCAGGAGCAGGCATTTTGAGACACTGCAACCAAGATATGCATTTTTCTAGTTTCATGGTCAATATTGATTCCACCATATTGCAAATTTCCTGCTACATCATATGTCTTGAATGACTGATCATCCTCATTAAATAAGATTTTGTAATATTTTTCTTTGCCCTCTCAAGAATACCTACTCAAAATTTGGTGCATCAATTTCCAGTTTTACTCTTCTGAGATATAAAGGAGCAGAAATTCAGAAACTCAATCGAGATCTTTGTTTTCGTAGTTTCACTATTTTTATATTTTCTATTTGTAAAAAAATTTCATTGAATAATTGTTTAAGCCTCTGTCTTCCATCCTTTTATCGTTTTGTAGAAAATTACTAAACAATTTTTTAGCTCTCTGAAGATATAGTTGCACTTAAAATTTGTATTTTTTCTCCTTGCAGTGAAATACGTAGATAAAACAAGAAATGGAAAAAAAAGAAGAAAAATGAAAAATAAGCCTTGAAGAAATTTCTGATGGAATCAATATTTACATAAAAAACAGATTTATTTGTAGGAAGTAATATTATAAAGCATGTACCAGATACCTCTGTACTTTTTTGTCCTCATCAAGCAATTCAACTAAAGAGTCAGTATTTTTTTTTTTTTTTTTTTTTTTTTTTTTTTTTTTTTTTTTTTTTTTTTTTTTTTTTTTATCGAGAGAAAATTACAATGTCTTGAGGGTTAGAGGTAACCTTAAACTTGCTAGGGCTTGGCATTTCCGTTCAATCTGCTTTTTCGTGCAAGTACTTTTCATTACCTGACACATCTTTAAACACGATTGCCTGAAAAAAAACTGGCAATTAAACCTACCAATCTCAACTCTGGCGTTTATTCCTAAATAACTTTTTGAATTTATTGTTGTTTCAATGCAGTTGAATTTACAAGGTGTGGTTTTAAATTTCTTCGGACTCCAAAATGATTGTGTTTTTCAATGTTTACGCAGGGGGCTCTCTGGAGATGTTCATGACCGAAGATCAGAAGAAGTATTATAATGCCATGAAGAAAATGGGATCGAAGAAACCCCTCAAGGCCATCCCCAGACCAAGAGTGAGTGTCTACTGCAGAAGCACCGTTTTCTTGTCCTCTATCGCTAAGTGCAAAGTGCCAAGTTAATCAATCATGCTCAGAAGCAAAAATGCAATTTTAATGTGGACCAGTGTGGATGTGAACAAAAGCTCTGTCATTTTCCTTGGAAACCTCACTAATCTACATAAAAACAAAAACACTGAAACCTTTTCTAATAATGAAGCGTCTGGTTCTATCAGTTTGAAAAAGAGAGAAGATATGATCCTCATTTCAAATCACAGAACATTACAGTCGAACCATTTTGAATTACTGAGTTGGTTCACTCGCTGATCGAGGTCAAAAATTCAATTATTAATGCATGACAAATAGATGTTTTTCTTATAGAGCTTTTAGACTCTTAGACGTCTTTCTTTTTATATATAGAGCTTTTTCCAAGGGGGCTTTTCCTTATTAATTTTGAACTTTTTGATTTAAGAAGCTTTGAATTTCTGATCACACACTTTTTTACATAACTTGGTTTGTTCCTATTTCCTAACTCATGAAAATGTATTTTGCAATTTATAATTGCTCTCTAAATTTACACATAAACCCAACAAAAATTTTTTACCGCAAGTTTTAATTTGTACTTCTTTTTTCTGTTTAGTGGAGACCGCAAGCCATCGTTTTCGAGATCTGTACGGATAAGAAATTTGACATGGTCATCATGTTGTTCATCGGCTTGAATATGTTGACAATGACAATGGATCATTACCAACAAACTGAGCTGTTCAGTATGGTTCTCGATTATTTGAACATGATATTCATAGTTATTTTTAGCTCCGAGTGCCTCTTAAAAATATTTGCCCTTCGGTATCACTACTTCAAAGAGCCCTGGAACCTCTTTGATTTTGTTGTAGTGCTGTTATCAATTGCAGGTAAGTTCATTTGCCAGTTTCTGTTTTTGGGTCATAATTGATTTTAAAGAAATAAGTCACTAAACCATGAACAACTGTTGACAAATTTATCAATAGATAAATGATGTGTAAAACATGATGCGCATATTTAGAACGCAAAATAGACCGTAACTCAGAACCGTATGGACCGTAACTCAGAAACCGAGAAAAATGCAGTTCAAAATGCATGACTTTTCGGCAAATTTAAAATACCCCACTTTTGCGCCAAACAAAATGATGTCATTCGGCACCAGTCGGAAGCAAGCAAGGGTTTCTATGACTTCCGTCAAATGTGTTATACTCTCCGCGTGTAAAAACAATAGAAAAGTCAAAACTGTTTTTTGAGAATCAAAGAATCAAATCTCATTCATGTTGTCTGTAGTAAACATGCAACAATTCCACATTGGAATACGATTTATTTTAACGAACATAATGGGAAATGAGAGGAGGTGGCATTTTGACGACCGCAGTACATATCTCTAATTATTTTCCTGCCGTTGCGGCGCGTTTGAAACTCCTTTGTGTCTTTGGACTTTTAAAAGGCAGACTTTTTCAGGATTTTGGCTCCAAAAATATGCAATAGATCACCATGTAATCCATGCACCAAGTATTGTTAGACTATCAAATAATAAATGCAAGGTTTAGTGACCTATTGTAACAATGATATTTATTGACATATTATCTGCAGTAAGGGCATCCATGTAATCCATGCACCAAGTACTGTTAGAATATTAAATAAAAAATGCGAGGTTCAGTGACCCTTTGTAACAATGATATTGACACATTATCTGCAGTAAGGGCATGCATGCCTTAACTGTGTTTTGAGAAAAACGCATTTAAATTAAAAGGTTCCTGGAGCAGAAGGTCCTTTTTGCAAATAATGCAATGTTTCAGTAGCTAGTTAGTTTTGAAAATGATTCCATTCGTTTAAGGTAGTTTTGAAAAAGCCCTCTAAAACAAAGGATTAAAATTTAATCAAAATGCAATTAAAATTAGCATTTCAAATGAATTCATTGTAATCCGATTTCCTATCTGGCAACTATTGTCAAATGGCTAAAGACAATGCCTACTATAATATCCAAATGTAATTTTATTTTACAACTAGAGACGCAAAAAGACTTCCAAACTATTTTAAATATTTAATATTTGGATTGAAACTGACTCATCAAGAGAAGTCTAAAAGAAGAGGCAGCAGGAATAACTACATACAATGGTTTCAACCGAGCTGCAATTATCATCATCAAGATAAATGCCTAACTAAATGTATCGTCTCGCTTACATGTCTGATTTCTTGCTTAGTAATAACTGTAAAGTTGTATTTTGAAAGGTGAAAGGACTTCTCAAAAAAATTGTCCTCTTATCTTTTATCATCTTCTTTTTAGGTCTGGTTTTGAGTGACATCATTGAGAAGTATTTTGTATCTCCGACATTGCTCCGAGTGGTTCGTGTGGCAAAAGTGGGGCGAGTGCTGCGATTGGTGAAAGGTGCCAAGGGAATCAGAACTTTACTCTTTGCTCTTGCTATGTCACTGCCGGCACTGTTTAACATCTGTCTTCTTCTCTTCCTCGTCATGTTCATTTTTGCCATTTTCGGAATGTCGTTTTTCATGCATGTCAAGGACAAAGGTGGTCTTGATGATGTTTACAACTTCAAAACGTTTGGTCAATCCATGATACTTCTGTTTCAAGTAAGTGCTGATGATCTACTCATTTGTCTTGAAAGTTTAAGTGAATAATAATCTAGAAATGAATGTCGGAAATGCCAGAATATTTCTCAGTTTCTTTTTTCAAGAACTGTGGGTGAAAAAAACAAAAAGAGGTACTCACTTAGTGTTTTTTTATAGATGGCTCGGCCCTTGTGGCAAGTAGTAAGAGACTCTCTTATTTAAATCAGAGGCGCGTCGTATCAGTTTACCCAACAATTTTATTGCATATTTGTCGCCTAAAGTAACATAATAGCCAAAGTGCGTCACCTGAGTATCTTAATTACTATTTTTCAAAATTTCAGCTCCTTTTTCCTTTTTTTGAAGAGGAAGAAAACTGACTTTAGAGCTTGAAATCAATGCAGAACAATACGCTGCTAGAGAAAAAAATCAGAGAAGTTTTCAAAAAAGTATATCGGCTTGCTTCTCAAAAAAAAAAAAAAAAAAAAAGTGGCAGAAAGTCTGAAATGTTGCAAACGGAGGTACATGGTTTTACACCTTGGCTATCGAATTGCTTGTCATGGCCCTGAAATAGAAAAAATCTCATAATTTTAACGGAAGTGTTCATAACATGCTAGAAGGACTTTGTAGCAGTTCTGTGATTAGTTCACCTTCTTCATCAAATTACCTCAATTCCTTACACAAATTTTCCTGCTTGTCCCTCTAGCTGAGAATGCTTAATAGCAGATCGTAAGTGAAAATTTTAGGCAATCTACAGGAAACTCACTTGATTATATGTATTTTAATCTGGAATAATGTGTTTCTTTTTTTTTCTAGATTTCCACCTCTGCTGGTTGGGATGGAGTCCTTGACGGCATTATAAATGAAGAAGACTGTGATTTACCAGACATGGAGATGGGCTCACCAGGAAACTGTGGGTCCTCAACTGTCGGCATCATGTATTTACTATCATACCTAGTCATTAGTTTTTTAATTATCATAAATATGTACATTGCTGTAATATTAGAAAACTATTCGCAAGCAACCGAGGACGTCCAAGAAGGTTTGACGGATGATGATTACGATATGTACTATGAAATTTGGCAACAATTCGACCCAGACGGAACGCAATACATCCGCTACGATCAGCTGAGCGATTTCTTAGATATTCTAGAGCCTCCGTTACAGATCCATAAGCCTAACAAATACAAGATCGTAACGATGGATATACCAATATGTAAAGGTGATATGATGTTCTGCGTCGATATTTTGGATGCACTTACGAAAGACTTCTTTGCCCGTAAGGGTAATCCGATTGAAGAAACAGCAGAAATCGGGGAGGTGAACTTACGGCCGGATGAAGTTGGCTATGATCCAGTCAGCTCGACGTTATGGAGGCAACGTGAGGAGTACTGTGCAAGACTGATTCAAAACGCTTGGAGGAAACATAAGCAACAGCGACAAGAAGGAGGCGCAGACAGCCTCCATTCTGGAGATGCGGATGCTGATGCTGATGCCTGTGATACAGCTGTGCTAGTCGAAAGTGATGGTTTCTCCATAAAAAATGGGCACAAGGTGGTCATCCATTCTAGGTCTCCCTCTACCACATCTAAACTTGCCGATGTTTGAGATTAGCCACGTCCTCCTATCCAGGTGAGTTTCCAGTCTCTCCTTAATCGCTCAGTGCCACCCTCTTTTTCTAATTCATTTTCTTAAAACTCTAGGAATTTTATCAGAGTTTCTTAAATCCTAAGTAAGTGGCAAAGGAACCTCGTTTTGAAAATGCCAGAAATGGGACCCGTGTGAAACAATATTTTTGGTAGGCACTGATGGCATAGCTAGCCAGGAGAAACAGTGTTTGCGGATTTGCTGAACTCATATTAAATCATCGCCTCGCTACATCACTCAACTGTTGGATTTTGATTGGCTTTTTCTCCCCTTAGAAATGATTTTTTTTAATTTTTTAATGAACTTCTTGGTTTTCTCACGAAATTTTAAGTATGAAGATGTACACTACAATCCTCAAAAATTCCTCACCACTAATTAAATTTTCTTTATTTTTATATATTTTTTAATTAAAGATTATCAATCTTATTTAGGTATACTTAATATATAAATTTATTTTACTTTAATACTTAACTTTTAAAGGTTTTTATTGTTTAATTGTTAACATCCTACTCTACAATACACAACAGTCAGAGTTTTCCACTGACATCCTTTTTGGTAAACTATTGCTGTGCTCCGTTTTTAGCAACGGTATACTCTGATGAGGCCGCAGCAGTCAGGAACAATTAGCCCAAGTTTAACTATATTCTCACTCTAAGCAGTGTTGCTCTGTTTGACGGTTTTTTAAATGGCCCTAAATCATAGATATACATGGCAACAGCACAGTTTTGGTAATTCCATAAATGCCGATAGTTTTCAGTGAGAATACTTCAATTTTTACCATTTTGTATCGGAGGCTTGTAGAAAACCAAGAGCACAACCCTACATCTCAAGGTCAGCTTCCAAATAATTGATTGTTCAGTGGCTTTGTTTGTTTGGTGTTTCTAGGCAAGAATGACGACAATGGTGATTACAGAACATTGTTATTTTCCAACATCATGTACCGATATTTAACTGTTTGCAGAAATTGCATTTCGCTGCGACTGTCTCATAATAATCCCTGCTTTTTCTTTTTAAATGAATGTTGACATATTGACAAATGAACTACATTTTGCAATGAGAAACTACTGTGTTTTTTAGAAACAGTGTATGGATGGCCAAAGTGCAAAACCATGTGCCTCTTTTGCAATGTTTCAAAATTTACGCTTGCATATTTTTTCCAAGAGGAGCGGGTCAACTTTGTAGCTTGAAATTTATAAAATATATTTTCTTATTCTGATAACAGATAAGAAAAATCAAGGCAGTTTTCAAGAAATCACGTTGTCTAGTTTTTCAGAGAAAAAATAAAGTATGACAGGAAGTCTTCAACATTGCCGACAGAGCAATTTGCTTCGCATTTTGGTCATCGATTTGTACTGTTAGTTTTCAATACCGATAGGTGCTTTCACGGATGAGTTAGAAATGGTAGTTCCCCATCATAAAATGTAGTCCAAATAATAAAAGCACAAAAATAAAATCACAAAACGAAAATCAAGTATTTAAAGCATCTTTAAGTTTATATTTGTACGGTGATTGGGCGTCGCAGAGCACAAGGCTGCGCTGTGAAAGCGACTTTATGTATGTAAGTTCATATTCCTAAGAATTGGAGCAACTAGGTGATAAGAAATACATTTCTCTAAAGCTGTGTGTTTAATCTTTTTTTTATTTTTCTGTTTCAGACTCCTGCTGAAGGAGAGGGTACGGAGTGACGTGGCGCCAAAGTTTTTCTTTTTTTTAAATCATTATTTTCTTCATTTCTTTAAGTTTGTTTGTCTCTCCAAGTAAAAATTGCTTAGTTTATGCTTCTGTAAGGACACTAGTACCAAGCAAGCAAGTGAATTTTTCCTATATTTTCTATTTATAACCTCAATTTATTTTAGTTTAACAAAGCGATTCTTTGAGTTTCGAGAATCAAAAAAGTGAAACTCTCATAATGAATAGTGCGGAAAGAAGCAAAAAATTTAAAAAAGTAGGATGTATAGCATCCATGTGTATAAAATAAAAAAAAAAACTTTTATTAAATTTTTTGGTTAATTACAATAATTTTTAGGAAATAATTTGTGAAATAATTTCAAATCTTTATTATATTTCTGCAAATACTAAGCTTTTTAAATTGAATTTTTTTTCATTTTGGATATAGTTTATGGAAATGTTGCTAGGTTTGAACATATTAATTTTATTTTTGTTTTTATATGGATTTATATAATAAATAGTAATTTTAATATTAGCAGGTACGTACTGTCAACCAAAAAATAATTGAATCAGCTCAAATTTTAAGGTCAATCTTTTAGCCCCTCCTGTGAGTTTTTTCTTCTTTCTTGTGATATATACATCCCTCTCTTTATTTTCCCAATTTCTCTTTCAAAGTTTCTCTCATTGATAAATGAAAATTTAAAGCTTGCGATTATAAAGCAAAGATTTTGATGAGGAATGTGCATACATTCAAAATTTTTTGGGTGACAGTATTATTTGTACCTTCTAAGTTTCACTGGTTACCAGTGATATCAAACGCTTCACTTCTATTAATTAATGTATCATTAGAGCAGATAACTTAGTATTTAAAAAACCCTGGAAAGAAAAAAAAACTCAAAATCTTAAAGAAATAATACCACAGAAAAAAGAAAAAAATGATCATTTCTAACTCATTTATTTGATGGAGCATTTTTTCTTCTCTCTAAATCTCCCCTTCCCTTTTTATTATTTTTCTTTATTAGTCAGCAATCCTCTGTGAAATTACTCTTGTACAGGTACAATCTTACATTAAGTGATACTGTGTATTTGTCCAGTGACCCTCAAAATTTTTTTTTTCGTGAAATTTGATTTCAAATTTTACTTTTTTTGTGATTTATTTGTTTTGAATCATCCAAAAAGAAAAAAAAAAAGTAAAAATACCCTAATTATTTCAAGCTAAATAAATGCTTGTTAATAGCTCAAAAGTTTTTAAGTGTTATTGAAATCTTATGAATTGCTTCATGAGATCTTTTGTGCATATTCGTAAGATCTTGTCTGCAAGAAATAAATGAAAAATTGCCGAAATAGCTCACTACACGCAAGCACAGTAATTTTGTGACTTGCTCTTTTGAAATCAGTACTAATACCTGAATATCAGATCATTTCAGTCGATAAATTCGTGAACTGCCAAAGAAAATATCTAATTGAAGATGCAAAATTAAGCCTGGAGTGTTTCAGTGCAACTATGAAAAAACATAATTTTGGCGTCCATTTGTAATTCGTGAGAAATCTCCGATTCACTTCAGTGTAGTTTAAATGGACTCTTTGATCCACCCGGACAACTACTATGTAGACAATATCTTACTTTTATTGCAAGTGAAAATGCCAAAATCAGGCTGGAAGACAATTATTGATGTCAGTATCAGTCGCTCCGCCAATAAGTTGAAAATTCCTTTCTTTCTCTTCTTACTCGGTAATAATTTTGGAGTAAATAAAAGGAAAGTTTTCCCTTTTTCACTGGAATACTCAATTATTTAAATGTGAGCCTTTAGAATCATTTCAGGTCCTACAATATCAAACGGATGAATTTCTTTTGCTGTTATTTTTTTTCGTCCACATCAAGAACATGCTTGCTTGCTCGCATGGTTTGAAAAATTTAAATCTGGGCCTTACAGAACTCTCACACAATGTGAGCTTAAACGACAGTGTAGTCATTTGACACACCTCTTTTTTCTGACTCACATTTTGGCATTTTTGCTTGTTCCTTTCTTATTTTGGTCTCAGCCAATTATTGCTAGCAACGATTTAACGATCTTTTAGATAATAATTTGTAACTCCATTTTTATATCTTGAAATGATTTTTCATTTTTACACAAACTTCCCTCAATAATGAAAAATCATCATTTCACTTTTGTTTTCGTTTTTTTAAATTATTTACTGTTTTGTTTTGTTTTGTTTTGTTTTGTTTGATGATATGAATGTCATACCGTTATTACTCATTGTTTATAATAGTCATTATTAATAAGCAAAATCATTAAGCATCAGTATAATATATTTTTATCAAAAGACTCACTCTCAAAGCTAGCTGAAATCGTTAGTAATCTTCAATGACCCACAATTTTTCACTTTTTTGTACATTGCTCAAGAGTTTTAAGTATTTATTTTATTATTTTCAGAGCTTGCTAATGATTTTGAATTCCATCAAGAATTTTCTTGCAGTTGAATATTGTAATCTTCATTGAATGTGCCGGAACTGTTCATTCATGGCCTTCTTTTTTTTCAATTTTCTGCAGTCTTACTAATCTTTTACTTCCTTCATTACACTTAGCTTCCTTTTCCGCCCATCAGTTTTTTAGCATATCGTGTCATAGTTGATTTCAATCACAATTTATTGCTGGGAAAATTAAATAAGAATTCAATGCTGAGCAAATATTGTTCAGAATAATTCAGATTGAGGACTAAAATTTTCGGGTGAAAATTCAGTGGGACTGACCTCCTCTGAAGGAACTGACATCTATATAATGCCTTTTTTTCTAGTTACAGACACTGTTGCTTTATCTTCATAGCTCCGTCTGTGGATATGGTCACTGATCTGAACAGTTTTCCTATTTGCAGCAGTCCATAGCTGTTTTTTTTATTTATTAATAATGTAAGTCAAGACAATCTGTATGAATGAAAATAAATTGCCGGCCATTATGCTGTAGGCACTAGCATTGTGAAATTATCTCTACTTTGTCTAAAACCATCTTCACAGAACTCTTTTGATGTAATTTCCGTGTTTTATTTCTCTGTATTTTTGTTTTCACTTTTTCTTATTACGTGCAAGTTTGGTCAATTTTTTAATCACAAAATACATAGTCTAGCTTCCTTTGATTTCCCCTCGCTACAAAGCTCTGTTTTCAAAATTAGCCACCAATCACTTTTGAAAGTAACCTGTCCATTTCTTTCTCTCTCTTTTTACCCAGGTAAAATTTTTATATGATACGATTCAATTCAAAGTTCATATTCCCTGCTTGTTTTAAGTTAAATTGATCATTATGCTCAAAAGAGAAAATAATTGCTAAAACCAGAAGCAAAAATACTTTTGAAGGAGATTTAATTATTGTTATGACAGTCCTGTATTATGTAACTTCTCCGAAGTACTTAAAACTGGAATTTTTACCAACTTCTAATGGTATTTTCTTTTTTAAAACAGGTATAATTTTTAGTTCATCTCTTTTGATTTATTGTCGTACGTGTTATTAGCAATAATATCGTTTTTAAGTTCATCTGTTCATTTGTTCCTAGTTCAGTGGACCTGTAAAAAGAAACTTTCAAGTACTTACCAAGTTTCGCCCCCTGATGAAGGGTTTGTGCATTGTAAATTTTCAAAGGTATGTGTTTATGCGAGATTTTTAAAGACTGATTGTATTGAAAATCTAATTTTTCGTTCATTTTTAAATTCTTTATTTATTTTAGTTTTAGCAGCTCGCTTATTGATTATCCACGGAATTTTGAAATCTTAACAGTAACGTGCATACAAAGATTACTATCATCCATAATTTTTATGTAAATTTAAATTCAATGACTGGCACAAGTAGACCAGATTTTTTCATTTTACACAGCGATTTTTTCTTTTGTAAGTTGAAGGAATGAATCTAGATCATCTCTTAATCAGACTGTTTTTGTTAGCTAGCGAGTTCGGTATTCCACAAAGTGTCGAAGTGCATATGCTTAATCTCTTTGTAATCCGTCCAATAACGCCATAGGCTAATTTGTCTTCCCTCCAGATTAGCATTATGGGTTTTGGTGTTTGGATCTAAGATTTGCCTTATTTAAAAACAAAAGGAGAAAAAATACTCAATACTTTTTCTGTTCCATGTTGAATATATTTTGCTTGGTTTTTCCTCTATTTGAATAAGGGTGGGTATTAAAAATCTTGACATTTTTCTCATCCTTATGCAAGTTTTCGTTCTGTTTCTTGTAGACTATCAATAGGTATATTGCAGTAGTCTGCTTGTATCATAGGCCAAAGACATTTGATCAAGATTCATACCTTGCAATTTTACCAAAGTTGAAAGGAAAAAATCGCTTTTCATTTTTGCCTATTTTGTAAAAGTGAATTACCTTTTGCAATTATTTGTTCATGAATTGTTTTTGTTCAAAGTCATCTATGAACATGATTGTCAATTGACCACTAAGTAGCTCGCTCATTATCAGCTGCCAGATCTATTATTGAATGTACTTAAGTGTCTGAAAAAAAGAAACTCAACTATCTGTTGAATCGAAACATCAATCAATAAAGTGTTATAATTGATTCCAATGTACATAAATAAATGTGTGCATATGTGAATGTCATTTGTAAATGATTACAGAACAATGCCTTCTTTTTTTAATCTTATTTTGGACCCACCTATTTGCTTGCAGAATCATGCTCGGCTATTGTTTACCGATCACTCTTGCTGTATACTTGCTTCACTGCATTACATTGTCAGTTTCATTTGATTCTCTCTTAATTTGTTCTCTTTTTTTTTCAATTAATTCATTTTTTCTGTTTTCTCTCTTTGGTTAATTTCAACTTGTCAAATTTATCATATAACAAGTAAAACTTTTTCAATTTGCGTTAAATGATTATTTTTATTCTTGTCATTACTTTTTTCAAAAATTATGAAAGCAGCCATTTACAATCAGGTACATGCACTCACTATTACGATTAGAAGAATCATTGAAGATGTTTTCGCATCATTAATCTTCACTTCTTTGTTTTTTGTTGCTGGTGATGTGGGAGAACTTTTATTTCATGTTCATCAAAAAAACTTATTCTCATTTCCCCCTGCTTCCTCTGGGTACAATTTCCGATTTTTAGCCCAACCTCCAAATTACTTTTTTTGGATTGTCCATCTTGGGCGACAGTCTGATACTACCAATAGGTAACTTCTGTGTTTGGATTCTCCTTGAGAACAGTTGAGTAGCATTTTTCAAGCTTCTACTTAAGCTTGACTCTGGCACTGTAAAACTTGCGAAAACCTTGACAGCTTCGAACACGTCAGAGGAAACACTCATGATGTCTTTTTCTGGTAGGTCAAAGCCCCACTTTCCACCTCCTGGCAGCTCAATCGTGTAGGCGTACTGGATTCCTGCATAGCCTTTAACCCAGTCAGTGCTACCACCAGCAGCAGCTCCTTAAATTAACAGAGGACATTCAGTAGGTATTCATGAAAGTGTCGAAGTAGTATTCACAGGAAACAAAAATCTTTTAACCTTGAAAACGATTGCTCGAGAAATTTTAGAGGAAAAACTTAAAAGTTTTGTCATGAAAGTTCGGATAGCCAATTTGGCTGATACCTTAAAACTCAAAGAAGTATTTTGGAATACAAATATTGCGATTTGATTGCAAGAAATTTTCTCAATTTATTGCAACTTCATTCAAATTTTATTGAAATATTCCTGCAACTATAGGCCAAATATTTGCAATCATATGGTAAAAAAAATTTCAATTTTCTGGTGACAAAAATTGAAGAAAGTTGAAATGAAAATTCCTCTTTTTGCGAAACGTGTACAATTAGATACATTCAGGTGTTAGTAGGCAAGTACTCTTATTCTTCAAACCAAAAGTTAAAAAAAATAAATTATTACTACAAACATTTTTGGAAAAAATTAGAGCCTCAAATTATTTCCTCAAACCTCTTGGGGCATGAAAGTTTATCAATCAAGCGAGAGAAAATTTCTAGTCTAAACTAAGTAATGCTCAAAATTAATCCAAAAATAATTCCTGAGGAATGAGCATAGATATTTTTCGAAAAAAAATGTATTGGTTTGCCTTTTAGCTTGATAATAGGCCAACATTTGGACTTATATATTTATGCTAAAATAAACTGTGTTATTGCACGCAATCTGAATGCACATATTTCCAATTAGCATAAGTCAATTTAAGTGTAGGCAAGAAGCAAAACAAGCTCCCATGTGGTCGAATAGTAATATAAGGCATCCTAAAACGGCACGCACATGAATAGATTTTTACCAAACGAGAGTTAAATTCCATGGCAGTTTTCCTTCAATTTTTAGTGTAGGCAACATTGTCTCCCACGTGGTCGAATAGTGGTATCTTTGTAAAATGGTACGTTCAGTCGGGACACTTAAATGAGTGCTTCTTATAATATAATGCAAAACAATTTGGAAAATCTCGTCATGTAATTACAGAATATTCGAAAACGCCTTGAAATGAGCCGTGAGAATAATTAAAAACTAAGAAGCAGGAATAATTTAACTAATTAATAAAAGGAACTCAAATCGACAATATAATGCGAACAAATTTGGAAAGTCTCGTCATGTAAATACAGAAGATTCGAAAACGCCTTCAAATGAGGCGTGATACCTCACGCGTTCCGGAGAGTTCAAATAGTTGTATCCCCGCGCCTTAGCAAGGCGATGGAAGTTTAATATTGAAGCAGCGTCCCCGCTTGGTCTTACGGCTTTCCTGTGCCGCACAGGGGCGGACCGGTATTCGAAAAGTTAGGAGGAGACCTAAATTTAAGGGCCCTTCTTGTCGTTCGGGGGCCCCTCTAAGAAGGTCCGAGGGCCGTCCCCCGGTAAATTTTGAAAATTTCACACTTTTTAAACACCTAGGCATTATTGGAGTTGGATTCTACAGTACTTGAACTTCAAAATAACCCATTCTCAGGATTCATCGGGGGTCCCTCCATCACAAATACTTTCGGCGACCTTCCATGTCTCTTAGAGACAAATTTTCAAGGAATTCGGGGCCTTCTAGTGATTGAAAAGGATAAGAAAATTACAACATTACGGGAAAAAACGATGACTTGAAAAAAATTCACCGCGGGGGCCACTTCGGGACCTCCGTGGCAAATTGTTAGGGGGCGATCGCCTCCCCATTCCCATGGCCAGTCCGTCCCTGGACTCAATAAGTGCAAGAAAGATAGCCATATGATGCTGAGAGATTCGAAAACGCCTTCAATTGAGGCGTGATACCTCACGCGTTCCGGAGAGTTCAAATAGTTGTACCCCTGCGCCTTAGCAAGGCGATAGAAGTTTAATATTGAAATAGCGTCCTCGCGTTGTTTTTCGGTTTTCCTGTGCCGCTACTGTAGTTTCAACCGTTAAGGGCGCGAATGCCAGGATTGTATTCCACAAAAAGATAATTTTTGCATAATAATCAAAAATTAAGAAGCTTGAATAATTTAACTAAATAACAAAAGGAACTCAAATCTACAATGAAATGCAAAAAACTAACGTAGTTTAAGTGCGCTAAAGCCAGGGTTGTATTTCGCAAATGGATAGTGTTTGCAGAATAATTAAAAATTAAGGAGCAGGAGTAATTTAACTAAATAATAAAAGGAACTCAAATCTACAATATAATGCAAAACAATTTGGAAAATCTCGTCATGTAAATACAGAAGTTTCGAAAACGCCTTCAAATGAGGCGTCATACCTCTCGCGTTCCGGAGAGTTCAAATAGTTGTATCCCCGCGCCTTAGCAAGACGATGGAAGTTTAATATTGAAGTAGCGTCCCCGTTTGGTTTTTCGGCTTTCCTGTGCCGCCACTGCAGTTTCGACCATTAAGGCCAGGACCATTAAGGCGCTAAAGCCAGGATTGTATTTCGCAAAAATATGATTGTTGCAGAATAATTAAAAACTAAGAAGCAGGAATAATTTAACTAATTAATAAAAGGAACTCAAATCGACAAATGCAGTAGCAACTACAGTAGCGGCACAGGAAAGCCAAAAAACCAAACGGGGACGCTACTTCAATATTAAACTTCCATCGCCTTGCTAAGGCGCGGGGATACAACTATTTGAACTCTCCGGAACGCGTGAGGTATGACGCCTCAATTGAAGGCGTTTTCGAATCTTCTGTACCTATTTACATGACGAGATTTTCCAAATTGTTTTGCGTTATATTGTAGATTTGAGTTCCTTTTATTATTTAGTTAAATTACTCCGTAGTTTTGACCGTTAAAGCCGTAGTTTAAGGACGCGAATGCAAGGATTGTATTTCGCAAAAAGAAAATGTTACCAGAATAATTACAAATTAAGAAGCTTGAATAATTTAACTAAATAATAAAAGGAACTGAAATCGACAATATAATGCAAACAAATTTGGAAAATCCCGTCATGTATATACAGAAGAAGATTCGAAAACGCCTTCAATTGAGGCGTGATACCTCACGCGTTCCGGAGAGTTCAAATAGTTGTATCCCTGCGCCTCAGCAAGGCGATGTAAATTTAATATTGAAGTAGCGTCCCCGCTTGGTCTTTCGGCTTTCCTGTGCCGCTGGCGTATCGATTTCAAATTGGTGCTTTACAAAGTCTCTGAGTATTTGTCCTCTTGCACCAAAAACGGTTTTTCTTAAACTAACTTCTTCGCCCGCTGCGCAGTTTTAAGTGTTTCCTGAACAATTTTTTTTCCGAGTTGGTGTGTTTTCGAACTCACTGATTCATTTCTTTCCCCCAGAGCTATAGTACTTAAATGACAGTGATAATACTTTACCAAGCATAGCAGACGATGAGCCAACACGGTATTTTGCACCTGAATTCCGGCTGATTGCCTCACTCGCTTTCATAGCCAAACGCTCCTGTATGTATAAAGAAAAGTATTGTGTCAGGAAAGATGCAGAAACTACACGGAGGAAAAGTGAGGAATATCTATAAAGTATAGGCGGATTCAAGGGGGACCGTAAGGGTCGCACGCCCCCCCCCCCCTTCATACGCCTGGAAGGAGGAGGGAAGAACAAAAGGTAGAAAGAAAGAAGGAACGGACGAAAAAAGAAGGAAGGCCGCTTACATTTGATATTTATTCTTGAAGAAATTGACTCAAACTGCATATCGATGGTGAAAGTGCAGAAGTGCGTATCTCGGAAAACACGATTTTTCAGGAGAGTAAAAAAACTGTCTACATTCTTCCCTTTTGTCAGTAGAAGGGTAATAATTCTTGAGGATAGCAAGAATAAGATGCTTTTTCAGACTTCATCAATATTTTGAATAGAATCTCGCGCTGTTAGAAAATACGGCCGAAATGCCGAGATTCGCGTTTTCGGCACTAAGAATTGACACTTTATCACGAGATACGCATTTCTGCAATTGGTGTTTCAAACCTATTGTTGGCGGATTTTGATCATTCAAAAACTGAAAAAAGGACTTCATGCTTACAATTCTTTATCAGAAGCTTTAGTTTGACCTCATACGGCCGGATCAAGCATTGTATGATTGGAAACTGACATTAGATTACGAGATACGCAGTTCTGCAATTAGCGTCTTGAAGCTACTCTTGATCATTGAGATCATAAATAGAATTTATTCAACCTTAAAACCTATTTAGAAGCTTTAGTCGATCCAATATACTAAATGAAGCATTGTTTGACCGGATTGACTCTAATAAAACTGACCGTTATGATGAGCCGTCAGTTCAATCAGTTCATGATTGCATTGACCCAGAGAGTAAAAATGGACGTGAACGCCGCGCGCTGCTAGTAGGTAGTAGATACCTATGAAGAAATTATACTGGAGGGCCCTCGAGTGATAATCCGCCTTCAATTACGAGCGTATGCAACATTAATGACAAGTAATTGTACCTAATCCCCCCCCTTCCCTCGTCTATCGGCCTATCACCAGCATTCACTGATATTATGCATGCTGGACTGCCTGATTATCCACATTTATCCGCATCAACTTTTCTTTTAGATAGATAAATGAAAACCATTGAAAACAAACACGGAACAGCTGATCAGCTGATGTGCGGTGTTGGCGGGAAACGCTGCTGAGGAGCGCGCGTTGTGATTGGTTGTGCGTAAGGCGCGCCGAAAAATGAACAGGCCTGAACGAGATACGCATTCCTGCACCTAAGCCCGAGATACGCGAAAAAAGTTCTACGGTTTTAGGTGACTTCCCGATTTTTTTCGATTATAATCTCTTGCTGGCTGATAGACGACATCTTCAACTACACGTTTATGCAGCTAACTGAAAACTGTCAAAAATCGAGATACGCACTTCTGCACTTTCACCATCGATATTTGATGCTTTGAAAAATTGAAAATTTTCTAGGCGAAGCCCCCCCCCCCCCCCGGACACCCCTCCCAAAGTTTTTCTTGCGTTAAATAATCTGCCACAAAAACCACCAAAAGTAATTTTCTTACAAGTACAGGTTCTGTCAGAGTAGGTGTAATACTATACTTAGTCATTACTGCGCTGTGATAATGAGTATACCTATGATGGGTAATTACACAATGGGCTAACGAGCTTATGCGATAATTTACAATTTACGACCCGCACCACTTAAACACAATGATCTTACAGGGACTCAGGGACACACCGCATCTGGCAGTTTAATAGACATGTGTGCCTATGCCTAACTTTATTTTTTCATAGAATATTCACAGAAGACTCAGTTTTATATACTGCAGTGCGAGTTCTTCTCACACTCTCAATCCCTGCCTTACAAGTAAGTAATTATACAATTTTGATGTTGGGAGGTGGCAAACTAAAAAAATAGTTTAACGTGTGCATTTGTATTTTATCTCAAGAAAAAATAATAATGAATATAAATAATAACTTACCAAAGATTGCCAGTCAAAGGGTTTGGCACCTTGGTGACCCCAGGGATATAGAATGTACTGCAACAAGAGGAGAATAAAAGAAATAAGAAAATCAAAATTGTTTCAAGATATATTAGTCTTCTAGTCCTCGAGTTCTAGAAAACTTCTCTCTTTTTCCTTTTCCCTAGTTCACTTCTAAGAAAATGTATGTATCATTGACCATCGTGTAAAGATAAAGTTATGAAAAAAACTAGCATCAACATTTTTATATATTCTACAAATCGTGCAGAATGACGCAAAAGGAAAACTAATGTTACGCGCAAAACTGAACATTTCAGAATAATTTCTGTTTAAATTTTACAAAAACATACGTCGGGAAAACTCGTAAAAGTGCGATCCGAATAGCACGATTTGCAGTAAATTGCAATCACATGGTAAAATGATTGCTACTGCATCGGAGTGCAGTGCATGCCGCTTACCTACTAATTAAAGGGGCTCCTGTAATTGAGGTGTGTTAGAATGCTTTTCCGCAACAATACTTTACATACCACTTATCTTTCTGATACGAATAAGTCATATTGTTATTTTCATCAACATTCATTGACCAAATGATGTGCTCAAAAGCATCTCAATTTCGTAGTAAACAAAATAATAATATACATTTATTTAAAAAAAAGAAAAAAAAACTATAGTATTTTCAGGTTTGGAGGTCGAATCCAGGCATTCCACAGTCGTCTGTAAATTACATTATTGATTAATCTTCATATCGACGGTGTAAGTCGGCAATCACATAACTCGTTTGCGGTGTCTGAAAATCTCCGCCTCCGTGTTATTTTTTTTAAAGAAGAACAAATTGACGTCACTTCTTGAAGTTTTTGCAGAATTTTCTTCGCACAGAGAAGAAAAATTACGGCAGTTTTAAAGAATTTCCGCTAAGCAGTTTTCCGTTAAAAAAATAAAGTATGACAGGAAGTCTGCGACGTCGCAAACCGAGTTATGTGATTACGACTTACTTATCGGACTTGTCCGATATCGACGGTGAAACTACCAAACCACGTATCTCGGTTGCGGTGTTTAAAAATCTACGCTCACATTTTATTTTTTTAGAGTAGACCAAATCAGTATCACTCCTTGAAATTTTCACAGAATTTTCTCCGCACAAAGAGGAAAAATCACAGAAATTTTCAAGATTGGACGTTAAGTAGTTTTTCATTTAAAAAATAAAGTATGACAGGAAGTCTGCGACGTCGCAAACCGAGATACGTGGTTTGGTAGTTTCACCGTCGATATGTTGGATCGATTCAGTTTACGCTCCATAGTTTGTGTTCTTCATAGCCTCGAGAGATCCCCCCCTCCTCCACCCAAAATTGTCTGGCCTTCCCATTGAGTTGAGCTGTTGAGTGCAGTTGTTAATGAGTAACTGGACTGGGCATCAGCTTACATTCCCGAAGCTATGGAATGATAAATATATCTTGATTTGCATCCTGTTGGCCATGATGAAGTCGCGCAAAGCTCTAGATTCTGGCTCGGAGAAAGGAGCAGGGCCTCGATAAATCCCTGAGCAGGGATCGTAATTCAGCGCAGCAAACTCTGTTGGAGGAAAAAAAAATGTCCGGAATCAAATAATAAATCAAACGACTAAAAATTTGGCAGGAGATAAATTAGAACGTAGTGGCGGTGAAACCCCCAAACCAAGTATCTTGGAAATAATCTCTGCAAGGTTTCTAAGATAATATTTGTTTTGTCCTTCTTACCAACGATTCAACCAAATAGTTCGAGGTTCACACGGTTCAATCAAAGCTCATGGAGATATGTGGAATAGATAACTATCTTCGCCCTCCGGTATATTTGTTGCCTATGCGGAAAAATTGAAGGCAAAATTTAGGTGAACGATACTTATCAGCAGGGTAACAAGGTGGCTAGAGTCTTTACCCAATTTTGTTTGGTCCAACGTTTTTATGGTACATTTTTAAGTTTGCCAAATAGTTTGTTTAATATTTGTTGATGTTTTTTGAACCAATAGTGTACTTAGTCCAGTTGCAAGCAATGATATAAGTGCTGAGAAATAATGAAATTTATCCCTTAGATGTCCAGGCTGGGTCAAATTGACTCCATCAGGATCGCTGAAAACACTCGTCCCGCGGGTTTTGCTGGCCAGGCGCGGGTTGCCGGTACATTCGAACTTTTGATGTAGGTCTACAAATACATCTTAAAAAAGAATAATATATCAACTTTAAGAATGAAAGAAAAAAATCAAATATCACCGCAGCCGAAGGTAGGAGAGACCTTGCGGGGGGTCTGGTTTTTTTAACTTTTCCCCGCACCGGAACGACAGTTCATTATAGCAGCCTAGAGCGGAGCATCGCGAGCTCACGCCTCACGCCATACCGCCTCCTATTTTGCAGATGCAACACGGACATCCGTCAAGCACGAATAGTTGTATCCCTGCGCCGTCATCAACGCGCAACCTTTCCTTTGCTCTATTTCCACGTTTTGTTGGTTCCGTCTGTCTTATTTGGACTACATTTTGCAATTTGGAACTATAAATTCTGGCCCGGTTTAAAAACAACGTATGTGCCATTAGTTTCCTTGTGCACATAAGTGTTTTTCCAGAAGAGTCAGAATTTATAGTTCCAAATTGCAAAATGCAGCCCATTTGTAGAATGGTGCTACAAGAGCAAAACAGACGAAGATAGGAGAGATGTAATCGGGCCTTTTTTTTAACTTTTCTCCCGAATCTGAGCGACACCTCATTGGCAGAATAAAGCGGAGCATTGGGAGTTCACACCTCGCGCTTTCGCGCCTTCAATTTTGCAGATGCAACACGGACATCCATCAAGCACGTATAGTTGTATCTCTGCTCCGTCATCAAAGTGAGTCCTTTCCCTTGCTCTTTTTCTTTCACTCTATCTCCATGTTGTGTTGACTCCGTTTGTCTCATTTGTAGCGGTGTTCGAAAAGCTACGTGAGCAACACAGCCGATAACTTCCATTTTTGTTGGCCAAATTAGGTTTCGGGTAAAAAAAAATGGGTGAAGTGTCTACCTACCGGTTAGCAACATCGTGCAATGGTTCAATCAACGTGTAGGGAGCGATTGAAATCGTCCCCTCTAGGGCAGAGTATCACATGCGCCATGCGACGTTTTAAAATTTCCGCCGCCATGTTATTTTTTTACAGAGAAATTGTTGGTTGAATCTGTTTGAAAACTTCACTGAACTCTATCGGCAGCACAAAGGAAATTCAGTGAAATTTTTGAACAGCTTCGTTGAAAAATTTCTCTGTAAAAAAATAAATTGGCGGCGGAAATTTTTAAACGTCGCATGGTGCTTGTGATACTTTGGGCGGAAGGTGAAGAAATTTTTTTTCCGAGAAGGTGAAATGTTGCAAGCGTCCAATAAGTGTGGTATCCATCTGAGTAATCTTGCAGATTTATTATGATGAAGCGAAGTAAATTCCTCTCGAAAACCTTTTAGTCATTAAACAAATTAGTGAAAATATACGCACGCGCATGGTCTAATCCAAAATTCCTATTCAGATCCACTCCTGAACATACAGTGTTTTGATGTCTCCAAGTCTTGGCCCGATTTTTTCTCCACATCCTATCCTGAATCAAAGTAAAACCACTTACAATATTTCAAAAGGAAGAATGATGAGTGATAATTAAATCGGAGAGTGAGGTATATATTTTTATCCCTGCAGGAATTTCTATAAAAATATTTATTTTAACGCCAGGTGTTCAAGTTAAGTTCAGAGGTCAACGCTAATTTTTTCCGATGGTGATTCATGAGCTTTGGTGGATCCAGCAAATTGGCAACATTGTTTTTATGGAAATGTATGGATTCTTGGATGACAAGAATCGATTATTTAACATCGGTCTAAATGGAGGGAATCCGGTGTTGCCAAATTGCTGGATCCGCCTCTGTCATGAGCAATTTGTTGAGAATGGAATTTGCCAAATGATGACTGATGTCGGGGTGAGCGCTTTGGCAATTTTTTGCAAATTGGTCTAGAATCGCTTAACCAAATTGCTCAACCGAATATGTAAGTGCTCACTTCCAAAACTAATTATTACACTATTCTGCTGTGATAAGGAAAAACGCCGTATGAACATTCGAGAGATCCAAAATTTCCTCCGATAAAATGTTTCTTTTTGAGGAAAGTTATCAACATTTTCCCTTGGAATTCGTACCTGACTTGAATCAAATTACGAACGAAATTCTCTGAAAAATTGAAAGGAAAATGTTTATAAATATTCCAATAAATTCGTGACACAACAAAGGAAATTTGGCAACGCCTAAAGCCTCATACGGCGTTTTTCCTTAGCACGGCAGTATTGTAGGCAGGTATGAGGGGTCTTTAAAATATCGACAGTGAAACTTCCAAACCATTTATATCGGTTTGCGACGTTGCAGACTTCCTCTCATAATAAAATAACAACTTAATTTGGAAAAAGGCTCGCAAAAGGGGGACAAATTAAAAGCAAAACCCGAAACGTTTCGAAATAATCACAATTCCAGTATCTTTGGACCTTGGAGTATCACCGGAAAACAAAAAAATAAATAAAAATGAGTCGTCGATTCGCTGTTATTGCGAGACCGAGATTCAATATATGACCTTCCTCTCATATTTTATTTCATAAGTAGAGCAATACTCAACGTCAATTCATAAGAACTTCCGAGATTTTTCTTTTCTGTGCGAGGCAAATTCAGAATATGCTTCAAGGAATGATGTTGGTTTGTTCTTTTTTAGGAAAATAAAATAGGAGGGGATATTTTTAAACGCCGAAAATGAGATACGTGGCTCCCGAGTTTCACCGTCGTTATGATCTTTCTGTTTACTTGACCCTATTCATTCTTCCCAATGAGGGTTAGGTTCATACTTACTCCCTCACCACACAGCCTCACAATTCACACCCTTGACAATCCAAGGTGACTGATAACTCTCTGCCTTCGGGGGCAAATCAGCATTCAGTCATTTATCTGTGCATTTTCAGAGTGTAGCCTGCACACTGGTCTCGAAGAAGAGGAAGAAAAAAAAGCGACAAAAATTTACCCTAAACCGGGTTGCAGGGGGGGGGGGTAGTTTATAGTACGTGTGGACTTGAAATCGGGAAAAATCAAAATCTTGGCAGTTTTTTCCTAATTTCGAGGTATCGCACTACGATTTTGATCAGCTTTTTTTATTTATTTGTCCATTGAATCGGCGTTGATCGGTTCACGTTTTCATTTTTCGTTCGATTCATGTCGATCGAATGTATACCCTCTCGTCACATTCAGGCAGACCTTCCATTATATCCTTTTTTTATAACTGAACAATTCGCCTTCTGCTGCGTCGGCAGCAATTGTTGTTACGAATATGTTGAGCGTGCTGATTTTAGATCATTACATACTCGACTCTCTGAAGGCGTTTTATGTGCGCAAGTAGCGCAATCTGTCGGAGAACGAAGGAAGTAGGGATTGAGCCTTCAGTCTCCGACAGATTGCGCTACTTGTGCACATAAAACGCCTTCAAAGAGTCGAGTATGTAATGATCTGAAATCAGCACGCTCAACATATTCGTAACAACAATTGCTGTAGACACAGCTGAAGGCGAATTGGAAACAACCGTGTAATATGCGTCGAAAATAATTTTAGCTCTTTAATAAAATTAATATTAATTATTATCAATAGAGAGTTGTATTTTATGGTCTTTTTATGAGTGATTCTCCAAAAAATGTTCAACATAAACTAAGTTTAAATGCAAAATAAAATATACCGCGCTCCAAAGTTTCATGCTTGGCAAGAAGTTTAGCCTAAACTTCCCGTCAAGACTGATGAAGCCCCAACACCATAATTCTCACGAAGCAAAAAAAAAAAAAAAAACCGCGGCAAAATTTTTCCTTAAACGGTTTTCAGGTGCCGAATTTAGCGTTCTCAGTGCTTCAAAAATTTACTCTGGAGACTTCCACAACTTTGCTGCGACCTATATCCGAAAACGTCATTTCCATCTATGACTTCGAAGCTTTCCTCTACATGTCTTATCGTGTTGTGGATTTTTAATGATTCAGAGGAATTATTGGTAATACTTCAAAATGTTGTGCTTCACTCCGCATCAAAGTCATGAGCCCTGGCTTTCGTTGATTTCACAAGACGTTAGAACTCATGAGTTTTTGGGCTTCCGCCCGTGTAACAGAGACTGATTAAGTGCTGCGGAGAGAATTAATTTCTCACCAGAGAAATTAGTTATTGCTCCGGAGAAAAATATGTTTTCTTCTCAGCAATAACTCATCGTTCCGAAGGGAGAATATTTGTCTCCGGAACACTAACTGATTTCTCCGGAGCAGGGCCGGATTACAGGGGTGGCCACATGGGTCGCGGCTCATGGCGGCAAATCTATAGGGGGCGGAAAATTTTGCAATTTTTTTAAATGTAGGTATAAAAAATCAGATTTAGAAAAAAAAAATTACAAACGAGAAGAGGCGACAAAATCTCTCATTTCCTGAGAGTCCAGTAATTTCTAATTTTGTCTTCTTTCAGTGATACAAGAGACAGCACCTTTAATTAGTCGAGTTAAGAGAGAAACCAAACACGCAATTTGGCCTGGAACGGCGCGACTTAGAGAGAAAAAATGACGAGGACTTTCGATTTACTTACCTTACCCTACTGACAGACCAAGACGATTCAAAATTTCCCGCTTTGTTCAATTTTCCGCTAAATTTGAAATTCCCGCCACTTAATTTTGCCCCCCCCCCCCTTCTAAGCTCCCTGGTTTACTCTTATACAGACTGGCCCAGACCTACCGTACCAGACCTTTTTTTCGGTTAATTTGGGTCGTACGAAGTCCAGGATCGCGGGGATGAATAGGGAATCGACCCTAAGAAATCAGAAGTTCATGGTCTCAGAGCCCCCCTCGCCTCCCTTGGGGGGTAAAAGGGGTGTGCGTACTTCAAAAGTCAGGATTTATGTCAAAATTTTGAAATTATTTAATCGGAATCAGAACGTATGGGAATTTTTACCTTAAATCGACACCAAGAAATCCAAATCCGTGTCCAAAACACTGACCCCTAAAGGTGGGGGACAGAGCCCCCTTTCAAAAAAATTCAAGTTCGTTAAATTGCCGTGGAGACTCGAAAAAAATGTGTATTCATGGTAATCGACCCCAAGGAATCCAAATTTGAGGGTCTCGTTGTCCTCAGAAACTTTTCTGATGGGGCGCAATGGGACTCTGAACTTTTAAATTTAACCGATGTGGAGGTTACCTCTGTGCCCCATCAGAAAAGTCTCTGAGGACAACGAGACCCTCAGATTTGGATTCCTTTTACCCCTTTTTTAGCCCCCAAGGGGCGCCAGGGGGGCTCTGAGACCATGAAATTCGGATTCCTTAAGGTCAATTCCCAATTCATCCCCGCGATCCTCGACTTCGTACGACCCAAATTGACCGAAAAAAAGGCCTGGTACGGTAGGTCTGGGCCACCCTGTATAAAAGAACCGGGGTACTATTTCCAACATCTGAATACAGCGGACTCATCTAGGAACTATCACCTGTCGATAACCGCATAATATCATGGCAATAGACACAGTAGACACTCAAACGAGCTGTGACAACAAATAAAAATTTATTTTGTTTAAATGGGAGAATTCGCAACTTTACCACGTAATTTAAAAAACCTGGGTCATATTTTCAAGAGTTGAATGTAGCAGGCTCATTTAGGAACAATTGCCTATCGATAACCGCAAAAATCATGAAAATCGGCGCAGTAGAATGATGGAACTAAGCGTTACCAGATATGCAAATTTAGGAGGTCTCGGTGCTTATAGTATAGATATTGCATTTAAACTTAGTTCATGTAGAAATTTTTTTCGAGAATCCCCGATAAAAATACCATAAACTACAACTCTCTATTGGTAACAATTGATATTGATTTTATCAAAGAGCTAAAATGTTTCTCGACGCATATTAAACGGTTGCTCCCAATTCGCCTTCAGCTGCGTTCGCAGCAATTGTTGTCACGGATATGTTGTGCGTGCTTATCTCAGCTTATTACAAGCTCGACTCTTTGAAGGCGTTTAAAGTGGGAAAGTAGAGCACCCTGTTGGAGAACAACAGTAGTGAGATTGAATGAATCGATCAATCCCTACTTCCATCGTTCTCAGACAGATTGCGCTACTTGAGCACATAAAACGCCTTCAGAGAGTCGAATATGTAATGATCTGAAATCAGCACGCTTAACATATTCGTAACATCAATTGCTGCCGACGCAGTTGAAGGAGAATTGCTTCCACACATAAAACGCCTTCAGAGAGTTGAGTATGTAATGAACTAAAATCAACACGCACAACATAATCGTAACAACAATTGCTGCAGACGCAGCAGAAGGCGAATTGTTCAGTTAAAAAAAAGGATAGTCTGCATGTAACGAGAGGGTGTCGACATGAATCGAAGGAAAAATAAAAGCTTGAACCGATCAACACCGATTCAATGGACAAATACATAAAAAAGTAGCAAAATCATTAGAAAACTTACATTTACAATGAAAATTTTAAAATTCCGATTCCTCGAAATTAGGAAAAAACTGATTTTGATTTTTCGCGATTTTAAGTCCACGCGTACCATAGACTCCCCCATGCAACCCGTTTTTGGGTACATTTTTGTCGCATTTTTTTTTTTTTTTTTGCCTCAAGACAACTGTGCCTGCTTGCCGTAAAAACGGAACCTACCGCCTCCGCTCCCTAGTCCAACTCCCGACAATGAGTGGTGAGGGTAAGCACATGACAGTAGCGATTCTTGAAAATTGGCAACTGCGTCTTTTCTCCATTTAAACGTATGTTAAACAATCGATTCCAGGTGAGGCAGCCTGTTTCACCTAGAACCGATAAATTCAATGGATTTTAGGGGAGTACTTACAGTGGTGCCAACCTGCTTGAATCGTCACTGGCGCACGACGATGAGCGGGGAGGGGAAGAGGCGATTCCGCATGAGTTCCAGAGGGATGGAGGGGACAGCGGACTGCTCAGGCTTCATGCGCGTTACACGTTATTCTCATGATTTTATATCATAGAATAAGTTATCGACTGCGGGCCGATTATTGAAATTGATGGACAAAGCTACAGACAAAGAAGACAAAAGAGATTTGGAGCGATCCTATTGGTGGAAGCGGGTGGTTGCAATGGACAAAGGAGGTAGGCAATAGACTAACTAACGGCAACCCACGAGAGACCCAACAGATAGTCAATAATTTCCTCCCTCAGTCTATAAGAACCATCCATTTTAACCAATAGGATCGCTCAATACCCCCTTTGTCTTCTTTGTCAATAGCTTTGTCTATAAATTTCAATAATCGGCTCGCTGGTTTGATTAACACTGTCTATTTCAGTGCTGCCATTTCCCGGAATTAATTCTGAAATGCCGAACTTTCCAAATAATCGTAACTTTTCCCATAATTTTCTGAATCCCCGGAACTTTCAGCTATTTTTGGAATTTCCTCGAAAATTGAGGTTTTTCGTTAGATTGACCATATATTTGATCAAATTTGATGCTGTTTGGAACTAAATCCGGGCGTATTTCGGAATTTTCCTCGGAACTTTGGCAAATCGGAATATGTCTCTGGGAATCGGAATTATTTCGGAATCTTTTGATAAAAACAAATGGCAGCAATGGTCTGAAGAGTAGGTTCTTACTCACTAAATCCGGGCGTATTTCGGAATTTCCCCCCGGAATTTTTCTCGGAACTTTGGCAAATCGGAATATGTTTCCGGAAATCGGAATTATCTTGGCATCTTTTGATAAAATATAATAGCAGCACCGGTCTATTTATCTGAAGAGTAGGTTCTTACTCACTAAATCTGGGCGTATTCCGGAATTTTCCCCCGGAATTTTTCTCGGAACTTTGGCAAATCGGAATGTGTTTCCGGAAATCGGAATTATCTTGGCATCTTTTGATAAAATATAATAGCAGCACCGGTCTATTTATCTGAGGAGTATAGGTTGATACTCACTCTGCTCATGGAGTAAACGTATCCGTCCGGGTTGAGGAGGGGCACGAAGTACCAATCGGTGGCGTTGATGAGGTGAGCGTTGCGGTGGCGGTTGGTGACGAGTTGGTCGAGGACGTAGAGGACGACCGCCGGGGAGATCCACTCCCGGGCGTGGATCCCGCCCTCGAGGAGGATGGCTGGCTTCAGGCCGCCACCCCCGGAGGACACCCTCACCCCCTTGATCACGCGACCTTCCACGCTGCGCCCCAGAGGGAACACCGTCACCACCTCCGGATGAGACCTCGCCAGCTGATCCAAGTACCGGCTTATCTGCAACATGTAACGCCATTCGCGATAAATGGATCAGCGAGCCGATTATTGAAATTTATAGACAAAGCTATAGACAAAAAAGACATAAGGAGTATAGGGCAGTCCTATTGGTTGAAATGGGTTATTCTTATAGACTAAGGGGGTAAATGATGGACTAACTATCGGGTCTCTCGTCGGTTGCCGTTAGTTTGTCGATTACCTACGTTCTTTGTCCATTGCAACCACCCGCTTCCACCAATAGGATCCCTCCATATCCTTTTTGTCTTCTTTGTCTATTGCTTTGTCTATCAATTTCAATGATCGGCCCGCTGTTGCGCTCTGCCGTGCCAAGGAAAAACGCCGTATGAACCTTCGGGCGTTGCCAAATTTTCTTCGATATAACACGAATTCCCTCGTAAACTTATAAATATTTTTCTTCCAGTTTTTCAGGGAATATTCTTTGTATTTTGATCTAAAGTTCCTGAAAATTTCAAGGAAAAAGATTCATAATTTTCCTCATAAATGGACATTTTATCGAAGGAAATTTGGCAACTCTCGAATGTTCATACGGCGTTCTTCCTTAGCACGGCAGTGCTGGTCACAGAATTGTGTTTTGATGCTTTAGTTCTTGTGGATTAGCGAAAAATATTAAGATCCGCCCAAACCGCAACTTTCTACGCTCAATATCAACCGAGATATCGCCCTTTGAAAAGTCACACGGAAAAAAGAATTTTAGGGCTGGTACCTGCGCGGAAGGTCCCAGCCCTAACCGGGTAGGTAAAATTGCTTGAACTCATACCCCGTGGGGGCAGGCCCGGCCCGGCGCGCTGCCGTGATAAGGAAGAACGCTGTATGAAAATTCGAGAGTTGCTGAATTGCCTTCGATAAAACGTTTGTTTTTAAGGCAAGTTATGAATGTTTTTCCTTGAAATTTTCAGGAACTTTAGGTGAAATTGCGAACAAAATCATCCGAAAAATTGGAAGAAAAATTTTAATAAGTTTCTTTCAATATTTGGACGTATTTCTACCAAACAGACCTATGTGGAGGTGAGAAATGTGGGGTGTGCTCGTTAGTTCTCTGGCCGTAAGAGTGCATGAGAATAATAAAGCGCCAGTGACGTCAGCGGCAACGATCGATCGCCGGCAAAACGAGGAGGTCGTTGGAGGGACTCTTTAACTCATGAGCCCTGTCCACAAGGCTCTCTTGCCATGCCCGCGGCTCATGAATTCCGCATTCAGTTGCACATAGGTCTGTTTGATAGAATGTAAAATCCCGCTTTTCCAATTCTTCAAAAGGAACCACGCCCACTTTTACATTGCTTCTTATGCAGCTTTCTAGAGCACACCCCATATTTCTCACCTCCACATAGGTCTGTTTGGTAGAAATACGTCCATTTGTGTTTTATCAAAAGAAATTTGGCAACGCCAGAAGGTTCATACGGTGTTCTTCCTGAGCACGGCAGCGCGGTAGAGCCCAAACCTACCTGGTTCAGGGTTCAGCCCTACTTGGTAAAGGCTGGACCCTGTCCAGGTTGGGCTGGGCCCTACTCGCGCAGGGCCTGCCCTTGTGGGGTATGAGGTGAAGCAATTCTAGGGCCCATCCCTAATCTTATTTTTTCCATGCAAGTTTTTGACGTCATCCACCGAGGTAGTGACACCCTTGGTATCTTCCATCTTGCTTTCATTTGTCAGTGCGACGCACATTTGCACCAGTTACTTAACGTAAAACTCTGATGAAAGCAAGGTGGACAGGGCGAATTTCAGGGGGTGGCCACATGGGCCGCGGCCCATGGCGGCAAAATGTAGGGGGCGGCAAATGTTGCAATCTTTTTGATTGTAGGTATCAAAAAAAGAGAGAAAAAATTTGGATTTAGAAAATAAAGCACAAACGAGAAAAGGCGACAAAATCTCTCATTTCCTACAGAGAGTAATTTCTAATTTTGTCATCTTTCGGTGATACAACGCAATTGACGCAAACAACGCAATTTGACCTGGAACGGAGCGGCGCGGCAGTCGGCATGAAACGCATAGCGCCTACAAGACTGCATGAATACTTCACGCATTGCGTCAAACACACTGCGGTCAGCAGCAGTCGGCTTGAAACGCATAGCGCCTACAAGACTACATGAATACTTCACGCATTGCGCCAAACAGTGTGGTCAGGTGCTGACCGTCAGCAGCGGTCGGCGTGAAACGCATACCGCCTACAAGACTGTATGAATACTTCACGCATTGCGCCAAACAGTGTGGTCAGGTGCTGACCGTCAGCAGCGGTCGGCGTGAAACGCATAGCGCCTACAAGACTGCATGAATACTTCACGCATTGCGCCAACACAGTGCGCAACACATCGCAGCGGCGGAAGTTAAAATTATTAACCACATTTATGTTTATTCTTTCATAATTTTTTCGTTCGATTTTTATAAATGGAAGGCCTTGTCCGAACAGGGATGGGTTTACGGAACTGAACTTTAGTTAGTGTTGATAGGGCTTTCACAAGAAATGTGCCCAACACGAGTAAACGCGTCTCATACACCCCTCCCCCACCGGCACCTTCACTTGATGGTTTTTATAGATCGTATTCGACGGATCACACAGGTGAGATGATATTGATATCGATTGGTTCAATGTGTAACCATAGCCTCAAAAGTCAATTTAGAAATCTGAGGTAACGGGTCTAATGTCATCGAATTTTTATTCTCTCGCGTACCAAATGGCAATGAAAAGTGAAATCGTTAGGAACTTTATCATTTTCAGCTTTCCCAAATTAAATCCTGAAATTTTTGTTTGAAGTTATGTTCTATTATTTTGAACCAAACGGTACTTCAAACCACTGTCGAATACGATCTATTGATGTTTCCGAACGAATGAGAAGGGGGCGGAAAAATACAGGCGGCCCATGGGCGCCGGGCGGCAAGTAGGTAAATCCGGCCCTGAAGGTGGAAGAAACCAAGGGTGTCACTACCGCGGCGGATGACGTCATCAAAGACCCGACTTTTCAAAGGGCAATATCTCGGTTAATATTGAACGTAGAAAGTTGCGGTTTGGAGAGATCTTATTATTTTTCGCTGATCTACTATAATTAAGCATCAATACACGATTCTGTGAGCGCAACTGACCCATTGTTTAGACAAAGAAAGATCCTCCATTATCAGAATCTGAGCTAAGATAAAAGCTTTCATTTGTGGGGTACAACGTTTAAATTTTGACCCACCTTTTGGTCGGCTGTTGAGCGGCATGATGATGAGCGCTTCATTTAACAAACAAGCCAATGTTTGGTAAACTTGTCTGGCGCATTGCATTATCCAAAGCTCATCAGGGAACAGGGAGAATAATGACTGTTGCTACCTTAAGCTTTTAATATTCCATAAGAAAATTCTAAATCACTGAATGTAAAAAAGACCCGGCAGGATTGATGTTTTAAATTAACAGGATGACAATGGAAGGTCTCGAATTGTCACTGGTGCATATCGTTGGCTTGCTTTCATCGATGACCGACGATCATTGTTGGAACCATAGTGCTCAGAGGAAAGCAACAATGATGAGTTGGCTTTTTATGCTTTTGACCGTGGCATTAAAAGCTCTCCAATTTAACCTCCACAACTATATCCTGCTTAGACAGGAGCTGGTCACGACGGTTAACTCCTCATATTTTGACGTATTTCTATTAAACAGATTTATGTGCAGGTGAGAAATATGGGGTGTGCTCTAGAAAGCTGGAGAAGAAACAATGTAAAAGTGGGCGTGATTCCTTATGAAGAATGGACCACTAGACAAGGTACGAATTTAGGCAATCTGATACTTATTTCTTAACCAGAATTTCACGTAGAAAACGATTCACACAACGAAAATTACTGAAACCAACTCCTAACGAAGATAGTAACATTTTTATTTCACATTGGTTAAGAGAAATTTGAACTGCCCGCTCACAAGAAACTCAAAGCTCTACGTGAGTCAAATCGCGCTTTACAACGGTTTCAGCAAGCTTCTCAATCGAGCAATGTTCATTTCGCACCACGTGTTGTTCAAACTATTAGCAATTTGCTATAGCTGAGCCAAAGTGTCAAGATAGAGGTTGCCAGATTTTTATATCGCAGAGACTGTCATGATAACGTTTAGCGCGCGATGTGAATCACATAGAGCTAGAGCATTGAGTATTCACGAGCGGGTGGTTTGAATTCACGCATCAAGAATCATTAAATATCTTCGTAAGGAGTTAATTGCAGTAATTTTTGTTGTGCGCATCGTGTTTTACGTGAAATTTTAGTTACGAAACATGTATCAGAATGCTGAAATTCGTACCTAGTCTAGTGGTCCATTGGAAAAGAGGAATTTTAAATTCAGCAAACAGAACTATGTGCCAGCTGAATACGGGATTCATGAGCCGCGGGAATGGCACGAGAGCGTTGTGGACAGGGCTCATGAGTTAAAGCGCCCCGACGATGATCTCCGTCTCGCGCCCCAGCTCCATCATTGCCGCTGACGTCACTGGCGCTTTATTATTCTCATTCACTCTTACGGCCAGAGAACTAACGAGCATACCCATATTTCTCAGCTCCACATAAATCTGTTTGATAGAAATACGTCCATTTTTGCTTGGACGTATTTGAGGGTGAAAGGAATTATGTGGAAATGAATATAATCAAAAGGATCTATGTATACATGTGCCTAGGGTTTACGAGCTCCTTTTAATTTATCCGTTTTCCACATAGTTTCTGCTGGCACGGGAAGTCCAATTAGACTATATTTTGCACTAGGAAGTACGATTTCAGGCTCAGTTTAGAAACAACGTACGCACCGTTAGTTTCCCTATGCACATACGAGTTTTTTCAGCCGAGCCAGTGATCGCAGTTCATAATTGCGAACTGTAGTCCACTTGGGAGTCCTATACGATTGCCATTTTTGTTGAAATGTTGCGATTTTGGGATGAATCTGGAGTGAATTTTGTAGCTCAGCGCGATACCTTCACTAAAAGGAGCGTTATGATTTATTTTCAATTTTCCGGTCGGAAGGCAAAATTTTGAGAAATCAATGTTCGTTATCTTAAATGCTCTTTTTGCATCATGTGCTCATAAGACTATGTCCGTAACTGCAGTGGTCTCGCCATATTTGAAAAAAAAACTTACCTCCAGCTCTGTGTTGTATTTTGTAAAAGAGATAGGATTTGTATTGATGAAAGGATGTTCCCATAGTGATTTTCCCTCACTTCTTCCAGGGAAGAGAGAACTGTTGGGTCGACGTGGAGGAGGTCTTGAAATAAGTTCTTCTCTAGGCCTTAATATCATGAGAAAAACGTTGCATTATAATCTTTAAAACAGTGATGACCACGATCAATTTGAAACTAACGAAATTATCTACAGAGCTGTTTTGTTACCTAACCACCGGCGATGTGCCATTAATGAGCTGCATTGATGACTGAAAAATTCTAGCAAGACAAGACAGGTGGTTCCTTGAAATGAGTGTATTTATCGTAAGGTGGCAGCACTGTTTATCGAGGTGAAACTACAGAAAAGCTTATCTCAATTGGACCTCGTTCAGCAGAAAGGAACCAAGCCACACCAGCTATTGCAAAATTTAACCGGGCAATTCCATTTTTTAAAAGAGAACGTCTGTGCGGATTATTTTGAAAATTTCAAGGAATTTCGTTCGTACTATGCAGAAAATGCACTAAAATGTGTACAAAATCCGCACAACCCTTTTCATGTAAAAAATTAAATTGCTCAATTAAATTTGGCAATAACTGGTGTATGGCATGAGTCTTTTCTGCTTAACGCGGTCCAATTTTCAGGGTAAAAGAAACGTACCTATGTATAAAAATCCATTTATTATATTAAACTCTTCATTCGCGGTTTTTTGCGTGAAATCCACAGACTCTTATCACTTAAAACTTATTTTAGGAGTTTTTTCATTTACTTACGACTTTAAAAATCGTATAAATTATTGGTTTTACATGTTTTTGCAAGTTATTTTATGCGCTACGCTACTAGACAGTTTTCCCCGACTGATCCAAAAGTAATATTCACTCACCTGTTATCAGAGAGGAGAAATCTATCGCTAAGTCCTAATGTTGACACATACCATACTAGGTACAACATTTTTGGAGGCAAGGGATGAGGCACCGTCACTTTCCCACCGACAATTCGAGCTATCGTTTTTTGTGGCTGCATCTTGAGTTTTTTTCTCTTTTCCTTTTTTTAAGTGGAAACTTGATCAAAAAAAAAAAAAAAAATTCTCAAACTTACTCTCTCTCGAGTCGTTAAATTTTCCGAGACTTAGTATTCAAGCAGAATTTTATTGGTAGCTTGAAACCTCGTCTTCAGCTCAGAGAAAAATTATTTTGTATTTACTTTACTTCATTCATTTTTGGAAGGGTGACAAGGCGTGCCAAGTCACTGATTCCTGATCAAGTCACTGATCAGCTGCATAGGAACGGCGTGTATATCACCCATTAGTCGAGTGTCACAGCAGTAAGTTTTCAAAAATGATTATTGTTTCATTGAAGAGTTCAATACGTATTCAGTTAAAAAATTTGATTCCTCCCACATATGATGAGATGAGAAGAATTGAATGAAAAATATGTTTAGATGAGAATAATGTCAGTTGATTTTGTCTGGAACGTGTTTGACTATTCTCATTTTTAGAAACCGATTGCTTTTGCCGAAATGTCCTAATAAATGCAATCGTTTCAATTTTCTTCACAGACATGACATTTTTAATTTTTTAAGGTTTACGTATTTTTTTAATTTATTTTCACATTTACTGAACAAGATGACCTTTGAGAGGTATCTTTTGATCGCAAATCAAGCCCTGTTATTAAACTCGAGCTCTTATTTTTACAATATCACTAAAACTCACTTTTATTGAGGCAGGAGCCAACAGCATGGATTTTTTTTCCAAATACACTGACACCAAACTATAAACACACCGGCAGTTATGAGGATTATCTAATGTCATCAAAGAAACTCGAGCTCAAGAGAGTCATTTTTCACTTGCACAGTTCACTATCACTCACAGTCTCCACCGCGATGTTGTAGAATGAAAAAGGCACTATGCGTGGGCGAGTGGGCATACGAGATTTAAGTGTTTGGTAATTTTTCGTGCTGCAAAGTTGCATCATGGTTTTTTTTAGGATATTTGAAAACGATTACCTCACATGGCTCGAACTGCATGTCCGACCTCGATGAGCACGCGCACCGTTTTGGCGCGAAAGCCGTACCTCCGAAATGACGATCTTCGGGCGTGATCAATATCGCCAGATTTCGCTGAAAATTCAGCATGTTCTCCCAATCAGCTCTAGAATATCTGTACACGGGAGAGAATTGCCATCTCTATGCCGCTCTCTGATTGGTTCATCAGTTTCAGGCTATCATGGAGCTCCAAAGTTGGACCAATGTAAACAAACTCGACCGTGAGGAACACTTATTATCGGCTGAGAAATGAATGATAATCACACTCAAAGCTTAATTTTCGGCAAAAATATTAATCAAAGTTCGATCCGAACTCAACTCAGAAGTTGGATATAAAACCATTTCTATCACACCCAAAATCACGTCTAGAACTTTGCAGAACTTCTCCGCCATCTTGTTTGTTTACATTGGGCCAAACCATGAATTAAACAATGAATTTAAAAAAAAATGAATGAATTAAAATAAAATTAACTTTTTTTTTTTTAAATGAATTTTTTGGAATATTTATTTTCATTGGTCCAACTTTGGGGCGCCATGATAGCCGACCAATCAGAGAGCGGCACACTTTTTTTGTATTATAAGGATAATTGAGATGGCAATACTCTCCCGTACACAGGTACTCTAATCAGCTCAACATAAAATACCCGGATTTTCACACATAACCTGGCACCTATGGGCGTGATCAATTTCTCCCTCAATCATGCTTAGAATAGACATCGATGCCGGGTGAGAGGCAATGACTTCATCTCCCATTCGTTTTCGGTGGCGTAGACGGGGAGGGTGGGGGGGGGGGATATCCAGACCGAAAAAATTTCACAAAAAAAATAATTTTTTCGAGAATTTTTTCCTCATTAATCCCCCCCCCCCCACCCCGATTAACAATTTCTGGCTGTGACTGGCTTATAACCTCTCTGTCCTTCTCATTAGCTCTATGGGCTGATTATTGAAATTGATAGGCAAAGATATGGACAAAGAGGATGAAGGGAAAATTTAGAAATCCCATTGGTTTAAGCGGATGGTTGCAATGGATAGAAGAGTGACGTAATATATACTAACTGACAGTAACCTACGAGAAAACCTACAGTTAATTCATAATTTTCCCTCTTGATCTAGAAGAACCCCCCGTTTTAATAAATAAGATGGCTTCCTCGCCCTTTGCGCGATTCGCCCCTTTTCCTCTCGTCCTCTTCGCGTCATCAATTTCAGTAATCAGCCCACTGATATGCAGGCAAGCTTCTTAAGTAGCTCAGGTTACATGATAAAATCATTGCTATTGTATTAGAGTGTGGTGCTGTGTATATTGTCTATTCACTGGTTGGAAGGGCTCTTTTCTTGAAAATTTATTGAAATTAAATTTGAAATAAGTTGCAATTTATTTTTTTATATATTTATTTTTTTTTGCATCGCAAATTGCCGATAACTCACTTATGAGAATGTTTTTATTGGTCATTAAAAAACGGCATTTGTTGATCAAATGATATAAAGTATTGCAATGGTAAAAGAGTTGGCATTTTACTGTATTAATTTGAAAATTATTTCAATATTTTCGTTACATGTGATTCTTCAGTAAGATCCCCCTCCCCTCTATCCAACAGAGTGTCTTACATAATAAACCTGATCTGATCATACCTTGGAGTTTTTTGCCGTATAATCAGCAAGATTCAAGCATCGAAACTGGATTCTGTAACAGGTGCACCCGCGCGTGCATTTCACAGGTGGTTTTTTTTCTGATCAAGAAAGTTTTCGCCGCTCGGGTCTCGGGTGAAATTTTCGGGGATAACAAAACGAGACAACGAGGCTCGGCGCATGTGCACTTAGTGTCCGTTCACACACGACCGCGCATGCGCAAAGAGCCTTTATTGGCCGATTCGCCGCGGTCGATTAATTTAAATTAACACGTTACCAGCCTCAGGCCAGGCGCACATGTTTACCGGCCTCCAAAGCAAACCGTAAAATTCACTCCGCTCGAGAAACGCTCACTCCACTGGCATTGCCAAATTTCCCAACCAGCCCCGGAGATGTACATCCTAGTAGCAACGGCTGTTCATGAAAATTAAAAATTAAAAAATAAAATATATACCTAGAAAATAAAAAAATAAAAAGGAAAAAGTAAAATATAGAAAATAAAAAATAAATTATAGAAAATAAAAAATAAGACAAAAAATAGAAAATAAAATATTAAAAGTAAAAAATTAAAAAAAAGAAGTCTTCTTCTTAAAATATATTCTGTGAAGAATTCACCACTAAAATCCAATGTGAAAACGTGAGTAAGCTCTCTCTTTCCGCCACGAGGCTCCAAGTAATTTTGAAACCTTAAACAAGTATTTTTCGAAATGGCAAAAACTTTCTTTTACGCGCCTTACTCTACAATCGTCTCTACTGTAGTTTCTTGACATTTAAATATAGAGAAATAGTTTTGAAATATTCTTAGAACATTGATAAATAACAACAGTGCAAGACTAACACAATCAACATGAATTTGAAGAATCAATGATGAAAAGGGCACAGAGTCACTTTTCCAAGTTTCAGAGAAACGTACAAGTTTCGTAAAAAAAAAAAAAAAAAAAAAAAAGTATAACTTTTTTTTGGGCAAGGTGAATTTTTTGGGGCAAAAATTTAAATTATAGCTTTGGACCAACATGCGATTAGCCATGAAAAGTTCTAAAGTTTAAAGTCACCCTTATCACACGGATTCCTTCTAGAAAAAAAAGGATGTGTGCCTTTTTGGCACTAACTTCTTCGACCATTGTAAATTCTTTTACATGAATAATTTTTTTTTTCAGTTTTTCTTTATTTTTTGAAAATTCTCAAATTTTTGGGAGATACATTTTCTCTTCGGCTATCAGAATTTAATTTGTTTTAACAATTTAATTGGACTTTTAACAATTTCTCTCACTTACATTCATGTATCAAGATCAGTTCATTCCTTGAAAATTCTCAAATTTTTAGGGGGCTTATATCCTCGTGGATCCCCAAAATTCAATTTGTGCCACTTTCTTTCTGTTTTTCTGGATGTGGCTGCGTTCTTCATAAGTGCTGTATCACCTTAGTTTAGTCATACTGCTGTCTTGCCCCCATTTTATCCTGTGTACTTCGAGTGGTATCCAGATACAGCCTAAAACGAATCTCTTGATTCCTTTTTCGCTAGATATTATCGACACACTAGTATTTGGTTATCAAAAATGATAAAAATATGAAAATACAGTTAGCGGAAGATCCGCCTGATCAATGAATAAAATGACCTCATTTCGAGGTTATATTTGACAACATCATCTTCAATGACGGTCATTAGACTCAATGAAAGTGATGCGCGCTTCCCGCAGTCTCTTTGGCCCACGGACGATGTCTTTTCCCTTTCGATAGCGGAAGATGAATTTTTCATATTCTTCTTCGTCTCTTCCTTCTTGGGAACACGCACCATTGTACAATGGAGAACCATGGAGTGCTTTTGAATCACACATTTCACGATTCCATAGATCGAAGCTCAGCTTGAATGAATGACAATCTTTCACCTTATTACTAGTTGATGATACACCTTCTTGTCAGTGGCGTGGCGTGCTTCGTGATCTATTGATTGATACGACATTCAAACATATAGAAAAAGATCGATTATTAGGGCATCCGAAACGAACGCCGTGATAATCGATTATTTACAATAGCTTTATACAAGGGAAAATATCGATAGGTGATTATCACGCCTCGCCCCTGTTTCTTTTCTGGATAAGCGCAAAAACAAAGAATAGACGATTCCTTAACTGCTGAAGGTTTCAATCCTTTATATATGTAGGTATTATCGGACCTTGCGTGATTTGCCCCACGAATTAGTTTGAAAGTTAGTCTCTCTTGTCCAGGAACCGTGTTTTTATGGCTTTTAGTCTTGCAGAAAATAAAAATGATGCATTGTCCATGAGGCATATTTTTAGTGGCCGTTCACAAGATACGTAACGTTTTTGGGACAAAGGGGAGATCTGATTCTGCGTTACGGGTGTGTTACAGGCTAAGACTGCCGTCCTAAGAAAGAGCGCCGTATGAACATTCAAGAGTTGCCAAACTGTCTTCGCCAAAATGTTTATTTTTAGGGAAAGTTAGGAATGTTTTTCCTTAACATTTTCAAGATGTTTAGCTGAAATTGCGAGCACAATTATCTAAAAGATTAGAGGAAAAATATTCATTTTACCTGGAAATTCGTGTTTTATCAACCGAAATTTGGCAACGCCTGCAGCTTTATACGGCGTTTTTCCGTAGCAAAAAGAGGGGAGTAAAAGGCTGCGGCACGCGACGCCGAAATCGGTCCGAAGTCGGGGACTGGGCAAGACTCCTGAAATACTTACACGCTGAAGTTAGGCAATGCTGCGTTGAAATTCCTTTATCCTTTTAATCGTAAGTTTTCAATCGACATGGGAATTTTACAGGGGTCATAACTCGTCCTTTTCCCCGTTTCAAATATAATGGGCTCGCAAGACAAAAAGACGAACAGACACGGACGGGTATGGGGGTGAGTGGGTGATCGGCGCGGGAGAAAAATGAGTCGAAATCGACGAGTCGACCGCACCGGAAGTGGACGCTGAACATTTCGCCGGTTTTGGCGGAAACTGGAAAGCTCCGTTTTAAACTTGTTCTCAGATTAAGCAATTCGTTCCCCTAGTTCAATTCCATTGTTGCCGATCTTATTGCAAAAATTCGCTTTGCAAAGTCAAACATCGCCTCTACAAGTCACCTCAAAATGTTCACGGAGCAAAAACTTCGTGCGTGGGACCTGAAGTTTAGGTCATATGGATCTCTGAAGTTTTCGGATTGAGCATCTGAACACTTTAGATCTAGCTGTCGAGGTTCGGATCACACATCTGAAACTTCAGTTCTTACATCTAAAGTACTTCGGTTTTCACATCCGAAAAACTTCGGTTCTCACATCCGAGAAAGTTCGGTTCTCACATCTGAAGTACTTCGGATGTAAGAACTGAAGTTTCAGATGTGTGATCCGGACCTCGACAGCTAGATCTAAAGTGTTCAGATGCTCAATCCGAAAACTTCAGAGATCCATATGACCTAAACTTCGGGTCCCACGCGCGAGGTTTTTTTCTCCGTGTTGACACCTCAAATCAGTCATAATTTCGTGACTTTCATGCCCGACAAGCTACTCAAAATAATTGAGTTTGGCAGGATAGGATCCTTTGTGATTGAGCGTTTTTTTTTTTTTTTTTTTTTTTTTTTTTTTTTTTTTTTTTTTGCAGAGAGAACAATGTTAATTTTAGTGCTAAAGCAATATTGGACGTATTTCTGCCAAACAGAACTATGTGCATTATGACGTGCGCCCTGTTAAATATGTATTCTTATGGGTCTCAGAGCTCATGTCGTAATGCACATTGTTCCCCAGAGATACGTCCTATTATCCCCACCCCAAGATACGCCGATAGAAACCGTCAGACTATCATACTGGATGATACCACTATTCGACCACATGAGAGCTCGTGTTGCCTACACTCAAAATTGAAGGCGAACTGACGTGGCGTTGGCGAAATTTCGTCCCGTTTCGTAAAAAGTTCTTATTTATATATCCACAGTAAAAATCTCGCACCACGTATCTAATTTTCTCTTGTGTCTCAAAATCTCCACTCCTACTTTATTTTAATAAGGGATAGAAAATTAACATCATTCCTTGAAGTTTTCACAGAATTTTTTTCGCACTGAGAAGAAAAACCACGGCAGTTTTTAAGAATTGCCGTTGAGTAGTTTTCCACTCAAAAGATGAAGTATGATGAGAAGACTGCAACGTCGCAATCTAAGGTACGTGTTTCAGGAGTTTCACCGTATGGATATCGATGGTGTAATTCGGCAATAACATAACTCGTTTTGCAACGTCACAGACTTCCTTTCATACTTCATTTTTTAAACGGAAAACTACTCAACGGCAATTATTTAAAGCAGCCGTGATTTTTCTTCTCTGTGCAAAGAGAATTCTGCAAAAACTTCAAGGAATGATGTCAATTTGTATTCCTTTAAAAAAATAACATAGATGGGGAGATTTTCAGACATCGCAAACAAGTTATGTGATTGCCGACTTACACCGTCGATATGAAGATTAATCAATAATGTTATTTACAGACGACTGTGAAATGCCCGGATTCGACCTCCAAACCTGAAAATAGTATAGGTTTTTTTTTCTTTTTTTTAGATAAATGTATATCATTCATTTTTTACTACGAAATTGAGATACTTTTGAGCACATCATTTGGTCAATGAATGTTGATGAAAATAACAATATGACTTATTCGTATCAGAAAGATAAGTGGTATGTAAAGTATTGTTGCGGAAAAGCATTCCAACACATCCCAATTACAGGAGCCCCTTCAATTAGTAGGTAAGCAGCATGCACTGCACTCCGATGCAGTAGCAATCATTTTATGTGATATGTGATTGCGGACTTACGCCGTCGATATGTTCCGAGCGAGCTAGCTATTTCATGATGAGACCCCTGTTTATTGATCTGTTTATCGAGAGTAATTGATGAGAGAGTGGTCTCAACTCGTTGCAAATCGGCAACAATATGCTCGGAGCTTTGAGTTGGTGTGCTGGGGTAAGTTATGACAAGTGGAAGGAGCGAAGACGAGAAAGAGTCCCGTCCCCGGTTCTGGTCAGTGGTAAATTCACTTTTCACTCCTGGTTCCGGGTTCCGGTTTCCGATTTGTTATTTGTTATTGCGCGCCACTCTGCTGACGTCCCCATTTTACAACCCCACGAGCCACGACCCCCTCCGGGCGCAGGCCACCCGCCAACCCCTCACCCTTGCCCAGTTTAAAACACCCGTCCACTAAAAACTAACATATTTTTCAAAATTCTCATTATTATATTGTAAAACGCTCTTTGTATTCCCGTTTGAAGAGTTGATTTGACGTATTTAAGCTAAAAGGAACTACGTGCAAGTGGAAAGATGGGGTGTGCTCGTGCAAGCTGCACAAGAAGCAATGTAAAAGTGGGTATAGTTCCTTATTTCGAGAAAATGGAAAAACGGGATTTGACATTAAATCAAAAGGAACTGAGCGCTAACTCGATAGCCGTGGGCATGTGACAATAGCCTTGTAGACGCAGGGCTCATGAGTTAAAGACAGTAGCGTGGCGTGAATTGCGATTTATCGATTGTTATATCATTTAAACCTATGGAGAAGGATCGATAGACAGGGTGTTCTCAGCGAACACCTTAATAATCGATTCTTTACCATAGGTTTAAACGGCCTAACAATCGATATATCGCAATTCACGCCACGCCACTGGTCAAAGACCGCGTTGCCGATCGTCGTTGCCGCTGACGTCACTGGCGCTTTATATTTCCCATTTATTCTTACGGCTCGAGCACTATAGAGCACACCCCATCTTTCCACTTGCACATAGTTTAGGGTAGGTTTTCTCCCTTAATATCCACGTTGTCGTTGATGCGTTACAGCACTGGAAAAAAAAATCGCTTGGATGTAGAGTACAGACTCTTAATAACATTGACAAGAAACATTTCTCTTGATTCAATCCGATCTTTCCTTCAATCGAAGAGCCGAGCCTCTTGATTTAGGCGGATTTCTTTTTAATTCATGCAAAAAGTCCGATTGAATCAAGCGTTTTTATTCTTATTAATGTTTTTAAGAGTCTGGACTCTAGCTCCAAGCGACTTTTTCTCCAAAGTGGATATGACTCTCCGAGTCCGAGAGTATTGAACAACCGTGCAAATACAGGAGAAGGATCACTGAGCCCGGAAGTAACTAAGTTGAGAGGGAAAGAAGTGGGAAAACAATTCCATTAGAAAACCAATGGCATGGTAGACTTCTTATCTCTGATTCATCTGGCTCGATTCTTTATTATCTGGAAGCGCGCGGAAGGAGAGCGGAATCATCAGGGTATTGTCCTGGCAGAGGAAAGGGAAGGCTCCTGTTTTTTATTTTTAATCGAAACCCTTAGGTTTCTCGTTTTGTTCTGTTTCGAAGTAGCGAGTGTTTCAACAGCCGAGTTCCTCCTCGTCATTACCATCAAACCCCGTCACCAGCGCACTCCGTTGCCACGACATGAAAATAAAAATCCCGGAGCTTTTTCCTGGCAAAACTATTTCATTCGGTCAATTTAAACGAAAATAACACACCAGTTCCCTAAGAATCTCCATGGAAACCGCAATAAACCTCTATAAATAACCTAGATTAAATATATAAAACACTGGGAGAAAAACACCTTGACTCTAGAGTCCAGACTCTTAAAAACATCGACAAGAAAAAGTACTCTTGATTCAATCAGATCTAAGCTTTAATCAAGAACCGAGCTTCTAAATTTGAGCGGATTTCCTTTTGATTTAAGCTTAAATCTGATCGAATGAAGAGTCCGTTTTCTTGTCAATGTTTTCAAGTGTTTGGACTCTAGATCCAATGTGCTTTTTTCCAGTAAATAAAATAAAAACTAGTATAACTAGAGAAAAACTTACCTCAACAAGATAGTATTTTATTATCATTTCTCTAATTCTATATCCTTTTCCTGACACCTGAGGATGTTTTGTTCGAGGAACTTTATTTTTATTTACCATAGGTGGATTAACTGGAATTATTCTTGGTAATCCTTCGGTTGATGTCTGCTTACATGACACCTATTTTGTTGTTGCCCATTTTCAGTATGTGTTATCCATTGGAATTATTTTTGCTACTATAGGTGGGATATTTATTGATTTCCTCTAATTTTAGGTTTGACTTTCAATAATTATAACCTGGTTTCTCAATTTCATATTACATGTATGGGAGTTTTTTTAATTATTAAAACAACGAATCAAAATTCAATGACTTTTAACGTATAAATGTTTTCAAAATAATTGTACTCTTCTATTTTTTTATAATTTATAATAATTAAAGGCATAAATTCCTTAATATAAGATCACAAGAAAAGCGGAAACCCCAAAACGGAGGAAGACCCCAAATTCTAACCAATACTCTGCCATACCAAAAAATAAAATTAGAAAAACAGGAAATCAATTAATTAAGGAAATAATTGTAAAGATCATAAATCTCAAAAAGTCTATTAATCAAACTAAAATTTACATTTTATTTATAAACACATAGATTTATGTCGCCATAACTAATCTCCTTAAAAGTCTCAAAGTCGTTTTTCAGATGGCAAAGTTTGTCATTTTAGAGAGAAAAATCTCATCGGAGTACAATAATTTTCTCTCAAAGATATATGCTATTTGCTCCTATGAGCTTTTTTCCTCTATAATGAACTTTTTTCCTGTGTAATGAGCTTTTTTCCCCAGAATACACGTTTTTTTCTATGAGTAAAGTAAAAGTTTCATACTGAAATTTTAAAGGCACCTTCGCAAAATCACCAACACTTAGTCTAAACGACCCCTGAGTCGAACTGCAATCTGTTCGTGAAAAAAATAGGATTTGTTCGTCCTATTAACAGAGTTTTCCTCATAAAATTTTGCCTTGTTACAACACACACAATTTGTAAACTTGTTAAGAAAAATTTAGTACATAGATCATTTTCAAGCATAAAACTTCCTTAAATTAGCTCATCGCTCTATTGACAAGAGAGACCTTCAGGTTCAGAGAGTGAACGGTTAGAATCAACATGAAAACGCTATTCTCTCTCTTTGGGTTGAGTTGCTTTTGGAATTTTTCAATGTTTACCATATTCTTCCACAAATTTTGACGAAGAATGATGCATTACGGCGCTTAAATGTCCTTACCATGTCCAGTAGACGATTTCCACGGATTAGGAGCTAAACCGGAGACACATACAGCCTCACAACTCGAATGCCAGTGCCGGTGGAAACATGTATTTCCGAACAATCATATAACTTCCTCATGGCAACAACATCCATCTGACTAACCTATCTTTTGCTTACTGCTGAGTAACGCGTTGAACGGAGTAAGCTTGCTTATCAAACAAACCGCTGAAAACTTTACTCAACAGACATCGAGGAGAAAATTTCAACGGTTGAACGGTTGAGCCGTGTTTGAGCTGTTGTAATGAGAGCTCGCTTAGAATATTCCTAAGCTTAATAATATGAACCCTTAAGGACAGTACTACCGTGATAGCGAAGAGAGCAGTCAATGCAAAAATCAAGTTTTGAGAAAACGGGCTCAGAAGCTTCTGACCGGAAAATTTTATTGAAAGAAGCCTGCCTCTGTTATTTGTCAAATTGCCACTAATCGTCCGAAAGGCTACTAGAAATTGTTTGGATGATTAAAAATTGACTGAGTTTATTTCAATTACATAAATAGCGTATTCTTCATTTTAATGCTAGGTTATTGTTGGGCAAGACAGCCGTAAGTGCATTCTTCTGCATGCTTTCGTGGTTGCGTTTTGGACACAGAACAAACATACATTTTCAGGTTAGAAATTAGCAGAAGAGGGTGGCACTTTACTTGAGAGCACCGTTTTCATTGGTTCTCTGGAGGAACATTGGCACTTACCGCTGTCTTGCCTGAAACTACGTCATTTTCTGCGCACTTACTGTTTTCTCACATGTCTCGTTTTGATACCATCAATATGAATTTTGCTAATTTCGCGATTTTAGTAATTTTATCGAAAAGAGATTAGACAAATTTTGAAAGAAACTCGATTTCCAAAATTTGACACTTACTGCTCTCTTCGCTATCACAGCAGAGTACGACTCAAAATTATCAGAAATCCATCGATGTTTCAGAAAAATTGGCAACGCGGGTAAACTTTTTCACGATTTCTCAGATGTTCGATTTATCTCTTACCTTCCCTTTCCTTCCTTCCCCGCCCCAATCTCCAATGAAGCAATCAAGCATCCCCTGGAAAGTTTAGGGGGAGGAGAGGAGGAATTATTGTAATTCCGCAGTTGTGAAGCTTGCAGCCGAAGACGAAGACTTTGCTCAGACAGACAATTTTCTTCTTCACTTTTCACAATCGCGAAATAAACGAGCTGCAATTTATTATTTTCCGATTCCAGGAGCAATAGTATAGCGATCTCGGCGTTGTTTATAATTGGCTTTAAAATTGGTTTCTTTTCTCTTCGTCACAGATTTATCTTCCGAGCTGATAATCATCTTCAGCACTCCGCAACCTCCAACTTTCGTACCCCTGTTAAGGCGAGAATCCGAACCTTTAAATGAGCAGTGTATTGTTTCAACCTCGATTAGAAATAATAGAACAGCTGTTGCAAAAATTCGATTTATCATTTGTTTTCTTTCTTTTTTATTTGTTTGTTTATTGTTTATTATTAATTTATTTTATATATATTTACTTATTTTTTTAGACGTTGCTTTTAATTCTATAGTAAGTTTTTTGAAAGTACCACCACACAATTGGTTTCATCGGTATGATAAAGTAAAGTTCAGCTATTCAGTAAGTAAAGGAAATACATTCTACAACTAATGTTTGCACCTTGTGTACGCGGCTCGGGCAACCAAACTTACTTCCCAGATAAGCTGGTTGCGTCGGACTAACTGAAGGGGATTGTAACTGGAACTGAGCTCCTATCTATAATTTCGTTGTAGTATTGAAACGTAGAGGCTAAAAAAAATCTTGTTTGGTTTTCCTGCACATGCTCAGCACCATTTAGACAAAACGCTCTGCCAAATAAACCGTTTTATAGAGTGTTGTGTGTATTTCATATCGACTGAACATTGAGTTCATGGCGCACTTCTCTGTTCAAAAAACCGTGCCTCAGTTCATGTGATTGAAATTGTTAACTAAATCAAAGTGTAAACACAGTTCGGTAGCATAAACCGAACCGTAGAGATAACTCGGTTGTATGAATCGAGGATACGGTTACCAACGCGTGTTGAAAATATTAATAGTCGGTTTTGATATTGAGGATGGAATTTACTTAACTATGACGGTACTTATATGTCTAAGCTGACTAAATTTCAATTTACTTAACTCTGACAGAGTCGGAATGGTGTACGTTGCTTGTATGCAGCAAAACAATGGCAAAATTTAGTTTGACGATGGGTCAGTAACATCGTTTATCAGTTCAATCAAAGCTTAAAGAGCGATCAAAATGTATGTTGTTAGAATAGATACCTATTCTCGCTTTTCAATATGTTCGTTGCCTACGCGGCAAAATTGCAGGCGTAATTCGCATAGACGACATCTGTCATTATTTTTACGTATACGCATGGTGTTTTGGTTCTACTAAAGTTTACAGAGCGAAATTAATGTGTGTTTTTCGAATAGGTAACTATTCCCCAGTAGATATGTTGCCTATGCAGCAATATTGAAAGGGGAACTTTAGATGGACGATACCCACGAATAGGTTAACATCATTGTTTACTCCTCAGTCAAAGCTCATGGAGCGATATACGTGCGTGTTTTTCAAAAAGACAACAATTTGCGCTCCCCAGTATGTTACTTTGTTGCCTATGTGATATATTGAGGGCGAACTTAAGATATACGATAGTATAGCGCCCTTGTTGTGAGGACGCCTGGTGCAGCCGTTCTTCATGCGCCACCCTGATTCGGCCCTGATCTGATCCCAGGTGACTATTAGTATTGAAAGTTCATCAGAAACGGTCAACGCTCAGTAAAAGTTATTTCGTTACAAATATCTGAAAAATAAAGGAGCGCCATCGGTAACAAGCGGAAAAATTAATGTATAGGAGGGCATTATTGTGGCGGTTGGGTGTTGCAGAGCATCAGAGAGCGCTGTGAAGGCGGTTTTTATGAGGGTATGAAAACTGAGCGTTCACAATGATGCCTCGGGATTGCGGAACGTTCCATCAAAGCAGAACACCAATTGTCGAAAAAGAATAATGTGTATAAAATTGCTCGGATAAAATGTGTTCTTAATTAATTAAACAAAAATGAAAAAAAAAGTTTTAAAGAGAGACATCGAAGGAAAAGTGGGAAGGAGGAAGACGAGGGGTAGAGGACAAGAGGTGGGAAGGGCGAGGAGGAGAAAGGAGATTGGAGTGGCTAAACGGAGTATCGTGGAACCCGGAGAAAATTCCCTTTTTAACATTTTTCCATTATCGGGAAGAGCTTAATTTACAGCTTAATATAAAATCTTTTCATGCTTAGTCGGCCAATTCAGAGCCCTCCCCCTTCATTTTTAGAGCTGTCTTCAGGCTTTTACCCGCGGATGGGACGGAGGGGAGGGGAATGGGCGAGAGGGGGTGTGAACTCACTTAAGGCTCCCCAAACACGCCCTCTTCGCATTTCTTGCTTCATTCAACTTGTCACAATTTCATTTTTAAATTAACCCCACTCCAATCCTCCTTTCCATGTCTCGCTGAGCCAACCTTCGGGATATCATTTAATTTATATAAGAAAAACGGAAAATGTATTAAAGGCTGATTTAAGACTTAAGAAGTTCTGCTTAATCGGTTACAAAAAATCCAGCTCATTATGTGATCGCGTTTTTTTCTTCTTGAGGGTGCGCGCTGCGGAATTTGTGTTTATTTCCACATGGGTAAATGAAGAGAAACATCTCTCTTTCAACAGCTTTTCAACCTTTTTCTCTTACTCTTACCCGCCTCCTCCTCTCTTCCTCTTCACCTCCATAAGTTTCCGCTTGACACCCATGGCTCGCCTGAAGTATGAAACTGATGTTGGCGAGCTGAGAGTAAAAGAGAGGTTTCCTTAATAAGATTTTTCCCCACTTGAAAGACCAAACTTTGAAACAACCTTAAATAGAAGATAAAAGTGGTGTTGGAGAAAAAATACCACCTGTAAAGAAGCACTTGACAATTTTATGCAGCCTTTATTCATCTAAAATCAGCGCACCCCGCACTCTCTCTAAAATCAGGTACGATGTCCTCCTTTAAAATCGTTATTTATTTACTTTTTTTCATTTTTTTTTAAAAAAAAAAAAAATTATTTTATTTATTTATTTTTTTTTTAAACTCCAAATTCACATTTTTATCATTGATGACAGCGGATATCAGTTTAATCCATGTTAGAGCATGGAGCAATAATAACCATCGGAATTCTTCATTTTAAGTAAAGTGAAAGGTTAATCTAGTTTCAACAGAAATGGTGGCGAAGTGTGGTACATACAGTACACACAGCGTGTGACGAATCAGAATTAGTGAGCTCGTTCTTGCAGCATAAAGCAGTGGATACTTACTCGCACGACTCAACGATTATATTTTCTTCTTTTTACCTTCTAAAACTATACGTTATTTTTCCATAGAGCCACCCACGCGACGCCTCTGGTTGTTTATCACGCAAAGTACATGTATGTATGTTGTATACACACAAGGAGAAACTTATATTTTAGACTTACCCTGGTAAAAATTGGCGATAAGAGCTGCGTTTCAAAATACCGTAGGAATTCTTCTAGCCGGCTAAAGGAAGCTACAGAAAATCATATAGCTGGCTGTAGAATGCGGAGAAAATCATACGGCCGGGCTATACGAAGCGATAAAAAATTATGCAGCCGGGCTATCGTTCCTATCGCCGGGCTTTACACTTTATCACCGGGCTGTTGCTTTTTCGCCATCGATTATAAAAGGCTGTAAGAAATTGTGTAGAAATTCGTGTGCTTTGGAAATCATTAAGTTTGATACGGAACCACCTTAATATTTACAAAACACACATTTTATTTTCCTTTAATACATATTTTTTTTTTCATCAATTAAAATGAGAATAATCCATTCAGGATGTGCAAACATTTCAAAACCATGAGTTGAATAACGCTGACTCCGCCAGATTAAATATTAGAGCCTAACACAAAGCGGAGCGGCGACGCACTGGCGCCTTCAAACCTAACAGGGATACTTCACGCATTGCGCAACGCGTGAAGTATCCCTGTTAGGTTTGTAGGCGCCAATGCGTGTTTCGCTCTGGCTGCCCGCCTGCCACGGCGCTTGAAGCAACTATTTCACACTAGAGGTATTGCACAGTATCATACGAAACTGAAGGCGCTCTAATATATTAGTAATGGCAAAGCATCCATCAAAAGTACGGAGCTTTCCTCGCAAAATAAATCAAGATACTACGGCCCAAAAAGAAAGCAGTAGTCCAAAAACTCACCAAGTCTTAGCATCCGCAATTAGTAACGTTTAGCATACACTTTATCGCCTGGCTGTTGCTTAGTCGCCATCGGCTATAAAAAATTGTGTAGCCGGCTATAGAAGCTGTTGGAAATCTTACAGCCGGCCGTAGGTCTATGGTATTTTGGAACACAGATTCTACTGCCAATTTTTACCAGGGTATTGTCTTGCAGATGGACAAATTCAGCAGTGTGTTGTAAATTTCCTCTGCAGCTAATTTAATGAAAATTTTGGAAATTATTCGTTTAGCTTAACTTAAAATTTTAATAAAATATAAATAGAATCAAATAAGATATTAAAAACAGAAATCTTAATAATCCAAAAGTAAAATTACTAGTGTGTCACTTCATTCTCCTAACAAAAACAAAGCATATCAGCTTTTCAAACGACGGAATATTTTTTGGTCGTAAAAACGTGTTTCCTGGTGGTTTCAATGGCTTTTTATTTATTTATTTTTTATCAATGCTCCATAGCAATGGGCTATATCGACGGTAAAACTCGTATCTCGACCACGTATCTCGTTTGCGGTGTTTAAAAATCTCCGCTCCCATTTTTTTTTCTTAATCAATAACATTCCTTGACATTTTTGCAAAGTTTTCTTCGCATGGAGAGGAAGAAACATGGACATTTTCAAGAATTGACGTTGAGCAGTAGTTTTCCATTAAGTCGAAAATGTCGTAAACCGCGATTCGGTCTGGTAGTTTCACCGTCAATTTGTAAGAAAATGAATACATGTACATTCTGCCGTGCTAAGGAAAAACGCCGTATGAGCCTTTAAAGGTTGCCAAATTTCCTTTGATAAAATACAAATTATCGGGCATATCTGTGAATATTTTCCCTCCAATTTTTCGGTAAATTTTATTCGCAATCAGATCTAAATTATCTGAAAATTTCAAGAGATAATATTCATGATTCTCCTCAAAAATAAACAATTTGTTGGAGGAAATTTGGCAACTAGCGGATGTTCATACGGCGTTTGTTCTTAGCATGACAGCATTCATGTTCGCAAGTAGAACAAGCCCTGGCAGTATGGCAACACTTAATATTGAGTCCTAAAATGCGGTGCAATATAAAGGTGAAGCGAGCACTATTTTACTGTGGAATTATCTCCTGATTGGAAGAATTGGTACGCAGGCTGGCAGTGTTTATTGCGGTTCGATTACAATAATAGTGACGAAACACTGTGCAAGAGAGGACGCGGTGTGACATCCTGCGGTTCATGACTGTGTCACCAAGCCCTTGTAAAAACCGCGTACTTGCCGCGGGTTTCCGTTGGAGTAAAGCGATTCTTACTCAGCACGGCACACGGTAGATCGAGTCAAGAGGAGAGATAGGACATGATGAGGAAACTTTGAAAGCATACATCTTCCTCACTATGGATCAAAAGAATTTAAAAGCGGAGGAATTGGGTTTCTCGTACAATGTCCTACATGAAACACTCCTTGGAATGTATAATATGACAAACTAAACATCAAAATTCGTAGTTTTAGCCAAACATTGCACAGTTTGCACCACTGTGTGACTCTGTGGCGTAGCGCCCGAGCTCCCGCGCACCCCTTCACCGCTATCCCACCGATACCATACCCCGCCAGCCCTCCTGCTAACACTGCGATGGAGCGCCGCACAATGGTATGCGTTGTTAGAAGAGTTGGACATGACATTTTTCACTGTTTTTGATGCTTACTTCGTCACATTACAAACATCACGGGGTGGTTCTTCTAGTAAATTTTACAAGGAAACCAATGATGATGCTTTCCAAATGCTTTATTTTGTTTAAATGATGCAATATAAGCTTTTAAAGTGTGCATATCATGTCCGATCTCTTCAATATACGGGTTCCGCTGTGCGTTGCGGCTCATCGATTTCTTGGGAGCTTGAAAAGCTTGTGCTTATTTACAGCAATTTAACCACCTCGTATTCAGAGGACTTCGTGGCGCAACGGTAGCGCGTCTGACTCCAGATCAGAAGGTTGCGTGTTCAAATCACGTCGAGGTCACAGGATATTTTTGATTGATTTTCGGAGGGAATTTCGAGCATTGCGTACAGGTCTTGTGATTGGACGGACTCTACGGCACTTGGAGAAAGAAAATGTCAATCCTTTGCTTATTTAGGACCCTATTACCGATTTGCTTGTAATGAAATGGATTATGTGCAACAAGGAAGTACTATATCCGAATTATTTTAGAAACAGCATAAGTGACATTAATTTCTTATTGCAGACAGTTTGAGAAATGCCTCGGCGGTCGTTTGATGAACTGTCCGCTTACTTAAGACAGTATGATTGATGTGCTTGCGATGATTAGGACTATGGATACATTAAATATTTTAAGGCTGTCTTAATTTAGAAATAACATTGGCGCCATTAGTTTCCTCATGCAAATAGGTGCTTTCAAGTGGAATAGCGCAATGCTGCTAGAGCAAAAATTTTTACGTCTCATATCAGCTGAGTTCTTTTTAGATTTTTTCATATCCTCCGTGCGCCCTTATTAAAATGGATAAACAGAACAAAAATAAATAAAAAAAGTAAATGAAAAAAATAAAAAACGTACTCCAAATAATTTTTTTCCTTGCTAAATATCCCTATATCCCTTTGCTTTCATGTATGAGCCTGAAATAATAGTTCTTTATTGTAAATTGCAAAGCATCTATACTTGACTGCTTATGACTGTTCGGTATGCAGTATGATTTTCAGCGCACCCATATGATGGGTACTTAAGACCCAGGATGATAGTTTGGGAATACTGACATTTTTTTGACAGGCCGGTTGCGGAACTCAATATTGAAAATAAATTTAAAAAAAAAAAAAAAAAAAAAAAAAAAAAAAAAAAAAATTATAATACAACATGAACGCAGGAATAAAATATATACACGCAACAAGGAAAAGACAGGAACTACAAGGCAATTTCATATCACCAATTCCAAACTCTTCACGTAATCTTCTCACGTGGCACTTTCAGAAGTAGTAAATAAAAAACACAAAGTTTAGTGACACAAGAATGTTTCAAAATTCAGTATTATCTGAGCCTTTTTTGAACCGTAGATAGCGGAACGCTCCTTCAACTTAAAACAATGCGAAGAACAATAGAAGAATATACGAGGTAGGGTTGAAACCTAACATGCAACTATTTTAACTCCGCGGTGGGCCAGGTTGCATACGCCAAATTGTGTAGGCGAAATCTGAGATCTGCCCACGGCTTACGCGCAGTATACGCGCTCACTGCGATTTAAAATTGGATTACAATTTGCAATAAGGAGCTTCTATCTCTGACTCTTCCATAAAAGCACCGTTCTGCCTAGGGAATCCAATGACATATATGATGTAACTAAAATGAGCTAGAAATAGTAGTTCCTTATTGCAAAATGTAGTCCAAGTATAGCTTCCATCGCCTTGCTAAGGCGCAGGAATACGACTATTTGAACTCTCCGGAACGCGTAAGGTATCACGCCGCAATTGAAGGCGTTTGCTAGTTTACTATCTTTGCACAACAGGATTTTCTGGTCCCATAACGTTCGGAGCATGGAAGAAAGGGAATGACTGATCTTCCGAGCTACTTCCACGGTTACGCGCGCATCCCCATGTTTTAAATTTTTGTATATTACTTTCTCGAATGTCCGTCGATTTCACAATCAACTAGAAAATTGATCGTGAACACGAAATTTGCTCGGACATGATTTGGTTCTAATTTCAGCTTTTTAAACATATTCTGTTACCAAATTGTTTTGTATTATATTGTTGATTTGAGTTCCTTTTTATATTTAGTTTAATTACTCCTGCTTCTTAATATTTAATTATTTGGCAAAATTATCCATTTGCGAAATACAATCCTGGCTTTAGCGCCCATAAACTACGGCCTTAACGGTCGAAACTGACGTAGCGGTAGCGGCACAGGAAAACCGAAAAACCAAGCGGCGACGCTACTTCAATATTTAGCTTCCATCGCCTTGCTAAGGCGCAGGGATACAACTATTTGAACTCTCCGGAACGCGTGAGGTATCACGCCTCAATTGAAGGCGTTTTCGAATCTTCTGTTTTTACATAACGAGATTTTCTGGTCCCATAACATTCAGAGCGTGGAAGAAAGGGAATGACTGATCTTCCGAGATACTGCCACGGTTACGCGCGCATCCTCTTGATTTGATTTTTTGTGCCTTGCTTTTGTTCCAGTTAATTATGAGATCAAAATTTGCTCGGACGTGCTTTGGCTCAAATTTAAGCTTTACATACACATTTTTTATCGCAGTTTTTTGAATTTTATTGTTGATTTGAGTAACTTCTATTTGGTGAAATTCCTACAGCTTCCTTGTTTTTAATTCTTCCATACAAATTATCCATTTGCTAAATACTAGCTTAGCTTGAGCGCCCTTACACTATGCTGTCAAAACTGCAGTACTGGAAAGGAATAACCCGAAATGGCTAGCAGGAAAGCTGCTTCAATATTAATCTTCTATCTTCTTAGTAAGGCGCAGGGATACAACTATTTGAACTCTCCGGAAGGCGTGAGGTATCACACCTCAATTGAAGGCGTTTTCGAATCTTCTGTATTTACATGACGAGATTTTCCAAATTGTTTTGCATTATATTTTAGAATTGAGTACCCTTTATTATTCAGTTAAATTACTCCTGCTTCTTAATTTTGAATTATTCTGCAAAAATTATCCATTTGCGAAATACAACCCTGGCTTTAGCGCCTTTAAACTACGGCCTTAACGGTCGAAACTGCAGTAACCCGAAATGGCTAGCAGGAAAGCTGCTTCAATATTAAGCTTCCATCGCCTTGCTAAGGCGCAGGGATACAACTATTTGAACTCTCCGGAACGCGTGAGGTATCACACCTCAATTGAAGGCGTTTTCGAATCTTCTGTATATAAATGACGAGATTTTCCAAATCGTTTTGTATTATATTGTAGATTTGAGTTCCTTTTATTATTTAGTTAAATATCTCCTGCTTCTTGATTTTTGATTTTTCTGCAAAAAGTATCAATTTGCTAAATACAATCCTGGCTTTAGCGCCCTTAAACTACTGCTCAAACTACTCAGATTCCTAAGTCGTAATTTATAAGTTCCCTCTCGTTTTATATTCGTAGATTAAAACATATCCAACAGTTATATTGAAATTCTGTCTGAAGTTTCTGTAAGTATTCTCTCTACATAAGAATCACGCAAAATTTCAAGCCGGACGCATTAATTAGTTTTCTTTGAAGAAAATAAAACATAATCGGAGATTTCTAAACGTTACAACAATTATCGAATACCCCTTTTTTAGCATCAGCTATCAATTTATTATTGTCAGTTGTATTATACCCGGGCGATTTTCCCCGTTTTCCCGAATTATCCTTTATTTTTATTCAGCGGTAGCGTCCTCCAATTCATCCCGATAAAAAAAAATTGCATTCAAGTTTATTACGACAGAAACAAATGAACGTAAGTAAACTGTAGAGCGCAGTAAGGTAGCCCCACTTGGTATTTGCTTACAGTCTTTAGTGCCCATTCTCTAGAGTAATTTGTTGTTCTAAATTGGTGCTTGTCCCTCTCAAGTGCTTTCCCACTATCCATCAGAACTTTTCCAACACGGAGCTGTTCCTTTTCTTAAGGAAACCATTCGTTTGAAATAATTGCTACTTAAACGCCCTCTGACATATCATATCGTGTAATTAGAACTGGTTCCAGGATTTCGCCTAGCACATGTTCACGCGCACGTCTCAGGGTTGCGGGGTAGTCAAATTTTATGTTTAACACCTACGTAGCATCACGGCTTAAGGCAAGTCCGCAGCATATCTGCCGTGCCAAGGAAAAACGCCGTATGAGTCTTCAAGCGTTGCCAAATTTCTCCCGGCTAATCTTTAATTTTCACGAACATTTTGGAATATGTGTCTATCAATTTCTCAGATAATTTTATTTGTAATTTGATCTAAAACTTCTGAAATTTTCAAGGAAAAATATTCATACATTTCCTTAAGACTCAACATTTTATCGAAGGAAATTTGGCAACTCTCGAATATTCATACGGCATTCTTCCTTAGCACGGCATGTATCAAGAATAGCGAATCAGTGGATTAAGGTCACTACTGGGCAATTTCCTCCCAATAATTTTACAAGGCAAAATTAAACTGAGGACCTATTTTTTTTATTCTGAGTTATGATAAGTACTTTCTCTCCTTTTCATTTTTTTAAATTTTTTTATTTTTATTTTTGAGATGGTCAAATCCTAATGTAATACAAATAAAATGCAGTGCCAGTATTTTTGATTATGATGCCCTCCGCACAACGTAACTAAACGATGTAAAAAATAAGTTGATCCGTTGTGACTTCCGAGAGTGACAGAATTAAATTTGATACTTAAAATGTATAGGTAATATTCTTGACGGTCAGTGAGGATTCCCCACAAAGATTCATCATGGAGAAACGCCAAGTCATTTAGACATTCTTCATTTCTTAATGCATGGGTCATAAATCATTCTAAAATCATTGTACGGGTTATACTTACGTGTGAAGAAAGCGTTATGTCCAGTCAAGAATATACAGTCCATCGAACTTTTTAAACTTTCGCCATATCCCCACATTTCCTCTGCTTGAAGAGCAAGAGGCAAATCCTAAAATTTACTAAGTGTGGACATGTGCATATTAGAGTGAAATTCCCAAACCGCGTATCTCGTTTACCGTGTTTCATAATCACTCATATTTTATTTTCTTAAATGTTAAAAAATCAACATCATTATTCCTTGAAGTTTTTACAGAATATTTTTCGGAATGAGAGGAAAAATCACGGCAGTTTTTAGGGTCTGGCGTTGAGTAGTCTCCTATTTGAAAAAAGTATGTCAGGAAATCTGCAACGTCACAAACCGAAGCTTAAGGGTTTGGGATCTTTGCAATCCGTGTTCACGATACAGTCTTATGGGAAAAATAATGAAGTGAAAAACACTCCACAATGTATAAGTCGAAGGCAAATAGTCAAATATCAGACATTTTGTCAAATGCTTAGGCAAATAGTTAAATATTCTTACTTAGACTGAAATTCTGATAATTTTGCTGACTGTAGACAAAATAATTCTCTGATCATGTGGAAATGAATTCCTCTTAAAAATTTGTTCCGTACGATTATAAATACGGTTTTTCTAGTCCTTGAATGCAAATTTATCTCAAAACATGCAGCATTTCGTAAAATAAAAAGTTTTTACAATCTGAACGGTTGAAACATTATGAAGAGCATTTTTGAACGGGAAATAAAATGACCTTTGTACTTTGATGGATTTTTAGTCTCAAAATATTAAAAATTAGAGAGGTATTTTTCAGGATGTCAGGAGGTGTCAGTTGCCCGATATCCTCTTGGAAGACAGGCATATTTGGCGTTTGGGTGTCGTAGAACGCCATAATGCATTGTAGAGCGACTTTTATGTATATAGAGAGGTATTTGTGAAAACATAAAAATCTCGTAACCACTGAAAATTTATCTGCCTAGGCATTTGATAACGTGCCTGATTTGACTATTTGCCTCCAGCATATATACTTATGAGTGAAACTTGGCAACGGAACAATCTCTCAACAATTCAGATCGCTTATCCCGTCACCAGAAGCTCCAATGTTACAGGGTAACAACTTAATCCTATATCTTTCGTCGCCCCGACTCTTAAAAAGTTTGTATCACACCTCAATCGTGAGCTCCGGAAGTTTGATTGAGAAAGCAGACTTAACAAGAGTGTGTAATTTTCACGAGACCGGCTCCTGACCCCGGACACGGTGCCTTTATTAAATACTAGGGGTTACGCCCTCTGGCCACTACGCAGCCCAACCTACAAAGGCGCATCGCGGGCCCCTCATACACGGAAAAAATTAAATTGTTGATTCAACAATTTTGTTGTTAATAAGGGGACTGCAATGTTTTAATGTAGATTTTACAACAAAAAAATGTTCCTTTAACAACATCAAAGCGCTGTTTCTACCACCCCCGTGGTTAGATTAGCTTTCCGCCATTGTAAAATGTATGTTTGAGACATTTCAGTCACTTTTTTCAACAATTCAATTGTTGAATCAGCAATCCATTTTGAGACTTGCAACGCTACTTAGATTGTGCAATTTTTAAAAGCATTTGGGGCAAATGAAACTCATTTACAGTCAACTTGCTTCCACGCAACACTGGGGAAAAATTCAGAGCAGATTCAGGGAAAAATTCATGGTGGAGCTTTCGGATAGGTTATACTCGAGCTTTGAGAGTTACGTTGCACAATATTAGCAGCATTGGAAGCTTCATTCGCCCTTTAACCGAAGGGGTGCTCAGTTTTTCCAACTAGACATAAGCATATGAGTTGAACTTCCAAAAATTTCAACTTGAAGTGGTTTATTCTCAAAAAATCTCCGAAAGAGGGCCTTCCAATCCCTCCCACTTTACTAAGTGAAATGATTGTCCCTAGCGGCTCCAGATCCAGCCATACTGGTGCGAAACTTAAGGTGAATTTTCGTGAGTGAATTTGGTCGACTTTTTCAATCAGATTGGCAGGGTTGCAAACCAAAGGAGAAAAAAACTCTAATGCTGTCCTCTCTGCTGATTCTAGTGAGTGGAATTTGCATATTTTTGATAATTCTACCATGTTAATTGGGAAATTCAAATAAGTTCTGGTGTTCAGTTTTTCACACCATTCGTTATTCATTGGATTCTGTATGACCTACGTCGCGAGGTGGGTCGAGAATTTTGGATGTGGTCGTCATTGCAGCCAGCATGAAAACCAAATGTTGTAAGTGCTCCGTCGCACAGTGAATCGAGTCAATAGGAGAGTTCGGACAAAATTTGAAAACTTCAAACGCATATAACTCCGTTTATACAAAACTTTGAGGTTCTAAAAGTGGTGCCATCAGTTTCTTCGTGAAATTTTCTTCAAGAAGCACCCCTTTCAGTTTAAAATGTGACGAATTAGACATAAAAATTCGCAGTTTTTGTCCAAAATTTAATGTCCGACCCTGCTAATTGACTCGATCCACTGTGCGCCGCCCGAAGGGAATTTCGTTTCGTTGTAACGGAGGTTGGCAGTAAGTTAAACACTTGGACCAAATACACTCGCGAAAATTTGCCTTTCATGGAGTGCAAGTAACAAATCTATTAGTTCTAACGAGGAGCGAGGATAGAGAGGCGCTGTCCCGATGTTGGTATTACAGTCTCCCGATGTTGGTATTACAGCCTCGAGCTGGCCAGGCTCCGTATTCAATGTTCGATGCAATGGTCGACGCGGCGAAAGGTGGAAGGTCGAAGCGTGATGTTGCACACGAAAATGATGGCAGGTTAACACGCGAACATCAGTGACGCCTCTTCCGTGTTCCACCGACCAATTACAACGACCCGACATAGCCCGCCCCAGCGAACCACCACCTCTAACACCCCCCCTTCCTCTGAACCCCCTTCCGTCACCCCCCTCCCCCCCCCGGCGTTCCTTGGGATCAACTTTGGCGTGAGCCGTGGCCATGTCCTGTTCCGTTGTAATAATACTCTGCCATGCTAAGGAAGAACGCCGTATGAGCCTTCAGACGTTGCCAAATTTCCTTGGATAAAAACCGTGTTTGCTGGGAAAATTGTGAACATTATTTTAAAAAAAATTCAGAGAATGGAGATGTTGCATGTGTGAGGAATTTGCGATTTGACTATTGATTCCGATGTAAAAGTTCGCGAGAAACACGATGGTGCCACTGGTTTTCTCTGAAATCAACTCCCAAGCTCAATAAAAGCTCTTAAAGTTGAGGTGAAATGGAGGGGATATCCCACGCTATCCGTAGAGTCCACCTCCACATCAAGACAAACTCTTCATGCAAATACAGGGAGCGAATACATTGACAGGGCTGCCACTTTATTTGGGGACTCCAAAACTGAAAACACGGCATCACTGCTAATGTATTTGCTCCCTATCTTTGCATGGAGAGTTTGTCTTGATGTAGAAGTGGATTCTCAGGGTAGCGTGGGATATTCCCTCAATTTTGGCCTTAACTTAAGAGCTTTTTTTGAGCTTGGGAGTTGATTTCAGAGAAAACCAGTGGCACCATCGTGTTTCTCGCGAATTTTTACGGAAGAATCAACAGTCAAATCGCAAATTCCTCACATATGCAACCTCTCCATTCTGTACAAAATTTAATCTAGAATATCTGAATATTTCAATGAAAAATATGCTTAAAGTACGTCAAAAATACACGTTTTATCGAGGGAAATTTGGCAACTCTGGAATGTTCATACGGCGTTCTTCGTTAGTAAGGCAGTACTGGAGTACGCTCGGAAGGTACGATCCTTGAGAAACCGGGTGAGCCACGGGGGAATGTATACTGTCATGAGCTGAGAAAATCTCTCAATTTCAACAGTTTTCCGGCCGGATGATTCAAAATCCCTGTAATTACCACTGCAATGATGCTGTTATTTTGCCATTTAATCTAACGAAAATGAGGCATTGAGGCCATTCATAAACGATATTCGGTTTTTTTTCTCATTTATTGACCACAGTAAGGAGCTTTCGCCCTGGTTCTTTGAAGAATCTCGGCTCAAATATTAAGATGGAGACAGATCTTTGGAGCCAATCTACAATTGGACCGCGTTTAACAGAAAGGAACCAAACCACATCAGTTATTGCCGAATTCAACTGGGCAATTTATTTTTTTTTACGAGAGACGTTTATGCGGATTCCTTCGAAGAATTTAAGGAATTTGCTTCGCACTAGGAAAAGAAAATTCACTGAAATTTACACGCAAATCCGCGCAACCGTTTTCATGTAAAAAATTAATTGCCCAATTAACTTCGGCAATAGCTGATGTGGCTTGGTTCCTTTCTGTTTAACGCGGTCCAATTTATGGTTAAAAAAAGGAAGTTGACGCCACTGAATTTTTGTGCGTGTAAAGTAGGTATGATTTTAAATGCCGGAGACAAAATCTACACCCTATTCTTAAATGAGGAAGTAAGTGAAAAAATGCCCTTATGACGTTCATGTCTGGCTAAGGGTGCTAGGGTGCTTCAGCACCCTATAATTTCTAACTGGTGGCTTGCGGGGCCCCGGTAGGACTGAAGTAGGAGTCCCGAAAGCTTGAACCCCCCCTCCCCATAAAGGAGGACTTTTGGTCAGTTAGGGGGGTTCCACTCGAGAGAAGGGCCCCGAAAACGTATCAGGACCTAATTATGTATAATATAAGGTGTAATATTATCATTAAAAAAAATTCCCAAAAACTTTGTGGGGGATCGCCCTCTCCCCCGCACTGAAATAAAAATCTCGGTGTATTTACTAAGAAAACGGTAAAATTACCAAGAATTCAGGGTTCTATTTGATCCCAGTTTTTTCTTGGTAAAATTATCATTTATAGGATTGGTCATTTTACCGAGAAATCTCGCTAAAATTATTGAACTTTCTCGGTAATTTTACTGGACCTTGGTAAAAACGACAATATTTTTTATCGACTGTGGTAGAATTACCGAGATAAAATGGCAAAGTTACCGGGAATTGATTACTAATAAAATTGGTATTTTCACCTGAAAAAAACAGTAAAAATACCGGTTTATACGTAAGCTGACCAGCCTGTCTTGGTAAAATTACCAATAATTGGTAAAAAAAGTGAGATGGTAAAGGTACCAACGGACCTTGGTAAAAATGCCGAGAATTTTTTTTCAGTGCGCTCATACTTGCGCCACCTCTGGCTAATATTGTGTTATAGACATCACATATACCAATGAGTCAACCTTAAAATAATGTTGATTTAATTTTTTTTTTTTTTTTTGGTATCTCCATAAGAGAACGATGAAATCGAAGCACTTGCGGAGCAGAAAGGGCATTTCTTGGTTGCGGTTTCTCAGAATCTCCACTAACATGAAATATAATTCAAGCAAACTATACGGAATTCGTGGACACTTTTATCGAATTTTCTACATGATTTTATAATGCTGAAAACGAAAATTTTGAGAAAATTAATTGAATAGTTTTCTCTCTAAAATGTAAATTAGCAGTGGAGATTCTGAATCACCGCAAGCAAGAAATGCCCTTTCTAGAACCAACGCCTCCATCTTGGAAACTTGCATCATAACCAAGAGACTCGGGCCTGCTATGAATATTGCCTTACTAACGAAGAACGCCGTATGAAAATTCGAGAGTTGCCAAATTTTCCTCGATAAAACGTGTATTTTTTACGTAATTTAAGCATATTTTTCCTTGAAATTTTCAGATATTCTAGATTAAATTGTGTACAAAATTGGCTGAAAATTTGGTAAAATAATATTCACAATTTTCCCAGCAAATACGGGTTTTATCCAAGGAAATTTGGCAACGTCTGAAGGCTCATACGGCGTTCTTCCTTAGCACGGCAGAATAGTTCGTGCTGGGCCTGCTCGATCTCTGTCTCTATTTTCCCTGGCAACCCGTCGATGAAACTCAAATAGTTAGCAGTGTTAACAAGTGATTCATACCACCCCCTTTCCAGGAGCCACCCCCTTCACCCACCACTTCCCCATTCCGTGCCCACAACTTCTTCGGAATATCCGCGTGGAAATTGCATCGGCGGCCGATGGTTTTCCGCCAGCCGGGGGAGGGAGAGGGGGAAGGGGGAGGATAACAATGCATGCTCCGCGAGTTTCCCTTGTTTAACACAGACTGCTCATGTATGATGAGATGTAAACCCCTATCCCAGCAACCCCCCGCCCCCCCACGGCTCCCGGTTTTGACGGCCGGAGGAACTCCAACATGGGTCCTACATGGAAAACACATTAGTCAATACTTAGCTCCGGCAGCCCCGATCTAACCTCTCCGAATCCCGGTCTGGGCGTCTTCCCCGTCCTCCGGCACAATGGCGTACCACGATTCTCGCATGAGCCCCAAAAAGCATGGATTTATACGTCTAACAGGGATCAAACGAAAATTGAGGTGCGCCTTTAGTTATAGAGTAACGACCGGAATTGCCAGACCGCTCGCTTCGGGAAAAAGTTCACCAGAGTTTGGTTGAAAAGGGTTGGCGATTGGGTGAGAATTCGCTCAATGCTGGGGGGTCAGTATCCACGCGGAAAAAATGGATTGCTGATTTAACAATTAAACTGTTAAAAAATATGTCCAACATGTTTCAAATGTACACTTTACAATTGGACCGCATTTTGCAATAAGGAGCCACTATTTCAGGCTCATTTTAGAAACAACATATATGCCCTTGGTTTCCCTATACAGAAAGTTGCTTTTCCAGAAGAGCCAGACATGGTGGTTCCTTAATGCAAAATGTAATCCAATTGTGGAAATCTAATTTAACCACTATTTTACAATAGTGGAAAACTAATTTAACCAGGGGGTGGTTAAATCAGCATTTTTTCATTGTAAAATCTACGAGTGCATTGAAACAAGTCGGATATTTTTTTATCTGCAAAATTGTAAAGATCAGCAATATCATTTTTTTCCGTGCATATTTTGTGAGGTGGACTCCGAACGAAAAGCGAGATGGACTGATTCAGAGGTTGCATAATACGTTCTACATCCAAGGTCGATGGTTTCATTGTATAAAGAACACAAAACCTTACTGTTGTATTTGTGCCGTGCCGCGCGCCATGGCGGTGAAATGCCTCCAAAACTTTCTTGCAACTGGAATTATGAGTCATTGATTGATTTATGATGTGTGCATAATAAAATTTTAATGAATCGACACAATTGACATTAGACAAAATTCGGTTATTAGATGATTTTTTTGATTGGAACAATCGCTAATCGCTTTGTCGAAAATCGCTTAAATGCGATTTAGCCACGAAATTAGTCAATTGTCTGGACCTGCATACGGTGCTTTGAGAAAAACATATTTCTGTACATTAATTATCTTACTTTATTTATGTACCTATGTCTATTTAATAATTGGACGTATTTGTGCTAGAAGAAACTAGATGTTATTAAAGTTCGCGAGCAACGTATCTCTTTTTAGTATAAATACGCCCAATTTTAATTATAATGACTTTAATTATTAACATTGCGTTAGATTCGAGTGAAATGAATCTAGCTTGCTGAACCTTGGTTTCTATTCATAAATAAATATTGATCCACCCAACACGAACTGCGATGGAAGAAGAAACGAGTACTTAAATTTACGAGTCTCCTTTTCAAACCCGCACGTACGTCGCACCAAATCATAAAGTCGTTGTCTTGTTTGATTACGTGCCGATTACATTTTTTTGGTCGATCGCGAGATTTGACAACGTTCAATCTTTAAATTGTGCGAGGCCGAAAATCGGGAAGTTCATAAGTTGAATCATTAATGAACGGACGGTCGAGAGAATATTGTCTTCGTCAACCTGGGAAATCGAGTGTTCAGGCCGAGCAAAAACCAACATTTTAACGGGCTAAAACTTTTCCCTCAAAAGTTGTGACAGAACGATTAGTTGTCGATGAAATCCAAGCTCCGGGACACTTAAAATGGATAGGTAGGATTATTCGAAAAGAAAGCGAATTCATAAAAGCAGAGATCTACCTTTGCGTTAAAGGTAGTTGAGATGCGCGCATTGTGGGCATTGAATCTATAGGTAGAGATGTATTGTACTCAGCGTAACAAAGGTGGTATACCATCCTGATTGAAGGGGATATTGCCGCGCTGCTATTTAGCACTAGCACGTCGCAATGCTTACAGAACATCGTTTCTGGGACGAAGGCAAACCTAACACATTTCAAACGTTGCAAAATTTACTTGAGCAATTGAATTTCTTGCAAATATGCTATTGTGCAATTTACCTCCATAGTTTTGTTAATTTGTGTACGTTTCAGCAAAAGAAAATCCGTAAAATCTCCAGTCAAGAATTCGGTAAAGTTTTTTGATCAAAATATAATTCATGAGTGGAAATCTTGCAACGTCCGTGAAGGATGATGAATTTGGAAGGTGGCGAAGCATATGTAAAATGGTTACATTGCAATTTACCTATAGGAATAAGGTGGGATCTATAAATCAAAAACTGGTTAGGGATAAGCGTTTAAATCCATTGAGTCTGTGTATTATTCATAAATAATCTAAAAATTACACCTGCGTAGTAATGAAAAATGAGAGAAAAAAGAAAAATGAAATTTAATGGCAATAGAGTGTAAACACCGCTGATAACTCACTTTTTGGGGACCTAGCAAAGAGCGTTATTCGTTGAATTCCGAATTTCAATTATTTTACGCAACGCAACCCGACGAAAATAGCTCCTCTCAAAAATTTTCTCCTGCAAAATTGCTTTTTTTTCCAGTCGACGGTCAAATATTTTAGTTTTGGACACATATCACCATACAATACCTTGGATAAATAATACAAGCAAGCCATTAACGAAAGTGAGATAAGGCAAGATCATAGCAAGATTGAGGCAATTGATGAAGCCTAAAGTTCGGGCAAATAATAAGAAAATGAGGGTGTAAGGATAACAAATAGAAGTGCTGAGCATTAAAAGTCCTTGAAATTAACATTTCCATAAAAGTCCATTAAATGTCTGTAAATTTTCTTAAAAATATACGGTCTTCGCGGTTCAAGCCGTGGAGGCAGATGTTATGTGAATTGCATTTTGCAAAAAGGAACCACTAGCATTGCAATGATGCTAAGATTGTGCAACTTCATCTTTTGCAATAAAATTGCGGAAATCGTGAAAAACTATGAAATTTAGATGGTAATTTTTGTCTTAAATTTACAGTTTTTAGCGAGTAAAATAGAAACTATTAATGGATATAATCGGGGTTTTCCTCCAAGACAAAAGAAGTTGCACAATCTTAGCAACATTGCAATGCTAGTGGTTCCTTTTTGCAAAATGCAATCCATGTGACCATCAAGTAAAATAACTCGGAGTACGCATAACATCGAAAGAAAAGAACACACGATTTTTCCTACAGACCGTTGGTTTGAAACTTGTGTCATACGATAGAGCAAATATGGCAACGTCAAAAGCGCACCGAACTGCTCTAATTAAAACTCGACCAAAATAAAAATAAAAAAAAATTGTCTGTCAAACACAGCGATTACCTACACCTGCGATGTCGCGAAATAATTTTAAATGAGATGAATCTTGCTAGCTGATCTACTTCATGGTTATTGTTCGTTTCTATCTGAATTTTTTACCGCACTTCAAGGCTGACCAGCCCTAAAAATTTGATGGGTAAACAAGGTAAAAGCGATTAATCCGTTTCATTATTTGTGCGCACAGCAGAGGGTGCTGGGCGTCTTAATGAAAAGTTAAGTTCGAGGAAACGTTTGCACACATATTATTAATTAATTAGGATTGTTCGTGCGTCCGGCAGCTGATGGCTTGCCAAATTCTGTGACTATACAAGTCTCGTCACCTGTTGATTTTCGTAACCCTTGAGGAACGGCTCGGAAGGAAGGTTCCCTCATCAAATAGAGACTAGAAAATCTATTCTTGAATGTAGACTCGGTATACTTGACGTAGAAGCGAGGGGTTTGAGCGCATCTAAATTGCTCTCTAAATACGATCATGAAAATTCGATTCGGTGACATGTAATTGATTTGAACCACACAACTTGTTATAAATTATAACTTTCCTCGGAGCTACACACGTAGACATTCATCAGTCTTAACTATTTTGACTCTTATTTGAATTTTTACTCTGTAAGTTTTTCAATGACGTTAACCTCGGAATTTAACTTTTGCTTCACTCATTGTTTAGAATGTTGATGCGGGGTTTTTGAAATGGACGTATTTCTGCCAAACAGAACTATGTGCATTATAACGTAAACCCCGTTATGCATATATTCTTAAGGGTCTCAGGGCTCATGTCTTAATCCCAGAGACAAGAGACCCTCCACCGGCCTCTTGGCGACAGGTGGAAGCTTTTCCTTTCGGGGATTCAACAATTCCTTATGGACGCAATTATAAGGGAGCAACAGTCATCATTCTAATTTTGGCTGTTGACCTACCTACATGGTGGCTGATGAGCTTCGGGTGACGTCATGATCCGAACAAGTTTCCCAAACTTCGGCCATTTTCGGCTTTTTTGCCAAACGGGCCTGCCAACACGTTGCGTTGTTGAACATCAACCAGGTAAGTCAACAGCATAGAGAAAATAAAGGAGTTGTTTGAATTCCGGGCATCCCCTGGTAAAAATTGGCAGTAGAATCTGTGTTCCAAAATACCATAGACCTACAACCGGCTGTAATATTTCCAATCGCTTCTATAGCCGGCCACACAATTTCCCATAGCCTTTTATAGCCGATGGCGATTAAGCAACAGCCAGGCGATAAAGTGTATGCTAAACGTTACTAATTACGGATGCTAGGACTTGGTGAGTTTTTGGAATACTGTTCTCTTTTTGGGCCGTAGTATCTTGATTTATTTTGCGAGGAAAGCTCCGTACTTTTGACGGATGCCTTGCCATTACTAATATATTAGAGCGCCTTCAGTTTCGTATGATACTGTGCAATACCTCTGGTGTGGAATAGTTGCTTCAAGCGCCGTGGCAGGCGGGCAGCCAGCGCGAAACACGCATTGGCGCCTACAAACCTAACAGGGATACTTCACGCGTTGCGCAATGCGTGAAGTATCCCTGTTAGGTTTGTAGGCGCCAGTGCGCCGCCGCTCCGCTTTGTGTTAGGCTCTAATATTTAATCTGGCGGAGTCAGCGTTATTCAACTCATGATTTTGAAATGTTTGCACATCCTGTATGGATTATTCTCATTTTAATTGATGAAATAAAATATGTATTAAAGGAAAATATAATGTGTGTTTTGTAAATATTAAGGTGATTCCGTATCAAACTTAATGATTTCCAAAGCACACGAATTTCTACACAATTTCTTATAGCCTTTTATAATCAATGGCGAAAAAGCAACAGCCAGGCGATAAAGTGTAAAGCCCGGCGATAGGAACTATAGCCCGGCTGCATAAGTTTTTATCGCTTCGTATAGCCCGGCCGTAAAATTTTCTCCGCATTCTACGGCCAGCTATATGATTTTCTGCAGCCTTCTTTAGCCGGGTATAAGAATTCCTATGGTATTTTGAAACGCAGCTCTTATCGCCAATTTTTACCAGGGTCTTGGAATTTTTTTGATGACGTAGGTCGGTACCGCGACTTTTATCATCGATTTTCTTGGAAATGGTGTAGTTTATGGAAAAAATGCATTCTACATAAAGTGTTTGAAAGTATATCATGAGTTGATTAAAGCAAAAAAATCGGACGTTATGGTCCGATTCTTATACTTTGAATTCCGGATTTTGCTGACCAGGTTGTACCAACCTACGTCACAGGGTACACAATCCTCAAGCTGCAAACACCTCCATTTTTTTCTATGAGTCAACAGTGGAATGCTGAAGTCCCGAAAGTAAAAGCTTCCACCATGGGCAAGATACTAGTGGAGGGTCTCTTGTCTCTGCTTAATCCACATAGTTCTGTTCGGCAGAAATACGTCCAAATATATTGGCAGTGCGTCCGTGTTTAGCACCCAGGGAATTTTTGGCAACAAAGCCACCAAACACCTAACTGAATTCCTTTCCCCACGGCGCGCGGCGCCATCTACAAGGCGCTAACATGACCACAGGTCTCTGAAAGGTAGACAGCAGGAGACACCGATCGAAAAAGAGTCAACAATGAAACGGTGGCGCAAATCGGAGGCAAATGAAGGCGTTAAAATTGGAAGCGACATTTATTGGGCGTTTAGGGACCGGCGCGAGATCTCCGATCTCAATGAGTGCCGGATGCGACAAAAAAATTGAAACTTCACCTCAGAGGTCGCCTGAAGATTGGACGATTTGGCAAACGTCTCCTCATGACTATCCCGAACATGGTTTTAAACGCGAGGTAATTTGAATATTTTCGGTCATTGTTCGTTTCGACTTCCAGCAGGTGTGATTTCCTTTCAGGTGCATCCAAAGCACCTGTCGACAACGTAAGGAGAAACAGCCCGTGAATCGACCACGGTTTGTTTATATAATTAATTATAGGGCTTAGGTCCAGTCTACTTGTCAAATGCCACACTTGTCCGAGTATTATAAAAAAAAATCGGTTAGACGGACTAAACTACGGTGTATGCGGATCATCAACAGTGGCGTAGCGAGAATGATCGATAATCGATATCTTTCCATTCGGAGCTGTGGTACAGAATCGATTATTTAAGTGCTTGTTGCGAACACCCTATGTTTACCGATCCTTTTCCGTGGGTTTATTTGGCAGATGAATTGATACATCGAAAATCACGCTACGCCACGGATTATCAGCGTTGTTGGTAACCCGAGTTTTTTTTTTTTTTTTTTAAATCAAAGAGACAACACTGCGGAAATATTTGTGTTCTCGTTTTCCTATTGGTGATTATAGGAATCGAAAAACAAACAGATGAAATAGATAGGTTCTCCTTCTTCAGTGGAACCTACTTCTGATGCCTCTGAAAATATGAATTATGAATGCCTGTACTAGTTTTCATATTGAAAACATTTTATAAGAAAAAACAAATGTAAAAAATTACAGTGGAGTCACGGCGTGTATGCGTATACAGCGGTTCAATGTTAGTAATAACATCTATTGAGTCTGTTCCTATACCTAAACAAGATTGCAACTCACCTCAGCTCAATTTGTGAGGATGCAACTATTTAAACGTCCAATAAGCTGTTTTTGCATACTCGTCAATTTGAAGGCGATGCCAATGAACGTAATCCCAAGTGATTACAGAGCGTTATTTGCCTTTCTTTGACAGATAAGTATAAAGTAATGCGTTAAAATTGGCACATCTTCAGAGCTTGATGTGAATATTTTCTTGAAAACTTTAAATTAGGATACATTGGCACTCAAAATGGCTACCTACATGGCACCCACAAGTTAATTTCCGAAAGACTGGAGACATTTCTTATAAATGATGCAGTTTTATTTTAAATCTATTAAAGTACACAATAAACCTAACAATTTGACGGTGTGAAAATCGTGTAATTATTGAAATTACAACTATAATAGTGAAAAATTAACACAAAATGACAAAACATAAAAAAAACAACACAACACACAAATATACACAAAATAAAACACAACAAATATACACAACATAAAATTTAGCATCTTCAACATTTTCTAAAACTCGAACAGTAAGTCCGTTCACGATGATTATACCGTAGGACTGGTGAATTTTTTTTTAAATAATGTGCGTTACAAAACATCGATTGTGTGAGGATTGAGTTGGTAATTATTTCAATGCAATTATAGCCGACTTGAAATTTTCAATGTGCATGTCATGAAATTCACCCCATCCTAGCATTTCCTAAAATTCAAACAATATATTCATTTATATAATTACTGTCAGACTAGTGAATTTCTTTAAAAGAATTAGTTTTATTTTAAATCTATGAATGCTTAAGACAAACTTACTAGTTATATTATATGAGTATTGAGTGGGTAATTATTTAAATTGCAACTATCGCCGTGATATAATGTTCACTCCACAGGCCATAAAATTCAATCCGGTGTCTTGTATATCTTTAGGAATAAGTTCGTTCACTTTAATTACCTGGTAAAATTTCTCCAAAAAATTAATTTAAAATCTTCTATAATCTGCGCAATAAATGTGTATAAATATACCCTAAGATGTCAAATAATCAAATATCTTTTGTGGTATGATCACTTTTCACCGTAGTTTTCTTCACTTCCAAGTAGATTAGTTTTAAGAAAAACACTTTTTATCGTCTTTATTTCACAAAAATTGTCTTAATAAATTTGTGGACCATATGCTCGTGTGTTGTCAAGAACACCTGCATCCCACAATTTTGGACGCTATGCTCACTTCGATTTTTCTAAAAAAATATCCCTCATTAAAGTGAGCATGGAGTCCAAGATCTTGGACGTGATGAGCAACCGAACATTATATAGGTGATCATGGAGTCCAATATCATGGACGCGATGCTACATTACCGACTTGATTACAATGTAAATTTGACGTGTGCCTAGCCTCCAAAAGGCTCCTATATAAAATAAAACAATTTCTAATTTCTAATTTCAAGGTAACGATCGGAACGTGTGTATGCCGTGTAATTATTATTTAAATTGCGGACGGTGCGGTGTGGCGATACAGATCGTAGTTGTGGCAATCTCGCAGATAGGAGGCAGTGATACCGGCAGAATTACCGATTTTGAGAACAATGGTGTCATAAATTCACCAGAGGCTCGATCGGGTAGCGCGGCGCGACGCGGCGATTTGACTCGTGTTGGAATCTGAAAAGTGCGAATTCAAAAAGAAAGGGCTCAAACTGTCGCCGGCTAAATTATTGACTCTCCCGCCCCATTAGCGGCTGAATTTACCTGTATATTGTTCTCCGGCGAAATTCGATAGAAATTGCGCCGGTTGTCGACAAGAGTCGCGGCTATTTTCGCCCGGATCTCACGGGCTCGGCATGGGAACTATGTGGAAAATTTCATAAACGTACCGTTGTCCTTTGTTAGGTGATAGTTCTGGCAAGCTGTTCCCTTCCACGCTTTCGTCGCGCATTTGCGTAAACTGGAGTGCGATCAATTTTTCCCCCTTTTACCTCGCGCGCGAAAATCGATCGCCACCTCACGTGTTCCAGTTGTTCCCAGTGAATATATTTACAACCACCCAGTTAGATTAATTGGACTTCATTTTGCAATTAGGAACTATAATCTCTGGCTCATCCGTAAAAACACTTATGTGCACAGGGAAACTAATGGTACATAAGTTGTCTCTAAACTGAACCAGAAATTGTAGTTGAAAATTGATCGCCGTCTCATGTGATAATTTCTAGTGAATATATTTACGACCGCGGTCCAGTTAAATTAATTAGACTTCATTCTGCAAGTAGGAACTATAATCTCTGACTCATCCGTAAAAACACATATGTGCATAGGGAAACTAATGGTACATAGTGTCTCTAAATTGAGACAGAAATTTTAGCTCCTAATGTAAAATTGAATCCAATTTGCATTCCTGAATGATTATTTTTCCCTTCATTACTTCTGAAGCACCGAAGGAAAACAAAAAGTAAGTCATCTTTGCATTTTGGGATGGAGGTACTTACATGTAATACTTTAGACCGTTTGACTGAAATAATTGAAAGCAACCCTATGATTAGTATTCCGCCATATAAAGAATAGCAGTTTGATCTAAGCAATATTTAAAAAACAAGAAAAACTAATTAATTGCTGTGCAGAAAGTTTATATTGGTTGGTTTTTTGGTTTGCTCCCTTGGAAACAAATCTTAGTTGTCAATACATAAACTAGGGTCATGAACAGTGAAAGTATTACCTTTCAATAAAATTGATAAAGTATTGAAAAAATAAAATATAGCCTAGAAAAAGTAATATCGAACGATGTGCGCAGTCAACAAGAACCGTTGCGAGTTGGCGCTCAAGTCAATTTGATCTAAATGTGCTTGTCCTCATAGTTTAAGGTCATGTCTAAGTCCTTCGTTGAACTTTAAGACTCTCTAAACAAATGTGCTTATCTACGGCCAAACTTAACTTAAAGATCTAAATTTGTGTATATACACCCATCTTCTAAATTCTTTGCAAAGACGTTAATAGCCTAGGATGCTGAATGTCTTTAAATAAACTAACTTACTAACTAACTAACAATTTCGAATTGCGACGTTGCAGACTTCCTGACATACTTTAGTTTTTAATTGGAAAACTACTCAACGTCAGTTTGTGTTTATTTTCTCGATTCTTCCTCTCCGTGGGAAGAAAACTCTGAGAGAACTTCAAAAAGTTATATTGATTTGTTCTCCTTTAAAAAAATTGAAATAGGAGCGGAGATTTCTAAGCACAGCATGTTCGAGATACGTGGTTTTGGAGCATCATTGTCGATATTTTTCATAACTAACGAAGGTCTTAAAGCGGAGAAACTACCATATTTAAACGGTACTATGGCGCTGAACGCGGTACACTGAAAAAAAAATATCGGTGTATTTACTAAGAAAAAGGGTAAAATTGCCAAGAATTCAGGGTTCTATTTGATCCCAGTTTTTTCTTGGTAAAATTATCATTTATAGGATTGGTCATTTTACCGAGAAATCTCGCTAAAATTATTGAACTTTCTCGGTAATTTTACTGGACCTGGGTAAAAACGCCAATATTTTTTATCGACTGTGGTAGAATTACTGAGATAAAATGGCAAAGTTACCGGGAATTGATTACCAATAAAAGTGGTATTCTTACCTGAAAAAAAAAACAGTAAAAATACCGATTTTTAGGTATGCTTACCAGTCTGTCTTGGTAAAATTACCAATAATTGGTAAAAAAAGTGCGATGGTAAAGGTACCAACGGACCGTGGTAAAAACACCGATAATTTTTTTTCAGTGTACCTGGTAAACGTTAGTGCTATGCTGCCGTGCTAAGGGAGAACGCCGTATGAACATTCGAGAGTTGCCAAATTTCCCTCGATAAAACGTGTATTTTTGACGCAATTTAAGCACATTTTTCCTCGAAATTTTCAGATATTTTAGATTAAATTGCGTACAATATTGTCCATAAAACTTTTGGAAAATAATTTTCACAATTTTCCCAGCAAGTACGGTTTTTATCCGAGGAAACTTGGCAACGTTTGAAGGCTCATACGGCGTTCTTCCTTAGCATGGCACTGGCAGTATGGAGGTTAAGCTCTATTCACGTGCCCACCACTGGCATGTCTCTCGACGCCATAACTTGAACGTTGACGAGCTGTAAATTAAAGACAATATTAACCGTCAGCAAAGGAGCATTCAACAACCTCGACAAGCTCCTCTACGGATTGAACGCTTGTTACGAGTGTTACTCTACCGTGCTGAGGAGAAACATCGTATCAACATTCAAACCTTGCCAAATTTCCCCCCGAAAAATTATCACTCCCACGAAAAATTATGAATATTCCACCGCGAAATTTTCAGAAAAATTAGATTACAGCGAGTAAAATTCCACCACAATATTGAGGAAGAATAAATGCGTAAATTATTAGGGGAACATATTTTTTAATGAGTGTAAATTTTGCAACACCTGGATGTTAATACGATGTTTTTGCGTAATACGGCATTACTGTCCCCGCTCCAGAGACTCCAGTGCTCAACAAAACACACTATTCAAATGAACATTGCTGTAGAGTCTGATCTACCCGGGAAGACTACTTTCCTGCGTGGACCGGGTTTGAGAATCGAGGGGTTTCTCCGTGGATATGGCTATCCTGCGTGTACTTGGACAACCACTCGTCGGAAAGGGGGGAGGGGGTGCAGTCACGCTGAAAACATCATTCGGCTGAAAAAGAGTCGAAGCCCAAGACGAAAGCTCGAGCACAAAAACACCCGTGAAATCGTGATGCTGCGTCAATGCCTATTAATTAAGCTATCTGACCGGGTGCCGAGTGACGGATGATATGAGATTACCGATTGATCCCATTCGATTTTTGACAACGGCCCTTTTGCCACTCATCGATCGAGTTTTCTATTTCCTCCGGCTGACGTTGTCAAATGAGGGTTAACGGGTTGACATGGTCCTCCTGACTTTAACTATTGCTTATAACTTGTACTATCTATATATTTCTTACTAAAATTTCATCAATGTTTCCTCTAATGGACCATTAGACAAGGTACGAATTTCAGCATTCTGATGCATGTTTCTTAAACAAAATTTCACGTAAAACACGGCGCGCACAACGAAAATTACCAATATCAACTCCTTACGAAGATATTTAATTATTCTTGATGCGTAAATTCAAACCACCCGCTCACGAAAACTCAACGCTCTACGTGATTCACATCGCGCGCTAAACGTTATCATGACAGTCTCTGCTATAGTAAAATCTGGCAACCTCAATTTTGACGCTTTGGCTCAGCTATAGCAAATTGCTTATAGTTTGAACAACACATGGTAGGAAATGAACATTGCTCGATTGAGAAGCTTGCTGAAACCGTTGTAGTGCGCGATTTGACTCACGTAGAGCTTTGAGTTTCTTGTGAGCGGGCAGTTCAAATTCCTCGTAACCAATGTGAAATAAAAAGGTTAATATCTTCGTTATGAGTTGGTTTCAGTAACGTGTGTTGCGCGAATCGTGTTCTACGTGAAATTTTGATTAAGAAACATGTATTAGAATGCTTAAATTCGTACCTTGTCTAGTGGTCCATTACACCAAAAAATCAGTATAATTTGTGGAATTTGTAAGAAAAAACCAGTAAAGTTGTATACAGTGATAATTTCCAAAGAATGTAATGTACTAGAGTCAGTTTTGCAACTTTGGAATGGAGTTACGTTTCAGTGGCGTGGCGTGCTTTGCGATAAATATAGATTGATCGACCATTTAAACCTATGGAAAAGCATCGATAAACAGGGTGTTCGCAGCGAACACTTTAATAATAGATTGTTTACCACAGCTTCAAATGGGGAAATATCGATCGATCGCAAAGCACGCCACGCCACTGTTACGTTTCTGTGTTTTCCATCCGCTCTAGTTCAGATTATGGCAGTTCCGACTCTACCGAAAAATCCGATGGCGACATTCGACTCATCAAATAGGTCATATTTCCAACATTGACGAAAAGCTATGGCCTTTAAACCAATCAATGGTTCATATGGAACACCAGTAACAGTAGTAAAGGCAACTTATAATAATTATTTAGTTACTTAATTTACGACAATCAGCAACTAGGCTATTTACGTCGGGGACCAGGGAACCTTAAATTTTTTTTAATTGCTTAAAGAATTTTAAAATTTCGGTGACATAATAATAGCACATATACCTTCGTTATGGTATATATATCTCAATAGGGCACGAAATACCTTCGTATATGGGTCACCGACCGAGAATCTTTAGTTCATTTACGACTATTAGTGGTGTTCCACGTGAACCTTATAATTGGTTTATAAAGCCATAGATTTTTCTCCGTGAAGAACTTGACTCCAAGCATTGGATTATATCACAAAATTCTAGATACTTGGCAGCACCGTAAAGTTACTTGATCGTTTGTTAGTGAGTAATGGTTTCTGTTCTCTCTTGAATTGCTTGCTTGAACGGTTTCGCGGTTATGAGTTGGTGCTGGCTTCGTATAACTTGCAGTTTCCTATTGTCGCGATAATAAGCGCCCAGTCTAGGACTTTTATAGACTGCGAAACCGTTGTCTCTGCACTTGCCGAGCGGCTCTCGGAGTAGTTCGTACGTTTACTTAATGAGACATTTTTGAATACTTCACCCAAGAGCATTTGACCCAGATTCCGAAGAGTTAGATCAAAAACTAGTCGATGCAAACTCGCTACGTGAGCTTTCGCAGCCAGTCAAGTTGCCTCCACGAAGCGATAGCTCCACTTTGCAATTGCGACGTGCCACTCCCTTTTTCAGTCACCTTGCTCCCTCGAAGTTTTTAAGGAATCTGCAGTGTGGTCAACAATGGAACGTGTACACATGTGTGCGGCTGTGCGGGGCTGAAAAGTTATCCCTTAGAAAGGATAATCGAAATTCGAATTTAAAATCACCGTAGGCTTACATTCGAAGGAAGGGATGAAAGCTAGATGGGTTTAATAATTATACTGCATTCATAGGTGAATATACATAGACACTTTGAACTGGGGGGGGGGGGGGGGGGGGGGGGCGGACGGGGGCCCGTTGGGCTTCCCCCAGAAATTTCTTGAACTTTTAAAGCATCTACGTAATTTGCGGTTTGAGTCAATTTCGTCATAAATATTTACCAGACATGAGCGTTTTTCCTTCTCCTTTCTTCCATTTCTTCCATCTTTGTTTTCTTCCCTTTTTTCTCCTTTTTTTAGGGCGAAAGAGGGAGGGGGCGAAGCTCCCTACGCCCCCTGGGTCCTCCCATGACTGCATTTTGCAATTTGGAACCGCAATTTCTGGCTCATACACAAAAATACCCATCTAATTGGGGAGACTAATGGCTTAGGTGACCATCGCCTGAGACCATCAAACTTAGGTCACCTGGCCGGGAATCGAACCCGGGACCTCTCAGTCATAGGGCCAGCGCTATACAACCAGTACACCACAGGAGGCCGACAAAGGAGGTTTTTCTGTGCATTCTCGCTGAGACAGCGTGTCTCCTCTAAAATTGAGAGGTAAAGATTGTTTCACATACATAAAAATGGGCGACTTTGGCGAGGCCAACTTTCATGAATTAGCACTGGCCTTTCGTGAAACTAGACCCTTTCGAAAGATTATGTAAGAACGATGATGAATGAACTGAATTTCTCTTGATGTTAGAATACAAAGTAAGATATGTTTACCGTCTCAACGTTAGCCAGCTGATTATTATGCATCAGTAAATGTCTAATTGAATGATCTTAATTACTGAGCAATCCAAGATATGGCTTCGTCGATTAGGTTCGCGAAGGAGCAATTAAGTCGCAATAATCGACCTGCTGTATAGTCTTACCTAAATTAACTACATTTTGCGGTAGGGAACTACTATTTCTGGCTCTTTTAGAAACAGCGTATATGTGTTACACACCGTTGGCGAAATTGCCAAGCCCGGTGACCATTTTGCGAACTGGCCTTAAATTGAAAACACGGTAATCGACAAATGTCCTCCACTGACCGATTTACAACGAATTGAGATTTTGAACGAGACTTAAAAGCATTAAAACAATTTACAGGTTATGTAAATAAATTCTACAACTTATTGGCGCGTATACGTAGTATACCGCCTTTGCGATCGTTTCGAACCCTGCTCGATACAATAACCGAGTCCCTTAGTTCCTTACCGAAAAGTGACTACCGCGAACTTCTGAGATTTTCCAAAGCGTGTAAAAAGTTTATTTATCCATCAATAATTATGATTTAAAGTTGTTTCTCATTCTGGGGCTCATTAGTTTATGTGCAGTGAATACCAAGAGTCTACGTTACTTGGTTTTTTCAAAAAAAGCCTAAGAATGCGACGCGCTGATTTAAATTATGCATATATAAGCAGAATCAAGCGAATTGATTCGAAGATGGCTGAGCAGGTCGGCACTCTCGAAATGAGAATTTAACTCCTCCGTTTTGTTCAAAACGTTGCTTTGACAGATCTGTAACCTCGGTTATAATTTCCAAAAGTTGGTACCCGTGCTCTGATAGTGCAATCTGTGTAAGTGCAATCTGTGATGAGCCTCGAGACTCAATAGACCATTAGCTAAACGTGGCTCATACAGGAATCCACTTACCCCTCTCTTTCCCACGCTCCTGCTCACTGCGTCGGCGTCTCGACGAACAATAGCTAATGACGGTTGCCAAGCGATGCCGGGATCCTCAGCCCCTCGCAAAATTACTTACGCTTCATTAACCATTTCACCGTCACGCTAGGATTCGTCCAATTTTCAAAAAAAATTGTTTCGCGAGTTTTTAGCAATTTTTTCCTTACTCTCCGTTAAAACACGAATTAAAAGAGGTCTCATTCATAAAAATCGGCCAAATAGAAGAGAAGTTACAGTATTCGAAATCCGAAGAAATCAACAAAACTTCTCCAAACAAAAAATAAAATGAAGGGGGAAAAAAAGAAATGTATAAATTACAATTTAATATGATTGACCTCAGAATGTGACAAGCAATTCAATTATAAAAAGGAGAAAAAATTGAGTGAAATTACAAAAAATTAGCCTCTTGCAAGGGGCTTCCTTGTATGAGTTTTGACCTGAAGACAAGTAAATCCCGTTATATTATTAAAACGAAATTGACTCCATAGTTTAATGCCTTAGTTTCTTGAATACGATTATTTTAAGCACTCGATTTATATCAGCAATTTTACCCATGAGGTGATTTCCTGAGAGCTGATAATATCACGAATTTCTCATAGAGCCCTTCAAAAATGGCTTGCTTTTTGGGCAGCCGATTCGGCCATCAAACCGGGGTTTAAATGGAAGCTGATAATAACACAAAGCTCTGAGAACAATTTTAAGATGAGTATAGGAACGGTTTGTACATTACGAGGAGAGGCGGGCATTCTGTTCAGCATATCGATACATAAGTATTTTCACACGTAGAATTCAATTTTCACGTCAGGGAGTCGACATATTTTGATTTTTTCGATTTTATACGGAAAATTTATGGTTTTTCGGGATTGAAATTACTTACAATTGTTTCATGAAAAATGAATGCACCCAAAATGACTATAGCATTTTGACTTTCACATACCTACGTGCACTCACTAAATTGATTGGTAAATTCAAAGAGTGGGTACATCGACCTGGTATATCAAGTTTCTGCGATTTTTTACGGCAAATCGGTAGATTTTCGGGATGTGGATTGCTTACTTTCAATTCATGAATGAATAAAGCATGGACATGGTTGAGCTTCTTTGCATGAAAAGACGTTTAAAATAACAAAATCAAGACATATTTAATACAATTGCATTTATATCGAGTCAATTTCTTTTCAATAATATAACGGGATTTATAATACCGGTGATTTGGGTATTTTAACCCCAAAATACCTTTAAATCGACTTTATCCTCTAGGAATTCGACAGAATTTTTCCTTTCTTCGCTTAAATTTTTCCGTAGCACTTTTCCTCAAGAATCTGATAAGATTTTGCTTGAGGCGGATCAAAAAACTTAAATTTGTTCGAATAGCTTTCTAGATTCACAATACACGGTCTCGTCAAGGTGCGTCGTTGACCTTGCAGTGTTGGATCGTGAATTCTCCTGTTGTGCTGCTTGCCTTTTTTGAAATCTCTGTAAATGAAAACTAAAGGGGTTGATATGTGCGAGTTAATGACGCGCCTTATCAACACATTGTGTTGGAGTTCACTGCTTGTTTTTTTGATGTTTCTAAAGTTTTTCTATCTCCAAGTTTTTTTTTTTTTTTTTCCATTTATCTCATATATTTTCAGTATTTTAGACGTGCGTGTTGCATGTATTAAAAATATTGGAGGCACTCCTGCTTTACAAACACTACACTGAGTTGACTGTAGCGTCTTGACGCAACTATTCGTGTTCCACGGATGTGCGTGTTGCGTGTTCCATATTGAAGGCACTTTCTCTTTTCGCAATTCTTCAGAGATGCACGGGACTCTTCAGTTGTAGCACTCTAAATATAGAGTGCCAATGTGGGAAGAGTATGGTAAAATGATTGAAAAAATAATCGAGCAACAAGCCAAAAATAAATTAAACAAATAATATTTCAAACTACATAGAGATTATTTCGATTATTATTTACTCTATTATTTTTTCAATCATTTTACCATGTTCTATGAAGCTAGCCAAAGACATTGAAACGTATGGAAAGAGTATTGCCAGCTAGTGACTCGAGGTTAGAGTATCTATGGCCAATAATTGAATCGGTCATTCTTAAAAATACAAAGCGCCAGAAATAAGAAAAACATTAGAAACTGCACCAATCGACCCGTTTTGAATCTTAGATTTTATAATAGTGTGATTAATTACTTATCCTTTTAATATTTCAGAGCTCTTAACCATTAGACGGGTCGATTAAAACTTTTTAAACGCTTTTCTCGTATTGTAATTTCTCGCGTTTGAGTCTTTTGTAGAATGGCCGATTCAAATCGGTCATTATCTCGACCTACGAATACTACACTGATTATGGGTTGGTTGTGGCTCCTCGATGCAACTATTTGTGTCCGACGGATGTGCGTGTTGCATGTTCAAAATTGAAGGCACTTTCACTTTTCTCGCTGCTTTCGAAATGCACGGGAGTTGTCGTTATAGTTGTAGCGCCCGAACAACAAGGTGCCGTAGAGAACTCAAGTATTCCATCTCAATCCTTTTACCACAAAAAGAGTGCCCGCTCTCTGATTGGCAACGACTATCAGACTTTCATGAATCTATGGATTTTTCGTGGAAATTAAGTGCCAATGTTCGATGGTTTCATAAAATTGTACCTCTAGACAACTCGACTGACTGATACGTCTGATCTTTTCCCAAAAACGTCATTTCATTATTTAATTCACATCATTTGCAACGTCTCACTAGTTGAGTCCATTTGTCTATCAGGCCCTCAATTGAATTGGTTTCTGTTGGACGGGCGTAAGTTCAAAAACTCGTGAGCCCTGGCGTCCTGCGTGGTCAACGAAAGCCAGGGCTCACGGGTTTTGGGATTTACGCCCGTCTAACAGAAACCGATTCAATTCAAACTTGCCAAAATATTTTTGAGCTAACACTCGCAGAATTCGTTTCTCCTTCTTCTTCCTCTTCTTCTTTTAATTCTTATTCTTATTATTCTTCTCCTCCTCCTTCTTCTTCACCTTCTCCTTATTCTTCTACTTCTACTTTTTCTTCTTCTTCTTCTTCTTCTTCTTCTTCTTCTACTTCTCCTCCTTCTCCTTCTTCTTTTCACCCAAAGAAATGTGCTAAAATTGGAAAATTGCATGAAAAATGTAATCGATTCACTCAAGTTCGATTGCAGGATCCGTTATTTTCCAGGTGCTTGGTTGAAAGAGGCTTAATTTTCACTGAGCCGAAGGAAATGTCCTCTGACGTGGCAACTTTGGGACGAAGACGGGGCTGATATGGAGGGGGCCATTCGGGGGGTGTCCGCCCCGGGGCCAGGGGGTGGAAAAGGGGAGGAGTGAGAGAGCTTTCGCTACATCCCACTTACAAGTTGCTACCGATGGGCTGGTGCAGAGGACAAAAAGCCCCCTTCCCCTCTGCCCCTCCTTCCGCCGTTCGCAAGTTGAGCTTTTACTCGGCGGCTCAGGTGCCCTGCAGGTTTCTATTGGATTTGTAGACGCTTGTGTTCGACAAATGACTTCCGGGGCTAAGGGCACAGCGTTGTCGTCTTCCCTTGAATAAATAATTGCATAAATCAATAAGACATTTGAGGAAACCAAACACACGGAAAAAAATGAAATTGTTGATTTAACAATTTTTTAGTTCAAACAGTGCCCAACATGTTTCAGTGTAGATTTTACAATAGAAAAATGCTAATTTAACCACCCTCGTAGTTGAATTAGTCACTCACGGTTGTAAAATGAACATCTGAAACATTTCGGACATATTTTTTTAACAATTTAATTGTTAAATCAGAAATCCAATTTTTTCCGTGCAAGGTCCACGACACAGAAAGAATTACTGCTTTTTGAGTTACCGGTGGCTATGTTTCCTGGCGTTGGTAACCTAATCAATACCGTGTGAGTTTTTTTTAAAAAAAGAAACGGTTGAAAAAAAAATCAACCGGTAAAAGGTAGAATAAATTGAACTAAAAGGAAATTTTAGTGGCGAACATGATCGATATTACTTCATTTAAAGCTTCGGCGAAGAATCGATTATTAAAGTGTATGTTAAGAACACCTTGATAGCGATCCTTTTTCGCGGGGTCAAATGGCAGATCTATCGAATCATTGCAAAGCACGGCACTGGAAAGATGATCGAGCTCAAGAGACCTCGCAGGAGATTTTTGGGTCAAGCCTGAGTGAGGTTGATACACACATGAGATACAGCCAAGTGCATATATTTGTTTGATGGTTAATCATATGAAACTCTAAATCAGCCCATCAGAAATGTCTAAAATTCTCTCTTCAACGCAAAATCTACTTAGTTCGTACCGTGTTATTTCAAAATTTCCGCGTCAGTGTCATAAGCAGTCAGAGGCAAGCAGGTTTGCCGAGTACAAAAAGTGAAAAAATTTAACCTATATGAACAAAACAATCAAGCAAACTGTTTTCACGAATGATTTTAAACTTTTATTCTCTTTTTGTTACCTTTTGTTGCAAAATATATACTTCGAATCAGTCGAAATCCTAATTAGATACAAAAGATGGATATAAATTTCCGATATTAAATTGTTCAATTAAAATTAGGTCAGGTTTTTGTAAGCCTCTCACAAGGCAAAACTACTTGCTGGCAACTGAGGAAAACTGGCTACTAGCGCAGTTTAAAGAAGGAAATAAAGAAAGAAAAAAAAAACGTGACACGGACTAAGAAAATTTTACTGTGCGTAAGGGGGTAGATTATAGATATTTCGAGCAACATGATTTCTGCACAATTTTGGTCGTTAAAAGGTACTCATTTGGTCATATTTTTTGTGTGTCAAGTCGATTCCTTCCCGCTCCTGAAATTAGAGTACCTGTATAGGGAAAGTATGGACAACTCGATTTATGTATAGGGCCCAAAAAGGCGACAACGTGAAAAACGAAAATCACTAGAAAAGTGTTGCTGCCAACCTACGCATTTGAAAGATTAATCAATAGGGCCGACAGCGCATTACAAACAAGCGTTTCTAAGGATTAAGACTTTGAAACTGAGAAAATTCATGGGAAATCAAAATTTTATACGCGCTTTTATAATTTTTGATCAGTGAACCTACTCTCAGAGTTAGAATTAGTACCACTGGATAATTCGAGTTCATCGGTTGGCTGCCTTTTTGGGCCCTAAGAGCTACAAGACCTGATCAAACCTAGCCTCCAAATTTTCGAGTTGTCCATTCGCTCCTTACGAAGGTACTCCACCTGAAATGAACGCAAAGTCAGTAAATATTCACGAGATCAGACATCCAGGCAAGGATTGATCCTGAATACTGCTACACAAAAACACCGTGCTCAATTCAAGGCGCCAAGAGTCTTTGTGTTTTTGCGCTCACTGAAACTTGGGAAACTGGAGTTTCCTTTCTGCTTCCTCCAGGAGCAAGTTGATTCAGCAGAGAGACAAAATTGAAGCTAGCGCGACGCTCCGCTGCGCTGTGCACTTTGTGTTCGCGACAAGTACTTTTCTCCCAGGGTGATGTATTGATGATGGCAAGATCAGAGCTGCCGGATTTAAGGAAATGCTTCTCCTTCCTTCAAAGTGAAAAAATCAAATAACACGGGATCATGCATAAAACCTATGCATCTGATAGGAGCGTATATAATTGCTTTACCTAGCAAAGACACTCTTGTTTGTGATGACACCGGAATTTATTTAACTATGAAACTCTGATTGAACATGCGATTTTTTGCAATCGAAGAGATGGCTGCAAAAACAGTACATACCGGCGGTGTAAGTCGGCAATCACATAACTCGGTTGACGACGCAGCAGACTTCCTGTCATACTTTATTTTTTAAACGGAAAACTACTCAACGGCAATTCGTTAAAACTGCCGTGATTTTTTTTTCTCTGTGCGAAGAAAATTCTGCAAAAACTTCGAGGAATGACGTCAATTTGTTTTCTTTAAAAAATAACATAGAGGCGGATATTTCCAGACACCGCATACGAGATGTGTGATTGCCGATTTATACCGTCGATTTGTCCGTACCAATAATTTGTGCTTGCAAGTTCCATTAATGAGTCCCGGCAAAAATATCCGAAGAGATTAGAAAGACTTTAGAGTTAGTATATTAGTATAGTTAGTCGATACGCAAAAAACTTTTGTTATAAATACAAATAATTTATGAAATTTATTGCAAGTCTTCGTCCTCAAAGGCTCTAATTATGAGAACGCAAGAAAACATATTTATACTTTTTAAAAACGCAACGAGCGCAGGGCCGAATTTAGGGGGACATGGGCCACGGCCCATGGCGGCAAATTTAGGGGGCGGCAAATGTTGCAATTATTTCAAATGTAGGTATCAACAAAAAAAAATCGGAACCAGGAAAAAAATTACAAATGAGAAAAGGCGACAAAATCTCTCATATCCTGAGAGTTTAAGTATAGTAATTTCTAATTTGTTCGTTTTTTGGTGATACAAGAGACAACGCCTTTCATTTGCCTTGTTAAGAGAGAGACCAAACACGCAATTTGGCTTGGAGCGGAACGGCGCAGAGAGCAATGATAACGAGGACTTGAGATGAAAAGGAGAAGCCCTCGGCGCGTCAGTCAGCATGAAACACATATTAGCGCCTGCAAGACTCCATGAATGCTTCACGCATTGCGTCAAACGTAGTACGGTCAGCAGCGCAGCGGTTGGCGTGAAAGTCACAGTGCCTACAAGACTGCATGAATACTTCACGCATTGCGTCAAAAACAGTGCGGTCAGCTGCGGTCGGTGTGAAACGAATAGAGCCTACAAGACTGTAGGGATACTTCACAAACTGCGCCAAACACAGTGCGGTTGGCGCGGTGGCGGAAATTAAAATCATTAAACCACATTCATGTTTATTCTTTCATAATTTTTTCGTTCATTTCTTATAAACGAAAGGCCTTGTCCACACAGAGATAGGTTTACGGAACTTAACTTTTGCGCAAAGTTCCAGGAGCTTTTGCTAGTGTTGACAGGGCTTTTACAAAAAATGTGCCCAACAGGAGTAAACGTGTCTTATGCACCCCTCTTCCTCCGGCACGTTCACCTGACGGTTTGTATCGATGTTTCAAAACGAATAAGAAGGGGGCGGCAAAATACAGGCGGCCCATGGGCGGCAAGTGGGTAAATCCGGCCCTGAACGAGCGATCGAAATTTTAAAACTATACGTGCATTTTTCTTTTAAACAAGGTTTATGCGTATACGTAGTTGTTTTCGCAGCCCTCTTCTGATTATGCAATTTACAGTGTCAGAAAATTGAATTTTTTTTGCAAGAGGTTTAGGTAAAACACTTTATACATCCATGATTAAATTTGATAAATGCATATCTCCATTAATGCTTCATGTTTCGAAATGCTTTTCGAACAAACCTATGTCTCACATACAGATAACAAAAGCAAACCACCACAAAATTCGCCTCTGATGGAAACGAAAATATTTTGCCCGTTTACTTTTTGAGACCAATTTTTTCACCCTAGATCCGTTCGACTTCCGTTCATTGACTTTTATTGAAGAAAATACATATCCACGATAATTTCTGTTTGCTGAAAGCACGAGGAGATACGAATGTCGACATGAGAAACATGTTAATGAAGAGGCTGTGAACCTCTGAGATAGTACAATTTTAGTGGAAAGGCGAAGAAGGTGGAAGACCTTCCAAGATATACTTAGTAAGTAGATAAGGCATGAATGAGAGTTTGAATGGAGTGCGAAAGGAAAAATGTTAAGTAATCAAACTAATAACATATAGTTTTTACTATTTCTGAAAGAAGGACAGAGAATCTTATAATTCCTGTTTTTTAGAGAATGGTTTCATTATCTAACGTTACCTTGTATATTTAATGAAATTAATTTAGTTTGTTTAAATTATGTAGATAGATACGAGACATTCTTGTAGTAGTTACACTGGGGAAAAAAACACATTGGATCTAGAGTCCAGACTCTTGAAAACATTCACAAGAAAAAATACTCTTGATTCAATCAGATTTTTGCTTAAATCAAAAGGAAATCCGCTCGGATTAAGAGGCTTGGTTCTTGATCTTGTAAGCAAAAATCCGATCGAATCAAGAGTATTTTTTCTTGTCGATGTTTTTAAGAGTCTGGACTCCAGATCCAATGTGTTTTTTTTCCAGTGTACGTTTTATTTAAATAAAATTTGTTAAAAAAAAAAAAATCTCTTAAGTTAACAGAAACTTAACCGGGGCTGAATATATCTGTAAATATCGCGCGAAATTATCCACAAAGCAAAGATCTTTTACAAAACCAACAGAAAAATACAAGCTTGAATTTCTACACGGAAGCCAAAGGAACAGAGCCCTAATGCAGGCGTTGCTTTCCCTTCCTTAGTGGGTTAATTTCTTTCAGCACGCTAGTTAATACTCGTGATTGTACGGACTGCGTTTTGCCGAAACGCGGGCAGCTCATTAGCATTCACGAACAACTACCCACAACAAATGAAGAAGGAAAGCCCTAAGCTCAGTGGTTAGATTGAGCTCAGAGTCGAAACAAATCGGGTCTTGATGTTACAAACAGTCGGAGAGATATTGCATTTTGTAAAGTTTTCGTAATTTTCGGGAAACTCATTCCTGTATTCCTTAACTCAGTTCCTTCCTTCATTCGCAGGGTCAAACTGGCACAGGAGGCGGTATGTCCATCGCCACCCAAATCAGGGACGATAATAATGTTGGAAATGTAAAAAAAAGAGAAAAAAAGGAAAAAAAAGAAAGAAAAAAATTGAGGGGAATAGGGCGACACATAAAAGCACTGAAGTTTCTGTGACCCTTAGCCTGAGTGAAAATTGCTACTTGTATGGAGGATCCAGGCCGAGCCAAGGGAAAATTAGGGGCCGGCCAGCCTGACCCTGTCTGTACCAAAAAAAGGAAAGAAAAAAAAAAAGCAAAGAAGAATCTACTTTTACGTGAATAAATTTGAATTACGCACTTAACTTTATTTTTAATATTTCTTTGTTTATCTATTTGTTCACTGTTTCTTAATTACATACAAATACCTCAATATACAAATGTAGAAATTTAGGAATGTAATTTTTTTCACATAGTGATTTTACAGTGAAGAGCACAAAAATATCTTAAAAAAAGAAAAAAAAAACGAGATAAAGTCACCGCTTTAAGACCAAACGCTCTGTTATGGACATATTCCAGCTTTTTTCCTCGAGCTTGTGGCATCTGAAAGCAATACCACTATTCGTCCACGTAGGAGCTCGGGTTGCCTACACGGAAATCTGAAGGCAAACTGACAATGAGATAAAGTCACCGCTCCGCACGTCACGCTCGTTGAATTATTCCTGCTTCCTACCTGGAGCAACTGTGACATCAGAGAGTGATACCACTATTCGGCCACGTGGGAGGCCGGGTTGCCTACACTGAAATCTGAAGGCAAACTGACGATGAGGTAAAATCAGATCTACAACGTTTTTTAAGGTTTTCCCTGATGGTAAACAAATTACCTAAAAATTCTCGATGTTTCACGCCATCCGGACTTTTCTCCACCAGTTCCACCTTCCACCAATTTTTTCTTGTGCCGCTATGCCGTGCGTCAGATATTCGTATAGAAAGTTCGACGAAGTGAAAATTTGATAAAAGGGCGTTTCGAGTGAATTTCATAGACAGAGAGACAAAATGAATTGCGATATAATTCAGTATGTATATTTGCAGTTATTTCAAACTATTTCTTGGTTACATTTTGTGGACGAATACCTGATACTCTACAGCGTGATGTGATACTCGCACATTCTGAAAAAAATGTCCTGAAATCCTTGTGAGTTGATTGATCGACGATCGAACTGCTCTCCGAGGTGCTGAAGAACCACTGGAAATTATACTCATTTTTGACATCATTCTGGTCGCTAATGTTGTATTTCAAACCACGGCGCGACATTATTTTGAGACGCTGAGCAGGAAGCGGAATGACGGAAGGATGGCGGCCGGCCATTTTGAATCCTTAAATATGATACCGGGCACGAGCTACGAATTTCGGCTGATTATCGGCGGGGGCGGGCCCGAACGAAATATGGGGAGCGTTTCCGGCGAGGCCCGCATAATTTGGACCAACACGAATACTTCGACGAGGCCTAAGCGCAATGAGACTCTTATTACTTAATCGATCTCGTTAGCAGAAACAAAACCGCTTGCACGCTCCTTCCTCCAATTCTTTTATCCGAACTCGCCGTTTACAGTCTCTTCTCTTCTCTTCTCTTTCCTCGAGGGGTCCGCATGATCGGGCCCGATGCGAGGGTAAATTGTCACCCACGCCCACAGCAAATTTGGCGCCCCCATTCCTACGTCAATAATTCGGGGGAGGAGGGCAAGCTGAAAAAGTATGGTGAATACAGGGATGTTCTTCTACACTGCCGTGGTAAGGAAAAACGCCGTATAAACCCTTAGGCGTGGCCAAATTTCCTTCGATAAAACACGAATTTCCTAGTGAACTAGTGAAGATTTTCCCTCCAATTTTTCAGATATTTTCGTTCCCAATCTCACCTAAAGTTCCTGAAAATTTTAAGGATAAATTTTAACACAATACGCAAAAGCGTTTTTGTGCCCATCGAAACGCTAAAATGGTGGTTGTCATTTCTAATTTTAGGAAACACCAAGCATCACGCGAGAAAACTTATTTCTTATAGTCGCAGCCTGATTAAACAAGTAAATTGTTAAAATACGTATAAGTCCGATATCGACGGTGAAAGTCGGCAATTACATAACTCGGTTTGCGACGTCGCAGACTTCCTGTCATACTTTATTTTTTAAACGGAACTCAACGGTAATTCTTTAAAACTTCCGTGATTTTTCTTCTATGTGCGAGGAAAATTCTGTGAAAACTTCAAGGAATAATGTCCATTTGTTCTCCTTTAAAAAAATAACATAGTTGCGGAGATTTTCAGACACCGCAAACGAGTTATGTGATTGCCGACTTGCACCGTCGATATGTTTTAAATGTACAGTATACAATAGTGGAGAGCTAATATAACCACGGGAGTGGTTGTATTAGCACTTTCTCACTGTAAAATCTACATTGAAGCATATCGGACATTTTGCAAACTACAAAATCGTTAAATCAGCAATTTCGTTTTTTCCTTGTGAAGTACCGACTTTTCTCCAGTGAAAAACTCCGCGGGTTCCCTGAAATTTGTCAGTCGTGTTTTTCGCGTGGAATCACGGTCTCATCACGTGGACTCATCTTCGCAAATGTTACGCTCGGCAGCCGCATTGTTTTGCATAACTTTCCAGGCGTTATTGGACCGCTCTCCCGCTCCCGATTTCGCCCACTGTCGTTTCGACAGATGTAAATTAAAAATGACAGCTGTAAGTGTTTGATTAGAAACCGAGCGGTGTGATTGACGCCACCCCTCCTCGCCCCCATCGCAGTAATTTCATGACAGCTAATGGCGTTTTCCAGACCGACACACTAGCAACCATCACTCATTCCACACTACGCGGATGGAGTCTGTTCACTTAGTATGTTTTCACGTCCCTTGAATTAATAAAATAGGAATGAGTTTGGGGAGGGAGAGGCGGAGAGACGTATAAGTGACTTCCCCTTCTTTTGCGGGACATTTTCATGCTCCTTGGGGTAGAACTCATACACCGTCAACCTCAACGCCTGTAAGTATAAGAAGTCAACCATTCAACCAACCATGTCACAGCTTGATGGGAGTTTCGCCTCTTTTTTAGGCACTATAGAGTAGAGTACTACGTAGGGAGAGTGCGAACATGTCGAACAATGGAGCTCTCAGGGCTCAAAAGGGCAATTGGACGTAATTCTATCAAACGGAACTAGGTGAATTATGACATGAGTCCTGTTATGCACATATTCTTATGGGTCTCACGGCTCATGCTTTAATGCACATACTTCCGTTTGGCAGGAATACGTCCAATTAACCTTATGACACAAAAACTGTCACTGCCAATCTTCAGATTCCAATATCAAACTGAGATGGACAAAACTGTTTATGAATGAGCGTATTCCGAAAAAATGAGTAAATTAATGCAAAAACTAAGTCGAATACGTGCTTCACAAACAAAAATTGAGAATTTGCAGGTGTCTAAAATTCGATGAACTTCGTGTTTAAGTGGAAATTACTGAATGAACTGAACACGAGGATACTTTTGGTTCATATGAACTGAATAATTATTGGAGAAAATATGACAAAATGATCTAATCTCCTAAAATACGTATGTTTAAATGGGATATGCCGCCAGATGACGTCACTAGGCGGTGAATTTTCTCACTTTTAAATATATTTTTATACTAATTTCCATATCAGAAAAAATTAAAAAAATAAGACTGTGAAATCGGCTCTTTAAGCACCTTCAGATGAAGCAATAAAAAATGTACATGCAAATTCTCCATTGTAATAATGCATGTTTCCGGATGCAGAGCAGAGGCGTATTTCCGCGTCTGGATTTGGTCGAGTTTCTTGACCTATTGTCAACCTCCCTTACAACAGATCGAACCCCCCCCCCCCCCGGACGACGCGACGCGACGGTGCGCCTACAACATTTGATTTTCATCTGCGGGGTAGCTACGCGGTTCAACTTCCAGATGGTCTCTTGATTTCTTTGAATAATCTGGAAATACCTCAAAGTAGGAAAAGCCATGCATACTAACTCTCAACCAATGGAGCGCATCCCCAAAAGAGGCCTCCTTTGACCAGTGGGTCGCATTCCTGAAATGGGCGCCCCCGAACCTGTCAGGTGCACCCTGAAAAAGGGCACCCCCTCTACATAAGGCGCAAACCCTAAATGGACCCCCTCCGTAAAATGTGGCAATTCCTAGAGAGGACTCCATAATAGAGGTCTCCTTGAAATTAAACCAAAATTGACCCTCTGAAAACGACCCACAAAAAAGCCCCCCTGAAAACGACGGCCCTCTGATAAGAACAACTCAATAAACCCCCCGAACGACCCATTAAAAAAGAGGAAGGGGTAGAAAATAACTGGTAGTGAAAGAAATTAAAATTTTATTAAAAAAAAAAGAGAAAAAAAGGAAAATCAATCTGATGTCGAAAATTCCGACGGAAACTAAACGCTCCCATTAAATCTGCATGCAACTCATTGATGTAGCATATGAGGCTGAATAAAATAGAAAACATGATACCTAGGATATAGTGCTGTCGAGTCGACTGAAAATCCCACCCCGTTGATCAAGGGCGAGCGGGGCCTGAAAGGAAAAGCTCGTGCATTAGGATTCGTGTTTTACACGATGTTTGATTGTCCCGCCAACAGGGGGCGTTGATGCCGAGCATTCGCATATCTCTCGCTCCAATCCACGGGATCGCGGAGCCGCACCACTGCGACTCGACAACTATGACGGACACGAGTATTTTTCGCGCGATTATTTGATAAAACACTCTTGTTGGCTATTTGAAATCCGTGTTTTGCAAATCCGCGTCCGGCCATTGTCCGGGGTCTTTTGTCTCATTAATTATCACCACCCCACGGCTTGAAAGCTTTGATTTCGTTCTCCACTCCAGCCTCAAAAGTTCCCACGGCTCAGATTGGTGGACTGTCCGTTTCACTAATTTTACGGAGAAGGCCTTTTGAATCTTCCGTCACATTGATACGGTGCAATGATACAACTATTTGAACTCTCCGGAATGCGTGAGGTATCACGCCGCATTTGAAGGCGTTTTCAAAACAGCCAAGTTCCGATAACCGGAGTATCGTTTTGCATAGTTCATATTCTTTTGTTATATTCCGTACCACTTGGTTATTTTTAATCCTCGTAGAAAAACCATCCATTTGTTAATACAATTCTACCTGATGCGCACTTATGCGCATTCATGACTGCAAAAATGTTAACAGAAATCGACAAGCCCAGCGTGCATGGAGGCTATTTCCATTTAAATCTTCCGTCGCATTTCAAAGGCGCAATGATACAACTATTTGAACTCTCCGGAATGCGTGAGGTATCTCGCCGCATTTGAAGGCGTTTTCAAAACAGCCAAGTTCCGACACCCGGATTATCGTTTCGCATAGTTCATATTCTTTGTTATATTCCGTACCACTCGTTTATTTTTAATCCTCGTAGAAAAACCACCCATTTGTAAATACAATTCTAGCTGGAGCGCACTTCAGCTAGCTATGCATTCACCACTTCAAAAATGTCAAAGGAAATCGACACGCCCAGCGTGCATGGAGGCTATTTCCATTTAAATCTTCCGTCGCATTTCTAAGGCGCAATGATACAACTATTTGAACTCTCCGGAATGCGTGAGGTATCACGCCGTATTTGAAGGCGTTTTCAAATCAGCCAAGTTCCGTTATCGGAATAATCGTTTTGCATAGTTCATATTATTTTGTTTCCATTTCTAACCACTTTTTTAATTATAATCCTCCTATAAAAACCACCCATTTGCTAAATACAATTCTAGCTGAAGCGCACTTTAGCACATTCATGACTGCAAAAATGTTAACGGAAATCGAAAAGGCCAGCGTGCATGAAGGCTATTTCAATTGTAATCTTCCGTCGCATTTCTAAGGCGCAATGATACAACTATTTGAACTCTCCGGAATGCGTGAGGTATCACGCCGTATTTGAAGGCGTTTTCAAATCAGCCAAGTTCCGTTATCGGAACAATCGTTTTGCATAGTTCATATTATTATGTTTTCATTTCAAACCACTTGTTTATTTATAATCCTCCTATAAAAATTACCCATTTGCTATGTACAATTCTAGCTGTAGCGCACCTCAGCTATGCATTCACCACTGCAAAAATGTCAAAGGAAATCGACAAGACCAGCGTGAATGGAGGCGGTACCGATAAATAACGTCATCCTAACATCAAACCGAGGTTTAAGATTTTTTTCATTTATCGAGATGGAGGTATTTTGATGTCGTGGGTTTTTCCCTAGTTTTCGTTTAAGTATGCCGTTTCTGGAACTCAGGAATTTCTTCGACTGTCTAAGGATCATGGTATCGTTAGGATACTGACCAATCTTTCAGTGTTGTAATTTTTAAGGATATAAAATGTTCTGACCTCATGTACGACGGTTTTGTCAGCAAAGGCTTAGTAAAGAAGCTAAATGAAATGAGCTTTTAATGCACGTTTAAATAGACCCTCCTTGGTGTGAATTACAATTTATTCCCTTGCATTCAAAGTGATTTGTTTTCATTCGCTGCTCTTGTCCCTTGGGTTTTGACACAGTTGTCAGATTCTCTTAAACATTCCAAAATGCGTAGGACATTTTGATTTCCCTCGCACAGCATGGCAACGTCGAGTGTAAATTAAGTGGACGACTAGTCACCCGGCTCATATGCTCATAGTCGAGCATTCATCCGTTTATGAATATTAAATTATACTCAGATCTTATGCAGGCCACGCCTCCTCCGCCCCCTATCCCCGAAAAAACAGGGATCCCATTTTTGCTCCTGAGACGGATTCAATTCTGGGACAAGTTGCTGGAGCCGGCTCTCAAAATGGGATCAAAACAAAAACATAACCCCTCCCCCGGCCGATGAATTGGCCGACGCAAGCTGTATATTGATCATGATGTAAATTGTAATTATTTACCTCCTTCCCCCTCGCGGGACAGGGGTGGAGGGGCAAGGCCCTCCGTATTCGCAATCCAATTAACTGTAGATACATTAAAGGATTATAACCATCCCCGAGGGTTATTCAGGGGGTTCTGTTTGGGCGGTTGAGTTTTAAGGTTTAGGTTTATCTCGCCTCCCAAGAGGTGTTTTACATTCATTCGAACACCCTCCAAACGCGAGGCGAGAACTTGGTCCCGCACTAAGTGAAAAATCTATTGATAGAATTTGTATAAATCCTATACCCTCTATTGTAAGCTCCACAATTCAGCTTTTATTCGACCACCCCTTCCCTCTGCCCGTCTCGCTTTGACACCATTTCCAGCCAATGTACACCCCTCGCCACCCTTCAGTGGCGTGGCGTGCTTTGCGATATATCGATTTTTATACCATTTAGTTCTATGGAAAAGGATCAATAAAATCGGTGTTCGTATCGAACCCCTTAATAATCGATTCTTTACCATAGGTGTAAATGACATAACAATCGATATATGGCGATTCACGCCACGCCACTGCCACCCTTGCTTTCGCTCACACACTTGCGAACACTTACTCTTTACTTATTATCCTCTTAGTTACACGGAAAAAAAAGATTTCCTGAATTTAAGTAAACGCGTCTACTTGGATTTTTTACTTATTTCAAAACGGGTTTGACTTGGAAGAAACCAACGGTTTTATTCATGTAAGACAACATGATTCGCTTGAGACAAGCGAATCGTGTTTTCTTAAATAAAATAAACGTTGTTTTAAAATAAGCCAACTTTTGCTTGAATGAAGAAACCAGTTTCTTTAAAATTAGTAAACGGGGTGAACGCCTTCTGAGTCCGGCCGTTGCCTCTTTTTAAGTCAACAGCATGCTTGGTAGAAGAAAATACGTTGTGTCGAAAGAAGAAACCGGTTTCCTCAAAATTAGTAAACGGGGCTGACTCCTTTCGAGGCGACCGGATGCAATTAGCAATACGCCCGTTGATTTTTTACAATTCAACAGTTTGCTTGGTACAGTGAAACACGTTGCGTTTAAAGAAGAAACCGGTTTCCTCAAAATTAGTAAACGGGACGAACGCCCTCAGCGGAGGAGAATGCAATAAACCAGACGCTGTTGCCTTCTTTTAACCCAACAGCTTGCTTGGTAGAAGAAAACACGTTGTGTCGAAAGAAGAAAACGGTTTCCTTAGAATTAGTAAACGGGGCGAACGCCCTCAGCGGGGGAGGATGCAATAAGCCGGACGCTGTTGCCTTTTAATAACCCAACAGCTTGTTTGATGAAAGAAAACACGGTACGTCAGAAGAAGAAACCAGTTACCTTAAAAGTAGTAAACAGAGTGAGTCCCTTCCGCGGGGAACGGATGCGGCATGGGACATGTGCGGTTGCCTACTTTCAATATAACATTTTGCTTCGAAGAAGAAACCAGTTTCCTTAAAATTAGTAAACCGGGATGGTGACGCCTCCTATGAGAATGATACATGCAATTGCTGCCAGATGCCGTTAGCATCTGCTTAAACCAACACCATTTATGACGGAATAAAAGGAGACGGAAGTTAAAAAATCAAGATGCCCATTATATTTGTCTACAAAATATTTGTTCTTTGGGGAGAAATTCATTTAATGTGTCCTTTGAGAAATCACTCATATGCTCGGCGTCGACAAAAAATTAAATAAATAAAGAAGTAAAGAAGGAGAGGAAGAGGAAATATTTGCGTTGTTTTAAATAGATCGGCACTGTGCATTTGAAGTTTTAATTTTTATTTTTAAATGAAGGGGGCCTCATAAAGAGGACTTAAATACTTAAGTAGATTGAAGCCGGGAGTTTTTTGCATTGCCTCAGTTCAGTTTCATCGGACAATGTATTTCCTCACACTAAAAAATCGCAATTTTTTTTACTTATTTTCTTCCTTACTTTTCCTGTCCTGATGAATGAAAGATCCCTCGCAGATAGAATCAAAAAGGGTCAAATAAAATGCATGCTTATGCTAAGGGCCGAGGAAGAAATTAAAAAATGTGGAGAGAATCATACTTTTCAGCATGTCACCCACCAAGTTGACAGATGAAGATAATCGAATAACTCTGCTGCTACGTAGTGTTTACACTGTTCAATATCGATTTTCCGGGTCCCTTTGATTTATGAACGCAACGATGGAGTGGATCGAAAACAAAATACAGTATTTTCTGTATTTTCGAAAGGAATTTGCGAGTGCAAAATTGTTGATATTTAAAACTTTGATTCATTTGTGTCCGGGGAAATTTTGGGTCGAAGGGCCTGTCGGGACCGATCTTTCCGCCCCCCCTCCCTTCACAGTCTTGTACGAATACTCATAAGAGCTCAACATTTTTTACCGTAATTGAAGCATTTGACCCTTTTTACCTTGTTTCCCTGCAAAATAGGGTGGATCCAGCACTTCTTTACCACCTTCCTATCAACTTTAGAGAGTGTAACGAAAATGAAGTGCAGCTATACAATAAAATATTAGAACGTCACGCGTGTGATTATGTAAACTGAGTAAAATATAAGAGTAATCGAAGATTGAACTTTTTTTATGAATAAATTATGACTGTCCACGGAAAAAGATGCCTTAATCCAGAAAATCTCAAAGCTTATTTTTCAAATCTTATTTTTTATAGTAAGGAATTAGAACTATTAATGTTTCTTTTATAGTGCTCACATTCTTCCTTTTCCGCCCGATGTGAATTTATTAGAACTATTGAATAGAACTATTAATATTCTAATTGAAATAGAAAAGTCTAATAAATGGTCCAGAATAGTCTTGAATATTATAATCGAATTGAATAGAACTAGTAATATTTAAAAAATGTAACAATCTCAGTCATCAAAAATAAAAAGTTATTGTGTTACAAACATTTTCGAAGAGTTTCATTCTTTATTCTTATTTTTTTAAAGTCAGCGATTCTTCAAGAAAAAATGAAGAGAGAAAATTTTAAAAAAGGCGCATTGCTTTAAATTCTTTTTAAAGAGATTAAAAATTAATATAAGATGGGAAAGAAACAAAAATAAACGTAAAAAAGTGACAATAGTAACACGCGTATTTCTTTTTTGCTCCAAATTCATCTTTTCGGGTTCAAAAAATCTTAACCCATCAGGTCTCACGCATATTCACTATCACAATAATGGTGTGAGCCTAAGTCAATGACTTATATAGTGTAAATTCGGCCGACGTAGACATAAGCCCCGATGGCTAAGTAGGTAGGGTGTTAGGTTCGTAAACTGTAGGTCCCAGGTTCAAATCCCGATAGGTAGGCCAAAATTTGCAAGTCGGTACTTGCCATGTCGAGTCTTCGATACTTGCAAATATACAATTGAAAATTTTTTTCATCAAAAATTCGATAAATTAAACCATTTTTTGCTATTATTGATCAATAATAATACATATGATATGGGTGCAGTGTGCATACCTGCAGTGACTATTTACTAAATTTAAAACAACAATTGGCTAGAAATAAGTAAACACGCCTGGGAGTTAGGCAACATCCATTCATGCCGGGCGTCCCCGTTTACTAATTCTAAGACAACAGTTGGTTTCAATACAATAAACGCGCATTCCCGTCCAACACGCCGTTTACTAATTTTAAACAAACCATTAACTTGAAGCCAGTAAATGCACGTGGGAGTTACGCAACTGTTTCCTATTTCTAAGAAAACAGTTTACCTAGATCAATACGACGGATACTCACTTCAAACCAACGATAATTTCTTAAATTTAGGAAATATTTTCACGGCATGGAATGTTTCCTTTTTTTAAGTAAACGCTTTCTTCTTTTAAGGGGACGTGGAGCGTTGGATTGAGAAAACGCTATTTCTTGATCCAAGGTAACTCCGTTGTCTTAGTTCAAACCTCCGTTTCTTGTCGATACTTTTTAAGTATCCAGTTTACTTGGTCTAAGACGGCTCCGCCTTGTATTTAGGAAACATTTTTTTCAGTGTAGTTGAGCAGCTCACCCCCTATCGCGAACCGGAGTCCACGGTTTTTTTCTAAGACAAATTATGATTAAATTGACTATATTTTGCAATAAGAAACTTTCATGTTCCTTGGCAGATAAGTGTTTCTTCTTTTCCGTCTTTCTCTTCTTCCCATACTTCTTCCTCTCCTTTCTATTCTGTATTTAATCTGCCTCGTTTCCTTTTTTTTCAAACTAATTCAATTTTGCATTTTCATATTCATGCAAACATCTGAGGGCATTATCGAAAAAGTCAATTTTATTTATTTTTAAAGTAATGGGTTTGAAAATTTGAAACAGCAAAAACTAGAAAAAAAATGTTTTTCAGTTTTTACATTACTGGGCTAATTGAGAGGGGTCCATTGTTAAACATTAGTTCATCAAGTCTTGTAAGCTTTATATTAACTTCATTATCTCCATGAACAACTTGAAAATTTCTTTTTTATAGCATATTCCAACTGTTTTTTCTTTTATTGCTGATAAAAACCGAAAAATAATCAATGGGATCAATTAAAATTTTAGTCGTGTCTGTATGTAAAACTCGTGCGCCGATTGTTTCATGCGCAAAAATAACGGTACATCTCCTCACCGCAAATGAACGTAGGTAGATAATCGTCAATCTCACTGAAAAAAAAAAAAGGAATCATAAATTTGCCGCCAAGAAGTATTTTTTCTTGAATCAAAAATTTTGCTGCTTAATATAAACTACTTTTTTGCTTAAGCCGGGCATTTTTTCTTGTAGATATCAAGAAAAATTCAGCTTAAATCAAGATAAAAGAAATTCTTGGCGGCAAATTCAAGAATCATCATGTCTCAGCCAAGCACATTTTTTTTCGGCGTTCGTTTCAGTAATGCATCCTTCACAATTGCTCTGTTTAAAGATCAGAAAAATTTCTCTATCTACTTGCTGCGCTCTCAACTCCAGCCTACATAGACTAAATGTCGGGATCCATAAATTAATTTGCATTGTTTCAATTCCGCCGGAGTTGATCAAGATAAGATCCTCTTTAATATGTATGAAACGCAACATGACACAAGGCGCACGCACTTGGAGTGGTTGGATAGATTTTGATTTTCGGGGATCTGTCGTGTTCATTTTCACCTTGAAAAGAATTAGTTCTCCGCCTCTCCACACCCATTTTACATTTTGTGAATGAATAATAAAGAAACTGCACTTTAAGATGCCATATCTCTACGAAATCATACGAATATAGAATATAATAAAACACCGAATAACATTCAACAATGAAGATATAAGAGATAAAAACTTGGCGCTGAAAGCTGGCTACGAGAGTTCTGTTCCGACGTGCGCCCACCGAAAAATCCACCCGGGTGCATGCGCGGAACGTAAAGTACATACAAAATACATTTATGTAAATTCATGCGTACATAAGTGTTTCTAAGTGTTCTTTGTGACGCTAAGGAGGCAGTATACGTAGTCTCGATGCAAAGTAAGTTGGGCAATTGAGCATCTTTACAAGGGCTTCATTAACTCTGCATTTTGTGATTAACATCAGCTTAATTGGACGTATTTCTATCAAACGGAACTATGTGCATTAAGACATGAGCCCTGAGACCCATAAAGATACATGAATAACAGGGCTCATGTCTTAATGCACATAGTTCCGTTTGACAGAAATACGTCCAATTAAATGTAGGCTCTCCGAGGCCTCAACTATTCCGAGACTAATTCAACTTAAACGTGAGAAAAGCTTATGACCTTAGTGACGCATTTAGCCGTATATTTTGGAGCCACTGTTATTTTTTGACGCTATTGAAAACCAAACCAAACATGTTCGTAAATGTCGCAGGCAAATAGTAAAATCAGGCATTTTGCCAAATGCCTAGGCAAATAGTCAAATATGCTAGCTTAGAGTGAAATTCTGATTATTTTCTTAATTTTAGACAAAATAATTTATTGCTCCTGTGAAAAAAAATTCTCAGTAAAAATTTGCATCACACAATGGCATTTTAAAATCTTTTTAGCTCCCGAGCAGGCACTTATCTTGAAATTTTCAGCATGTCATGAAATACAGAATTTTTTGAATTTCAACATTTAAATATATGAGAAGCGGCTGAAGAAGAAGAGCCGAGAAGAGTTCGTAGGTTTGATGAGTTATTTTTCCAAAAATAGTCAAAACTTGTGAGCTCTTCGCCATTAATGCACAAAATGTTGTAGGCAGTCAAAATTTAACTATCTGTCTAGGCATTTGACAAAATGCCCAATATCACTATTTGCCTGCAACATATACATATGGAGAGGATTGAGTTCCCCCGTTTTCTTATTTTCTTGAAATGTTCCTGAAAATCGCGAAAAACGAAATTTCCTAAGGGGCATTTGATGCTAGCTCTATAGACCCCTGGAGCGAGTGGAGCCCCTCTGGTCACGCGCTGTGTGGCAGATCAACAAAAACAGTGAAAATATGCCATCATGCGACCACTCTCGATGTCTACAAATTTATTCTAAAATCAATTCCAATTTTTTATGCAGTTTTGTTGATTGACCATTTGAAGTCAGCTCTTGAAGAAAAATTATCTGAACGAAGTTTGGATAGTGCTAATAATTCGGCCAGTTTGTGTTGAAATTCGCAATTTTGCTGCTCGCAGGAAAATAATTTGGCTCCTCCTATCCTACTTTCCTGAGTAGGAGCGTCACCATTGCATATATTCATTGTAATTTCTCGAGTGAAGTACGTATCAATGGTGTAATTTATAAACCGCAGTGGCGTGGCGTGAATGATCGATTATCGATACCTCGCAATTTGAAGCTATGGTAAAGAATCGATTACTACGGTGTTCGCTGCGAACACCCTAATAATCGATCTTTTTTTCATAGGTTTGAGTGGCGTATCAATCGATATATCGCAAAGCACGCCACGCCATCCACTGAAACCGCGTATCTCCGTATGAGATGTTGTAGGCATCCTGTCATACTTCATTTTTCAAATGAAGATCTACTCAACGAAAAATCTTAAAAAGTTCCGCGATTTTTCTTTTTTGTGCAAAGTATAAAGTCTGAAAAATTTTCAAGGTATGTTGACTTGTTCTCCTATGAAAAAAAAAATAGGAGCGGGGATTTTCAAACACCGCAAACGAGGTACGTGGTTTGAGAGTATCACCGTCTATATAAATTGCATTTTGCAGTGAAGAACTAACTACTCCTAACTATTCCTAACACATACATAAAACCACCTTTTTTCATAAGTCAACCGATGTCACATACGTTGTTTCTATAATGAGCCGAATTAGTATTTCCTTATTCCAAATGCAGTTCATGGCACTCCTTTCTGTCAATAAAGTTGCCAGAGATACGGTGGCGCAAAGGCTCTCTCGCCACGGACCACGAGCTTATCAGAGATTCACATTGCGAGCTCCGCACATACGAATTCAACGGCTTATTCAAAAAAGAGTAAGTGCTAAGGGATCCCTATGGCATTTACGCCCTTATTCAAATGCAAGCCCTTAAGTCATCGCGGGTGACCGAGCATCAAAAGTGAAGGGGGGGGGGGTGGCAACCCTCTGCCCAGCCACGAGGGCGAGCTTGCGCTTGTGTGCTCCAAACGGCCAGAACTAAATAGGATTCGAAAATATCGGTATAAATAGAAGGATTAGCGCTCTGGGTGGGACTGGTGCGCAGTTGCATTTCGGTTAAAAATATGTGGATTTTCGGGTTGCTTTGAAGGCATATCTGGCAACACTGGAAAGGAGTTGACACAACCGGTGAATGTTGTTTCGACACTTGTCCCAAAAGCGGGATTAGTAGTTGGAAATTAAACCAACAGAGCTCTAGATAAAGGACCCACCCGGTGGCTTGGCGCGGCGTGCTTATATCTAATCCGATAGAAGTGCGGCGCAACAGTCCTACACTGCCGTGCTAAGGAAAAACGACGTATGAACCTTCAGGCGTTGCCAAATTTCCCTTGATAAAACACGAATTTCCTGGTCAACTCATGAATATTTTTCTCCCAATTTTTTAGAATAATTTTGCTAGCGATTCCACCGAAAAGTCTTGAAAATTTCAAGGGAGGATATTCATGACTTTCCTCGAAAATGAACTTTTTATCGAAGGAAATTTGGCAACTCTCGAATGTTCATGCGGCGTTCTTCCTTAGCACGGCAGTACAGGACGATGACCAAACACCTATGTACAAAGGAATAAAAATCCTACTCTCATAGAGTTTGTCAGATATGCGAGTGGCACTCGGTGAGAGCGAGGCTTCGCTGTATCCGCTCTTTTCTGGTTCTCTGTCACAGATTTTTGATTCGATGACAGGTCCGCAACCAATGGACAAAGGCCGGAGAGTTTGCCGATTGGTCCTGTGGGCCGGATGCGCAGGTGGCCCGGAACTGGTCGTCAGGGTCGCTTTGACACTTTTCGGATATTGGCCCGAGAATTGTGGAAAGGAAATTGAGTGGATTACAAGACAGGATTTGGACTCGCGCACCGCAAGAATGAGGTCCTCGACACAATTTCACCAAAAACACGTTGCGAGCCTCAAGCATGTTGGACATTTCCGAATTCCGATGAAAACTGGAGTTCTCTTGTCCATTAAAGTGGATCCACAGTGGAAAGTTCGGTGTACAAAAATCACTTTGGTGATGGAGAATTTGCAGGTGTCTGAAATTTGACGAAATATACGTATAAAATAAAACGACTGAGTGAACCACGCATGAGTTTGTCTTTTTTTCATTGATTGAACAACTACTAGAGAGCGTATAACTTGACACCTGAAATTTCGTACATATGTATATTTGGATTGCATTTTGCAAAAAGGAACGACGAGCATTGCAATGTTGCTGAGATTGTGTACCTTATTTTGGCTCGGAAGAAAAACCTGATTATCCATTAACAGTTCCTATTTTACTCGCTAAAAACTGTAAATTTAAGACAAAAATTACCATGAAAATTTTTTATTTTTTCATGATCTTAGTAATTTTATTGCAAAGGATGAAGATGCCCAATCTTAGCATCATTGCAATGCTTATGGTTCCTTTTTGCAAAATGCAATCCATTTATCGTTGGCAAATATCAATCGCTGGGAACTTGCTAGCTACTTGAGGAATGAATAGCAAATCATGAAATTCAGAAATAAAAGAACACAATTAGAGAACTGATTATTTTGCCTTCGAAGTGAAATAGACACATTTTTCTCCGTAAAATCATGGTAGCGATAAGCACACTCACTTGATCATTTAGTGAAATATGTGACCTCAGTTGGGTTTCGATCGGACAGGCAACTAAACTAAGTCCTGGACGAAGCGTGGAGTATCACAAAAAATGAAGGCACTCAAAGCCGAGATCATACTTTTGACGGGCATAACCCATTAAACTATCACTCAGCCGATGCGTATTATTGCAATGTATCGAAACAACACGTGAAGCACTAGCAAATTCGCAATGGGTGGCGTGCTTCGCGATACATCGATTGATCTTCCATTTAAACCCATGGAAAAGGATTGATAACTGGAAAATTGCCGACGATTGCTAATTGCCGGCGACATATTTTACATATCCTTGGGTAAATCCTTAGAAAGTTAAAGGCGTGAAGTATATTTAACTCTCTCTTTAGATAGTTCTTTCTTTATCTCTGACATTCGAGTCACCCAGAATGTAATTCATCCAACATCTCAAGACACCTGATTTTGGATTTTGAAGTTGATACGTCGCGACGCCGGAAATTTAAAAGGGACCCCCAAAAGCTCCTAAAAGCTCCCAAAAGAGAGATCATTCACGGAGTCCAACTGATGGCCTCCTTCCCTTTTTCATGCGTATTCTTTATAAAAGGGAGTGAAGGCGGATGGGGTGACTGGCGTCCAGATTATCGGGAAAACAAAGGGATGAGGGGATGAAGTCAGCGTGGAATAAAAACGAGTTTCCCGGAGAACCCGAAAACCTGCACCTGTCAATCGAGAGGGAGAAAAAAGTCGCGCTGGGATGGCACGGTGGATAATGGGCGTTTGAGGATAGATTAATCAAGGAACAATTCCAGCGGTGGTGATAGCGGTGCCGCCAGAAAAGGGGAACATTTTTGTGCGCAACGTTATGTACAACGAATAAAGCGACTGCTGCCAAAGTGCCGCGGGCTGATTATTGAAATTTATAGACAAAGCAATAGACAAAGAAGATGAAAGGGGATGTGGAGGGATCCAATTGGTCAAAATGCTTGGTTCTCATAGACTAAGGTGGCAGAGGATAAACAAGGATGAAAAAACGGGAAACAAGGCTAAAAATACACAATTAATGAAACCCAAGACGTTTCGACTCAAAACTGAGTCATTTTCAGTCGGAAACAATAAAAATTTAAAAGAAAAAACGATAAAAAACCTGAGCCCTACATGGTGGCGGTCGGGATCTAAGGTGGCAGTTGAAGGACTTACCAAAGGGTCTTCTCGTAGGCTGCCGTTAGTTAGTCTATTACCCACCTCATTTGTCTCTTGCAACCACCCGCTTCCACCAATAGGATCCATCCATATCCTTTTTGTCTTCTTTGTCAAATAACTTTGTCTATAAATTTCATCAATCAGCCCGCAGGAGAGAAAAAATGCATTTTGAGCATTTGAGGTGATATATGTATCAGTAAGTAAAACAGAACAGTGACGGTGAAACTCCCAAACCAAAGCATCTCGTTTGCTGTGTTTCAAAATTTCCGCTTCTCCTTCTTCTTTTTTTGAAGGAGAACAAAACAACATTACTCCTTGAAATTTTCACAGAATTTCCTTCGCACAAAGAAAAAAAATCAACGAAGATTTAAAGAATTGCCGTTGAGTAGTTTTCCATTTGAAAATGAAAATATGACGGGAAAGTCTGCGACGTCGCAAACCGAGATGGTTTGGGGATTTCACCATAGGTAGGTAATTCACAATCAGAGAATTTGCAATAAAGTCCGGGGATTCATCAAATAGATGCCAATTTTCAACAAAACTCGATGTATTTAACCCTCTTGGCATGATGTTACTAATTCGTGACAGTAATACATTTTTTTTTTTTTTTTTTTTTTTTTTTTTTTTTTTTTTTTTTTTTAAAAATGTAATTACTTCTCCTACTGATTCATCCATATTTGTAACAGGAGACTACAAGACTCATACGGTCTCTCTAAAATGTTCGAAAAATATTATTTCTTTAATGCCAATTTTAGTCCAACTGATTCTCATGGCTCTCGAAAAAGGAGCAATTTTTTGGGAGGCTCTTCATTGAGGACATCTTTCTCAATCATTTTTTGCGGACAGGGAGAGCCATGTCGAATACATTTTGCAAAATGGAGTTCCTATTTCTGGCTCTTTCATAAAAGCTCCTATCTGCTTTCTAAAATGAGCCAAAAACAGGAGATCTTCATGTCAAAATGTAGTTCTATCTGGGTACTCTTTTTCGACGTAGGAGTTAAAAGCCGTATCCAGGCATCAACGATGTCTTCACCAAAAAAACTCCGGCCGTTGAGGCCGTACTTACGGGTTTTATAGACATACCGTCCGCGCCCCGGTCTCAGAGGCCGAAAGTTCCGGGTGTTGCACCCGGAACGGTCGACGCTACGGCCTCAGCACCCGGAACTTCCGGCTACTGAGCCCGGAACGGATGGTTTGTCTATGTAGCCTGCAAGTTTTTTTTCAGCGTTCTCGTTTCGACTTGGCAACCAGAGAATCAATAGCAGAATGATTAAGTCGTTTCGACACCGTGTCTCGCCATCCATCTCAAATTCACGCGGCCAAAGTCGCATCCCGATATCCCGCTCGTAAAACCACGCATTATTAATGACGATCGGTGTGTAAGCGCGAGTTTTTTAAGCTCACCTCCGAGGGTTAGGACGGGGGGGATGGGGGATGGGGGATGGGGTATGCCGATCCTTCTCCCCTCAGCCTTGGTCCTCGATTATCGAAGGGCCGACAATCTGGCGAAATGAAAGAATAATGGGGCTAAGTTGCGGGATGCGGGCGAGTGTTTAGATAAGAGGAGATAAACTACTGATGAAGAGGCAGGGACGAAGGGCGCAGAGGGAACATGGGATTGGTGAGTTTGCGGTGAAGGGGAGTATCGGAACGCCCGCCCTTCGGCCCGGGGGAGGGGGAGGGCGTCCTTAGCGCGCTCTCCCCGGTTAAGTTAATTAAATTCCGAGATAGGTTAAATACTGCGACCGAATATCGCCACCTTGATGAATTCTCGAGGAGTGACCGCCGGGAGGGGCGCGGACGGGGAAAAAAGGGGACAAAATAAAAATCCCCCTCCCCCTCTCGGTCGGGCACGTATATCTCTCTGTGAAAGGAATTCATTTACGGGGGTTCGCGGGAGGGGCGGGGATGTTGGGAACCCTCCGCTCCGGGGAAAAAGCTCCTGGGAGGCGCGCGCGCGGGGCGCAGACCACCTTTAATGACTCTCTTCTTTTATCCTTTCGCATGATTCGAATACCACTACACTCTCGTCCCACCTGTTTACGTCCGATGTGAGGAGGCCCCGCGCCACGGCGGGAATTTCGATATTAATAAACGACCGTAAGTTACTAACTTATCATCTCATATAGAGTCCCTTTATACTGAGAGTCAAGACAATGTGAATCCATTTCTGATTGGTTCCCGTATTTTAGGCCTTCACAGTGTCACAAACGGGAATAAAGATTACATTTTCACCGACTGCAAAGATTATATTCTGGAATGGACCAGGGAATTACGGGTTCGGCAAGGAACAAACGGAATGAGAGAAGGAACGGAGAAAGGAATTTGAGAATGGGCCGATCAAAGATTACGAAAAACGTTCAATTTCTATAATCTTTATTCCCGTTTGTGACTTCATGAGGGGGTGTTGTCTTGACTCTCAGTATAAAGGGACTCTAATCTCATACTGCCGTGCGAAGGAAGAACGCCGTATGAGCCATCGGACGTTGCCAAATTTCCCCTCGATAAATCACGAATTTTCGGGGAAATTTCTGAATATTTCTTTCCCGATTTTGTAGCGGATTTCGTTTGTAATTTGATCTAAAATATCTGAAAATTTCAAAGAAAAAAATGAATAATTTTCCTGGATAATACGTGTTTAATCCGGGGAAATTTGGCAACTTTAGTATGTCTATACGGCGTTTTTCCTTAGCACGGCAGTATAGACATGAGCTCGAGCTCTTATAACCGGTGCAGTTGCGGGTTCAGCAAGTTTGGAACATTGTTTTCTTCGCGGAAAAAAGAGCACAGGGTTTTTGGATGATATGGGCGTTTCTAATTAAACCACCCACTTCCACCAGTAGGATGGCTTCATTTTTCATTTGTCATCTTTCTGTATCGTTCCGTGTATAACTTTCAACAATGAGCCTGCTGGTTCCTCTAAAAGTCGATTCCTATCCGTAGGCTCAAGGGAGAACACGGAAGGAAAAAAAAAAAACAAGTGTAAGGGGTTATTCCCTAAAATTGTGGTACTGCCTCAATTTTTTGGATGATGTGGATATTTCCAACTAATTGTGGTATATAGTACTACAACTCTAGTTGGGGTGGTACCGCAACATTTGGGTTGGGTCAACAACAACAATTAGGTTACTAACGCGGATATTGCTTTACTGTATATATACCAAATTAATTGGAAATGACCATATCATCCAAAGAATTGGGGGTAGTACCACAATTTTAGGGCCCCAACACTTATTTTTCCCCCGTGTTTTCGCTTGAACCTATGGAAAGGAATCGACTTTCAGAGGGAGCAGCAGGCTCGTTATTGAAACTGATACATGAAACGATATACAAGGATGACAAACAGGAAATTAAGCAATTCTATTGGTGGAAAGTGGGTGGTTTAAATAGGTAATTAATAGAATAACTGGATTACATTTTGCAGTAAGGAACCACCATAAAAGGCTCTCCATAAAGACATCTGCATAGGGAAACTGATGGCAAGTTTTTTGTTTCTAAAAAAATGGGATAGAAATAGTGGTTCCTTATTGCAAAATGTAATCCAACTGACTGACAATATCATCATAGTGTATGTACCGTAGCATCTCCTCTTTTTGAAGGCGCTTCTTAACTTTTCGCGGTCCTGCTTCTTCAACGTCTCGTATCTATGATCGAAGACAGGGGGGGGGGGGGGGCGGAGAAGAGAGGAGGGCGAGAGGGCACTCAAACCATTATCACACAGCGCGCCGCGTCGCGGTGAGCAATTCCGAAATCGAAAAGGCAACAAAAGGCACAGCAGCGCAAGGCAACGGGAAAGCGCTGCGATACGGTATTATTATGGGATCTATGATTACATTATCCAACAGTTCAATAAGCTTGTCAAACTATTTAAGCGTTCGTGAAGGCTGGAGGGACAAGTCGAATCCCATTGTGCGGGATAAAACAATTCCTCAGCGCACCGATGTTGCCACACCAAAGGGAACCTTCCCATTTTCGGACGAACGGAGAGACCCGTGTCCTTTGTTTCGTATCATCCGAAAATGGACATGTTTCTTTTTAATTTTTCTTTGTAAATCCGGTATTAACTTTACCATTCTTTAAATCGAACAGTGATAATGGAAAATAGATGTGTAACTGACGGATTTGAGATTGTCTCTCCGATGCCGGATCCAGCAGTGGCGTGGCGTGCTTTGCGATATATCGATTGTTATACCATTTAAACCTATGGAAAAGGATCGATAGACTGGGTGTTCGCAGCGGACACCTTAATAATCGATTCTTCACCATACGTTTAAATGGCAAAATAATCGATAAATCGCAATTTATGCCACGCCACTGGGATCCATGATGACCCTTTTCAGTCACCGTGCACGCACTGTACATAACGGGCCTCTAGAAAAGTTATGAATTAAAGTACTACGCAAGTTGTTCAGTGGCGAGGTGTGAATGATCGATAATCGATTTTTTCCCATTTAAAGCTATGGTGGAGAATCGATTATTAAGGAGTACGTTGCGAACACCCTGCATGTTTATCAATCCTTTTTCATGGCAGATCAATCGATATATCTCGAAGCACGCCACGCACTGAAGTTGTTTCGAAATGCCACAAGGAAAACGAGGCGCACAGCGGAAAATCAATGAATCGGCTCAATCAGCAAAAGTTCGGTCACAGATGCTAAACTTCGAATATTGAGCTTCTAACTTAAGCACTAAATTTTTTTGGTTCAGGGAACCGAATGTTTTCGTCACAGGAACCAAATTTCGGTTAGCTCAAGCTAATTCCTTTGTTGAACAAGTTTTGAACCAGAGTTCGATTTCTGTGACCGAGACATTGGGTTACTTGCAACGGCAAAACTTCGGTGCTCAATTTGAACCGAACTTGTTTCTCCAAGCGTGTAGGACACATTTTTCTTGAAGAGAAATGAGGGGCTTGGAGAACAAGACGTTTAAGAGCATTCTTTGAAAAAAATCGAGATATTAATGATTTTAAGTAAAACTAGTCTAAATGCATATTTCGTGAAAAATTCGCTCCCAAATTCAAATTTTTCAGCATTAAAAAGTCAGTTGGATTTTTGTTTCCGCCGTCAGGACCCATGTAACTTCGAAACTTTAAACACGTATATCTCAAAATTGCAAAAACTGCACTTATGCGCCTTGCACTGAAAAAAAATTCTCGGCGTTTTCATCAAGGTCCGTTGGTACCTTTACCGTCTCACTTTTTTTACCAATTATTGGTAATTTTACCAAGATAGACTGGTAAACTTACCTAAAACCGGTATTTTTACTGTTTTTTCAGGTAAGAATACCACTTTTATTGGTAATCAATTCCCGGTAACTTTGCCATTTTATATCGGTAATTCTACCATAGTCGATAAAAAATATCGGCGTTTTTACTAAGGTCCAGTAAAATTACCGAGAGAGTTCAATAATTTTACCGAGATTTCTCGGTAACATTACCAATTCCATAAATGTTAATTTTACCAAGAAAACACTGGGATCAAACAAAACCCTGAATTCTTGGTAATTTTACCCTTTTCTTAGTAAATATACCGATATTTTTTTTCTGTGTGTCCTCCAAGCCCTTCAAGTATCATCTAACCGGGGCATTGCATCGTTTGCAAGCGCCAATTTGATCTTTCAACGCTGCAAAGGAGACTTTTTCCGTTGTGCAATGCTTGTAAAGCCGATCCTGAGAGCTATTATTCCGGCTGTCAAACTCGGTTTGAGGTTTGTCCCAGCGCCGCCATTCATAAGGTAAAAACCGTCCGTTTATAGTGAAAAATGAATGTTTTCGGAATCCAAGGCGGCAATGAGGGTTCGAAGCCCGGTTTGGTAATATTCAGATCACTTGTAAATTTCCTCCCGCTTTCATACTTCAGTGAGTTCTGACAGCTAGCCACTCGGCGAACCCGGCGCTTCTCCCTGTCCCTGTCTGCAGGGGTGCCATTCTCATGTCCCTCAGCCGGAGATCTTTGAGGTATGGTAAACAAATCAATTGGACGTATTTCTGTCAAACGGAACTATGTGCGTTATGACGTGAGCCCTGTTATTCATGTATCCTTATGGGTCTCAGGGCTCATGTCTTAATGCACATAGTTCCGTTTGATAGAAATACGTCCAATTGATATGATACACGCGACAAATTGAATTGTTAGCGCTCTTGCGTCGATAAGCAGATGATATTTCATGGCTAAACTCTCAAACCACGTATCTAGGTTGCGACGTTGCAGACTTCCTGCCATACTTTATTTTCAAACGGAGAACTGTTCACCGTCAATTCTCTAAAACCCCCTTGAATGTTCTTCTCTGTGCGAGAAAAATTCTGTGAAAACTTCAAGAGAAAATGTTCAAGTCCGATTCTGACGGCTTGCGCCTGATTTTAAAGAGTTTGCGAATTTTCAACGTAAAGATTATGTCAATGTAACCCAAAGTATAACTAACTGAAAAATATCAACCGAACATTTCGGTTAATTTGTGTGCTACTTCCCATATTAACAAAAATAGAGAACCCGTTTTCACGAAGACTCGGTAAAACAAAATTGCACACTTGACCCCGAAATGGATATCGTCAGTTTATTGATTCTCCTTGTAACCTCCTCCACGTGACCAAAAGGAGGAAAAAAAAAACCCGCACACACACAAACATAATGTTGGTTACTTTGGAAGTATGCATTTTTCGCACAAAATCTGGGATTTTCCACACAAAGATCATGATTGACGTTCCGCACAAAATATTTCCCGCGCAAGTTACATGAAGTCACACAAGGTTCCTTGCCATCACATGATGAAAAAAACTTACGGTGTTATCTTTTACAAAAAATGTAGCGATCCTCGATGAACAATAGGTCAGTAAAATGTTTCCTCCTAATTCTTCAAAATTTTTTCGGGTGTAGATTAAGAAAAACCAATTATCTGCGCGATGTTTTCAAGTCGTGCCATAAATAACATTTCTCCGACTGCTTTTGTGCGGAAATGTCAATCCAGGTTTTTGTGCGGGAATGTCAAAATCGGAAATTTCGTTCAGAAACGTCAACCCACCGTTACTTTTTCCTACCGCGCATCGTTAAATTTTTCACCCTGTTCTTGATGACCATTAGCAAGAGACTGGCTCTAATGATGAAGGTAAGTCATTGGAGACGAGTGGGTTGCGTCTGCTGAACGGAAGGCGCGGAGGAGGCGCGAGGGTGGTGAACAAAGAGCGCGACAGGCGAAGAGGGATGTTGCATGATTTCGTGACACAAGTCAAAATGCAGATGAGAAAATGGTCCCGGCTAATGGTCGCAGTAATTGATAAGTGTCTGAAGGGACTTTGGAGAAAATTACGTTATTAACGTAGACGAGAGGAAGAGAGAGCGACGTGGGGGCGAGATCGCAAAAAACAAGGGTCGAGTGGCGAGAGCCCCTCTTGGCGGGGATGAATCTTTATTAAGAGCTCTGTTTATAAAAACAGCCCCAGCTCACAAGTCGCTCCGGGTCGGGGCGGGGGGTTGATAGCTGCCGTGCTAATGAAAAACGCCGTATGAGCCTTCAGACGTTGCCAATTTTCCTTCGATAAAACCCAAAATTACTGGGAAATTTTTGAATATTTTTACCCAACATTTTCAGACAATTTTGTACGCAATTTAATCTACAATATTCGAAAATTTCAAGGAAAAATGTGCATGAACGTCATCTAAAATACGTATTTTATTGAGGGAAATTTGGCAACTCTCGAATGTTCATACGGCGTTTTTCCTTAGCACGGTAGGATAGGAGTCGAGTCTCTAATGGTGGCTAATACCCAGTGGGCATTGCTGGTAAATGATACTCACTCTTTGATAATACGCTTACATGTTGCATCTACTTGCTCCCCGCGAGCTAGCATGTGTAAGGGAAAGTCTCCGAAAGTGTGACAAAAGCCTTTTTGTCTCATGTCTCATACTTTTTCCCTCTTGTCAGCCTAGATGGTCCTCTAATCACAGTCTCATTATTTTGCTCTCGAGCTGGATTTTTGAGAGCATGCGGCGAACCGAATTCGTGATGTGTGGTGCTTGGAAATAGAAGGAATAAAATCGGTCAAAAGTCGGGATGGTTCTTGATTTTTTTTCTCTTTATTAAATATGTTCATCAAATTTTTTTATTCATTCTTTTATACAAAATTGTCTGTTATTTTTTTCCAGTGTAACCCTAGAATGCCCAAGCCGGGTCGAACTGACCCAAGGATGGTTGAAAACACGTACTCCGTGGGTTTCATAGGGCCGGCACATCTGAACTTAAGATGTAGGACTAAAAATACATCTTAAAAAAAGAATAAGACATTACATTAGAAAAAAGAGAAAAAAAAATCGAATATGTGTATCAACACAGCCGAAGATAGGAGAGAAGGTTTTGGGTCTGGTTTTTTTTCAAATCTTTTCTCCCCAACCAAAGCGACAGTTCATTGGCAGTCTAGAGCAAGACATCGCGAGCTCACGCCTCACGCCACTGCGCCTTCAATTTTGCAGATACAACACGGACATCCATCAAGCACGAATAGTTGTATCTCTGCGCCGTAATCAGCGCGCGTGTCCTTTTCCTTGTGTTCCATTTCCATGTTGTGTTGGTTCCATTTGTCTTGTTTGTAGGGGTGCTTTAAGAGCATACGTCGGCAAAACAGCCGAAGATAAGAGATGTAATCAGGCCCTGTTTTTTACCTTTTCTCCTGAATCTAAGCGACACCTCATTGACAGCATAGAGCGGAGCATTGTGAGTTCACGCATGGCGCCTTCAATTTTGCAGATACAACACGCATATCCATTACGGACGAATAGTCTGTTGTATCTCTGCGCCGTCATCAAAGCAAGTCCTTTCTTTCAATCTATTTCCAAGTTGTGTTGGCTCCGTTTGTCTTATTTGTGGCAGAGCTTAAAGGGCTAACGCAGACAAAGTTTGGATTAGATTTGTTGCCCAAACTAGGTATCGGGTAAAGAAAAATTGGACAAAGTGTCTAGCTACCATTCTGGCTGTTTTTTAGAAAAACAGATAGTGATAACGAGAAAGAACACTAAGAAATGGCCCAAACTATACGTCACAAGGTGGTGAAATGGCGCTGCATGGGCCCACTTCAGAGATCCATATGACCTAAACTTCGGGTCCCAAGCACGAGGTTTTTTCTCCGTGTACACTAAATAAATCTCGTCCGATCTCATCTTCAGCGTAGGAACAGAATATTAACAATATACGCTCAGTACGAATTCAAAATCCCGAATCATCCTGTATATCGAGCCTTCCAGGTGAGCAGGATTCGAGGAGTCGGCGGTCTCGGAGATATGACACAAAGGTGAGGGAAAGTTCCGAGCGACCAAGGTGGAACGGATGTGACGGAGGAGGGGTGAGACCCGGGCCGCACCGTTCGAGGGCCGAAAAGTTAAGGACTTGGCGCGAGTTTGACGGGGATATAGTTCCGGAGAGCCGCGAGGGGGCGGGGGGCGGGGGCGGAAAAATAAGCTGAGAACGAGGATTTTCATATGCCTGCTCGAGGAGCGCGAGCGATGTAAGTCGGGATATCGGGAGCGCAACTCCCGCATTCAAATTCATAAATCTCGGTATCGCGGTTTCCTCGGAAAGTTTGACAATTGTATAAAGAATATAACTTTTACATTGGCGTGTCAAAGTTTTTCCGGGGGGGCCGGGTCCCCTCCCCCTTATCTTGGCGAGCGTTTAAAGACACCGGCAAGTTTGGCGAGCATCGAGCGGAGGTTAATCAATTCACAAAAAAATCTAAGTCATATCCGTGGTTGCCGGTTCCCCCGGTCGGCTGCTATTGGTCGGGACAATGCGAAAAGCGGGATTTTCGGACACGATCTGGTGAGCTTCGCCATATTTCCATAGCGTCCTCTCCATCCACTCGGGTACTCGTCTTTTCGCTCCACTCGCTGGCTCTTTTCTTTGTTTTGCATATAATTTGTTTTCTGTCTTCGGAATCGGGCGCTTGTTCGTGCTACTTTTCGGGGAACTTGCTTCGGTTGGTGTTTGTGTTTTGACGAGAGGGAACCCGGCTCTCGCGAGCACTTTCATCATACCGACGCCACCGCGTATGCAGCGACCCCCTCTTCCCGAAATCCCTTCCAGTACAGAGTGTTCCAAAAGCCCCCCCCCCCCGTATTTACTGTATAATCACTGTCCTCCTATTGTGGGGAGGGAGGACAGTGCTTATACTATATTAAAGTACCCTTTCTAGGGGTTGCCCTATATAATAAGGATATCAAAAATTTACGCGATTTTTTAAAAACAAAATAAAATATGAAATTAAAGATGATATTTAAGATGAAAGATGAGGGTGGGGAAATCATTTTGACACCCTCTAGAGGATGGTCTCCTTTAAGATAGAAACATTCCCAAAGTTTCGTTTTTTTTTTTTTTTTTTTTTTTTTTTTTTTTTTTTATTATTATCTCGAAGGGTTATCGAAGGTAAGAGGGGGAGGCGGGACTTTTGGAATACTCTATGGAGGGAACCAAGCAGAGATAATATTTGTATATTTTAGAGACCTCCCAATCTAACAATCTAAGCGATGTAATCAAGTGATGCAAAAGTGAAGCTCGGAAGTTGCAACACTATTTTTGCCTGATGATGATATATACGCGGCTTGTCAAGTCAAAAATCACATAAAATTCGCCTATTGATGACTGATGAGAGTCGTCGTGAGTACTTTAGTGGGCAAGTTTTTGTATATTCAGTTTGGATTACTTATAAAATTGCGTAACTTTTTTGTCACTAGTTAATAAGGTGGTGAAATGGTGCTGGGTCTACACCATTTCGCGGGGAAAACAAAGCCAAAAATTTCCGAAAATTCCTATTAGAGTCAAAAAGTTTTGAGCTCTAATTTAAGCTCAGTCTTAGCTCAGCCGTGAAATGGTGTGGACCCATGCAGCGCCATTTCACCACCTTATGACCTATAGTTTGGGCCATTTCTTAGTGTTTTTTCCCGTTATCACTATCTGTTTTTTTGAAAAACAGTCAGAATGGTAGCTAGACACTTTGTCCAATTTTTCTTTACCCGATACCTAGTTTGGGCAATAAATCTAATCCAAACTTTGTCTGCGTTAGCCCTTTAAGCTCCGCTACAAATAAGACAAACGGAGCCAACACAACTTGGAAATAGAGTGAAAGAAAGGACTTGCTTTAATGACGGCGCAGAGATACAACTATTCGTCCGTGATGGATATGCGTGTTGTATCTGCAAAATTGAAGGCGCGATGCGTGAACTCACAATGCTTCGCTCTATGCTGTCAATGAGGTGTCGCTTGGATTCAGGAGAAAAGGTAAAAAACAGGGCCTGATTACATCTCATATCTTCGGTTGTTTTGCTGACGTATGCTCCTAAAGCACCCCTACAAACAAGACAAATGGAACCAACACAACATGGAAATGGAGCACACGGAAAATGACACGCGCGCTGATTACGGCGCAGAGATACAACTATTCGTTCTTGATGGATGTCCGTGTTGTATCTGCAAAATTGAAGGCGCTGTGGAGTATTTTTAGTCCTACATCTTAAGTTCAGATGCGCCGGCCCTATGGAACCCATGGAGTACGTGTTCTCAACCATCTTTGGGTCAGTTTGACCCGGCTTGGGCATTCTAGGGTTACGCTGGAAAAAAAAGAAAAAAAAAAAAAAACACATTGGATCTAGAGTCCAAATTCTTAAAAACATCGACAAGAAGAAGTAATCTTGATTCAATCAGAATCTAGTTTAAATCAAGAACCAAGCCTCTTAATATCAGCGGATTTCGTTTTGATTCAAGCAAAAACCCGATTGAATCAAGAGTATTTTTTCTTGTCAATGTTTTCAAGAGTCTGGACTCTAGATCCAATGTGTTTTTCTTTCCAGTGTACACTCACTTATTTAGCGAAATCTCAGCACCTATACCAATGCTTGTAATTTGACTAGGTAAACTATTGGTTCGTACATCATTGCACAAAAATCTATTTGATGAACTTTATCGGACCGCGAAATCTGGTAATTTGTCTAGCCACCGCCAGAATTTTTTATAAACTTAAAAAAGTAGACTCCACCCGACACAAGGACTACTCTTATTGCGTGGATTATCTTTCTTTTATGTTCTGTGTATTTAAACGAGATTATATTACCACCTATTTCACCTGTTTAAATTTTACTTTAATTGAAATCCCTGTCTCTGTCAATAAATTTAAAGTATTGCAATGTTGCAATTAGGAATGCGGATTTTTCGACCTCAGCCATCGATGGAGCAGCGGAGTGCGGCATGTTGCAACGAAGGAGACAGGTCAAGACTGCCTCAAGACTGCCGTGCTAAGGAAAAACGCCGTATGAACCTTCAGGCGCTGCCAAATTTCCTTTGATAAATCACGAATTTTCCGGTAAACGTATGAATATTTTTCTTCCAATTTTTCAAATAATGTTGTTCGCAATACCGCCTAAAGTTTCTGAAGATTTCAACGAAAAATATTCATAACTTACCTCAAAAATAAAAAATTATGGAAGGAAATTTGGCAACTCTCGAATGTTTATACGGCGTTCTTCCTCAGCACGGCAGAAGAGGACGCAAAGCGCTCTCTGGGTGTCGAAGCGCGAAGTGAGAGGGGTTGGACCCTATGCTCTACTTATCCTTTCGGCGGAACGTGCTCCGGTGGAAATAACCAGCAAATCGAACGGGAACACTGGTAAAGGCGTATTAAGTCGACTCACGAATCGCCTTATTATGAATGAAACAATCAGTATTTGTCTTGTTCGCCGTGCCAGGGGCGCTCAGTGTCAGTCGGTATTATCATAGTAATAAGCTAGCGGATTAGAAGCGGACAGGCGTCCAGCCTTGTGCCCCATCCCCTCCCCCTCCCTCGTCCCACGCGCCCCGACCCTCCTCGATTGCTGTATCCCTGACAGGGTCTGGGCAGGGCCCAGGACAGCGGCTCGTCGACCGTGAGAATGGAGAATTCACTAGGTCCTGAAATTTTGAAGCGACGTATCATTTAAGGAGCTTGGAGGACAAGGCGCATAAGTGCACACCGAAAAAAAGGATGCTGATTCAACATTGTGGATGTAAAATAGTGTGCAGTAACTCACAACACGCTGAATTCATCGCTAGAGCAGATACTTTAGCAATGTCAAAATGTAAAACTAACTGCTGTGGCGGTTAATTCAGCGTTATGTAAGTTGTCGCACACTATTTTACATTCAAAATGTGAAATCAGCACCCTTTTATTTCGGTGCAGTTTTTGAAAAAATTGGGATATTGAACATTTCAAGTAAAACTAGTCTTAATGCAAATTCTGTGAGGAATTCGCTCCCCAATTCAAATTTTTAAGTATTGAAAGAGTCAGTTTGAACTTTTTTCGGCCATAAGTGTCCATGTAATTTCTATAATTCAAACGCGCATTTCTCGAAATAGCAAAAACTCCACTCATGCGCCTTTTGCTTAAAGCCCCTCATTTACTTTCAAAGTCATGCACAAAAAAAACAGCGGTTAAGCTACAACACCACAGTGTTGTCATATACGCTTTTGTGAAACAACAACTAAGAAACTCGTGTTTTGGAAATAATTGAGTCCTGTCGAAAAATCTAAGTTCAGAAAAAATATTTTGATTGTGAAGATAGACGTCAAAGTGTGTCCTTCATATTGCGTCGTGTGGAGGAATAACATACTTCAGACCTTCTTTCCTCGGTTCAAGCTTGATGCGACTTGGTACATTTTTGTGAAAGTCGGTCCTTGTAAGACGGTTTTGAAGACTTGTGTTGTTTGAGCAGGAATTGGGATTTCTAAATATTATACGAATGTACTCCTACTCGATGTTTGGTAGGGCCAAAACGAGGCCAAAATACTGAGGTGCTATGATGGTTATGTCGTTGTTCCAGTAAAACGTCCCTCATTTTTGGATTCCTAGAGTCATAATGTTGCATTTTGAGCAGTTGTATAACCTGGAAACGCTGAAATACTAAGTAATAATAAATACATTTTGAGTCATTCCGTCCATTGATCTGAAATGTGACATGAACATCTCCTTAAATCAAATCCACATTTTTCTCGTCCATGATAGACGTATCCAAAGTTCCGAGTGCAAGTTTCAACAATCACTCCTATGAACACTCCTGTAAACAGGAAAGCGCACGTTAATAGTCCATGCATCGATTAATCGAAGCCCTTAATGCGTAGAGATGTTGGTTATATTTCATCTGGATAAGGGTGGCAATAAGTGATGAATATGAGGAAGGAAGAAACGCCTGAAAGGGGAAAACAAGACAAAAAGTGTTGCGTGGCATGCTGTAGGTGTGCATGGAGTGGAAATTTTATTATTCCCTAAGTTGGCACAATAGAATTCGAGGCTGCCAACAAAATTAAGTAGGCGGGAATTCAAGGAGAGAGTGTGGAGTGAATGTTTTTAACGCTTTCACGATACTTGGTGCATAATATATTAGGTGTGGGATTCTGGCAAAGACAACTTGAACAATGCTTTTTCATATTTTCATTTTTTCTTCTATCCAGGAGGGCTTCATTTCTTTCGCGTTGCCAGTGTATTTGCCGTTTTCCCTTTCGTTCAATACTTGTTTCACATATATTCACGGCAGTAAAATTTAAATGCACTGAAATCGCAAACGAAATAAGAATTTGATCAACGTGGTGAGATTTTATTAAGGAAAACAAAAAAAAAAAAAAAACAATTGACTCTTTTTTAAATAAACTGGCGTTATTATAATGTCTCAGAGGATTCAAACTTAAACAACATATATATGTAAGTAGTCAACAACTTACTTATCGCACTCACTATACTCAGTATAAGTAAGAATATTCAAGAATACTGCTGGAGTCTTTCAGTGGGAATGCAAAAGCTTCAGAAGAGAATCGTATGAATGTTTCACGTATGCTCCCTTCTCAACTTATGATCAAAACCATTATCTTCCAATCAAAAGTGCGTATTTCAACTTTCGGTGTGAAAAAATCGCCTCGAGGGAGGCTGGGGGTAGTTATAGGGGGATTAATATGATTTATCATCGCGGCGGAAAGAGCACATAAAGGGGCGAACGCCGATCGACATCCAGACCGAGGAAATATATTTATTGGTGGATTATTTGTTTCTTCTTTGTTTCGACAACTGCGGGTGTAAATTAAAACCGCAAACCCCCCCCCCCAAAAAAAAAAAAAAAAAAAAAACTTTCAGATTTTAAGGGGTGAGGAATCCGGCCAAAGTCTTAGTGAACCAAATTTTCTCGTTACTTCTAAATGAAAATGAAAAAGCATACTTCACTGTACACAGATTATAGGCCCCATCATAAATGAGTAATGCAACAGCTACGACTTGTATGATGCTGTGCTAAGGAAGACCGCCGTATGAACTTTCGAGAGTTGCCAAATTTCCCTCGATAAAATATTTATTCTTGAGGAAATTTATGAATATTTTTCTTTGACATTTTCAGGAGTTTTCGATGAAATTGCGAACAAAATTATCTGAAAAATTGGAGGGAAGATATTTTTAAGTTTACCCGCGGAAATTCGTGATTCATAGAAGGAAATTTGGCAACCTGAAGGTTCATACGGCGCTTTTCCGCCTTAGCACGGCAGTATGTATGTGAAGCCCTTGCAAAAGAGCGCCGACTCGACGAATTTTTCGAGATCCTGTCTCAGCTATTCAGATGAGCTACTAAGTACGAGTTACCATATAGTTAAAATTTTGGGGAAGAATCTTTTCCACAGCTACACCTTTAGTAAATTCCGGGAGGTTCCACTAATATTTTCCTTTTGAAGGCGCGTCCAAAATATACTTCCCGGTCCTATTTTTTTCTCCCTTAAAGTTACTTATACAGCCCCTGGAATATAGGAGAGTATCAAACATACATACTTATATTACACTGAAAAAAAAGATTGGTAGAATTTAACATTCCTTAACGCGGTATTTCACAGAGGGTGAATTAAAAGTCGATTCTGCCAGAGGAATGGTTACCTGTACCGGTATATAGTATCGTTTACCTTTCTTCCGGTGGAATTGACACTGAATTGACGCTGTATGAAATACAGCGTGAAGGAATGGTAAATTCTACCAATTTTTTTTCAGTGTACGTTCGGACAGTGTGTTTAAGCGTTAAGATCCTCCTTTGGAGTTCTTTCACCTCCGCGTTTTCGTTTTGTCTTGGTTAGGAGGATCGATACGAGTGATCGGTGACAGAAACCGAGAAAAACAAATACCCAAATGACAAGGATTCTTCGTCATTTCATTCCCGTTGACAAAATGTCACAACTGTTAACATAGGACAAAACACACACACGCACACATAAAGATCACTCCTCTTACTGACATGGTAGCCAACCAGTGCAAGAAAAAACGCATGCCTTGAAACATATTTTCTCTTACCAATATTGTTCATGAAAAGTCAAGCCGAGGGTATACTGAAAGGAAATAGGCATAATTAACACGGAGGGACTGGATATAGAATAAGGGCCAAGAAGATAATTAATTCTACCGCAAGATTGTTATACGAGGTATATTGATGGCTAAAGCCGAAAACTATATCTTGCCAATCGTGATGTAATTGCGTTTCATCGCACATATTCGACTTTTTTTTTTTTAAAGAAAAAAAAAACGAACTTACCTGCAGTTTTTCATTAAATTTTTATGGGACTTTTTCGCGTTTGTCCTATCAATTTCATGGGAAATTGACAAATTGTGGAAAATTCATCCTAATTTAAAAAAAATTAGGATGAATTCCTTTTAAAAAATTTAATTTTTAAAATTGATCCTAGGAAGGACTAAAAATAACTTTCCTTTCAATTTTAAGCGATTTTTTTCGATAAATAATGAAAAATCACCAAAAATGTTCATAGAAATTAATTTTTAGAAAATAATTAGTCCTTCCTCCCTAAAAATAAAGCGGGAGTGGAGACATACAACGTCGTAATCTGAGATACGCGTTTTTCTACATTGGCCATAACTTCTGTCCCTGGGTGTTGACACGTTTTGTTTCTTAGTTTGGCAACATTGTTGCATTCTAACTATCTTGCTTTCCTTGCGTTAAGTACTCCGAAACATGTTGACGAAAACAAATTTATTTTAGAGTCATCCGAAGGTAGTCGGCATCCTTTTTGAAAGAAATGAGATTCGCCAAATATGTGGACTTGGGCTTGTTGCCCCTATATCTCTCTCTTGACTTGAATTCAAGTATAGATGTCGGTCTCGGCATATCTTTTTTCAATATTTGTCCTCGAAACGGTGTGGCATATAGATATCTAGTGCACAAGTGTCATGCAGCGCGTGTGCTTCTTAGATATTGTTGCATTTAAGTATTGAAATTATGGGATTTTTTAGATAGGTGACGAATCTAAATCCAGTTGCCCTAAAAGAAATGAACTTTAAAAACCAATTGTTGCAAGCTCTTTAAAAACGCTCTTACGTCAAGGGAACGACACATTTATCTCTGATTTTAAAAGTAACTGTTTAAAAAGGTGAATAATATTCAATTGGAAAATAGGTATGAAATCAGTTGTAGGATAATCCTGGTTTCACATTCTAAAAAGCTGCACAAAAATTCTGCATAACGCCTTCAACTTGAAGAATACCCATTAAGCTTGGGAACTACTCAACAGAAATCAGATAAAGACGCTCACCTTATGCAAAGACCAAGAAACATCTATTTAGTAAAGGGATGACAGGCGCAGGCGTGGCGCACCATGTAAAAGATATCATTATACCCTCCATCACGTTTAATCAACCGCTTCGAAGCGGCGCACAGACGTAAATGAAATTGGAGTCGCGGTGTTTTCCTAATATTATATGTATCAGTGTAATGACGGTCAGACTTCCAAACCACGTATCTCTGTTTGCGACAGTTGCAGCTACCGGAAAATTGGTAAATTCTACCATTAGAGTGCCACCATCGTGATTCTAGTAATAGACGAGTCAGGATAATGCCTGCAACTATTATGCTTTTTGTGATCGGCGTTCAAAACACGGATTGATATCAACGATTTTCGAACTAACTCAAAATTGGACTACATTTTGCGATGAAGGGGCCTAATATTATAGGCTCATTTTAAAAACAACGCATTATGCGCTATCAATATTCCGGTGCCTTTGAACAAATGCCATTTCTCAATTACATCTTCCTTTACCTTCCTACATCTTTCAGATCTTGTTTTTTTTATTCCTCCTGGATTTTCTGTTTTCTCTCTTCCCATTCATTAATTTCTGATTCCTTCTCTTTTTTATTCTATTTTTTTAATCTTCCTCCTCCTCTTTTTCTTTTTATAGATCTTCTCCCCCTTTACTTTTTTCCTATTTTCTTTCATTTTTTCTTATTTCTCTTTTTCTCCCTCTTCCTCTTCATATTCTATTCCCTTTTTGTCCTATTTTCTCCTTCTTTTTCCTTTGGCTCCTTCTACCTCCTCCTCTATCTCCTCTTGTTTCTGTCTGTATTTTTTTCTTCTTCCTATGCTCTCTATTTTTCTGTCTCTACTTCCTTTCCTTACTCTTCATCTCCTCGTCGGTCTCCTTTTTTCCCTCTTCTTCTGTCATTTTCTTTTCCTCTCATTTCTATTTTTTATTATCTTCCTCTTCTTCTCCATGTCCTTCCTTCCCCTCTCCCTTTTCGATATTTTTCCCGTGCAGATAGAGGCTTAAATGTGTGAGCCAGAGATAATATTCTCTTACTGCAAATTTCAGTCCAGTTATAGTCTTTTTACTTTTTTATTGTTGTTTGAATCTTCCCATCCAGATTGGATTTACACTGGCCAACTGTGTTGCGGGTTGCGGGTGTTGGCGCTTGGGTCGGTAATCAATAGGAGTGAATCAGAAGGGTCGCTGCGATGTAAATGATGTGCAGTGCGCCTTACCACCGTGCACCCACAATTCACGCGGCTGACAAGTTAATTTAGGCTAATGAAAAACTTCCTGCCAACACATCTTCCGATTTTCATAGCAACTCCGAGTGTCAACCGGTAATTACACGATCCAGGATCCAGCTACACTCCATTGTTGCCTCGCCTAGGAAGAACAACATATCCATGTCTAAAGTCGAAAATTACTTATCTCCGATTGCGATGTTACAAGCAAAGAGAATATATTTTAAAGACCCTGCACTATCAATCTAAACAATATCTAAACAATAATCTAAACAATCTATCAAAATTATAAATGCTCTGCCCTGGAACATCAAACAACAACTCCGCATGGTGACGTAAACAAATTCTTCAATTTACTTCAAAATCTCCTCTTAACTAAGGCATTTTATAATATAAACGAAAGTCTGACTTCAGCTGTTGAATAACATTCTACCAACCATCACTTAATTTAACATTTTACAATTATAATTTATATTTTTAATTATTGTATATTGTAATTCCTAGTGTTTTTTAACTTGTGCCATAGCTCCAATAATGGGGCTTTCATGTACGTAAATATAATACATAAATAAATAAACAATATCTTAATGATGATGAATACGCAACTTGTTTAACAAATAAAATGAAATAGATTTTGCCCAATGATGACTGATGAATGTCGGGGTGCATTTTACTAGGCGAGTTCTTGAAAATTAGGTTTCAATTGCTGAACCAATCGCTCAACTCTTTAGTCATCAGCATCAGCCATCATGAAGCAAATCTAAGTGTTGACTTCCGAAAGTGACTTTTGCACTGTGTTACCAAAGAGAGCAGTTAATATGCAAAAATGAAATTTTAGAAAATGAAACTTCTAACGCCTATGCGGCAAATTTTATTGTGTAAATAAAAATAATGTTGGGTTACTGTGTAAAAATGTTGTATTGTGTAAATTGTTTTTTTGTGTTTCGTTCTTCGTGAAATAGTCAATAATCATCCATGAGCCTCTCAAAAATTGTTCAAATGATTAAAAAGCGACGGATTATAAGGACCTTTTTTTATTTTATGTTGCCAAAGATAATAAGTTATATTTTCTACATGCATCCGTGGTGACATTTTGAGCTTATACAACACATTTTGAGGTTAAAAATTGTAAGAAAACGAATATCGGAAGAACGTGTATTTACTGTAGTTTTGTCTGATTCGACGTCGATGTTTGCGCATTTCATGATTTTTTACAGATCTCCCTTTGACATAAATGAGAGAAAACTGTGTTAGTTGAATCAGTCCTCTTAAACTAAATTTAAGGCAATTTTGAAAGTTCTCAATTTCGAAAATGTGGGCGGGTTGCTCCCTTTGGTAACACGGTAGTCCAGAAGAGACACCAGTGAGGGGTCTCCAAAGTATACTGTCTCTTGTCGTTGCATATTCTTTAACAACCAGGATATTAATTCTGATGTCGAGGCGTGCATTCGATTATCGACATTTCCCCATTTGAAGTTACGGTAAAGAATCGATAACTAAGGGGTTCATTGCGAACACCCTGTTTATCGATCCTTTTTCATAGGTTTAAACGGCAGGTCACAATCAATATATCGCAATGCACGCCACTGGATATTGATTCAACGTACTGATTTTTCTCGGGTTGGGCAACATTGTGGCTCATTGCAAGAGCGTGGCATTCGTGGCGCCAAATTAAATGTACTTACAATTAAACCTAGCAAACAAACAATCGACCGAGGAGAATTAAAATTAGACCGTCTCCTCTCCCAGTTCGGAACGCGGATTGAGTGAGAAAGGGGGAAATGGGATAAAAAACCCGCAAAAAAAAAAAAAAAAAAAAAAAAAAAAAACTGCGAGGCCTCGCGACGACGGACAGGAGCGCCCGATCGCGAGCTTGCCCTCTGACCCTGCAGACTTCGCGGAGGGGCAACTGCGGTTCATGCTCAATTCGGCACGACAACTTCACGGCGCACGATTTACACGGACACGCCCTTTCCAAACCAAATTCTCAATCTTTATCTACAGAAACGAAAAAAAGTAATGATGACACTCAAAATAATGCCTGGAACTCTATCGATAGCTTTTGGAGAACGACTCGACACTGGAAAAAAAAAAAAAAAAAACACATTGGATCTAGAGTCCAGAATCTTGAAAACATTGACAAGAAAAAATACTCGTGATTCAATCAGATTTTTGCATAAATCAAAAGGAAATCCGCTCAAATTAAGAGGCTTGGTTCTTTATTTAAGCAAAAATCCGATTGGATCAAGCGTACATTTTCTTGTCGATGTTTTTAAGAGGCTGGACTCTAGATCCAATGTGTTTTTTTTTTTTTTTTTTTCCCAGTGGATAGTCAATGGATCAATGAGCAACTGTGGGCAGATTGTTGAAATTTATAGACAAAGCTCTAGACAAAGGAGACGAAAGGGATATGGAGGGATCCTATGGGTGGAAGCGGGTGGTTGCAATGGACAAAGGAGATAAGTAACAGTTTAACTAGCGGCAACCCATGAAAGACCCTAGGTAGTCCATCATTTATCCCCTTAGTCTATAGGAAACACCCATTTCAACCAATAGGATCGCTCCGCACACCCTATGTCTTGTTTGTTGACCGCTTCGTCTATGAATTTCAACAATCAGCCGGCAGGGCAAGTTCTGAACTAGAGATTAGGATTTCGTGTTTTTTTCTCAGAGATTTGAAGTTTGAGTTTGCACAAATTTTGCCTGGTTTTAGGATGTTTGTGCATTAGGATAGGGTTACAGAGTTAGCGAAAGGAAAATAAAATATTTTATTATTCAAAATATAATCTCTTTAATTGAGTGGTTCACACAACAAGAAGTTCGGATATCCAATCCTGAACAAGATATTGATAAATGTGTTTAACACAAATAAATGGATTAGAGCGCCTTCAATTTCCATTGATACTTGCCGCTTTGCCTCGCAGTTACACTGAAAAAAAAGTAGTTAGCGTTGAGAACTAATTTGGTAAGTTCTCGCCAAGTAGAATCAAAATTAGGCTTCAGAACTAATTTATTGTACTGAAGCACCAATCAATTCGCTTCATACGCTGACTTGACTTTACTAGAGCGCGAACCAGAATTGGAAAACAGCACTAGCTGTAAAATTAGCGCTGTGGTAAGACAAATTCACCTTCGGGTCAAACTAATTCGCCCTCAACACTAACTGCCACAATGTCCGTTACATTTATTTAGTTTCGAAAAAGTGGCGTCGGTACAGCAGCCTCAATCGCGTCAGCTCTTGAAAATCAATTAAAATGTGAAATTTCGGGCTCGTTTGACAATGTAAATACTCCCGGTATGATTTATAGTGTCCTCTCTTTCTTGAAAACGTTCGAAAGCAACATAAATAAACCTGTTAAGGTTAGAAATCGTCTGTTCGATTCAAAACGTAAACAAGCATGATATTCGTTGGAGTCGTCAATCTTCTGTATTAAATTGCGATTGAAGCGTTCCGCGTTCAGTTTATATTTTACGAAAACCTGTGAACTTACTGCTTACTTCTATAGTTCGTGTTCTCCCGTAATTTCAAAAGAATATCTCAAGTGTTCGGACGAGATATGTTTATTCAGTGTGAACATTCGCTACCGTTTCATGTGTGAGTGTGTGTCTCTCTAAAGGATAATTCTGTCTACTTGCACATACCTATGGGATATTCCTTTCCTCTGTCGTTCATTTGGAACCGGTCAGTTGATTTTTACCTCTCATCTTTTAAGAAATCTTCTTTTCCTGAAAGTATTGTCCAGTTATCATTCGCTAAGCCGTTTTCTCCTCTCTCAGTTTTGAGGTTAGGTTGACGACCCAACCCTACCGAATGCGAATTAGAGTAGCGGAATTAGTTTCCAGCACTAATAGTGGTTAGTGTACAGAAACCAAAAATCATGTGTGTCCAAATCACACAATTTGAGTTAGTGTATAAAAACCATTTTTAGTCATCTGACGCTAACTCATTTTTTTCAGTGTAGTTTAGTTGCCGATTCGAACCAAACCTAACTAACAATAAGATCGATGTTTTCATCACGTACACGCGCAAGAATGCCAGCTGACACCATGAATGCGGGGAAAGATAAGTTTATTTAAATTCCAAGTGTAATATAATCGGTGCCTTCTATTTTGTTTCGTCATTTCTAAATTTTTATATTTTTCTATTCAACATTCATGGATAGCAAATTTCTGGCGTGTGCTGATTGCCTGCGACATTTTTCATTTTAATACAAAATAATGTAAGTCGAAAAGCCTCTGAATCATTAGTAATTTTTTCCTAAACAAAATTGAACCACCAGGATTTATATCAAATCACTCAGAACATATTATTTAGATCAAATATCAAGTATAAAAAATACGGCAAGGTATACAGTTTGATATCACGTATTCGATTTTTTATATTTTTTCCTGCGTCTGGTAAACCGACTCATGACGGAAACCTGTTGCTAAAATTGAACTCTGCCCCGTGAGATGTCGTTGTGACCAGGTTCCACTACACGCACATGAGTTCGGTTTTTCTTCTTATTTTACTTCGATCCACTTTATTTGATGAGGGATTGGTTTTCAAATTCATATCATTTGCCACCCAAAAAGTATTGAATGCAGTCCATGCGGTCCCTTTTTATGACATTCCTGCAGCTCGTAGTGGCAACTTCAAGCAGAGCGTTTTCTTTCATTACCATCACACAGTGGAACGACGACTTAATGGAAGATTTTGGACACACTTTAGAAACTTTAAACTCGCCTATTTTCATTGATAAAAAAACACAACGATTAAGAAGTGTTTGCATTGGTTACCTTGTGAAATTGCCTTCAAGGTGCACCCCTTAAAAAATGTGATGAACTAACATCGAATGGGTCACCAAACCATGAACGAATTTTGACTAGCAAATACAATATTCTAGAGGCAAATGACGCGTAGAACACGATGCGCATATCAACAACGCGGAAGAGTAACTCCGAAATCAAGAAATACGCAGTTCAAAAGACGCAACTTTTTCGCAAATTTTAAAAGCCCCGGTTTCGCGCCGAACCGAATCCGGCACCAATCAGAAGGGAGCACGGGTTTCCACGACTTCTGTCAAATGACTTTCTACTCCTCGTATAAGAAAACTATGGAAAAGTCGAAACTATACCTTCAGAATCGAAGAATCGAATCAAATTCATGGTATTTGTAGTTAACGACCGCCAATTCCGCATTGAAATACTTATTATTTTAACAAGCATCAGAGAAAATGAGAGAAAATAACGGTATGACTGCTGTGGTACATCACGACCATCATTTTCTTGCTATGCCGGCGCGTTTAAAATTATTTTCGAATCTTCAGACTTTTTAAAAGCGGGTTTATCCTTGGATTTGGCTTCAAAATGACGCAATAAATCACAACGTAATCTGCTCACTTGGTGTGCGTGTACAAGCCGCTTTTTTACGGTGCGCTGCGACGCCTACCCGCCACAGGAATCTGTCATGAAAGAGATCCTGCGAAAACCGGCTTCTCTCCATCTCCTGCCGGATGCCCTCTACCCACCGTTTGGCTGGACATCGTACTTTTAGAATATTAAATAAAAAACACAATGTTTAATGACTCATTCGGAAAGTTAGTCATAAATTTCATGTCCATCAGCGTCGCCCCAGAGACGAGAGACCCTCCACTAGCATCTTGGCCACGGTGGAAACTTTTATTTTCGGGACTTCAGCATTCTACCATTGACTTACCTACATTGTTGATGTTCAACAACGTGTCGGCAGTTTCGTTTTGCAAACGAGCCGAAAATGGCCGAAGTTTGGGAAACTTGTTTGACTCATGACGTCACCCGAAGCTCATCACCCACCATGTATAGGTAGGTCAACAGCCGAAATTAGGGTGATGACTGTTGCTTCCTTATAAATGTCCGTAAGGAATTGTTGAGTCCCCGAAAGTAAAAGCTTCCACCTGTCGCCGAGAGGCCAGTTGAGGGTCTCTTGTCTCTGCGTTTCGTACAGCTCTACCTACTGTGCGTCATCGGAAAAAAGCACAGACCTCAGGATCGGAATTGATCCATCGGTCGTTTCGGATAAAATTAGACCCTTAATCGGCGCTCGCCAGGCTGAGGACCCGCAGCAACGGTGCGAAAAGAGGGACGGTGTGGAGGGAAGGAGGGCCTAAAACAGAGAAAAAACCCGGTTTTAATGATCACCTGTCATCCGATGAAGATATCCGTTGGCGCCCAATCGTGTCGACAGGATGGCGCTTGGCTTCGCGCGTTGGGCAACTTGCCGCTATGCGCCCAATTACGCACGCTTTTGTTACCGCGTTGCTCGCTGTCATCGCCAAATCCCGATTTTCCACACGGGCCTCGATCGGGGAAACTGCCATGCCAAGGAAGAACACCGTATGAACATTCGAGAGTTGCCAAATATCCTTCGATAAACTGTTCATTTCTGAGGAAAGTTATGAATATTTTCCCTTGAAATTTCTAGCACTTTTTGGTGGCATTGCGAGGAAAATCATCTGAAAAATTGGAACAAAAATATGAATACGTTTACCAGGAAATTTGCGTATTATCAAAGGAAATTTGGCAACGCCTGAAGGTTCATACGGCTTTCTTCCTCAGTACGGCAGAAAACCGTGTCTTACCTTCTCGTCCGGCAACCGCAGGAGTTCAACCAGTGGCGTGGCGTGCTTTGCGATATATCGATTGATACGCCACTCAAGCTATGAAAAAAGATCGATTATCAGGGTGTTCGCAGCGTACGCCCTGCTAATCGATTCTTAACCATAGCTGCAAATGGCGAGAGATCGATAATCGATCATTCACGCCACGCCACTGAGGAGTTCTTCCGCACGGTCTCGGTGGTGAATTAATTTAAACGTTTTTGTCGCTCCGTGGCTAAATTTTATTGCGGTTTGCTAATTTGTAGCCGTCTCCTCAAATTTTTCTCATAGATCAGACGTGAGCCGGACAGTTGACAAGGTCGCCGGAAGGGAAGGGGGAGGGGGGCTGATTAGAGGTGTTGAAAACCGTCGACAGGCAGTATTTGTAAATCAGCAGCCGTCCTTCCTCCATCTGTTTTAAACTAGAATTAGAATAACTAGAGCACATCGCCACTTGCCGGCCAAATTATCACAAGCGCCATGCGACGTTTATAAATATGCGCCCTCATTTTATTTCTTTACAGAGAAATTGTTCAAGGAAGCTATCCAAAAATTTCACTGAATTTTCTTTGTTCTGCCGATAGAATTCAGTGAAATTTTCAAACAGATTCAACCAACGATTTTTCGGTAAAAAAATGAGATGGCGACGGAAATTTCGAAACGTCGCATGGCGCTGGTGATACTTTGGCCATAGGGTGACATGTGGACTGCATTTTGCAATTTGGAATTATAATTTCTGTCTCCTCTGGAAAAACACTTATGTGCATAGGGAAACGAATGGCACATACGTTGTTTTTAAACCGGGCTAGAATTTATAGTTCCAAATTGCGAAATGTAGTCCATATGAGGAAACATGTAATTTTAAGCCCTTAATCTTCTTTTCATGTTTTGATAAATAACTTGTGGAAAAAAAATGTTTCAAAAACCTATGCTCTACGCGTTTATTTGCCCTATCTGAACAGCTAAAAAACCCTTGTTGAAAAAATTGATTTAAAGATTTCGGTCGGATCAGCATATAACTGCATTTCACATGCTCAATTTCCTCTCGTATTTTATTTTCTCAACTGAAAATTAAATTACTTAATACTCCAGTGAATTCACGCTAGATTTTGAAGAATGTACTGAAACATTTCAAGAATCTGTTTTGCTTATAGTTGTCTGTTCAAAAAATAAAACATGAAAAAAACTAGTCAACGTTTGATGTAATTAGGCTAATTCTAATTATATCCTTCCAAATGGTGTAGGAAAAAAGTTTTCTTCGTTAAGTTTCCCTGATAGAAAGAAGATAATTTCAAAATATTTGGAACATTCTACCTCTTTGTGTTAAAACTAGTTTGTCATGGAACTCTTAAATCTGAAACATTTTGCCATTAGGAACTACAATTTCTGGCTCATTACTCGTATAGAAACAACATATGTGTCATTAGTTTTCTTCGCAGATAGGTGTTTTTATGTTCAAGCCAGAAAGTATAGTTTCTTCTTGCAAAATGCAGTCCAAATATGGTTTCATTGAATGAACTACTTTTTGCAGTAAGAAGCCAATATGTTTGCCTCACCCATAAAAGCCCCTACTGCATAGAGGAAAGTTTTGGCACATACGTTGATTCCAAAATAAGCCAGAAATAGTAGTTCCTTATTGCAAATTTAAGTCCAAAAGTGATTCCTCTGCGTGGAGTTTTTTGCCAAAAATTCGATGATGGTAGCAGGGTTAAAACGAGTAGGAGGATGATGACTTCGTTGTTTTGTTTCGTTGATGATTGTTAAATATTTTTCGTCCTGCTTGACTTGCACGCAACGGACCCGCAGTCGAGCAATAATAACTGTGAAAGGAAGGAGGTATGCGTGAACGCGTAAACTGGCGCGTGAATATTAATTAATTACACCTTTAATGGGTGATTCTTTCATCGTTACCCGTATACTGCCGTAATATGCGGAATGATGTCGGATCAGCATTCGGACGCTACCAAATTTCCCCCGATTAAAGTATGCATTTATGAGAAAATTTATGAATATATATTACTTCGCAATTTTCAGATAATTTAGACTAAATTGCAAATGAAATTTTGAAAACAGTGAAAGAAAATTTGTCGAGCTAGTATCCCTAAAAATGTGTATTTTGCTGGGGGACATTGGCAACGTGTAAAAGCTCATAGGCTTTAGCATGATTACATAGAAGGCTATAATGATATTTAAAAAAAATCCCTTAAACGACACATCTGTTGTCAAAATACCAATTTTTAGTCGTGCGCTCCTAAGAGCCCGAGAAAAAATGGATCATTCAAGCTCATTGAAAAATGAACGATCCGGATCATTCAATTTGAATGAGTTTTTCGTCAGCTCATTCAAATTTGAATGATCCAGATCGTTCACTTGATCATTGAATTTTAATGCGCCCGAATGAGCTTGAATGATCCGGATCATTGGATTTCAATGAGCTTGAATGATCCGGATCATTGGATTTCAACGAGCTTGAATGATCCGGATCATTGGATTTCAACGAGCTTGAATGATCCGGATCATTGGATTTCAACGAGCTTGAATGATCCGGATCATTGGATTTCAACGAGCTTGAATGATCCTGATCATTGGATTTCAACGAGCTTGAATGATTCGGATCATTGGATTTCAACGAGCTTGAATGATCCGGATCATTGGATTTCAACGAGCTTGAATGATCCGGATCATTGGATTTCAACGAGCTTGAATGATCCTGATCATTGGATTTCAACGAGCTTGAATGATCCTGATCGTTGAATCCCAACCAGCTTGAATGATCCTGATCGTTGCATTTCAACGAGCTTGAATGATCCTGATCGTTGAATCCAAACCAGCTTGAATGATCCTGATCGTTGAATTCCAATGAGTCAAGGTCTCGGTCTGATGAGAATCTATTATAAAAAAATTGTAAACAGTATAGAAGCAAAAGTACATGGGTATCCATTCTCACTTTGCAGTTTTTCTTCAACAGAAAAATGAAGGGGGGAAAAAAAACATATGATGATAGAAAAAGTTAAGAAAACACAGGCTCACCAGAAGTTTCGGCCAATTCCTCTTGAAGTAAGCTCCGCCCTATTACAGTAATAGCGTGAATGTACCTTTAATAAAAGTAGTTTGAAGGTGAAAATTTTTGCTACAAACCATCTCCCCCACGCTGTCAAGAATGCAAACCACAAAACAGTCATGATGGGAGAGGCTCGTAGCTTTGCCGCCGAGTTGCAAAGCTGCCGCGGGGATACTTTCCATCAACAACTGAAAAATTTAACTAAAAAGAAACATATTAAATTAACAGCATAACCAGACAAATGTTGAATTGAAGAATGAACTGCGCGTTTAGAATTGCATGAGTGACATCGCTGTTACTCTGATTTAAAAGAAAGAAAGCAGCAAAAATTACATTGGGATACAAGGATATGTAATTGATTTTGTCCTTGAAATAATTAAATTACTTAGATTGTGCTTTGAATTGAAACAAGCCAGTAGATACTTACAATTTTGTGCTTGAGTGTTTGTTCAAATGTAGTGTCAACGATGGAGACCATATTATTGGAGTAAAAATGTATCTTCAGAACACAAAGCAGTGCATTTGATGGCTGGAGCACAACTCACAGGTATAAGGTAAGATCATACTGATAATTTGTTAAACGGTCTAGGGAAAAAGCGAGAAAATTTAAAGCAACACAGAAGAAAAATCTGAGCGGCGACACGCTAATGATACGCAGGCAGTAAGACTAATCCTAGTCCTAGACTGATCAGATCAGACCAACGCGAGCCCCGCGAGCCCTCGGCCGCGTAGGTTTGGGGTGGAATTTCCAAATCTTCCCTTGCTCAACGGCATCTTCCTTTGTTTTCCTCACGCAGCAAACTGCAGAGTGGCCAGTGGGGGGAGGCGGGGAAGTAACGGCGTTGCCACATTGCTTAAATATTCTTCCATCCTCCTGTCTTAAGGGTTGCTACGATTACGTCACTTTCTTGTCTCTATTTTTTATATTATCATGTAAGGCTCATTTTTTTATTGTCATAAGACTAACGAATTTACCGGAAAAGCTAGTGTGAGGGAAACTCTTCTTTTCTCGATAATTAAAATCCTCTGCTCTGTAATTTCTCTTCTATACTGCTTTGAATCCTATCTCTTGTTATTTCCCTAGACTGTTTAACAAGTTATAAGTATGAACTTACCTTATACTTGTGAGTCGTGTTCCAGCCATCAAATGCACTGCTTTGTGTTCCGAAGACACAATTTTATTCCGATAAAATTTTCTCCATTGATGACACTTCATTAGAACGAACACTCGAGCACAAAATTGTAAGTACGTTCGGCCTTGTTTCAATTCAAAGCACAATCTAAGGTAATTTAATTATTTCAGAGGCAAAATCAATTACATACCCCTATATCCCAATGTAATTTTTGCTGCTTTCTTTCTTTAAAATCAAAGTAACGGCGACATTGCTCGTGTAATTCTAATTGCGCGGTTCATTCTTCAATTCAACATTTTTCTGGTTATGCTGTTAATTTAACATGTTTCCTTTTAGTTAACTTTTTCAGTAGTCAATGAGAAGTATCCCCGCAGCACTGCCGTGCTAAGGAAGAACGCCGTATGAATATTTGAGAGTTGCCAAATTTCCCTTGATAAAACATGTATTTTTGAAAACATTCTTGTATATTTTTCCTTGAAAAGTTCAGATATTTTGGATTAAATTAAGTACAAAATTATCTGAAAATTTCAGAAAGTAACATCCGCAATTTCCCAGTAAATTTGGTTTTTATTGGAGGAAATTTGGCAACGTCTGAAGGCTCATACGACGTTCTTCCTTGGCACGGCAGAGCCAGAGCAGAGCAGCTTTACAACTCGGCGGCAAAGCTACGAACCTCTCCCATCATGACTGTTTTGTGGTTTGCATTCTTGACAGCGTGGGGGAGATGGTTTGTAGCAAAAATTTTCACCTTCAAACTACTTTTATTAAAGGTACATTCACGCTATAACTGTAATAGGGCGGAGGATGAGCTTACTTCAAAAGGAATTGGATTAAACTTCTGGTGAGCCTGTATTTTTTTAACTTTTTCTATCATCATAGGTTTTTTTTTTTTTTTTTTTTTTTTTTTCCCCCTTTCATTTTTCTGTTGAAGAAAAACTGCAAAGTGAGTATGGATACCCACGTACTTTTGCTTCTATACTTTTTACAATTTCTTTATGATAGATTCTCATCAGACCGATACTTGAATATCCGAATCTGCTGATCATATCATCCATATCATTCTGGTGGCTTATTCAACTTCAATAATCTTGATCGTTGATTTAATAAGCTTGAATGAGCCAGCATGTTGGGTCGTTCAATTTCAATGCTCTCGATGATTCAGTTACGATAAGCCTGATCATTGGCCCAATGAGTTTGAATAAGCTGATAAATTGAATCATTCAAATTGAATGATCCTGATTATACAAGTTGAACGATCCAACGAGTTAGTGCATTCATGTTGAATGATCGAATGAGCCAGCGCATTCAAGCACATTGGGTGAATGACCCGATGCACATTCAAGTTGAACGATCCAATGAGCCAGCGCACTCAAGCTCATTCGGGATCATTCAAGCTCATTGAAGAATCATTCAAACTCATTCAGGATCATTGAAAATTGAATGATCCTGAATGAGCTGGAACGATCCATTTTTTCTCGGGAGCGCTTGTGAGATTTTCAAGCAACTCTATTTTTCAAAATAATTATTAATTCGGAGACATCATAGCATATTTTCAGCAAACTTAACCTTAACGTTTCTCAAATTCTAAAAATAAAAGACGCCTATGATGATACTCGGATGACAGCGCAGAGGTATACAACTATTCGTGCTTGATGGATATCCGTGCTGCATCTGAAAAACTGAAGGCACGATGGTCCCCACCCGACCAATGGAACGAAGTATAGGTCTTTAAGCTTTATACTCCCCTACTATTTGCGAATGTTATACCAATAGTAGCATCTACTCATCTGGAACAAACTGTTGTTTCAGTATTTAAATCGCATTCGCATGGAAAAAAGGGTCAGGAGACTTTTGAAACATCTTATAATGTCACCAAACTCGGGTGAACATCACACTGGAGGCTGTCAAAAGGCAATCCGGGCTGGTGTTTTAACCCGGTTAATCTTTATTGACCCTCCAGTTCCAATATCCGGTTTTTGGGAGGGTGTCCCGTGTCCTTTTTTTCTATAAAGTGCCGTGTGTCGATTTCAAAGGTGCCGAGGCGGAACGATATCCGAATTTCTCGAGGGTCCAAATCAAAATATTTAAACTGTCGTTTTAGAGCCACCTTGCTCCTTTCCAGGCAGTTTCCTCTTAGGCCTCTCCTCGTGTGAGACTTGAGACTTGAATTTTAAGCGCTCAGCTGATAGGAAGCGCTTTTTGATTTCAACCTGCATCTTGAATTCTAGTATACTATGTATCTTGCATTCTGCATCTTGAATTCTAGTATACTATGCATCTTGAATTCTAGTATGCTCTAGTGGCAGTGCGTTCAAATGACGCACCAGCTCAACAACAAGATGATTGAGGGAGGCCTAAAATATTTAGAGTAGATGAATCTGTGAAACCTTTATCTAATACTTTTGATGGTAAAGCACGAAGGATATAATCGTTTTCCTATACTTAAATTAATTTTTTAGCGGTAGAGTGTTTTCTTAAAATTGATAGCTGAAATTTTGGTGAGCGAGTTCTTTCATCTCAACGGTATGCTCATCTTCTTCGGGGAACTTAAAAACGTGCCTACATCGAAAACAACTAAGTGCTTCTCAAATACGGACTTATTAGAGCTTTCCTGCTTGTCCTTCTTGATCCGTGATGCTTCCGTCATGAAAAGAGATAGAAAATGGACAAGTTTATGCATTTAAGCACGTGGACAATTATTGAGAAGCGTTTTGAAATAAAAATTTGAAAGTTAACGAAGTGAATTTAATGAAAAGATTCCCATGGAGTCCCACACAGTCCACGGCGGAACCTGTCTCTGGAGTAGTGGAGTTTGACATCGGATGTGGCAGTGAGGGTAGCTACCTCTTCTGATCAGTTTCCTTTTTAGTAACCATGAGAGCTAGAATGGCGAATGCAAGCGAGTTGTGAAAGTGTAATTTAAAATATATTCCTTTCAGGGCCGGATTAAGGGGGTGGCCACATGGGCCGCGACCCATAGCGGCAAATTTAGGGGGCGGCAAATTTTGCAATTTTTTTAAATGTAGCTATAAAGAAAAATCGGATTCAGAAAAAAAAAATTACGAACGAGAAAAGGTGACAAAATGTCTCATTTCCTGAGAGTATATCTCTAATTTTGCCGTCCTTCTGTGATACAGTAGACAGCTCCTTTAATTAGTCGAGTTAAGACTAAGAAAGAAACCGAACACGGAATTTGGCCTGGAACTGCGCGGCGCAGAGAGCAATGATGACGAGAACGTGAGATAAAAAGGAGAAACCCTCGGCGCGGCGGTCGGCATGTAACACATATTAGCGCCTACAAGACTGCCCGAATACTTCACGCATTGCGTCAAAGACAGTGCGGTCGCTGCGGTCAGCAGCAGGCAGCGTGAAACGAATAGCGCCTACAAGACTGGATGAATACTTCACGCATTGCGTTAAACACAGTGTGTGCAGCAGCGGTCGGCCCGAAACGCATAGCGCATGTAAGACTGTAGGAATACTTCCCGCATTGCGTCAAACACAGTGTGGTCAGCGTGGCGCGGCGGCGGAAGTTAAAATTATTAAACTACATTTATATGTTTGTTCTTTCATAATTTTTTGGTTCATCTCTTATAAATGTAAGGCCTTGTCCATACAGAGATAGGTTTACGGAACTTAACCTTCCGCCAAGTTCCGTGAAATTTTGCTAGTAGTGTTGACAGGGCCTTCGCAAAAAATGTGACCAACACGAGTAAACGCGTCTTATACGCCTCTTTCCCTCCGGCACGTTCACATTATGGTTTTTATTGATGTTTCAAAACGAATGAGAAGAAGGTGGCAAAATACAGGCGGCCCATGGGCGGCAAGTAAGTAAATCCGGCCCTGATTCCTTTATATTTAAAGGAGTTTCTCAGTATGTTCTCAGAGATCTAATTCGAATCTGTATGATAAGACATCACCACATGACCTACCAGCTAAAAATCCTCTACACTGAAAAAAAAAGAACCCGGCCATGGGAACCGTACTTACAGGTTATACAGAGCTTCCGCGTTCCGAGCTCAGAGACCGAAAGTTCCGGGCGTAGAACCCGGATCAATCGAAGCTACGGCTCCAGCACCCGGAACCTTCGGCCTCTGAGCCCAGAACGGACGGTATGTCTATAAAGCCCGTGACTTTTTATTCGGTGTATAAATTTAGCCTTTGTCGAAGAGAACAGAAATATAAATACGCGTAGTTTACATACAAATAGAATCAGCAACAAAAACCACCATTCACGCTAACGACACGCAAAAAGAGCTCCGTTTCGCAGAAGGCCTGTACCAGCACACTGCGAAACTTTAGGTACTCATTTCATCCTGGCAAAATGTCCGCCTAAATAATACGCGAACGCAGACGGAGGAATACATCCACCGCATTAAAAAGTCATATTTTAATCCGTTTTTCAATGCGGAATGAAAAGAGCCGGAAGCATTTGTGCAGCGGGCGTCTCGTCTTTTTTCAGTATATATGAAATGCCATTTTCCGCTCATCACACCTTACTCCCGCCCTCCTCCCGCCGTGACGTCACGGGAGGCAGGGTTGATACATTCGAACTGTTCTCACTTCAACATCAAGTTGTCATACACGGTCGGCATAGCTGCCCTCCACCCATGGAAAACTTTCATTTTTGCCTATGCCGCACAGTGGATCGAGTCAATCGGAAAGGTCGATCATGAAAGTTTTGGCTAAGACTGCAAATTTTGATGTTTAATTCGTCACATTTACAGTTTTGAGGGGTGATACCGAAAGAAAATTTCACGAGGAAATCAATGGTGCCATTTTTAAAATCTCAAAGTTTTGATTTAACAGAGTTATAAGCTTTTTAAGATTTTGAATTCTGTTCGACTTCTCTCATTGCTCGATCCACTGTGCGCCGCAGTGGAATATATACGAATTTATTCGCACATTTTAGCGACACGGCGGCGTCGCACGTCGGCTGAAGAGGCGAAACGTGGAGAGGAAGGGCGCAGGGACTCTGTAACACAGTTAGAGGGTGGAAACGGGATTTTACACCTTTATGACGAGGAAAAAAAACCCGACTCCTCCGGAAAAAGCCTCGGTATCAAACTGATGAGTGTATTTTCATCTCGTGTGCGCGAAAAAAAGAGGGGTGGCACTGGGAAAGGCTGCAAAAATGCCGTCACGGAGGTTCGAAGGTTTAGTCAGGCGAAGAATGCTTAATGGGATTAGGTACAGAAGGCAGACCAGGCAGAATGGCGGGGGGTGGGGGCTGGAAGGGGGGAGGAGGGGGGAACGAGACGAAAATTAATAAAAAATGAGAGTCCAAACGCGGCGCCGCGTCATTCCCGGGCTGCGCGGCATATGTGACAAATTCGAAGCCTAGCACACGTCACCTGCATTTTGAAAAATGAATTTCCGAGCGTTTGTCCTCGCTCAGTGCTCTTGCCGCGGGCTCTCAGATTTACGGCGGAATTCACAGATTTTTTTTATCCTTGGAAACGGGCGACGATAAATTCGGAATTTCTACGTTTCCGCGACTGTTCAACAGTCGGGGCTACGTTAAAGGACTTAATCTAGATTCTGCTGTACTAATTGTAAGCTCTGCGGGCCGATTGTTGAAATTGATAGACAAGGTGATAAACAAAGAAGACTTGATGAGTATGAAGCGATCCTATTGGTTGAAATGAGTGGTTCTTATAGACTAAGGGAGGAAATGATGGACTAAGCATAGGTCTAGTTAGTCTATTATCTACCTCTTTTGTTAATTGCAACCACCCGCTTGTACCAATGAGATCCCTCAATGTCATTTTTGTCTTCTTTGTCTATCGCTTTGTCCATAAATTTCAACAATTAGCCTGCTGGCGTACGCGTGATGCTCTGATCAAAATGCAGCTACCTTCGATTTGACTTTTGTTCCAGGTACGAGGTAGGTATTTACTGGGTAGAATCTCCAAAATAAAGCAACCAGATACACTTACTCTTGGTGTGTAAGATGATTTAGTATATTTATTTTCAGGGAAAAAGAAGAACATGTTACATGTCACCACGTGAGAATTCTAAGAGAAGACAGCGGATGCATTTACTGATCGATTTTGCTCGGGAGGGAAAACTTTCAATCAGAATGAGCGGTACACGGACTGTATGTCCACTTTTTTTACGTCCACAGACTTTTCTTCCACAATTTTTACGTCCACAGTTCTAAAACCCACACTATTGTTAAGTCCATTACTTAAACGTCCACTAAGTTAAGTCCACAAATGTAAAGTCCGCTAAAATCAAATTCAAGCGTTATATTTTAGCCCGCGTGTAAAATTATATTGACAATATCGAAATAAGAAAATTAAGAGAGAATAAGGTGTTGTTATCGTAACTCATATTTTAAATGAAATGTCAATTTCTTGTTTTGATTCAACTTTTCAAATTGTCTTTGGTAAATACTTGGTTTCATTTTTATCCTTGAAATTTCGGATATAAAATATGCCTTATATGTACATTCTTTTTTTTCTTTTTTTTAATGAAATTGATTACTTCATTTTAAAAACATTTACAATACGTGGTAAATATTTGTAAAACCTTTTCCAAGCAATGGCATCGATATGAATCTCAATGAGCAATAGGCGTGATGAAAGAAACTATACAAAAATTAATAAAAGAGGAAAAAAACTAAGAAGAACGCAATTTTTTGTTTTTAACTTATTTGTCCATCGACCTTCTTGAGTCAAATACGTCCAATTTTGAGTGTGTAGTTGCGCTTATACCACGCTGCAGCACAATAAAAGGCCAAAACATAAAAGAATAAATTTGAATGCTTTGGAAATCATTAAATTTGACACGAAACCACTATTATATTTACAAAAAACACATATTTTCCAGTAGTGCATATTTCTTTTTCATTAGTTTAAAAGGGAATAATCAATGCAAAGAGGGCAAACATTTCAAAATCATGAGTTGAAAAACGCTGACTCCTCGAGTTTAAATATTAGAGCCTAACACAGAGCGGAGCGGCGTGTTAACAGCGCAGAACGCGCACTGGCGCCCACAAACCTAACCGGATACTTCACGCATTGCGCAACGCGTGAAGTATCCCGTTAGGTTTGTAGGCGCCTATGCGCGTGTCACGTTGGTTGCCTGCCACGCCGCAACGCTTTAAGCAACTATTCCGCACAGTATCCTACAAGATTGAAGGCGCACGAAACAACTAGTTAAAGAGGGCTTTCAATTTTGACAGCATCTGTTACTGAAAAATGTTTAATTTGGCATCGGAGCGTTTCCTAGGCTCCCTCTTTGGTTTTCATCTTATCATATCCGTACAGTGTACACATGAAAATATGCTTTTATCTGTTCTTAGAGTCTGTTCTCTTTCAAGACTTGATTCATGAATGAAATGTTTTCAAAAATGAAGGTAGTAGTAGTATGCATTTATTTTTGAGGTGGTTCCTGTCTTTTAAATGAGAAGAAAAAAATGTGGACATAACATGTCCACAATTTGGACAATTTTGGACATATTCATGGTTGAACATTAAATTATGTGGACTTAATATAGACTGGACTTAATGTTTAGTGGACATAAATAGCGGTGGGCATTTATTTAATGGACGAAAGGTAGGTGGACATAAAGTCCTGGAAGCGAATGAGCCTCTCTTCGAGAGTGAGTTGCGCTGTTCGTAAAACAGTCTCTAAGTTTTTGACTTTGAAGTTCAGAGAAAAAAAAGAATTCAAAGGCCATGTTATTACGCTCAATGTTGCTGATGTTTGACGTTATCCACCCCGGTAAGACAAACTATAGTTTTTTCGTAGGTAGTTAATCAATAAGTGCAATATGGAATCTTTCTTAAGTCACTCAAGGTATACACTATACATCACGGACCTGACAGGGTCGCGAACGTTCCTTGTAATCCTCTTCACTTCCTTTTTAACATCTCAGACTTGGATCGGCAGATATTATCAATAGCACCAAGGAAGATCAGATAGCCTTCATTTCTCTGCATATGCAATATGGACATCCGTTAAGTTCGAAGAGTTGTATTCAGACCTTGCCTTCTACGTTACGTTCCCTCCTTACTTATTCGACGAACACACGTATATGCCTTCCAAGAGCTCGAAATCTTTTTCTCAGAAGTGAAAGTGTAATGATAATCTTATTATAATAACTTTCTATCCCTTTAATTTCTTCATTCCAGTTTTAATAATGAACTCACATGTTTTGTAAAAAAAAAATAGTGTGCGTTCATTTGTATTCTACCATCAAGGATACTGTTTTTCATAAATCTGAAACGCACGAACTGGTTGAATTAGCACTGCTACACTAAAAACTTCCTTCTTCTTGAACCCCAACACTCCAACTGAGATGAAATGAAATAAATAATTAAACAAGAGACATGTCAAAAAAGTAGACGATAATCATGACGAGGGAGCTTCAACCAAGCAGAATACATTCGCAAGTCATGTGAGGCAATCTCAGTTTCGATTTGGACGAGGCTGCTGACCAATCAGCTTTTGATTTTTACAAAGTCTAATTACTCGAAAATTACATGATAATAAAATCCTTTCGTGATGACGAGGGGAAAATGACGTAGTACAAAAATCGCCTTTTTCACTTTTTTTTTTAACAACGGTGATCATTCCGTTATAAAATGCACATGTATTTAATGTCATATTTTGCTGCACATTTATATTTATTATTCGAGCCTCACTGACCGCGACCGGTGTATCGATTGAAGCGGCGAAGCATGGACGGTACCCGTTGTGCTCACGGATGGCTCGCTGAAATGGATTCCGGGGAGGAGCTGAAAAGTCAGGCGGAATGGACGAACGAAGCGAGGTAAGCTGAGAAAGAGGGAAGGGGAAATTAAATTTTCTGGTGAGTGCTGAATACGCTCATTCTAAATAACTAAATAAGCCAAGCAACTCCTAGTACCAGCAAGTCAAAGCTTCCTCAGCGGCGGGTTAAAAAAGGTGAAAAACGTCGAAATGTCCGACGAACAAAAAGGAAACGAAAAGCGAGGACGGAGGAGAGGAGAAATAAAAGACTCTGTTGGAGTATTCTCCTTTTGAATCGGAATATGTCCAGGCTTCGCCAAAGGGTGGGCACCGGCGAGGGGAGGTTACAGCATGACAAAGACTAGCAATCTGTTAGTTTGGCCAGCGAACATGGTTATATTGAGGTCTCCAGCACAATTAGAGTAACCCCTTATTTTTTTCCAGCCCGACGAAGTTAAGTAGAAAACCATGTAAGCTTCCCCTCAGGTGGACGGGGTGGGATGTGTGAGTGATAGCCTCCACGGCGAGTCGGGCTGACCGCCCCCACCCCTCCCCCCTCCCGCCAGGGCTTGACTCTCCATCTCCGATTCTGCACAGAAAAAAACTTAAATGTACCACCGTACCGTTTGATACGGTTTTATGCCCCGCTATCAAAGGAGAAAGAAATATCATGCTATTGTATACAACAATAGAACTTTTAGCTTTTTTTAAAACTTAAATTGACTGAGAGCCATTCGGACTTTTCGTCCCCCTCGCCCTCGCTTGTATTTTTGTAGCGTTGGATTGTCCATTACAATTCCGTCCCTAATATCGCGCCCGCGTGGAGAAGAAACTTTTCACCCCCGCCCTCCTGTCCCCGCTGCCATCAGCGCGCCCTTTTCGGCCTCAAACTTTGCGTCAATTTATATTTCAAAATGGGATCGAGGGATGCTCTAACCTCGATCCTCGTACAAATGAATTAATTAATTTAGTTCTTTTTTACCTTTTTATCCGCGGGTTTTTTGTTTTGTTTTTTGTGTTGGCTGTGTGTGGATCTCTTTTTTTTTTGTCAATTATAAGCTCGGCTCTGTGTCCATTAGAATTCATTGTCATCTTGTTTATCCCTTCTCCCATTCCTCAAAATCTCTCCCGGACACTGAAAACGATTCCCTCTCCCGAGGGCATTCATCTCTGTTTCCACGATTTTTCGCTATCAAAGCAGCTTTGATTGTCCAGGTACACGCTTTTCAACTCCCAACTTTTACGTCTATCAATCAGGTGATAAAAAAAAAGCGATAGAGGGACGAGGGATAAAGAACAGGAGTCACTCAATAGATCTGAAAAACATCAGCCATTGTGGCTAAAAAAAGCGCGTGTCATTTACTGTTCAAAATATATAAACAGCAATTAATTTACCCTTCTCGTCGCTCCCACCGCATTTGGATCATTCCGGCTTTATCTACCGTCGATACATGCTATTCGCTTTATTTGAATCAATTATTCTCGGTGAGCACTATTTTTCTGCAGAAACCACGGTTGACCGCTTCAATTCTTGGTCCTGTAACTTTCGAGCCGTCTACTTGCGGGCGAGAAGTGAAGTACTTTTCAGATCTATCAAAGCCAGAAATATCATCGAGTGACAACAAGTGAGCGCAATATTAGACGAACTGTTTTTCTAATTGATAAAAAAAAAAAAAAAAACATTAAATTTGATGAATTGACTGATTTCTTCCAAGTTTCCCTAAGAGGCCCCTATAACATGCAAGGCTGAGACAGAACGCCGTATGAGACTTCAGACGTTACCAAATTTCCATTGATAAAATCCGAATTTTTAGGGAAATTTGTGAATATTAGAGGGTACACCCCTCGTAGGCTTGGTGGCGGCTGTAGCACCCCCAAGGAGCATTTTGGGAGAATATTTAAGAGAAAGAGCTGCTAGTAGTTCGGAACTTTCTCCAGCAAATTCATATTTTATCGAAGGAGATTCAGCAACATTCGAAGGTTCATTAATTCAAGGAGACTCTGGTTTTTTACGTCAGCGGGGAATTCAAATTTGTTTTACCAAAGGTTAAATAAAACTCAATAGTAATGAGGCTACATCAGTACGTGCATTAGTTATGGGTCAATAACTCGCATTAATTTGTACATTATGAGAATTATTGTCTCTCAAAGACTCAAGCTATACTATTAGCGGACTATAGTAGCGGATTTTGTCCTTAGATCACTTAAAATCACCTGAAAGATCCCATCGGTGGATCCAGCAAATTGGCTACGCTGCCTTTCCTCCACTCAAACCTATGGAAGTGTATCGATTCTTGGAAGGACCAGCGGGCCGATTATTGAAATTAAGTGTTTGTCGGGCGGACATAGATGACATGGGTTAAATGGCGAGGCGTGATTGGTCGGCTATGTCTTATCGCTGCTTTGTCGTGCCTATGTCGGGTTAAACTCACGACAAGCTATCGGTGCCTCTTAAGTTTCCGACAGTATGTCGTCCATTCCACCAGACAAAGGCACGACAAAGCAGCGATAAGACATAGCCGACCAATCACGCCTCGCCATTTAACCCATGTCATCTATGTCCGCCCGACAAACACTTAATTTCAATAATCGGCCCGCAGGTGCTCCGACAAGAATCGATTATTTAGCATAGATTTAAATGGAGGAAATCCGGTGTGTCCGCCTCTGAGAGATCCAGCGCGTAAGGAATCGTTTATAATTTTCCAATATTTCGACGGCGACTTTCAACCAAGAGCTGGACACAGAATCTAGCATAACATTGGAATCCTCTCATTTTCCATCAAACGATGCCAAAGTCTAATCCATCACGAAAATACTTTGTGTACTTTTGAGGTAAGTTTGACCTCACGAGCGGATGTGTTTCGACGAGCAGCTCTTGCTTGTCAGTTCGTCAATGCCCGGTGCTTGCAGGGTCTCAGCATCCATCACGACGCCGGCCGCCGGCCGTTGAACGTTGAGTGGTCATAATACTAAGCAAACACTCTCGTCCATGTCATCTGTGCGCCGCTCAAGATGAAAGGATATTTGATCACATGTTTCACCTATTGAGACAGGTTTACCAACAATCAACTCGTCCGAAAGAGAAGTCTCCTCACCTAGACTTCGAGTGTCGAGATGAAAGAAACTACCCGACAGGCTTCCTCTGACGTCGGCAGGACCAGCTGTCATTTCGGCAGGTCGTCGGTAAACTTATTAGACAGAGAAACACATTTTTACTTTCTCGCAATTCAAATAGATGCAAAAACACTTTCTCGCCATAAGCGGGAATATAACTCCAAGGGGCCCCTTCAAGTACCTCGATATATTTCGAACGAAAAAAGATTATTAGGTTCGATTTGGACGAAAACGAGTATGAAATTACATATCGACGGTGAAATTACCAAACCACGTATCTCGTTTGCGGTGTTTAAAAATCTACGCTCACATTTTATTTTTTTGAAATAGACCAAATCAATACTATTCCTTGAAATTTTCACAGAATTTTCTTCGCACGAAGAGGAAAAATCACAGAAATTCTCAAGACTGGACATCAAGTAGTTTTTCATTTAAAAAATAAAGTATGACAGGAAGTCTGCGACGTCGCAAACCGAGATACGTGGTTTGGTAGTTTCACCATCGATATACCCTCTGATTCTAAAGGTTAAAATTTAAAAATTTCACTTTTTTGTTAATTTATGTGCATGGGTAGGAGTAGGAGGGCACCGCATCAAGGGGGGTCGTAGGGGGGGGGGGGTACAGAAAGATACCCCACAGTTGGATGTATATAGCGACTCATTCAGCTAAATAAGACGGTTCGCGGGGACCTCTGCAGTTCCAAAGGTGGCCAACGGAAAAAAAGTCTTATTTTGACCCACAAAATATGTCTCTGCAATCTGGTGGTTGAACTTTGGATCATCCTGTATTATTCGTCGTCTCTCTGACGCAAGGGCGCATCTCTATCTCCACATGAATCCCGTTCTCCATTTAACTCCATGCTTCCCGCGGCTCATACGGGAACCGAGATACGCCCTTGCGTCATAGGAGCAACGGATTATTCCACGGGGGTTAATTTGGCAAAGACCGAATCATCACAGAGCGTTCCCCCCGCGAGGTGGCAGATGGGAGGCTCGGTGTTGGCAGCGCTGACGAGGCGGCGAGGTGGAGGCGGCGCGGAGAGCGGCGGCGGCGGAGGTTCCAAGACGTCTAAATCTCGGACGCGGTTAACAAGGCAGAAAGCTGTTTTCGGCCTCCCGACTAATTAACACTGACTCCCGGTCGGCTGCCAGCCCGGCTCCTCCGGCACCGCGATCCGCGGAAGGGACCCAGGGTTTTATTAATCGCCGCGCCGAGCTTCTTCAATGAATGAACGCCGGAGCCGCCGCGCCGAGGCCCCGCTCTTGGGCCCGCGCCCCTGTGACTATGAGTGCGCCACGAAATGCCTCGATATTTCACCGCATCCGGCATCTCGTCTCCAAGTCGCTTGTCATCTCCTACTCTGCCGTTTTTAGTAAAAACGCCGTATCAGCCATCAGGCCTCGCCAAATTTTCTAATCACGAACTTTCAGGAAAATTTGTAAATATATCTCCTCCGATTTTTCAGAGGATTTCGTTCGTAATTTGATCCATGAAGTCTGAAAATTTCAAGAAATTTTCTAAGTCGTTTGTCATCTCCTCTACTATGCCGTCCTAAGTAAAAAAGCCGTATCAGCCATTGAGCGTTGCCAAATTTTCTAATCACGAATTTTCGTAATTATATCTCCTCCGATTTTTCAGAGGATTTCGTTCGTTATTTGGACGTATCTCTATCAAACGGAACTAAGTGCCAATTTGAGTTCCTTTTGAGGAATTTCTCTCCCGAATCTGAGACACCTCATTATGTATAGCAGAGCATTGAGAGCTCACGCTTTGAGTCATCGCGCCTACAATTTTTCAGATGCAGCACGGACGTTCGTCAAGTATACGAATAGTTGTATCCCAGCGCCGTTGTTAACGCGCATCCTTTCCCTAGTTTTATTTCTATATTGTGTTTGTTTCCGTTTGTCTCATTCGTAATGGTGCTTCAAGCACTACGTCAGGAACACAGCCGAAGGTAGGAGAGATGTGTTCGGGCCTCTTTTTAAACTTTTCTCCCGAATCTGAGCGACACCTAATTGACAGCATGTATAGCAGAGCATTGAAAGCTCACGCTTTGAGTCATCGCGCCTTCAATTTTTCAGATGCAGTACGGACGTCCATCGAGTACGAATAGTTGTATCTCTGCGCCGTCGTATCTCTCCGCCGCCGTCGTATCTCTCCGCCGCCGTCGTATCTCTCCGCTCATGCGCCAGCCTGTCGCCAATTTGGAAACTCTCGAATGTTCATTGGGCGTTTTTCCTTAACACGGCAGAGTAGACCTGAGGAGAGCGTTACACCATTTTGTTTTTAAGTGTTGAAGGATAGAAACCTACGGCACAAAAGCGTTACGAGGGAAGGGGCAATAAATTCGACATTTATAAGTGTCACGTATTTTATTAACGGCACCTTATTCACAACAAGCGAAAAGCCACTGACTAAAGTCACGGATCTGCGTCTGGATCCTTCACCCATAAACATTATTTTAATAATTGGCTTCACTTCATTGAGTGAAATAGAGAGATAGATCAGGTTTCTTTCATAATAGTGTATCTAACAAATTTTGCCGACGGAGATATATACCACTAATCGACCTCGTGAGAGCTTGTATTGCCTACCCTAAAAATCGAAGGCGAACTGACATGGCGTTACTGTAATATTTCCCGCTTCCAGTAAAGTTATTGTTTTAGTGTGTGCCGGGTTAGCGTACAAGTTCACGACGATATTAAGTCAAAATTACGTAAAACAGCGTCGACATAATTGCAAAGTTTATCGAAATATCCGTAATTTGAAAGTTATTTATTTGATGAAATTACAGATTTTCCTTTCTTTTTTCCTCTATTGTCCTTCTTTTACTCTCCTTGTTTCCTTATTTGTTTAATAAGCGAAGTAATTGCCAAAAGTAAAGAGTTTGATGCAAAAACGGCTTTTTTCGCCCCCCCTCTGGAAGTTCTTCAGACTTTGTATATTGATTACTCATACTTGAGCGCTTCTTTTCCCAAATTTTCAGACTCCCAAAAAATTTTGGGGGGGGGGGAGCTAGGGGGGGTGGAAGTCAAAACCTGTGAACCTCGATATCTCTTGAACAAAGAAAGATATCGAGGTCCGGTTTGGACGAAAAATCGTCTAAAATTGCATACTTTAAGATTCTAAAGGTCGAAATCCCGATATCACATTTTTAAGTCAACATATGTGCTTTTTTCCAGTTTTTAGGTCTAGAAAATTTCTTTTAAACGAAAAATTTACAAAGATCTCAACTTTTTTATTTGAACCAAAACCAGTTTTTTAAATTGTTCGTCTTTTTCCGCATCCAACGAGTGGTCCATTAAGCTGGGGAACCAAACGGTTCCGGAGTTATGATCGATTGAAGTTTCCGCTCAACGCGCGCCGACCGATTTTCGCGCGCAAAAAAGTCGGATTTGACTGTTATTAGATCAGATTGAATGTTCAAACTGAGCAAAATGCTTTATTAGGGACTCTTGAGGGTCGCTGAGTACAGAAATTACAGATACTTCCAAATAATTTACGTTTTTAAAATTACAGCTCCGCAGCGCTATTTTTGAGGCCCACTGAGCGCCGACCGGTCGCTCACTGGTCCTGTCCGAAGCTGCAATTTTAAAAACGTGAATTTTTTGGAAGTATCTGTAATTTCTGAACTCATCGACCCTCAAGAGTCCCTAATAAAGCATTTTGCTCAGTTTGAACATTCAATCTGATCTAATAACAGTCAAATCCGACTTTTTTGCGCGCGAAAATCGGTCGGCGCGCGTTGAGCGGAAACTTCAATCGATCATAACTCCGGAACCGTTTGGTTCCCCAGCTTAATGGACCACTCGTTGGATGCGGAAAAAGACGAACAATTTAAAAAACTGGTTTTGGTTCAAATAAAAAAGTTGAGATCTTTGTAAATTTTTCGTTTAAAAGAAATTTTCTAGACCTAAAAACTGGAAAAAAGCACACATGTTGACTTAAAAATGTGATATCGGGATTTCGACCTTTAGAATCTTAAAGTATGCAATTTTAGACGATTTTTCGTCCAAACCGGACCTCGATATCTTTCTTTGTTCAAGAGATATCGAGGTTCACAGGTTTTGACATCCACCCCCCCTAGCTCCCTCCCCAAAATTTTTTGGGAGTCTGAAAATTTGGGAAAAGAAGCGCTCAAGTATGAGTAATCAATAGACAAAGTCTGAAGAACTTCCAGAGTGGGGGCGAAAAAAGCCGTTTTTGCATCAAGCTCTTTGACAAGCTTACGTAACACCGTCCTCTAAAAATTTGTAATTGATCAGCGATGAAAGAAAATACGGGTGTCATTGACTTCTCACAAAAAATGATGAGTTCTCAAGAACTGGCGTTTTTTGCATCGCTTATAAACACAGTTTGAACCAAAAAAAGATTGATTGTACCTCTTTACGAAAAAACTACACCTCAATTCTCAATTTTAAAAATTTAAAAAACAAAACCCAATCAAGCAGGGCCGGATTTACCTACACTTGCCGCCCATGGGCCGCCCGTATTTTGCCGCCCCCTTCTCATTCGTTTTGAAACATCAATAAAAACCATCTAATAAACGTGCCAGCGGGAAAAGGGTGCATAAGACGGGTTTATTCGTGTTGATTTCATTTTTTGGGAAATCCCTGGCAACACAACTAGCAAAAGTTCACAGAACTTTGCGCGAAAGTTAAGTTTCGTAAACCAATCTCTAATGGATAAGGCCTTCCATTCATAAGAAATTAACGAAATAATTATGTAAGAACAAACATAAATGTGGATTAATGATTTTAACTTCCACCGTCGTGCCGCGCAGACCGTACCGTATTTGGCGCAATGCGTGAAGTATTCACGCAGTCTTGTAGGCGCTATGCGTTTCACGTTGATCGCACTGCGTTGGCCGCAATGCGTGAAGTATTCATGCATTCTTGTAGGCGCTATCCGTTTCACGCTGACCGCAATGGACGCAATGTGTTTGATGCAATGCGTGAAGTATTCGTGCAGTCTTGTAGGCGCTAATATATGTTAAATGCCGATCGCCACGCCGGGGGTTTCTCCTTTTCATCCTAAGTCCTCGTCATCATTTCTCTCCAAGTCGCGCCGTTCCAGGCCAAATTGCGTGTTTGGTTTCTCTCTTAACTCGACTAATTGAAGGTGCTGTCTCTTGTATCACTGAAAGACGACAAAATTAGAAATTACCATACTCTCAGGAAATGAGAGATTTTGTTGCCTTTACTCGTGAGTAATTTTTTTTCTAAATCCGATTTTTTTTTATACCTACATTTAAAAAAAAAAGCAAAATTTGCCGCCCCCTATAGATTTGCCGCCATGGACCGCGGCCCATGTGGCCACCCCCTTAATCCGGCCCTGCGACATAGGCTCACAGAATTTTTGGTGGTCTACGTCATACCATTATGGCAATCAAGACAAAGCAGAAATAATGCAATAAAGAATGACAAAATGAGATATTGATGTGGTAGTTTCTGCAAAAAAATTAATCTTAAGGAGTCATAAATCCTTGAATAATTATCTCAAGTTGGGGCTCTTGGCCAAATTAAGTGCAGCAAACTGCTCTTCGTTGATTTCGAGGAACTTTTTTTAATTATCAATGTTTTTTTATTTTTCCGTGCCCTTAAAACTCAATGACACAACTTACTGAATGTTTCTGGTACCAAAAAAAAAGAAAAAAAAGTTTTTCGCCGAGTCTTTGAAGTTGACAAGCCACTCCAAATGGCAGCGTATGATATACGTGTTCGTAAAATGTCAGTGATTTTCCATGTCACAAAGTAAAGCTTTCAGACGAATGTTAGGGTTTATTCCACTTTTAATTCACTTGTTCATGGTCGAATATATCCTCGACATTTCGTAGTACCGTAAATCATTATTTATCAGTTCACTTTCTCTAGAATTTAATTACGTAAAAGAATGTAAACACTGTTTTGTTACAGGATAGTTTACAGGATAGATGTTGTCATTACTTCTCACTCATTTATCATTATTTTTCTTTAACTATGCCCTCAGTCATTGGGGGCCGTTCCCATTTTCTCCCCATCCGCTCCTTTGCATCGTACCCCTTATTTCTTCATCAAAAGCATCGATTCCTTCTTCTTGGGAACGAATTTGAACTCCTGAAATTAAGATAGATTTTCAAATGGTGAATGAGTGGACAGAAATTGTGCTAGAAATATTTACTGAGTGGGAATTTGCAAGCTGGAAAATGATCATTTACAGACCGCTCGTAAAGTGCATGCATTTGCTTGCAACCGCCAGTATATTGAACCTGGGCCTGGACTTCGAGACCACCCTGTATGTTTGGCCTGCTACGGAAGCTGCACTGCCATGTCAGCGATAATCGCTCCTGCGGAATTCACCCTCTGAAAGGATTCCTCAGGCTCTCCAGGCTGCGTTGCTCTGAATATCCCGCAATAAACAACAAGGTAACTGGAAAAAGACAGGAAAAAATCCCGTTTTTTACAATGTAAACATTAACCGCGAGAAAGGAGGATACTATGGGAAGAAAATGGGAGGACATTTAACAAAGGACATTAAAAAAAAGGAGCCGGGGAGCGCGGGGGGTGGGGCGAGGGAGGGGGCGGGGATAAAAAATAAACTTTCCGAGAGGTGACTGGCGCGATTTAAGCAAGCGAACTTGTCGCTCCAAGCCTCCCAATCCTGGGCCATAAAAGTTAAGCTCTTTTCGCGTTTATTTTACAGATTTCATTAGGGGGAAACCGACCCGGGGAAGGACTTTTTTTCCTACCCAGCGGTAATCGGGGCGACCCAGCTTACCCCGGAAAAATTAACATAAAGTCCCCGCCGCGATCTACGTTACACCGACATTGTGTCCGTGTTTTTTTAAATATTTCGCGTTTGTGTTTATTTGCATTAGTGTAGAAAATCCATTTCCCCCTCCCCCGCGCGGCTTTCCCTCGCGGAGAGGGAGAAGAAAAACTTGACGTCTTATTTTCCCATTAATACTTCGCCGTGAGCCAAGCGGGGCTGCTCCCGTGACCCTCGCTTTGCGGGGCTTTTTATTCCGCTCCGGGAAACATAAAAAGTTTATTTTATGTTCCCGAGCTCATCGCGTTAATTTAGCGCTCGTATTAATAACGGGAACTAGATTTAACGCTGCGGAGAACACACCGTTTGAGCGTGTCCGGCTAAATTAAGGGGCGTTCAAGTGCGGCGTAACGCACGTGGGCGAGGGGGGTTGAATCTGCGTTACGGTTCGCGTTACAAGGCGCAAGAGGGTGAATTCTTCGGTTATTCAACGTTTCAGTCACAAAGAAATTGCCGCCTTTTTTGGGAGGCTGAAAGCTCACAGATCACATTGTATCAACTTACCACCGTATCACAGCGGCAAAACGTGCCATGGATTATCTATATTTTCCCGTTGGAATTAATGACAAAGAATCGATAATTACGGCGTTCGTTGCAAACACCCTGATAATCGATCCTTATTCATTACTTCTTTGATATATGACGGCGGTTTTATCGATTCATCGCAAAGCGTGGCAAACAAGTGCTAACTAGAGAGAGGCCCACCAAGAGTTACGTGACTCACCAGGAGACATTGTAGTTTTGACGTCACGGATGTATAAAAAGGTGATTGAAAACGAGGAAGTTACGGAATATTTAAATATCCCCTTTGAATAACCTAATTCTAAGTATCACACTTATGACTCCCTTATTGATGTCTAAGGAAGGAAATTGATCGAATATTTCTCATTAGGTGTAACATAATAACATATGTATGTAGATGAGGTGCACATGCAGTATCGCGTTCAGCGTTTATTCCAACCGCAGTTCGCCTTCAAGAACCTGGGTTGGCAATATAGGCTGCCCAGGAGCTGTAATAGTTGTTCGCAGTATTTCATTTATCCTCAATGATTTATGTAAAGTATCAGAGGACCAATATTTGTCTGATATACTCGCGCTTAATATTTCCCAGTTTTCTTCAACAATTTAGGTAGGCAGTTTAAAATGCTTGAAGCGAATGTATTATTTTATACAAGGGGGGAAAAAATAAAAACTTTGTAAAAATTAACTAAATCAAAGGGAGCCATGTGCTCTGGGTTTGCATGAAACATGGTTCCCTTTGATTAAATTCACTTGTGCGAAGTTCCTTTAAGCATAAATACGTCTAAGCAAAAGTTGCTTGCAGCAATATAGCCAAGTCTATCCCTACGTATTTTACTAGTTTCCGGTATTTGCCTCGCTTTATTATTATATTCCCTCCATTTTTACTTGGCACTTGCCCGTAAAACCCCGTCACTTGCGTTATTCGGACCACATTTATAGAGTTTTTTCCACATTGTCGAGCGCGTATATGGACCCGGCTCCTTCCTTAGGTATAATACATCAGGGAGAAAGCCAACATGTGGTGTAATTTTAAAACATTTGGCATCCTCGCCGAAATAAGACGTTGTAAGTACACATGTTGCATTTTTGACAGCTCGTCCGTTGTAAGCACGTCATATGTACAAGTTATATTTAATGTCTCGTAATTATTTTAGCAGCCATTCACTTTGTAGTCGGAAATTGGTTCTTTGCTGCGGCTTGTTCGGTGCGAAATGCTATGCTGTCTGCCTTGTTCCCGTGATATATGAGCGTCACAATTGTGTCGGCTGTTTTATAATTACGCATTCCGACTTGGCTTAGCGGCACTCTCTCCAAAATTAAACTGTTGAAATTCTTGCTCTATTTAGTTTCATCGTGGATCATAACTTGAAATTCGGACTGATACTGGGATGCAGTGCACAACTTAAATAAGATACAAGAGAGGGAACAAAAATTAAAGTTGTGCCACTATCCTGTGTGGAACTTAAGAGTGAACTAACCCAGGGGAGGGTTGCACCTCATAAATTTTGGTTAAAAGGGCTCTGCTAGGGGCCTCTTTGGAGGAATGATGCAGGGACTGTCTAGCCAGGGGTGCTATGGAGTGCTCCAGTAAAAAAAAAAACTCGGAAATGTTGACGGGTGGCAAAGAGGTCCCCAGCAGGTTTTTTGTGGGGACTCCCAAAACTTGAAAAATCCATAAGTAGGAAGACTTTGAGTTAGTAAAAGAGGATCTTAGTGTTCCACCCAAGAAAGAGAGGCCCCAAAAACGTACCAGCATCCCAATACTGCCGTGCTAAGGAAAAACGCCGTATGAACATTGAACATTCGAGAGTTGCCAAATCTCCTTCAATTAAATGCTTATTTTTGAGGAAAGTTATGAATATTTTTCCTTGAAATGTTCATGGACTTTAGGTGAAATTGCGAACAAAATTATCTGAAAAACTGGAGGGCAAATATTCGTAAGTTTACCAGTAAATTCATAATTTATCAAAGGAGACTTGGCAACTCCTGAAGGTTTATACGGCGTTTTCCCTAAGCACGGCAGAATAATTTTCGAGCCGCACCGATATCGGAATGGAGGACTCCACAAGTCACAATGGAATGAACTTCCACTATTAGTGATGCACCTGGAGTTAAATCTCCTCCTGAGTTTACTAAAGAAGTAAGTGAGGTAGTGTGAGCCGTTAGTACGAAGTACTATTTGGTCCATCCCTCGGTTTTAGGAACCATATCTTCAGTTTAGGCAACCGAAGCTTCCGAACCAGACCACACGGAGAAAAAAACTTCGTGCGTGGGACCCAAAGTTGACGTCATATGGATCTCTGAAGTTTTCGGAACACGTATCTAAAACCTTGAGGTCGAGCTGCCGAAGTTCGGGTCAGACATCTAAAGCACATATACCGAAGGGTTCGGGTCACACATCTGAAGTAATCCGGTAGATACCGAAGTGCCTCGATGTCTGACCCGAACTTCGGCAGCTCGACCTCAAGTTTTCGGATGCGTGATCAGAAAACTTCAGAGATCCATATGACCTCAACTTCGGGTCCCATGCACGAGGTTTTTTTCTCCGCGCAATCCACGGAAAAAGCTCGGCTGCATGTACCTAGGAAATGGTTCCTAGAACTGAAAATCAGTTCACTTCAAAAGAATAGTACGGCCGATATTCAACACTGTACTTACGGTTCATTTGATGAAGCTTTTCTTCTCCGTGTATACACCAGGAGGTACTTGAAGCCTCTTTGATCCCAAGAAGTGTGAAACAAGCCAAGTTTATCTCATCTTATCTTTTTCGGTTTCTCATTTGAACGTATTTCTGCCGAACGGAACTATGTGCATTATGACGCGAGCCCTGCGTTATGAATATATTCTTAAGGGTCTCAGGGCTCATGTCTTAACGCACATAGTTCCGTTTTGTAGAAATACTCGTACATCTGGGAACTTTTCGAGACCTGGATGGCGGGAGCTTTTGCGGGTGGAGGATGCGGCTGGAAACGTGACGCTGGAAGACGTGGCGCGTCGATGCGGTGCGGAGCGGCGAGGACCGCGTTGCGTTGTGGCGCCCCCAGGAAGGCGGCCGGGGGGGTCGGGGGGGCCTGGACTCCCAGCCTCGGCGAGGTGTGTGGCGCCCCTGAGTTGCTGCCATTGTTCTGTCACTCAACCTGTAATTACTGCAATCCGCAAGCTTGTCACCCCCAGCCTCCTTGCCACGTTGCCGCTCATTACCCGCCCCATCAGGGACAAAATACCCGATACGGAAAAAGTCCCACGGTATGATCCAATTTCTCAAGAGCCGCGGTCGATCCAAACAGCGTTCATCGATAAAATACCGATCATCTTAAACTCACGTGGAGAAAACAATGCGGTTATTCTGCGGCTGCACAATCCCGCTGCTGCTGTGGAATCCCGTGTACGATGTGTACGTGTGTAGATTATTAAATAATAAAACAATATTTAATTAAATTATTTTATTTAATAACTAGATATTTAAGAATTGATTTTATTTGAAATCTAAAAATTTATCAATTTTACCTCTTAAATGGTAACAATACTATCATACAAGGGATTCCACGGTAGTAGAACCACACTGAAAAAAAAAGTAGCTTGGATCAAGCATGATGATTCTTGAATTTGCCGCCAAGAAATTTTTTTTTCTCGCTTTAAGCTGACTTTTTCTTGATACAAGAAAAATAATGCTTGGGTGAAGCAAGAAAGTAGCTTATATTAACCAGAAAAATTCTTGATTTAAGAAAAAATACTTCTTGGCGACAAATTTAAGATTCTTTTTTTTCCAGTGCATGAAATTTGGTGATAGGAAAGTGATTGTATCACGTCTACTGGAAAAAAAGTCTCTTGGATCTGGAGTCCAGACTCTTGAAAAATTCGACAAGAAAAAGTACTCGTGATTCAATCGGACATTTGCCTAGACAATGAGGAAATCCGCTTAAATCAAGAGGCTGGGATCTCGATTCAAGGGAAAATCCGATTGAATCGAGAGTATTTTTTCTTGTCGAATTTTTTAAGAGTCTGGACTTTGGATCCAAGGGACTTTTTTTTTCCAGTGTCTATTATAATGTCACTGTCATGCTAGCACACCTGCTAGCTTTACTGCACACAGTAATGCTATTGTGATCATCGATAAATTTACCAAAATTAAAGGTATTCTACCACCGTACCTTCTCGTATGGCATTATGACCATGTGACCGTAAAGTAAACGTATTTTTTTTCCCTCCCTGTATTTCATATCGGGGACGACTCACGATATCATTCCCCTACGCACACAGAGAGAAAAAGATTGCGCTCTTATACAATGCTTATAGTGGATCATAGATCCTACCCACTTATCTAGTCGTGGTTAAAATGTAATTTTTGTCTTCACAATAATTTCGGTCTTGGTAACAATGCAACATTGATACCACGAAGGTAATACTGTAACTACGACGAGAAAAATATTAAGGACCTGCAACCCACTATAAATATTGTGAGAGCGACGATTCCTAATGCCGTGTGAAGTGTTTCAATTTGATCCCTGACTCGGAGGCGCCATTTCGGCTATAATTAAGAGAAAGAGGAGCCAAAGTTTATAGGAAGAGGAGCAGTTTTTTTTTTTTTTTTTTTTTTTTTTTTATTTTTTTATTTTTTTATGTTTTAATATAAGATCACTCTCAACACCTCGCCATCCGCTATCATTCACCAAAAATAATTAGGATTTTCAAAGGTGACTTTAACACTATGGGAAGCCTTTACCTAAAGTACCCTGTCTCTGACCGGAACTTTAGAGCCGGAAGAACCGCCTTTTTACCGATAGGACTTCGCGCATATTTCCACCTTGGCTCCTGAGCTTTTGAGGTTAACGCCCAATCAATGTGGTTTTACTTTTTACTCTCCCCTTCAACTCTTCCGCAGGTATCTTCCCTCTCTAGCCGCTTTACACGGGCAGATTTCATTACAAATTGCAAAAACGGAAATCCTTTCGATAGCTTTATGTTGCCAACTACAAGAGATACACCATTGCATGATGCATGCTTTCATTTCCCATTCACGATTTATTCTTCTTACGGAACTAAAAGTGCGAAAATAACTTCGCCGACGAATTCAATTCAAATCACTTCACTTAACCTTCTACGATTGATAAAGCTCAACTTTAAGTTTGATAAACTGTAATTATTCATATATCCACGAAAATGAAAAATTCTTGTTAGAAATTTAAGGAAGGAGCTCCCTTTCACACAGTTAAAAATATCCGTGGTTCTGGTTATCGGTAATTGTTGTCAATTAAATTTGCTTTAAAATAGGATCTGTAGTGCTCCTTTCGAACACTCGAACGCTCAAGAAGAGAGGTTATTGTGTCTTTTGAAAATATGATGATCATTAGATTTAAAATGAGCGTGGCAATAAAATAAGTCACTTTCATTTATCTACAACAGGCAGCAGAAGTGTCAATTGTGTCAGGGATCAGGTTTTTAAATTTTGAAGTCGAGGCGAGTCTTTGTAAATCATAAAAGAGTACTATTAACTCGCTTACACACGAATCTGAAGCAAATCCATACATTTTTTAAAACTGAAAAACTGGAAACTGCGAACCCTAAAACTGTGGCTGTTCCTCCTTACAGTTTGAGGATGCAGCTTAAATAATTATAATGGATGGTTCATGGCGTTCATTCCAACTATTCCGCCTTCAAGAACATAGGTAGGCAATGTGACCTGCCGAGGAGCTGTAATAGTTGCTTGCAGTTAAATTTTTAAGTAGAAACATGTGTTACTGTGCTCTGTGTTTCCTGTCATGTGGGCCATGGAGTCATTTTTTTTTTCAGGAGCCTCTTGCTGTACGTCTCTAAACCCGAAGACAGTACATAGAGACCCCGCTTTGCTATCCTCTATACGTTGTGTAGAAGTTACTTTTGGATGGCAACGCTTAAACTCGCCTGATGAGGACTGCGAGGATCAAAGAGCTCAGTATTTTGTTCAGCAATCCTAACTTTCATACATAAGAGCAGCGCTCTCTGGCGCTCTGTGACACTTAACCGCCTCAGCTCTGCAGGGAATTACCACTACCTTATATCAGTTAAAACCCTCTGCCGCCATCCTCTCACTACTAATTCCCTTCGTCGCCTCCCAGGAAAAACCCAACCAAGCACCTTCTTTGGCAGCCTTGCCCATGTCATCCTGTTACCGTAACCATACTAGACCAGGTGTTCGGTCATATCTGACGTCGGATACAATGCCATTTTCGACTTCGATACTCTAACACACTTCAGCATCACGGACCCGATCTATTCTAGAAATTCCCACCAACCTCCTCCAGAAATTCCCACCAACCTCCTCCAGAAATCCATCCCCGTTGCTCTTTGTATATTCCTAAAAGGCTGGACACACGTGAAGCGTCCAAGTGGTGGTAGTTTAGTCAAGTGTTGCGCGTCGATGCGTCAAAATAGAGCATCGATGCGCAACAACTACCACCACTTTGACGCTTCACTTTGATCGTGCGTCCAGCCCTTACCCCAATTTGCAACGACTCGTTTATCGAAGTTTTCACCCCGACGTTCATCAACCATCATTCGGCGAAAGACAGCGTTGTCTTCCGAATTTAGCTTTTGCCTTACACGATTACGTTACCTATAGATTTTTCGTTTAGGGTCTGTAAGATACATCGTGTCTGTCTATAACTGTGCCTGTGAAAAAAATATCGAGAGTGAGAAATGAGTCGATTTTTCGAGAAGTATTGCAACCATGGGTCGTGTTGATACCAACATACCAAGAATCCCTGTTCCTCCAGTAGCTATTCTAGCCTAGACCACCGCGGAAAGCACAAACGGTCCTGTGAGGCCGCGCCGCGCGCAAACACAATTACAAAAATGTCTCGCTCATTTGTGTACGGTTTTCTTTGAGCTAACGCGGATGGGCTTTCCTCCTATTCACACCTCCCTCTGCCCGTATTCCCTCTTCCTTCTCCACGGGGACTTCACATCCCAGATCGCGTTTATCCTGACAAATTCTCCTTGAAAACACTGTTTTATGCCATTTTACAGTATCAAAGTTCCTATATACTTAGGGTGGTTCTTCAGCTCTCTCGAGTGCGATGGTCGAGCTACCAATTGATAAATTCTGTATATTTCTACAGAATTTCGAGCAACTTATCATGCAGTAGTGCTTTGCACTGGAAAAAAAACACATTGGATCTAGAGTCCAGACTCTTGATTCCATCGGATTTTTGCTTGAATCAAAACGAAATCCGCTTAAATTAAGAGGCTTGCTCCTTGATTTAAGCTAGGTTCTGATTGAATCAAGAGTACTTTTTCTAATCGATGTTTTTAAGAGTTTGGATTCTAGATCCAATGTGTTTTTTTTTGTCCAATGTGAGTTTTTTTTGTAGACCTTGTGTCCACGAGACGTTTCGTGGAATTTGTCACAGGGAGAAATCTCACTTGCGAAGTTGGGGAAAATATTGAGTTAGTCAAAGCTATGAGAGAAGATGAAGCATTTTGTTGTTTTGATTAACGGGGAAAAAGCCAAATGGTTTCATTCCTGCGATTCGAACTTGGGACAAATCCCATGAAACGTGCCGTGGAGACGAAGTCTTAAAAGAGAGCCTGATTAATGAACAATTTTATTATACTTTCAACAACTCCATAATTTTTCCTTGTATCAAGAGACCCGCAGGTATTATTAGACAAATCTCCATAGATTATCGTTTCATTTATCGAGCTTTAAAAGAATGTCCCGGGTGAATATCGCAAATCGGAAGGCGATATTGTCAGAGATTCACTCGAGAGTTCTTTTGGAGTAAAATCAGTGGAGCAGTGGCGTGGCGTGAATGATTGTATCGATACTTCCCCATTTGAAGCTAAGGTAAAGCATCGCTTATTAGGGCGTGCGAGCACCCTGTTTATCGATCCTTTTCCATGGGTTTAAATAGCAGATCAATCGATATATCGCAAAGCACGCCACGCCACTGCAGTGGACTAAATATTTTCAACGCATTTTAATTTTTTCTTATTTTTTACAAACCTTTTGCTTTATTTAGTAATTATTTATGGAATTATTAAAAAATGTAGAGGCCCCATGCGAATGAAAATTTAAATGTATTATAAGTTCATCCGCAAATCTAATTTAAGTCAAGTGTCATGATCTTTCAAGTTTTTGCAGAATCGATATGTCACGGGCCAATCCCGGCTTTGAACCGATCGAGATTTGGCCGGGCCGACCTGGACGCAGAGTGGCTTATTACGTTGATCTCAAAAATAATGAATCATGGTTCACCATAATTGAGGACATTGCACCAAGAACAACCTATAACTGGAAACCGCGTTTTGAGAAAAACGCATTTAAAGTTTTGTTTTTGATGTACTGCGCAGACTTTTCTACGCAGGTACCCTGTTTTGGTGTTTTTGGGTGACCTAACCCTTCTACTGAAGGATGCCGGGTAGATTTTGCGATACATTTTGGGTTTACACTCTAATGTACTTAATTTAAAAAAGCGGTTTATAGGTCGTTACTACGCCCAACAGTAATTTTGGTGGCAATATGCAGTATAAATCATTTTAATCACGCATGATTAACGCAAAATAAAAGAATATCGATGGTGAGTATAGAGAGGGGTAACTAGCACATTATAGGCCCTTAAATTTATAGGCCCGTATTACGCCCAACAGTCATTTTGGTGGCAAAATGCGAAGTATACATTTTTGGAGGAAAGGATAGTTTGAGAGGAGAATAAATTATTTCAATAGCTCGTTTTTCTGAAATAAAAACAAATCTTTATAAAATGAGATCAAAAAATCGAGCCATCACTATCGCCGCGCCGCGCCGATGCCCGCTAACCGAGAATGATAAGGCCGCGCGTATAGGTCGTTCTTGCACCCATCGATCCAGAGGCCTGACTTGCCTCGGAAAAAAAAGGGTTTTCGACCTCGAGACGTTACCTATCTATATTCTATCGCTACCACAGCATAGTCCAGGGTACGTAGAATCCGAAAAGCAGATTGGCGTAATAACGACCTATACGCCTATAGATTGTTCTTGGTGCGGTGTCCTCAATTACAAACACCAAATTAATTGCTAAAAAAACCCTGCTTATGAATGGTGAACACACGGGATATACTACACTGCTCTGCTTTGAAAAGAACAGTTCGCAAAAGTCTGCCTCCGGCTAGAAATTAATTTTCGTCCCCCGATATTCCGCAAAACGAATTTCCTGAGCGTCACGTCAACGTCATACCTGCGTCATGGCCCAATCTGAAGAGCGGGGCTCGGATAATCTTTTCGGGGGCCGTGAGGGTGCGGCGAGGGGGCTGAATGACAGGACGAAGGCGGGGGGAAGGGGGGTCGCAAACACGATAATTGGTGCAGTGGTACCTGTGCGAATTTTTGGCACGCGTCAGACGTCTCTCTTTTGCTCCGACTTCGGGCGCCCCCTTCGCGCTTGGCTCAGCCCCTGAGCCGCCAGATGAAAGAGTCGTCCCCCGTCCCCCCTCCCTGGGTCCCCCACCCCCCTCCCCGAGTCCCCGAGGAGAGTCAACAGCATTTAATGAATGAATCAGTCGGGCTTGTTAATCACCTAAGGCGAGGTTGCCGGGTGTGGTCTTTGAATGGACCATAATGGGAACTACAATATTTGGCTCATTGCGCAAACAATGTATGTGCTATCAGTTTGCTTTTGTAGATAGTTGCTTTTGTAGACAGTTGCTTTTGTGGGTGAGCCAAAATTGGTACATTAAAATCGGACGTAATTCTGCCAAAGGGAACTTTGTGCATTACAACGTGATCCCTGTTATGTATATATTCTTATGGGTCTCAGGTCTCATGTCTTAATGCACATAAATCCGTTTGGCAGAAATACGTCCAATTGTAAAATAAAATCAAGATGATTCAGTACGCAGAAAACCCAATTTATACTAAAACCGAACTTCAGGTGGTGCAGATCTTAGTTCGGCTCGATACGCACGACAGAATAAGGGCGTTTGGATGGTTTGAATAGCGTTTGGATGGTAGCTCAAACTGCCGTGCTGAGGAAGAACACCGTATGAGTCTTCAGACGTTGCCAAGTTTCCACCTCGCGGGTGGGTTCGCCCTTAGCTAACCTAAAGTCCTCCTTAATGTGGATTGTTCAAGTTTTTGGAGGCCCCTGAACAAAAGTCCTGTGGGGACCCCTTGAGCCTCCCGTTAGGATTCTACGGGGGGCTGGGAGCTCCCTGGCACCCCTGGCCAGACCACCCGCCCCTAAGGAGGGGCGAACGGGCTGATGGTTGAAATCTCTCATAGAGCGATCTGATTGGTTGAAATGTACGGTCCTTATAGACTAAGGGGTAAATGATGGACTAACTATAGGGTTTCTCATGGGTTGTCGTTAGTTAGTCTATTACCTACCTGATTTGTCATTGTAACCACCTGCTTCCACTAATAGTATCCCTTTACATATCTTTTGTTTCTTCGTATATAGCTTTGTCTGTCAATTTCAACGATCATCCCGCAGAAGAGTCCGTTTCTGTGATTTCGCCTTCATTTTATTTCGAGACAACCGAGAGGACATCCTAAAGATACAAATGTAACCTAGTTGAAAGTAAAGGAGTGTAAGTGAATGGTGTTACGATTACTCACATTTTACCTGACATAAAAATCACTTCAGAATATAATCATAGACTCTGATCTAGGCAATTTGCACTATTTGAGCTCATGCTCAACTCCGTATGATTTCATTCAATCGAATGAGAAAAATTGGAATCAAGAAGCAGCGCTTTCCTCGTTTGAATGCTGATAATACTATACTCATTGTAAAAAAGGGTTCGGGTCACGCATCCGATGAATCTATGTCCGTCGGTTTCATGCCAAGAGTACTCCACCGTGCTAAGGAAGAACGCCGTATGAGCCTTCAGACGTTGCCATATTTCCTTCGATAAAAACCTAATTTACTGGAAGAATTGAGAATATTTTACCCCAAAATTTTCTTACAATTTTGCACGCAATTTCAGTTAGAATATCTGGAAATTCAAAGGAAAAATATGCAGAACTTTCGTCGAAAGTACATATTTTATCAAGGGAAATTCGGCAACTCTCGAATGTTGATACGGCGTTCTTCCTTACCATGGCAGTACTGTCCGTCTCCAAGTCGCGGGATCCTTTTTTCATTCCATCATGCACGCCTTGGCATGTTCTACACTCGGCAGCTTGAAAATAAGCTGGACCTCCATTCCAAACACAGTTGAGAGAATTCCGACGTCCGAATAGCAGAAATAGCGAATGACGGAGATTGACGACTTGTCAAGTGGCAAGATACAGCGAGTGCGGACGCGTTTCCATCATTATCGGCGTGATCATGGACGGGCTTCGACTCGGGAAGGAAAATCAAAAGAGCTGAATTAAATCCGCAAATAAATAGGTTGGTAATTGCCACTGTAAAGGAAATCAAACTAGGTAATCGTGGGAGCTGGGCCAAATATTTTCCAAGTCTTGGAGTTGTAAGATCGCAGTCAGACATTTTCACTTTTCTTGTATCACCCATCTGCATTTTACTTCAACATATCAAAGTGATTTTTTCTTCTATTGTACTAAACTGTCTGACTGCAATTTTACCTATAAACTGCGAGGTCTAGAACGTATCTGACCCAGTTCCCGTATTTACTTAGTTTTTTTTTTTTTTTTTTTTTTTTTTTTTTTGGCGCGTATACGTAGTATACCGCCTTTGCGATCGTTTCGAACCCTGCTCGATACAATAACCGAGTCCCTTAGTTCCTTACCGAAAAGTGAATACCGCGAACTTCTGAGATTTTCCAAAGCGTGTAAAAAGTTTATTTATCCGTCAATAATTATGATTTAAAGTTGTTTCTCATTCTGGGGCTCTCTAGTTTATGTGCAGTGAATACCAAGAGTCTACGTTACTTGGTTTTCTTAAAAAAAGCCTAAGAGTACGACGCGCTGATTTAAAATATGCATATATAAGCAGAATCAAGCGAACTGATTCGAGGATGGCTGAGCAGGTCGGCACTCTCGGAATGAGAATTTAACTCCTCCGTTTTGTTCAAAACGTTGCTTTGACAGATCTCCACACCTCTGTTATACTTTTCAAAAGTTGGTACCCGTGCTCTGATAGTGCTGTTCATCTGACAACAATGTCAGTGTCAGCTGATAATAATATTTTTATCATATGAGGTTAATAAAAAGTTTTCAGTCAGTCTTTGACATCCTGAATAATTGTCTCGGTATTTATTTACTAATTTTACAGAATTATATTTTATTTCTTATTAAAACTAAGAAATACAGTGCAATCTGTGTAAGTGCAATCTGTGATGAGCCTCGAAACTCATTAGACCATTAGCTAAACGTGGCTCATACAGGAATCCACTTACCCCTCTCTTCCCCACGCTCCTGATCACTGCGTCGGCGTCTCGACGAACGGGGGGCGACGTTTTGGGCGAGTGCTACTGAAAAGAGGGCGTTTAGGGCGGGGAAATGGGTGTCTTTTGGGCGGGGATGAAAACGGATGTTTTGGGCGATTAATTAATTAATGTAAAACAAAAAGCAACACTGTAATGTGAACTCACCAGTCGCCGGTTGAAACGGAGATTTTGAAGAGATTTTGGCGAGTACGATGAATTTTTGGGTTTGGTTTACAGGAAGTTCTCAAACACGGTCTCTGACTCAAGAAACCGAATTTGGGAGCTTCCCAACTCCCTTCCGTAAACAACACATAATAAAAACATTCAAAACAATTGAAATTGTCAGTTAAGTTTCGTCAAAAATTTTGAAGTGACTTACTCTGTTTTAAAAAAAAAAAAAAACATAAATGAGGTAATAGAAAGTCCTTATTTCGAAAAGTAGACCATAGGTGAAGGAGGAACTCGTCTAAATGCACCGCTCTCCGCAAATTGTCATATGATGTGTTCGGTGGTTAAATTGTAAATATTATCACTTAAGAAGAAGTACTGATTGTAAAATATTCTTAAAACTCGGCGATATCTGGTGATAAATAGTTTTGGCCAGCTTTTCAGGTCCAATACCACAGTGTGCGGCGGGAGTTCAATGCCTATTTTCTCGAGACATCTACAATCTTAATTTCGGTGTGAATAGTAAGGTGACAAGATAGTTTTTTTTTTTTTTTTTTTTTTTTTTTTTTTTTTAAACATCCTTTATTAAGTAATGATACATAATATTAACAAGTTTAATATGGACTAATAAACATTAACTTTAAAATTATATTGATTTACTTAACAAAGACCCCGGCACCGCCTGGTGGCATTACATCGGCTTCGAAAAATGGCTTGCTTTTTGGGCAGCCGATTCGGCCATCAAACCGGGGTTTAAATGGAAGCTGATGATAACACAAAGTTCTGAGAAAAATTTTGAGACGAGTATAGGAACGGTTTCTAAAAACAACACTGCCCGAGAATGACAGCGTTGCCACATTTTCTGACTTCGCCCAGCATGTCCAAAATACCGCCGTTTTTTCCAGCCCCTTTCCTCGCCTAAAAGAGACCCAAATTTTGGATGAGTTTTATTGCCTCTCGCCCAAAACATACTTCCCCCGACGAACAATAGCTAATGACGGTCGCCAAGCTAGGCCGGGATCCTCAGCCCCTCGCCCAATTACTTACGCTTCATTAACCATTTCACCGTCACGCTAGGATTCGCCCAATTTTCAAAAAAAATTGTTTCGCGAGTTTTTAGCAATTTTTTCCTTACTCTCCGTTGAAACACGAATTAAAAGAAGGTCTCATTCATAAAAATCGGCCAAATAGAAGAGAAGTTACAGTATTCGAAATCCGAAGAAATCAACAAAACTTCTCCAAACAAAAAATAAAATGAAGGGGGAAAAAAGAAATGTATAAATTACAATTTAATATGATTGACCTCAGAATGTGACAAGCAATTCAATTATAAAAAGGAGAAAAAATTGAGTGAAATTACAAAAAATTAGCCTCTTGCAAGGGACTTCCTTGTATGAGTTTGACCCGAAGACAAGTAAATCCCGTTACATTATTAAAACGAAATTGACTCCATAGTTTAATGCCTTAGTTTCTTGAATACGATTATTTTAAGCTCTCGAAAATTTATACCAGCAATTTTACCCATGGGGTGATTTCCTGAGAGCTGATAATATCACGAATTTCTCATAGAGCCCTTCAAAAATGGCTTGCTTTTTGGGCAGCCGATTCGGCCATCAAACCGGGGTTTAAATGGAAGCTGATGATAACACAAAGTTCTGAGAAAAATTTTGAGATGAGTATAGGAACGGTTTCTAAATTACGAGGAGAGGCGGGCATTCGGTTCAGCATATCGATACATAAGTATTTTCACACGTAGAATTTAATTTTCACGTCAGGGAGTCGACATATTTTGATTTTTTCGATTTTATACGGAAAATGTATGGTTTTTCGGGATTGAAATTACTTACAATTGTTTCATGAAAAATGAATGCACCCAAAATGACTATAGCATTTTGACTTTCACATACGTGTACGTGCACTCACTAAATCGATTGGTAAATTCAAAGAGTGGGTACATCGACCTGGTATATCAAGTTTCTGCAATTTTTCACGGCAAATCGGTAAATTTTCGGGATGTCGATTGCTTACTTTCAATTCATGAATGAATAAAGCATGGACATGGTTAAGCTTCTTTGCATGAAAAGACGTTTAAAATAAAAAAATCAAGACATATTTAATACAATTGCATTTATATCGAGTAAATCTCTTTTCAATAATATAACGGGATTTATAATACCGGTGATTTGGGTATTTTAGCCCCAAAATACCTTTAAATCGACTTTATCTTCTAGGAGTTCGACAGAATTTTTCCTTTCTTCGCTTAAATTTTTCCGTAGCACTTTTCTTCAAGAATCTGATAAGATTTTGCTTGAGGCAGATCAAAAAACTAAAATTTTTTCGAATAGCTTTCTAGATTCACAATACACGGTCTCGTCAAGGTGCGTCGTTGACCTTGCACTGTTGGATCGTGAATTCTCTTGTTGTGCTGCTTGCCTTTTTTGAAATCTCTGTAAATGAAAACTAAAGGGGTTGATATGTGCGAGTTAATGACGCGCCTTATCAACACATTGTGTTGGAGTTCACTGCTTGTTTTTTTTTTTGTTAATCAGTGATGAAACTGGCTAGGAAAATAGAGACTGATTAAAGATAGACACCTCTGAATTCAAAACGGAATCTAAAAAGGTGGACATAACTTTTCCTTTCAGCGTTCGGAGGGGGGAGTTTTCCGGGGTTTAAAATGGTGGGAGAGAGAGGGTTGTAAAACCTAGTCGTACGCAAGTCTCCTATACTTCTGAGAAAAAAACCGAAGAAAACATATTTATCAGCTCATTCAATAAATTTGTTCTTAAATCAATGCTGGTTTTGTCGATCTTGATTTGAAATAATGTTTTTTGACCATTTTTCAGTGAAGCGAAGGAGAAATAAAAGTTTAAGTATGTTTAAGATCATTGAAAAAAAAAAAACACACATTGGATCTAGAGTCCAGACTCTTGAAAACATCGACCAGAAAAAGTACTCTTGATTCAACCAGAATCTAGCTTAAGTCAAGAACCAAGCCTCTTAATTTAAGCGGATTTCGTTTTGATTCAAGCCTAAATCCGATTGAATCAAGAGTATTTTTTCTTGTCAATGTTTTCAAGAGTCTGGACTCTAAATCCAATGTGTTTTTTTTTTTTTTTTTCAGTGTAAATAAGCACGTATGGTTTCGAAATAGGATTGAAGGTAACAGACAAGTGGGGGAAAATCGTGTTGGAGATGGAGGAAAGAATGAGAATGGCAGCAGGGGCAGGGGGACTTTTCGTCTCCTCTCGCTATTTAGCGGATGATCAATGGGCGCCAATTGACGATTGTTCTTTATCTTGGAGCTCTTTGCTCTTGGGGAAGTAATTTGTCAAAAAGTAGGAGCCGCAAGTGTTTTAATTGTTATTTTCCCGGTTAAAATTCGAGTCTATAGATCTCGCGCCGCCCTGAGATTTACATCCTCACCGTTCGAGTTGCTGCTTGTCGCGCAGTGGGTCTGGTCTGCTCCTAGCAAAAATACCAACCAAGTCGGTATACGCTTTACTCATCTATACAAGTTCTCTGCGCTTAATACTAGAATTCGGTGAAATCTGTTTAATTTTTACGATTTGGCCGGCAGGTAAAAACATGGCACGCCCAAAAAGCATCTTAATAATTCCGTTTCTTCATTTACTAATCAAAACAAATCCACCGAATTCTTTTAGAAATATTGAACTCCGTCAGTTTGAAATGCATCTAAGTGCGCAGTTTTGATTTTGAACTGAATGTTTTCATTATATGGTCACGAATATGCAAATTAGGTACAGAGCTGATTTAAACAAGCTGATCGGGTTAAAATAATTTTGTTTGTGCGTTGTATTGAAAATCGGCAATCCACTGTAGAAGTGTTCAGCACATTCTGTGATGAGAGGTTAGTAGCGTGAGTGGTGCCGGGGGGGGGGGGGGGGGGGTTGTCGTGCCGTGATGACTGTACGACTCTTGTGAGTGAGGAGCGCTGCGTAAGGAAAATCAGTGCGCCTTCAATTGTTTGATCCCGCAAAAAGGACAACCGTCGAACACGAATAGCTGCATCCTTAGGTTTGAACCTAACTACATCGCATCCTTGCCTGCTGAGGATATAGTATTTGCTGCCTCCTTCTTCCGCAAAAACGCTGCCCACTAAGTCACACTTTTTCAAAGAGTCATAACTTATTGTTGCAACATTGTATAGGAGGATTTATTTTATTATTTTATTTGTTTTGGAAAAAAAACGGGTCAAATCATACGAACCGTGAAAATAAGGAACAAGAAAACCCCCTCCTCAGCCAGAGGATGGTATAAGATGGTAAATGGAGAATTTGTAGGTGGCTGAAATTTTTATGAATTCCATGTTTAAGTGGACGCTATACCAAGTGAGCTGAACACGAGGACACCCTTGATTCATAAATTGAATAATTATTGCAGGAGATATGACAAAATAATCTAATCTGCTAAAATACATGTGTTTAAATGGGAAATGCTGCTAGGTGACTTCACTAGACGGTGCATTTTCTCACTGTTAAATGTATTTTTATACTAATTCCCATTGCAGAAAAAAATTATAAAATTACTGCAAAATCAGCTCTTCAGGCACTTTCAGATGAAGCAATAAAAAACTTGCGTGCAAATTCTCCATTGTCCACAGAAGAACAGTTTCCTTCCTCTGAGCGGCGCACCATGAGGCCAAAATAGCGGCCGTACTTGCGGGTCTGTGACATAAATTATTGACCCCGTCAACCCGTTCCTTCTCGCGAACCTGGGACCAAATTTCCGTGAGCTTGCGTTATTTCCAGTCGTGTGACGTCAAGTTGTGCACGGTAATTTTTTTCCACGCTTACAAAACTGTACAGCTGTTTTGTCTTGCAGTTCCAACTCCCCAAATGCTCCTTTCCAGTTCGCCGCCTCACTTCCTTATTCCGATCCAGATACTTTTTTAAGCCCAGGAAGCTCCTCTCTGGTCCTCGCATTTTTCCTCTCTCTCTTTCAAGCTGCTAGCGCGACGCTCTAAAATAAATACGTGTTACTTCTGCTTTGAATATTTGGTTTTCTTTTTGCGTGAAAAGACGTCAAGGGACCTGTCGAATAAACTTATCGTGTTACGACGACTTCCTCCAGAGACTCAAGGAACACAAAACGCTGACGCTGGTGTTTCTCTCTCCCCCCTCTTTTATTATTTCAGTATTGGTTTAAAAACGTTCTAAAAAAGAGCAGATGAAATTACAAGAGAGCATGCATTTGCAACGAAAACTTGACTCTGATAGAAGTCATAAGCAACTTAACGGAAACGAAATAAATACACAGCTTAGGGTATAATGAAATATTTATCAGATCTAAGTTTCCGGAGTTCTTTTATTTTTTTAATATTTTTATCTATTTCTGAAATCAGATTTATGATTAATTGAATTTTATATAATCAAATAATTTTGACCCTCCCCCCATAATGTGAGAATATGTTTGCATGACGAAGTCGTATAATCATATTATTTTACAAGAGTGCGTGATATGAATATTTTTGCGAAAAAATTGACGTCAAAAAATGTTTTGTTTCGGCTAATATCTGTGCAGTAACCTCATGCTCAGTTTTGTACTGGTGCTCATTAGAGTCAAAAAGATATATTTTTGACTCTAATTATAATTTTTGGAACTTCTTGGCTTTGATTTCCCCGCGAAAGGGTGCGGACCCAGCACCATTTCTCCACCTTGTTACATACAGTATTCGGGCCACTTCTTAGTGTTTTTTTCTCATTTTTGCAGCAACTATACATTGAAGTGGTAGGTAGAAAATACATTTTAACAGTATGATAGCTATAAATTGCAGCAAATAAGCATATGGTGACATTTGGTAGAATGCAAGAGTCCCTGTGTTGACGCCACTGTCAATTAAATCAATAATCAATTACGTTTCCTAGTCAAAGTATAGTTATGAAAAAGGTCATTAGTATTTTCCCTCCTACTTATTTCAAAATTAATTTTTAAAAGAAGAGCTTCGGAACTATACTCATCAATGAAATGAAAATATTCTCAAATTTGTCGCCAAGAGATATTTCTTGGATCAAGAATGACACTGCTTAATTTAAGTTACTGTTTTCGCTTAACCCAATCATTTATTTCTTGTCCTTAGAAATTTTCAGCTTGAAGTAAGATAAAACAAATTCTTAGCGGTGAACTCAAAAATCATCAAACTTGAGCTAAGTTTTTTTTTTCAATGATTGCTTCCGGTTTTTGAAGAGTCAGGTGACGTAATCCCCTCACCGCATTCAAAGACGGATATCCATCCTCAAGTCGCAAATCAAGAGGGAACAACATGAGGTAACAAAAACAAACACCGTCAAAGACGGAACAGAAAAAAAACCGAACATAAATATGAGCTCGTCACTTCAAAGTCACTTAAAATACTTACACGCCATAATTATCTCAGCGACGCTAACTTTGCGGCGCTCAGACAAATAACTCGAAGGTGTTTATTTTGATAGCTAATAAAAAGGAAAGTAAAAACGGTGCTTCAATTTTCTGTTGTAACATTGTACCCCGGAGTAACTCGAGGGGTAGAGGGAGCGCCGACTATTTTATGGGGGCCCCGGCCCCGTGGCCCCGAGGTCGCTCCTCCACGCGCGGTTTCAGGCGTAAAACGCAACACGCGAAGTATAAATCTCGCGGTTATCACCACCTTTGGCCCATTCTGCCACCGCGTCGCGTGCATCTAATCATTCGTTACCACCGTACATTGCCAAATCTAACGAAAACCTAGTTTTCGCCGTGTTTTTCATAATAATAGCCGGTATAATTTTTATCTTTTTATTGTCACCTGGCAAATTTTTCTGCCCCCAAATCGGAAAATTGACGTGTCCGTTTATGCCTCATTCGCGGTGTATTTTCCTTATAGCGATCGTAAAGCGGAAAATACAATAAATACATTTTTCCAACAATCTTTAGTATTTGACATTCGCATTTTAAGTAATTGGGTGGATTTGATTCTGCCATCTTCATAGTAAGAGTTGAGATAGTGCTATGTTGCTGATTTTAAATTTTTCAGAGGTATGATAACTTAAGTCGAATTTTGGCAACTGAATCTACTTGGGATGGAATCGTTTGGAATTCGTCTGCTCCTTCTTAATTTTTGAAGCCTTAACTGCTTAAGTTCTCAATAAATATTCAGCAAAAGGATTCCGTTTGTGTCTAAAAGAAATTTAGTTGTTTGCAAAAGACATGAAAATGTAAGACCAGTTCTCTTAAAAGGAAATACTTTTCCTGCAAAAAAATAACTGCACTATTCTTTACAAATAGACAGAGCCAATCGACAATAACTCATTGTAATCAACCGTATACAAAAGCCTTTGATTGATTCTGGGATCGTTTCTCGCACCGAAAAAAAAGGATGCTGACTCTACAATCTTGATGTAAAAAAGTGCGCGACAACTCACAAAACGCTGAATTCACCGCTACATGCAGCAGATAAATTAGCAATTTCAAGATGTAAAACTAACTGCTAAGGTTAATTCAGCGTTTCGTGAGTTGTCGTTACATCTAGAATGTTAAATCAGCATCCTTTTTTTTCGGTGCGGTTTCTTTATAGTTTTCTACGCTATTTACCAAAAACTGCACCAAAATCCAGAATCTTTGGATTGGTTTGTGTTTTACTCGCTCCATTAACAAAAGTGAAACAAGAACAAAAATATTTTTTTAGTGGAGTTTCTCAGACGGGCTCAATGCTGTTGAGTTAAGTGTAAAGAGAAGCTTGCGCGTTAGTTGGATCGCATTTCGAAGAAAGGAACCAGCGAGATTACAGTGTTGTAAAAAGTTTACTTCCTCCTAATGATCTAGAAAATCTCCCCGAATAGCAAATTGTTTTTCTCCCCACCAAAAAAGTGTTAATCTCAAAGAAAAATAATTGTGTGGATTTGAATAATACACATGTAGTAAGTATTTTTAAAAGAATAGAAGTTGCACGATTTTGAAAACACCGTAACTGCGCTGGTTCCTTTTCGCTAAATGCAATCCAGTTGATCTCTCGATTCGTGGCAACCTTGGTTAACCGAGGGCGGAATACGTCTTGACTCTTGAAGAAAGGGGAAAGCACGGACCTATTTGGTGGTAGATTTACCGCGTCGTCGTGTTTGTTCAAAGAAATCCAGAAAAAACTCCCCTTGCCCGGGAACGACTTCGGTGTGAATTTTTTGGTTAATTACGTTTTATTTAATTTTATTCTCTGACGTCGAGTAACTTTGCAGGTCGTTGTCACAGTGCGAGAGGAGACGAGCACGCTTGAATGGAAATTTACGGGCTCCTTACGTAGGCGTCCCTCAGGGACGTGACATAACCTCCAGGGCAACATCCGGGGCCATGAGCTCCCTTATTTATTTTGCATTATTATTTTTACTCCTTTATTTGTTTCCCGTCCTTATTTATCCTTAATGATGTTGAGGTTGAGTAAACAGAGGGAAAGATGGGACGCGGCATTTCAAAAACTAAATTGTGCCAAAAATTTCTGAATTTAGGTGTCTCTTCAGCACTTAGAGAACGATTTGATGGTAGATCATTCAATTAAGAATTCGTCACCTTCCAGGCAAAGTATCACAAGCGCCATGCGACGTTTGAAAATTTCCGCCGCCATTATATTTTTTACAGAGAAATTGTTCGACGAAGCTGTCCGAAAATTAAACCGAATTTTCTTTGTGCTGCCGATAAAATTTAGTGAAATTTTCGAACAGATTCAACCAACAATTTCTCAGTAAAAAAATAAAATGGCGGCGGAAATTTTTAAACGTCGCATGGCGCTTGTGATACTTTGCCTGGAAGGTGACGAATTGTTCTGGGTCTTCTTGTGGTTCTAAAGAATTTTCAAACATCACATCACGACGCGGCTGCGCTGTATAGTATGCGAGGTATTTAAGCACAGAATGTTCCAAAATATGTGTCGATGGTGAATTGGTGAACCTACCAAACCACGTATCTCGATTTGCAACGTTACAGACTTCCTTTCATACTTGAGTTTTTAAATGAAGAACCACTAAACGTCAATTCCTTAAAGCTTTTGTGATTTTTCTTTTTTGTGCGAGGCAAATTCTAAAAAAATTCAATCGTTTGCTCTCCTCTAGAAGAATATATCAGGAGCAGAGATTTTTAAATACCACAAACGAGATACGTGGTTTCAGAGTTTCGCCGTCAATATGCATGTCGTCGTCAATATATACCTGATTTTTTGAATGAAGAACCACTCTACGTCAAGTCTTCAAAACTTTAGTGGTGTTTCTTCTCTATGTGAGGCAAATTCTGAGGAGACTACAAAAAGTGATAATGATGTGTTCTCCTTTACAAAAATAAATCAGTAGCAGTAATTTTTAAACCCCGCTAACGAGATACGTGGTTCGAGTTTTTCACCATCAATATGTCTGGAGTTCATACGCCCCCCCCCCCCCCCAAAAAAAAAAAACGCAAGCGCTAGGATTTGTTTTTGACAAGTATTCTGCCGTACCAAGGAAAAACGCCGTATGAACATTCGAGAGTTGCCAAATTTCCACAGATAAAACATGTATTTATGACGAAATTTATGCATATTTTCTATAAAATGTTCAGATATTCTGGCTTAAATTGCGAACAAAACCGTCTAAAAATTGGAAGAAAAATACTTACGATTTCCCCAATAAAATCGTATGTTATCAGAGGAAATTTGGCATCGCCTGGAGATTCATACGGCGTTTTTCCTTATCATGGCAGTATAAAAAGCAGTTCTATCAGTCTTACATGTGCGGAGTCTTGAAGCGTTCGAAGGAGTCTGCTTAGCGAGACAGGAAAAGCGGGGAAAATCTGGAAAGCTTCAGTGAAGAAGGAATGACGGAGGGAAGGAGAAGGAAGAGGCAATCAAAGACTTAACGGAGGAAAGATAGTGAAAGAGCGGAAAATGGAGGGGGCGGAAAAGCGAGTTGGTTTTTCGAGTGTTAATTAAATTTCTCAACAAAAGAGTGACTTAGGAAATACATCATTTCGCCTCTGTTCCTCTCATCGACAAATCCCGGGGCTGGATGGCAAGCAGCCGGGTAGTTCCGACAGACTTTTCTTCGGCAGGGAACGATAAGAGTTGGTTAATTAGTCTGTAAATGATTAATATTAATTAATTAGTCAACTCGCTTTTTCGATTCACTCGCTAAGCGGGCTCAATCCTATCTGCTTGAAACAATCGGAAATTTCCTTGTACCCATGCATACTCATCGCGACGCTTTTCTTGGCCAGGTTGCCGCCTACACTCAGATACCAGGTCATTTTGTCACCTTCCAACGTATCACAAGCACCATGCGACGTTTCAAAATTTACGCCACTATTTTATTTTTTACAGAGAAATTGTTGGTCGAATCTGTTTGAAATTTTCGCTGAATTCTATAAGGAAATTCAGTGCTATTTTCGGAGAGCTGCATTGAACAATATCTCCATAGAAAAATAAAATGGCGGCGGAAATTTTGAAAGTCCCCCGGCGCTTGTGATACTTTGGCCGGAAGGTGACGATTTATGACATTTAATTTTCAGCGCAACTAGTGGACACCGTAAATGCAATTGAAAGATGTAATATGAAAAATTCAAGAAAAATTATCACTCCATATCAGGACCGGATTTACCTATTTGCCGCCCATGGGCCGCCTGTATTTTGCCGCCCCCTTCTCATTCGTTTTGAAACATCAATAAAAACCATCAAGTGAACGTGCCAGCGGAGGATGGGTGCATAAGACGCGTTTACTCGTGTTGGACAAATTTTTTGGGAAAGCCCTGACAACACTACCAGCAAAAGTTCACGGAACTTCACGGAAATTTAAGTTTCGTAAACCTACCTCTTTGTGGACAAGGCCTTCCATTCATAAGAAATGAACGATGAAATTATGGAAGAACCAACATAAATGTGGTTTAATGATTTTAACGTCTGCCGCGCCGCCGCGCCGTGCAAACCGCGCTGTGTTTGACGCAATGCGTGAAGTATTCCGACAGTCTTGTAGGCGCTATCCATTTCACGCCAACCGCTGCTGAACGCACTGTGTTTGACGCAATGCGTGAAGTATTCCGACAGTCTTGTAGGCGCTATCCGTTTCACACTGACCGCACTATGTTTGATGCAATGCAAGAAGTATTCGTGCAGTCTTGTAGGCGCTAATATGTGTTACATGCCGATCGATCGCCGCGCCGAGGCTTCTCCTTTTCATCTCAAGTCCTCATCATCATTTCTCTCCAAGTCGCGCCGTTCCAGGCCAAATTGCGTGTTTGGTTTCTCTCTTAACTCGACTTATTAAAGGTGCTGTCACATGTATCACTGAAAGATAACAAAATGAGAAATTACTATACTCTCAGGAAATGAGAGATTTTGTCGCCTTTTTTCGTCTGTAATTTTTTTTTTCTAAATCCGATTTGTTTTATACCTACATTTAAAAAAAATTGCAAAATTTGCCGCCCCCTAGATTTGCCGCCATGTGGCCACCCCCTTAATCCGGCCCTGCGACATAGGCTCACAGAAATTTTTGGTGGTCTACGTCATACCATTATAGCGGAAAAGTAACCAGATGTAAAGAGCGGTAACATATTTTGACTGTGCTAGCAATATATCGCTGTTTGAGGTGAATATTTGTGCCTCCTTCTACGAACGACTAATATCCCTGTATGTAAGGTCATCCAGTATCGAGCAGAGTAAAACATTCAAATATAATAAAATCTAAAAATCCCTCCCTTTAAAAATAAAGCATAAGTCAAATCAATAAAAAACAGCAATAAAATATTTCAAAATCCACTGGTGACGAGAGCCAGCTTTGTGCCCCAGTCGTTTACGTCGTTTTTTTTAAAAATAAATCGTTTGGTTGTGGTTTGAACTGTGCACGGCGGCCATGTTGCATTGGACTCATAGTGATTGGATTTAAGGATCGTCACCTCTTAATATGGCGTCATGAGAAACCTTATCTTAAAAAAATCAGTTTAAAGGCTACCTTTTAGGTTGAAAAATAATTTTAAGGTCTCCAAAGCTCGGATTCGTGACTCGCTGAAATGTACTGCAGAAACTCCTATTTTGAAGACATTCCTGGATGTATCAACGGTCATATTGAATCAATGGAACGTAAGCAAGTGTCATGAAGCTCCTCATTCCTAAGAGCAATTTGGTTCGCAAGAATACATCCTATCGAAATACGATAACAAGCTAAAACCAAAGGGTTCCCTCTCATAGCGTTTTTCGTCTCAACATGATCGATTAAAAGTATCCCTCAAATGCATTTTATCGGTCCCTTTTATTTCCATGTATGCTGTCAAACTAGAGAACATGGATGTAGGTAAACTTGCCGATTTGCTCTGGCGCCAGGCAGTGATGCTTGGCAAAATGAAGTATGAAAGATAAATGAGCGAGCACATTTCAACCACGTCCTTTCGATGATTATCTGCATCGTAGATTCATCCGATTTGCGGTGTTTACGAAAGAAAAAAAGGCTTTTCATACATTTTGGTCTACCAGTAGGAAAAAAAGAAGTGACCGGTGCTCAAGCCAAGTACTAATCGAGGGAATTTTGTCAGATTTTGCGTACATGCTTTTTCTTCGCCCCTCTTCACATAACTTCTTTTTTAATTTAGAGGCGCTCAACCAAGTGTGATAAATTGATGACTGGACTAATTTACCGCGTAAAATGGAAGATGAAAAAAACGAAGAATAGTGGATAGGTGAGTAGATATGTCGCAGGTAATTAGTTAGCAATCGACGGCAATTTGCAAGCGCTTCAAGTGTTGTTTCGAAAAAATCGCAAAAATGCACATCGGCATTGTGAAAGTTTGATGGGCAATGGCCTTCAAGAGTATGATCCATGAAGTATGGAAGTAGGATCGCCTTCATTTTTTGTGATAATCTACGCATTGTCACAGAGTTAGTTTAGTTGCCTATCCGATTGAATCCCAAACTGAGGTTGCGAATTTCATTACATGCGGAAGTTTACCATGGAATAGGAAAGATGTGTCTACTCATTTTAACGGCAAATTAATCAGTACTCTTATCTTGTTCCTTTATTTCTACATTTTATGATTCGATCCCCGAGGTATAGAGATTGAAAATTGCCGAAGATTGGTATTTGCCTGCGACAGTACGAACACTGCATGAAAATGCTTATCCCTCACAAAAATATTTCCACGCTCAACTCAAATTTTGCACGAAGAGATATAGATAATTTCCCTTGAAGTTCACTGGAAAAAAAAGTCTCTAGAAACTAAAATCTAGACTCTTAAAAATTTGACAAGAGAAAATACCCTTGATTCCATCGGATTTTTGCTTGAATCAATAGGAAATCCACTTAAATGAAGATGCTCAGCTCTCGGTTCAAGCAAAAGTCCGACTGCATCAAGATTTTTTTTTTCTATGAAAATGTTTCAATAATCTGGGCTCTGGTTCCGAGAGAATTTTTTTCCAGTGTTGCAATGATATGGTTCGATCCTGGAGAAATTGTCCCGACAAAATTCTCACATACACTGAAAAAAAATTCTCGGCGTTTTTACCAAGATCCGTTGGTACCTTTACCATCTCACTTTTTTTACCAATTATTGGTAATTTTACCAAGACAGACTGGTAAACTTACCTAAAAACCGGTATTTTTACTGTTTTTTTCAGGTAAGAATACCACTTTTATTGGTAATCAATTCCCGGTAACTTTGCCATTTTATCTCGGTAATTCTACCACAGTCGATAAAAAATATTGGCGTTTTTACCAAGGTCCAGTATAATTACCGAGAAAGTTCAATAATTTTACCGAGATTCCTCAGTAAAATTACCAATTCCATAAATGGTAATTTTACCAAGAAAAAACTGGGATCAAATAGAACCTTGAATTCTTGGTAATTTTATCATTTTCTTAGTAAATACACCGAGATTTTTTTTTCAGTGTAAGAGCGGATCACTTGTTCCTCTTAACGCAGTGGAATCATTTTATCGTTTATTCATCCGTGTATCAATTTATTTATTCGTTACAAAGCGATGGCGCCGATGGAGACTGACGAACCGCCAGCGAGGAGGCCGCGTTTGAAAACTCAAAGGCTGACAGATTGACGTTGCGTGTTGAACGTTTGATTGATTTACGGTGGAGTGACAACTTGTCACCTTTTGAGCATCACCAACGCGGCGGCCCGACGCGATGTTAGTCCAGCCTGTGAACCGCAATCCTGCTGTGGGCGACTCCATCGATTTATCGATACGATCCAAGTATCGATTTTCGATACAAGTTTTAGTGGTATTGGGAAACACTTGAACTCGGTGCATCTGTGGTTAATAGAGAAATAAACACCTTCGGTTATCTCAGAAAGCACTTTTTGGCCCAAAGACGAGTGTTCGTATTCATGTGGTCGTATTTATGGTCTCACCACGGAAAAAAGAGGTAGGGGTAAGACCCAAATTGAGCATTTCCAATTCATTGTGGTGGTATGCCAATAAATTAGGATACTAACCCAAATGTTGCGGTATTACTACAATCAATCCAAAGTGCCCCTATCATCCAACAAATTGGGATAGTACCACAATTTTAGGGAAGAACCCCTGGCACTTTCTTCCGTGTCCTTAGGAGATCCTCTTCTTAGGGAGGCACCATGTGGTTTAAATTGTAATTAGGGGAAGTTTAAGGAGACCTTGAACGCAGCATCATGAAAAGGACAATTTTTGCGAACATCGAGTCAAATTCCCTTTGAATACGCCTTCGCTCTTGCAAACTGTAGGCTATATAATCAAGGAAATCTTAACGGCCAAACTACACGAACAAACATATTTGGTTAACAAAATCTATTTTCGGTTCAACGAATCAAAAATTTAGCTTTACGAGCCGAAAAACTTTGATTTACAGAAAACATGCACCACACTAACCAACGCTTTCAGTGCAGTGAAGCGAGACCTCAGCTCACGAATAGAAGATTAATAACATAAAAACAGCCAGAAAATGAGGGTCGACTAGAAATGGATGCAATAAGTTCTAAATCCTCCCATTAAAATCTTCTAAGGAGCCATGTTATTCAATTATAATTTAGCCCCATAAAAACTCTAGAAATTCAGGGCACGAAGTTGATACATGTTTCGATCATAAAACTTGCGTTTATATGTTTTATGACGTTAAATTACCATGACCTAGTAGAAGAATCCAATCAAGATTTAGTCTTAAATATATGTATTCAATGAATAGCTTGGCGAAAAATAATTATGACGAGTTTTGTTTTTGAATTAAAAAACTTGAGTACATATTTAGAATAAATTTCAACGAACTCTAAAAATTAAATTCAGCCGCTTAAAGCATGAATCATAAATGCAACAGTTACCGTGACAATTTGAGACGGCGAGTTTCTGTTTTATGACATTTTTCCCCAGAAAATATATCGTTACCTCTGAAGACGTTTGGCAATATTGTCTCAACCGGCACGTTGGCACGTTTATAATTTCCAAGATATCTATAGAAAAAATTTAGATGCCTCAACGCATGACGCGCATGTAAAATTTGTCCGGAGACAAATTGATTGATTTATGACCTGTAATTAATAATCTCTCGCTGACAAGTGCACCGTGTAGAGTGTTGCCTTTGAAATCCATACAACTTTCTACCATCAAGAAATCTGTAGCAAATCGCATTAGCCACTGAAGAGGATCCTAGCTCACCGCTTTCTTCTCTCACTCAGGGGGTATGATATGCGATACTCAGTAAGTTGCAATCTCGTATGCTGTTATTTTTTTATTTTTTGTTTTCAAGATTTGACTACAATAGTTGCATTATCTCATTATGATACTGCTGATACTGTTGTAAACTTGTTGAAACCACAGATTAGTGAAGAATAAGAAATATTTCATGAAAAACGCCGTCAATAATTCAAAACCCAGATTTAAAATGGTGCCTTTAATAATTCACTCTACAGAGCTATCATTATTTAGACTGCATTAAGCATAATGGAACCAAGGCACATCAGCCATCGCCTGAATTTAACTGAGCAGTTCATTTTTTTACATGAGAACGTCTGCAGATACCTTCGAAAATTTTATATAAATTCACTGAAATTTGCATAAAAATCCACACAACCATCTTCATGTAACAAACGAAATAACCCACTTAAATCTGGCAATAACTGATGTGGCTTGGTTACTTTCTGCTAAACGCGGTCCATTTGACACTCTTATATTTTACGGTATGAGTTAGAGAGCTGTGTTTTTATTTTTTATTTTTAATATAATTTACATATATTTATTTATTATACAATTTATATATTTTTACTTTTTGCACTTTTTGTTTAACCAAAAAGAACGAAGTTCCTTCCGCGTAGAGAGTTGATTCCGTTCCGGACTCAGATCACCCCGTTTGAGGGGCGAAAAAGGCTACGGAGCGAAATTCACTCCAAATTTCACCTCACGATTTTTGAAAGTAAAAGAGTCCTGTCTCGCGCCGTCACAATAAAGAGGACGGGTGACAGCCAAGGAAATTAAAGAAACGGCACCAATGTCAGGGCGACAGTGTCATGGGACTGAGTCGGTGGCGGGGAAAGAAGTGAACTCATTGAGATATGTCGGATATGAAATACTTGGTAATAATGACATATTTAAAATGTACAGCCTCGAGTCGGCACTCAATCATCGTTGTCAAATCGTGCGAAATTGGCCCGATTTTTCCGACCGTGTCTCAATACCGTCCACGTAGATCGTGGCAACAGTGGTTTCAATAAACTTGCCGCGCGATAGGAGCAGACAAGATTGGATGCTGGGCGGGATCCGCCGTATAATAACGGAGGAATCACGTTTTCTTTTAACGAGAGGGCCATTTACTTAAAGGCAGTTCAGCTAGGAGCTTATCCTTAGCTACCCTCGTTATGAGAGCTATCTGACGAAAGTTGCGTCAAACATCCCCTTTTCTTGTATCAGTGAGATTGTTTAGTAATTATTAATTCTTGCACTCTTAAAAAGCAGCGACTCAAATTTGACCGCGTTAAGCAGGAAGGGACCACACCACATTAGCTATTATCAATCTGATTAACCCTGTAGCTATGTTAATGGAGAATTTGCATGCAAATGTTTTATTGCTTCATCTGAAAGTGCTTAAAGAGCTGATTTCACAGTTTTTTTTTTCTGATGTGGGAAATAGTATAAAAATGCCTGCCCTGCAGTCTACCCTCTGTTCTTTTGATGATATTTTAATCCTTCAATTTTTAAGCCACGGAATTAGGGATTCAAATATTCTAACATATGTTTATTATCAAAGTATCATTCAGTAAAAAAATGACATCGTGTTCGACGTCATGACCAAACAACTTGTTTGGTATGGTCATGTCAATAGGATGACGGAAGAGAGGCTGCCAAAAAAGATGCTTGATTGGGTTCCTCCTGGGAGGAGACGTAGGGGACGCCCAGTGAGAGGTTGGCGACAGGGGGTGTTAAATGAGATAAGAGATTGTCAACTCCCTGATGACCTGTGGGAAGACCGAGCTTTGTGGCGATTAGGCGTCGCACAGCGCCAAAGAGCGCTATAAAAGCGACTCATATATATATCATTCAGTATTTGTAGTTTTCTTGTCGATGTTATTTTCCGGGGGGGGGGGGTGAGGTTGTGATCATCTCCATAGGATCGAGAGTCGAGTGTGGTGAAGACTGGAGGAAAGAAATAACGAAAATATTGCAGCTTTATTTTTTACGGATAAAAAAATGATTTTTTCCGTAAAATAGGGTTCAATTATTTATGAAAATCACGCAGAAAAAAATTGGATGCCCACCCTCTCTCTTGAGTGAAATAGCCATGGCAATGTATAATTCAGTCATCGGAATATAGTCTACTGCCAAATACTAACATAGAGAAAGTAAATTAATGAGTCTATTTGTAGATTTTAACGAGAATGATTTAAAACTGTATCAGCTAGATGTTTTCGCATCACATCACATAAATATCATTTTCTAATTTTACCGCTCTGTGTGCGCAAAGCGCTGATAGACACTTGACGTATCCGTTGAAGAGGAGAGAGCTCGTACCAAGAGGCTCCGCACTTGTCAATAGAAAGCTGAAGGGGGTCATGATTTGCGGGATTTGCCGAGAGCCGCTGTATACTTAGATGTATCTTCACGGACTGAAGGCGCTTTGTGGTTCACGCAAGCCACACAGACTGGAAGTGGACATGTGGCCGGACTTCACGTCTCAACTCCCAAGAAGGAACTAATATTTAAGGCTCATTTTAAAACTAACGTACGTGCCATCAATCTCCTATGCAAACAAGTGTTTCCTCTTCGTCAACTTCTTATTATTCTATTTATTAATTTTTGCTTTTGTTCTCTTTCTTACTCTTCCTCTTCTTTGTCCACTCCTATGCTTAAGTGGCGTTTCGGGTTCATCAGTGCCAATATAAAGATGAAATAAATTCAATTTTTTTGGCCAAGATAATGTAATTACAGAGTTGTTCATTTCATGAAAGATGTATTTACATACATTTTCCGCTGAAGCGTTTCAGGCTCCACCCATTATAAGAACTATCATACAATGTACACGTACGTGTCACAGTGTATCACAACAAAATTGAATTATAACTTCACGACTGAATGTATATATGTGAATTGCACATTCAGATGTGACATTGTTTGACAATTCCATTAAAACAAGAAACAGAGAAGTCAGCTACACTGAAAAAAATAATCGGTGGGATTTATCAGAGTTTGGGTGTTATTTACCATACTGTCTACTTGATTTTTTACACAGTGAAGCTGCAGCATAGTTACCAATATACCGGTATGGTAAATAACACGATACGGCTGACACTATGCGACACAGTGCCAGTGTGGCGTTCCCGACTGACTAGTATGGTAATTTCAAGCATCCAGATGCTGCGACAAACCTTGTAGATTCTAAAATCCACTCATCTTATATTATTAAATGCTTTTGATGAAAGTCGTGGATATTTTACTTACATCTTACTTTTAGAAATTCCGTTACATACACAATCAATGGCAGTTAAAGACAGTTTCAACGAGAAATAGCAGATAATTGCTTCACTGATTTCAAGTAAATGATACCAAAACCATACTTGTTATTCGCGTTAAGGTATCATTTACAGACTAAATCAGATCCACGGAAAATTTAATTGCATATAATAAATAGATAGTTCAAAATATACCCACAAAAAGACACTACATGAAAATCCAATCGCACGGTTCACGGTGGGGCAGAAGCTGCCAAATTTTGCTTAAAGTTACAGTTAAACATCAATCCCACGCACATTTGTCTCTTCATCTGAGTATGTTGAGCTTCGAAAATTTTAACAAGAATATAGATATACCTACGAACGAAGTATTCAAAAATCACTTCTAGTCGATTATTTTCAAATTACTTCCGCACTTTTATGTTTTCGAAATGACTTTACACAGAACCGATATTCACTGGATTGCAGAACAACTTTGCGAAGGTTTTCAAATTTTCAGGATTCCTTCACTTTGCAAGCCAGATTCATTGTAGCAACTCCTAACCTCCAGAAATTGGTCGATACGAATAACGAAAAAATCTCAGAAAATGTATGTGGCAGATCAATATAGATAGATTCGAAGAGAAGACGGTAGCTTTAGGGACAATTCGAACACAAATTTGGGCAAATTACGCGTGGATTCACATGGATTAATATGGATCAATAAAACACAGCCACGGACTCCGACCCTCAACGTGATACATTTATAACTGACAAACAGACAAACGAAAAATGGCGGACCACAGACCGCAGCGCAGTCAAGCGGGAGCTCTCACCACGCTGACTATACCAGTATGGTAAATTTAACCTACCAACACCATGACCAGTCGCATACAGATGCCTACAGATATCAAACGCAAGTGTTACCATGTTATTCCATACTTTTAACTCATCGTATGGTAAAAAATACCCAGCTGATGGTGAGAAATACCTAAACGATGGACAGACACACCTAACTGATATTTACAATCCGGGTATGGTAATTTTTATATCGAGTATGATTCTCACTTTCATCTAGATGCTTAAATCGACCATTATTTGGCTTTTTATCACCATATTTTTTTTTACTATACCATTATGGTCAATCCCACTTCCACTTTTTTTTCAGTGTAGGTTACGCAGTACACACCTGCACCCGTACCCCTAAAATGTGTTTTTTCTATCACTTACTTTTGTGAAAATTCTGGGGAAAAAAATAATGAAATAAGTGACATGTATTATAGAACACAGCCTCTCTTTCATCCATGTATCTGCATCTTGCATGCATGAGATCAATATTTTTAATATTTATTAAAAAATAAAAAATAAATTGACCTTTAGTCATCAAGTTGGCTTTGTGAAAAATTATCCCTTCCCTTTGGACTGCATTTTTCGATTAGGAACTACTCTCTTCAGATCGTTCAAAAAATCACCTAACATCATTTAGAAATACCAATGACACAAACTATGTTGTCTTGAAAATCAGCTTCAAATAGTGGTCGCTTCTGGCAAAATGTAATCCATTTTGCTTCTTACCGCCAGAAGTCCATCAATTTTACTGTTCCCCACCAAAAAGATGGAGAATTCAATCTTGATTGGCGACACTGTTAGCCAGGAATATTCCTGAGGTCGAACGTACAATCCTTTTTTTCCCTGCGTACATGCAGGAAAAACCTTTGATAACAAACTCGACAACTTTGGCGTTCTGTACGAACCGCGGTTCTATTCTATGTCTACTAGAACGCGAGGACAGTTTTCAAAGATGGCGCCGGATGGAGATTCAAAGAGCAAAGAGCAGTGACCAAACATGGTTAGCCTTTAAACAGGGTCAGAATAAAAACTCCTCCCCGGCATGAGCCTTTGTCTGCAATGCTAACAATTTAGCTCTATTTTCTCGTGTGCCGCTGTTCTGCCGTGGTAAGGTAAAACGCCGTATTAAAAATTTAGAGGTTGCCAAATTGCCTCCGATAAAACGTTTATTTTTTTTTTTTAGAGAAGTTATGAATTTTTTTCCCCAGAAATCTGTAGAATTACTAAATCGACTGGACGGCATTTGCCCGAAACCTAACTAAATTTCACGCTGTCTAATTTTCACTAATCTTTTACTTATAGCAGAAATTCGAAATAAATAATGCTCTAAAACTTTTAGTGAAGTCCCTTGCGATCGTGAGGAATGTACTCACAAAATTTCACACCAAAATTCTACTTAATTTTCTGTTACAAAAATTGGACATGAGAAGGGAATCGACAATCCGAAAAGCAGTGAGGCTAATTATTGTGGTTACACTCGTCTGAATTGCCCAAATGACTCCAAAAAAGTAAACGCGAATCCAACCAGAATCATGAATTTTTAGATTACATCTGCCTGCCCGAGCTCTCAATTTCCCCAGTTTTACACTAATACTCATTAAAGCTAAAATGTTTGCCTCTGATTGAAAATTTTTGGTTATGTTTCCCCGCAAAATAGCGTTGACCCGGCACTATTTTACCACCTAGTTACTTATACAGTTCGGGCAACATTTCTATTGTTTTTTCCTTTTTTGGTTATGCTATTTTATATCAGGGGTAAGTACTTTCAAGTTAAATAGTTTTTAAGCTAATACATTTACGCGTTGTAACTATATCTAGCTATATTTATTGAGTACCCTGCGTTACAATTGTTTTCCAGCTTCTTCTACACGGAAAAATTGAGATTTCTGATTCAACAATGCTGTCGTTAAAAATAGTGTCCGACTTGTTTCAATGTAAATTTTACAATAAAAAATGCTAATTTAACCATCCCCGTGGTTAAATTAGCTTTCCACTACTGTAGAGTGTACATTTGAACCATGTCGAACATATTTTTTCAACAATTTAATTGTTGAATCAGCAATCCATTATTTTCCGGGCAAGTGTTTTTCAGCTCCTTTCAATTCAAATTTTCCATTTCAGGTTTTGAATCCTCCGATAAAATTTAAATTTATGGCGGGAAATTTGGCAAGGTTTGAGTGCGGATAAGGGGTTTTGGGTGAATAGTGTTGCTGTGGCGCTTGTAACCGGTAGCCGAGACCCGGGTCGGACAACGACAGGGCCGGGCACGCAAGTAACGCGGGCTGGATGCGGCGCTAATGGGATGAGTACACATGTATAAGGGGTCGGGTCGGGTAGGGGCCTGGTTATAGGCGGGCAGTGCCTCCGACCGCCAGGTAACTCCGCCTCATGCCGACCAACAACCATTGCAATCCAGCCCAGGCGCCGCCGCCGCGCCGCGTCGCCACCGCACCATCCCAACTGGCGCTTGCACACGGTTAAGTACGCTCTCTCCTAGAGTACCTGTATAGCGAGAGTATAGACAGATGTGAAACTCCGAAAATCCATCAGGCCTTCACCGATGCCTCCGCGAATAAAGTTAAGGCCCAGAAATGCAGCCAACCTATGAATTTCGATTATCCAGAGCGATTTATTAATACAATTGTTACGAACCATCGTTTATATAGCACGTATTTGACTTAGTTTTTGCATGAATTTACTCATTTTTGTGGAAGAAAGCTCATTTATGTTTTTTCTTAGCCATATTCGTTAGAATTGGAATCTACAGACTGGCAGTGAAATTTTGTGCGTTAGAAGTTGGTTAGAAGGGTGGCTGCACTTTTGGGCCCTAAGCCCTCCATGAAGCGATCTGTCCTTACTCTCGCTGTACATGTACTCTACTCTCTCCTCTCTACAATCATGGTATGGGCAGCGGGCTCATTGTTGAAATTGATAGACAAAGCGATAGATAAAGAAGACGTAGGGAGTATGAAACGATTCCACAGGTTAAAATGGTCAGTTCCTATAGACTGAGGGAGAAAATGATGGACTAACTGGATTGCATTCTGCAAAAAGGAACAAAGAGCATTCCGATGTTAACAAGCTTGTGCAACTTTTTTCACCTTGCGGAGGTAAACTGATCATCTAAACACATTTTATCTTTACGTCCGATAAAGTATAAAATCTAGACAAAAATTACCTTTGTAAATTAATATGATGCATGATTTCAGTAATTTTTCTCTATTAATTTTTGCAAAATGTAATCCAACTATAGAGCTTCTCGTGGATTCCACATTCTCCACTACCTCGATACGCAAATACAGCAATTATTTAGAGAGAGAGATTTTCCGACAGAGCCATTTCAAAGTCGGAAAGAGCAGAAAATCTCGCCAAAAATACTAAAATCTAGGCCTAATCTAGCTTAAAGGTTAAGCGATTGCTCCAAGCCTAACGCCCTTGTTGGAAGTAGAACGTTCTTCCCGGAGCAATCGTGACATCTGAGAGTGATACCACTATTCGACCACGTGGGAGCTCGGGTTGCCTACCCTGGAAACTGAAGGAAAACTGACAGTGAGGGCGTCACCGCTCCGCACACCACGCTCGGTGAAAGAGTCCTGCTTTTCTTCCTTGAGTAACCGTAACATCTGACACTATTCGTTAACGTTCAGCTCGTGTTGCCTACAATTAAAACCAAGGACAAATTGCCAATGTGCTGAAGTTGCCTACGACGTTTTTATGGATTTCCCTGAATTTTTTCTTATTCTTTCTTTTAAACTGTAATACGTTTTTCTTGAAATCTTCAGAAGGTAATTTGTCTCCTCCATCTGTAACATCCTTCAATTTACCTGCCATTTCTTCAAGTATGATTGCATTAATAGGTCACATTATGATATACAAGAACAGCCGATAAAGCTTTACAATTACAAACTAGCAACAAAAAGAACGAACTACGTTAGTCAGAAGTTGCAACATTATCTTTTACATTTTGTCTTTAAAAGCCAATCACAGCTTGTCCGTCATATCTTAAGTTGGTGATATCTTCAATTTTTCACGGAAAAAATCTATTTGGACGTATTTTAAAAAGATTCCATAACTTTCTTTTTGGGACAAACTGAAATACTGTTATCTCGATGATAATCGGCATGTCATTCCACTGTACCGGAGGTGACAGCCCTATACCTACTTTTAGGTACCTATCTCCCCTCCTTTCCCTGGTAAAAATTAGCAGTAGAATCTGTGTTCCAAAATACCATATAGACCTACAGCCGGCTGTAAGATTTCCAATAGCTTCTATAGCCGGCTACACAATTTCTTATAGCCTTTTATAGCCGATGGCGACTAAGCAACAGCCAGGCGATAAAGTGTATGCTAAACGTTACTAATTACAGTTGCTACGACTTAGTGAGTTTTTGGACAACTGCTCTCTTTTTGAGCCGTAGTATCTTGGTTTATTCTGCGAGAAAAGCTCCGTACTTTTGACGGATGCCTGCCATTCCTAATCTATTATAGCGCCTTCAGTTTCGTATGATACTGTGCAATACCTCTGGTGTGAAATAGTTGCTTCAAGCGCCGTGGCACGTTGCGGCGCGGCAGGCGGGCAGCCAGCGCGAAACGCGCATTGGCGCCTACAAACCTAACAGGGATACTTCACGCGTTGCGCAATGAGTGAAGTATCCCTGTTAGGTTTGTAGGCGCCAGTGCGTCGCCGCTCCGCTTTGTGTTAGGCTCTAATATTTAATCTCGCGGAGTCAGCGTTTTTAAACTCATGACTTTGAAATGTTTGCACACTCTGTATGGATAATTCTCATTTTAATTGATGAAAAAAAATATGTAGTAAAGGAAAATATAATGTGCGTTTTGTAAATATTAAGGTGATTCCGTACAAATTAAGGACTTAAAAAGCACAAGAATTTCTACACAATTTCTTATAGCCTTTTATAGCCGATGGCGAAAAAGCAACACCCAGGCGATAAAGTGTAAAGCCCGGCGATAGGAACTATAGCCCGGCTGTATAATTTTTTATCGCTTCGTGTAGCCCGGCCGTAGGATTATTTCCACTTTCTACAGCCAGCTATATTATTTTCTGTAGCCTTCTTCAGCCGGCTATAAGAATTCCTATGGTACTTTGAAACACAGCTCCTATCGCCAATTTTTACCAGGGTTACCTGAGCACATTATATTTAATACGACCTCAAAAGGAAGCACACAAATGTTTCTTTTTTCCCCTTATCTTTTGTTGTAAACAATTTTGTCGAAAGCTGTGACGGTGGTTATACCATAGAAAAGGAGTTTCAGATTTCAGTGAAGAATGGCGAGGTTTGATTTTTGCTTGAAAGGTTTTTGCTCGCGGAGCTCTGATAAAAATCACCGTGAAATTCAACTCAATAAGCACTACTATCACAAACTCCAAATTTTGGAAAAAATTTAACAAAATTTGCTGCCACAGAATGACATTTTTACTCACAGACTGAACATGTCATCCGGTGAAAATTATTCTCCTTACCTAAAAATATACACACTTATCTATGATTTACGTAGTCCATACACGCATAACATGAGTACAATCTCTCAATTTGTGAGATAATAATATTTTGGGTAAAGAGAAAAGGGGGGTCATCACGAGGGGGGGGGGGGGGGCTGCGAAGCAGCTTAGGGATGTTCGTACTTCCCAAGCAACTAATGTTCAAGTGAAAATATCCCAAGTGGGCAGAGTCCCGATCATGAACACAGTCAAAGGAAACCAGCCTCGTAGAGACTCTCTGAGAGTAGGCCTCTGTTGATCACATACTATTTCAGCCTCGCAGCACACCAGTCCTCGGTAGTATAGTGGTCAGTATCCCCGCCTGTCACGCGGGAGACCGGGGTTCGATTCCCCGCCGGGGAGGATAATTTTACATGCAGGTCAACTTATTGTTCTGTAGATAGTACAATCAATATACCATGGTTTTGGCCTGCTGAAGGTTCGGTTATGAATTATCATCTCTATTTCACGTCTAACGCTGCTGTCTTGAGCGACATGGTTACGGACGGAACCACGGCCTTTTCAAGGGAGGGGCGGCACGAAAAGATACCTCACCTGAGGAGGTTCTGAGGAACTTCCCCAGCTTAAGAGAGTTTCGGGGGTAACGCAGGCACGCAAAACATACTGCGTACTGCTGTCTTATACCTAACATGAAATTGAAAAGACCCTGTTTTTGAAGTTTAAAGTAAAAGTCATCGAGTTTCAGTAATCCGAGCAATTTTCAAGAGTATTTTGGTTGGTATTGAACAATTTTTCGAAAAATCAAATGATTGGTGGATAAATTTTTCCCTCGAACGCTACCAGGTACAGATCCGTTTCCTGAGAACTTTGTTTTGCTCTTAGGGGCCGTTCAAGTATTACGTAACGCACTTAAGTGGAGAGGGGGGGAGGTTGAGCCAGCGTTACGATGCGTTACAAGGGGGGGGGGGGGGTAAAAATCTGAAAAAATGCGTTACATATTATACTTGAACGGCCCCTTACTGCTTCCTACACGGCATTACAGATTCGCCTTAATCGCTCCGTATGCTAACAATTGGAACCGAATTGAAGTTTGGACTCCTAGGAATTAGGCGAAATAGGAGAGAAGTTATTTTAAGAAACCATGACTTTTGTAAATCGTGTAATTTTATTGAATAACCCTTTTTTATAACTCCTCCCCCCCCCCCAAAAAAAAAAAAAAAAACAGAAAGAAAAAAAAGTGAAGTTTGGTCATTTTGCATGTTCGCCTCCCCCGCACTGAAAAAAAATTCTCGGCGTTTTTACCAAGGTCCGTTGGTACCTTTACCATCTCACTTTTTTTTACCAATTAATGGTAATTTTACCAAGACAGACTGGTAAGCTTACCTAATAACCGGTATTTTTACTGTTTTTTTTTTCAGGTAAGAATACCACTTTTACCGGTAATCAATTCCCGGTAACTTCGCCATTTTATCTCAGTAATTCTACAACAGTCGATAAAAAATATATGCGTTTTTACCAAGGTCCAGTAAAATTACCGAGAAAGTTCAATGAATTCACCGAGATTTCTCGGTAAAATTACCAATGCCATAAATAGTAATTTTCCCAGGAAAAAACTGGGATCAAACAGAACCCTGAATTCTTGGTAATTTCACCCTTTTCTCAGTAAATACACCGAGATTTTTTTTTTCAGTGCGGCGAACTTAGCAGAAGAGGCTGCCTCCTTTCGTCACAGCGAACGAGGCCGCATGGCAACTTAGCAATTAGCAATTACCACGCCCGGGGGCGCGGGATCAGCCTCGCTCGAAGGGACCCAGGGACGGGGGGGGGGGGGGGGGGTTGACCCGGAGCCGGGTAAAAAGCGCATCCTCGCGGGGGCAAGCGAGACTAATGCCGACACACTCCCCGTCATCGGGAGGGTGCCACTTTCTCACCATCTCACCGCCGCCGCCGCCGCCGCGCCCAAGGAGCTTTCCCGCACCCCTCCCCTCCCCCACCTCCTCCCCCTCCCCCTTCGACGGCCCCCGCGGCCCGTGCACTTAATGCAAAAACTCTGCCAGCGCTCGCTACTCACGGCTCGCCTTTCACGGAGGCAATAAAATTAATAGTTTTAAAACAAACACGAACAATGGTTGTCAAAACAAGCCACAATATCGAGTCACGTGCCTCCCCGCTCCCCTGTCCTCGCCGTCGCCCCCTCCCCCTTGCCCTGTCCAGATTAAATATAATAACCTCGTCAGGAGATCTCGCTGCGCTGGCATCGCATTGCCAGATGGGCCGCACCTCCGATCCTCTCTTTCTGAAATTTTGTTTGGGCCGCCTTTAGCAGAAAGGAACCAAGCCACATCAGGTATTGTCTAATTCAACGGGGCAATTTAATTATTTAAAAGGGAAGCGTTTGTGTGGATACCGTTAAAAATTTTAGGGATTTTTCTTCATGATATGCAGTAAATTCACCAAAATTTGCACGAAAATTCGCAGATCCGTTTTCTTGTAAGAAATAAAATTTCTCAGTCAAATTTGGCAATAGCTGATGCGGCTTGGTTCCTTTCTGCTTAACGCGGTCCATTTGGCACCCAAAAATGAGGCCGTTGCTTGAACAGGGAATGAACTGCTAGACAATGGTATACTTTTAAGCGTTCTTGTGCGTGATGTCTCTTTGAATTCTAAGTCCAACACAATTTGCGCCACGAAACTTATTGAATTTAAATGTATGTATGTCTCGCTTAAATTGGTTCAAAACAATAGAACATAACATCAAACAAAAGTTTCAAGGTTTTAGTGGGGAAAGCTGAAATGAGAATATTGCTAACAATTTTTCTTTTAATTGTCATATCGTATTTATAAGAATAAAACATCGATCACAAAAAACCCGCTCCCTCAGATTGCTCAATGGACTTTTGAGGCTATATGAATTTACGTGTTGGACCAATCGACATCGATAGAATCTCACCTGTTTGATGTACCGAACACGACCCATATCACTTCAGAAAATGCATATCTCGATTTGCGATGTTGTGCCGTGTGCGTCACTGCTAATGGCATTTCAGTCCAAACAGATGCGTTACGACTTGAGGAGGAATTTGGCAACGTGGCTCACCCCTCTTTCCCAACGTTTTGCACCCCTCCTCAAGGTCGACCTGTCGGATCCAACGTTAATGCCCTCTATTTATGACTTCTCCGGTCCTCTCCTCCGTAAGCCCATAAGTTATGGCCTGATTTCAATTTTTGAGGCACCCTCCCTCTCGTTGACACATGATCTTCGTGATATCTCTCATGATATCTCTCATGACATCTCCTCCCTCATTATAGCGTCGGTTGCGATTATCGGCATCGGCTTAATCTGCCGGATCCTGAATTCAATTTTTAGCGCAATAGCATCTCTTACAGGATCACTTGAACCCTCTGAATGTTTACATTATACACGATACACATCATTTACATTATAGACGTTTACATTTTACACGATACACGATCTAACGCGCACGAGACGGTAAGCCGGGGACCCCTCAACGAGGAATGCGTCCAGCCGAGAGCACACAAATATTTTATTACAACCGTTGTTATAGAGGGAAAAAATCAGTATTGATTGGAGTGCAGGTAATATGGTGGCTGTCTAGATAAACCTAAACCTCCTCTAAATTCAAATTACGAGGGTACTGTTAAGATGATAGTGATAAAATTACTAGATGGACGAATGAATTTTTTTGTCTTTCCATTATATTAAATGAAAAGAGTATTTTTAAAGTGACGTGAGACAAATAATTTGTATCCAAAAAATAGTGGCATTGACTGAAAATTAGGGTAATGACCTGAATCCAATCACGAGTTTTTTTAAGGACTAATAAATGCAAGAGATTTTTCTCCCTGAGTCATCCATATAAAAATTTTTTTATGCGAGGTGTGCAACTGACATTTGAACTCAAAGGCTTATTCAGTTGGTGCTCTCTTATTTTCATTCTGGTTAATGAATAAGAGCTAATGAGAGAAAATGCTATTCAAAAGAAAATAAAGAAAGAAGGAAAGAAAAAAAAAAACTCCAATCATTCAATATACATTATTGAGAGGTTTTCTTGTCTAATTTTTGGGTAGTGTCCATTCCCGTACCTTTAAAACCCCTCTGTTGATTCGTCCTTAATTACAGCTTTGAAAATGAGATAAAAAAAAGTTCTCTCAATAAGAACAAAGGGTGAGCTCTAATTTTATTTAAATGCCTTCGCTTTAACTTCGACTTTCTCTCAAATTAAAACATTTGAAAGAAGTAAATATTTGGCATTAGAATTTATTTTTCATTAACGCAAACTTCTTTTGCCTAATCTTATTCTTTTCTCCCCGCATTTTTAAGAGAATACTTGGAATAGAACCCTATCTCACTACCTGGCCACTCGCCTGTAAACAATGAATTTCTTGAGTTTCCTTCAATCTTAATTATTTTTTATCACTTAAAAAAGCGAACATATTCATAACTCTCAATTCATTTGTATTCGCTTCTTTATTTCAATTCATTTTTATATCCCTGCTGCTTCTTTTCATCTTTTTTTATAATAAAACACTAAGACGTTGGGACTGTAATTAAATGCCCAGAAACCCCAGGTTTCATTAATACCCTCCGAGGAATGACTTCTTGCTTGGGGTTTGAAGTATGTCGTCCGACACAAAGTTACCTTCATAAATTAAGAGACATCCATGAGAAGTTGATCTTAAATTTTGATTTTCCGTAACATCTTGCATAAGACAACATTTTATGGGGATACTAGACTAATTTTGTTAACGTTCCAATCATATTCGAAACTCATAAACTGGCTATTAGTATTTTTAGTAAGTTAGTAGCAACAAAAGTTGTTGTTTATATTCTCTATTGAAAAAAACAAACTTCAAACAAATATAATTGTAATACGTCCATTTTAAGAGCATGATTAATTTTATTAAAGAAACTTTGAAAGGATGGGGAGGAGTTCAAGTATTACGTCCTATATTCTTCCGGCATTTTAGTCATTTAAAGCATCTGAAACACTAACATAAATTCTCCTCTCATTCAAACGTCTTGCAAAATTTTGCAATCGAATAAGAAAAAGTAATGCCGACCTGCGTATAAACTCCAAATGAAATATCTTCCAACCAACCCTTTTATTTATCCTGCTGATGGCAATTTGTAACAATTTATCCTTTTTGAATCTGATTTTGAAGGGTTGCAAATTTTGAACAAGCATTGTGAACAACAGCAATGTGCCCTCGACTCCTGTGAACTGTTGAATCTATAAAGGTGAAGGTTGGTAGCAACCTCGTTTCATAAGAAAATGAAAAATATCAGATGGATAAATTTCGCATACTCACCTTCTTCCCCTACCAAGTCATTCGCTGTAACACTCAGAATATCAGCCAGAAAGGAATAGGCTGGTACCAATGTGCAACATTCGGCCGTGCTAAGGAAAAACGCCGTATGAGACCCCAGGCGTTGCCAAATTTCCTTCGATAAAACACGAATTTCCTGGTGAACTTGTGAATATTTCCCTTCCAATTTTTCGGATAATCTCGTTCCCGATCTCACCTGAAGTTCCTGAAAATTTCAAGGATAAATGTCCATAACGTCCTCAAAAGTAATAATTTTATCGGAGGAAATTTGGCAACTCTCGAATGTTCATACGGCGTTTTTCCTTAACACGGCAGCATTGGCAGCTTGGTTTTGATATTTGGACGTATTTCTGCCAAACAGAACTATGTGCATTAAGACATGAGCCCTGAGACCCATCAGCATACATGCAGAACAGGGCTCACCTCATAATGCACATGGTTCCGTTTGATAGAAATACGTCCATTTCTGAATCGGAGGAGATTGAAACTGAGTGCCGTGGAACGGTGAAGGGGTTGGTCTTGGAATCGAGGGATACGGTTGAAAGTGCGCGATAAAAGGATTCTAATTCCCTGCGAACGCGTGACGGAGCCTTTCGTTATGCGCTGTGCTGCTACAGCGTGGGTGGATGCAGGCGAGGGGGCAAGAGGAGCCAAAAATTTAATAAGGACACGAGTGTGACAACACATTGTGACGTCGATATGATTGTTAGCGCGAGCGCCCCGATTTCTCAGTGCATTACTTTGTTGCCGACTTATATTCACAAAATTACAAGACTCCGTTTCTCTCTGCTGAATCGGGCAAGGGTGAATAACCAGTTTTTGGTTCAATACTCACGGTACACTGAAAAAAAATCTCGGTGTTTTTACTATGAAAAGGATAAAATTACCAAGAATTCAGGGTTCTATTTGATCCCAGTTTTTTCTTGGTAAAATTATCATTTATGGAATTGGTAATGTTACCGAGAAATCTCGGTAAAATTATTGACTTTCTCGGTAATTTTACTGGACCCCGGTTAAAACGCCAATATTTTTTATCCACTGTGGTAGAATTACCGAGATAAAATGGCAAAGTTACCGGGAATTGATTACTAATAAAAGTGATATTCTTACCTGAAAAAAACAGTAAAAATACCAGTTTTTAGGTAAGCTTACCAGTCTGTCTTGGTAAAATTACCAATAATTGGTAAAAAAAGTGGGATGGTAAAGGTACCAACGGACCTTGGTAAAAACGCCGTGATTTTTTTTCAGTGTACTCATTGTATAGTCCATATTACCATGCATATAGTGCTAAACAGTCTCCTTAAAGGTTTTTCCGACCGAATGCGAGGGAGTATACGTAATGAATGTTCGGAAAGCGGAAGATTCTGCACGGCAATTTATGATACAACTATTTCAACTCTAGTGTGAGCGGTGAAGTATCGTTCGAAACTGAAGGCGTTTTCGACCGGTGGGTGATGACAGCAAATTAACGTAGCCTACAACAGCGTGTGCCTCGCATACGAATCGTATATATGTATGATACAACTATTTTAACTCTAGTGTGAGCGGTGAAGTATCGTTCGAAACTGAAGGCGTTTTCGACCGGTGGGTGGTGACAGCAGTTTTCCGTATCTTACAACAGCGTGTGTCTAGTATACGAATCGTATATATTATGATACAACTATTTTAACTCTGGTGTGAGCGGTGAAGTATCGTTCAAAACTGAAGGCGTTTTTGAGTGGCGAGTGGTGACAACAAATTAACGTAGCTTACAACAGCGACGTGCCTCGCATACGAATCGTTTAAACCCGTATCCTTTCCGTCATTTCTTTAATAACGAGTCAGAATCACCAAGATACAATACATTTGGAAGAACATTTGTAGATTATTTTAGGGACCCCGTAATGCTACATTCTCTATAGTCTAACAGTTACCTTCGAATCAGGCTTCAGATTTACGTAATGATGACAATACGAGGGCTGTTCTTGTATCACGATAGTGCGACAAACACCAACTCTTCTCGATAATAATGCATAAAACACCTGCGTAGACTTTTCTCTTCACTCGTTCATAGAAACAGTTTTGCTGAAATTGATTTTGTACAAAGAAAAAAAGAAAAAAAAAAAAAAATGAATTTGTCTTGTGTATTTTTAGTTCATAGTTCGCGCGTGTGGAGTCTCTGAAATACAGCGATGGCCAACGTTCGAAACCACGTATCAGCGTTTGCGACGTTGCAGATTTTCTGTCATACTCTATTTTTTCTTTGGATAACTAGTCAACGTAATTTCTGAAAAACTTCCTAGATTATTCATTTGTGTTGGCAGAATATTCTGTAAAAATTTCAAGTTTCAAAGTTTGCTTGTTTCTCTTAAGGAAAAATAAAATATGGGCGGACATTTTGAAACATCACAAATAAGATACACGGCTCCGCGCTTCAGAGGCGGATCCAGCAATTTGGCTACACCGAATTCCTATATTTAAACCTGTGCTAAATAATCGATTCTTGTCGGAGCACTTGGCCCCTCCAAGAATCGATACATTTCCGTAGGTTTAAATGGAGGAAATCCGGTGTTGCCAAATTGCTGAATCCGCCAATGCCACTCCAATAGGGGAACTCGAAAACATTCTTAACTCAATTTTTTCGAAAATTTAAGTTGGCTCCTTTCTGATGAACTCGGTCCATTTTAGCCTTGTTTCTCGTTTTACCCTTGTTTTTCTCCTGTTACAACGGATTGCGCTGGTCACATAATCGTGTTTCAATGCTTGACTCTTGTAGATCAGCTAAAAATAATAAGATGTGTCCACACAGCAACTTTCTACGTTCAATATTAACCGAGATACGCACTTTGAAAAATTCGGTTTATGACGTCATTCACCACGGTATTCATACCACCTTGCTTCCACCTTGCTTCTATTCGAGTTTCACGTTGAGTAATCATTCGTCTCCCAGACAAATGAAAGCAAGAAGAAAGAAACCAAGGGTGTCACTACCGCGGTGGATGACGCCATAAATCAAATTTTTCAAAGCGTGATACATCAGTTTATATGAACAAAGAGAGAGCTGTTTGGACAGAGCCTAATAATTTTAGCTAATTTACAAGAATCGAGCATCAAAACACGATTCAGCGCAACTGACCCATTGTCTCGAGCTGCTTCGTAAAAAGTTGTGAGTGTTGTCTCTGCTTGTTATACCCATTCGCTAGGTGTAATCCTCTCGTATTTGGTAGAGTACCTATATTGATAGAGTATGGTGTTACCACCTCTGAATGGCTCAGCCATCTTAGGCTGAATGGAGCCCTTAGGACCCAAAAATGGCGGACGCCATAAATTAATGTATTGCAAAGTGACTCAATATGTAGTTTTCCTTGCTTATCGTAACGAGAAATTTACTCAAATGCACTATTGAGACTTCTTCACGTATTTTTAAGGCTAATCGTGTGCACTTTTTCAGAAAAATTATCTTAGATGTAGTAAGGTTGGCAGCAAGTGCGGTTGGTGATAACTAGAGTCCCTTTATACTGAGAGTCAAGACAACACCCCTCATGGAGTCACAAACGGGAATAAAGATTACACAAATTGGCCGTTTTCCGTAATCTTTGATCGGCCCATTCTCAAATTCCTTTCTTCGTCCCTTCTCTCATTCCGTTTGTTCCTTGCCGAACCCGTGATTCCCTGGTCCATTCCAGATTATAATCTTTGGAATCGGTGAAAATGTAATCTTTATTCCCGTTTGTGACACTGTGAAGGCCTAAAATACGGGAACCAATCAGAAATGGATTCACATTGTCTTGACTCTCAGTATAAAGGGACTCTAGTGATAACCGTCAAAAGTTGGCAATGACCCCCCTCCCATCCACAAAAACCAAAACAAAGCACCGCCATTTTTGGGTCCTAAGCCTCTCCACGGGGCCCAGTGGCCATGCTCTCTCAATATAGGTACTCTAGTATTTGGGTGTTTCAAAGTTGGCAACGCCAGGGCAGAAGGAGGATCAAAGACGACACGATAGGCTGTCGTCGTTGTCGGAGCCTGCTGGCGCAGCCGGGTGAGCCGGGTGTAACACGTGCTGCCTCCGAGTCTCAGGGAGGGAAGGGTTGACGGGCGCCGCGGCAGGGACCAAGACGCCGAAGAGCACCGGGAACAGAACGACATCCAGCTAATATTCAAATCATATTCACACTCTTGTTCCCGCTCCGTCCCGGGCGACGCTGGCGCAGCCTGACAGGAAAAAGGCGCAATTAACAGCAGCACCGACACTCATAACAATCGCGCTGAAAATTAAAATCCAATAAAGAGCGGAATGTACTCGAGACCTCCCCGGCGGGATCGGGTTTTCATGTCGGAGCCGAAGATTTGCAGATTAAGCCGGGGCAGGGCGACGGGGCGTGTTGGTTGCAAATGAAAAGGATTTCGGCATAAAGACGCGCAACGACATACTTGGTAGTTTTCACCACGACATCTGTGCCTCTGAAATTCACTCCCGTTTTATTGCCGTTTTACATACGAATTTAACTACGCGACCCGACTCGGCGAAGCTCACCCCTCGCGATGGCCTTTTTTCCAGCCCCCAACCCCTGCGCCCTGCGCGCGGGTGCGGAGCGAGTCATTGCATCATTAGTAAATTATCCTCCGATATAAACACACTTTATTAATTTCATAGTTTCCTACTTATTTTCCGGGTTATTTCCTCCGTTAGCGCCCCCTGCGTCTGAATCTCGTCTGTTGGGCGGGAGGATCAATTAGAACGCTTCCATTAGGTTATTCGATTCGGGGTATAAAGTCAAGCCGGCTGGAATCTAAAAGAGTAACATATTCGAGGCTTTATTGTATGTATACTTTAAAAATTAAAGTATTATGAAAAATATTCTTTGCCTGGGTCGGGTCAACTTTGACTTAAATCGAGTCAAGACTAAATTTTGATTTATTTGACTCATAGCTTTAAATGACTCTAATCGACTTTGAATCGACTTTGTAGTGCATTCGATGACGTAATACGATGTTAATCGATGAACGACGACTCCGTGAATATTGGATCAAAAATCTGGTGTTTGAGCAGATTTTATTATTGTTTTCTAATCTAACCATAAACTAACAGAAAACTGTGCTACAAGCTGATTATTGAAATCGATAGACAAAGCGATAGCCAATGAAGACATAGGGAGCTATCCTTTTGGTTCAAACGGGTGGTTCCTGTAGACTGAGGGGTAGAATAATAGAAGGGTCTCTTGTCGGTTGCTGCTCTATAGTCTATTACTTACCTTATTTTTTGTTTATTGCAACCACCCGCTTCCACCAATAGGATTCCCCAATTTTCCATCCGTTCCCTATGTCTATCGCTGCCTCAATGATCAGCCTGCACTACACTGACCCTTTATAACTCGTAAATTTAATGTTACGCCCAAATTTTCATTATATTTCTTTAAGTTCTCGTGTTTATCCCTTTAGTTCTCTTCTTAATTTGTCACTCTTTTTTTCTAATTTCTTCCACATATCTTTCATTTTTATCGTGTTTGACCGACCCATTTGGACTCAACAAAGAAGAGGGAAAATTCATTACCCATTATAACTCGCAAATTTAACGTTACACCCCAATATTTCATTATTTTTCTTTATGTTTTTGTGTTTATTCTTTTAATTTTCTAATTTATTCCTCATTTTCTTTAATTCTTTATCGTATTTAACCGACCCATTTGTGCTTGACGGAGAAGAGGAAAAATTCCGAGATTTACATATCGCACGGAGGCAACAGAGCGAGCGACGAAAGTCCACTACGAGGGAGAGGAGAAAGCTCGAGGCGGAAAAAGACACAAGGAACGCGGATGTAAAACGAAGACGAACGAGCAAAAACTTCCAGAGGGATCAAGTAGGCCGCGGACGAGGGGGCGAGCGGGGGGTGGGGGGAGGGGGAGGTAGCGGCTTTGATTCAAGATGGTCGCTTGTGCGGCTTTTTCACCCCACCTCGAAAGCTCGGAACTTTATCGCGCACAAAAGAGCCGGAGGCGCTGCTATCATATCGGGAGCGAAATTCCCCGGAATCGACGCCGCGCCGGGGAGGGACCCGAACTCCCCGGTTCCCCGACCCGGCAGCGCGGCTCCGTGCGATTCTGAGTTATCTTTTTCAATAACAGTTGACTTCCCTTGTTACAATTCCTTACACGTTCCTACACAATGTTCCTCTTATATCTTCAAAATCACCACTTTATTCCTCCGTGCAGCTCTGCTCTGTCTTTTCGGCTGCGCCCTCCCTCCCTCGCGAGCGCACGCCCTCATCCCCCGTATTATGTCAACCTTCTTCATTTATCAATGATTTTATTCCCTCCTATCCTCCTTCTGTTCCACCTCTTCCTCTCCCATTTGTCGGCTTCAATCAGGCTCCGAATGCTTGTTCCCTCGCTCCTCAATTAGGTACATCTCGACGCTCATGCTGAGGCATCTGGAAAGACTCCGACACGAGTATAATCAAAACGAGAATAAAATCAAATCTCAAGAACGGATCCCTACTTCCCAGTCATTGTAGCTTTACTTTAACCGTCTGATTTTTACAGCAAAATTATTTAATACGAATTCTTGCGACAAATTATACAAAACTAATTAGTGTTTCCTCCTGGCAAAAATAAAATTCAGCTATAATTCCTTAAAAAAAGTGAAAAGCAAGGTCCATGATGTGATATCATTGAAGAGAAGTGTGTTGTTGCTTACGCCAGGCCATGATAGACAAAGCGATAGACATAGAAAACAAAGGGAAAACAGAGGGATCCTATTGGTGCGGAAGCGGATGGTTTGAATGGACGAAAGAGGTAAGTGACAGACAACCAATGACAACCCACGCGAGACCCTATGGCTATACATAATCCATCATTTTCCACCTTACTTCATAACAACTACCCATTTCAGCAAATAGGATTGCTCCATTTTTCTCCTGATTTCTTCGTCTATAGCTTTGTCTATCTATTCCAATAATCAACCCACTGGCCCGTTTTAAGGAGGCTGAGCTAAGTTATCTACTCGTATTACAAAAACAGCCCTTACTTTGGTCCCCACCCAGGACAATGTATTTTAGAAACCTCCACATTATCAATCTAAGCGATATTCGGCAATAATACCGCAACCTATCGTTTATATGGAACACCAAAGTTTTTGGTCCTCGTAACTGGAATTTTTAGTTATAAAAACCAAAATTTGCATTAGAAAACCAATGTTCACGCCAATTTCACGAGGACCGGTATATTTTACTGAGTAATTTGATTATAAAAATCAAAATGTCGTCTTAACACCGGAAACGTAGATACTGAATATGGAACGAAGTTGAAGTCGTATAATCGAAGTTTCCCTCTCCGTAAGTGTAAACAGAATGGAAGGAAATGTTTCTGTAAGTACCCTCAGCTTAGAAGTTGCCAGAGTAATTCTTCTCCATTTAGTAGGATCGTTGAGGATCAAATCTTGGTTGAGCCTAGGAATAATGCAACGCTCATAGACTACTATTTCAGATGTAACGTCACTTCAGCGATTTTCCTTTACATTAGATCTCGATTGTGTCGGATAAGATCCAATCGATAACAATATTGTCTTTTTTGGCCATCAATGGATATAAATTGATACCAATCGAATAATAGATGCCCGCATGTTGGATGGAGAGTTGAAACAGTCACATTGAGACCCGAAAAACCTACACGCCTTCATTTTTTCCTTTATGCAACTTGAACAACCGTTGAGTAGGTTTAGATGTATCAAGGCGCCGTTTCGACTCTGAATTCTCTTTTCCTAATCGTTTGCGAACGAGAACCAAGTACATAGATATATGTATAAAACCACCCTGCTGCAGTGGCGTAGCCACGAAAAACAAGTTCGGTTCGAAAAAAAAAACCTTTCATTTTAATCTTTAAGAAAGAAATTAAAATTCTTAAAGAGCAATTGAAACATTTTTAAGCAATTCTAGCAGACAACTGGGACATTTTTAGTGATGAACCTTTTTTAAATGTTTGAAAAACGTTTGATTTTGAGAATAGAAAATAAAAATAATTTGAACAAGTTTTTAAAGACCCGACTTTTTAATACACTCATTAAAAGTTTTTTTAATTTTTTTTATTCTTTATTTAAATATTAAAACAATTTTATATGTATTATTATTTAAAACATAGGTGTAGCTCATTTAAATCATCGTAACCAACCTCTATTCAAAGTCGTTTTTGATATCATCTAGTTCATTTCCGTTTCAACGAAACTTGCGTGAAATATTTCATTATTTTTAAAGATATTATCGTCCTATTGGGGCTATATCGGCTATTCGGCTGGTCAAAAAATTGGAAAGAATTGGGTGCACAGTTTGTCATCGCTGTTAATAATGTTGGCTTGTAGCAACAGGAAAACTAGCACAACATCCACGTAGCGCGGAAACTAACGAGCTCGGAGTCCTCGGAGAAGGAGCAGTTTAATCAACTCTTGCGCGGCGCCCGGAGTCGGTAGTCTGTATGGCCCACGAAACATGTGTGGCGGGTGGAAAAAGAAAACATTAACCCTCTCGGCGCCCATTTTCACGACACCCATGACGATTTGACCACTGTTTTTGCGGTGCCCGGCAACAGACGTAAAAGCATATGTGACGAAAATATCCGAAAACCTCACTCCGTATCTCGCTCTTCGCTCTCGTACCGGGGTTGCCCGATTGAAAAATGGAAAACTCGCTTATCACTCATATTTAGGGAATGGAGATGTTGCATGTGAGAGGAATTTGCGATTTGACTATCGATTCTTATGTTATGTAAAAGTTCGCGAGAAACACGATGGTGCCACTGGTTTTCTCTGAAATCATCTCCCAAGCTCAAAAAAAGCTCTCAAAGTGAGGCCGAAATGGAGGGGATATCCCGCGCTATCCTGAGAGTCCACGTACATTAAGACGAACTCTCCATGCAAAGATAAGGAGCAAATACATTGACAGGGCTGCCACTTTATTTGGGGACTCTAAGACTGAAAACACGGCAACCCTGCTAAATTTTTATTATTACTGGAAGATTTCTTTTCTTTCTTGATGAGTATCCTCACAACTGATTTGAAAAGTTGGCGGTGACACTGCACCGTGGAATTCTTGTAAAATGGTGCGTAAATTTGCTAAGTTTGACTGTGAAGGTTTGCCAGAAATAGATTCTGCCGAAACACTTGCTTGTTTCAAAGAAACAAAGATGCTTCTCATGTGAAGATGGTTTACTTTTTGTCGTCTTATGGAGGTTGTAATTCATCATGTTCTTGCTTTGCATTTAAGTTTATTTATTGTTTTCATCTAAAAGCTTCAAATGGTATGCGTAAACTACACCCGCATGATGCGAGGTTGTTGGTTTCCAAACTGATAGTAACTCACACAAAAATGGACACGAAGCTGACCGCATTCCTTGTAATTAATTCTATTTTGATACATTATTTCAAAAGTTAATCCATGTGTCCTGCCCATGTTGCCATGTTTGGATTATTATGGATGATGGTCGAAAGTCAAGTATGAAAACTCTACATCGCAAAGTTACCTCTGCTTGTGATGCTCATCGATGTGTCAATTGCATGACTTAACTTTCTTTTCACCTGAGAACGTAAATCAGTTACAAATAGAAAAGTATCTGCCATATGCCATATTGCCAGATACAATATACAAATTAAGTAGAGACGACGCAGTCAGCAAGTTTTGCTAAAGACCCTGAATAAAAAGAGAAAAAGAGTAAACTTTGTAATGCGCAACTTTAAATCCTACTTGAAATCTGAATGTGCAGTACAATTAAATATGGGCCGTATGTTCTTCCTGAAACAGCCCTGGTAAAAATTGGCGATAGGAGCTGCGTTTCAAAATACCATAGGAGTTCCTATAGCCGACTGAAGAAGGCGATAGAAAATCATATAGCTGGCTGTAGAAAGTGGAAAAAATCATACGGCCGGAGTACACGAAGCGATAGAAAATTATACAGCCGGGCTATAGTTCCTATCGCCGGGCTTTACACTTTATCGCCTGGCTGTTGCTTTTTCGCCATCGGCTATAAAAGGCTGTAAGAAATTGTGTAGAAATTTGTGTACTTTGTAAATCATTAAGTTTGTACGGAATCACCTTAATATTTACAAAACGCACATTACATTTTCCTTTACTACATATTTTTTTCATCAATTACAACGAGAATAATCCATACAGAGTGTGCAAACATTTCAAAGTCATGAGTTGAAAAACGCTGACTCCACGAGATTAAATATTAGAGCCTAACACAAAGCGGAGCGGCGGCGCACTGGCGCCTACAAACCTAACAAGGATACTTCACGCGTTGCGCAATGCGTGAAGTATCCTGTTAGGTTTGTAGGCGCCAATGCGCATTTCGCGCTGGCTGCCCGCCCGCCCCCCGCGCTGCGCTGCAGCGTACCACGGCGCTTGAAGCAACTATTTCACACCAGAGGTATTGCACAGTATCATACGAAATTGAAGGCGCTCCAACATATTAGGAATGGCAGGCATCCTTCAAAAGCTCGGAGCTTTCCTCGCAAAATAAATCTATCGCATAAAACTCACTAAGTCCTAGCATCCGTAATTAGTAACGTTTAGCATACACTTTATCGCCAGGCTGTTGCTTAGTCGCCATCGGCTATAAAAGGCCATAAGAAATTGTGTTGCCGGCTATAGAAGCTATTGGAAATCTTACAGACGGCTAGTTCTATGGTATTTTGGAACACAGATTCTACTGCCAATTTTTACCAGGGAGCTCCTTTCCTCAGAAGGTCCCATTCGGTTTACATCGTGATTAAGGGAGATTTTAGGAGACCACCAGCATAGCATCATAAAAAGGACATTCTGAACGAATCTCCAGTCAAATTCAACAATAAAAATTTGGGAAAAGACCCTTACGAGGGATCACAACGAATAGCCATTGCAAAAACTGGAAGACACGAAAGAAAAAGTATTATGATATTCGTTAACTTTGAGGTCGGTGCAAACCTTCCGTAACATTTTCAAGACCTACAAAATTATTTCCTCTGTATTTTTATTTTCCGCACAGGCAAATCATTGTAATCCATTTCAAAGAGCCATTTCTAAAGTTAATCCGTTGAATTTTACTCGAAAATATTTAAACTTGTATTTTTTATGATGCATGCTATGTTTAGGATCTCTAAACCTCTATTAATCACAATGCAGAATGTAAAGTTTAAGGAACAGCTGTGAATACGATCCTTATAGTGAAAACAAAAGTTGAGTTATCAGCCGATTTTACAAATGTATGCAATGATTACAACTCAGGCCATCATGCTCTAATAAAAAAAAACAATGTGCAAGAGGATGTTAATATATTTACAATTTTTTACCATGTTATACCATGTTAAAGTAGAATTGTAAATATATTAACATCCTCTTGCACATTGTTTTTTTTATTAGAGCATGATGGCCTGAGTTGTAATCATTGCATATATTTGTAAAATCGGCAAATAGCATAACTTTTGTTTTCTCATTATGAGTAGCCGAAAACCGAAGAATCTTGTCGTTCCTAATAGTATACCTATGAACTCAGTCACATGGCTCGAAGCGCGATTGCTATCATGTCAAAGTGACAACCACGCACAGTCCAATGGGGGACGCCTCTTCGAATCCACCCTCATCGAATGACAATTCAACAGATATGAATTTAAATTAGGCTGATCGACAATCTCGCAAAATCGTCCGACAAACAGCTGAAAATTCGAGCCCGCAGCACCCCAACGCACCAGCACTTCTACAATCCCGTAAAACAGTTGTACCAACTACGTTCTAACGTCGCCGCGACAAGCTATTTGACAATTGCAATCTCTCTCACACAACCGTGTGCATGCTGCAGTAGTGGTTCCCAAACTGAGTGCTTTGTGGCTCTTTGTAAAGTCTTCACCCCTTAGATGTAAGGGTGTGACTCAAATTCAACGTGCGCCCGGCTCTCCGTATACACTGAAAAAAAATTCTCGGCGTTTTTACCAAGGTCCGTTGGTACCTTTACCATCTGGTACCTTTTACCAATTATTGGTAATTTTACCGAGACAGACTGGTAAGCTTAGCTAAAAACCGGTATTTTTACTGTTTTTCTCAGGTAAGAATACCACTTTTGTTGGTAATCAATTCCGGTAATTTTACCACAGTCGATAAAAAATATCGGCATTTTTACCAAGGTCCAGTAAAATTACCAAGAAAGTTCAACAATTTTACCTAGATTTTTCGGTAAAATTACCAATTCTATAAATGGTAATTTTACCAAGAAAAAACTGGGATCAAATAGAACCCTGAATTCTTGGTAATTTTACCCTTTTCTCAGTAAATTCACCGATATTTTTTTTTTCAGTGTACTGTATGCTTTCTGGGGCTCAAGTGAAATGAAGTACGCCCTTACGTCAGAGAAGCGATGAAATACGTATGTTCTCACTTTTCCCAGAAGGAGAGGAGAAGTTGCTCCTTCAGAGAGATGACGATGACCATTTTCAGCTTCGAATCATATAGTGTGGTCCAGATGGGTCCAGAGATCCCGCACCACGGTTTTAACCGCTGCGCTAGGGATATCGTGCATATTTTCAGAGTTATTCCTTGAAAATTGCGGGTATTCCCGGAGTTCGTTTCCTTTGACCTAGGAACGCTTACAAAACTTCGAATTTCTACTTCAACTTGTTCAAAAGTTACAGGAAGGGGGGGTGCCTAGTGATAGCAGTGCAGGACTTTAGGATTACTCTGTATATCTGTGCCACGGAAAAAAATGAAATTTCTATTTTAACAATTTTGTGGTTAAAAGAAGATTTCGACATGTTTCAATGTAGATTTTACAGTTTAAAAAAAAAATGCTAATTTAACCGCGGGGGTGGTTAAATTGACTTTCCACTATTGTAAAATGTACATTTGAAAAATGTTGGACACTTTTTTTAACTAAAAAATTATTAAAATGCTAGTTTCTTTCCGTATAAAAGGATTCGTTTCGAAACGAGAGGGTCAGACATTCAGGGATTTTTCAGGCAGGCTGTGAAGTTTGAGAAGCACTGAAGTCTGGAAGAGGACGAATAAAGCAGTTCGGGAACGGATTGGGCACCGGTGCCACGACAGAGCTCAAGGCAAAGATAGAGGGTTTCATCGCATTGTCCGACGGAGCATGAAATAGGTCACGTGACTTTCACGTTTGTCGCATCCCCTAAAACAAATAGTGCGAGGGGTCGTTCCGGGCCGAGGTCTCGGTGTTTGCTCAAGCCAGAATATTGGTTTTGATTATCATTTATTTGCAATTTAAGTGCCGTTTCACTCGCCAGATACTTGGGCCGTTTTTCCGTCGGCCCCGGGTTCCCGTCCTCGAATCCATCGGCGTTTGTCACCGTGGTTTATACCGGAGCCGCGACACGATCTGGGACTCTGCGCGTGACCAAAGCAAGCGCATGCCGCCTAAATTAAACTCAAACAGACCAGCGCCGCCGCCGCGCCGCCGTGGATTCGTATCGCCGCCGCCTTCATATACAAAAAAACAACCTATAAATTATTATTAGGCCCTTGCGCAAACGCCCGTGTCATGAGCAATGTTTTTAGTCAGATGACATTTTGTTTGTAAGTACAACTTCGAATTAAATCCGTCTCGTGGTGTGAGAGGAAAAGCTGCCATTGCGCATGCAGTTGACTACTCCCGTGCAAAGGAAACACGTCGCAACATTCGAATGTTGCCAGATTTACTCTAGAAAAAACTTACTTTTTAGGGAAGTTATGAATATTCTTCTTAAACATTTTTAGACAACTTGGATCAAGTACTCAACAGAACTCTCTGGAAATTTGGGAAGGAAATGCTTACACATTTTGCCGAGGATTCGTCATTTGTCAATTGAAGTTTTGCTACGTCTGAGACTCTTAAGGCGTTTCTCCACGGCTAGGCAGGCTAGCCTTCAGCGTCTAGTGAAAGGAGCTATTATGGTGAACCCTCTACTTTTCTGGGAGCAGAAGGGGCTAAATTGTATACGAGGATATAAAAAAAACCTACTCTAGAAGAGGAAAACAAAGAAGAACAAATTAGCAGAAGGATAGGGATATTTATTATAATGGTACCACTATAATATAATATAAATTTAGATATATAATATATAATTATAATGCTAATCATAGAAATACCAAAATTTCATGATTTATTCTTTTGTCTCATAATTTCTCTTAAAATGTATTTCAATCTAGTCTTTACATGTATGTCTTCATTGGTTAATAAAACATCATCCAAAGATCTAGGTGATTTCTAAAATCTGAGGATTCTAGGGAGACATGGGAGAAATTTTTAGACCATTTTCTGGAAGGAGAGAAAAGGAAAAAAAGAAAAAAATGGCGTGTTTTAAGGAGAGGCGGGGTGAATACTACGTAGGACGAAGAACAGTAATCGTTGCATTACTCATAGCAAGACGATTTTCGGGGACCGAAAAAGATAAAACTTCCCCAAGCAATGGGAACCATGAAGCTAGGAGGCGGGGAGGGAGGAGGGAGGGGGAGGAGGGAGGCCTCTAAAGCTTACCGGCACAGAGGCAAGAGGGCGGTACGGGGTCGGTGTAAGGAGGGTACGTTGGGACAACAGCACAATGACACGAAGCACAGAGATCAGGAAAGCAATATAACGAATTTTCATTTTATTCCGTGGAGTGGAAGCAATTTATTCACCCTTGTAACCTCCACCCCCAGTCACCTCGGCGCTAGCTGGCTGTCTGACCAATGAGAGAGGCCGACGGCTCTAATACGCACTTGAAATTTGAAACAAAACGCTTTAATTTACTCTTTAAACAAATACGTGTTCAAGCACCCAACCCCGGGGTTTCAGCCATGTTGCTTCTTGGCGAGAAGCACATTCGGTGTTCCTCCAATCCTCTTAGCCACTCACTGATCGATATAACACTACCTGTTTCACAGCTTCGCTCCGCGATCATTCTCCTCTCCATGTTCCCTGTAAAAGCTCCCCGAGAGAGACAGTTTATTTTACAGACATTGCTATCTGTCCTGTGGTAAGCGAATTTTCGCTAGTGGATTTGGTTGACACTTTCGACCAAATTCTAATGCAGAACGTTTTTCTTCCCCCAACTCAATCCACTGGTCTATTGGACTCATCAGCAACCGGCGTCTGAAACGAACCCAAAATGTCTCGACCTACCTCCGGAAGTCCGGAGGTAGGTTTAAAAGTGGATGGGAGTAAACGGTCTCACCAGAAACCTCGAACTGCAGCTAATTTTTCCAAAATGGCGTAGTTCTGTGTGACAAAGACAACAACTAGTAATAACAACCGCGGTGAGGTGATGGTGGTGAAGTAAAGTGGAAAAAATTCACAAATTTTTGTAGATTTGGTTCATAATTTTTATGATATTTTATTACTTTATATCTAAGATTCACCTAATGATAAATTATGACTATTGACAATTGGTTTATTTAACCTAGCATGATTTGCAAAAATTTATCAATTACAGTGGCTTTGCAAAATTCTTTAGTTATTATTTGGCGAATTTTATGACCAACAAGTCGCTCGTCAATCAATATTAGGCAAAAAATAGCGTTAACTTCAAAATTTAACTTTCGCCTCGCCCGATTAAATTGCTTACCCTGGTAAAAATGCGGCGCAGCAGGCGGGCAGCCAGCGCGAAACGCGCATTGGCGCCTACAAACCTAACAGGGTTACTTCACGCGTTGCGCAATGCGTGAAGTATCCCTGTTAGGTTTGTAGGCCCCAGTGCGTCGTCGCTCCGCTTTGTGTTAGGCTCTAATATTTAATCCCGCGGAGTCAGCGTTATTCAACTCATGATTTTGAAATTTTTGCACATCCTGTATGGATTATTCTCATTTTAATTGATGGAAAAAAATATGAATTAAAGGAAAATATAACGTGTGTCTGGTAAATATTAAGGTGGTTCCTTATCAAACTTAATGATTTCCACAGCACACGAATTTCTACACAATTTCTTATAGCCTTTTATAACCGGAGGGTGAAAAAGCAACAGCCAGGCGATAAAGTGTAAAGCCGGGCTATAGGAACTATAGCCCGCCTGCATAATTTTTTATCGCTTCGTATAGCCCGGCCGTATGATTTTCTCCGCATTCTACAGCCAGCTAGGTATATGCTTTTCTGTAGCCTTCTTTAGCCGGCTATAAGAATTCGTATGGTATTTTGAAACGCAGCTCTTATCGCCAATTTTTACCAGGGTACATATGTAATGCAAGGTATTTAAACTATATTGCCTTAATGGGCTAGGCAGTGATGAGATATCCTTATACTTTCTGAAAACATTTTGATTTGGACTTAAAAGTTGGGCAGTTCTCCTATCGTCATTTCCAAGACACGAAATTCGAAATGTTCTGAACTGTCCTTTCTCAAATTGTTATTTTACCTGAAAATTGATGAGCGTTTATCAGTGAAAAGTTCTGTGACTTTTTTCAGATTGTAATCATATGAAAGCAAAATTTTAGCAAATCAAAATTGGTAAAAAAATTTCCGCAGATAGCTGAAAGTTTCATTTTTCCAGTTTGGGCAGTTTTCAGAGCGAGGCATTTAAAATCATGTAATATCAGTTTTCCTTATCGTGATTGATCATGAAAAAGCTCTACATTCTTTACGTTATTTGCGCTTTTGACGTTTCAGAACACTGAAACCAGCGAGATGCCTCAATCACCAGAGAGCACTAGCTGCGGCTCTCTGTCCCGGTTAGCTGCTCATGGTCGCGTCAGGGTTTTTTTTTCAGCCGCTGCTTGAGCTTACTTGTTAAAACTGAAACGCTACCCCGAGCTCTCCCTCCTCGCCCCCCCCCCCCATCCTCGGCCGTACCGCTTCCATAGTTCGCGTTTCAAGTAGACCGTGTAGAATAGAAACGTGCTAGTTTTACATGTCCAAACCACTGTACTGCTCAATGCTCGCTATGCCATCAGCCACTGACCGAGTGCTTTGTCTCCAGACTTGACAAAAAAAGAATAGAAAAGAAAAACGCCCTGAAAAGACCGACTGAAATGTTATCCCCCGTTATAGTGTAAATGTTTCAATGATGTGTCTATCAGACGGACGATATTTGGGTTCATGCGCATTTTACAATTACCAATAAACGCCGTTTCACGTACGTGCACCCCTTGAGCTGTTTTTCATTAGAATGTATACTCTTCATTTCCTGTCCTAAAGGAAGAAGTTGAATAGAGAAAGGGGATGAAAAGGCGAGAAGAGAAAGGAGGATGAAGATGAAAGAGAAGAAGAAAAGAGGTAGTAGTAGTAGGAAGGATATGAAGAGAAGAGAGAAAAAAGAAGCGTAGAAAAAGCAGAAACGAGAACGAAGTAGATGATAAGAATTAGAGGGAAAAGAGTGAAAGAAAAAATGAGGAAGAAATGAAATAGTTGTGTCACTGAGATATTGCACACTTACTCAGACCGCATATAAAAATAACTTTTTACCAAACGGGATGCGGTTACTTTAATGTCATGCCAGTTTTCCTTCAATTCTTAGTATAGGCAACACCAGCTCCCACGTGGTCGAATAGTGGTATCATCCCCCAAATAACAGACAGTCGATTTCTGTTGTAGATAGAATGGCATTTAAAGAGGATGGAAAAAGAAAGGAGAAGGAGAGGCGAGAAAGAAATAGAAAAAAAAATGTATGAATAGAAAGAAAAGAGGAGGAAGAAGAACTAAATGACTGCTTAAGTTCCCTTCGTAAATCATGGAGCATACCCTCAACTTTACTTTAGGGTTTTAAGAAAAAAATTTTCGGGAGGAAACCACTGAAATGTGAACCTAAGTATAATTGATCCTTTTTCAACCACAATTGGACGTATTTCTATCAAACGGAACTATGAGCATTATGACGTGAGCCCTACTAAGCACGTATTCTTATGGGTCTCAGGGCTCATGTCTCAATGCACATAGTTCCGTTTGATGGAAATACGTCCAATTTATATACTGAACCCAGGAATTCGTCGCCTACCTGACATAAGGGCGTAACTACAATCTGCGATGAACCCTGGGCTCCATTCAATTCAATGCTTTTCTTGGCTCATCTAAATGTGTAGTCGCCCTTATGTCAGGAAGGTGACGAATTAAGTAAAACGTGTTCGATACGTCGCGATGTTTGTTTCCATCAACGAAGCACCCCTCAAACAATTTAGTTAACCAACCAATCATGCAATATTGAATGAGTGACAGGGTCATGCTTGAGACAGAGTCAGTTGGAGGGTAAGCATTCAAATATTAAACATTAAATTTGTCAACTGCGAAGTCAATCGACACGGAGTGAGCATGCACATTGCGTAAGACGGTCGTTTGATGTTCTCACCGCAGTGTGACAATAATCTGAATGCCGAGCAACTGAGTGTTGATTCCCGACTCTTTAGGGTCGGGAATCCACACACTGTGACTTTTCACGTAGATAAAAAAGAGAGGGAAGATAAAATGAAATTATTTTACAGGTTAATATTTTTTGGTTACATCGACCAAATCTTTGATTTTGGCAACCTCGTTAAAAATTAGACTCAAGCTGCCAATATCAAACCTGGATCTCATGAAAGATAGTCCAAATAGCTAGCCACTCGCAAGCCGCAACGGGCTCATTGCAAACTTTAGCTAAGCAAAAAGAGGAGTTGTTTATTATGGAAAATCACCATGAGCGCAGTCTGAAATACACTATTAATTTTCCAATCTGCGCAAGAAATACGCGTTCTTTAAGATTCTCGCTTCAGAAATGACCAACAAAGAGTAACCAAAAGTAACCAAAAACCCAGAAATGTTTCACGGTGTGGCGAAATGAAAAAGGAGCAAGTTGCAATGTCTCCCCCCCGAATGATTCAATTAATTGTTATATTTGTGCAATCAAGCTAATAAGGCTGGACCACTCGACGATTTATTTGCGCAGTGAGGAGCCAGTGACAGTTACTTGCATGGCGGTCTGGTCCAGTGGCGTGGCGTGAATTGCGATATATCGATTGTTATGTCATTTAAACGCATAGAAAAGAATCGATAAACTGGGTGTTCGCTGCGAACACCTTAATAATCGATTCTTTACCATAGGTTGAAATGGTTTAACAATCGATATATCGCAATTCACGCCACGCTACTGGTCTGGTCTGCGCCGCCCGGGCCGGGCCGGGGCGTCGCGTCGGTCTGGGGGTGCAGACACGGCGGACGGCGAGGATGCTGGGTGCGATCTCTATCGAAGTTGAGGGGGTTAATTGGTAATTATAGAGACATCAGGCTGCGTCCCTTATCTCAAGCGCCAGATGACTTCATCGAGGCGACCGCCCGACTCGTGATTAGTGATGCGTTAGACCAGCGTTAGTCGCACTCCCCCGATTAGATCGATTTATTATGACCCCCGTTTAACCTTCTGCCATCCGTGAAAGAAACGCCGGATTTTTGACCTGCTCCGGTTCTCGGATCAAATATCTGCCAGATTAGAGTTCTCTGATTAATTGATGTTTGTTTTGTCATTTCCTTGCGTTCGCTCGGATTATGTGTCACTGTTCGTGGAGAGGGGTCTCATATTTTGATCCTTATTTTTTACAAGAGAACACTTTAAAAAATAGAGCATCGCTCACGTTGAAAAATTATCGATGAAGATGGGCTTTCGATTTTTTGCCTTAGGGTCGTGTTTATAGTCGTTCCTGAAATGCCAAGGGGGCTGATTATTGAAATTGATAGACAAAGACGACGCACTGAAAATAAAGCGATCCTCAGGATCACTTTCCACCAATTGGTCATTATTTCACCCCACTTCTCCACCTGCACAAATGGGTGGTGCAATCAACAGCAGAAGCAAGTAGACTAACTAACGGCAACCCGCGAGAGACCCTGTAGTTAGTTCATCATTTTCCCCCATAGTCTACGACAGCTATACCCGTTCCAACCAATAGGATCGCTCCATATTCCCTATGTCTTCTTTATCTATCATTTTCTCTATAAATTTCAATAATCAGCCCGAAAGCGTCCTTAAGCCAAAAGAATTGCGTTGATTTAGGAGACCTGAACATTTGGAGAACTACAATGAACATGACACCAGTAGCAATAATTATGCAAGTCGGAAACACTGTCTTTCGTCCATTTAAATCCATTAAAAATATCGATTTTAGGTGAGACAAGTTGTGTCACCAAAAATCGATTGTTTTACGTGCAGCTGAATGGAGGAAAAACAGTGTTGCCAACTTTCAAGAGTCGCCACTAGGGTCATATTCATAGTAGTTCCTTGAAAATTCCTTTAATCAACGTAATCATTTTGGCTCAAGGAAGCCTCAGTACCAGGAAGCCGGTATTAAGGAACGACTAATGTGACGACCCTTAGTAAAAATTGCCAGTTTTGCACAACATGAAAAGCGGATGTTCCAAACTGGACAAGCTCCATCAAGTAATGCAATAATTGTCAATGATCCACATTCAAACGCCCGACGCTCTGACGCGATGCTCTGACGTCCGACAATCAAAAATAGCAGGAATTTCTTGAGATTAATGGTTAATGACGGTCATGCAAAATATATGTGCATGATTATTTTGGTCCCTCAGATCAGCGTACGTACATTCAGTAGATCAAATTGTGTAATGATGATAATCACTACTTTAAACACAGGCGAGAGATTCGAGAAAAAGAAAAATACTTTTATTAACATTGACATCGAGCACGGGAACTAGATTAAAAATAAATTTGGCCACCACCGTTCTGAGCATTTTTTCCTCTTAATTTTGTTTCATTACACGAATATTTTAATTTACAAATCGTGTTCCGAGGCCTAGCGTGGAGTCCTAATGCCGACTTGATGGAGGAATGGTTCAGAACATCGCCGGCAGCAGACTGTTGACCGGAACATTTAAATTAATTAAGGACCTAATATCTCTGGTTTGGACCCACTAACGTCTGTGAATACGAGCAGCGAGACTTGGCTCTTCTTTTTCTTTCTTTTTTTTGACCCGATGAGGGTCACATCTGACGGTGATCGAATTAATGAATGAAGTAGGTATCATAAAACAGCATCAGTCTCATTCGTTTTGTATCTTTCCTCCAATGTTAGTTTTTTATGTGTGAGGGTTTAGTTCGGATGTATGGACCGAGGAACCACTGTTCCATTGATTTGTGTGGAATTATATGCCACTGGTCGGACGCGCCCTCTGTCGGGCAGACTCGAAAGATGTGTCCGACAAGCGAAGACACTTAGGCGCTAGTCACCGACAGAGGAGGTTTTTTCTTCTTCTTTTTCGTTGGAGGAGGTGGAAACTTTAAATCCGAAAAAGAGTGCAAGCGCAGGACCTAGGTAAGTTCGGGTCGTAAATTTTTAAATGTCGATCCATTAACACGGCTTGAGAAACTGGTTGTCCGCGGGATGTAAAGCGAGCTAAAATTCTTAGGTCGGGTGGGCCGATGATCTCTTGCAAAGGAAGAAGCCGGTTAAACTGCCATAAAACTACTAGTGAAGTTGACAGGTAGGTTTCGGTGCAGAATTTTGGCCAAATGTAAGTTTTAACGATTCTGACCCAGAAAGGTTAAGTAGAGTCATTATCGCAACGCGAGTTTATGATGATCAATTTGAAGTGCCTAAAATAAAAACACGTTTTGAAATAAACTTTCCGTGTTCTCCTCCTGTGCAGTTTTTTTTTAAAAAATCAAGGACCAAAAAGAGAGAGAGAAAAAAATCATGACATTACTGAGTTACCAGCAATAAAATAAACGAATGGTAAAATTAGAAATAAATGTAAAAGAAATGTTACAAATCCGGGGGGGGGGGGGGTTTGCTTGGAAAGAGAGTGTGGATTTGAAAAAAGAATATAGTGATAATGGTTGTCGTGGTACTAATGATGCTGATGTAAAAATAAGAATAACTTGGAGGAAGATGAGAGGGAAAGGATGAATAAAAATAAGGGGAAAAATGATATTTCATTTTATCAGTAAACTGTATATTGCTGTACCCTTTACCAGCCTTTTCGAATTTGTGTGTCAAAGTACTGTTCGACCATGAAAAAGGAAACAGAGGGATACAAGCGGACGGAGGTCAAAATAAAATAGGAACGAGGACTACCTAGAAAACGAGGAGGAGAAGGGATGAATAATAAAATGGGAAATCGTCCCTGAAACAAATATCGAACACGGAGAATCTATGTCTTCAGCGGAGGGAATTAGGTGGCGCAAAGCGCCCCGAGAGGAGAAGTGTATGGCGGTAGCTTTGTTGCAACTTGTAATAGCTATTGTTTTACAATGTATATCCTTTCGGGGGTATCTTAGCTAGAGCCCCCCTCACGCGGAGGAACGTATAAATTTGCATGGTTAGCTCCACGCCGAGGAATAATATACTTGGAGCCGAGCTTTGGGGTGGGCAATTAAAAGTATAGTCAACCTAGCCCCCGCTCCCTCGCCAGCCACAGTGTCCTCTGGTTGCCGAACATTAAACTCGCTTAATCACCGGTACAAGTTTAGTGATTACACCAACTAAACAGAGTAATCCCCCCCTACACAGACAGTTATTAATTCCAAGCTCCGCCATTTGGAGCTCCCGAGGCAAGGCTTTATTCGGAGGGGCGGAGGGGGTTATTTCTCCGGAGAACTCCCCCTGGAAGCCTTACAGGTCGGATCAAGCCTTTGTAAGTAGTGGCGGGCTTAAACACTTGCCGAAGTTGATTTAACCGCCAAGGTGGGTCGCGACTTCCAGAAAGTGTGTCCCGAACGTGAGACTAGGAACGGTTCGTCCCTGTCCTGGTGTCGTGGGTGTGATATACATCAGTGGCGGATCCGGGGGAGGGGACAAGGGGCCGTCCATAAATAACGTAACACAATTTTTCGGCATTTTGGACAGCTTTCTCCTCAACGCTTTTGTGATTTAAATCCCTATCCTTTACTTACTATCCTATACTTTTTCACTTTTTGAAGACGCCAAAATTTCCATTTTATTTTTACATAATTATGTGTTAAATGAACATAAGAATCAGAATACGCTATTTTGTGAGTGTGCGTGGGTGCGAGGGGGAGAAGGTGCGTTAGTAATTGTGTCTATGCCGCACGACGCAAGCAAAGTTTCATTGACCGCATGGACGCTCAAAGCAACATGCATTGTTCAATGTTCAATTCTCAAAAGCTGCCTTCGTGAATACGAGACGCAAGCTTGCTTGGAGTCGAATACACGAATCTCTCGTTTCACCGAAGTATGACGCGAAAACCTAAAAACACCCGACTATTAATATTTCACGCTTGTTCTTTGTTTGACATGCTTGGAAGAGAGCATGAAGGGCGAAAAAAGTTGTTGTAAAAAAAAAAACCATTCTGAGAACTAACAATGAGGAATGATAAATAAAGATAAATTAAAACAGTCGGAAAAGTAACAAAAGAGGATCAAGTATTCACTTGATTGGCAACGTTGCTAAATCGCGAGATCCATAATATAAAAATGTATGAAAAAAGGGCATAACTAACAAAACCGTAACCGCGTAACACATTTGCGGTGTTCAGAATCTCTGCTTCTACTTTATTTTTGTGAGGAAGAAAAATTCCTTTAAATTTTTACAGAATTCTATAGAAAAAAATCACAGTTCTCTTTAAAATTTGCCGCCGAAAAGCTGAAACTTTTAAGTTTAAAATTAAAGTAAAACAGGAAGTCTGCAGCGTTACAAACCAAAATGAGTGGTTTGGGAGTTTTACTGGCGATATTTCGTCACCTTCCGGCCAAAGTATCACAAGCTTTTTGCGATGTTTCAAAATTTCCGCCGCCATTTAATTTTTTAACAGAGATATTTTTGGTTGAATCTGTATCAAAATTTCACTGCATTTTATCGGCAGTACATAGAAAATTCAGTGTTTTTAGACAGCTTCGTCGAAAGATTTCTCCGTAACAAATAAAATGGGGCGGAAATTTTAAAACATCGCATGGTGCTTGTGATAATTTGGCCGGAAAATGACAATCCGGCTTCGTGGAAAAATTGTTCTAATGAAAAAGTTGTAAGGTTGCATGATGTAAAGTAAAAATACACATTATGAACGGAAATTCGACAACGTTCAAATAGATTCACGTTCGTTCGTCTGGGGAGCGACCATTTCTGCAAGAGCCAGGGGTAGAAACTGGTCATAACCTTTGACACGGGGAGCTCAGTTACAAAATCAGGATACACGGACAAGGAGAGACACATACGGAGCTTAAGGAGAATTAGACTCGAAAAATTCTAAATGACGCAAAGCTGCATGAGTTGTTGCGAGTGAAAATAATTCTATACCCCAGCGGGTGGTAAGGGTAATGCAGGGAGTGCTCCGACCGAGTTAGGGGCGGCGCTGCGTGGTGCGTACGTATTAAATGCGCCGCGTGAAATATAAAACCTCAAAATTTAGTATCGCCTTTTTTCAAAAAGGAAAGGAGGAGCCTCCAGAGGGTAGCATACACGCCAAGGCGCCCAAGAGGGGAAGATGGTAATTTATGGCGGTATTTTTTGTTTTGTTCCGCGCTGTTTTTATCTTTTGTGCACTCGAGAGCACTCTTGTCGGTACACGTCGTGCGCACCGTAGAACGTGTCGGATAATTCTGTTGAATTTATTGGCCGCGGATGATGGGGCTGTGTTTCCCGGAGCCCTAATTGTACGGTTTACGAGAAGATCGGTTATACTTAGGATCTTGCGATTCCTACTTAGCGGTACCGACTAGTGGTGAGAGTGAGGGTTGCATAGCCAAACCGTGGGTCTTCAGAGAAAAATGGACGCGGATACTTGGTGTGAACTAATTGTCAGAATCTGAGCAGCATACTGCCTGGGAATGTATTTTTTCCTTTTCGAGAGGAGATTTATTCCTGTATTTGTTGAGGGGTGAAATCCCGGGGTGAATTACTATCCCATGAATGATCATGAGCCGTAAATTCCACATTTTACCATTTTTTTAAAATGAGAAGAAGAAGGAAAATGACACTAAAAATGAGCCCAAAAAAAGCAAGGAAGGAAGGTAAAAATCTGAAAGTGTATTTTCGTCATAAACTCAATATGTAAAAGATAAAGTTTACTCTGTTTCGGAATGTCTGCGCTAATGGTTACTTTCGTTCATTATGAGTGACATTTTTGGTTACATCAACTAAGAGGACTGGTTGCTTGACTACATTTTTGGTTAATTCAACCGAAACAGTTGATAACTCCGAGACATCTGGGAATAAAAAAAGCGTCCTGGTGAAATAATGTATTCTTGTATCTCTCGTTAACTTAGAGGCTATGATTTGCAAATACCTAGTGCATATTGTACTATGACGAGCATTGGCGTGGCGTGCTTTGCGATATATCGATTGATATGCCATTCGAACCTATGGAAAAAGATCGATAAACAGGGTGCTAGCAGTGAATACCTTAATAGTCGATTCTTCACTATAGGTTTAAATGGCATAACAATCGATACATCGCAATTCACGCCACGCCACTGATGACGATACCAATATGATCCAGGTCCGATACTGGTCCTGGCATGTGCCTGATTTCTAACGAGGCAGCAACTACTTCGCCCAAAAATTCGGTCAATACAACCCAAAGAAAAACTAACCAAAAACTATAAACCACACATAATATAGATGACCTTGTGCTCTACTAGCTACACTAACGTGGAGTCCCGTTTACTTTTTTGTACTATGCAGGGTCTATTTTCGCATTCAAAAAATTAATTTCTCGATTTTGAATTTTAGGTAGGAAAAAATGTTCAACCATAATTAGACTAAAGTTTCGCCTCCGCAGTCATTTTCTTTTTGATTGCTCTGATTATGAAAACTTATCATCTCCTTCAGAAATGACAAATTCGACAACAAAAGAATTAAATGGCAAAAATGAAGCTACACTAAACAAAAATCCAGCCGTCGAAACAGTAGGTAATTACGGGCTATATAGACATACCGTCCGCGTTCCGTGCCCAGAAGCCGAAAGTTCCGGACGCAGCATCCGGAGCAATCGAAGCTACGGTTCCAGCACCGGAACTTTCGGCCTCTGAGCCCGGAACGGACGGTATGTCTACATACTTCGTAATTTTTTTCAGTGTATTGACGCCATATTGTACCCACCTTAGTCACAGTGTAAACAAATCGGAAATGTCACCACCTCCTTTTTTTCCCTCTATGATGGCCCTGTGCCAGTATGGCCTTTCGCCGCAGCTTCGAGCCCATAAAAAAGCAGGGGGGAAGGATGTGACAAAAACGGGAAGGAGCCGGAGCAAGGGAGACCAACAATGGGAGGGGCGAAGGGTGAGTCGGAAAGAAATAATTAGGTAAAAGCAAGGGAACGGCTGCGTGGAGAGGAGACCATGTTTGAGACGAGTACCTATAATGGCTGCAATTACCTCTGTCGGGTTGATTCCCGGGTCCCTCGTCCGCGGGGAGGGGAGGAAGCCATAGAGGCGCTAATCTCGCCAACTGCTAATGAAATAGATACAGCCCGCGGCCCGGAGGAGGGTTGGAAAACTGTCAACCGAACACACCCCGCGGATGCAAAAACATTATGACTACCCCATGCTCACTTATCTTCTTTGTCATTGGTTGTCCGTTACAGTTATCGATTAGCTAGGTGATGCTCAGGTCCAACAGATGTCCTATCTGAGTTTCGCCGTCAACTTTGACAAGTCGCGCTGAGTTGTTCAGGTTGCGGAATCGATAATGTCCGTCCAAAATTCTCGGATTTTCAATGTCGTAAGAGAAAAATTTACTGATCACGTCATTCTTGCGATTTTTGACGTTTAAATTTGCGAATATTGCGTTGTGCGATAAAATTGATTTGTAATGATTTAAACGAAAAAATTGAAACATAACCTCACGTGTCTCCTTACAATATACACTCTAACCGGCTGATTATTGAAATTGATAGACAAAGAAGACATAGGGAGTATGGAGCGATCCTATCGGTTGAAATGGGTGGTTCCTATAGACTAAGGGGGAGGACGATGGACTGACTAAATGTCGTTTGTCGGCCGCTGTTAGTTCGTCTATCACTTACCACCTTTATGTCCATAGCAACCACCGGCTTCCATCGCTTCTTTTTCCCTGTGGCCTCTCTGTCCATCACTTTGTCTATCAATTTCAATAATCGGCCCGTAGGCAGGGAGCCTACACCAACCATAGAAAAATTAGGGAAATTCAAATTCTATGGGCATGTTTCTTCGTCTGTAGATAGGACACATTCTGTATGAGTTTAACATGGTGCTAATTTATTGCAATTTTGTCTTTAACATGTCAGAAAGCTTGACAGCTTTAACATTATTTTAGTTTAAGAGACCTTTTTCGGTTGTCAGAAACAGGGGAATATTTCCCACAGTCCCTGTGGGATGTCCTAATAAAGTTTTCCATATCGAATCTTCATTGCAAGTAACTGGAATTCTTGGTGTCCCTACGTGAGATTCTAGACATGGTAAGAATCCTCATCGGCACAATGCCGGTTCTCCAAAAAGAAATTCGATGGGGAAATATTTACGGGTCGTTCTGAAGGGATTTAACATTTTTTAACCATGCATTTGATTTTCAAAATTAAAATTAAAGCTGTTTAAAAAACGTGTTTGAATGTTCCTATAGAATAATTAAAACACGCACGATTGAAATGCTGTTAATTTTTAAGATATGTTTCTAAAATAGTTGAAATTTGACTTTTGAACATTCTAAAACGCATAACTGTCACCCAAACTTACTTCTTTAACGTATAATATTGACACTTTCGGGGTCTTCCCCGTTTCGAAGGGACGTTCCTGAAATAATATATAATTCCAGAGATATTTTAAAAACATCTTTAAAGCGTCGTTGTCCTATTAGGGGGAAGTGAGGGGAGGAGAAGGTGGCTCGCAGAAGAAACGAAAGGCAGAAAAAGTCAGAGAGGACGATTGGAGATGATCAAGATCAAATGAGGACGTTTATGGGACATTAATGATTAGGAAAACAAAAGCCAGACGATCCGCAGAATGCTCGGACCAATACATTGCCGCCAGATTAATACAAAAATCCCTGTGAACTTACATTTATCCTGACTCTCTACGTGGGTTTCGCGTACATTCGGCAATGCTTGATAAATGCTCTCGAGGTGTAAATAGGATAGTTTATTCGACCAACTTGACGGGGTGAGTAAATTAATTTAAAGGAGATGGGAGCGGGTCGGTGGATGGTTGGTCCATGCACGCGGTTGCCAGTTCTCCATGATTAAATACAAGTTATCTAAGACCCCTCGAACTAGCATCAAATGCTTTCTGAACAAGAGCGGTTTTTGTTTAACTTGGGGCCGGTTTTACCATCTCCGGTCAAATCGAACCTCTTGACGTTGCAATTTTTTTTTAAAATTTCGTGTCAAATTTTAAAAATTAATTTTTAAATAAAAAAAACTTAAATTGAACACAAAACAAAACAGAACACCAAAAGATTTTTTGTAATTTTAGAGAAATAATACGATAAAACTTACAAATTTGTTGAATGTGAGGGACTTAAGAAATTAGTAAATACATTAATTAATAGTACGGAATAAATCTATGGAAAAATCTGAAAGTTTGTGTCACAATAAATTATTTCATCGTTTCAAAATCTCTGATATTATTTGTTTAAAAGAATAAAAACGCATCAATTTTACAAATCTTACATTCAAAAAATATTCATCACAAGAGAAGAATATCACACGAGTTTCAATAAATCACATTGATCAATGTTCCATTAAAAGGGGAAGAAAAATCACGAGAAATTTGCTGTCTGACTCCGCAAACATTTTCAGAGTTTGGGCAATGTTTGTCAGTTACGTTAAAGACGTTAATAAGCACGAGGTTTACACGCTCCTTCGGGGGTAAAATTGGATATTTCTCGGGATTTGGCAGCGTCGATAGGCGGAGCGTAAGTTGAGCGACACATGGAAGAAATTAATTGGTTCTTATCATCTTACGAGAATCGTAATAGTCAACGGGCAGAAAATTAAATTATCTTGTTGATATCAGCGGCTTTTAATACGTCCCATATGGCGCCACAGTCCCCAAGAGGTGATTTGTTCAAGAAAAGACGCGCGAGCTCTGCAAGGGCAACTTCGTACACTACACGACGTGGTCTTGGCTTTTTCATTTTGTCTAGACCAAAACTAGGGTCAAGATGAATAAGTAGGTATGCGGTTCGAAAAATTTCTCATTGGATTAACAGGAATCCTCCAAAGTATTCTGCGACAGGAATATTTTGTTATAACATTAGGAGCTCCTTTTTCGAACGATATTCCTGTCCCCTCTGTCGTTTTAAAGATATTTACGGTTTTCACTAAGAGTTCCTGTCGCAGCATTTTTAACATAGACATTTTTTTAATCTGAGAATCTCCTGCCAACTGAAATTCTAGCATCGTGCTATTACGGTGCATTTAGAATTAAATCAGTGGAACAATGCTAAGACAGAACGCCACATGAGCCATCAGGCGTTACCAAAATTCCTCCGAAAAACGACGAATTTTCAGGAAAATTTGTGAATATTTTTTCTCTGATTTTTCGGAAGATTTTGTTTGAAACTTTTGCTAAAAAGTCTGAAAATGTCAAGGAAAAATATTCATAACGTTCTTCAAAAATAGATATTTCTGAGAGATATTTGGCGATATGTGGATGCTCATACAACGTTTTTCCTTAACACGGCAGAACGGGTCCAACCCTTGTTAAAATCAAAAGAAACTCTGTTCATATTCCTCCTTCGTGATGATGTTCCTGCTCTACTGTTTGGTGCGAAAAGTTAAATTCAGAATTAACGACTAAACCATGTATATGCCCACCTTCTCGTTGTGTGTTTTGGGAAAAAAATAACTGTCCCGTTTGAAAAAAATCACTGACTATTGGGCAAACAAGACATGCGGAAGGTTTAGTCTACACGAGCCCAACCAAAAATTTGTTCCTGTTTTCCTGGAACGTGTGAATGCGACATGTCTCGCTGGGTGCCTTGCTCTGGTTTAGGACCCCAAAGGCAAATGGGGTGCTCGAGTAACACACACAAGGTGCCCCTGACAGTTGCGTGTAAAAGTCAAAGGTCAACAAAAGAGTCGACTTGGCCTGATGTGTCATATGTCACGACAGTGCCTTCATCGTTTCCAATGTCGACAGATTTCTCAAAAAGAATTAGGGATGCTGCCGTAGTGTTGAAACCGAGATTTTAGCACTCGCAGTTCTGGACAGCTATTATAAGTAAGTATGTTAAAAAAATATAATACAAATGAAGTACATTTGAAAAGTTGAAAATTAGACATTTATTGTTTCGTATAAACTACAAAATTTTAGTATACAATTGGTATACAAACGCATTGATAGACTCGTTACCGTTCGACATAGCGAGACGGCTAATTTTTAAATTGGGATCCTTTTTGGAGAATTTGACCCAAAAAAGACATGCCAATACCTCTGATATGTAAGCTGGATATCAATTGAATTTTTGCTATCTACGTTAGACTGATGCTGTAAAGAAAACAATAAACGTCGAAGATGAGGTAATGTGACTGATAAATGATCGAATCGCTTGATCCTTTTCCATGTTATTTTCGACGTCCTAGGGCGCATAATGCCTTATTTCGACGTTTTTTCATTTCTTTTTTATAGTGTACCTAACTCTTAAACAGCTAAACCTTTTTGTTTCATATTAATGTGACCTCGGCACAAAAAGTAGTATTTCTTGCAATGAGAGTCATTGCTGTAAGGATATATCATGTAAGTAATACTGACACAAGTTTGTCCTCAAACGACAAAGATTGTGACGTCGTACCAATTCAAGAGAACATGATATTTTATACTTTATCCCCTGAGAATTATACAGAATCTCCGTATTTCATGCGAGGGTCGTCGTGGATAAGGTTTGAATACAGTTTCATATCGGGGGAACATTTAATAAAGAGCCTAATTTGGCAACTAACTACCTCTGAACTATGCATTCCGCTGAAAAGAGTCATCGTGTTGACTACATATTTTGAGCTGTTACAACGTGTGTCGAACTGTCAAAGAGTACTATTCATACACGAAATGTTTTGGTGGTGTCGGGTTACTCTTAATCAGACCAGGGGTGGGGCCTGAAATGAGACGAAATTTGTAAAACTGATGTCCTGTCAAATTATTACAGATTTGACTAGTGCCCAGTCTGCCGTGGGATTTTTCTGTTTCATTTCACTATCCATACAGAAATATCGCGTCGATGTGCCGATTGTCTCATACTGTGACGTCAACGAATGTTTATTACATGCAAGAGGACCGTTTTCACGGTTGACTAATTTATTCAATAGTTTTATATTATTGAACTTAGAAATGATTGAAAATAAGGGGAAAATAGATCTGTTGCACCCTACAGATACAGTTAACTGGCTAGATTTTGCAGGTACGTCACTTAAAGCCCACCCTCTACCCGGTAGGTAGGTCAACAGCTGACCTAAGGGTGATGAATGTTGCTATATTTTATAATAATTGTCCACATGAAAACGTTGGATCCCTAAATATAAAAGTTTCTATCTCTTCTTTCCTAATCTCTGATGAATTTCTTGTAGGGTTCAGTCGTGTTTCTATCTTTCCTCGAACAAAAATTATTGCCGGACAACTCAAGAAAAGCTGCCTGCAGAGGCGTTTTTGTAAAAACGCGTCAGAAACGCATCAATGAGTGTATTTTAGACATTTCGATTTTACGATAGAAATAGTGAGTTTAGGTGACTGTATTTCTCGTTTGCTACAGACTCCTTCTGGTTGTTGGTTTACTATTATCACACCTAATATATCGAAAAACTATTCAAGATCAAATTAACTAAATTTTGCAATTATGAACTATAATTTCTGGCTCATACATAAAAACACCTATATCTACAAGGGGAATCTAATAATAGCTACGTAGCTTCTAAAGTGAGCCAAATTGGATTGCATTTTGCAAAAAGGAACCACTAGCATTGCAATGTTGCTAAGATTGTGCAACTTCTTTTGTCTTGGAGGAAAAACCCGATTATCCATTCATAGTTTCTATTTTACTCGCTAAAAACTGTAAATTTAAGACAAAAATTACCATCTAAATTTCATAGTTTTCCACGATTTCCGCAATTTGATTGCAAAAGATGAAGTTGCACAATCTTAGCATCATTGCAATGCTAGTGCGGTTCCTTTTTGCAAAATGCAATCAAATTATAGTTCCTAATTTCAAAATGCAGTTCAAATAAAACGCATTCAAATTTTTCACAGAAATATAATTTATTTTTATTTCTATTCTTCTATAGATATATCGACTATTTATCGAGGGTCAAAAATCGGGCTGCTGATTTATTCATATTAAAGATGCTTACCCGCAAGACTCGAACGGCCTGAATGGTCCTGTGACTTGCAGTCGCGTCGAGGGTAGCAAGTCAGGATTTTTTCCTTTTCTTCTTTTTCTGAGAGACGAAGACAACAACAATTACTTAGACTAGACGCGATGTTTTCGCGGGAGGGCGCCGCTCCGGCAAGGCGCGACGGATGCTGAAAGGATCGAGCGGCTGAAGCGAACTGACCGCATCAGTCGCGTCATTAATATCCATTTGATTTCATTCAGCACCTAAATGATATTTTATCTTACTTTTCCCGCCAAAACATTAATTCCAATTCCTAGGCATGTCTGCCTATTGCATCCCGCGGGAGGTCTCGTCACTTCCCGTCCGGGGTTGCCGAACTGGGCGGTAAAATCCGGATTAAGTCACTGGGGTTGCAGCGATCGGCTGGCAAATTTGGCAAATGAGGAGGTTCTTCCTCCGAGGATCACCACGGATGAATATGTGTATCCTCTTCGACTCTCACCGTTAACAACTTGCATAACTGCGAAGTCCGAAGCCGCTGCGAAAGGAGCATTAATCATTTGGACCATTACTTCGACGCGTCGTCGGGTGAAAAGGGTCGTTGAGTCGGCCTTGACTTCCTTTTCAGTGGATTGAAATCGATGCAACTTTATACTCAGAAAGATGCACCCAAAGGGAGTGTTGATCACGGAAACTAACCCATACTAACCTAGCCTAACTTAATCTAACCTGACCTGACCTTCATTGACCTAACCTAACTGAATAACTGAGAATGGGAGTGAGGAATCTAGTTAGCCTTCAAATAGATGTATATGCAATTTGAGCGGCTCAGGAGTTGATATAGTTGTATCACGTATCTTCCCTCGGCGTGATGTCCGAACGAAGAAGGGTTTTCGTTACGTAATCTTCGTGATTTTAATGGCAATCGCGGCGAAACGAGTCGGTAGCTTGTACTGTGTTCTCCTTGCAGAAAAAATATTTTAGTAGTAACTTTAAGATAAATTGTAAAAGTCAGCTCGCGCATGTATTGAAAAACTGAAAATGGGAGTGAGAAATCAAGTTCGCCTTCAACTCGATGGATGCTACATGAGCGGCTCAGGAGATAATATAGTTGTATCACGCATTTTCATTTAGAACCATGATTAAAAAAGACTGACTTTCGTCGTAAAATTCGTGATTTTAATGATATTTTCAGCGAAACGTCAAGTAACTGTTTCTCTATTCTCCCCGCAGAAAAATATTTTGATTTGAAATTGGAAACGCTCTCTATCGTTGAATGCAGCGTGATATTTCATTTAACTTAAAAATGGACCGCGTTGACAGAAAGGAGTCAAGCCTTATCAGCTATTGCCAAAATTAATTCGGAAATTCATTTTTATACATGAAAACGGATGTGCGGATTTTTGTGAAAATTTCAGTGAATTTTTTCCATAGCACGAAGCAAATTCCTTAAAATTTTCAAAGGAATCCGCATAAAACGTTCTCTTGTAAAAAATTTAACCGGGCAATTTAATTTTTTACAAGAGAACGTTTTATGCGGATTCTTTTGAAAATTTTAAGGAATTTGCTTCGTATACTATGGAACAAATTCACTGAATTTTGCACAAAAATCCGCACATCCGTTTTCATGTATAAAAATGAATTGCCGAATTAATTTTGGCAATAGCTGATAAAGCTTGGCTCCTTTCCGTTAAACGCGGTACAAATATCGCTTAGTTTTAAAAACAAAACTATCAAGCAATTTTCCTTACAAAAAATGAAATATGTGCGAGAACTTCGAAACACCGATCGCGTAACCAGGATGAAAACGTTTGGGGCCAGCCGTATGGGAAATGGCTGAAGACGAAATTAGGGCATTGGTAATAGTCCGAGAGCCAGACGACTTTGAGTGACAAACTCGGGATACATGTTTTGACCCCCTAAATCGATAGCCTTGCATGCACTGAAACGGAAAATTTTTGTCTGCCGCCCTCTAGCCTGTGCCATCACCCTCATTTAGGCCCTCAAAGTGGTCCAAAAAACACCATCTGGTGACAAACTCCTGACGCTCGGCAGACAAGTCTATTATTAAAGATCATACCCAGGGTGACTAGAAAAACTTTGTCTGCCGCCTTCTAGCCTGTGCCATCACCCTCATCTAGGCCCTCAAAGTGGTCCAAAAAACACCATCTGGTGACAAACTCCTGACGCTCGGCAGACAAGTCTATTATTAAAGATCATACCCAGGGTGACTAGAAAAACTTTGTCTGCCGCCTTCTAGCCTGTGCCATCACCCTCATCTAGGCCCTCAAAGTGGTCCAAAAAACACCATCTGGTGACAAACTCCTGACGCCTAGTGTGGTTGCAGATGTACTCCTGTGAGCAGCTTGTGTAATAAAGTTTGAACGATACATCATTCTCTTCGTTTTTTCGTGTAGAATCCGATTTTCGATGTTGTCAAGTCCAAAAATGATGCTGGTGCCCCCAATTCAAGATGGCGCCCAAAATGGCCGCCCCGGGGGTCAAAATTCCAAAATTTGAGAATATTGTCGAGTTTGGTATCCATTTATATGTAATTTTGGTCGTAGAATTCATATCTGGTGTCAAAAAATAATTTCAACCCCTTAGGGTCCGTCAAATCCAAGATGGCGGCCAAAATTTCAACTTTAATGATAATTACCCAAGATGCACCTTTCACTGTCGAATGACGTGTCTTCATTTATGTTAATTAGGTCAGAAAACCTACAAGGGAGGTCTACAATGCCACTGTACCCTATGGAGGGCCAGGGTTCACCCCCTCCTACCCCCAATATGGCCGCCGCGGAGGGCATAAATAGTGACATTCTTTCAGAACGTCATAGTAGGTGTCCATTCCTATGTAATTTGAGGCGTAAATTCCAAATTTCAAGTCATAAATCGCAAATGTGAGACTTGCAATGGCTTATACCCTATATGGGGCCAGGGGAACCCCCTCAACCCCCTCTTCTTTCTAATATGGCTGCCATGGGGGGCATAAATAGTGAAATTCTCTCAGGACGTCATGTGAGGTGTCGATTCATAACATTGGGACCATATACGTTTTCAGATCCCAGAAATCGTCCAGAATTAAGAAAACACATAACTTCCAAGGGAAATTATGAACTTGATTTATCGACTTTTTTCACCCTGAAATGTCCGCTATTCCAATATTCGCCCACATAGGAACAGTGAAATTCTCTCAAAGCGGCATAGTAGGTGTCGATTTGTTTTTAATCTGAGGCGTGGATTTCGAATCACAAGTCAAAACATGTAAATATCCCATAGTGACGAAAATACTTATATATGGCAACCGCTTTGGCCTACATTTTGGACTAAAAATGCTGCTTGGGTTCATTTTTGTCGAAAGAGCTGGAAATGAATTGGTGATTTTAATGGTAATTGACAAATTTCACGCGTATTCTTTTTCTATGTACGCAAAGGACTCAGATGGGCGTCTGTTTTTTTCATTTTTAAAAATTCCCACAAAAATAAAATTTTTTTGCCGACGAAGTATGTATCTGCATTCAGAGTTCCTATGTTATTGTTTATGAACGCACTCAGTTTAATTGCAATTAAAACAACTGGATAATTGAGTGCTTTTTGTAGCGCAGGGTTTCGTCTCCTAGTAGAAGCGACACCTCCAGTTACTGCATTATCTGCAACAAAACGCACGCTCCTGCTAGAAGAAAATCGATTACAAAAAGAACCATCTATTATCCAGTTATCTAATAATGAAAGAACCAGAAACCAATATGTATCCTCTGTGTACATTTGAAAAAGAACACCGGTGAAATATGTCAATCACCATTAAATTATCCGATTCATTTCCAGCTCTTTCGACATAACTGAACCCAACCCAAGATGCATTCTTTATTCCAAGATGAAGGCCAGAGCGATTGCCATGCTTAAGTGTTTTTGTCACTTTGAGATATTGACGATTTCTGACTTAAAATTCGGAATCTACGCCTCAACTTACATGAGAATCGACACCTCACATGCCGCTTTGAGAGAATTTCACTGCAACTATGTCCCCCCGGCGGCCGTTTTGAAGAGGGTACGGGGCTGCTCCTGGCCCCGCGTAGGGTGAAATGGCCTCAACTTACATGAGAATCGACACCTCACATGCCGCTTTGAGAGAATTTCACTGCAACTATGTCCCCCCGGCGGCCGTTTTGAAGAGGGTACGGGGCTGCTCCTGGCCCCGCGTAGGGTGAAATGGCCTCAACTTACATGAGAATCGACACCTCACATGCCGCTTTGAGAGAATTTCACTGCAACTATGTCCCCCCGGCGGCCGTTTTGAAGAGGGGACGGGGTTGCTCCTGGCCCCCCGTAGGGGTAATGGCATTCCAGACCTCTAATTTGCGATTTCCGACTTGGAATTCCGAATCTACACCTCTATTTACATTAGAATCGACACCTCACATGCCGCTTTGAGAGAATTTCACTGCAACTATGCCCCCCCCCCCGGCGACCGTTTTGAAGAGGGTAGGGGGCTGCTCCTGGCCCCGCGTAGGGTGAAACGGCATTCCAGACCTCTAATTCGCGATTTTCAACTTGGAATTCGGAATATAAGCCTCTACTTACATAAGAATCGACACCTCACGTGACGTCCTGAGAGAATTTCACTATTTATGCCCCCCATGGCAGCCATATTAGAAAGAAGAGGGGGTTGAGGGGGTTCCCCTGGCCCCATATAGGGTATAAGCCATTGCAAGTCTCACATTTGCGATTTATGACTTGAAATTTGGAATTTACGCCTCAAATTACATAGGAATGGACACCTACTATGACGTTCTGAAAGAATGTCACTATTTATGCCCTCCGCGGCGGCCATATTGGGGGTAGGAGGGGGTGAACCCTGGCCCTCCATAGGGTACAGTGGCATTGTAGACCTCCCTTGTAGGTTTTCTGACCTAATTAACATAAATGAAGACACGTCATTCGACAGTGAAAGGTGCATCTTGGGTAATTATCATTAAAGTTGAAATTTTGGCCGCCATCTTGGATTTGACGGACCCTAAGGGGTTGAAATTATTTTTTGACACCAGATATGAATTCTACGACCAAAATTACATATAAATGGATACCAAACTCGACAATATTCTCAAATTTTGGAATTTTGACCCCCGGGGCGGCCATTTTGGGCGCCATCTTGAATTGGGGGCACCAGCATCATTTTTGGACTTGACAACATCGAAAATCGGATTCTACACGAAAAAACGAAGAGAATGATGTATCGTTCAAACTTTATTACACAAGCTGCTCACAGGAGTACATCTGCAACCACACTAGGCGTCAGGAGTTTGTCACCAGATGGTGTTTTTTGGACCACTTTGAGGGCCTAGATGAGGGTGATGGCACAGGCTAGAAGGCGGCAGACAAAGTTTTTCTAGTCACCCTGGGTATGATCTTTAATAATAGACTTGTCTGCCGAGCGTCAGGAGTTTGTCACCAGATGGTGTTTTTTGGACCACTTTGAGGGCCTAGATGAGGGTGATGGCACAGGCTAGAAGGCGGCAGACAAAGTTTTTCTAGTCACCCTGGGTATGATCTTTAATAATAGACTTGTCTGCCGAGCGTCAGGAGTTTGTCACCAGATGGTGTTTTTTGGACCACTTTGAGGGCCTAGATGAGGGTGATGGCACAGGCTAGAAGGCGGCAGACAAAGTTTTTCTAGTCACCCTGGGTATGATCTTTAATAATAGACTTGTCTGCCGAGCGTCAGGAGTTTGTCACCAGATGGTGTTTTTTGGACCACTTTGAGGGCCTAGATGAGGGTGATGGCACAGGCTAGAAGGCGGCAGACAAAGTTTTTCTAGTCACCCTGGGTATGATCTTTAATAATAGACTTGTCTGCCGAGCGTCAGGAGTTTGTCACCAGATGGTGTTTTTTGGACCACTTTGAGGGCCTAGATGAGGGTGATGGCACAGGCTAGAGGGCGGCAGACAAAAATTTTCCGTTTCAGTGCATGCAAGGCTATCGATTTAGGGGGTCAAAACATGTATCCCGAGTTTGTCACTCAAAGTCGTCTGGCTCTCTGACTATAAAGGTTTTCTAGTTCACCGGATTGTTTTCTTTGGGTATCACTGTGTTTGCTACAAGACAAGCTACATTTTCAGAGGAAGTGGATCCCTTTATCACGCTGGCACGACCAGACGACCACGCTGTCTTTCAAGACGACCTAAGCCCTTGCGCTGACAGAATCACTCCCTCAACACAATCGCTGTAATCTTCGGGGGCAAACTAGCCACCGAGGAGTAAGACTCTTACACACCTCAATTTTGAAGTTCCAACACCTCATCGTGGCCGGCCAAAAAGGCACCCGGAAAAGAGCGACGTGTAAATCAGATTAGGTTCCAAGTGTTGACCCATCGTTGTCACATTAGGAAAACCCTACCAAACATGAAATATATGAACGACTCGGCTGTAGAAATTCCAGTTGCGAAAAATTGTAGATCCATGTAAGTAAATTTGTTATATCTAAATTAAAAACCTCGATAACTTAAGGAACTCAAATTTTGTGAGGTTTCTGTTTGCCTCTATTACGGACATAGAGAGATTTAAAAAAAAAGTTTCTGGAGAAAAAAAATCGTTATTTTCAAAGGTGATCTAACGGGATTGGCGAAAGAAACTCTCAATGCGCAATTCAACGTTGTGTTTTAAGTAGGGATCCCCTATTCGAAACATTCCTTGGAATTTTCTTTTCCATCTTTGGCTTAAGATTATGGTTGCGTCACTGGATTGAGTCTCTCATCTTTTTTAAAATTTTTGTGGGAGCCCAAGTAGAGACGCACTCTTCTAAAAAAGAAAAAGCAATCATAATTATAATCATAACTCAGCAAAAAAATTATTTCTACATTTAAATCAAACATTACTAAACATGTACCCACAAATTTATTACGGTATGTGAAACGCGCCATAAAGTCACGAATTTAGTCTTCAAGAATAATCTAGTTGTTACTACGCCGGTTTCCATTAAAAGCCGTGCATATGATCTGATGATTCAATCGAGTGAAGAAAAATTTCAGGAAAATAAATTTCCAATTTTGAAGGGACAAGGCAACATGCACTCTCGGTGACCCGACTCTCCGAACAAAAAGGTGTTCTTGTGGGTTATCTTCTCATCCGCACTCCAAATAAGAATTATATCTGTAAGGCACACACTCAGTTGAGGTTTAGATGATTCCCATATTCGTGAAGTTGGCGAAAGGGATTATCAATGCTAGGACTCTTCGGTATTAACCAAAATCGCCCGCACAAAATAGATGTGTTCATCCGGATCCTGCCTGGCTGGGGAGGCAGATGATGTAGTGTTGAATGCCTGCCTGAGAAATTATCAATTATGAAAAGATGACCGTTCATAAAATACGTAAACCTCGGCAATAGTATAAGAGTCTGAGCCTGTCTTACGTGGATGGGAAAGGGTCTAGAGCTGCGTATAACGTAATGCTTGACGCTGTAATTTTTACTTTTTTTAGAGGATTTTTCTCATTTTTTTCTAATCCATTTTACTTAATTTTGATGTTTTTTGAAATCGTTCTTGTCTAATAATATCAGTTTGCTTTCTCTTCAAATGCTACAATGAAAAAAGCCGAAATCATGGCTCGAAATCTGCTAATCCTTTGTCCAGAGAGTTTTAATAAATTTGCTGTTTCCTACCTTTCGTGGAAGATTTTAAAGTCCCTCCGTTTGTAATAAGCCATAACTCGTTTGTGTAACCATTATCTATTTATTTTTGGAGCAGAATTGAATTTTTTTCGACGGCTGATAAATTGGACCACGTTTAGTAGAAAGGAACCAAGCCACATCAGCTTTTGCGGAATTTAACTCAGCAATTTAATTTTTTTCAATTTTTTTTTTTTTTTTTTTTTTTTTTTTTTTTTTTTAGTGCGGATTCCATTTAAAAATTGGACTTTGCGTCGTACTTTTCAAAAAATTCACAGAAAATTTCACACAAATCTGCACAACTGTTTTCGTGTAAAAAATTATATTGCGCAATGAAATTTGGCAATAGCTCATGTGGCTTGGTTCCTTTCTGCTTAACGCAGTCCAATTGATGTGCTTCGTCGCATAAAAATGTAATTGACATTATAGTATTAAATGGTAATAGACCGTAACTTGGTGTTCATATTCTGACCAAAATGTGACGATACCAGAAAGTAGCCGAAGAAGTGGATTTAGGAGACAAGCATGTGGCGCTATCTGCTCCAAATTTCATTCGACGAGCTTCCCTAATGAATTCAAAAACAAGGACGATAGAAGACAGGGACGTTGAAGAGGCAACATCAAAAATCCCTGTCGAGTTGTAGGAAATAAAGGGGCATTAATCAGAGTGCGCTTAGTATTCAGAGACCGCGACCACATTGTTATTCCTTCAGGATCCACGGGGACGAAAGGGTCACGACCCCCAGTCCCACCTTACCTTCAGCGCGCACCTCAGAAGCATTAAGGGAGTCTCCACCCAGGTTGACACATTGCTCCGCATTTTCAGCATTTTCTCTTCGATGGAAAACTGCCCAAGTTCATCAAGTGGTGTGGTACCACCAGAGTTGAAAAATGTCTTGAGACTTTATAAAATGAAATTGCAAAAAAAATCGCGAAAGACGTATCTTACCGTTTTGCCAATAAGCAGTGACGAGATTCGATTCCTACTTTTTATCAACTTTCTGCTCGTCATCTACTTGGATTCGGGTTTTAAGTTCATTATCTTCATGTAAAAAAAAAAAACAAAAAAACCAAAAACAAACTTGTGCTAATTTCTTAAGTGTTTATTCATTATCCTTAATTTGTCCCTTGGAGAATCAATCTTTACTTCTCAGTCGACCTCCTGGCTTTTGGGAGAACACAAAATCCCTAGCTAAGTTGTCGCAATGTCGCATCATGCATGTCGCGGACAGGCCCCGATTCCTGGGCAAATTCCAATCGTAAATTGTCAAATTACCATCGTTTTGAGGATGCGACTATTGGTGCTCGACGATTATCCGTGTTACGTAGAAAAATACTGAACGCGCATTGGTTTAAATCGCACCGGCTCGATGTGCGACAATACGCGCTGACATGGCCCTGCGCCGTATCAAATTATCATATATCTTCGAGGATACCACTATTCGTTCTCGAAGATTGTCCGTGTTGCATAGCAAAATATTGAAGGCGCACTAGTTTCAATCGAACTTGCCCATGTGTGCGACATTACGCATTGGCGTCGCCTTGCGTCATGTCATGTCAATTACTACGGGTGTGTGGAAGCCACTTTTCGTGCTCTGCGATCGCTCCTATTGCATGCGCTAAACATTGAAGGCGCTTCGGTTTCCCGAATAAAATTGGGCAGACTAGAATCTATATGGGCAAGTCTCGATCTGCTCATTTGTAGCTGGGCCGATTGGGATCGGCCCGAAATCGGGACCTGCCCATAATATGCGTACTTTTAAACTAGCTTTTTGTTGTCCTATGTAAGGGACAACTATTTTTTTCCGAGTATATTTTACGAGCGAATCTAAAACCTGGGGTTCATTGAAATCTGCCAGGGCACATTCTGAAGTCTACACTCATTTCGGGATCTGCCCAAAATTTCGTGGACTTTTCGATATGTGCTCATGTTTCGGAATTTATTCGTATCGTATTGTGCATTTAGCAGCAATAAGGAATCAGTACGATTATAGTGCTGTAAAAATGTTGATTCTTCATACTTATCTAAGAATCTTTCAAAATAACAACATGGTTTTTGCCTCCTATCAAAACTTTCTTAATTTTAAAGGAAAATACTTGCGTAAATTATTTTAATAATGTACTTAAATTAAGCATTTTTAAAAGAAAAAAAAAAGCTGCACGATTTTGAAAACACTGAAATCGCGCTGGTTTTTTGTTTTGCTGAATGCAATCCATATACACCGTGCTTTGCATCCGCCATTTTAGTAGAAAATAGAGACTTGACAACGCTGGCGGAGAGAATATATTCATAGTGTGAGGAGGGGCGGGTCAGAGTATCACCACCTCGGCGCGGAAATAAACCCCCGAAAGAGCCGAAATTACCGAGGATTGGCTCCTCGCGACTTGTCGGACTTTTTGAAAGCTCACCCGCAAGAGGGACGGGTGGACGCGGGATAGATGATGAGAATTTAAAACAAACAGTATAAGTCGCCGCTGAGGACATCCTCGCTAAGAGAGCTAAGCCCTCGGGGCCCCGAGGGTCAAACCGGAGAAAAATTGAGGGCTATTCGACGAATATCATACCCACCTTGATCCCAGCATAAATGTGTGTGATGGACTGTAAATATTACTTTGGAGGAGGTGCTCTTTTGCCGTACCTTTGCGCTGTATTTTGGGTTCTGGCTTTGGACGACCTTGTCAAATCTAAACCAACAAGACGGCGATAAGAAAAAATGGATAGCATTTGGCAGAAGGAACCAACGCGATCATTGTAAAAATGGAGAATTTGCACACAAAAATTGTATTGCTTCATCTAAAAGTGCCTCTAATGAGCAGAGTTCGCAGACTTTATGACTTTTTTCTGACATGGGAAATTGGAGAAAAATTGATTTAAAAGTGAGAAAATGCACCGTCTAGTGACGTCATCTAGCAGTATTTCCCATTTAAACACATGTATTTTAGCAGAATCGGTTATTTTGTCATATCTACTCTAATAATTGCTTTATTCATGAATCAAGGGTATCTTCGTTCAGTTCACTTGGTAGATTCCACGAAAACTCGAAATTCATCGAATTTCAGACCCTTGCAAATTCTCCATTGTGCATCGGTATACTTACCTTTAAAAAAATACCTTGAATAGCAGATAGTTTCAAACAGATTCAACCAAAAATTTCTCTGTAAAAAAATAAAATGGCGGCGAAAATTTTGAAAAGTCGCACAGTGGATCGAGTCAATTAGAGAAATCGGACATGAAATTTTTGACGAAAACTGCAAATTTTGATATTTATTCCGTCCCATTTTAAATTACTAGGGGTGCTTTCGGAAGAAAATTTCACGAGAAAACCAATAAAACCACTTCTGAAAGATCAAACTCTTGTTCAAACAGAGTTATAGGCGTTTAAAGTTTCTAAATTTTGTCCGATTTCTCCCATCGACTCGATAGACTGTGCATCGCATGGCGCTTGTGATAATTTGGTCGGAGGGTGACAGTAAATGTTACCAGCGCAGCATCTAACACTTCGGGCTAGTACACCTTCATACATAGCAAGAGACTGCAGTCTCCGACTGAAAGAATCAACTTTTGATGCAAAACGTAAGCTTCAACGCACAAGTCAATGGCGCTGAATAGCGTCATTTAGAATTAAAATCTGTGAAAACAGAATGAAACGCTTAATTAGTCTTTAAAAGAAAATACCGGTTTTTTTCCTCCTCTCCATGAATTCTCACTCTTTGAAATGGTTTTGATTAGCCACCACCGCCGCAACCGCGGCTTTGAAAGAGGGGTCACAAAAACTCCCGTGATAGCCGAGAGAGCATTAAGTGCATTTCTCTATGAGCCATGGTTAGCACGCGCTTTTACGTGTCTCGAGGTTCATCCCAGGGTGCACTTACTGCTCTCTTCGCTATCCCGGCAGAAAACGCAACCTTGTTTCCGCATCATTAGCTCCTCGTTAGGAACAGGAGAGAGAGCAGAAAGTACAAACAGAGCGGCGAAGTTGGGCGAAGAAAAAAAAGAAGGGGAAAAAATATCGATAATTTCCATCGTTTAAACACAGGCTTTTCTCTGTCACTTTTCCGTGATTTGCTGTAACTTAATTCTTTCAAATTAGCCCTCATTTTCACACCGTCCCCGCGCCGCGCCGGGCCGAGCGCTCAATCTGCTTTGCCGCCCCTTCCTCCGTTCCCTTCATCCCTCCTCTTCGTTTTCTGTTTGTTTTACCATCATTAGTTGTGGAGCCATCAGCTTTCCACAAACACCGAGTTTTGTTTGAGGGGGAAAGCGGAAAGCCCCTTGTTATGCTCTTGCCCATGATACACTCATTTCGCTGGAACTTTGATGTAGTTTATGATCTCATTCTACGTTGCTTTGTACGTTTTTGAAACTGGCCGCATGATTGTACAGCTTAATTATGGTATTTTCGCCACGATTAATGATATTTCAGATGCTAATCTTAGAAAATTGTACTTATGATCATCAAATTTTCTTGATTGCTAAAAATATCTAAGTGAACATGAAGTCGTCACTTTCCGGCCGAAGTATCACAAGCGCCATTCGACGTTTCAAAATTTCCGCCGCCGTTTTTATTTTTTTATAGAGAAATTGTTGGTTGAATCTGTTCGACAATTTTACTGAATGTTATCGGTAGCACAAAAAAAAAAAAATTCGGTGAGATTTTCGGACAGCTTCGTTGAACAATTTCTCTGAAAAATCATAAAATGGGGTCGGACATTTTGAAATGGCACATGACACTTGTGATAAATTGGCCTGAAGATGACGAAGTGTCCGCGTTTCCGATATTCAATTAAGGTATCGGGCTCCAGAGAACATGCTAAATGGCATCATTCATCACCGGTTGAAACCATTTAATATTAGTAATAAGGAAGGAAAAAAAAATTCATGTTATATACTTCTTGAAGTGCAACTGATTTTTTACATTGTACAGAATTTCCTTTGAGTTTTTCTGACCTATGCAAATATCGATGACCATTTAGCAATTGTCACCAATTTACAAGCGGTTTGGGCGTTTATTAGATAAAGCGCAATGATCGCCGCCGGGATAATGAAGGTTTAATGGGATATGAAGTTTAAAAATCATGAGCTCGACTTAGAACGCCTTCATTTTTTTGTGATACTCAACGCTTCTTCGCGGAGTTAGTTTAGTTGCGTGTCTGATCTAAACGCAACTTAGACCACGGATTTCACCCTGCGCCCTCCTGAGTGTGCCTGTTACTACCTTGTTCTAACGGAGGAAAAGGTATCTATTGAACGTATTTACGTCAAAAGGAATTATGTCTCACGCACACCCTATGCACATAGTTCCTTTTAGCATAAATACGCCATATTCATATTAAATGCTAAATAATTTTCTAATTAATCCCATTAAAAATCGATACGTTGACTAACGCAATTATGACGAGGTCACTAAATCATTCTCCACCTATCGCCTTATTTCACTACATTTCAAGAGGCTCACGCAGTTTGGCAAGAATGTCTGGCATATCGACGGACAGTCTCTACACTTGAAAATCAAGTTCTGGTAAAAAGGAGGTGCAAGCAGCGACACACCGGCTCCAAGGCGAGAATTTCATTTACCACGAACCATAATTATGGCGGCAAAGCAGGAAAGCAGCCTGAAAGAACTGGAGTACATGTGATCACTGTGTTAAACGACAGCTTGAATCGGGTCCAATAATGGCAAGTGTTAAAGAGTCGGATTAAAATAAATTACTCGAACCAGCAAGGTGCTGGTTGGTAGTTGCTCGAGAAACACCAAAGACACCCTCGATCACTACTTCCAAGTGCATTGTTTTCGATTTGCATAAAATGCCAAGAATTCTTCCTACTTTAATAGTGATGCTTACAATTTTTTTTTAAACAAATTTATCGAAAAATAATGAGATGTGTCGTAGACTTTTTTTTTGTACCCCGAAAAAACTAATGCATCTCAAAAATGATGGTGTAACGTTTAAGGAGCAATATTACGCTGACCTATTTTGCGTTTTTAAAATGTTTTCCAGTCATTTTGCAATCTTTTCAAATACATTTCTAAAACGTTGAAATTCATGAAGACGTTTCATAAAGACGTTTCAAGTTTTGAAGTCATGTTTTAAATTATTTTAAAAACAATTTCAATTGCTCTTACATGTTCAGGTCCTATGAATTTGTGCTGGTCCACCATACCAATGAAATATTATAAATACTTATCTAAAAGTAAGCGTCGAGTTTCGGAGCTTCACTTTTCACGGAGGCAAATTCTAATAAAAAAATTAGCGGAGGTGCCATAATCTCAGAAACTTTTTATGGTTGTGTAGGTCTGTATTCACAGACTTAAAGTTTTGACCCAAATCGATTGAAATTATAACTTTCCGGGCTTGTATATTCCTAAACAAAGATGAAAGACAAAAACCTTAATTGTTAGGTTTTTCAGTGTGGCATTAGGGTTCGTCCAGTTGGACTGATTTAGGTAGAGAGGAACCAAACCGCATCAGCTATTGCAAAATTCAATTGGGAAATTTATTTTTTTTTACATAAAAACGGTATGTGGATTTTTGTGAAAATATCAGAGAATTTTCTGCTTAGTGCGAAGCAATTTCTTCAAAATTTTCTAAGGCATCCGCAGAAATGTTCTCCTGTAAAAAATACGAGTACAACTGCCTAGTAAAATTTGGCATTAGCTGATGTGGCTTGGGTCCTTTCTACTGAACGCGGTCCAATTATATCGAGTGAAAAAAATGATGGTGTGAATTGGGCCCTGGTTGGGGTGCGGCGATGGAAAGTTGGGCGGCGGCAACCCTGCGCTCTGGCAATGTTCACAGGGACAATGTAGGAGTATGTAAATGGGCGGGTAGCAAAAACTGTGATCCCGACACCTGATAACGACTACTTAGTGACAAGTCTACGAGGATACCAGCCCCGGGTTCGAGCCCAGCCTTGTCTCATTCAGTGAAGAAAATACAATCTCCACGGGCTGGGTCTGGGCTCCTCTCCTCGCTAGTTTGCTAGTTGACTCTAGCGTCTTGCACCCTCCAATCGGCCAATATCTTAATGGCGCCACTAACAAGTAGTTCACTGACCAACAGCGCCCCGCGCCGCTGCCAGCCTGCCGCCTGCTTGTTGAAATTGGTGGACAAAGCGATAGACAAAGAAAGCAAATGGGATATGGGCGGATCCTATCGGTGGAAGCTAGTAGTTGCAATGGACCAAGGAGGTTAGGGGAAGACTTACTAAAGTTAACCCACAAGAAACCCTTTAGTCTATCATTTTCCCCTTCTGTCCATAACATCCACCCGTTTTCACCAATAAGATCGCTCCATACTCTCTACGTCTTTCTTGTCTATCGCTTTGTCTATCAATTTCAACAATCAGCCCGCTGTTCCCCGCTGGAACTAAGAAGACCGGTTAACAGCTGGTGATACCTGGCGATGACTGGTAATAACATAAACTAAATGCAATAAAAATAATGGGATTCCCTACTCATCTGTATGCCCTCCCCTCAGAATACATGAGAAGAGAGAACGAAAATTTGAACCCTTACAAATGTAGAGACCTGATCATTTCGCCGTTTAATAACTAGTCGAAATTTCTAGTTTTTAAGTAGGTAGTCATCAATTGAACCGATTATTTCTCAGAAATCACGCGAGCGCCAATCTCTATTTTGGTGGCAGGGGGTTTGTTTTTTCTTTGTTTTCTCCGGAATAATCAATCGTGTGTGATTTCAAAATATCCCTCTAAAAGAACATACATTTTCTGGAATTCGAGTGTTGTTAACAAAGCGAATAAAACGGGGTTTTTTTCTTGTTTTTCTCGCATTTACAATTAAGGCGCTCGCATGATTCGGAGAATAATCGGTTCAAGTAATTGATGACTCGTTAACGACAGAATTGCTATGAATTAACACCATTAAGTCAGTTAACTTCACTTAGAACTTCGGGATGAGGCTATGACTGTTATGGGTTGAGATCGAATATCGCAGGAATGACGTACACTGGAAAAAAAAAACACACACAAGAGCCCAGACTCTTGAAAACATTGACAAGAAAAAGGACTCTTGATTCAATCAGATTTAAGCTTAAATCAAAAGGTATGCCGCTCAAACTAAGAGGCTTGCTTCTTGTTTTTAAGCTTAAATCTGATTGAATCGAGAGTATTTTTTCTTGTCGATGTTTTTAAGAGTCTCGACTAATAGTCTAGATCCAATGTGTTTTTTTCCAGTGTAGCCTTTGAATGCTTTTAAATTTCCAATTTTTTTTTGAAATTTTTCATTTCTTCTCGAAATTCGTTCCAGGTCCGGCAGCGTGGCGGCGAGATCGTGCCAAATCAGCGGGGATTCGGGGCGATATGAGGAGGGGCTGCTTCGATTACAGATGCAATTCAGATGGCCGCGCGGATAAAAACAAGTTCGACAGTTGCTTATCATATCGGGATCTGCGCGCCTGCGCCCGGGCTCGTGTAGTGCGGGGTTGCGTGCCGCGCTGGAGCAGGCGCGGCGCCACTCGTTAATTCACGCGTCACGCCACGCTTGCGCTTGCGCTTGGCGCCGCGCGGCCTACCTCTGGTCACCTCGGTGTTGCGTCTTGTCGTCGCTCCACCGATGTCAGAACCGCGTAACTGCAATTGAAAATCTACGTGGAAGTGTCGTTTTTGCACCACGCGGCAGACTCCTCCGCGTTTGCCTTTATCGGCAACGATCGCCCAATGGATGCACATATCACGTTGTTCCTCTGACGTAAGGAAATATCTCGACTTCCACGTGAGACCTGTTCTCTATATAACTCTATGCTCTCCAGGGCTCAGGTGGAAATAAGGATACGCTTTTACGTCAGAGGAGCGACGATTATTGCGCTGCTCTCGAGCGATGGTTCGACTTTCTGGTAGCCCCGTTGAAAGTTCGCCAGCTGATCTATTGGGAATGAAGAAAACGATATCATGTAATTCTGGTGAGTAAGGCCGGAGTTTAGCATATTCATTCTTCAAACATCATTTAAACAGCTGCTCTCAAATCTATACACATATATTCTCAGGAGACCTCGTGCAGTTTCAATGGACCACTAAAAAAGATACGAATTAAAGCATTATGATACATATTATTCTGATCAAAATTTTACGCAAAACATGGCTCGGGTATCGAAAATTTCTGAAATTAATTCAAAGGTAAGACATTAACGTTTTCAGATAGCACTGGCTACGGGAAATTTGAATTGCCCGCTCACAAGAAATAAAGACAAAGAAAAAAAAAACCAATATTCTCCGTGAGTCAAATCGCGCACCACAATGGCTGTGGCGGACTTCTTAATCAAGCAGTGTGCTTAATCAATCCTAATCAATCTTCTTCATCAATCCTACCCTGTGTTGTTTAAAATGTAAAACAGCTGAGCCAAAGCGCCTAGATTGTGATTGTCTAGTGAGATTTTCATGCCGCTTGTACAATTGAGACAACGTTTAGTGCGCGATGAGACTCATGTTAAGTTTCATTTTTTTAGTGATGGTAGGTTTAAATTCACGCATCAAAACACGTTTAATATATTGACTACACTTTGCAATAAGTAACCACTATTTCTGGCTCGATTTAGAAACATCATACATGCCATCGGTTCCCCTATACAGATATACGCTTTTATGGAAGAGCCAGAGATAGTGGTTCCTTATTGCAAAATGTAATCCATATCATCTTGGAGTTAATTTCAGCAATTAGCATGGCCTGGATCGTGCTTTTTAGAACATGAATCAGAATGACTACATTTTTACTTTGGCTAGTGGTTCATTCTCTACACGTACTTCCAGGAGTAATATTCTATGAAAAAAAAAACAAAAAAAAACAAAAAAAGAAACAAAAAACAAGAAAACATCACTCTCTTGGACTCGCTGGGTTTGAGATTGATCTACATCATAATAAACTGACAACAAAACCGAGATATTGCGAATTGGAAATAACCTTCCTCGGCGAAAGGAGCTCCGTTATTTTCATAATGATAGATACCCCACGACGAAACTCGGCGATTAGATCTGAACAGATATTTATCTCATTTCCTCTCCGGTTCCGAGCCGAATGTTACGGGAGCATGCGCAACAAAAGCGGAGGATATAACTTTTCCATTTGTTTACGAATTTGTTTTGATTTATGCCCACGAAGGTGACTCCGGGCATAATTGGGCCGAGATAAATCCGTCATCCCTGTCGCCCCGGGCCCGGTGCCCCATCCCCCCTCCCCTCGGCGAGGACCAGGACCAGGGCCGCGAAGAAAAGAAAACGCAACGCGCGCCACCTTCCACCACGAACCGGAACTGCCGAGCACAAAGGGAAAAAGAAGAAGGCGACCCTAAGGAACCAAAGCGGGACAAAAGCTTGTCAAAATAGTCAATTTTATGCCGTTTAAATAATGATAAAAATCCCTTTTGAAACTAATAAGGACGCCCGGCCCGAGGTGCAACTCCGGGTCCGAGGGATGAATTAAACGCTGCAATGTTTATGTAAGTTAAGAGTGGTAGAACTAATTTTAATAGCTTAATATTTTCGGGGACGGCCCCGCGCGGCGGGGTTGCTGCCTCCCTTTCACGGGGGAGGTTCATTTTCAATCGGGAAGACGCTGCGAAGAATAGGTCCTATCTGGGAGGTCCTCGAGGGCCAGGAGACGACTCCTGGTTCCTCCACCCCCTCTTCAGCGGGTCGTGGGCCCAGGTGTACCGTGGCCGAGTTTCCTCAATGAATTCCGGCCCAGATTTCGTCGCATTGTGACTCGGGACGATTTGATTCAAAGCTCTGGACGTCTCAAGATTAGTTTGTCACCGAGCCAGACGGCCCGGGCCCCGTCTTTCCTTCAGAAAATTACCCCCGGAGCGCTATACATCCTCGATTCACTCTAAGAAATTGATACGTCTGTTTTCGATGGAACAGTTGGTGGCATTCCTTTCCGGCCTGGCCCCTCCAACAAAGCCACCTTGGATCGAGGTGGTTTGTAGCGTGAATGACGGCGAACGGTTCTGCCGAGTCCGAGCATCCATGTTAACTTTCCATTACTCTTTCGAAAAATGTTCACTGGTATTCTGAGCAGATGGAAGCGTGGCAGGAGGAAATTTAATAGAAGAAAAGTGAATTGATTTCCGTCAATGTGGGGGAGGGTGTCCTAGCATCATGTTAAATTTGCGTTGCCCTTTTAAAAATATGTTCCTTAGTAAGTAGAGAATATGAAAAGTTACAAACGAAAAATTAATCTCTCCCTTCTGATTTGGGGAGAGGAGAAGAATGGAGTTGGAGATAGAGTCTATGTTGACTTTGCTTGTTGGAACTCGAGCTATGTGCCTCTAATATTACCGAGGAAGTAAATACCTGCCCCAAAAAAAACTACCGGGAGAATATTAACTAACTTCGAAAAATAAGTAACAATGTGCAGAGGCAGTTGAAAAGAAATGTACTTAGAAGTGTAGGCAGAAAAATTAACAGAGTCGCACTGGCCCTGGGGCCAATCTGCCATTGGCAGACACGCCTCTCTGACGCATCAAAGACGCGCCTCTCCGCCACGTGTAGCAAAATAGGATGAGAGAAAAAATTATGACCCCAAAAAAATGCAGAAAATTCATAAATAAACGGGAGAAGAGAAAGTAAGAGTAAAGAAAGGTCCTCATACGCATGAAGGTGATGAATGGAGGTCCTGGAACTATAAACCGGAAATAAGTCCCCAGAGGCGTCTGGGCCTACAAAATGCTGGAATATTGGTGTTTTGGTTTTCTTAATTTGCTGAGTTCAGATTTTGTATTCGTAGTTCAATATTTTGAAGAGGAGAATGTGAAAAATTGGAACATACTAGTTTAATCAAGCTGTAATGAATGACAATTATTTCACTCACTAGCAGACATTCAATTAAATAAAGTAAGCAAACTCCCGCTATTACGCTTTGCGCTTTTAGATTTCGCTACTACGCGAAAAATTGGTCACTCTCCGTCGTAAAATTAGCTTTGAGGTATTGAAAATTTTCCTCGATTACAGTTTTTGAAAAAGGGATGATGAGCGTCATTAAGTAAGGAACTTTTGTCAAGTGTCAAAATACCTATACATAAAATTTCTAAGATCGGTAAAAAATTCTGTCCTTTGAAATTTTTATCTTATTGGTAACATAGAGACACTTTATTACCCCCATTCCTCATCCGCCATGTGACACTCTCTCAGAAGAGGTAGTAAAGTCAATTCATAGCCGTGCGCCCTCTTGATCGCTTGAGAGACCTCTAACATTTTTTTTTCTTTTTAAAACGATAATTAATTTGGACACATCCTATTTTTGGCGGAGTTGCTCACATAGCCCTTGAAGCACCACTACAAATGAGACAAACGAAACTAACACAATATGAAAATTGAGCAAATGGAAAAGCGGCGCAATGATACAACTATTCGTGCTTGTTGGATGTCTGTGTTGCATCTGTAAAATTGAAGGCGCGATGGCGCGAGCTGTGAATTTGCGATGTTCTGCAGCTCCGCTTCATACTGCCAATGAGGTGTCGTGAGGAACGTTAAGAAACAAGGCTCAATTATAACGGCTCTGACGGCTGTGTTACTCATACAGTCTTTAATGCACCACTAAAAATACAAATAAGACTAACTGAAACAAACACAATATGGGAATAGAGCAAAGTAAAAGGAGGCGCATTGATGACGGCGCAGAGATACAACTATTCGTACATGATGGATGTCCTTGCTGCATCTGCAAAATTGAGGACACGATGGCGCCATGCGTGAACTCGCAATGCTCCTTTCTATACAGCCAGTGAGGTGTCGCTCAGATTCGAGAGAAAAAATTATTATGCCCGATTACGTTTCGACTCTGTTGTTCTTCGATTTTTTCTTCTTTTTTCAATTTGAGGTTTGATTCTTTTTTTAATGCATAAATATTTACAGACCTACATCTACGGCTTGTGTGCACCGCGGTCCTTCACAACTCGCGTGACTTGTTTCTTAAATAAGTCTCCTGTCAATTTGCCGGTCTTCATCATCTAAGGGTTAATGAAAATATCATTATAATATGACTGCACCTTGTTCGCTAAAAACTCTGGATTCAAGAGGGAAGCCAAAAGAAGTCATTCAAAATTAGTCAGTGAATTTTAATAAAATTTAGTCATGTTTAATCTCTTGCAAATTAGGCTTCAAACATTCGGTGACGTCCCAAATTTTGCTGTGTATTTGGCGAATATTAGGTTTTGAACCTGCAGCTACCTATTGACGTTATTTAGTGTCCATAAAAATCAGGAGAATGGACACATAGATGCTCTAGGCCTTTCAAATCCTCGGGGATCGAGAGAAAGAAAATTCGATTTTGTCAGAAGAGATCCATAATTGAAATTTTATCGATATCTGATAATAATCCATAAAATGGGCCACTAGATAAGGTACGAATTTCAGCATTCTGATACATGAATCTTAACCAAAATTTTACGTAAAACACGTCGCACACAACGAAAATTACCGGAATCAACTCCTTACGAAGATATTCAATAATTCTTGATGTGTGCATTCAAAACACCCGTTCATGAAAACTCAATGCTCTACGTGATTCACATCGCGCGCTAAACGTTTATCATGACAGTCTCTGCGATATAAAATTCTGGCAACCTCAATCTTGACGCTTTGGCTCAGTCATAGCAAATTGCTAATAGTTTAGACAACACATGGTGGGAAACGAACATTGCTCGATTGAGAAGCTTGCTGAAACCGTTGCAGTGGGCGATTTGACTCACGTAGAGCTTTGAGTTTCTTGTGAGCGCGCGATTCAAATTCCTCGTAACCAGTGTGAAATAAAAACGTTAATATCTTCGTTAGGAATTGGTTTCAGTAATTTTGTTGTGTGAATCGTGTTCTACGTAAAATTCTGGTTAAGAAACATGTACCAGATTGCTTAAATTCGTTCTTTGTCTATCGGTCCATTGTGAGAGGAGCGCAAAATGAAGGAACCTGGTATCGGCGAGAAATGTATGGCAGACGATGAGCAACCAGAAGAATCGTCGATGGAGGAACGATGACAACCTCTGCCTGTTACCCCCAGCTGCCGGAGACCGGAGACCAAAGCAAAGACGCTGCAATAATATTTTGAACTCTGGGACGTCGAGTTGTCAAGCGGTAACTTTTCAAACTCACCCCTATCTATGGCCACGGTGCGGTGGCGCGGTGGTAGCGCGGGCGTTCGGGATGTAGGTATGCTGATACGGTTGCCTATTATTTCCGGCGTGTCACTTGCAGCGTCGCGTCCTGGCCGGGGCGACAAACGCACATGAATAGCGATGAGCTGTTCCTCGAGCGCATGAATAAACCACCGAAACGATACTCGCACAGGATCTCCCTGTGTAAGACATGGATTGATGATACCGAGTTCTTTCGGGGTGGGGGAAAAAACCTGGGGCCCGAGGTGAGGGCGGGGTAGCGCTCGCGCGATTACGCTCGAGTATTAATCGCGCGCACGATTAATTACAAAAACGCTCGTACGGGATCCGTGAAATCCGTCGCTGCGATTAATCCTGCGATCATTCGCCGATTCCGGAGCGGGATTGAGAGTCAGGGACAGCTATTTTCTCCCGCGACTGTCGGTATATTCTTCGCAAGAGGTGACTGCTCGAGGGGTTGTTTAGGGGGATCCAAAAAGAGTAGGGGGCGTAACCCCCCCCCCCCCCCCGAACAACAGAGAAAAAGGACGAAGAAAAAGGGGCAAAGAGAGAAGGAAGGAACGAAGGAAAGATGAAGGAAGGACGCTTACGTTTGGTAATTATTCATGACAAAATTGACTCAAATCACTGGAAAAAAAATCGGTCATTTGAACCGAACGTTCGGCGTTCCACATTATCCCAAACATTCGGTTTGTCAAACCGAACTTTCGGTTCGTGCACCCAAACGTTCGGCATATATGATCAAACTTAGTTCGTCAGTTCCTTTTACCGAGCATGCTCAGCTACAATAACCGAAAGTTCGGTTTGACAAACCGAAAGTTCAGTTTGACAAACCGCATTAGTTGAGATGATATGGAACACGGAACTTTTTTCAGCGTAACTGCATTTAGATGCTATAATATTTTGAAAATTTTCTGGGGGAATTCCCTTGGACCCCCTCCCCCTTACTTTGTCTAACTCCCCTTCGTTCGAATTGTCCGGATCCGCCTATGAGAAATAACAGAGGATATTTCTAGGAGTACGCCAGTGGAGCACCAAGGCGTTTAGATGATGAAACTGCCAAATCGCGTATCTTGGGTTTGTGAAATTGCAGATTTCCTGTCTTTTATCTTGAGAAGTGGCTAGACGACACGGAGGGAAAATTTGGACTTCATTTTGCGATTACTAAGTACATTTTGTTGCTCTTCCATAAAAATACCTATCTGCATGAATGAAAATCGAGGTGGAACATGTGGATTAGCGCATTGGCAGTAGTGGTATTATCGTTAAATAACAGACTTATTGAAAATACACACAAAAAGTAGCCATATCTCGAATGCGAAGAGGTGATTTTAATGTCATGTCAATTCAAATTTAACTTCCAATGAAAAAACAACACTGAAGTACCGATATGGGAAGAATACGAACAAGTCAAAATACAGAGCTCTTAGTACCCGAAAGGGCAGCCAATCCTCCAACACGAAACATACCAGAAAAACGCCGCTATCAATCTTCAGATTCCAATATCAGAGCAACATGGCCAAGAATATTTGTAAAAGAGCGTCTTTCCAAAAATTGAGTAAATTTACGTAAAAACTAAGTCAAATACGTTCTTTGCAAACGACGAGTCATAAAATTTGTAATTATGAATGATTCTGGACAGCCGACACCCGACAGTCTTGGGTTGGCTGCCCTCTTTGGCCATAAGAGTTCCATTACCTATCCTCCAGAATTACCGAAATATCCGTTTTCTCCTCATGCATAGGTACTCTAGGCAACACGTGCCCTCATATGGTCGAATAGTATAGTATCATCGTCAAATGGCAGGCTCACTTAGGACAGACACGAATAAGAGCATTTGACCAAACGAGAAAAGGTTGCTTAAACGTCATGTCAGGGTGCCCTCAGATTTTAGTATATGCAATACGAGCTCCCACGTGGTCGAATAGTGGTATCATCCCTGGCCAGCCCCAAATAAGAAAAGGAAGAGGAGGAAGATGAGATAGAAAAACGGGGGAAATGGAGGGATAAGAAGATATTAAGAAGTATGAGGACAATGAAAAATAGTAAAAGTAGAAGGAGAGACAAAGGAAAACCAAGAGGATGACGGCGATGAAGAGGAAAATGTGTTGGAATAAGAAGCGGAAAAGCATGGAAAGGGAGGAAGAGGGGGAAAAAGAAGGAGATAAAAAGAAAGAAGAATCTCTTGTCTATATACATAGCACTGCGTAATTTCTAAAATGAACCTAAGATATTAGTATCTTTGTTGCACAATTTAGTATAATTTTTGATGCACCACAACTCCACTCCAACAAGTTGGGGCCTTCCGCGAAGCCATAGTCTTTCATTTAAATACGTAGTGCTTATGGAATTTTCAATGAGGAACAAGACGAATGCGAGGTGTCAGCCGGGCGGCTGTTACTTTGTGTGTATGTTCGCTGTTCCGCTCAGCGAAACCAGTGTCTGTATTTGTGCATGCAGCGAGAAAAACGAAAAACAAAACCACGGAGTTTCGTCTCATGTGTTTGCCCGTGTGCGGGTATTACGAAAAACACCGATATCCGCACACACACATTGCCGTGCTCAGGCAAAACGACCTATGAACATTCAAATTTTGCCAAATTTCCCCCGAATAAATATTTATTTATGAGACGGTTATGATTATATTTCCGAAACATTACGACAAAAATTATATTGAATCGCAACGAATATTCTGTTAAAAATTTAAAGCAAAAAAAAAAATGATAGTTTTACGAGAAATACTACATTTTAGCTGGTAAAATTTGGCTGCGTTCGAATATTCATAAGGCGTTTTTCCTTAGCACGGCAGCACATGTATGGGCATTATCTCATACGCATAATTTAGTCGAAAATGGTGAATTTACTTGGGGAGAATGTCCGTGGACCTGCATGACGTGGCAACATTGCGCTTAATTTATGGTTGTTCACAGCATGAATCTTCGCGGGACCGGTGTCCTCCGTGGCATCATTTTTATGAATGGACTCCGTGTCATTATGTGGGACTCGGCATTATTGGAACAGACATCTTTACTAAGTCGTATTTTTCCAACCTCTTTTCATTCATAACCACCTCCCACACTCGAAACTAATAAATTTCACCTCCAAATACTTTCAACGGCAAACAACACTCACCCGCGACAAACTTTTTCCATTCATCCTTTTTACGCCACCTTCCCTGCCTCGTTTTCTCACACACTCGCGAGTTACGTCTTAATTTTTTTATTAATATCAGTGCGTTATCCTCTTTACAAACCTTTTCCTCGCCATCCACCGTTTAAATACGACAGCTCGAAGATCTCAAAGGTAAATATTTTGAATGTCTCATCCCCAGCTTTGTGGGATTGTTACGTGCTGTCTCTGTCCGATGATTAACTTATTTCATGCTAGATCACATTTGTAACGTCACATTTCCCCGTTACTAAAGTCCGTGGTCCGCTACAGGCGTTATGCGCATTGATGGATGATGATGGAAATATAAAATTCCAAACTCTGCAGTAAGGCGCAAATACAAGTATGCATAAGTTTCAATATACAGAACCAAACGCATTTTTGACATAAATAAAGAGGGAAAGAGACGGAACGTTCAGAAAAGTTCTAATTGGACTACATTTTGCAAATAGGACTTACATTTATGGCTCAGTTTACAAACGACGTATGTACTATTAGTTTTCACATGCTTTTAAGTGTTTTTACGGATGAGCGAAAAATCGTGGTTCCTAATTGCGAAATGTGGTCAAATTAATAAGGAGATATTGAGCATCGAAAAAAAAATAGTAATGACGTCATCCATCGCGATAGTGCACAGCTAAAGTCCACCTTACTTTCATCAATCAGTGAGAAACACATTTTCAGTGGTTGCTCAACAAAATGCATGCACGGATGAAATCACCCATGGTGGGAGGAATAATGTTACGCCAAATCGTCTTGGATGTCGTCAAACGCCCTGTTTTTTGACGAAGCGATATCTTAGTTAATATTGAGTGAAGAGAATTAGCTTTTGAACAAATCTGATTATTTTTGCCAAGCTGTGAGCTTAAACTATTAAAAAAAAAGATCCTATACGACCAGCGCAACTTTCCCATTAGCCTCTTCAAAAATCATTAGAGGTCCTCCTCCAAAATACCCTCCTTTATTGCCAACAGCGAGCCCCCAAATCATAGAGGGCGCGAAGTGACGCATCACGTAAAAAAAAACCAACTTGTCTATAGAAAAGTTCTAACAGCACTCAACGATGCGGAAGGGGTTGGTTTTTTTCGATCCCTATCAGGGGTTAAACAGGGTGGAAACTGAGGCTCTCTTAGGAATCTTCATAGATTCCGTCGCTACGCTAAGGCGTCCGACCGTTTACATGCAAATTCCCACTGTTTCTACTCGAGTGACTTCGTCCGTATCATTCTCTAATTATGAGATCGGTCGCATTAACTGATGAGCCTCGTGATATTAAAAGGGCGGAGGACCCATCGCCAAGGCTAATTTAACTCTCAACCATCAAATTAGTCACCTTGTGCCAATGAGCCGTGCGCACCCTTCATGGTTGGGAAGCTATGTTGCGGTGCTTAAGGTGTAGTCGGCCAGCCCACACTTTATTGCTCTAACACTCACGTTAAGTAAATAAACACGTGAAAAAAGGATGATGGATGGGCGAGGGGCAAGCCGGTTCCGAGTCCAGTCGGTTGCACTTGAATGTAGATCCGTTAATTCGGGACCAATGATGCGTCAGGCTCTCTTCTGCCCTCTCGCGTCATAGGATCGCCCTAGAACAGTGGCGTGGCGTGAATTACGTATCGATTGTTATGCCATTTAAACCTATGGAAAAGGATCGATAAATAGGGTGTTCGCAGCGAACACCTTAATAATCGATTCTTTACCATAGGTTTAAATGGCGTAACAATCGATACATCGCAATTCACGCCACGCCACTGCCCTGGAAATAATAAGGGATGACTCGGAGGAGCTGCCCTCGTGTGATTTTTAACACACGATGCTCACCGCATCTTCGATTTTCGGGGGTGTCGTGGTGCAGTGTGATGAAGATGCGGATTTCTGGGTGGTTGCCTCGATCAGATATAATCTCCGTTATTTGAACTGTTTTAAGGGTTTGACCTACCCTATCATTTTTAATAAATATATTTAAAGAGAAAAGGGAAAAACACCTTCGTGGTGACCCGAAGGGTGGTTAGCGGATATTAAGGATTGAACCACCTCTGGAGGTGCGTTGTAACTCACAAGTTTCAGGTTTCCGGCCTTTTTTGACACACCATTTTGATTAATTTTCTGTCAATATTCATTCGTGACAATATTTTAGTTTCTTATTGATAGACAAGACAATGCCGGTGAAAATCTTTAAGAACTAGTTCTCGATCGCTAAAGTCGAAAATCCGTTTCTTCGTTGTAACCTTTGGATTATTTTTTTAATGAAAAAATATCTATGGAAAATGTCCACTCGAAGTTTTCTGTGTGGCTTTTAGAATGAAGGAATGCATTTCACAAAAAACTTCAAGAAACAAAAGTTGCTAATAGTTTTCTCTCAAGTGGATACGCGTAAACAGTGAGAGTAAATATTTAAATTTACACCAAGGAGATACGCTTTCTTTCTTTTTTTCTCTTTTTTTTACTAAAATTATCAAAATATTTAAGTGTATTCCTTTAAAAAATCAGCTCAACTATTACCCAGCCAATTTTGGAATGGCAGAGAGATATCGTGGGCGGATCTTCACTATTACAATGCAGAAAAATGAGGAAAATTATTAAGTATCTTATGATTTGTGATGAGGTGGTAATTTGTCTACTAATGTCTAATTCCTTAAATGCAAGAATACTTGGGCATCTTTATGCTAAAAGAAACTGTGAGCGAAATGAATTTAATCAAAAGAAATTATACTCATTGAATTTACGTGCATCGTATAGTTTCTTTCGATTCAATGCAGTTTTACAGAAATCCTTTTAACACAAATACGTCCATTTAGGGGCGGTATTTTTCAAGCGTGGCTTGGATAAGAATATCGAAGAACTTAAAGTCTGTCATAACTAATACTCGAGCTGCATAGAAATGAACTTATCGCCATTGATGCAAACTAAGAAAGTGAAACTTTTGCAAAGGAAATCCGCTAATCCCCTTGCCGGCATCTTTGTCTTCTCGGTAAACCTACCAAAGATGCCAACTTGCTGACCATATAGATTTTTAAAGTATTATTGATTTCAACTCATTTTATCGTAAACGGACGTGAATCTAGATTCGAAAAATCCCCGTGGTCTACATTAGAGGGGACCATATTTTATAGTAAGGAAATACTATTTCCGGCTCATTTTAAAGACAAAATACAGGTCGCAAGTCTTTTCATGCAGATACAGGGGTTTTTAGACATGAGCCACAATAGTGATTACTAATTGCAAGCGTAGTATTATATTGTCAGATTTAAAGTGCATGATTTATTTGAATGAGTCTAACCATTTTTAATGAGATATTAACGCCTATTTTTAACAGAGATCAAATAGAAGTAAATGCTACTAATGGCATTATTTGCATTTTTTCCATTCGTTGATTTCCACACCTCTCGTTGTGTGATTCGTTATTCTCGTGAAATTTAAAAGCTCAAGGATCTTGCTCAGTGCTTCAAGCCACTCCTTGTCTAGAGATCCATCATCTTGATATTTTTTAGTGCTCGAACTTACAAGTTGGGGGGGGGGGTCTTTTCTCAATCAATGGGAACTTGAACGAGATCCCGAAACTTTAGGAGTTCATTTTGTAATTTTTTTCAAACATGAGATGTCCACGCAAAAAACAGTCGAAGCTGATAACAGAACCCTCTGTTCACAGGACCCATGCACTTTCTTTGTCACACTGAAAAAAAAAGTTCAGTCGTGCGAACCAAAGTTAGGTGTCTCATATCATCCCAACTAATCCGGTTTGTCAAACCAAATTCTCAGTTCGTCAAACCGAACTCCCAGTTTGTGTAACCGAATTTCAACGGTAAAGTGAACTGGCTAAACAAAGCTCGGTCATATGAACCGAATGCCCGGTTACACAAACCGAAAGTTCAGTTTGACGAACCGAATTGTTGGAATAATATGGAACATCGAACGTTCGGTTCGTACACTGAAAAAAAAGTATGGTAGCGTCTACTATAAGACTACTTGATTTTTTACACAGTGATACAATTTAGTGAAAATAACCAGAATTATGGTAGTTTTCAACAGAATTCTGTTGATACTTATCATAGTATAGTAAATACTACCATACAGCCCAGTATTTATTACCATACTAGTTTCACTGTGTCCGAGTTTGGTAAAATCTACTATATTTTTTTTCAGTGTGCGACCGGACTTTATTTTTCAGTGATGATTGCAGAACTTTTCTGTTGTGAGACAGAACTTCGGTCGCGAGCACAGAGCACTCTGTTCTAATAACGGAAACCTCTGTAGATGTATCAAAGAATGTTCAGGAGCCATGTGAGCGAAACCATTTTTCTCAGTGTACGGCCAGGTCGTATCGAGGCTTTGATTAAAGAGCCCTTCAGTGTGGCAACATTATGAGCTAGATGTGAAGGTGGCTTAAGACTTGCTATTTGCTCGTGTCAAATAGGATGCTGTGTCCTGGAAGCTCCTGACGGAAATCCCCAAGGATCCAATTACAGCGCGGCTAAGTAATTACGGCTCTCATGACAATAATCGTCCCCCGATCCATTCGCATAACTTTACAAAGTGCCCTCTACGTATGAGACAATTGTAATTGACCCTCTTCACCGAACAAAACGTTGGTCAAAAGTTCTCAACCAACGCCCTCAGGTAATGCATCTTTCACATATTCCCGATCGAGGATTGTCATCCGGACCATAGCACGTACACCATTCAGAGGGCTTCCTAGAACTTTGAATCAAACCTAACAAGCAACGCGTAGAGCACCTACCTTTATAGACAGGCCATTTCTGTTCCGGTTTTTCATTGGTCGCGAGCGAATAGGCTGACACGATGCTCTTAGGGCCGTAAATAAACAAACAAGATGGCTGTTATCAGCAAGGAAGTTTGAGGTTGCCGGCCAGGTTGGCCTAGTGGTTAGCGCGTCTGACTCTAGGTCAATAGGTCCCGGGTTCGAATCCCGGTGGTGGCGACAAATTTTCATGGAACTGACGAGTGGATCTGTAAGCAGAATTCGCTCGGCCTTAATCCGTGAAAATTTGTAAGCCCGAGCATGGATGTCTACCAAACTCCCTGATGTCTTCGGACAATAAATAGTGCCTATAGATGGCTGTAGATTCCTAAAGGAATAGAAGCCACTAAACTCTCAATAAAAAAAAAAAAAAAAAAAAAAAAAAAAAAAAAAGTTTGAGGTTATTCACATCTTACATCCTCCTGTAATAAAGGTGAAAGGCGATTGAACAATGTTTTCATGTATTTTTCGTGTGCTATTCGTAGATATGCTAGTTCAAATTGTTACTGCCGCATAATTGAGATTTTTGTGAACTTTAGCTTCTTATCAATGATACAGAGAGTCACCATCTTGTTTGTTTATTTACGGCCCTAAGAGCATCACGAAGCCTAAAAACTCGTTGACCAATCAAAAAGCGGAACAGTTTTCCTGTAGTAAAAAGATACGAATGACCATACTCTGTCTATAAAGGTACTCTAGCAACGCGCACCACATAACGCGCTTGCGCGCTTACTTCAAGAGTAGTAAGTAGTCTCCCACTTTTCATCTTTTACTGATTCATACTGTTTAGCGGATCCATTTTACGGAGAAGTATTAGAAGTAGGTCAAAATTCACCGCAAAATCGTACAGTTAAAAAAAAATAAATAAATAAAAAATAAAAAGCACCGAGTTGAATCGATAGGTATATTTGACTCCAGTGGCATTTACACATGAATTAATTCACTTACGATATTTTGCACTTATTCTAACCGGGTTCCCTTCAATTCACCGTGCATGCAATGTGAGTTGCTTGAGAACATCAAGAGTTGCTTGCTGCATTTTCGTCGCGTTCACTTGACTCGGCGATGGGTGTAGTTGCGATTCCGCAAAAATGTAATCATATATTCGGCAGTTCTGATAGGAACGAGACAAAGTCCTCAAACGTCAATGTTCGGCGGAGACTTCCATCTTCGATATTACATTTATTGAATTTCTAGTCAAGAAATCGTCAAGAATATTACGTGAAAAATTTTCCAAAAGACTCCATGAGCCATCGAAAGTCACAACATAAATGGTGGTTTTATCCGTTCGATTCTTTGCAAACCTCCTGAGCAGCTCGTTTCTCAATTATCGATGGGTTGAATATCGATCCATCGATCACTTCGATATGCCGATCGGTCACGATGGAAGGAGACTTGGTCTCATTCCGTGCGTTCCTGCCGACTCACACCTCGGCACGAAGTCGTCACATCAGGTGGAACTCGACGCTCTCTCAGCGAAGAACCGTCCGCATTTACGGTAAATCTGGCAACGGTGAGTATATTGATGGTGGCCGAGTAGTGCGCTGGTGAAGTGGCGGGAATGCGCCCTTTGTCCGCCAACACTAATAAATTATCGTCAAGTATCCGCTGACAATTTTTTGATTTAATTAATTTCTATTATTTGTTTTTGATGGCTCGCCGAGAACGCGTGGATTAAGGGCAAAGGCCCGGAATGCGGTATACGGAGAACCACGCGTGATGAGGTATTTACTTATAAGCAGAAACATCGACATATCGTCACAAGTATATTGCTAATGCACGAAGACGGTGAATGGTTTATTGTGTGTTCCTGGTGTCTCTTGCGCTTTGTTTTCCTCCCGGGGAAAAATGTTGATCGTGACAAAGCATCAGTCTTTTGCACCCTTAATGAGCCAGTTATCTCTGTAAGTTTCTCGATTCAACTTCAAATGATCAGCAACGTCAAGAATCGTTAGACAGACTGCATTTTGTAATAGGAGCCACCATTTTGGACTCATCTGAAGAAGCAAACTGATTGCATCGGGAAATTTATGTAACATGCGTTGTTTCTAAAATGAACCAGAAACAAACATTCCTTATTGCAAACTGCAGTTCAAACGTGACCATTCACGGGGAAAGAGGCCCCCGCAAAATCTCTGAATTGACTCATTACAGGCGCACAAAGGAATAAGCGTTTCCAAAGAAAATTTTGGGGACAGAAGACGCACAAAAATGGCAAACTAGACTCAAGTCAAAGCGATTGGAAGTTCAAAATCAAAAAACCGTAGTTTTTTTAAAAATAATCAAAGTACATTCTGCAATTTACAAACTATTGCTGGCTCCCCTTAGAAACAACCTATGCGGCATTAGTTTCCCAATGAAAGTAAATGCTTCATAGAGCTAAACATTTTATTGAAAAATGTAGTCCAATTGCCATACTCGGGGCACGAAATAGTTGAACTATGATGCAACTTTTTGCATGTCCTCTGGAGCATTAACTTTTGTCTGGTGTTCCATCGCCAAAGTGGACATAAATTGCAGCGCTGGGTGCAGAAAGAGCATTTTTTGCTTGCAGGGTCTCAAAATCTCCGCTAACGTTTCATCTTTTATGACTAAAGCGAAAAAAGTCGCTTGGATCTAGAGTCCAGACTCTTAAAAACATTGACAAGAAAAAATACTCTTGATTCAATCGGACTTTTTGCTCGAATCAAAAGGAAATTTGCTTAAATCAAGAGGCTTGGCTCTTCGATTCAAGGACTAATCGGATTGAATCAAGAGTATTTTTTCTCGTCAACTCTTCATAATTTTACAATGCTGACAACGTAAAATGTCAGAAAATATATCCAACAGTTTCCTCTCTATAATAAAAATTAGTAGTGGAGATTCTGAAACACTGCAACCAAGAAATGGCCTTTCCGCTCCCAGCGTCTCAATATTGTACCTTTTCTGACACATAATCGTCATTTGGAAACGGTATCGGTTTATTTACGGCTATGATACTAGGGCAATGTGGCGGAAATGTTGCCGCGTCATCAGCGCATTCGCCCCGGAAACAGCCGTGTTTTCAAAGGAGGGAAAAGGGGCACGCTGATTGTGAGATGTCTTCATTTGGAAACTGCAACTCGGCCTCCTGTATTAATGATTTGCCTTTTTCGGCTTTTAGGTTTATTGTGAGCCTTGCGCACTTGTTGACGGGTGCAGGTTCCTGCTGGAATCATCCCGCCTTATCCCAGGGGATGACAGGACAGGGAGCGCGCTTCATCAGTGCGAAGAGAGGACAGAGTGCTCTGAATTGTGTTGAGTATACATTTATCCGGGCATGGTGATAGAAAATGCAACAGAGTATCGGACCGAACAGAAACTCTAAATGAGATCATTATGGAGTGATATGGCGCAAGCCGGCGAAATCTTTCTCCCGTATCGGCTAGAGTGCCTTCAAAGAATCCCTTTACAGCATGGTGAATGTGGACATCTCGGACCCTAGATGTCACAAACAGGCAAGAAGAATAGATTTTAGATGATATTAAGTGCAGTTCACTTTTGGATTACATATGGTCTACATATTGCAAAAATTTAAAAAAAATGTATTTTTTTTTTTTTTACCTATGACAGAACAATCTCCTTAGAGAAAGTAATGACACGTGCATGTTGATTTTATTAATTTTTTGTTAAATTTAGTAGTTCCTCATGCACTGGTAAAAAAAAACCTCTTGGTTCAAGTGCAGTTTCTTGTCGCCGGATTTAAGAGTCTTGAACTCTTGTTTCAAGCGGATTTTGCATTGATTCAATTCACGTTTGAGTTGAATTATTGCAATATCCACTTGAAACAAGGGTTCAAGACTCTTAAATCCGGCGACAAGAAACTGCACTCTTAAGTCAATGCACCGCGGCATTGGTCCGAGAGGTTTTTTTTACCAGTGTGGCAAAATGTTATCCAATCCAAACATCGACAAGAAAAAGCACCCTTGATTCAATCAGAATCTAGCTTAAATCAAGAACCAAGCCTCTTAATTTGAGCGGATTTCCTTTTGATTTAAGCTTAAATCTAATTGAACCAAGAGTCCTTTTTCTTGTCGATGTTTTCAAGAGTCTGGACTCTAGATCCAATGTGTTTTTTGTCCAGTGTTCTTTCCGGTTAGATCAACCGAAAGGATTTGAATGATCGACCAAATCTTTAATTAAATCGACCGAAACTGTAGGTTACTCTGCGACATTTGGGACTGAAGCAAGTGTCCTGAAAAAGAACTTTTGAAACACCGCAATAAAGATACGTGATTTCGCACTTTAACCATCGATATAAAGGCACTTCTGCGAGTGCATCAAAATGCCGCAAAAATCGCGGATACCTAAGCAAAACCAGGATTTCGTTTTGATTCAAGCAAAAATCCGATTGAATCAAGAGTATTTTTTCTTGTGAATGCTTTCAAGAGCCTGGACTCTAGATCCAAGCAACTTTTTTTCCAGTGCTGTCCGCGATTCCGGGCAAACAAATATGTTTATTGCCTGCATGAGGGTTGTCATGCTCTGCATCTTTATATCGATACTCCCGGATCCCACCCCGTCGCCGACGGCCGACTTCCGAGCTGTTGTCGAGATGAAATGCGATTTAGGGAATAAACGGATAAGTGACAAGCAAAGAACTCTACCTTCAAAAACGGATTTCTAAGCGAGCCCCATTATAGAAACATTATTTATACAGCTAAATTTTGAAGGGGCAGCAGAGCCGGACTCTGCTCCTGTGTGGCTTAGGCTAATGTCAACAGATTTCCATTGAGAACCCCCGACGCGCGCCTGGATTTATATCGCGCTGTTGCCGATTCGTCACCGATTATTGAAAAAAGTCGTGGAGGTAAGATCGGAGTGCTCTGGGGTCTTGGCAACTTTACCAGGCAGGAAATGAACTGACACTCGGGATGCTGGCCATTGTAACAGCTCGAAACCATAATTTTGGCCCCGAATCCAGCGCATTCTTCACATATCTCCACTCCTGATGAATGGATTACGTCGCTTCCGTGCTGCTGCCCGGGGTCATTTGCATTTTTATCCGCTTTGCAAACAGAGCTGCGGCTTAAATTATCATCCAGGACCTCTTCCTAATACTTACAGTGCGAACATATAGATAAAGAAATTAATTTTGGTATGAGTTAGCTCCACGACTATCTTCATGGGAGGGAAGGGGGTTGTTTCGATTTTTATATATTTTCGTGAACTATTATTTCGTTTAAGCTCCTGTTTTGACAAAGTTAATAGTTTAGCTATTCCTTGAAGGCTACCGCGTACATTACAAAAAGAATACAGTCAGTCCACGATTGTCTCCACGTCTCTTTAATTAACAAAAGCAAGAGAAGAGTTTTGTTGAAGAAAATTCGGACGTATTTCTGCCAAACGAAACTATGTGAATTAAGACATGAGCCCTGTGGCCTATATGAATATATGCAAAACAGGGCTTATGTCATTATGCACATAGAGTTTCGTTTGGCAGAAATAAATCCATTTCTATGGATAAATCAACTTTGATCGGTCCTTTGAACTTGATTTAACCCTTATTTCTCCATGTTGACCTCTATAATATTTTATTGTGTAAATATGTTTTTATAAGAGAATCATATTAATCATTTCCCATGTCGATGGAGCTACTGGTTTTTGCTGAGCTGCATGTCTCCTGAAAGACAGTTATTATTTTGTTCAAGTTTTTTACACAGGTTACTCCCGATCTTATAAAGTTCTGTAAGAATTGATAAGGTCAAGACAAGTTGTACCTATGTAACATTAACCTTAAATTTTTCATTCATCTAAGTACATGCTTTGACATCATCAAGCTATTTAGCCCCAATATGCTGTACATATTATTCATGCACAATTAATCATTTTTATTTCTTTTCATCATTTATGTGAAAAAAAGAGTGAGAAATGCAAGTCTGGGAGATCTAAAACATTAAGGGAAATTGATAAACGATAAGTAAGGAAAAGATTTGTGCTAAGTTCATTTTGGAGTTTTGAAAAAAGGGCTAAATTTTTTTAAAAGGGCCCCCTTTTATGTCTCGAAGCAGTATTGCGTTGTGCGTATGGTGCAAACCCTGTATACTCGTTTTTGAAACCGTAGGAGCAGGCAGTGACTGGAGTTAATGGAAACTCCTTCGATATAATGCACGGTATAGAGCGCTACGTAAAACGGAGGTCTTAGAGCGTGACAAACTGTTGCCAGTGGCTAGAAGTATGTCCAGTTTCCTCGCGAAAGAGGCAGTGAAAATACGGAATTGTTCCCAGAAAAAAGCTAACCCTGCCGCGAGGCGGGGAGGGGGTAGTGGAGGAAACTACCCTCTTACAAGTTGTGGACACGTAACCAACAGAGTGGAGCGTTATCCCAGGAGATGATGGATCTATCCCCGGGGAGGAGTGCGGCTTATCAGGAAGTTACCACTTGCCACCCTCCATTCTTATCCTTTTACGTCTTCATACACCCCGTGTTTTAATTAATAAAATAAACACCCCTCACACGCGTCGCGCCGCGTCGGGAGGCTGAGCGACATGATCATTTTGTTTTTATCAAATCTTGACAATGCGTCGTCGTCCACTCGGCTGAAGGCGCGCCCTTTTCTCTCCTGGTTCCGCTTTCTTGATCATATGAAAATCCATTGTTTCTACACCACTCGTACACTCAGAGAGGACAAAAAGGCAAAAATCTCACAATGAGAATGCTCAGACGTATGTGTGGAGCAGCAGGGCGAAATTTGCCGTACACTAGAAAAAAATACATTGGATCTAGAGTCCAGACTCTTGAAAACATTGACAAGAAAAATGACTCTTGATTCAATCAGATTTAAGCTTAAATCAAAAGGAAATCCGCTCAATTTAAGAAGCTTGGCTCTTGATTTAAGCTTAAATCTAATTGAATCAAGAGTATTTTTTCTTGTCGATGTTTTTAAGAGTCTGGACTCTAGATCCAATGTGTTTTCTTCCGCATTGTAAGGTGGAAACTCAAATTATTTGGTACAGCAAAAAATTGGTTTGGGGTCAAAACTATAGGTTTGTATTGAATTTTCGATGATTGGCACTTTTTATTACTGAGAACCAGTGGCGTGGCGTGCTTTGCGATGTATCGATTGATCCGCCATTTAAACCTATGGGAAAGAATCGATATACAGAATGTTCGAAACGAACACCTTAATAATCGATTTTTTACCATAGCTTCAAATGAGGAAATATCGATAATCGATTATTCACGCCTCGCTGCTGCCGAGGACGATACTACGTGATAACATTATGATCATTAATGATGCAAATAAAAAAAATTCTACATATTTTAAATCATCAGATGTTGCCTTTTCTTAAATAGCTCTGTAGCTTTCTAACTCCTGCCTCAAATTTAAATTACTGAAAATAATTTTTTAGAGAAAGATTTGCTTTAAAATAAATACTTAAGCCAAACTCTCTACATCCTAAGGACGTCAAAGTGTTCTACTTTTAAACCTTAAAACACGATTTCCTTAAAACTTATAAACTCCACATCCGCTTTATTGTTACAGGTACGGTCTTACATCCTTCTGCCAATCATTTTAGTGCGTTCACACGACAGATGTTAAATGTATGAAATCGTCCGCAGATTCCACACAGAGGCGACGGATATTCTGCGTGTTTGACATATTCCGAATTATGGAAATAATGTCCCTCATTCAGAGCCGCAGTTTTCACGAGAGAAACCCTCGGATTATCACCCAATATAACAAAGTCGACACCGTCGCGATCGACAAATTCCCTGTCTGTAAAAACAACATCCCCTTCATACAACAATAGCGATCTACGATAGATTCAAACACCCGTTTCCAAAATAGATTCTGAATCATGCGGACCGATGCAGACTGACCTGACTAATTGAATCGATTACCACATTGAATATGCGTTACTCTTCCCTCAATAACCCTGTCGGGCAATTGCAATATTCTGAGAATATTAACATTCATGTTGTTTTGGATGATTTTTCGCACTCATAAGAACGGGCATTTGAATTTTTCTATTTCTTCTTTTTTTTTCCGATTTCTGGAACGCCTAATATTTACTTCAATTTTTTACCTCATCAATGCAATGTATCGTCATATAAGTAGACCCTGAAGTCCTCAATGTAACTGAAGTATTTGCGATATTCATCATCGAAGTTTAAAAAGCCAACTTGCGCGGAATGATCCATAATTTTTACTTTCTCGCTCCCCTAGGGTAGAGAGGAAGTATTGTCATCCTCCAAGAAAAAAGAAAAAAAAGTTGAAATTTCATAATTTCTAGACGTTTTAAGGTCCCAGGAGTCAAAATAACCATACTTGTTTTCTTTTTTTTTCAAAGTATTGATTTAAACCGCAACAAAATATTCCATTATTTCGTCCATTATATCCCGTTCCACTGTTTTAACGACAAAATTTCCAGATTTTGAAATTTTGGATAAGCAATGTTGGAAGTTTCAAACTTATTGTCAGTGATTTACAAGCTGACATAATTATATTCTTCATTTTTTTAAGTCATTGAATGTTTTACGAAAATGATTTATTTTCTAATTTGTTCATTCAAGCATTTAAAAGCGTGCTTTACGGAATTTACTTTCACGACTGATAACTATCATCACAATAATATAAATTAGTGGAGCATTCTTTGCTATATGTTCAATATTTTTTGCAGTGATTTTAGCGGTAGCTTGACACTTAACCCAATTTTTTTCACCCGATACCTAGTTTGGCCAACTATTGTAATCTAAGTCATACTTTGGCTGCGTTGTTTACGTAGCCCTTCAAGCACCGCTACAAATAAGACAAACGGAACCGACACAACATGGAAATAGAGTAAGAGAACGGACTCGCTTTGATGACGGCGCAGAGATACAACTATTCGTGCTTGATGGATGTCCGTGTAGTATTTGGAAAATTGAAGGCGCGATGCGAAAAATCGCAATGCTCCGCTCTTTGCCGTCAATGAGATATCGCTTGGATTCGAGAGAAAAGGTAAAAAAAGGACCGATTACATCTCACCTATCTTCGGCTGTTTTGCTAACGTAGCCTTTAAAGCACCACTACAAATAAGACAGACGGAACCAACACAACATAAGAACAGAGCAAGAGAAAGGTCGCGCGTTGATGACGGCGCAGGGATACAACTATTCGTGCTTAGTGGATGTCCGTGTTGCATCTGCAAAATTGAAGGCGCTATGGCACGTGGCGTGAGCTCGCGATGCTGCCAATGAATTGTCGCTCTAATTCGGGAGAGAACTTATAAAAGCAAGACCCCAACAGAACATATATTTGCCTCTTTGGAAAAGCTTTAAAATTATTTTAATCATCACAAGGGTGTAGTCCCACTCTTTATGCAAACTTCAATTGTGCTTTTCCTGAGGAAGGTATATTAATTGATTAGAGAAAAACTCCGATTTTACGTTCCTATTTTTGTATTGGGTTAGTGCGGACTCATTGAGAGTGACGCCTTAAAAAATATATTCACGCTGCAAGAGGACCGGTTACGCATCCCAGCGCTGCTTTAAGTTAGCTTTAAAACTGTGCCCCCGATGTAATGATTTCTTGGTCATGCAGCGTAGCGGTAACTTTACTGGAAAAAAAATTAAAAAATTAAAAACTCCAAAGCAAAGTACTTAGTGAGGAGTGATGCACTCCGTTCCTTGTCGGAATTCATCGGTTAATAGGCAACAGCGCTGACGAAACCAATAAAGCATGGATTACGGGATTACTGGTGTGGAAGCAAATCACATTATTTCAACCCCCCCCCCCCACAACCCCCTTCTTAGCATTTAGTCATCGTTTTGAAAGAGGTGACACAAGTAAATGCTTTTTCCTTTTGGGGTGGTCTGCCACTTCCTCGGTTCGATCCCCGCTCATGCGAGCCCGCCCCTTCGTCTGGAGGGTTGACAAAAAAGGTGACAAAAGCGAACCGAGGAATCGAGTGTAACCCTTTCCACCGTGACCTATGTTTGCAAATAAAATTAGCGACGGATTAAAATCTCGTTGAGGCGCTCACTTGGATCTCTCTTGCACTCGGTGGTTTTTTCTAGCCTTCCCCCTCTTTTTTTCAAAACCGGCACAACCTCGGATCGTCACCTTTTGTCGGATTCGTCATAGATTTCGCCGGTATCTCCCTTCAAAAGATGAGCGACATCTATTCTGAGGGTCGATTGTTGAATCGTTATTATCGATAGATTGCATTGCTAAGATAGGGATATATCCATCAAGGATCGATATTCATTCGATAACGATTCAACAATCGACCTGATATGCGGCGCGATGGTTTTATTTCTCGTAAAATACGGCTATACCTGTATGTGATGAAATAGTTCGATTTAATTATTACCGTGAAACATTTTCATACCTCAAGTTTTACCCCATGGCCGAAATCTTGTTGGTTTTAGGTCGCTCGCAACTTGCGAAAACTAACCTTAAAAGACCATGAAACGGAGATATTATATTCTAACCTGAAGCTTGAACATTTTTTTACAGCTAATCATCATTAGTTCCTCACAGTCGAAGCCATTAAATAGCGATTGAATAACGAAGCCAACATTCTTACTGCAATTTTCAGCCGTATGTAAGCGGGTCTACAAAATTTGGGCCCATAGTCGTAGGAACAGACAGTAAGATAACCATGCTCAGTCTTAAAATAATAATGAGATAAGGATCTCCAGTTAAACATTTAGGGACAAATTTACTCAAAGAGAAAGTAAAAAAGATAAAATTGGCGCGAAAAGTGATGTGCAACCGCTGCCTCAAGGATTGCGGCGGGTTGTATCTCAGTTGATAGGGCGCCACTTTCGGCCAATACTCCGATTTTTTAGGCACCAAAGGCTCATTTTCAGGTGCATTCTGCGAATGGCGCCCATTGGGGGTGGAACATTGAGGTGGTCTTGGAGTCCTCCGTCGAAGAATTTCTAAAATTCCATAAAAATGAAAACGAGGACGTTTTGATTCACATCCATTGTAAACGAGAGCTATGAGTGAGACCTTTAAAAGATTGTGGTCAGTCGGAGCTTGAATGAGAAAGGAGGAAGATACGAGGACCATGCGGGCGGTAGGTACTTGGTTATTGAAAACCAAATGCTGCTATTTAAGAAACATACATAAAACTGGGCAAGACCATGAATGGACCGCGAGGTCGGTCGGGTGAGTCGGAAACATGGAGCAAACGCTGTAGCTGGCGAGCAGGGCTAGGTGTGAGGGTGTCAGATGGGCATGTATCTTCATTTCCCTCGTCGTTGGTCCCTGAAAAGAGGAGAGAAGAAACATGCACAGATAAATTACCAGTGTGTTAGCGTTATTATGAGGTATACTCCCAGTCTACGGTTGCCAGATTGAATTGTCCTATTTAAACCATGAACATAAAAAAAATGGAAATTAAAACTAAAATTTGTAAATTGGTGAATAATTGAGGAGTGGACATTAAACTTTTAGTAGGAAAAATACATATTAAATGTTGATAATGGGAAGGTGTGAAATTTTAGAGCTACCGTACAAAAATGGTGAATTCCTAGACAGCTGAAATTTTCGAAATGTAAACTCGTAGACAACTGTAAATATCTTCAAAAGGGGCAAGTCCCAACTTGGACATTTCCAGGTCACTAGCCTATACGTCACGTTCCACACATTGGGGTAATACCACAATTTAAGGGGTTAACCCCTGACACTTTTTTTCTGCGACCATTTCCTTTTGTAAAAAAAGTCTTTCTTTAATGCAAAAAATAAAGCCAAGGCAGTCATCAAACAGTTGTGATTTCATAAACTTGATTTTTTTTCTCGTGACTTTTTCTGTGAATTTTGACGTTCATGCATTACTTATAAAATACATAACTACAGTGCATTTTGAACAAAATATACTTATGAATTAGTGTGCGTCTGGTAAAGTGTACGGTAAGCTAGAAACTAGAGTAGTTCAGCACTGCTATAAGATCAATTTTGGAGGTATGAAGTTCAGTCTTTCATGCTGAGCGTTTTTTACGACTCTGCAGAGCATCGCCTCAAAATTTCAAACTGTACTTTAAACGATGTGCTTTGGTGAACAACGCTTGAAACGTTGATGATGATGTAAAAAATCAAGAGATGACAACAGTACAAGGCGCTCGAACTCACACGGCGCTCTGATACGACTATTCGTGCTTTATGGGTGTGCTTGAAGTATCATCCTAATTGAAGGCGAAATGGGACATCTGGTCTTTCCTCTGATTTTGTTCTGCGCTTAAGGACGATTCTTCTGTATCACAACAAGTCGACTATTCTCGACATTCGGGCAAACTTTATCCTAGTTTTTCTCAACTTCACGACACTATCCAACCACAACACTTGCGTAAAGAATACCTTTGAGATGTAGAAAATCAAGAGATGACAACATAACAAGGTTCTCAAACTCACTCGGCTCTTTGATACCACTATACGTGCTTTGTGGATGTGCTTGAAGTATCACCCAAATTGAAGGAGAACTGAGGCACGTAGTCTTGACTCCTATACTTACAATTGGATCGCATCTAGCAAAAAGGAACCAACGCAATTATAGTGTTGTAAAAATGTTGCCCTTTCGGAATTATCTAAAAAATCTCCCAGAATAGCGAACAATTTTTGCTTTCAACCAAAAAATTGTTAGTTTCAAATTAAAATAATCAAGTAGATTTTAATAGTGTACATATAATTAGTATTTTTAAATGGATAAAAGATCCACTTAGTGCCGCGCTTATGGACGACGTCTCTAAGAAAGCGAAACAACCATCGCTGATATCTAAAAAAACTCAATCTTTGTTGTTGTTTTTTTTTTTTTTTTTTTTTTTTCAATTTTACTACGGTATTGAACCAAGACACTCATTTAACTATCTTCAGAAATCTCGAGACTGTCAGATGGTTAATTGGCAACCTTGGGCGAGGCTTATTTTGAATGATGTCATCCCTCTGATTGATGAGCCTAGAGAGATATTAAGACGGGAACAGGTGTACAAATCCGTTGAGGACAAAAGCATCCCTTGCTCTCCCTCCAGGATCATCTTGCTCAGCCTCAACTATCCACGCTCTGCTTTTCACTCTTTATGAAAATAAAAAATATAAAAGATAAAAGGCTCATTTGTACGGCACCCTTTAAGTAGAGAACTATTTCCCTAGAGGCACTACTGTAGCCTCGTTTGTTTCCATTTGTCGGAATTCACAAAATAAACATGCTCTTTCGATGTCCGAAAGAGAAAAGTCGACACTGCTGTTCCTTTTAGATTTCCGAAGGAGGTCCTTTGGGAGACTAGGTGTTTTGCTTTTTAGCGAGTGATGAAAAGCGTAAAATTTACCAAGTCACGCTACGCTGAGGCCAAGAATGGTGCTGAATGGAATGGTCTCTATACGCTCTCAAAAATAAAAATTGAACAGTGGGCTATACGATTATTTCTACTTGATAGAATTTGCTCAAAAGAGGAATCAAAAAAGAGAGCTGATGAGATAACCAGCTATCCTGGGGCTAAAAAATACCCTTGATTCAATCGGATTTTTGCTTAAATCGAGAACCAAGCCTCTTAATATAAGCATATTTTGTTTTGATTCAAGCAAAAATCCAATTGAATCAAGAGTAATTTTTCTTGTCATTGCGTTTTCAAGAGTCTGGACTCTAGATCCAAACGACTTTTTTTTCCAGTGATTTGTAGCGTAGAACTCTTTGCTTTTCTATTGATGGTGCTATGAGAAAGATCCAACAATCTCCCAGCAGTTCCTCGAATTTCAGCTGCAAGTATTAGATTCAAATGATATTGTCTTCAAATTTGTACCCAACGTTTTTACCACAAGTTGCCGGCATGCTGTGATAAAAATAAACCTGACGTTTGATTAGTTTTTCAACGAATGAAGAAAATGTAAAGTGAGCAGAGAAGAGCTCGCGATTGTTCGGTCGAATTTGAATATGGAGTTAAATAAATCCGCTACATTCGTCGGTTTATGTTAATGTTTGAAAGGGCGTATTTGGCTCTGTTTGCCAGGCGGAGGAGGAAATTGGTAAATTGAGCCAGCAACACATTTCTGGACAACGAAACCTATTAATTTGAAAAGTAAATGACAAACACGAGTTTGACAGGAAAACGCTGAAATGAACACTGACCGCTGCGCTGGCATGAGTGGGCACTGAGTTGTGCCCCAGGGGTGGTCTCTCCCACCCACTAGCCCTACTGCATGTTTCCCGGTAATAAAGCGTCAAACAGGCTCCATTATTTATCCCTGTTATGTCTAATGATTGTGTAAGGCGGTTTTATGTCCGATTGCTTTTGTGTGTGACTGGTATTGGGCGCTCCTCAAGATGTGGTTGTTTTGAATCGGTTATGACTTTTTACCTATTTGATCTTGTATTCCCGGCCTGCGCTCACCTCACCCAGTGGGCGCCACGTGCATGTAAATTTATTGATTTGGATATGGAGTTGGCTCGCTTTTGATATTTATTCCTTACCCTCCTCCATTTCCTCTCTTTCCCCCTCGCAAGTTCGTTGATTTTACTCTGTAAGTATTTTATCGATAGTGTTTTGGGGAAATTATCGAAAAGAAGATGGGAGAGAAATGAATAAAAATTGCACTAAAAACTTTGACTGAGACACTAAAGTTCAGATTTCCCTCTTAGATTTTAATGACTGCAACAGGAAAACTTTTGGGGATCATGCAGACTGAATAGCTTTTTTTTGACGCTTTGATTACTGTAGGAGGTCAGGGATCACCACTTTTTCAGATAAAACAAATCCTCCTCGAAAATGTCCATTTCGGGCTGTTGCGACAATTTTTTTAAAATTCATCTTCGAAAAGTACGCGAATGATTACACCTTATGCTTCAGGCCATGAGAAACGCTCTCTTTATAAATTCAATTTTTATTTCAGTTAAAAAAAAAAAAAAAAAAAAAAATATCGTTTTAATGCTCGGAAATGCGTTTCTTGCTATTTTTGGCAACTTTAGACTCTTGCAACTAAGAAAGAAGTGTGGGAATCTATACCTTTGATCCACCTGATAGTACGCAGCTCTTGATCAGATCATTTATCCAATATAGCTCCTACAGTTATCACCAAAAATTCAACCAACCGGAGGGAAACAGAGATGGATACCCCGCTCCTCCTCACGTGGGGCATTGGTCACGATGGGAAGTGATAATTTTGACACGTCTCAAATATGTTCCCTCAGCAGTGCGACAGCAAACTGATGTTTGTGACACACCTATAAGTGTGATCAGATACTTCCTGTGTCCCGATACTGGAGCAAGCAACGCCAAAAAAGGAATTCGTTGAGTAAACACATTGAGATAGGTGCAGACAGAAGCCGAGAGCCCTGTGCGACCCCCTGCCGGTCAGGCGTGGGTGGCCAAAAACCCGAGCAGGTACACACGGACACACATCTGATTTTACAAGCACTGTCTCTTTCACACACAACTGAGCGTTGCCCTTTCCCAAAGAAAGCCTCATTCCCATGGTCAATTTGAAGATAAGCCACCATTGCCCCTCAAAAGAGAAAAATAAAATTGGCAACACTTCGTAGGAGTCAAGCTGAGTATCAATGACTTGGTAATAATTTTTTTTCGCCCGGGCAAGTTGGCACTGTTTGTCCAACAGTGGTAACCTCGCTATTACACTCCTCAGCCCAGTGATGTCTTTGTCCCCTTGTTCCTTCCTCTTCTTCGGAGAAGCTCCACGCCAGAGTGTCTGGTTAGCGTTTTTTGAGCCCCAAATAGAAATGTAATGTCGCGAATGTTTACATAACATTCATCACACAGAGGTCTGGCTATCCGGGGTTTGAATGAGAGGAAACGGGTTCAACCAATAAATTATTGACTCGAATGGGTGACAGTATGACCCATTGCCACCCAAAGTTGATAAATCTCCCAACACTTTAGAATGTAATATTTTACGGATATAAAAAGACTCTCATTCATCCTTGGGATGAGAATTGTTTAATTGTTCCGTTTAGATCTCGCAGGTTCCTCATGCTGAGGTCTTCATCAGGTGAATCCACCCCCTCCTTCCCTCCCATTGACCCACTCCAAATCGAGATTGATTAAATGATTTTCTGTTCATTCACGGACCCAGTCGACTGCATTTTGGCGAGATGCAATAAATCACGAGGGCTTATTTTCCATTGCTAAATTGAGTTGCTTGCTCCTCTTTTTTTAAACGACCACCATGATATAGTGAACAATCTCTTCATCGCATTTCATGTTCTTGGAGTATCTTCGCATAATGGGGGTATACAAAATAACCGAGGTTGAAGATGCATTGTTCGCATACTTTTTATTTTTACGAATTTTTTCAAGGTTGGAGGTTTTTCGCCTCAGGCGCAGCAACACTGAAAAGTTGTTTTTCTTGTTCTCCGTTGAAGTCCCCACACGCTCATAAATGCTATGGTCACAATTTATGCTGAAAAGTTGCTAAAATAAAAAAAAATTAATGTGATATATTGTAAACTGTAAGATTTTTGTTTTCAAATAAAGCTTACATATGTAGCACAATGCAGTATACATCGACGGTGAAAGTCCCGAACACCGTATCTTGTTTGCGGTGCGTGAAAATCTTCGCTCCTGTTTTGCTTTTGTGAAGGACACCAAATTAATATAATTCCTTGAAGTTTTCTCAGAACTTGCTTTGCGTACTCACTAAAGGCACCGCTATAAAATAAACGTATATTACCACTATTACCTGTTTTCTTCTTCTTACATCTCTTCCCTTTTTTCTATGAAATTTTTTTGAATTTTTATTTCTTTTCTTCCTATTTTATTTTTCCATTATTTTCTTCTTCTTTTTTCTCCTTATGTCCATTGTCTTCTTCCTCTTTTCATCGTCTTCATATGTTAGTGCACCCACAACGAAGCCGACAACAGCTATTTGACTTCTATATACGGAATGATACCACTATTCGACCACGTGGGAGATTGTGTTGCCTACACGAAAAATTGAAGGAAAACTGGCATGACGTTAAAGTATCCTCTTTTCGTTTGGTAAACAACTCTAATTTCTATGTGTGCTGAGTGAGCGTGCCATCCCACGATGATACCACTATTCGACCACGAGGGAGCTCGGGTTGCCTACCCTGAAAATTGTAGGCGAACTGTAAATGCTTTAGACCTCCATGTTCGGTTGAAGGATCTTCGCATCCCGATCTCTTTTTCTCTATAGATTCACACTCACAGTTTGATCTGGTTTGGGTTTTTTTTAGCAATATTATTAGAATTCGCACGCAAAAACTCATTAGAACTATGCTCTGCTTAATTTTGGACTGACACGAGCTTTAACTTTAATTGCAATTACCACCGCATCAAAAAGTGCATCTGAATAAAGTCACCTGTGTTCGATAGAGCACGCGTGCACGTGGACGGGCTGTGTGCTTTTCGGACTGAACACGAGCGCTAGTGGAAGAATTTATGACCTCAAGTTTGAGTGAATAGAGGAGCCGACAGTGATCGAAAAAGAGAGAGTAGTGTATTAAACACAACAAACCCTCCTTGCATATCGACAAGGCATCCTTCGAACATGTAAAACGTATTTAATTCCGTCAAAACACGTGATTCGATGGTACGAGAGGAAACCCAAATACCAGCCTAACAACGAGAGGCACCAAAGAAATCCGGGCGGCTGAAAGCCGAAAGGAAATGGTCGGGCATGTATGACACCAGACAGAAAAAGAATTAAAAGGATATAAAAGTAACAAAAAATTGGTCTACATGGTACCCGCGTATAAAAATGTAAGACATGAATGGAACAGGTCGGCGCTACAAAATTTTTAATGAGAGTCGGTTGGCGGGCGGCGGCGCGGCGCGGCGGTGGTGTTAGATGAAAAGAGAGACCCTGGAAGAGGAAAGACCATGTAGGAAGACCATGGCCCCGTGTAAACGAAACACCCAGAGTTATATCAGACGTTGTCTAGATTATTCTTTTTGAGAGGAAAAAACGCCACCAATGTGCACCAAATCTGAATACCATCCTGCGGGCTCATTTTTGAAACTGATATACAAAGCTATAGACTAAGAAGACAAACACCTTATAAAGGGATCCTATTGGTGGACGCGGTTGGTTGGAATGGACAAAGAGTAACTAACGGCAACCCACGAGAGACCTTATAGTTAGTCTATCAAATTCTCCCTCAGTCTGTAGGAACCAACCATTTCAACCAATAGGATCTCTGCTCTCCATACTCTCCATGTCTTCTTTGTCAATCGCTTTGTCTATCAATTTCAACAATCAGCCCGCTGATGCTTATTCTTTTTGATCTAGTTTTATTTTATTCATAATTTCTGAGTAAAGATTTAGTGGTAGCCAGTGGGTCCTGCTGTGCGCAGGATGCAAAATTTCCGGATTAATTTGTAACTTTACGTTCTCTTTTTGCATAAAAATTAATCGAATCGCTCATAATTTTTTCTCTAAGGCAGTAATGAGCCCGTCAAAACCCTAAAAATACGATATCCAGACGCAACTCGACAAATGCTGCTGCACAAAAAATGACGTCATCCATCATGGACCGCTGAATTATATACCATGGTTTTTCGCCCCTTGGTTTCGGCCATTTAATATATAATGTGCACTGCACTGGATGCCAGACATTGGTTCAACATGTAAACATAGCCTCAAAAGTCAAATAGGCAATCTGAAGGAACGGGTATTTTTTGTGTATGTTTTTTTCTTTTGAGTATCAAATGCCAATGAAAAGTGAGATTGTTAGACATTTTCTCATTTTCAGCTTTTCCAGCTTAAATTCTGGAAGTTTTGTTTCAGGTTATGTTCAATTGTTTTAAACCTAACGATACATCGAACCACCATCGAATACGGTCCATAGACTGATTTAGTTGCTACGTCATTCGATTATGGTCATTACGGTGTATCGCCCTTAAAAAGCGCGGCAAAACGATCGATACCAGAACAGTCCGTATATCCTAAGTAGATACATCGAATATATCGAATATCGAATGACGTAGTCATAAAATCCGTCTATGAGAGGATGGGTGGCAACGGTGCCAAGGAACGACGATAAAGGTGGCAAAGCGAGGAGATTTGATGGTCGTTTCAGATAAATTACAGAACGGCGCATGTACATCGATACGTTCTGTTAAGATGAAACTCTTGTTTTCCCCTTTTTTTGTGTGTGGATGAGTCTGAATCGAGTCTCAACTTATGTCTAATTATAGTGACAGAGATGGGAGATAAGTGGACGACACAACTTCCTGCCATTTGGTCTCCGGTCACACCTATACGCCGAGCCGCACAGTGTCAAATATTCTCTCCCTCCACGACCGAACGCTGGACCAAAGGTAACTTGATTCAAGCAGAAATCGTCACCGACCGGCCAAAGTATCACAAGCGCCATACGACGTTTAAACATTTCCGCCGCCATTTTATTTTTTTACAGAGTAATTGTTGGCTGCATCTGTTTGAAAATTTCACCGAATTTTATCGGCAGCACATAGCAAATTCAGTGAAAGTTCAAACAGATTCAGCCAACAATTTTTCTGTAAAATAATAAGATGGTAGCGGATATGTTTTAACGTCGCATGGCGCTTGTGATACTTTGACCGGAAGGTGACGAAACAATCTGTAATGCATCATGTCATCAAGAAGATTTTCCTTGAATTAATAGGAAATTATGCTGGTATCAAGAAGAAAGTATTTTTAACAAGAAAAAACCAATTGGAAAAAAGGGGGAAAATATTAGATTTGCCACCAATTCATATTTTTTCTTAATTCAAGAATGAAGCTGATTTATTCAAGTTACGTTTGCTTAATCCAAGCTATCTAGTTCCTACAAAAATTCCGCTTAAATCAAGATTTAAAAAAACCTTGGCGGCAAATACAAGAATTATTATGCCTGAGCCAATCTTTAATTTTATCAGAGTGGTTTAATATCAAGATTAATTGATTTTACTATCCATTCAAGAGGTAATCTTTATTCAGCCATGTGAAAAATATTTCTGCTTAAATCGACGATTTTTTTAACCCATTGATGACCAGGAAGCAAATTATGTTGCTGCTTTTGTATGGAAATTTAGCATTTGTTGGTGAGTTCCAACTGCACTACCAGACACACTGAAGCGCTTAGATAGACTTCAGTGTGGTCAGGACCCGTTCTGGGCCTGTATTCTCTGTCAAAGTTCGGCTCTAAGGCTCCAAGATTCAATAAATTTCGGTTGGTATTATATTTAAATCGATTACCTGTAATAACAGAGAAATGCCCAGATGCTCTTACTATGGTATAGGATTAAATGTGAAAAGGATAAATGAATAAATTTTGACAAAATTCCAATTTTGTGCAATATTCCAGGGCCGGACTGGTGAGAAAGGGCCCGGGGGCCACACCTAAGGGGTGAGGGCCCCACACCAAGGGCTCTAAATGTATGGAGTGCCCTTAGAAAGACGAAGTCCGGGAGCCCTCCTGACTAACTTTTAAAAAGTTCAACCGTTAGACGTAAACTTTGTAGTAAGACATACCAGGGCATCTGGAATCCTGCAAAATCAAGAAATTCAAGGAATTTTTTTATCATCAGGGCAAATCGTGTAAGCCCTCATGAATCTGCTCTTACCTCATTGCGGTTCGCCTTCAGTTTCCATTGTAAGCAACCCGAGCTCCCACGTGGCCGAATAGTGGTATCACTTTCAGATGTCACGTTTGTTTGAGGAAAAAAGCAGGAATAATTCACTTAACGTCCAACGAGGACGTTTGGCGTGGAGTGATGACTTCAAATCGCATTTTAATTTCAATTTTTTTGGCGACATAATTTTGCTTACCACTTTGAATTTTCTATGCGGGAAAATTTGTATTCCTGAATAAATTGCTGTTTTTGTGTATCGAGGTATTTGTATGATTAAGAAAAAATTAACGAATAGATGAATAAATTCAAATGATACATTTAAGCACGTATACACCATTAAAATTGTTTCACGTGATTAAGTTTTTTTTTTTGGGGGGGGGGGGGTAAACAGGGTCGGGGCCCACATTATTCCTCAGTCCGGCCTAGGTCCCCCGAGCAAGGACTAATTTTTCTAAGAATGAGTTTCACTGAGATTCCAGTGCTTTTGTTCGTCACTCTATTTCTCCTCTAGAAAAAATTAACGAATAGATGAATAAATTCAAATGATACATTTAAGCACGTATACACCATTAAAATTGTTTCACGTGATTAAGTTTTTTTTTTGGGGGGGGGGGGTAAACAGGGTCGGGGCCCACATTATTCCTCAGTCCGGCCTAGGTCCCCCGAGCAAGGAGTAATTTTTCTAAGAATGAGTTTCACTGAGATTCCAGTGCTTTTGCTCGTCACTCTTTTCTCCTCTAGTTCTTCACATTCCTACTTTCATTTCCTATCATCTGGGCCCACGGCCCCGCGACTACGAGGCCCAGATGGCGATCGCCACCCCACCACCTGGGTCATGACGGCTCTGGTTTTATGACAACGAATAATTACAGCGACCCCACAATATTCCTACAAAAATGTTCGTACGAGGGTGTAATCGTTTTCTTCCCCTTTAAAAATTTCAGAGTAGATTTTAGGCGGGAATTTCGACTGACAAGATCCCCGAGGAAGCTCATGTCCGAACGTCTTTGACACTTGAGCGGCGACCTGGCTGCCCGGCTGCGCCGCGCCGCGCGCCGGCACGTTGAGGCGTCCGCGTCTGGTCAGCGCACCATTCACCAATCCGGCTCGGATCTCGTTGGATGTTGGAGTTAATTCGCCAGCATCGATGACATAATTATCTCGTGTGCGCCAACTTGTTGTCCAGCGCCGGTGTTGCGCGCCCGGGTCCCCGAGAGCCCCGCCCGGCGCCCTCCCCGGCCCGACGTGGCGACCCTGCGCGGTACCTGCCGCGGTTTACACAGCGCCATGTTTCCTCCCTCACTGTTGGCTTTTGGCTTCCACACTTCATCTTTTGTGGGCGTAGAGTTCGCACGAGAGATCGGAACACGCGAGGAGCGACCCGACGACCGAGGAGGCCGAATATCTGGGACTCTGGCTGACTGGCCTGCATGTAAACAAGGCTCCAGCTACTCTCCGATTACCCCGCTTGGAAGGCACGTTTCTATCTCGATAAACAAGAGGTGAGCTTGTTACTTAGCGCTTGGCAGAGTTCCCGGTGGAGGATCTCTGGAAAATTTCGCCCATCGGATCAGTCTTTTGTTCCTCAGAACAGACACGTGTTCCATAGAGAAAAAAACAAGACGACAGCTCCAACGTTAAGACGTTAGACAAGCCTACAGGCGTTACATAAAGTATACAAAATAGGAGAAAAAAAGTAGAAATGGTGTCTAAAAAAATTGAGAAAATAGGTATTCGACGGTGAAACTACCAAACCACGTATCTCGTTTGCGGTGTTTAAAAATCTACGCTCGCATTTTATTTTTTTGAAGTAGACCAAATCAATATCATTCCTTGAAATTTTCACGGAATTTTCTCCGCACAAAGAGGAAAAATCACAGAAATTTTCAAGACTGTACGTTAAGTAGTTTTTCATTTAAAAAATAAAGTATGACAGGAAGCCGTATGGGGGACTGATGTCACAGGTTTAGCAATCCTGCGGACCCCAGCTGGTAACCCCTGCCTTATGGGGTAGTGGAGATGGTCACCGGCTTCAAGGCGTATGAACCACTCATTGGAAGGGCAGACAGGGCTCTCAGCTGTAGTGGAAGCAACCTGTCTAGGAGAGGAAACTCCGAAATCAAACCCCGGTCCTCCAGGTTGGGGGTTGAGTCATCGGGCTAACTCCCCGATACTCGGAAAAAGAAATACTGTTAAAAGACCCAATAACAATTGCCTCGGTACAAATGGAAATAAACGGATTTATCGGAAAAAATTACGTAAACGGATGATGGTTTTTGGAACATGGAACGTACAAGGAATTTCTACGAAAATGACGGAAGTGGTATCGGAGATAGGGAGTCACGGATTTGATGTCACAGTATTAACAGAAACGAAGAAGAAAGGACAAGGCTCTGTAAGTGTAAAGGAATACGATTTGTTTTATAGTGGCGTGGAAAAAGATCAGCGAGCTCAGCAGGGTGTTGCAATTCTTATTCGCAAGAGCCTACGGAAGTGCATCACTACATGGGAAGCTATTAACCCCCGAATGATAAAGATGAATATGGCAGTGTTTGGCCATAAAATCACCATTTTGGGAGTGTATGGAGTCAACGATGATTCTACTGTCGCAGTGAAGGACCAATTTTTTGAAGAATTGAACGAGGAGATCGGCAAGATTGGATCCAGGAGGGAAATCATTGTGTTGGGAGATCTCAATGGTAGAATAGGACGTCAAATTAAAAGTAAGATCGTCGGCCCTTTCGGAGAGGCGGCACTAAATGATAACGGAGCCCGTATCATTGACGTATGTGAGCAAAGGGACATGAAGGTGCTCAATGGGTTCTACCAACACAAGGATATCCATAAATTTACTTGGGTTCAGTCTACTCGCGGATTGAAATCAATCATTGATTATGTGGTTGTTAGACAAGACACGGGAATGAAGATTCAGCAAGTTAGAGTGTGGAGAGGTCTTTCCTGCGGCAGTGATCATTATTTCCTCGGGGCGAAAATAGCTTTCCCAGTGAAAGGGAGCCAGGAGACCAGGCAAGCACAGGAACAGGTTCACCAACAAAAAGATCGTGTCAAGCTTGTGAACTATAATATTGACAGCTTGCAGCATCCAAGTGTAAGGGCTTTATATGGAAAGCGCTTGGATGAGAAGTTGGGCGAATCAAGGGACGGTGATACCGAACAGCAGTATCAGTTCTTGAAGGATTGCATTCACTCGGCAGCAATGGAGGCTCTTGGTGTCGCTGATGATAGGAAAGTTAGCGAAAAACCTTACTGGTGGGACGAAGAAATTGAGAAGGAGATTCAGGAGAAACGGAAAAAATATCATCAGTTCCTTTCCTCTAAAAAAACAGAAGACAAAGAGGCGTATAAAAAAGCTCAGACGCAGGTACGAAGGCTCATAACCAAGAAAAAGAACGAATCTTGGGAGAGGAGCTGTAACAAAATAGACACGTACATAGGAGGAAGGAAAAGCACTGAGAGCTGGAAGTTGCTGAAAGGGCTGCGAAGGGACATGAAGCGGGACTTAATATCTCCGATATCCATTGATAAACTGGAGGGTTATTTTAAAAATTTACTGACAGAAAGGCGACCTGAATTTCAAGATGGAGGTGTAAGCTTGGAGTATACTAACGATAATCATAACTTGGAGATCCATATGGAGGACGTGGTAAAGGCCGTACGAGAGCTGAAGAACGATAAAGCTCCGGGTCCGGGAAATATTCCTGCTGAGTTGATCAAGTGTGGAACCTGCAAGCTGTTTCAACGGTTGAGATACCTGATGCAAGATTGCTTGGACGGTGGAAAGGTACCGACAGAATGGAAAGAGTCTTGGGTGTCACCTATATACAAGAAGAAGGGTAGAAAAGATGAGTGTGATAACTATAGAGGACTGTCGGTTGCAAGTACCCTAAGCAAAGTGTATGGAAAAATGCTGAAAGCAAAAATCGAAGAGGAGTGGAAAGAACATGAAGCGGAAGAGCAAGCAGGTTTCAGAGCCGGTCGGTCAACGATTGATCACTTATTTACCATCATCCACGTCATCGAGAAAAAGAAGGGAGTTGGCCAGGAATTACATCTAGTGTTTGTGGATCTCCAGAAAGCTTACGACAGTGTGCCATTGATGAAACTTTGGGAAGCCTTAAACAAAAGGGGTTTTAGTGGGGGACTAATTAGTGCTATTAAGGAATTTTATGGTGGGGCTTTTTCTAGGGTTAAATCGCATGGGGATTTATCGTTGGGGTTTTTAATTACTAAAGGACTGAAACAAGGGTGTTGTTTGTCGCCAACCTTATTTAAAGTGTACCTGGAAGAAGTTTTAAAGGAATGGAAAAGATGCTGTTCAGGAATGGGCGTCCCGCTACGTGAAGATGGCACCCTTTATACTCTGTGCTTTGCTGATGATCAGGTAGTAATAGCTCAGGACGAAGAAGATGCGAATTACATGACGCGGAAGCTAGTGGAAGTATACCGAAAGTGGGGAATGGAAGTAAATGTGGTTAAGACGGAGAAGTTGGTTATCGGTGGTGATCAGCAAAGCATTGAACTGGAGGATGGTCGGAAAATTCAGGACTGTGAAGAGTATAAATATCTAGGAGTTTGGTTAACTAAGGACGGAAATTTGGATCGGGCTATTAAAGATCGGAATGTGCAAGGCAGGAAAGCTATCGCGATGCTAAATGGGGTTCTCTGGGACCAGAGTATCTCCAAGGAGACCAAAAGGAAAATTTACAACGTCATCGTGAAGAGTATCGTAACTTACGGGAGTGAGGTCTGGCAACTCAAGAAAAGAACTGAAGACATGCTTAGGGCAACTGAGATGGACTTTTGGCGGAGGTCTGCTGGCATCTCAAGAAGAGAGCGTATCCGCAATGTAAAAGTACGCGAGATCATGGGTGTAGAGAAGGACATCGTGCACGATATCAGGTCCAAGCAGTTGGTCTGGTATGGACATGTGCGAAGGATGGCAGACGACCGGTTGCCCAAGCAGGTCTTCGATTGGGTTCCTCCCGGAAGGCGACGGCGTGGACGTCCTGTGAAAGGTTGGCGACAAGGGGTGGAGGAGGAGATCAGAAGGTGCCAATTGCCTGATGATCTCTGGGAGGATAGGGGGCAATGGCGATTGGGCGTCGCAGAGCGCGAGGCGGCGCTATAAAAGCGACTTTATGTATGTATGTATGACAGGAAGTCTGCGACGTCGCAAACCGAGATACGTGGTTTGGTAGTTTCACCGTCGTATTGCTTCCCGCCACGAAAAATGGCACCGATTCCCATGGAGCAGTGCGGGCCTGAGCAGTCCAAAAAGAGGCCCGAACACATCTCTCCTACCTTCGGCTGTGTTATTCACGCAGTGCTTGAAGCACCATTACGAATAAGACGAACGCAAACAAACACAATATGGAAAGAAAGCGAGGGAAAGGATGCGCGTTAACGACGGCGCAGAGATACAACTATTCGTACTTGATGGACGTCCGTGCTGCATCTGAAAAATTGAAGGCGCGATGACGCGGAGGTTGAGTTCTCAATGCCCTGCTATATGCTGCCAATGAGGTGTCGCTCAGATTCAGGAGAAAAGTTAAAAAAGAAGCCCAAATACGTCTTTCTTGTCGTCGGCTTTAATTTCAGAATTCTGTCGGTCACTTTAATACGTTCAATTTTACAATTTTTACTCTGTACGATTTATTAAATTTGAACCTGAAAATAGCGTAAACTTGTGCTGCTTTGCCAAAATTTTCTGACCCCTCTCCACGAAGGAGATGCCCCATCATGGAATATCACATTACGCCCTTTAACCAGTCGAGGCTCTACGCCCTCAGATGCTAGTCAGTCCGACCCTGTGGTGAACGCTCAAAAAAGGAGGTATTTGAATATTGAGGTTTGTTTACCCTGTGACGTAGGTCGGTACAACCTGGCCAGCGAAATCCGGAATTTAAGGTATGAAAAACGGACCATAATGTCCGATTTTTTTGCTTAAATCAACTCATGATATGATTTCAAGCTTTTTTCAGAGAATGACTTTTTTCCATAAATTACACCATTTCAATCGATGATGAAACTCGTCGTACCGACCTACGTCATCAAAAAAAGTCCAAGATGCTCGAAATGTAAACGCCTCCCTTTTTTTTCTCTATGCACGTGTTCTCCCGACTTGAGTTGATGAGCACCACGCAGTAAGAAAAATTCATAGAGTACATAGAGTCGTGATGTAAATCCCACGACGAGTTCCGAGCCTGGTGTGCGCCGAGCTTCGGTCACTTTTTCGATACATTTTCGATCAAAAATGGCGATGTAGAATACGTGGTAATTCATATCCTCTTCATACATCAGATGGCCAGGTCCTCGTGTATCAAAAATAATCGATTGTGTATCGGAAAATATGACCCGGCAATCTAGCATACAACAGGAGGCCCGGCATTCGGGGCCTGGAAAGTACTTAAAAGTGGCGCGTCAACTCTCCCATTTACATTACGACTCTATGTACTCTGTGGAAAAATAAACCGACACGAATGAAAGAAAAAAGAGTTAGGGGTAACCCCCTGAAATTCTGGCACTACCCCATTTTGTTAGATGATATGAGCATTTCCAATTGATTGCGGTGGTAACGCAACTCAAGTTAGGGTGGTACCGTAACATTTTGGTTAATAACTTAAATTATAGGGGTACTACTACAGTTAATTGGGGAGGCCAAAGTTGGGTCTCAGCCCCTACCTCTTTTTTTCCGTGGACATTATGTATGAGGTGAGAACTAGAACATTCAGTAATTTAAGCGTGTGGTTAAGATTATTTGGTAAGTTTTTCTTGGGGCACATCGGCGAGATCTTCGCCTTACTTTGACTAAATCTTTGGGTTGAAAGTTTGCAACCCAGCTAAATATCAGGCGGGAGCTGCCAGGCTGTAACTGGCGCTTTTGACTCTTTTTTTTAGCAAAGTAAATTAATGGCTAATTCTATTACTTCTTATCCGGATCCAACCTTAAATTAGCTGAATCTTTATATGATTTTCTTTTTTAAATATAAGTCATACATAAAAATAAAAAATAAAAACATCGATGATATAATTGAGTTGATTGGAACTGAGGAGAACCAACAATCCTAATCAGAGATTAAACGTTAGCAGGTACTGAAGGCATTTCCGAAAGTTTAAAAAACTAGTGTTTAACCTTTAACCGAAGATGATGATCTGTAGCATCAATGAAAGAAGAACGGGTTTCTTCTGAAAATATCACAGATCAGAAACCAAAACAAATGGTATAAAATTGATTATTTTGATTTCTCATTCATTAATGTGACTGAGAAGGATTTATTTTTCAACGTATCAAGTCTGAATAATTTATTCATGCGTGCGGAGCGAAGTTCACCTCTTCTGTTTGCAATTCATTTATCTGTAATCCCGTTGGAAATTCGTGCGGGCAGATTAAAAACGGAGCGGCGGAGTGTAAAAAGGTTAAAAAAATACACGTCATGATCAAATGTTGATTGACTGTTTAATGTAGTCTATTTTTTGCCTTTCTAATCTGATTGGATCGCCCGGCGCTCCAAAAAAATAATAAATCATAATAAAAATCCGATTGGTCATCGCGAAAAAGTGGCTTTTTATGTACAAACAAATAAAGTTTATCACAATTCGTCATTGAACACATCACAAGTAAAAACAGGGTTCCCCGAAAGTGGTGAGCTCGGTTACCCAAAGAACTCTTTTTTGAGGATCACTCGTACTGCTGTGCTTTGGGAGAACGCCGTATGCGTCTTCAGACGTTGCCAAATTTCCACGTATAAAATACGAATATTAAGGGGAATCCATGTATACTTTTCCTCCAATTTTTCAAAGAATTTTATTCGCTAACAGATCCAGATGATCTGAAAATTTAAAAAGAAAATATTCATTATTATCCTTGAAAATAGACATTTAATTTAAGGAAATTTGGCAACCCTCGAATGTTCATACGGCGTTTCTACGTTGCACGGCAGCGTATATATTCCCACTACTTTAAAAAAATAACATAGAGGCGGAGATTTTCAGGCACCGCAAACGAGATTTGTGATTGCGGACTTACGCCTTCGATATGTTCCTTCAAAACGGACGAGAGCCTAAAATATAAAATTATATGTTGAATATGGCAAGAATGGAGAGGCCACTAAGTTAGTCAGTTACAATCTGTGTGTGTGTCCTGGGAGAAATGTCCATAGTTGCTTGGTTTAGTGAATGTTTAGTGTTTATTAAATAATATTCAGTGTTTTAATAAAATTAGAAGATGTATCAAATGTTCTCGTTATTCAACACAATAATTTACATGAAAGGTTTTTGGGCCACCCGGTGAAAACGCTGAGAGTAGTAAATAATAATTTTCAACAACCGCAGAAGATGGTTTGCTTTGATTACGATAAAACTTTTTTTGTTTCAACTCGATATTAATTCAATTTCACCCTAGCATTTTTTTCGGTTTTAATTAATATATTTGCGTTCCTTTCCGTTTTTTTCCAATCACAGGGTGTAATGACGGGTTCGGAAATGGATGTTGGAGTTGATGGGAAATGAGGGTGTTCGTTATCTCTTTTTTTCTTGGGCCACACGTTCGTGGTGAAATTATTTGTCACATGCTCGCAGGATCGGAATTATTAAATCTATGACTGTATCAATAAATGTCCAATGAATGATTGATTCCCGTTTTTACCTCATTCTTCATTGCCGTTTTTGACCCAAACCGATCTTCTTGTCCTGCAATTGGTTAGTTATTAAATAGATCATTTGACGCTTATAGAAGAATCTTCTCTCAGCGGTTTTGACAAAACTATAACCCATGTCCAATCTTTAAAAGGCTTCGTCCAATAATTTGGGCGATCAAGTATTGCCATTTTATTAAGCCATTTTGACCGACTTTCTCGCCCACCTCTCTTTGTGAGCCACCCTCGAGCAAACCTTTCACCTCTTTTAAATCTATGCGTGGTTTAGGCCCCTTCTACCCACCTCCACCCCTTTTACCCCCCCCCCACCCCCTCCGTCACTAGAAACAAATAATTTTAAAAAGGTAACAAACCTAATGTATTTATAGTAAAAGTTATTTTAATTGGGAAACATTATTTTTTCAAAATTTAAGGCTTGCTTCCGACTAGACCTGACACCGCTCTTCTCTTTTGATAACTCATAAGCCAAGTTCAGGTCTTCCTCCCCCTTCCGTCAACTATAGCTCACTTATTTCATTGTCCTTGTAAAAACGTAGATCATAAATGATGAATGGGAGCTACCAGTAATATTGGATCGTCAAAACTCTAACGAGAAGAAACCACGAAGGCTAACGTAAAACGTGACGTTATGCGCTATTATATTTACTGACGATACTCTGATCATACTAGACATGGAAACTTGATGCTAATAATGAATGCTGCTCCATCACATTTAATGGTAAAAACACGATTTTACGAAACGCACAAAATTGTAGATTGCAGCTTTACTCTTTTACATTCATTTAAAAGTATTTTTCCGTCTTGAAAACAGCAACTTTCGGAGAGCGTGAAAACACTTCTTAAGTCTGTGCTTCGGTGTCTTCACCTCTCGTTCTCAAGAACAAGAGAGGAGAGAAACACCGCGAAAGGAAAAAATCCAAGACGAAAGAGATTAAAAATGGTAAAGACCGAGCACACCACTTTGAATTTTGTCTTGAAATGAAAAACCATTCGTTTGTCGTTTTCGTGCTTAAAATTTGGCGAAAGAAAGCCGATCTCATACCTGCCGCGCTCAGGAAAAACGCCATATGAATCTTCGGACTTTGCCATATTCCCTTCAGTAAAATTCGCATTTACTGGGACATTTTTAAACATTTTTTCTCCTACTTTGCAGAAAATTTTGTTCACAACTTAATCTAAAATATCTGAAAATCTAAAAAAAAAAATATCCATAAATTTCCTCAAAAATAGCTATTTTATCGAGGCAAATTTTGCAACAGCGCAATGCTCGTAAGGCGTTCTTCCTTAGCTCCGCATCAGTACTAAATCTGACGTCACTGTTCGGGTCCTCAGTCACATCTTCTCGAGTCTTTTCCGGAGGAACATTTGTAAAGTAGGTAATACTTGCGACTCCCTCTCTCGTCTACTTTTTTATTACGGTTTGATTCGCTGCTCGCAGAGCGGGTTTCCCGTCCCCGATGTTCCCTTCGAAATGAAGTTTTAAAAAGCACATATTGAATTTTAAAATCCGGGGAAGTGTACATATTATTTCCTTTCTCTTATTCCTCATATCTATTGCCGCTTGTGTGCGAGATGAGATCGTTCCGGATGCGGAAAACAATTTTCCAGGAGTTTCTACACTGCGTTATAGCCAAATTTGTGGGAAACTTCTTCAGTATGAACTTTTGCTCGAGACCTTTGCCTTTTGTTTGAGACAATGACATTAATGACAACTCAATTGAAAATTGTACGTAGGATCTCATCCAGACGGAGCTGATACGATTCCTGCAGTTTGTTCAATTTTTCCAAATTTCCAGGATTATTGCTAATTCTCTCATGTACCACCATAGATGAAGCATAAGAGAAATCGAACCAAATATTTTCCAATCACGTAGGCACCAAAATTGCGAATGCGATAAAACAAGAAAACCCATTTTATTCGCTTTGTTGACAATCTTTGGATTCCAAAAAATGTATGTTTTTTTAGAAGGTTATTTTAAAATCAGACATGCTTGATTATACCAGAGAGAGCAAAGAAAAATCAGCCCCCCTACCAACAAAGTAGAGATTAGTTCTTACGTGATTTGGAAAATAATTGGTTCAGTTATGCTCAGGTCATTTCTTGCAAGTCTTCCGCAAATATGTAGCCTGTATACCCTTCATCAGAAAGTGTTGACTGCCGCAGAGGAACGGGAATTTACTTTAAACTCATAATTATTTCATTGACTGTGCTTTCAAAATAATAGAGTCATTTAACACCCTAAAAATAAGGCGAATCTTAAAACATTAAAAATGTATTTTTTTACTATAATATATAGCCGTTAAATGAAAAGAAGAGTGATTGAGGCAATGAGTTAAATACTGAAGTCTCTCATTGGATGTGTTTTTGGAATAGAGCTAGCTGGGTTATGAAGAAATTCAAATACACGTATATGGCAAGTGCGCAATCATCATTCCAAAACAAAGGGGAGTGTGAGACAGAACCCGGCTCCTCTTATCTTCACGATTACTTATTTCTTAGCATGACTTAATAACAAAAAATATTCCCAAAAGAAGACAAACGAAAGGGGGCGTTTGAAAACCCAAAATAATTTCCCTCACGTACGCGTATTTGGCTGAAGTTTCTGTATTTACAATTCCCTTTTTCTCTCTGAAAATGCATAAGATTAGCTTTTTGACCGGCATTTGCAATAAAAATCAAGAGTGAGGTTGCTAAATTTCATATATCCCTCCGCATCCTGAGTTCACAATGCCGTCATGAGCATAGATTCAAAGAATGTGTTGAGAAAAAGCTGACAAACCGCTTTAAAACTTACATTTCTCATTCTTGAAACGAATAATTCACCCCTTATTGGCTTGTACATGAGCCTCAAAGTTCAAAGAAAGAAAATTTCATTTCAACGCGCAGTTCAGTTTCCGTTTGTTTTTCACCAATGAAAATCTCACTCAAAGGCTGATGAAAACGTTCCCTGAAATAGTCATAGCAACCCCGGGTTCGACCCAATAGTATATTCACATATTATTCAGGTAAATGAGTTACGAGTTTCCTTGTTGCTTGTATAATCTCCTTATTCATAATTGTAGATAAAATGTGAATAATTCCTTATAAGAAGTTCACAATAAACTTATATTGAAAAAAAAAAAAAAAAGTTATATTGCGGCAGCTCAATTTTTTTCCGCGCATCTCCGCACGAACATTCTGCAAAGATATCATATGCATAAATATTACGTAAGAAAATTTTTATCTGAATTTGTAAATTGTTGCTATACCTATTGTACAGTTTTTACGTAATCTTGAGTCATTGCGTACTTGCAATCTTCGCTGTTTGATCAAATCGAGACCAACTTAGACCTAGTTCAATAAAAAGGAATCAAGATCGAAACGAAAAAAAGGTTTACAGTTCATTCCTTCATAGGACTCAATATTACAAGAAGGTAAGTCCAACTGCTATCTTAACCTTCCAAATTTTTTTTTCCAGGCTTCAAAATTTTGAAGAGAGACAATTTTTGGCTACTTACATCAAACCTATTCCTATCTCGTTTTTTCCGAGAAGTTCTTGGTTCCTTTCTGTTCAATGCAGTCCACTTTGACTTTCAACAAGGAATAAAGCACAACTTTTATATTCCGCAGTTTTCTGCGTGGAAATACTTTCTACATTTTATTGAATAAGTAATCCAACCCAGGCCCTTTCACAAGTCAATTATTCGCAGTTTTACTGCGATACATAAAAATCCCCGTAAAACGCGGAACACCGAGCATATCTAAAGCACTTTATGTGTCACCATAAAAACCTGTTCATTGGTTTTGCATGAATGACATAATGCAAACAGCACGAAGAGGAGGAGACTCGCGAGAGGGGGAGGGTTATAAAGCGGAAAAGTCATAGGGAAACCGCAAAGAAAAAATTACATTTAAAAATCCTTTAATCAGTGTGTTTGACACCGTATTGAAGAGGTCTCTTAAATCATAACGCAGAGGATCTGCCGATTTAATTACAATCCCATGCTGGGTTGTCAAATGTGAAAGCTTGTTTCTATTCGTTGAGCCTTTTCCCATTTTCAGTCCCTGCATTAGAGAGGAAAAAATCCCGTTTATCATCAAAGGCGGAAAAAAGATATACATAGTAGCCAGAACCAGGGGCTGATTAAAAATGCGCCAGCCGCCTTACAATAGCCACGATGACAACTATTTTAAATGACACAACTACTACTTTCTTGACCTCTCTTTGTGACGCTTTACTGGGAAAAAGTCTCTTAGATCCGACCTCCAAACTCTCAAAATAATTAAGAAGAAATCCCTCTCTCTTCGTGAAGAATATCTTGATTCAATCGGATTTTTGTTTGAATCAAAAGAAAATCCTCTTGAATTCAAAGTATTGGCTCTCTACTCAAGGGCAAATCAAATTAAAACAAGATTATTTTTTCTTTTCAATTTATTTAAGACTCTGGACTTTAGATTCAAGAGGCTTTTTTTTCTAGTGTTTTTTATGTGTAGATCACAATCCTTTCACGACCTCCTTTCTCTTTTGAGCGTTACGTATTTAACAGAGACAAGAGACTCTCCACTGGTATCTTCGCCATGGTGGAAGCTTTTACAATCGGGACTTCCGCATTCTACCGTTGACTTACCTACATGGTTGATGTTCAACAACGTGTTGGCAGTTCCGTTTAGCAAACAAGCCGAAAATGGTAGAAGTTTGGGAAACTTGTTTGGCTCATGACGTCACCCGATGCTCATCATCCACCATGTAGGTAGGTAAACAGCCGATATTAGGGCGATGCCTCTTGCTCCCTTTTAATTGTCCATAAGGAATTGTTGAATCCAAGTTAAAGTGTTCACTTTTCGCCGAGCGGCCAGTGGAGGGTCTCTTATCGCTGGCCCTGGTCAAAGGAAGGAGAGGGAGAAGGAGGAGATGAGGAGGAAGATGGAGAATGAGAAGGAGAAGAAGAAGAAAAAGGAGAAGGAGAAAAAGGAGACGAAGACGAAGACGAGGAAGAAGAAGAAGGAGAAGAGGAAGAGGAGGAAGAAGACGAAGACGAGGAAGGAGAAGAAGGAGAAGAGGAAGAAGAAGAAGAAGAAGAAGAAGAAGACGAAGACGAGGAAGGAAAAGAGGACAAATACGAGGAAGAAGAAGGAGAAGAGGAAGAAGAAGTAGTAAAGGAGGAAGAAGAAGAAGGAGGAGGAGAAGAAGGCCAGTGGAGGGTCTCTTGTCTCTGGTATTTAATGAATGACCCATGAGCCTAAGTCTTCACTTCGCTAGCAAGAAAAACTATAAACTAAAGCCGGAGGAGGGGGGGGGGTGTTATCAGAGACCGCACCCCGTGATTTTGATCGGCGACGAAACTTCGAAAGTGCGAAACTTTCCACTCTGACAACGCGGACGAGCGTGAAGCGAGTGAGTGTTTTTAATGTGTTTTTGCATTTGTTTCACGCGCGGGCCGCGTAACCGGGCCGGGGTTTTAAAACACGTGTTCGCCCGGGAAACAATGGCCCGGCGAGAGCTTCAAAACAGAGTCCTATAAATCAATAATTGGTTACTTTTCAAATGAGCCAATGTGTTTGACAATGCGTTTTATTACGCGGGCTTCACCCCTCCCCCGGAGGATTAGAGATGAGCCACCGGCGCCCGGACCCACCCCTTCCTCCTCCCCCTCGCCGCCTCGAGCCTTTTGACTCTTGGCTGCTGCTGGTGATGTGGTGGTGCTCCCCCGGTCTCGTGACTGTGTGCGAATTATGAATATTTAAATGCTCGTTTTATGCTGTTTGCGAACGATTGTTTTTCGAGACCGGCGGCCCGCGGGGGGGAGGGGCGGTGGTGTTTGTCTATGAGCCGTTGCTGGCGTGTCGGGGGTTCCTGCGTGCTCACTTCGAGCGTGTTTTGATTGCGATAGTTTTCGGGGTGCGATTACCGCGTTGCATTGACAGCCACCGGATTAGCCGATCCGATGTTCCGCGCGCTCCGCTTTTTGTTGGATGCTGAAATAAACGCTCCGACACAGATCGAACCGTTGTTGATGTCACAACTGTCTCGTTTGTTTGGCAGTCGTGCCGTGGCTCATCCCGCCTGGACACTACGGCTGTGTTGCTTCCCCTGGGTTATCGCGAACTTTGAGTCCATCTTAGAGGGGGGGTTCTTATCATGCCCGTCGCGAGGGGACGCAGAGGGTACACTGACAAAAACACTCCGGCCGTGGAAGCCGCACTTACCGGCTATATAGAGATATCGTCCGTGTTCTGGGCTCAGAGGCGGAAAGTTCCGAGCGTAGCACCCGGAGCAGTCGAAGTGCTCCGGGTTTTACGCCCGGAACTTTCGGCCTCTGAGCCCGGAACACGGACGGTATCTCTAAATAGCCCGTAAGTACGGCTTCCACGGCCGGAGTGTTTTTTTCAGTGTACGCATTCACCGGGGGCGCCAATCGTGAGGGGGGGGGGGGCACCGCAATTCCTTTTTTCATCATTTTATAGAGGCTCTCACTTTTTTCCTTGCCCTCCTCTTATTTTTTGTCCTGTCCGCCTTCTCAGTTCTCATTTGATCCTCTTTTTTCTACTTCCTCTTTCTATTCTTCATCTGTTGCCTTATATTTCAACCTCTTCTTTTCTTCTTCCTCTTTCTCTTCCTTTTTCCTTTTTTTCTTCTTTTTCCCCCTTTTCTTCTTCTTCTTTTACCATTTATTCCTATTTATTCTCCTTTCTATTCCTCTCTTTATTTCTCTCTCCTTCCTATTCATCCTCTTCTTATCCATTTTCTAACCTCTTTCTGATCGATACTTTATGTATGAATTATTCATGAGTTGATTGTGTAAACTTGCCGGCCAGGTTGGCCCAACGGTCAGCGCGTTTGACTCTAGACCAATGGGTCCCGGATTCGAATCCGGGTGGTGGCGACGAATTATCAAGGAACTGACGAACGGATCTGCAGAAACAGACTCCACTCGGCCTAAATCCCTGAAAATTTGACAGCCTAGGGCATGGATGTGCACTAACCCTAACCCGATGCTTATTCAAGGTTGCAGAATCCTCAAATGGGTTAAAAACCTCCGGTAACTAAAAAAGATTGTATTAATCTATTACATTTTAGCCATAGACCGGTCTTAATCAATACGGACTCGTCAAACATGAGAAATTTCGATTGTGTGAAACACTAGGACACACTTTACCACCACTGCGGAAAGGGCGCGAATCAGAAACAAGTTTGTTTACATTTGAACCATGTTGTCGCCACTAAATCAGTCTATGATTATACGGTGCTGGAGGAAGAACGACAACCCTGGCAGCAGAGGTGGGTGGGGGATGAGGCTACGGATGGAGGAATGGGGTGGGGGGTGGAGGGAGGGGGTCGGCATCCCTGCTAGCTCCGTAAGAAGATGAAAAACTAACAGACTTTAGTGATTTAATATGCACACCAGCGGAGTAATGTCAACACGATGATACACCTTATCTCCGACTGCCATAGCTCACTGGATGTCACCAAGCTCTCCTCCCTGCCCCCCGCGCCCCTAGCTCGGGGCCCCATCCTTATTCCGCCCTGTCCCTGGGCGCTGAACCTTACGCGAGTAGCGTTTTACAAGATGACACGTACTCCTTCCTTCCTACCCCAGTGTCATATTATTCTTACATCTTTTTCAATATTAAATCTGAGTTAAACGCCTGAACGACGAGCGCTCTCTTCTCGCCCTCAGCCGTTCCTCCCTTTTTTCATTAAATGCTCTCGTGCTCCGCCATTTTCCACCCTCCCGTCCTTTTCGGGGAGGGAGTCGAGACGAAATTTTGTCGTGAGCAAGCGTGAACAAAGTGGGATTCACGGGGAGGAGGAGTGAATACTTGGGGAACTTTTAGACTCGCGTTGAGCTTGAGCAGGGGTTGTTTTTACTAAGGTTCCTCGAAAAGATTTTTCCTAAAAATCAACTTAAAATGGATTACATTTTGCAATAAGGAACCACTATTTGTGGCCCATTTTAGAAACAACATAAACGTCATTGGTTTTCCTATGCAGATACGTGCTTTTATGGGAGAGTCAAAGATAGTGGTTCCTTTTTGCAAAATGTAATTCAAATAATGCAGCGTCTACGTTGTTTCTTGTTAAAAGTAATTATATTATATTACCGGGTTGAAGATGACATTGAGTCAAATTTGACCCTAATTTTGACCATATTTTTTTAAATCATTTGACTTTGAATGATTCTGAAATGACTAGTTGACGCTACAATACTTTGACTATACCTGTAAGTTGGAGCGTTATGGATTCGATCAACGAGTCAATGCACTCAATTTTTCGAATGGGAACAGCTTTTTATTGTTTTAAAGTGTGCTATGAAACAAATGGGATCCATGGGAGTTCTGCAGTAAGGTAAATTGATCTCATTATATAAACTGAAGAGTAGTCCTACTCTTAGACTAGTTCATTTTTCGCAATTTTTACCCAACTCAATGAGGTCCATTTTTTAAAATGATTTGCCTTCGCCTCCACTGCACGTGAAATTTTCAATAACGGAAGCTTTCCTGTAATTAAAAAAAAAAAAAAAAAAAAAAAAAAAAAAAATTAAACGGACTTCTCAAGCAATTGGACACATTTATGCTAAAATGAACTATGTGCATAGGATTTTTATGGAACATAGTTCCGTTTGGCATAAATACGTCCAATTAGTCCTATGCGATTTAAATATAATGATTCTCTGCAAATGGTGAAAAAAACGTTCATTTGGATGGACGGAAAAGGGCATAGATATTTCCTGAAAATTTTACATTTTAAAACACTCGGAGCGCAATCAATGGGATTCTCTAGTTACAATCAGAGTACTCGCTATACCTAATTGACAGGTCAATTAATGATCTCGAGGAAAATTCAATGAGGATATATAAATTCATTGAGTTAATTTTCTCTTGATCCAAAAATAATTTTTCGCCCTCATTATTACCTATGTGACAAATAACATTCACGTTAGCATAGAGTTCAGGCGCACAGTATCAGCAACTTCGTGGAGAGATTGTTTGGTCCAGCTAAAAAATTCCGCTGGTATAGAGAGCGCGAAAATGGACTTCCAGAAGACTCTGTGCACTATCATAAAATAAATACGCAACGGATGACTTCAATTCACCAGCCCCAAGCCTGTTCTATCTGTGCTTTTAAATTAATTGATAAATCATTTCTTCGGCAAAAGCGCCGAGGATCAGAAGAGCAAAAGCCATTTGCATTGGCGCGTGTGTATATGCTCGAGTCTCGGCAAGACAAATAGAAGAGCCGAATACAATCAAGCGGTAATTGAATGAAAGTTTGCGGTGACTCTCGAAACTCAAAAGAGCGATCGCGAACTTTTTAGTCGGAGACCCGGAGTCCCACCGGGACCCAACTTTGCGTTCGCCGCAGCCGGTTCAAGTTTGCCAATTCAATGGAGGAGGAAACACTCAGAAACGGCGCGGAAAATATGGAATGTCGGAGCAAACGTAAACATGGGGTCGGGTATCTGATTTTGAAAAGGCAGAAACTTTAAATAAATATGATTTATTTTAATTAATTTGGATTCCGGGGGACGCCCCTTCATGTGAGTTGACTCTTTCACGAGAGGCTATTTCCTGTTTGCAAAGTTAAAATCAATGATCAGATTGTCGTCAATGAACGTCGACAGCCGCAAAAGTCATAAAAATCGACTCGGTAGAACGCTGGAACTAAGCGTTACCTGTTACGCGAAATTAGGAGGTCTCGGAGCTTATAGTTTAGATGGGAGACGTGATGGCGTGAGTCGTAAACTCGCAATGCTCTGCTCTATGCTACTAGTTTGAAGCACCATTACGAATAAGACAAACTCGAACGAACACAATATGGAAATAAAGCGAGGGAAAGGATGCGCGTTAACGACGGCGCAGAGATACAACTATTCGTACTTGATGGACGTCCGTGCTGCATCTGAAAAATTGAAGGCGCTATGAAGCGAAGCGTGAGCTCTCAATGCTCTGTTGTATGCTGTCATTGGGGTGTCGCTCGGATTCGGGAGAAAAGTAAAAAAAGAGGCCCGAGGACATCTCTCCCATCTTCGGCTGTGTTACTCACATATTGCTTGAAGCTCCATTACGAATAAGACGAACGGAAACAAACACACTATGGAAATAGAGGGAGAGAAAGGATGCGCGATTACGACGGCGCAGAGATACAATTATACGTACTTGATGGATGTCCGTGCTGTATCTGAAAAATTGAAGGCGCGACGACGCGAAGCGTGAGCTCAAGCTGAGAATATCACATTACGGCCCTTTAACCAGCCATGGGTCTTCGTCCTCAGATGCGAGCCAGTCCGACCTGAGTAAAATTCATCTTAATTGTATGCATACGAGACATATGAGAAAGCCGTAAGGGCACAAAACGTGACATAGTTTCAGGCAAGACAGCAGTAAGGGACATCGTTTCTTCGGAGAGCTGATGAAAACATTGGACATCCCTCGAACACGAATACTTGCATCAAGGCGTTACTAACATCCCTCATTGACAGATAGTGCCGATTTTTCAGCACTTTTCCCAAAATCTGGCAACTTTGCTAACATCGATGCGTTAAATAAATCATCAGGAATAAAAGCTGGGGAGGGGCGCTTCGTCTTGTGAGCCTCTGGTTTGAAACGCAATTACTCGTACTATTGATTGCACAAATAATTTTTTTTTTCATTTTTTAATAACACTGTTGGTAAGGTAATTATTAGAAAATAATTTTAGAGTCAATTAAGTTAATTTTTGTAGTCATTTCGAATTAGTTGGAATAGTTTTGGAGTCATTTTGAGTCAGTTAGCGTTAAATGGATTAAAATATAGAAACTTTTGATACAAAAGTAGAGCCAAAATTGACTAACGGTCATCTCTCATAGGGGAGCAAAATATTATTTTTTTAAACATTGTACAGGACTTCCTTTAAAAAGTTAAAAAAGGCGGAATAATTTTGAAGGCGTTGAAGTCCAAGTCGTGGAAGGAGGATGTTCCCTCATCTCGGATTGTCGAAGGGCCTTCGATCCAATATAAAATAAGAGCTTTTTAATGTATTGCCGCGACAAGGAGAGGGGTTGATTTAAATTCGGATTCGAGGACGTTACTAGACTGGCTGATTGGGGGTTGAACAAGGGTGGCAAAATCCCTGCCTCCCGAGCCACCACACTTCACGGATTCGAAAACGGATTCAAGCGGAGGACCCGAAGGTGGAACTTTTAAATATTCCGGGCACAAAACGAGGCTGGAAAATCTGTATGAAGATTGCGGTTACGTCCAGCGTTGCACGTTTAGCCTCAATGAGTATTTCCCCTCTCTTTCCTGATTTTCTTCCTTTGTTTTCTAGTTTCATCTATACAAAATAGAGAGGATAAAAATATTGCATGATAAATTTGGAGTATAGGGAATTTAGATAGTTTCACAATAGCACATAAATTATCGGTTTTTTTTAAACGTTTTATTATGATAATTCACAGAACATTTTTTATGAAATAATCGAAACATGTTTTTTAAAAATTTAAGAGAACGTCAGCTGGGCATTCTTCATTCCAGAAAACTTATTTTAACGTTGATATGATTTCCTCTTTTATTTTCGAAAAACCTCTGAAACTCTGAAATTTTACTTGCTGAAAGGCTCACATTTATTATTTGATGAAAGCCGGTGCTTTCATCAAATAATAAATGCGCTTTCATCCGCATCGAATGCAATTTCGGCGCATTTGTATGAGAGACGGAAATGGTAACTAAAAAATTTCTTCGAAATGCATCAGCTACATTCATAATGACCTTTTTTATTGATTTAAAATTAGTAAGAATTTACAACATTAGAAACATTAGTGGAGATATAAACCAAATTGATTTAATAATATTTAAGTGCTGATTTATGGGTGGAGCTCTTACATATGAGTAAATAGAGAGATAAGAAGAATTTATATTTCATTTTGATCTGCAGTTTTGAGAATTAGGTAAAATAGGTAGATGAAACCAGAGTCAGTCCAACCACATAATATGTTTCCTAATTTCTTCTAATGTTTTTTTCCCTTCGCTACAAACCTATGCAACACTCGGACTTGAAATTTCGTAAATACATTCTCCATAACCCATGGAAAATTCAAAGAAAGTTTCAAGACGTTATATTCTCTAGCTCTCTGTAATCAAATTAAATCTGCATAAGAGGAAGTTTGGCAACACGAATTGCAATTAAGTGGACTCTGACGAACGATCCAAACATTAAATGAGTGGTGCATTTAAAAATATCAATATCACGGCAAGTAAAATCAAGTGGGTGACGAATTTCCTGCTCATTGTTATAACCAAACATCCCCTCACTGGAAAAAAAACACATTGTATCTAGAGTCCGGACTCTTAAAAACATCGACAAGAAAAAATACTCTTGACTCAATCGGACTTTAGCTTAAATCAAGAACCAAGCCTCTTAATTTGAGCGGATTTCCTTTTGATTTAAGCTTAAATCTGATTGAATCAAGAGTATTTTTTCTTGTCAATGTTTTCAAGAGTCTGGACTCTAGATCCAATGTTTTTTTTTTTTTTTTTTTTTTTTTTTTTTTCCCCCCAATGCTCCATCAAATCGTTAATGAGGTCTTTCGTTTTTAGTATCCGCCTTTCGGTCCACGATAACCTGACACACATTCTCGTAGAGCGCATTTCCGTAAAAGCACAAAAGTGTCACCGTGTCAGGACAAAGGACTGGCAACGATGCGACGTCTGTAAAAGAAGACGTTCGACTCTTTTTAATATGAAACGTAGAAAGGGAACCGGGGGGGGGGGGGGGGGGGGCTTGCTAAGGAGCTCGCAAAGATGGCGGGTTGACGGCACGTCGGGCGCAAAGAAAACAATGGTGGGTAGAATCAGTTACCTAGCAACGCAACGGTGGTTGGTGAAGGTGGATTCGCACCGGTGTCATTTAGCCCCGCGGCGCCCCCGGAACCGCCCCGCGCCCGGCGACAACCGGCAACTCGGCGAGAAGCGTCTCCGGGTGACAACATCGGACTACAAATTATTTTGCATAAAACTAAATTATTACCACCTCACCACCTCATCACCTCATCTCCCTGTCTCCTCTTTTCCCGCGCCCCTCCGGAGCGCCGAGGGGTGGCGCGGGCGGGGGTTGGGGGAGGGTGCCGTGCCCCCGCCAGCCGAGTTGTGGAAACTTGTTCATTAAAATATCGTCTTTCCTCCGGGTTTGATGCGCCGCGCCACCAGGAGCGGGGACACGGACACGCGTGAAGGGTAGCTTCTTCGCTCCCCCCACCCCCACCCCCACCCATGCCCACCCCCTCATTCCGAAGCTTCCCGCCCAATAACCGAACTTCTTTGGTATGCCGGGGAAGAAAATCATTGCTCGGTGCGATAATTTACTTTTGGTGTCTCTCGAAATCCGCCGATTTCGTTTCCATCCCTTTTAATGGGTGGATCAGTAAAAATGAGTCCAGATAGGGAAAAAGTCATTTGTTCGTCTTAATTTCTCTTTCTCCTGTCCAGTCTCCGTATGATTTTTTGGTTTGTTTTTGTAAAATTACAGTAACATTATAAGGGTATGGACAGATTGTGTGCTTCTACAAAGGGTAGGTAAAGAAACTAGCTTAAAAAAATCACTTTTATTGCGAATTGTATGCACTTACAGCTGTCTCGCCTTACATTTATCTAGCATGATAATGAAACAAACCCTTTTTAGGTCATTGAAATAAAATCAGTCGATTAATAATCATCCAAACGATTTCTAGGAGTCTTCCGCATAATTATTGGCAACCTGACAAAGAAAGGAGGATTCTTTCAATAAAATTTTCCGATCCATCAGACACTTCTGAGCCCTTTTTCTCAAAACTTCAATTTTGCACTTACTGCTCTATCACGGCAGCGTAGGAGTCAGCATGAAGCTGCGGCCTCCGGGCACTGACGCGCGACGAAGCGCAGAAACGGCATAAGCGGAGCGCATAAGCGGCATGAGCGAGAAAGGGGCAGGAATTTCTCCTGGAGCCCAGCCGCGCGGCGAGGAGTCATCAGGTTACCCAATTCGTGGACACGGACGCAGAAGGTCAACCTTTGTCAGCAGCAATGTCCCGACTCGACTCCAAGACGCAGCCCAGTCTTCCTCAGGGCGTATCTGCATTTCCACGTGAGCCATATAAAACATGGAGTTATATGGAGAACAGGGCTCACGTATAGAAATTGGACGTAATTCTATCAAACGGAACTATGTGCATTAAGACATGAGCCCTGAGACTCCTAAGAAAACTTGCATAACAGGGCTCACGTCATGATGCACATAGTTCCGTTTGATAGAAATACGTCCAATTGAGATACACCCTTACGTCGGAGGGACTACAAAATGGACGTATATCTATCAAACAGAACTATGTGCATTAAGACATGAGCTCTGAGACTCATAAGAATACATGCATAACAGGGCTCACGTCATAATGCACTTAGTTCCATTTGGCAGCAATACGCCCAAATGTACACTTAAAAATCTAGAAGTGAGCAGATCCAAAGTGTGGAGCCTATTTCGTAACCAGAAACCCCGAGGGATATAAGCAGAATTGGACCGTGTTAAGCGGAGAGGAACTAAACCACATCAGCTTTTGTAAAATTTAATTTGGCAATTTAATTTTTTACATGAAAAAGGTTGTGCGGATTTTTATGCAAATTCTAGTGATTTTTCTGCTTAGTGGAAGCAAATTCCATAAAATTTTCAAAGAAATCCACAGAAATATTCTCTTGTAAATAATAAAAACACCCGGTTAAATCAGGCAATAGCTGATGTGGTTTGGTTCATTTCTGCTTAGGGCGGTCCAATTTTACTCTTGTTATGGAGAAAGCTTCCCTCTCGAGAACGGATTCAGCTTTACTGTCGTAACCAAATACGCCACCCATGGAACTTCCTGTGAAGACGCCTTATCCGTCTAAAAATTCTCTGCAAGTCGATGATGAAACGAAGCCGCGAACCACCCTCAGAATAAGATCGGGTCGGAATTTGCTGCTCATCGGAGAAAACACCTGACCGTACTCTGTTACGCGATGCTCAACATCCAGGCTGTCTGTTTCTAATATCCTTTGAAACATATATCCGCTAGGTCTCTAAAATTCCACTGTCTGCTGCCTCTACAGTAATACAGCTGAATCGACAAATTCCGCTCATCGATATTCTAGATCCTGATTCGGGTACGGCAACAGCCTTCCTACGGCTAGCAGTTACCTTGCCGCACTGGTTTTTTTTCTAGCATAGCCATAGTGATCCTCTCATTAAAATGGAAATGATCCCTGACCTGCCGTAATTTCATGCTTGTAGATCGAATGCCGCGGGTAGGACTCCTCTCTGATCAAAATAGCCCTGGTAAAAATTGGCGGTAAGAACTGCGTTTCAAAATACCATAGGAATTCTTATAGCCGGCTAAAGAAGACTACAGAAAATCATATAGCTGGCTGTAGAATGCGGAGAAAATCATACGGCCGGGCTGTACGAAGCGATAAAAAATTATGCAGCCGGGCTACAGTTCCTATAGCCGGGCTTTACACTTTATCGCCTCGCTGTTGCTTTTTCGCCATCTATTATAAAAGGGTATAAGAAATTGTATAGAAATTCGTGTGCTTTGGAAATCATTGAGTATGATACGGAACCACCTTAATATTTACAAAACACGTTATATTTTTCTTTAATATATATTTTTTTTCATCAATTAAAACGAGAATAATCCATACAGGATGTGCAAACATTTCAAAATCATGAGTTGAATAACGCTGACTCCGCCAGATTAAATATTAGAACCTAACACAAAGCGGAGCGGCGACGCACTGGCGCCTACAAACCTAACAGGGATACTTCACGCATTGCGCAACGCGTGAAGTATCCCTGTTAGGTTTGTAGGCGGCAATACGCGTTTCGCGCTGGCTGCCAGCCTGCCGCACCGCAGCGTGCCTCGGCGCTTGAAGCAACTATTTCACACCAGAGGTATTGCACAGTATCATACAAAACTGAAGGCGCTCTAATGGAATGGCAGGCATCCATCAAAAGTACGGAGTTTTCCTCGCAAAATAAATCAAGATACTACGGCCCAAAAAGAGAGCGTTAGTCCTAAAACTCACTATTTCCTAGCATCCGTAATTAGTAACGTTTAGCAAACCCTTTATCGCCTGACCATTGCTTAATCGCCATCGGCTATAAAAGGCTATAAGAAATTGTGTGGCCGGCTATAGAAGCTATTGGAAATCTTACAGCCGGCCGTAGATCTATGGTATTTTGGAACACAGATTCTACTGCCAATTTTTACCAGGGAGAGCATGTTCATGCTTTAGGCCAGAAACTAAAGGAGAGTCTCCATCGGCATCGATTGGCGGATCCAGAAAATTTGCAACTTTGTTTTTCCTCTATTTAAACCTATGAAAATGTATAGAATCCTGGAGGGGCCATGTGTTCCGACAAGAATCGATTATTTAGTATAGGTTTAAATGGAGGAAATCCGGTGTTGCCAAATTGCTGGATCCTCCTAACTGTCGTTCCACCGCTTTATTGGCTGATGTTAATTTTGCAAACTATTTGAAGTTCGGTAACCTTGTTCGATGCACTGCATTACCCAAAGAACACCAGCCGACGTTTTAACGATCAACAAAAAGTTAAATAGCTGTTGCTGCCCAAAAAGAAATCGACGGTGTAAGTCGGCATTCACATAACTCAGTTTGCGACGTCACAGACTTCCTGTCATACTTTATTTTTTGAACGGAAAACTACTCAACGGCAATTCTTTAAAATTGCCGTGATTTTTCTTCTCTAAGTGAGAAAATTCTGCATAAATTTCAAAGAATGATGTCAACTTATTCTCCTTTAAAAAAATAGTATAGAGGCGGAGATTTTCAGACACCGCAAACGAGTTATGTGATTGCCGACTTACACTGTCGAAATGTTAAATCCCCAAAAGTAAAAGTTATTACACCTACCGCCACGAGGTTAGTGGAGGGTATCTATTTGTCTCTATTTCTGGCATAATCGAGCTGCCCCTATTAATATGATTTTTCAAGTATGACTCAATACGAGTGTAAATGTGTAAATTACGTATTGATATGCATTTTATTACGTAGAGATTCGGATTTTTTAACAGTTTCCATCTTTTCACGTAGTACATAATCAAAAAACACCAGGGGAGGGGGGGGGGAGGCAAGAACCGCGTCCAAACAAATTCTGTCAACCGTCAAGTTTGACTCGGATCATCCATCATAATAAGGCGCATGAGCAGTGCGTAGGTCATGGAGCAATGGTGGTAGGTTGAAACTTGAGACCGTTTAGATCAATGATCGATGTAACGAAGGCTTAACTCCGTGCTGAATCCATTTATCAACGGGGATTACTTGGACGTATTTCCATCAAACGGAACTATGTGCATTAAGACGTGAGCCCTGAGACTCATAAGAATGAATGCATGTCAGGGCTCACGTCATAATGCACATAGTTCCGTTTGGCAGAAATACGTCCATTTCAACTAGCCAGAAGTCGATCCCTGTGAAACTGGGCATTCGCGCTGCAGGGCTATGATGAGTATTGGGGTATGGGGCCAGTTAATTGCCAAATTTTCCCCATTATAATATTCATTGTAGAGGAAAGTTAGGATTTTTTTTTCTTGCAATTTCCAAATATTTTAGATTTAATTGCGCATAACATTCTTTGGAAAATCAAATGAAAATGGTCCATGAGCTTCTCAAAAAATTATATTTTATCAACGACAGTTTGGCAACGAAGGCTCATTCAGCTATTTTTCGTAGCGCGTAAGCGACAAGATCAATATTCCGCCTCATAGTTGTTGGACCAGCTGATTACGATAGGGGCAAAACTTGCTGTAAAAGACCGGTTATTCAATGTTTCACAAATTATTGATATCTTGCAATATAACGGGTCCATTGCGCGCGTTTTAGAATTGTTTTTCGGCAGCTGAGTCCTCCAGATCAGGAAAAATTATGAGATCCACCCACACGTCCATTATTAGACGAAAAATTTAAAAACTCAAGTCGACGTCATCTTTTCCGTTTCCTCATCCAGAAATGGGGGCCGTTGTTTCTCTCTGAGGAACTAATGAGGAGGAGAAAGGAATAAGAGAACAAATCAGAAACGGTGCCAGTGCCAGCATAGAAAATGTATGAACTGCCCTTCTTAAAAGATTTTAAGTTTTTCCACCGTCGGAGGAACTATTTGAAATGCTCGACCGATTCATTTCAAAGCGCTGAAAAAAATGAACAATTTCGTTGTTCCTTATCTCCAACGTTTATACTCATTTTGCGTTGAAGTTCGTTGTCTCTCAGGCGAAAGATCGTAACTAGTTTTCGACGTTGCAAACTTTGCACTCGCAAAATGTAATTTGACGCGGAAACTTTTGGACATCTTTACAACTATAATGCGCATCTTGACTGTGGTTTTTCAAAAGCTCCGCTTCCGTTTTATTACAGCAAATGAGAACCAACTAGACGTATTTCAACCAAGTAGAACTATGTGCAGGTGGGAGAGATAGGGTGTGCTTGTAAGTCGAGGGCCGTAAGAATGAATAGATATTATAAAGCGCCAGTGACGTCAGCAGCGACGACTTAGCCGAAGGGCGACATTCCGAGGAATTAACACATGAGCCCTGCTCGCAACGCTCTAGCCACATACCCATGGCTCATGAGTCCCGCACACAGTTGGCACATAGTTCCGTTTGGTGAATTGGAAAATCAGGATTTCACATTCTACAAAACGGTATTATGTGCCGTAAATGCTGGACTCATGATGAGCCGTGAGCATGTGTCTGGAGCGTTGTGAACAGGGTTCATGAGTTAATGCCTCGGATGGTCACCCTTCGGCTCCGTCGTCGCCGCTGACGTCACTGGCGCTTTGTAATTCCCATTCATTCTTACGGCCCTCGACTAACAAGCACACCCCACCTTTCCCACCCGCACAAGTTCTGGTCGTTAGAAATACGTCCAACTAACACTATTGCTTGAAACTTACACAGAGCTCTCTTCGTGAAGGGTATAGGAAAGCCCGAAATTTTCTCAAGAGACGACGCGACGTCAAATATTATTTCATTTAAAAAAGTATGTACGAGAGATAATCTGCAGTGTAGGTACGCGTTTCTGCAGTTTGACGGTGGATGTGCACCCCAGGAGAGGTAAGTCGTAGAGGGAGAGTAACCGCCGAACAGTGTAGGGATGCGTTGGGTCCTGGATGTTTGCAGAGAGTAAACAAGGGAATAATGAGTTGGTGTGGCAACTTCATAACACAATTTAATGCCATATTTACTCTTTTTTATTGAAAGGCGAGCGCTAGCCGCGGCGGTATTTAGAATTCGTGTGATTTATGGACTCGGCGGGATTTGGCGAATCTTGGCCGTGGCCGCTCCGCCCGGGCCGGGACAGATGTGTCGGCAGAGCAAAGCAAACACTTAGGCTGCGACTCCCAAACAGCCAAACACTCGGAGGATGGATCCCTCTGGTTTGTTTGCCTCCCGGATCAGAATCGGTTTCGTTTTCGCTGTCACCGCGGCGAGGCCGGCGATGGCAACTTTTACATCCATTAAACGCTAATGTTACATTTGTCTTGACTGCGCCTCGATCCTCAATCGCGGCCGCGGACCGCAGAGTGTTTGCCTTGCTCAAATCTCGTGTTATTGCTATTAAGCATGCATGTCGGAGGGTTTCTTTTTAACGCCCTTGTTCGCTTTCATCGTCCCAGCGCCTCGCCGTCGTGCGCTTTGCAAACGTGTCTCTTGCCGCTTCAACGCCAAGACGTTTCGCTGATGGGTCCGGCGAACTTGCTCCGACTAACAACCACTCCTCGTGGATAATGAGTTTCTTCTTTTCTCTTGCACAATTCGAGAGGAAACGTAGGTAACGCAATGTGAAGATTGCCAAATTTTACTCCGTGCACAGAAAAAAAGTTACGGGCTGTATAGGAATACCGTCCGCGTTCCAGGCTCAGAGGCCGAAAGTTCCGGGTGCTGGAGTCGTAGCTGCGACTGCTCCAGGTGCTACGCCCGGAAGTTCCGGCCTCTGAGGCTGGAACGCGGACGGTATGTCTAAATAGCCCGTGAGTACGGCTTCCACGGCCGAGGTTTTTTTTTTCCAGTGTTACATAGAATCTAGTGTTACATAGAATCATGAGAATAACGTGCAACGAATAACGCCCGATGCCCGAGTGGCTTCAGCACGTCGGACCATAAAGCGGTCAGCGGGCCGATTATTGAAATTGATAGACAAAGCAATAGACAAATATGACAGAAAGGATATGGAGGGAACCCATTGGTGGAAGCTGGTGGTTGCAATGGACAAAGGAAGTAGGTAATAGACTAACTAACGGCAACCCACGAGAGACCCGATAGTTAGTCCATCATTTTCTCCCTTAGTCTATGAGAACCACACATTTCAACCAATAGGATAGCTCCATACTCCCTAGGTCTTCTTTGTGTATAGTTTTGTCTATCGGTTTCAATAATCAGCCCGCAGGAGACGTAGCCCATACTATTCAATCTGCAGCGGGCCGTAATCACAATTTGGTAAAACTGTCACACATTGATGATATTTTTGCATACCTCTGAGGATCGTTTGAACTTCATGATGATATTTCATTTTTACAATGCTATGAGTGCATAAAAGCATAATTTTGGAAACAAATAAGCATATGATCCTTTGCATTATGTACATTTTCGTATAATTTACATATCGAGGCAAGGGCTTACGTCTCACATGCACAATGAGCAGCTGTTACATAAAAATTACTGTAGTTCACATGTATGTGACACGATTAATCGGTTACGCAGTACCATTGAAAATGCTGCTCCAGTTCGTTGGTCCGGGACTCTGTTTGCTCGGATAATCTCCCCGGGCCAGCGCAAAGCACGCACCACAGCAGATCTCTAAATGAACCGTTATTACAGGGGTACGCTGCTCGAAAACAGAACCTGGCTCATTCGCTCGCCATCGTAATTAATCATACCTTTATTTGATTTTGCGCCTTCTCTTCCCGTACAAACATGATGTTTGAATAGACTGAGAGTTTTGTGCCTTTTTGACACATATTTTTTGAAAGACTCAACATTAAGTGGCGTCTGAACGCAGCGGTGATTTGTGTAAAGTCCCTGATGGGCAAACTGGACCGTGTTAAGCAAAAAGGAACCAAGCCACATCAGGTACCGCCAAATTTAACCAGACAATTTAATTTTGTACAAGAGAATGGCTGTGCGGATTTTTGTGAGGATTCTAGTGCGGATTTGTGTGCGGATTTTTGTGCGCATTTTAGTGCGAATTCTCGTGCGGATTTCAGTAAATTTTTTGCATGGTAAGAAGCAAATTCCTTAAAATTGTCAAGGGAATCCGCACGAACCGTCTCTCGTTAAAAATTAAATTGCCCAATTAAATTTGGTAATGGCTGATGTGGCTTGGTTCCTTTCTGCTAAACGCAGTCCAAATAGTGTCATCACGTCAGAAGAATCACAGTATAAAAGGGATATAATCCGCCAATTTGAACACAAATTATTACACAAATGAGAAAAAAACACTAAGAAGTGGCTCAAATACTGTATGGAACAAGGCGGAGAAATTATGCTGGGTCCACACCATTTTGCGGAGAAGTCAAAGCCAATTAAGAAGTTCAAAAAATTTTAAGTTGGAACTTTAATTATATCTTATTTAAAAATTTCTTTAATTATTTACAATTTTTGGAACTTCTTGGCTTTGATTTCCCCGCAAAAAAGTGAGGATCCAGCATCATTTTTCCACCTTGTATTACACAAATTGTGCGCTATAACTACAAAGAATTCCACCTTTGAGGGAATCGGTTTGCAAACTATGCTGATCTCTTGGTGAGCTAGTTTTTCATAACGGTCATGTACATTGTACTTTTCCTATATTCTTCCGTCTCTTTCCTTCTTCTCTTCAGAGCAAGTCATCCATCGTGTCCCTTCCCCTGCCCTCGATCTGCCTCTAGTTGACCGCTGAAAGCTCACTGAAGTTGCAATTCGATACAAAGCGCTCGTTACGTAACCGGTCGATGGACATGATTGGCTCCAGCACCCGGTTTATCGAATCGTCATCGATCGACCTAGATCGATTTATCCCTATCTTCAGCGATGCTATTTATCGATGAAGATCAATTGGACGTATTTATACGAAAGGGAACTAAGCACCAAATTTCCAAATTTCAGTTTTTAACGGATCTGGATTCTCCATGTAATAGGCTGCTCTCACACGTAAATATGCCCCCAAAATACTAATTTCATCCCCTGGAATCAGCCCCTGAAAAATCGCAAAACAGGGAATCAGCGATTACGAATAAAATCAAAAGGAACTATATGTAATTCCCTTTGATTTAATGCGCTAACCCGGATTCCGAATTAAATCAAAAGGCGCTATATCTCCACTTGAATCACTTGATTGACGCGCGCGCGGCGAAGCTTGGTGGAAACTTGGTGAAATTTAGTACCGGGGGGTATTTTTGGACGGGAAACTCGAATTTCGGGTCAAATTTTGAAAATTCAGAAATCCAAGATGGCGGACATGCCCTAAAATGCTATCTCGGCCCCTATCCAGCTGATCTTGGTGAAACTTGGTATCAGGGGGTATTTTCGGACGGGAAACTCGAATTTTGGGTCAAATTTTGAAAATTCAGAAATCCAAGATGGCGGACATGGCCTAAAATGCTATCTCGGCCCCTGTCCAGCTGATCTTGATGAAACTTGGTATCAGGGGGTATTTTCGGACGGGAAACTTGAATTTCGGGTCAAATTTTGAAAATTCAGAAATCCAAGATGGCGGATGTGGCCTAAAATGTTATCTCCTATTTAAACGCGCATCGCCAAAAAATCCCAGATGTCGTCCCCTGAGTGACGGTCACATATCGACCGTGCGTTCCCTCTGGCTCGATCGATGTCAGTGTGCACTGACATGGACAAGGGGCTTTTAACGAGCGAACAAATTAACGAACCCATCGGAATCACTTAATTTTTATTAAAATCACTGTTAGGTACTTTATTGGAATCGGAACAGTATTTAGAAATTCATGAGTATTAAGAGCGCGCTGGAAGGATTACGTGGTCAAAAGCGTGACCGTCACCTAGGGGTTCGTCAGGCCCCATCTTGACTTGCTCGGAGACGCGAGTTTAAATGGGAGCTCAGAATACGCAACTTCGAACTTGTTTTCCGTGGGTTAATAATGTTTCAGAAAATCGGAGAAAATTCCAGCGAACTGTGCGTACTCAATCCTCTAAAAAAATGCAAAAATTAAAAATTACTGAATAACCTCATTGTTAAAATTTTAAACTCCGATATGGCGGATGTGGCCTTCAACAATAGCTCAATGCCTGAATCGTTTGTGTGAAGTTCGGTATGAGGGGCTCAAAATGACAACAGAAACTGTTTTATTTAGATACGAAAATTTTAACATAGGTAATCAGCACATGAAGGGAATTCACGATCCGACGCTGCTAGGTAAACCACGCACCTCGACGAGGCGGTGTATTGTGAACGTACACGGAGAAAAAAACTTCGTGCGTGGGACCCGAAGTTTAGGTCATATGGATCTGTGAAGTTTTTGGATTGAGCATCTGAACACTTTCGGTCCAGCTGCTGAGGTTTTGATCACACATCTGAAACTTCAGTTCTTACATCTAAAGTACTTCGGTTTTCACATCCGAAAATTTCGGTTCTCACATCCGAAAAACTTCGGTTCTCACACCTGAAGACTTCAGGCGTAAGAACTGAAGTTTCAGATGTGTGATCCGAACCTCGACAGCTAGACCTAAAGTGTTCAGATGCTCAATCCGAAAACTTCAGAGATCCATATGACCCAAACTTCGGGTCCCACGCACGAGTTTTTTTCTCCGTGTAGAGTGCCATGTATTTAAAGTTTACAAACGTGGAAATTTTCACATCTCATCCACATTGGCAAGATGCAGCGGGAAAGCAGATTGAGGTTAGGTAGGTATATTTGGGCTCCCACCACATCCGGCCTTCACAACCCGGCCCGTGCGCTTTACGCAGATTCATTGGCGGCCATTCTAGACGTGAAGTGCGTTTGTTTAAGAAATAGATATCATTTTAAGCCACATCCGCCATCTTGGATTTCTGAATTTTCAAAATTTGACCCGAAATTCGAGTTTCCCGTCCGAAAATACTCCCCGATGCCAAGTTTCACCAAGATCGGCTGGACAGGAGCCGAGATAGCATTTTAGGCCATGTCCGCCATCTTCGATTTCTGAATTTTCAAAATTTGACCCGAAATTCAAGTTTCCCGTCCGAAAATACCCCCTGATACCAAGTTTCACCAAGATTGGCTGGATAGGGGCCGAGATAGCATTTTAGGCCATGTCCGCCATCTTGGATTTCTGAATTTTCATAATTTGACCCGAAATTCGAGTTTCCCGTCCGAAAATACCCCCTGATACCAAGTTTCACCAAGATCAGCTGGATAGGGGCCGAGATAGCATTTTAGGGCATGTCCGCCATCTTGGATTTCTGAATTTTCAAAATTTGACCCGAAATTCGAGTTTCCCGTCCGAAAATACCCCCTGATACCAAGTTTCACCAAGATCAGCTGGATAGGGGCCGAGATAGCATTTTAGGCCATGTCCGCCATCTTGGATTTCTGAATTTTCAAAATTTGACCCGAAATTCGAGTTTCCCGTCCGAAAATACCCCCTGATACCAAGTTTCACCAAGATCGGCTGGACAGGGGCCAAGATAGCATTTTAGGCCATGTCCGCCATCTTGGATTTCTGAATTTTCAAAAGTTGACCCGAAATTCGAGTTTCCCGTCCAAAAATACCCCCCGGTACTAAATTTCACCAAGTTTCACCAAGCTTCGCCGCGCGCGCGTCAATCAAGTGATTCAAGTGGAGATAGCGCCTTTTGATTTAATTCGGAATCCGGGTTAGCGCATTAAATCAAATGGACCTACGTGCAAAAATCCCCTTTATCTCGCTTAATATGCATTTTTTCCTAATTTTGGCAACGTACGTAATTAGAGGAACTCTTCAGCTTTCAAACAAGCTAAAGTAAACCAAAATCGGTCCATTAGTACGGAAACGCCAATTGTTTTAGTCAAACTTGCTTTACTGAGAAGTTTGGAAATGGCGTTTAGCGCCTTTTCGCATAAATACGTCCAATTCAACGCTCGACCCGAGTTGCGAATCTTGGTGGCGGGGGGACGAGGTGGCTGCAGTTCATTTGGCTCTCGCGCAGGGCGTTAAAGTCCCCGACGCGAACCGAACCGAACGCAACGTATTAAGGAACCAATAAAATATATGATGTGAGGGGGTAATAAAAAAAACATCGTGTTATGTACCACTAAGCTTTCAAAGTACCTATCAATGTCGACATTTATTACTGCTTTTTATTGTCTGCGTGAAACCTTCCTCGACGCGGCGCGGCGGAGTGAGCCGCGGGTCGGCGCCCCGGCCGCGAGGCGAGGGATCTTCAGATGCCCGCCCGCTCCGTCGTCGTGATGACAATGTGTTATTTTGTGTTTTTATCAATATTCCATTCAATAAAAACACTTGAGCCTGATTAGTGCCCCCCGTTTCCCCCGAGGGGTCCCCCGACCGATGACCGCTGTTGTCTTGTCGCCCGTGGAAGCTTCTGCCGCCCACGTATCGGTGGTGGATCCGGAGTGAGTTGGAGGGGGGGCATTTGCTGATGTCGAGTGGGGGGTCCGGAACTTTTTTTAAAAAAATAGCCCCTCCCAGATTGAATTTTTTTAGTATACAATTTGTGCATCTTATGAAGTATGACAATTGGATTACATTTTGCAAAAAGGATAACCACTATCTTTGGCTCTCCCATTAACGCACTTATCTGCATAAGGAAACCAATGGCATGTATGTTGTTTCTAAAATTAGCCAGAAATAGTGGTTTCTTATTGCAAAATGTAATCCAATTGATACCTATTTTAGAGATATTTTATTTTTGTATATGGCATACTTATTTCTGCGATATTGAGTAATCTTTGGTTTAGTAAACTTGGTTATATAGTTCTACAGTTCTCTCTAGACAACATTTCAGTAAATTTTTAGGATAACTTTTTTGTCTCTTCATATTTTCCCCCTCTCCTCCTTTTCCCCTTAATTTCTCCGTTTTTTGCCATTGGGGGCCAGGAGGAGGAGCCATGCTATCATGCCCCCCCCCCCCATCCGCTACTGCCACATATGGACGCATTCAATGATGATGCTACGGTACGATACTCTCGGTTCGATATCTTGAAAGTTGATACGTACTTCAATAAATTAACATAACCTCCGCAACCAGCGATTGACGAGAGAATGCTTAAACGAGGCTAAAACCCAAAAATTAATTCATGAGACTGTAAATTTGAAATCTAGTCATTTTCCAAAAGGATTAAGACAGCATGCACAAGAATTTATGAAAAAATAAGCTCGTGGGATAATACAAACGACCCCTCCCCCCAACCCTTCCACCTGTTTCCCGCTGATGCTCGTGTCATTTCTTCTAATTATTCGCACTTTGGAGGCTATGTACGTTTGTTGGGGTACATTTCGACTTTCGAGGTATTGACTCGATATCGAGATGTAACGTCAGTCTAAATGCGTCTATTCTACTTATTTCAGCAGCTACGTCATTCTTGCGATATTCGACGGATCGATTTTAATGGTTCCAAAGTAAAGCAATAAACCATGAAGCATAACTTAAAGTCCAAATTCTGCGTAGAGAAAGCCAAAATAGGGTGGACTGATGATAGTCAACAATTTCTCGAGCAAACTGACGCCACCGTCGCGTCATCACTAACGATGATGAACTTTTATATTGTTTTGTGACGTTCCCTTTGGGCTCATATTAAGTGTCAAACATGATTCCCGGAAAAATTTTCCGTTTGATATTACCGGCATTAAAGTTTGGGAATACGGTTTTATGATTTTGCTGACTGAGGGCTCTTAATTATATCCCCTCGTCGGAAGAATCAACCCGCGATAGGATTAACTATTTACTTTGCGTCTTGCCGGGTCGATATAAAAATTAATCCGGTTCATCTCGGAATGTCGCACGGTGGATCGAGTCAAAGGGAGAGGTCGGACAAACTTTGAAAACTTTAAAAGCTTATAACTCCCTTCATACAGAACTTTGAGGTTTTAAAAGTGGTTTCATTGATATTCTCGTGAAATTTTAAATTAGAGGCACCCCTTAAAATTAAAAATGTGACAAATTAAACATTAAAATTTGCAATTTTAGTCAAACATTTCCTGTCCGACTTCTCTGATTGGCTAGACCCACTGTATGTCGTTTCGTGGCAAATAATATTTGTTCAAGATACCTCGCGTATTCTTATACGAAATATAACCCATTTTAAGTTTGAGGCCACCCAATATCCCAGAAAAACTGAATTAATATGAGTGTGACTTCCAATTAGGATTTGACATGAAAATAACTTCTCGCTGAAAGTGACGATTTGCACAGAATTGCACAGAATCGTGATTTGTCTTCCTAAACGCTTCAAAATTAGTTTTGAAACGCGTTGGTTTTTTGTAAAACCATTATAATCGTCATTGTGCTATCAGGAGAGATAATCCTCTGCGTGGACTTCGATCATCACAACTTGGTTTTATTACGAGGACAACCAAAGCATTGCTCGATACTGAAAAAAAAATCTCCGTGTATTTACTAAGAAAAGGGTAAAATTACTAAGAATTCAGGGTTCTATTTGATCCCAGTTTTTTCTTGGTAAAATTATCATTTATGGAATTGGTAATTTTATACCGAGAAATCTCGGTAAAATTATTGAACTCTCGGTAATTTTACTGGATCTTGGTAAAAACGCCAATATTTTTTATCGACCGTGGTAGAATTACTGAGATAAAATGGCAAAGTTACCGGGAATTGATTACTAATAAAAGTGGTATTCTTACTTGAAAAAAAAGTAAAAATACCGGTTTTTAGGTAAGTTTACCAGTCTATCTTGATAAAATTACCAATAATTGGTAAACAAAGTGAGATGATAAAGGTATTACCAACGGACCTTGGTAAAAACGCCGAGAATTTTTTTTCAGTGTATGGCCGTTGATGGGAAGTATGAGATTGGCCTTAATTTTCCGATCGGCGCAAGGCGCATGGGCATGGCGCGGTGTATATACATACTGGTGCAATAACTCACGCGTGCTAAACATGAACATGAGCGGGAAACAAGGGACCCCCGCGGCGGAAATGCATTGGAACAACATTAGTGGTAGATAAATTAGCCGAGTGAAAGATTTGACAAGTGACCTGATGCATTAACGCGAAATCGCGAAATCGAGCGGACCCCGGCCCCCCGGCCCCCGGGACGGCTCAACCCATTCGGTCGTAAAAACTCGAATCTCGATTGTTCTGTGCGATCATTGAATATTCCTCTCCTAAGAGTGTCAATCGACATCATTGCCGTTTTGTGCGAAATTTCTGCAAGTTTTCTTTGAAAACGGCAGAAATTTTATCCACATGTACTGGAAATATATTTGTAAGCATAACAAGGTGGAGAAATGGTGCTGAGTCGACACCATTTCGCGGGAAAAACAAAGCCAAGAAGTTCCAAAAATTATTTAAATTAATTTAATTTTATTAAATTTATTAAATGATTAAATTTTCCCGCGAAATGTTGTGGACCCAGCACCATTTCTCCACCTTGTTACATACAGTTCGGGCCACGTCTTAGTGTTTTTTTTTTTCATTTGTAAGTATATTTGTAGATTATCTTCTATACGATCTAATCTTAGAAAAGTGCTGAATGGACAAAGAAAATGTTACCATGTTCCAGCACCTCCTTTAACCATTAAACTTACCAACATGAATATTATCAGAAATGGGGAAAAAAGATTAAAAGCTCACATTGTTAACTCGCTTGCCGAAAGCATGCCTCGTTTTTTTTCTCTTTTTTTTCGTGTGTGTTGCACTAGGTGGTTTAAAAATTTCCAAGGAACCACCCAGATCCGTAAAAACACGAGGTGTTAAATTAATATCCATGTTCATGGGATCTGTTTTCTCGTGTAGAGAGTTTTCTCATTAATTTTTTATTAATTTTCTTGTAATTTTTTATTATGATAAATGGTTCTACGAAAACGGCAACGTTGATATTTGCTGACTCAAAATAATCAATGTTAATTCATTCGATACGTTCAACTGAAATGACGAGCTTTAGTCACCCGGTCTGAGGTCGGTGCCATACAGAACTTCGCGTCGCACAGTTTATAAAAATTACATTAAACGCGATTGATTTTTTTTCTCTTTTTCTTTTCTTTTCTTGTCACTGACAGTGTTCAAAAATTAGTCATATTACAGAACAAATTACCGCATCTATTTCAATGCACCGTTTTATGTCATCCGCAGAATTTGCAGCAAAAATAGGTATGTTCTTTTTTTCACCTGTTTACAAATTATTAGCACTAAATATTTTTGCTCATGGATTTTGTCTTCGAATGATAATACGTCAGTTATTGACATTTTTCTGCAGATCGATTCGACATTAGAATTGTGGGAATAGTTCCTCCACATTTGACGTTTATGACACATTGACTGAACCTCGAATATAAAATGGGAAACATTATGTCGGTCAAGATTAAGATTCAAAATTTGATGACTTCTATAACTGCAAGGTTTATCGTATGGACGAGACAAGTGGATTTCATTTCGAAAAATGGAGGCAAAGAATTCGCTGAGGTAGGTATAGTCTTGAGGCATAAAAGCGAAAAAAATCAAATGATAGAGCTTTTCCTCTAACTTAATTTTTAAATTTTAAGTATAGTCTAAAAAATATTCTTTTGTCGTCCTGAAATGAGTTATACAGATAGAGCTCATTATTAAAATTCGAAATTTCGGTGGAACGATTGAGAATTCTCATAAATTACGTAACGCCCTTTCCCGACATTATTGACTCCCTTCCCTCGCCCCTTGTAACGCTTTTGTGACGTAGGTCCCTATCTTTTTTTTCGTAAAAACAAAAAGCGTAACGCTGTCCCCCTCCCTCACCCTACAGCGTTACGTAATTCATAAACTGCCCCTTTCTAATGGAAGTGATTATTTTGATGGAGAATTTAAAAGACCGACTTAAAAATGTTTGCCTCGTGTGCGGCGAACCGCACGGTTTTCAGTGAATTCGCATGACATAGATCAATCGGCCAGCACGTGAGTGCGTGATATACTGTCAAAAATGTTTTGTAGCTCCTAAATGTCCGAACACGGGTCGTGAATAATTAATTTAATGGTGGTCCGCTGGGCAGTCCGCGACATAACTCACGGCGTGATATCATAACTTGCAGTTCTTGACTTCATTGAGCGACCTCAAGACTGCTGGACACCGCCCGCGTCCATCGTAGCAGCCCTCACACCGCTGCCGTGCCAAGTATAGAAAGGACGCAACTCCAATGGAAGCCCGATGCAGATGCGTCTTTTTTGCCGAGCAAGGCGGAGTGGCTGTGGGTGGTAATGGAAGTTGGAAATTAGAATGTTTGCAGAAACATTTCCCTCGCAATTTCACGACGGGCTCATGATGTCCGGAGTGGCACGGCGCCGCGTCGCGTCGCGTCGAGGAGAAAGCAAAAAGCCTCCGGTGCATTTGACCCATTTGACGAGCTTTAATGTCACGGAATGGGGCGATTACTAGAATGTGTTACTAGAATTAGACTAGAATAGAAATTACTAGTGCTATATTATTATTATGTTCCGATGGACGAATCTCACTGATTGTTGCGAAGCTAATAAGATCCATCCAAACGTCAAGTTGCCTCCTTACATGAATTCATCACCGATTTTGGAGGGGGCAGGGGGGACAAGCTGTGTACATTACTGTACTATTTATACATACATATATATAAGTCGCTTTACAGCACTCCCTCGCGCTCTACGACTCCTAACCTCCACTGCTCTCTTTCAAACCACAAATCTTGGGGAATTGAGCACCTTAACATTTCTGCTTCAATCCCTTCCCTCCAACCTTTCATTGGGCGCCCTCTGCGTCTTCTCCTAGGAGGAACCCAGTCAAGGACCTTCTTCGGCAACCTGTCTCCTGCCATTCTCTGGACATGACCATACCAAATGAGTTGTTTTGTCATAATGTCATGCACGATGGTCTGCTTGGCATCCATGATATCCCGTACCGTCTCATTCCTGACGCGATCCTTTCTGGAAATACCAGCGGATCTACGCCAGAAGTCCATCTCTGTTGCCTCTAAAACCTCCCGGGTCCGCTGTTTCATCGGCCATACTTCACACCCGTAGGTTACTATGCTCTTGACAATCGCGTTGTAGATCCTTCTTTTATTCCTACATTATACTATTTATTCCTGATCGATTTTCATGTCAGGCAGATGTGAGATTAGACAAGCAAAAGGTTAGAGTAAGTGCAAAGCGCAGTGAGTAAAGTAACTTCGCGTCCTCTCCATGCAAGAGCCGAATAAACATGCTCAATCTGATGCAAGCAACTATTATTGCTCCCAAAACGCTAAAATTGCCTATTCAATTTTTGAAGGCGAACCATCCAGGGTGTTAACGTAAAACACAGTGAGTAGAGTAACTTTAAGTCCTCCTCCCACAAGTTAAACCTTTTGCACGGAAATAATATGATAATGTCAAGCACATTCCTGGTTGATTTTTTCGCTGGCCAAATGTGAAATTACACAGGCAAAAGGTATGGTTGAATCAACCATGCTTTTGACAAAATTACTCTAGTCACTGTGTTTTACGTTAACGCCTGCCTTGGCCGGTTCGCCTTCACAAATTTGATAAGCAATTTGAGCGTCTTAGGAGCAGTAATAGTTGCTTGCAGCAGTTTGAGCGTGTTCATTTGGGTCTTGCCTCTTGCAGGGAGAGGACGTGAAGTTACTTTACTCTCTGCGCTTTGCGATTACTCCGACCAGTTCGCCTTCAAAAATTTGACAGGTAATTTGAGCGTCTTAGGAGCAGTAATAGTGGCTTGTACTACTTTGAGCATACTCATTCGGCTCTGTCACTTTTACACAAAATAATAATAATGGTCTCATCGTTTTCAAAAATTTCTAAAACATATTTCTCTATTATTTCCCAAGTATTGTGTCTCTAAAAGAATAATGAGGACAGTTTTTAAAAGAAACTTGCTTTTTGGCGTGCTTTTAGAGAACATGCGAGTAGGAATGCAATGTTGAAAGGAAATTACGTTTCTTAGTCTAGAAAAAGACAATTTTTCACGGAATACAGATAATACAAAATGAGCAAATTTACGATTATACAATGAACGAGTGGAAATTTTGCAACGTTGAGAAGTGGTTAAGTTCTTTTGTGTGAGAATGGCAATTTTTCAGTTGTAAATCCACCGTGGATCGATGAACTCACCTCGAGCCTGTCTCTGAATTGGTGAAACGTCAACAAAGCACCCTTTTCGATAAATTGCATAGCTACGATAGGATCGATCCATCGATGAAGGTAACAATCATGATAACAATCGACCCACTGTTTCTCTCCATTTTCAAAATCCGAGTTTCCCACGCAGCAACTTGTCGAAAATTGCAAAGAGGGTTTCGCGGCAGGCGCAAAGTGTCTCCATTCTCATCCCCGAGCTATCTAACAACAAGTGCATTCTTGCGTCTCCACCCCCCACCCCCACCCTCCGCCCGACTAAATAGACATAATCAGGATTGACGCTATGATTCGTATTCAACATCCGATCAGGATGCGCGCTTCTCGCGATAAATTTCGCACAACAAGTATCCAACGACGAGTAATTGCTTCCAGCGATGTCAGCTCACCTAACAATTACCGAATCACAGTTATATACTGCCGTGCTAAGGAAGAACACCGTATAAGTTTCCAGACGTTGCCAAAGTCTCCTTCGATAAAAATTGAATTTACTGAGGAAATTGCGATTATTTTTTTCAAAAGTTTCTTACAATTTTTTACGCAATTTAACCATGGTAAAATAGACCTATAGAACTACCCTTTAGATTCCAACGCGGACTCATCGGGTTCCTATGGGCGCCCAATGGGATTCACGAGGCTCCAATGGGGACCAAAAGGTGGTTCATGGAATCCGGTAGGGTGACCCTAGGAACCTATGGAGACCTATGGGATCCATGAAAATCCAATGGAGACCCAATGGAATCCATGGAATTCCAATGGGTTCCAATGGGTCCCATTCGGTTGCCAGTGGAGACCTGTTGGCCTGCACGGGTTCCAATTGGCTCTGCGGGTTCCCAGAGGACGACCATTTTATCAGGGATTCTAAAATATCTGAAAATTTCAGAGAAAAATGTGCATGAATGTCGTCAAATATACATATTTTATCGAGGGAAACTTTGCAACTCTCGAGTGTTCATACGACGTTCTTCCTTGGCACGGCAGCATAAACAAGAGGAATTTTTTGTCGCTAGGAAGCGCTGAAAGAACGAGATTGCATCAGCTTTGAACGGGTTAGCTCATTGCGAGTTGCCGATTTGCAGGCTGAAATTTCTTTTTTTGATTTTTAGAAATTTTTGTCTTGCATTGATGGCCAAAGTGCAAAATAACGTATCTCGGCGTTCCGAAACTTCTGCTCCTTCTTTCTTTTGAGGAGAAACAAGCGAACAACTTGAAATGTATACAGAGTATTCGACGAACAAAGTGGGAAAAGCATTGAAATCTGCAAAAAGAGTTGATTTAGCTCTTGTAAGAGCAGATTTGACTCCCCAAAAACTTGAGGTTTCCCTCCGTGCCTATATCATTCCGGTTGTTGTCCCTCCGCGATATACAGGATGATGGAAAAGACGTAGTTCGATGATACTTCCATTCAAAGTTGTTAATCCAAAGTTGGCGGTCTTCGAACTTTTGAAGGTCGGCAGTCAACCCCTCACCGATGCCACCACTTTGACAGTCTACTTCAATCGTGTCAAAATGCGTAATCCACTTGCAAAACCAATTGCTTAACTCCTTGGCCAATGAGGCATTATCAGGCCAATCTGAGCGTTAACTTGTGAAAGGAACTTTTTACTTTTACATTTTTACACTTTTACACTTTTACACTTTTACACTAGGAGGAGAGTAGTAGGGGGCCTCTAAAGCATCATTATAAGCTCTCCAATAACCCAAAACAATTCACCTTTTGCCAAAGTTCGTTCCACCCTTCTACTGAGCCATTTTTTTGTGATTTTTATGGCAACCGCCGGATGAGCTTATCTTATTGAGGTTTTGGGATTATGACCCCAGTTTTTTTTCGCGATGAAATTGTATCGAATTTAAACAAAGTAAATGTTTATTTCTGTCACAGTTTGCTCTAAAAATCTATTGAGCCTAGATTTCCATGATTTTCATAGCTAGAAAAGCCCGCTCTAAAATGCGAATTTTTGCGAGTGGATTTGGTCGACTTTTTCAACCAGATCGGGAGGGTTGCAAACCAAAGGAGACAAACATTCTGATGAGGTCAAGAACTAAACTCAGCTGCTTGATAAATTTTGACCAGCGTTTGCATCAAAGACGTAAAGACGGAGCGCTCGTATCTAAAAGCACGGGGAAAAAGTGAAGCTAGGTTCGGCGCTGCGCGCTTGTGTGAGTGTGTAAATGAGCGCGGGAATCCATGGCGGCAAACGGAAATTTGATTTGAACTTGTCCTCTTGATTTTTCCTTATTTCTTCTTCGAAACGTGTTTTAAATGCTTAAAACGATTATATTAAGAAAGTTCGGTCTGCGTCCTAATATATTACACCTACTTTTGCTCGGTAACAGGCAGTAATCTCAGATAAAGTTAGTTTTTCTTCTGCTTATGGTGGTTCTGCAGGTTCAAACAGGCCGTTACAGTTCTAGATCTACGTTACTCCCAAATGAAATCAGTCGGTCGACGACGGACCGAAACTAACCTAAAGTTAATAAAATATGAGTGTGTACCTGAATTTGGGCAAAAATCAACCTAAAATACTTTGTTTCCGCAATTTTATTTATTAGTTCCCGCCCTACATTTGAATTCAAACTTGTCCCGATTTCGCCGCCAATCCTCTAGCCAATAGTAGAGGTGATTGAAAAGAAGCTCTAGAAGCTTCATTTTTTGCTTTTAGTGCTCCGTCTTTATGTCTTTGGTTTGCATTCATCGGCTTTTGAGCCCACATCGGGGGGTGGGTCGAGAATTTAGGATGTGGTCGTCATTGCTACCAGTATGAAAACCAAATGTTGTAAGCGCACCGTCGTCGTCCGGAGGGAATTTCGTCCTGTTGTAACGGAGGATGGTAGTATAAGTTACATTGGAAAAAAAAACTCCGGCCTTGGAGGCCGTACTAACGGGCGAAATAGACATACCGTCCGCGTTCCGGGCTCAGAGGCCGAAAGTTCCGGACATAGCACCCGGAGCAATCGAAGATTCAGATCTAGCACGCGGGAGTTTCGGTCTCTGAGCCCAGAACGGACGGTATGTCTATAGGGCCCGTAACTTTTTTTTCAGTGTGAAAATTTCGATCGAATCCACTCGCGAAAATTTGCCCCGTTTCAAAATAAACTCACTTGGATCCCACGAAGCGGATCTTTTAGGGCGCGAAGCGCTCCTGGGACTGGGCCACGTAGCGGCCAAGGGGCAATGCCTCCTACTCGAAGTTCTCCGACTTTTGCGATCCTAGCCGGCATCCCTGGTCGACACTCATCTGCGCAAGAGCGAAAAGCAGTCCGAAGTCGGTGTGAATCCCAAGCTGGTGAAAAAGAATAGGCGCTCGAGAGAAGCGTTCGCTATTGTTCCTGCTTGTCAATCAAGGGATCGGGCTTCTAACCTCAAACACTCGGACGACGGGCTGGACGGTGGCCGGTGGCCGGTGGACGGTTGAAAACGTTACATTCCTGGCGCGACTGCGGTCCGCGGACAAGTTATTTTTCCCCTTTTAGAGAGCCTCGTACCACCAACAGCGGCTTGTAATATGCATAATAGTGCAAGCAATCTGCCCGCGGAATAGCTTCCTCGCTTCTGTCCTTTTTTCTTCTTTTTTTTCTATTTAACACTTTCTTTGTATTGTCTTTTGCGCACGCACAAGCGGGCAACCTGGTGCCAGTGGTTGCGCATGCTCATGTCGCCACCAGCGTTGCACCATCGATCCAGACTCGAAGGCTGTTTTAAAGTGAATCGCACCGTGCGAAAACCGCTGAAGTCAATTTTCCCAGTCCTGAGTTTTTTTTTTAAAGTTGATATTACTTCCCAAAATTAGATCCAAGCATAAACTTTAAGTAGAGACGTAGGGACTCGGTTTAATCCAGAGAAAAGTCCTTATACAACTTATCTGTATGATTCACATTGATAAGTTATTAATCAACGTCCAGATTGGCCTAATAGAACGTATTTATGCCAAAAGGAACTATGTCCCACGCAAACCCTATGCACATAGTTCCTTTTAGCATAAATACGTCCAATAATGACTGATGACCAAAGAGTTGGTTTTGTATTCAGGTCAGTATTGGTTTAGTAATCCTAACCGAATTCGCTAAAACTCTCCTAGCAAAATGTCCACCCCTAACAAATATCGTCATACCTTCCGGCCGAAGTATCACAAGCGCCATGCGACGTTTCAAAATTTCCGCCAACAGACATTTTTGGTTGAATCTGTTTGAAAATTTCACTGAATTTTATCGGCACCACGAAGAAAATTCAGTGAAATTTTCGGACAGCTTTGTCAAGCAAAATCTCTTTAAAAAAATAAGATCGCGGCGGGATTTTTAAACGTCGCATGGCGCTTGTGATACTTTGGCCGGAAGGTGACGATACCAGTTCAATAATTTTCATGCACAACAGGTTTCTCATCGACCATCATCAGACGGAAAATCACGTTGACCCCCGAATAACTTTCGCCTCACCCGATTACAAATTGTCAGAGCGGGGTCTCTAAAATTTATTGTCTTTGGCGACAACAGCGCTGCACTGGCGAATGCGGCAAGTGCAAAGGACCACCATCAAACGCTGCACCGATAAAATACAATTCTCGCCTCTGTTTTCCATGAATATAATTAGGCATTGAGCGAGGCCCCCCACCTCCGGTTTTCCACGGAGGATTGTCTCGATCACGCTGTTACTCCTTTGAACACCGTGTGAATTTACTCACCGAGAGAGTCCATCGGCGGACTCCTCATTTCGTTGCACTCTCCATTGCCGGATTGCAGGGATCCGTCTCCGCTTCGGGGATTAAATCCTACATTCCTGGCCTGATCTGTGGATGCTGTTTGCACCTCGCACAAGGCTTGTAAGGTTTTAGTGCTTTAAGAAGCGTGGAGGGGGGGGGGGGGGCTTTTCTTCTTTATTTTGCTCCTGTGTGGGATCCGGAGTGCAACCCTAGTCTTGCATAAATTCCGCACGACCCGCTACACTAATGCATCTATTGCCACAATTTGTTCATCACATTTTCCCCCGTTGACAAAATTTGCTCCTCGTGAAAGTCGTCGTGACTGCGGTTGTGCTTTACTGTCGTGCCAGAGAAGAACGCCGTATGAGCCTTTGGATGTTGTCAGATTTCCTTCGATGAAAAGTGAAATTTTCTGGGGATCTTGTCAATATCGATGGCCAAAGTGTAGAAGCACGTATCTGTATTGCGGTGTTTCAGAATTTCCGATCCTATTTTATTTTACCGAAGCGGAACAAGCCAATTTTGCAGTTTGATGAAATTCATACCGAATATATCGACGGTGCAAGTCGGCAATCACATAACTCGATTTGCGACGTCGCAGACTTCCTTTCATACTTTATTTTTTAAATGGAAAACTACTCAACGGCAATTCTTTAAAACTGTCATGATTTTTCTTCTCAATGCGAAGAAAATTCTGCAAAAACTTCAAGAAATAATGTCAATTTGCTCTCCTTTAAAAAAATGACGTAGAGGCGGAGATTTTCAGACACCGCAAACGAGTTATGTGCGCCGACTTTCACCGTCGATATTCTGCTTAGGGGGAAGAAAAATTGAGGAGTTTTCAAGAAATTACGTTGACAAGTTTTTTGAAGAGAAAATAAAATATGACAGGAAGTCTGCAACGTCGCAAACGGAGATACGTGGTTTCGCACTTTGGTCATTAATGCTGTTCTTCAAATTTTTTGACTTATTTTGTTCGCAATTTGACCTAATTTTAAGAGTAAACGTTCATAATTGTCCTAAAACTTGTCGGTTGTCGTCAGATTTGAACATCTAACCCCTTAGATTCTAAAGTTTCGAATTTTGACTTGGATTTTTCATTGTTACGAGCGGCTCTCTGTGAGCGCATTGCCCGCGATGGACCCTCAAGTGGATTGCATTTTGCAAGAATGAACCAAGAGTATTCCAGTGTCGCTAAGATTGTACAACTTGTTTTACCCTATATAGCCGACAAAAACTGATCATCTGAACAAGTTTCATCTTTACTCCAAATTATCTATGAATTCTAGACAAAAATCACCGTCGTGAATTTAATTTTTTACATGATTTCAATAATTGTCTAAAAATATTGTATAATTCGCACAATCCTATAGCAACAATGGAAAGCTCTTGGTTCCTTTCTCAAAGCGCAATCCAAGCATCATTTACTCGATTAAAAGTGAGCCCGTCTAATATGGGTTAAGCCGCAACTTTCCTTGCAAGTTGCCATTTTTCTTGCGATAAAACTTTTTCCCCAGAGCAATTTGAAATATGAGGCAACAAGGATTCTGCTAATGAATCAGACACTCGCCTCCTTGGACCTGAACCGCTTTAAAAGCTGTCGCGGTGAGAGAGTGGGGCGGTCGGCCGCGGTGCGGAATGCATTTGGCAAGGGGGTGGTTGCGGTATCAAGAATCAACCCCCGGCGCGTAGTGGACTTGTCAACTTTGCCCTGATAATCCATCATTTTTTGAGGGTCGCGCCCGCGCTCGGGACGCTGAGAATGAAATGAATTTGTCTTATAAATCATGTTACTTCCTCTCCCGCACTGGTCCGTGTCACACCATCCCTCTTACAATTTTTACTCCGTGTCACAACAATGAATACACTTCTTAGCGCCCTCTGTACCGACCGTAAGGCATTTGCCGGAATTTCGTTTAACGGCTAAGGAATTCGGTTTCGTCTACGGACGGTTTGACTCATGTATGATGAAAAAAATCGTTGTGACTTCCCCTCCATAATTAATGTGTAAGAAATATTTAAACGCAAGTACTGATTCTTTTGGTCTTGCTTTTTCTAAATTTAGAAAGGAAAAAAACATCGCAATAAAAATAATTTGATAAGATAGCCTGGCACAGATTTGGGTATTTTTGCTTTTCAATGTATCATCATTTGCACTAAGCTCTGCGACTCCTAGAGAGTTCTATAGTGATGAGGAAGAAATTGACCCCAGTTACTCTTATGGAATACCTTTAAGTGCGAAATAAACATCTCAAAGAGAAGATCTCGAGAAGATCTACAACTAGAGAAAGCGTGCGATTATACCCGTGATGGGTCGCATTGAACTTTATTTTGCGATCGATTGTTCAAGTTTCAGCAATTATATTTCTTACGTTTGGATTGCATTTTGCAAAAAGGAACCACTAGCATTGCAATGTTGCTAAGATTGTGCAACTTCTTTTGTCTTGGAGGAAAAACCCGATTATCCATTAACAGTTTCTATTTTACCCGCTAAAAACTGCAAAAAGACAAAAATTACCATCTAAATTTCATAGTTTTTCACGATTTCCGCAATTTTTTGCAAAAGATGAAGTTGCACAATCTTAGCATCATTGCAATGCTAGTGGTTCCTTTTTGCAAAATGCAATCCACTTTTTGGTGTTATTGGGAAGGAGTATATACGTATTCTAGCTTTGGCTTCTGACTTCAATTTTGACTGAAATTTCTCTACTTTCCGCATTACCTTAAGGATCCCATTACAACGAACCCTACACAGGGGTGCCCCCCATCTCCATGCGGGGAATTGTCTTTTTATGTGCGAAGAAAAAACGCAATAGGTAAAAAAAAAACCAAACGATGCCGAATTTTTCTCGATAAAATTATAATTTTAGAGTAACGTTATGATTATTAATCCGTGAGAGTTCCAGACATGCTCAATCAGATCGCCAGTAAATTTTTCTGAAGAATTTTAAGAAAACAATTTGTGGGTTTTCCAAAAAAAAATCATATTTTTGTCGGAAGAAATTTGGCAACATCTGAAGGTTTATATGACGTTTTTCTTGACACGTTAGTATTAGTCGCTGGAGAATCACCTTAAAATGCCTCATTTCGTAAATATTAGCACGGAGGGTAAACATGCTGAGAGAGGTGATTATTGTTCGCGGGGACCGAAATACCGGCCTTTGCAAAAGTGCAGACGAGGCTTTGACCACCCAATAAGGCAGAAATCGTAGGATGATTGATTGACTGAGAAATGTCATTCAACCCTTTGCATTCTGCGTCTGGATCGGACCTGAGATATACCACCTAGGCTGATTCTCAGTGGTTCCTTAAACAGATGTTCTCCTCAGAAAAATCCTAAATAGTTTACATTATAAGGAGGCCTTTATGAAAGCATAATAAATAGAAGAAAATTACATGAACCGTCAGTAAAAATCAACATTTTAACTTTGCAAATAGATCCTGGCGAGAAATTGCTATGAGTTACTACCACAAAAAATGTCAAATGCTAAAGAAAAATTATCGCGAGTTTCAAAAATTTTAAGGTAGGAGCGTACATACCTTAAGGTCTGTCAAAATCGCAATATTGTTTACTTTAGGTTTCGTATTTTTTGTGATTTAAATTATTGTAATGGCTTGCAAGAATCTATTTCCAAAGTTAATCTACTAAATAAGAATAGTTCTTTAATGTAAAATTTAGTCAATTAGGTATTACGATCCAGTTCTTATATTTATTTAGTTTAGAGCAGTAGCGGATCCAGGGGGGCATGCTCCCCACTCTCGGGCCAAAAAAGGAAACATGAGAGAAGGAAAAAAGGGAGAAAAAGGGAGGAGAACAAAATAGGTGCTCCTAAAAATTTACTAAAATGTAATCAAGACAGAACTGTGCGACCAAAGGTTACTAAACACCGGAGAAATAAATGCCTAATCCATATACAAATATAAAATTACCCAAAAACAGGCATTATTGATCCATTTTCGACCATCAAATAATGCATAAGATTAAAATTTAATTGGAAGGGACCTATATTTTTAAAAAATTTTGGAGGAAGCCCCCCAGACCCCCACTCAACATCCAAGTCCCCCTCACCCCCTCCACCCCGACTCACTCTGAATCCGCCACTGGTTTAAAGGTTTCTTCTTTTTTTAAAGTGTATTTTGCAAGAGGGGGATACAGGATACACTCGACTCTAAGCAGTGGAGAAAAATAAAGCTGAGGCGCAGAAAGTGGCTTAAGAGGGTGGTTTCGGACGCAATTAAATCGAAAGGAACTATATCAATTCTGTCATGAGCTCCGAGATCCATAAGAACATGAGCACGGCAGAGTTCATGTCACAAAGGATAAAGAAATGCGTCCATATAACGAGCGTGAACAAAGTTTTGGCCGATACCTTGCAAACATAATTTAAAACTAAATTAAACGGGTGACAAAAGGGGCGGGTCGCCCCCGGGTGGGAGCCCATTTTTCAAGAAATAAACCCGTCGTTGAAATTCGCAAGTCAGAAGCATTTTTACCGTAGGGCGAGGACTACGCGGCGTATAAGTGCCGGCCGGCCATTTTTCGAGTGAACAAATAAAGGCACAAGAGCGAAATATATTATAATATCCGCGACCAGGTCATACATATAATAGAATGCTTTCATTACCAGGAATGAATAGATAATAGGAAGGAGGCACGGCTGCCGGTAATGGCCAAGAACATGACCTTTCCACAAGGGTCAACTCCAGAAAAACTCCCTTCTTTTTTAGCCCCTTCTGTTTAAATATTTCATAACATCTTCCGCGGGTTTCGAGATGGGCTCGCGCGATACTTACGACGACGTTCGATATATTGATGGTCAGTTCCTCGATTTAACGAACGAGGAAGAGTGCGCTCGGCGAACGAGATCGATGTGTCTCGTTCCTCGTTTGCTCTCGGTGAAAGCAATTAACATCGGTGTGGTCTTGACTGCGGTTGGAAGGATCCCGTTTTAAGTCCGTTTAATAATTTATAATCGCGCATTTGCATTTCCCACTCGAAGAAAAACGCGTCTTTCGGGTCGCCAAGTGCGCGAATTAGGGACGTCTTTAACCCATGAATTTGGCAGTTTCCTTGCCCTGTACCTCTTGCGGAATTTGTATACTCATGAGAGGTCATTATGCTGACTTTTTTCAAATGAAGAGGTTACTCGAACTGCTTCCTAGAAATTCGTGAGCCCTTAATAAACTGAATACACTTGAGGATCCGTGGGGTACGCTGCACCCCCATACTCTCTCTCTCTCTTGGGCTACTACTACTGTCTATACTCTTCCCCCCCACCCCTGGATCCGCCGCTGGGAGGACTCCTTTTTCCTATAATGATGAACGTTTCAATATTTTCCCACCATAGTAACTATCCATGTGTATCGTGTGCTTATAGCTGAGTCTACAGGTGGGGCCCTTTTTTCTTTCTTTTCTCACACAATGTGAGCCAAGAAAGACTTTAAATAAAAATAATTTTCAAATCTTATCGAGGGACCCCCACCCCCCGCCCTTCTTCTGTCGTAAACAAAAGTTTACTTTTGAACCCTTCTTCTCCGGGAAGATACACGACTGAAAGGTCCACAACATAGACTTCGCCTACACTGAAAAAGAACTCCGGCCGTGAAAGCCGTGCTTACGGGCTATATAAACATACTGTCCGACCGTCCACGTTCCGGGCTCAGAAGCCGAAAGTTCCGGGCGTAGCGTAGCACCCGGAGCAATCGAAGCTACGCCTCCAGCACCCGGAAGTTTCGGTCCCTGAGCCCAGAACGGACGGTATGTCTATGTAGCCCGTAACTTTTTTTTCAGTGTACACATGGGCTCAAAAATTTTAAGCCCGGCCCAGGTACCACGGTAATATTCGGCCGAAAATGCATCGGTCCTCGCGTGACGTCGAAGGACGTGGCTCTAGACGACCCCCGCCCCCCTCTCCGCCTTGTATGCACCGCGCCGCCGCGCTGCGCCGGCACAAGAAAGGCATCGGCATCCATGCCCACGACACGATCCCCCGCAATCCCTTAATGGTGTCCAAACGGCTCATTGAAATTCCGTGAGTGCCCTCAAAATGAGTGTTAAGTAATTTATAGTGCTACAAAAAAGGCCGGACTTTACAATTTGCCGCGCTTTTTTCTCCTCCGTCGATGGAGCATGGAGCAAGAGCAAGCTCATGCGCTCATGGAGCAATCTCATGCGCATGCACCGTAGCGCAGCGCGCAGCAGGCAGGTAACTCAATTAATTACTCACGAGGTTCCCTTAATAGGGATTCGAATCCTTCTTCTACTTCCTCCTCTGCTCTATATTCCAGCCCGCTCCGCATCAATACGTCACACAGGGTGATTTCTCTACCCGTGAAAAATGAATCGGTTCCTGGTGCAAGGGTGCAAGTCCAACATTTTCAAATTACCTGTATTACTTTTGCAGGTTTGTCCCATTGAAGAATTACATATTACATATACTATAATTTACACGACTTCTTGGTTTTATTTTCCTTTGTTTTCCTTTTTTTTCACGGGCAATGCCTTTAAATTTGTGTCTTCATCCAAACGAGTCTAAGTATGTGTCTATTTGAAGAGCTTTTAAATAGCTTACTCTAATAATTTGTTCTAAAAAAAATGAAAAAATAAATGAAAGAAAAACAGACCGCAATGCTTCTGAATTTTTTTCTTTAACTAAAGACCTTTACTCCACACTCTTCCTACATGATGAAAATTAGAAAAAAAACTTTTTCTTAAAAAAAAAAAAAAAAAAAAAAAAAAAAAAAAAAAAAAACACTTTTAACCAACTTCCCTTGCTCAGAATTGGCTCAAATTTCCTCCAGTTTCTTGAAGATGGACGTACGTCCGAAAAATCAAGTTGGCTTGATAACTGTACTAAGCATTTTCCTACCAAAAAAAATCTTTCAAATCTTTCAAAACATATAATGATTTTAGCCATCCTGCTTGACGAGAAAATAAGTATTTTGCCTCTTCTATAAAGTCAGGTTTTGCGGTCCTATGCCTTTCTAACAAAAACCTATTCAAATCTTCTTCTTTCCAGGTCTTACGAATGATGAGTCGCAGCGCAAGCTAGAGGATTCACTGAAGATTATATGAAAATTACTTCACAGGTATCCCTCTTCATCATGGTGCAACCAGTAAATGTGTATATTGCCTACGGTGTTTCAAAACTTCAACTCGCCTGAGTATTCTGATCTTTTAAAAGTATGTTAACTAATAGGTTTGCACACAATTTTCGGTAAGTATTCTTCAAAAGGTAAACTGAAAAAAAAAACACATACCGGCGAGATATTTTTCTTTGCGAGGAAACCTACCGACCGAGAGAAATCTTGCACACTCGAACTCTGAACAATTACAGCAATAAATTCGTGTAAATAGATTCGCCTTCATTTGACGCAGTAGGCAAAACGAGCTCCCAGGAGCAGTAATAGTGGTATTTCAGTAACAGCAGATTGACGGCGTATCAGGATGCGTGCGTGGTATTACTTCCTTCATCGTCACACATTGAGGGTTTATGACTTCCCTAGTAGCAGAACCACAGAAGGAAAAGATAAATACTATGAACGAAAGTTATTTTTTTTATATAATGCATGCATACAAAAGTGTTAAAAGTGAACATTTTTATGTAACCATTATGTAAAAAAATGTTATAATTTTCGTGAGCTTTTCGCGAACATACTAAAAATTCTTCTAATTCGCGAAAAGCTCACGAAAATGATTACCTATTTTTTTATATAATCGTTACATAAAAATGTTCACTTTAACACTTTCGTATGCATGCGTTATATAAGAAAATAAAAAATGTGTGTATAAAAAAAATTACCTTATCGAGCTTTTATCATTTTTCATATATTACGGTCAGGTCTGAACTTTGATTTTTTTTATATAAGCGTTACACGTTTTTTATATAAAACGATCATTTAGATAACAGATATGTTTTTTTTATACTTTTTTTAGAAAAGCAAAAATTTGTTGTGCTACTAGGGTTAGGACCTTTGTGCCAAATTGCAAGCTCTTGATAATTTGCACGAAGATGCAAAAAAAGGGCGCCGGAAAAATCAAATTGCTAAGTAGGACTACGACACTGGATTAACGATTCGAAATAAACTTAGCGATGGCTTTACCGCCAAGCTATATGCTTGAGAATCGACGGTACCCCTCCCATGCCGAAAAACAAAAAGCTATAGTTAAAATTACCATATTAGTAGTAATATGGTAAAAAATCACTGTTTTTTGTCATAACTATAAGAGCTCATAAAGAGCACTAGCAATATGTATTGTAATATTTATCTTTGTTTTTTCTTAGTGTGGAAGAAGAAAAGTTGAAAAAGAGTCGTGCATGTTAATATGGAGGATCCAAAACCAGAAGATTAATTTGTGTGTATTATTTTCTTCAAGATATACTATACCCTTCCAGAAACAACTACTCTCAGAAAACGGTATGAATGAAGGCAATGCGCATATGTTTTCTTTCCAAAAGTTCACGAGAAATATTAATCACACAATGAGAAGTCTGGACATGAATTCCTGGACCAGAATGTAAATGTTCACAGTCAACATCGGTCAAACGGAAAAAAATACTAGTGGCGCCATTCGTATGATCCATACCATTTGATCATGCGTTAAAAGTACTTGATAATATCTTGCTCAGAATTAGACATTCGCACCTCTGTGCGTGTGAATCGTTTTCCAAGTGAGATTTTGACGAGAAAACGTGTGACAAATTCTCAGACCTTGCTTAGTGGGTCATTTCCTCATTGCCTCGGGTGCGTCCTATGCTGTAGAAAACACCCTGTAGATTCCGCATGGTGGTATATCGAGCTGTATTAAATGGCCATTGAATAACAGCGGACGCGAGACAGAGCTGCGTAAGGAATACTGGTTCCTGTTTTGGAGAACATTGCTAATTGCCCCCCGTCAGACTGCGTGATCTGCGATATTAGTGCAACGCTAACAAATTACATGTGTATGCACAAACTACTAATAACCAGGCAACAAGATCCACCTCTGCCTCAAAGGAATACCTTTGCAGATCATATCCCGCTTCCAGACTATCTTAAGAGTTCGTTGCATTAATCCGATTAATGTACATTCGCAATTCAGATACAGAGATGCAGTAAATGCTAACAAATCATAGAGCAAGATTCTCGTGATCATAAGTATACAAAAAACGAAATTTTGGTATTGAATACTTAAAAGTGAATGAATTTGTTTTTGTAAAATCAGTTTTAAATTAATGGTTTTGCAACGCTGATTTTTCCTTCTTTATTTTCCTCTTAACTGAGAAAAAAGTTCTTGGCTCAATCGTGGTGAATCTTGAATTTGCCGCCAAGAATTTTTAATATCTTGATTTAATCTGATTTTCTGTAGGAAAGAGAAAAAATACTTAAATTGAACTAAAAGTAGCTTAAATCAAGCATTTTCATTCATTTTTCAGGTCAACATATCTCTTAATGGCAAGTGCAATACTTTTTTTTTTTCAGTATCTTTCTTTGGGGAGGAAAATGACGATAAAGAGCGGGGAAATGGATGGAGAGGTGGTCCGAGAAGATGGGTGAAAAACAGGAAGGAAGAAGAAGAAAGAGAGAGAATATGGAAAAGAATAAAATATAAAAAATCAGATGAGGAGGAAGTAGAAAGTAAGGAAGAAGAGGAGGAAGAAAAAAAGAAAAGGAAATGCGACGAGAATTTTCAATCCTTGCCTCCTCTCATACTTTCACCTCAGATGCGTTATTGTTCAAAAATCAATGACCCACGATGGTTGTCATTCGGCCCATGAAAAATTCGTTTAAAATTTTGAGGCAGTTAGCGGCAGTATATAGAAAAGATTTAAGGGGCTATTTTCAGTGTGCGTTTGAAATGCTATATGAGTATAGCTGCGATCTTAAGTCCTAGTTCAAGATTTAAAAATCAATGTGAGGCTTTTGCTCGCAAAACTGGTGAATCAAACAAAACCTCGAAACAATGCCGTCCATGCGACCGATTTTTCCATAAACCCTGCTCGTATGTCAGCTGATAACAATCCAATATGTAAGAAATCCATTGCCGTCTCCTTTTTTGGAGGAACATACAGTACTTACTCTCCACTGAAATCAGTAAGGTTTTTGTTGCAATTGAACCAACGAATAAATCGATGTTCCTTCGATTTTTTACGAGGTTTTAGAGATAAGTATCGCGATTCAATTCCGATTGATCGTACATCGAGACCGTCGAGGGGACTTCGAAATCATGAAAAAACAAATCGTTTGTGTGGGATGTACCTAAATACATCACGGTCATTCGAACGGAGGTATTGAATGCAACTTTGTTGAAATTTTAGTACGTATTTGCAGGCTGTGCTGTAGTCTGTGATGGCGTAATTTTGCTTCGCAGCCAGACGCATTGAACCTTGTAGTGTCCAACTGAGTGCATTTTGACCGTGAAATTGCAAAAAACGCGTACCTCGATTGCAGCGTTTCAAAACTCTGCTCCTATTTTATTTTTCAAAGGAGACCAAACCCATATCATACCTTCAAATTTTCAACAAATGTTCTTTCGCTGCACGCCGAGAAGGAAGATCACTAAGGTTTTCAAGAAGTGTCATTGAGTAGTTTCCTGTTTAAAAAATAACGTGCGGCAGAAAATCTGCAACGCCGCAAACTGAGTTACGCAATTCTGTAATTTTACCGTCGATACCCATTCTAAGTGAAAATAAACGTTCTGCATTTAACCTAGTAATACTCGTCTAACTACCAATAACCAATTGTAAGTATTGTCAGATGGAATTTAAAATAATATACACTCAAAAAACAAGTATGGGAAGCTTACCGGCCGAGTTATGGATCATGGAGCCATAAAATATAGTTCGTGGGGCCATGCTTAACGGTTCACGACCAATGAAGTACGGCTCAGAAAGCCATTCTAGGTGGCGGTAGCCACCCCGGCCCAATCCTAAAAACTCCCCCTAAAAAATGACGACCCCAAAAAAAAAAAAAAAAAAAAAAAAAAAAAAGACGGGTGGCTGCTGCCTAACTAGTTTTACACGAAACAACGCGACCGGGCTTTTCTGCACGGTTTGCGGTCCATTTAGCACTCCTGCTAATTAAGTCGTAAAGTAAAGCCCGAAAACCCTATAATATTTGGGTAGAATATGCTCAGCTCTACTCGTAATGCCCACCCTTTTTAAGTTTAGTTAAATATTAAAAAAGTTATTAAGCTTTAACGACAAATTTTGGACCCCAAAACTTGACGATCGTTTTTGACGACATGGACCCCAACAAAAGCTGACCCTGATGGAATTGTTGAGCAGATTCGGGGCAGATTCGAGGCCCGCGAAACGCCCGGCCGCGGAAGGCGGGCGTGTTCATTTATCTAAACCTACAGCTATAACCGTAGAGAAAAACCCTATAAAACTATAGATATTTTGAAACTACTAATTATAATACAGGTCCCAAATCAAGGAATTTTTGAATGAATGAGGCATAAGGGAGAAAATCGATAAAAACGTCATTTTTGAAGCGTACCTAAGGACACGGCTGTGGAAGTTATGGGAGGATAAAACCCATTGAACTAGAGCTAGTTAGAATCTTTAGACTCCATAGATGGAACTTTTGAAAAGTTTGCAGACTTATATGGACTTCGAAAGGAGAATTTATTGAAAGAAGGAGAGTGTGTCAATTCTTCACAGAAAATTTGAATTTGAAAACAACTTGTAGAACCGCGCGATGGATGGTGAGCGCCGACTCCAGAAACCAAATTTTAGGTTATATTTCTGCTATTATCAGTTATTATGGCTTTAAATATTTAAATAATAAGAATGAGATAGATTAATCGATGCGTGTTTCTATTTTATCAAAGCCGAAGATAACTGGATCCATTTCTATATAATCATTTTATGATTCTCGGACCCTAGATAAATTTAGTTGTCACAGTAAGTACTCAGATCGCAACCTGTGATTTCTTCCCATCCGCCCGGATCTAGTGATCTTTTCAAGTAATTGTTCATGAATGATCGATGATAGCTCACTATAGTGAGTCCTAGATATTATTTCTCGTTAGAGATTCAGCAACTTTCCGCTAGAAAATCATCCATCTGATGATGTGTGTCGGGGTCTCAACCTGCGGGGTTGAAGCTGCGTTTCCACTTTCTCCTAAAATTTTGCTAGCAGCCAACATTCTCTAGAGTTGATGTGCCTTTTTTCAGTGTATCATGCTACTGGTGCGTAAAGCCTCAATGTTTTCATAGACTTGCAATGCCTCATATTCGAAAACTGGTAAACGCATTCACCCATCAGCGGTGGTTATATGTCTACGCAAAGCAGCTACGCTTCACTCTATAATTGCTTCAGCTAAACTGGTATAATGAAACCAACTCAATGCCACAAAATCAAAGATACTTGACTTCAGACATTACTGTTAATTTGATTATTGGCAAGTCTCTTTGATTCTGTGTCAAAAGTTGATTGAATCGACTTATTTGCCTGTGTTTGGATAAAATTCTTCAAATCAAGGTCTTTCATATTGACCTCTGCAGAAGGTATGTATTTATACTATTATTTCATTGATTTGATAGACTTAATGTCTGTCAGCGTCTCAATTTGTGGGGATGAAGCCGCGTTTCCACTTACTAATACAATTTTGCTGGCGGCCTACCTCCTCTGGAGTAGATGTGTCTGCTACTGGTGCATAAAGCCTCAATGTTTTCCTGTTACTGCATACCATTCGAATGAGATATGATTAACTTACCTGCGTACAGCTGTAGAATTTAGGTGTCATTTCATCTTCAGCTTAACAGAATCAAAAGAAAGCCATCATATCCTATACATTACATGAAGTTCATTCTAAGTGCCCAACATTATGACAATTAAATCCTAAACCATCTCTTCTTGAGACATTATCCACCTACCCTATTTTGGTGAGAGAAGTTTAAACCAGCCACAGCATTAACTTTTAGTGTTCAAGAATTCCATCACCCACTTTTCATGTGTAGGTGATCAATTCAAGAAATCACAGTTCTGCTCATTGAAAATATTATATTTTTAGTTTTCCTGTCTTCAACCTAATGTTTAATTTGGTTCATACTACTTTAATCAAATCAAGGTCTTTCATTTTGACCTGTGCAGAAGGTATGTATCTATATGCTACTATTTCATTGGTTTGATAAAATAGAGATGCTATAACTAATGCAGGATATCCTTGGTGATAACCTCTCTATACATCGGCTAAAATTTGCAGTACCTAGAGACGTAAACTTGCCGTCACTGCTTACCACATATAGGAGATAATACAGAGCAGCTGTTCGACATAATACATCAGTGCCGCCTGACCTCTAGATTATCTGAGTCCTCGCCTGACAAATTTACCCACTATGAGAGTGCGACAGAAAATTAGCTGGTTCATTTAGAACAGAAAATGGATACAGGAATTAATTCTCTGGCACACCCTGAAAGTGAGTTAAAACTCATTAGATGTGGACTTCGGATAGCCAGAACTGGCAGATTAATGAAAGCTATCGATTGAGACTGAGGCGACTAAAAATATTAGTTGTGATAAATATTTTTGGCTGCAACAGCATATCAACAGAGCATCCTCTTTGACGGAAAGTGGGCATTGAATGCCCGAGTTGAGAAATCTCTCATAAATACCCGCTTACTTTACCTGCCACTGTATTGATGTGAGAGTTACCTTAATCGGATGGTTGCAGAATCTCCCTGGCAATTCCCAGCATAGATATGATGGTGCTCCACATAATTAACTTACCGAATCATCCGTTCGATAGAATCGTATGAGAGGGATCACATAGCATAGGATATAAAATTAAGCCTTGAATATAGGTGATATTTATACTTTAACCTTTGGTTCTCGGTCTACGGTATGAAAGGGACGGACTAATACAGAAGAACCATACATGACAAGTGGCTCCTAAATTGTCATTTATTTGAGTCCTTAGCTGAAAAGTTCATGCCTGAAGGTGTGACAGAAAATGAACTGTTTTTTTCCATCCTTGAAAGTAAAACAAAGAATCAAAATTGTACTCTCCGTTTTACCCTGATAACGCGTTTAAACTCAATCGCAGCCGACTCTGCATGACCAGAATTGGCGATACAGACTCATAAAAATGAAATGTTATTGAAAGGAAAACCAAAAATTAAAGTGGTATTCTCTGTTGTACCCTGATAACGCACTGAAACTCAATCGCTGTTGACTCTGTATGACCAGCATTGGCAGATAAAGGCTCCTGAAAATGAAATGTTATCAAACTGTTTCATTACAGTTCAGAAGATTCATGCTATTGAGATCGAAATTTCAGTTGTGGTATCTGTAATTTTTGCTTGCGGAAGCATCAACTTTTACTGTTTATCTTTTCCAATGACGAGTGAACTGGTCACATTTCTCAAGATACAGAATGCCATAGCTTTAGAGACATCTCTCATAAAACTAAAAATATTGATAAATACTTACTTTGCTTACTGTCTTTATGAGACGGTATCACGCGTTTGCAATGTTATTACTGATGATGAAATTGGAGCTCGGAGAAATTGCGATTCGAATGGTCAAAGGACCTGGCAGGCATAACTAGGTATAAGCAGCGTAAATGATAGAGGTCCTGCACTGAGCGGCAGAATTTAGCTTGCATTCTATCATTAGTTCCAAGAATCCAAAAAAAAAATGTCGGATAATGTAAGACATAAAAGGTATCCCTTAACACAGGTGATGCCTCTAATGTAAATCCTGGTTTTGTGCCTACTGTACACAGGAGATGGAACATTACATAGAAGTCCTATATTAAGAGCAGCTCTGAAGTTGTTGATTATCATGGTTCTTGCCTGACACATTCACCCACTTTGAAGGTGTGACAGTAAATAGACTGGTTAATTTTATCATTGAAAATAAACCCATTATTAGTTAAACTGGCACTCTCCCTTTCACCCTGTTGCGCGTTTAAAGTCAATGTGTCTTTGTGGACTCTAGTTGACCAGAATGGCCAAATGGAGAATCATAATGATGAAAGCTATAAAAGGATTTCATTGCAGCAGGCCGATTATTGAAAGTTTGAAGCAGTCTGATAAGAGATCGAAATGCGATATATTGCACGGTTAAGATAGGGCTGTCTTGCCTTGTCGTACTGACATAGTTTCAATAATCAGCATGCAGTTGAGAAAATTTATGTCATCACAACTAAAGTTTATTGTATACCATCTCCTTATGAACGGACAGATTTAACGCAAGTACCAAGATGATTTCATATGATGTCTGGATAGGAATGCACATAGTAAACAAGTAAGTAGCAACTTTTCGTTTCAGGCACATTGTGCCCAAGCATTGTGCCCTCAGTAATCAGAGAATCATAAAAGAAAACTCACTCACAACGAAAAAGGTACCTAGAGAGAGAAGGAATCATGCAAAATCAAGAATGGTCACATTTGGAAGTATTATTCCTCGGGGCAGCATAAAATTGAAAATGTTTCGTGCGTACAATGAGAAAACCATTCAAGAAGTTATGCTGTTATTAATTTCAGAAATAATATGACATAGAAAAAGAGACAGGAGCCAGGAGAAATTGAAATTGCGATGCTATTTTGCTCAAGCCCGATTCAAAATTTCCAAACGAAACAATAACATAAGTATCATAACCTCTCTATGCACTATCTAAGGCTTAGACTGCGCATTAGGAAATTTCGGCGAGACTAGAGTCCCTTCAGGCGGGACGATAGGCAACTCAGCAACACCCAACAAGTCCGAGACCGAGACAATGGAAATGCCTGTCATGCCAGTGCCGTTGCCTGATACGGGTACTTTTCGTTCGTATATCCGGATGTATCCACCAAGCGGAAGGCGCGTCTTTACTCTGATTTACCCCGCTAGCTGTCTTACCTACCGCGCGACCTAGATTGCGTTATAAGTCAATGCGCTTTACTGTAGTTTCTATCGTTCGTAGCCAATGAGAATTAGGCATTACGTCAAGTGACCCAACTTTGTCACGATTTCAATACTGACCTGCGGTTTTTTTTCTGTGACGTACAGGGTGTGCCAAAAATATGGATCCTTCCTTACTGGTGTCTCGAGAACGATTACAGATTATTGACATGCGGTTTGAACGAAATTCCTTAAAAAAAGGTGGGCCGCTTTCGAGGGGGGGGGGGGGGGTCGTTTCTTCTCTGCCTCGCGCCCGCGGGAACAACTTTTAAATTTAAAATGGGAACTCTCTTTGCCTGATACTTCGCAGAAGTCATACCAAAAATACGTGATATCCTTCCAAAAAAACAAAAATATGATTTTTGTACAAAATTTCGGCCCAATCCAAAAAATGTCACTAATTACCAAAAACAAAAAAAAAAAACAACAAAAAAAACCAGGCACCCAAAAAATATGATGGCAGTACCGTTTGGATTCATCATATAAAAGGAAATGATATCAAAATGGCCCAATTTTCTCTTTCATGCCCATGCAATATACCAAACACCCCAACTTTTTTCACAAAAAAAAAAAAAAAAATAAATAAATACCTATAAGGTATGATGACCTGAACACGTTTATTGGATCCATCGCTTTAAAGGAGTATGATATCAAATCGGCCCAACTTCTCTGAAATATGCCCATCTCGGATCAATAATTTTTTTGAGACCTTCCGACTCATCGCTGAGGAGACACTGATCATTACTTGACCCTTAGTATATGTCCTTGTTTAGATGTCAAAGAGTTCCTTATGAGAACTGTAATGAATTTTTTTTCTTTGAAGAGATAAAATCAAAAAATCGTCATAAAATTGAAAAAAAAATTCGAAGAAAAAAAAAGGAATGGGCCGGCCGGCACGTACAAAAAAAAAGGGGGGAAATGTAGATACATTGGTATGCCCCAACATTTTGGCATGGGTGACCGACCCGGTCTTGCCAACATCCATGAAGTTGCTAAGAAAGAAGCATTGTAAGTAGGAGGCACATAATATTCGCAATAATACGCCAAGGTTCAGTAGTTTGTAAGGCCTTCTATCAGAAACAAACAAAGAATATGGCATTGCTTGAAAGTTGTTAAGTTGTTCACTCATGTGTGAATATCTTTCAGTCTATCTTTCAATGACGATTTCAAGAAGGACTGATCCTCCTTTTGACGATGATACTTGTTCATGTATATGTGAAAGAGAGACGATAATCACCCTATATTATCTACCACTTGTATGTACGGCCGGCCGGCCCATTCCTTTTTTTTTCTTCGAATTTTTTTTTCAATTTTATGACGATTTTTTGATTTTATCTCTTCAAAGAAAAAAAATTCATTACAGTTCTCATAAGGAACTCTTTGACATCTAAACAAGGACATATACTAAGGGTCAAGTAATGATCAGTGTCTCCTCAGCGATGAGTCGGAAGGTCTCAAAAAAATTATTGATCCGAGATGGGCATATTTCAGAGAAGTTGGGCCGATTTGATATCATACTCCTTTAAAGCGATGGATCCAATAAACGTGTTCAGGTCATCATACCTTATAGGTATTTATTTATTTTTTTTTTTTTTTTGTGAAAAAAGTTGGGGTGTTTGGTATATTGCATGGGCATGAAAGAGAAAATTGGGCCATTTTGATATCATTTCCTTTTATATGATGAATCCAAACGGTACTGCCATCATATTTTTTGGGTGCCTGGTTTTTTTTGTTGTTTTTTTTTTTTGTTTTTGGTAATTAGTGACATTTTTTGGATTGGGCCGAAATTTTGTACAAAAATCATATTTTTGTTTTTTACTGTAGACGGTAAGTCACTTTGGTTAGAAATTATGGATCTCCGAGCCATTTTTTATGGGTCTCAGAGTCATACCTTTTTTTGAGTGTACGAATCCGGCCGCAAAGATTTCCACCGTGCGGAGGAAATGCGTCCTTTCAAAAACAATGAACAGTAACCGTGAAGTATTTAATTAATACTGAGGATCCATTCTATTATCAAGAAATCATTTTGGCTGCCTTTTCAGCACCCCCATCCCTTTTTATAAGATATCCATACGACTATACCTCTCCTCCCCCCCCCCCAAATCACTCCGGTTATTTGCGAGCAACTCTAGCTCTAAAATGAAATGTACTCCAGACTTGGTCATTGGCGGATCCGGCAAATTGGCAAAATTGCTTTTCCCAATTTGAACCTATGAAAATGTATCGATTCTTGAAGGGGACAGGTGCTTCGACAAGAATCGATTAATTAACATAAGGTTAAATGGAGGGAATCCGGTGTTGCCAAATTGCTGGATCCGCCTCTGGACTTGGTAGTATTGTCAGTCGGTTCAATAGAACTCGAGGAGAAATTATCGTCCCTAGCAACCAGCAACACTGTATTGACTACGTGGCCCAAATACCGATTTTGTCATACTGAAGAGTTTAACATGACGGCATGATCGTACACCCGTTGATCACCGGAGATGCACGTTGACGACCTTAGATGTCCCGACGTCGCCAGCCCCCCCCCCCATCCCACCCCCTCCCTCATTGAGCTCCTGGTCAGCGGTTAGTGACTTCCGCACAAGATCGGTGAGGATTTCCGGAATCGGTCCCGTGCCTAACAGTCCTATTGTTTCCCAAAAATCACGTGGAGATGAGTCATCCCACCGCACAAAGAAGGCCAAATTTTGAGAACCAAGATCCAGGATGGATGGCCTGGTTTGAGGACACACAAAAAAAATAATTAAAAAATATATTTGGAACTTGAAAAAAAATTTCTTTGATGACAGTGATAAAATTTTGAGGAAAAGAAATTTTTTAAAAGTAAAACATGCTTTGTGATTTAAAATAAGTAATTTTGTTTTTTCAAGTCCAGAAAAACTTAAACAAACTTGACTTGTCATCGATTACAAATTCACTTTTTAAAGAGATGTGCTGCTTGAATTTGCTTGGCAAAAAAAATCCTGATACCAGCCATATTGTCGTTTCCATAGTAAAAGAACGTTACTACTTCAAAGCACATAACCAAAATTTCCTTCCGACCTTAGCATTATCTCGAGGAAACTGTTAGAAAATTCGAACTAAGAACTTCAGTGACTTTTCCACCAACCACAGACAAAAATTAGTAAAATTGTAGACAAAAATTGCACATAAATGTTCGTGTATGAAACAATCAGTTTCTTCAGTCACTTTTGCAGCCTTTGCATGGAGAACGAAAACGTCTTCAACTCTTCGTATTGGAGAAAAAATTAGACCGTATCAAGCAAAAAGGAACCAAGGCACATTAGCTATTGCCAAATTTTATCCGGCAATTTAATTTTTTACATAGAAACGGTTGTTCAAATTTTGTGCAAATTTCAGTGAATTTTCTGCAAAGTACGATGTAAATTCCTTGAAAACAAAACAATCCGCACAACCGTTCTCTTGTATGTATGTTCCTTTCTGCTGAATGCGGTCGAATTATTGCAAACGCTGATCACTGAATTTTCATGTGTGATGATGACTTTCATTTTGACCCACTGTGTAACGGTGACCAGCTGATCCGGCGGCGATGTCAACAAACTGTTAGTCAATTGAGGAAACAAGGAAGACGATGACCACTACGAGTACGATGACAATCGAGGTGCCCGGATCAAAAACGGTGAGTTCGCGACGGATATCCGGTGCTCGGGCCCAGCGGCCAGCGCCTCTTCCGAAGCAAAGAACGCGCCTCTGTCTTGATCCATGTTAATTAGCACCGACTCACTCACTGACCGCGTGTCGCCATCCATCATCCATCGTTGCCTCATGGCGTCCACGAAAAGTTTTCTCGAATGCCCGTGAACATTCTGTGAGAAAATGTCACGGTTCCTCTTCAAACTTCCTAGCGCTGAAAAAAAAGTTACGGGACATACCGTCCGTTCCGGGATCGTAGGCCGAAAGTTCCGGGTGCTGGAGCCGTAACCTCGATTGCTCCAGGTGCCAAGCCCGGAATTTTCGGCCTCTGAGCACGGAACGCGGACAGTGTATCTACATAGCCCGTAAGTACGACTTCCATGGCCGGAACTTCTTTTCCAGCACATACAGACAACATCTAACACTCCAAGTAGATCTGAAAGGGTCCACTTTCTTCCATGAAGAAATTTTGACCCGAACTCATCAGCACTAAAAATTTCTAGAAATACTTTTGTCATTATCCTGGGTACTTTTTGTCTGCTTTAAATTTCTAGTAAAGTCCCGAAAGTGGTAAACGGTTAGATACTGTAATTGTCTTCCATATCCTCGAAGCAGTTTGCGCTTGTTTTCCTTACTTCACAATGACGTCAATTGAGCTTTTTTACATCAACTGCTTCCCGTTCCAACCCTTCGTAACGCTTCGCGCCTTAAACATCATGCATTGCGTGTTCCTCATATGATCATATATTAGCAAGTGGGATTTTTCCTTTGCGCATTTAGAAAGAAAAAAAGGTAAAATTCAAAACCAGTCATAGGAAAACCGCTGTTATCTTATTGCGATCCCTGATTCTTCGACTTATCTCCACAAAATACGGTGAAATTATCAGTGAAATCATCAGCATTGACGGAAAATCAATTATATTCCTCGAGACTTCACTGGAAAAAAAAAACACAAACACACACACATTGGATCTAGAGTCCAGACTTTAAAAAACATCGACAAGAAAAAATACTCTTGATTCAATCAGATTTAAGCTTAAATCAAGAACCCAGCCTCTTAATTTGAGCGGATTTCCTCTTAATTTGAGCGGATTTCCTTTTGATTTAAGCTTAAATCTGATTGAATCAAGAGTCCTTTTTCTTGTCAATGCTTTCAAAAGTTTGGACTCTAGATCCAATGTGTTTTTTTTTTTTTTCCCAGTGTTCCGGTGTATGACCAACTGCCAGAAAAATCGGTAATTTCTCCCAGATTTTCTTTTCGTCCTCGGGCATGTTCATGCGACGCGAAGAATTCTCGACGGACCCACCTGCAAAATCAGTGGCGCACTTCAACACTATAATACAAGCCTTGTGCGAGGTCACTTTCGCCGTTAAGCTCGCTTAAATTTTTTACACTCTCAAGACAGCTCGAAAAAGTGCTTTTGACCAAATTTCTGGCCTCAAGCGAGTTCCGGCGCGGAGGGCCACACACGCAGAGCGGTTATCATCAACGTTTTTACGAGGAGATAGAGTCGGCGACTGTGGTCGGCCGGTCGGTTTGGTCGCGCATGCAGGAGCCTCCTATCGGCACGAACATGTGCTCGGATTGTAAAGTAGCCTGGCCCGATCCGGCGGGGCTGCGCCTGCGCGCGAGCCGGGCTCTGCGTTTTCTCTCGTTTCTAATTGTTTATTAAGATATAAGCACAGGGGAGCGAAATTCGGAATGGGAGGAAAATATCCACGCGTGTAAATGTTGTTAAAATACTAATGGACTCGCTAAGAGCAAATTCCGGTTTGGGCGGCTTCGCCTCGCCGTGTCGCGGCTCGTCGGACCGACGAAATTTTTTTGCTCTGCCCACTTTTTATGCGTAATGCTCACCAACCAGTGTAAACCTGCCGGCTGTTTATTGAAATTGATAGACAAAGCGATGGAATGAAAGGCAGAGGGAAAATGACAAGATTGCGGTAGACGCATGAATCATTTAGACAGTAAGTTGGATATTTAGCCAACGTGCGTTAAAATCAAGAAAACTGGGAAACTCAATACAGAGGGAAAAAGCTCATCCGAGCACAATTTTACTTCAAAAAGATACGCTGTTCGGTGCAACATTAGTCAATACCATACATTCGCATGGAGCGGAGCATTGCGAGTTCACGCATCGCACCTTCAATTTTACAGATACAACACGGACAACCATCAAGCACGAATAGTTGTATCTCTGCGCCGTCGTAAACGCGCATCCTTTCTCTCCCTCTATTTCCATATTGTGTTTGTTTCCGTTTGTCTTATTCGTAATGGTACTTCTAGCACTATGTGAGTAACACAGCCGAAGGTACGAGAGATGTCTTCGGGCCTCTTTTTTAACTTTTCTCCCGAATCTGAACGACACCTCATTGGCAGAATAAAGCGGAGCATTGCGAGTTCACGTCTCGTGCCATCGCGCCTTCAATTTTTCAGATACAGCACGGACGTCCATCAAGTACGAATAGTTGTATCTCTGCGCCGTCATAAAAAGCGAGTACTTTCTCGGACTCTATTTCCATGTTGTGTTGGCTTCGTTTGCCTTATTTTTAGCGGTGCTAAAAGGGCAAAGTGATCAACACGGCCAAAGTGTAACTTGGATTAAATTTGTTGGCCAAACTAGGTATCGGGTAAAAAAAAAATTGGGCAAAGTGTCTAGCAACTGTTAAAACAAAAATTGGACGTATTCCTGCCAATCGGAACTATTTTTACCATCACGGCATGAGCCCTGAGACCCGTAAGAATGCATGCATAACAGGGATCACGTCTAAGTGCACGTAGTTCCGTTTGGAAGAAAAACGTTCAATTATTTATCGTTATCATTTTCCTAACCAGATATTATTCTCAAAAATTGGTACAACTGTAACGATTTCAAACGAACAAGTATTTTACACTACATTTCAAAGTTCAAACATATAAAAAACTCACAAAAAGTAGTCACAAAATGTAGTTATTCATCGGCACCTACCGGACAAATTCCTTATTGTTTTAATAAATTACATCATCATGACGTTTTTCTTTTAAAATATATGAGTGTGGCCATATTCATGTAACGGGACTACTTCTGCTCCTAAGTAACTTACATCGTCTATTTTGATTTTGAAAACAAACTGGTTAGAACGTGTGCGAAATAGTGTAGTGTTAGTGAATAATATTCATTTGATGCAATGGTTAATGCAAATGAACATGGCTACGAGCAACTATTACTACTCTTAAGCCGCACACATTGCCTACTTCAGAATTGAAGGCGAACAGGTCATGTTGAGCGCGCAGTATGCAAGCTTGGTTGGATGAACCAAAGATGCGGTTTTTATAGAACTGAGGGGACGGTAATATGAACCGAATAGTGCGGTCTATGTAGAACTCAAAACTCCGTTTTTGCACTTAATCCTCTCCTAGGTAACACGGCAGCCGGGCAGCTTAGAGTAGAACTACCGCAGAAAGACCGCAAGTTCACCGAGCGATTTTAGGCACGACAAGCGCAAGATCTAAACAGAGAGATCAGCGAACATGCAGGGAACATTTGTAAAGGCACGAGACATTATGAGGACAGACACTTTGACCCGGGTGAAATCGGCCCGCTTTTATTTTGATTCATCATTAGCGCTCCGGCCCTCACTAATGGAAAACAGCGCCGTCGATGCAACGAGCGTAATTAGTCATAGACGCTACTGAATGATGGATGATCTGGATTGGCATGCTTCAGGAATGGGTATAGTTGAATCTTAGGCGTTTCTTGGACCTCTAAGCACTACCACTTTGGAAGGTCAGGGTTTTAAAGGAGGTCTTCAGTATAAAAAAACTGAACTTTCGCTCAATTTTGTTCGGGCTTATCCATATTATACACTGAGAAAAAACTATGGTTTATAAACCTATTAGAGGTAAATATGGAACACCTATAATAGTCGTAAATAAACTAATGATTCTCGGTCTGTGAACCATACTAAGGTCTCTGTACCTAATTAAGGTACCCCGTACCATAACTAAGGTATATGTGCTATTATTATATGTAGAGGTACTACTATTAGTGGTGTTCCATATTTACCTCTAATAGGTTTATAAGCCATAGTTTTTTCTCAGTGTAGTCCTAGATAGCCCCATGAAAAGCCCAAAACTTATGAGCCAATCACTGCGGGCTGATTATTTAAATTGATAGACAAAGAAGACAAAGTGATATGAAGGGATACTTTGGACAAACGGCAATTCACGAGAGACCTCATGTACATTGAGAAAAAAACTTCGGTTATATTAACTGAATGTACGGTGTTCAATATCGGCCGTATTGTTGGGTCCATGTAATCGCTCTCTCGGTTCTGGGAACCGTATTCTCGGTTCATGATGAACCGAGAACCATTCATATTGAAAACCAGTTGAAAAACATTCAGTTCATATGACCGAGCCTTTTTTCTCAGTGAGATAGATAGTGCATCATTTTCGCCCGAGGTCTATTAAACCGCCCACATCCACCCGTTTCAACAAACAGGATCACTCAATTTTCCATTTGTCCTCTTTATCCATCACTTTGCCTATCAATTTCAACAATAAGCTAGTAGAGTTGCACATAATACTCATATAGAAAATCGGTTACCGAAGAGAGCCATGATTGCAAAAATGAAGCTTTTCGATGAATCGATTGGTCTGTCACTTAAACCTATGGAAAATGATCGATTATTAGGGTGATTTTGAAAATCGATTCTTTTGCATAGCTTCAAATGGAAACATATTGAAAGTCGACGATTCACGCTTTGCCGCTGGGACCTAGGGATTTTCGCCGGAGAGGACAAGTGGAAGCTCATGTTTGCACAAGCCGACAACATGATCCTCGGGATGCGGAGACATCAATCGCGGATTTGACGTTGACCTCCCGGGTGAAGACGAGCGGCTGGCGGAAAACGCATGCGAATAAGTTAAACATCGCGGCTGCGCATGCGCAAAAGAAAACTCAAATAAATAACTGCCGAGCTTATTCTAATGATGTGAACTGATTCTGCGCCGCGCCTCGCCGCGGCCGATGCGAGCCGTGCCCGCTTGTTCGCGTTGTCAAGTGGATGGACGCGATTGTTCGTCGCTCTGTCTCCGGCTCCGAGCCCTCGAGTAAATGAGAGACGGATTGATGGCCGTGCCGCCAGCCGCTTGGTCTCTTTCATTAACGTGATTTCAGAGTATCCGTACCACTTTTATATTTGACTACATTTTGCAATAAGGAACTACACTGAGGAAATGAACTACAACTGAGGCTATGAAGACGTATACCGTTCGTTCCGCGCTCAGAGGCCGAAAGTTCCGGGTGCTGAAGCAGTAGTGGTACTGCTCCGGGTTCAGTGGTTGGATCGATGGGTGCTGCCCTCAAAAATTTTGGCCTCTGAGCCCGGAACGAACATTTGTCTACATACGAATATGTCTTGGATTTTTGCAATATGGAACCACTATTTCTGGCCCATTTTAGAAACAACATAAATGCCATTGGTTTCTCTATGCAGATATGAGTTTTTATGGGAGAGCCATAGATAGTGGTTCCTTATTAGAAAATGTAATCCTCTTCATAGCCCGTAAGAGCAACTTTTACAGCCAGAGTTTTTTTCATTTGCTTTTTTCTCATAGCACCATTTTTACCAAGTAGAATGAAAAAGAGGAAGAGAAAGAAGAAGCAGAATAGGAAGCAGAAGAGAAAGTAGAAGGGGAAGAAGAAGAGAAGGAGGAAAATGAGGAGGAGGAAGAAGAAGAAGAGAGAAAGAAGAATAAGAAGATGAAGAGGAAATAGGGGGAAGGGGAAGGAGGGGAAGAAAAGGAAGAAGAGTAAAAAGAGGAATGAGAGGAATAAGAGGAAAAAGGAGAGGGAAAATAGAGGAAAAAAGGGGATCTCTGAGAAAATGAAGTGAAAGAAATTTTGGCACCCTCATGGCTGACGCCCTACGCGAGAGCGAACTGTTTTTCCCCCTCGTGACAAACCTCAATGATATCAAGGGGTATGTGATCAGTGATGGAGCCTAAGAAAAGAAAATTTACCGTTGGTACCAATAGACCAGAGGAAGCTCTCTAGTTTCATCAGCTCCTATCTTCCGTACGTCATCTTTGTATGCTCACCCATCGTCATTATCACACATATCCTTCCATGGTATACTCAAAGATGTAACAAGTTGTTATATGTATACCTGTACTGAAACTCTCTCACTGAGAAACAGAACCCCTGACAAAAGTACATAACCCGTTGATGACCGGGAAGGATATCTTTGAATGGCCAACGTGGGGGATTCTTATGAATGAACGCTGCCCCATGAATGAACGAGACGCGACACTTAAAACGGGCGAACCGGGTGTGCCCACCTGAGAAAGAAAAAAAATAATAAAAATGAAGAACACCGGTTTTTCACGGCGAGAGGATGCGCCGAGGAGATAAAAGAGTACAACTTAAACTGACCCAGTACGATCCATTAGTAAAATATCTCGACACGAAATCGTAAACATTGATGCTCATTCTTTCTAAATCACTTCATTGGAATTATTTTCCTCTCAAGAGAGGGAGCTCTTTCAATTAAACGACGACTGAATCCATCAGCGTTGCCATTTTGCAGTCTCACATTCTGAGCTTTGGATTTTTTTATGGAGGAGAAAGAGATTTTTTGTGTTGATCTGGCATTCTCGACCTGAGGCTCGCGTTTTATTTTACTTTCCCTTCCTTCCTCTTTCCTCGGTTCCAGGTTTTCATTTAGGTGTAAAAGTCTCTATTTTTTACCCCTTTTCTTTACCACTTTTAATTAAATTTCGAGGTGCTCCAGCAAAAATGGATTTGTCTCCTTGATCATGGCAATCCATTAAAATGAACTCTTGATTCGAAGATTGTTCAATGAACATTTATCCGCGCTTCTGCTAAAAAGAAAAAAGAAATATCTACTTTTTCTCTTTCCTTTTTTTTCTCTTTAATGCATTTGTCACAGATCTTAACTCTTCTTATTGATAGCCTTTATTTACACCTTACTAAAGCATACAAAAGAAATCAATTCCGGCCTTTGTTTGACGCTCTGAAAAAACGAAACGAAAACCTTGTTGCAGAAATTCTGCTCGAATATTTGCCCGGTACCTTTTTTTATGAATGAATGAATGGTAACTTTGCGGGAAATTGAATTGTTATCAGAAACTGCATGAGCTGAAACGATGCCTGAAAAATTTATGAATATCTGTCGGGGAGTGTAAAGTTAAATGCTAGTCTGCATGAAAGTTCTTTTGCATGGCCAACAGTGAGAATGAAAACATTTTGAGATTTTGATTTTCGGTTAGTCACCTCAATCTCTTACTCGGAGATAGCTTTAATTTTACTTGGCAAAGAAATAAAAGTAAGAACAAGGTATGCAACATCGTACCAGGTATCTTAGCAACACCTGGACGATGTCGCATTCGTTACGCAAGAGGCGACCTTAATGAAGTTCAAAGGGTTTAAAAGGAATGAGAGGAGGCTTTGTTGTGTTTTTCCTCTCCTTTAGAATTTGCATGCATACTCATTGAGCATCACATGAAACCATAAGAGTGAGAACAAAAGTTTACTTTAAACTCTCTCGTTACAATTTTCTCGGTCCTTATTTTTTCTTATTTTCTTGACACCAAAAGCAATTAATTTAAATATTTGTTGAGAATTTGGATGTAGATGTGATTGAGAAAAAAACTAGGAATGATGAAATTCCAAATTATTTCATTTTTATTTTTAGTATATGATAGTACTTCCCCCACCCGTAAGGGCAGCGAGAGAATATCATTAGAGGATGAAAAATTAAAAGAGAAACAAATCAAACGAATTTTAATTCCATCATCCGCTTAGTGATTTCAAGATAAATAATCTGACTTCGGACATTGGAATTTCTTATAAAACTAAAATTAGAAAAAAATCGTCAAATTAAGTGATATGATGTAATAAAAGAAGTAGACTTTGCTTAATTTAAATAAATATTGGAGCATTTTGGAAAACGTATCTTTTGCTCGATGAATTGATAGCTTCTAGATTTGAGGACATTCCCACATGTTACGTCACGCAGCGGAACCGTCAGAACTGAATTTTAACATAATTTTTCGGAATTTTCAAGTATTATATCAACATGCGGAACGTCAGGTATTTGCAAACACAATTTCCTCAAACAACTTTTTGAAATGCCCCCGGCACTACGTCCCAGTTGAATATCGTGGATTGAAAGGCAAAACCGTTTGCGATACTCAGTAGAAACGTACTTTTACAGCTAATTTAATATGTTAATTTCTTCGACAAATTATGAGTAAAAATATCTGACGTACTATAATATAATAAAATGATCGGAAATTCTTGACATTATGTCTTTAAAGCCAGAGACTATTAGTTGGACGTATTTCTATCAAACGGAACTATGTGCATTATGCCGTGAGCCCTGTTATGCGTGTATTCTTATGGGTCTCAGGGCTCATGTCTTAATGCACATAGCTCTGTTTGATAGAAATACGTCCAGTTGATCAATGGTGCCGTACTAAGGAAAAACGTCGTATGAACCTCCAGGCTTTGCCAAATTTCCTTTGATAAAATAAGAATCTGCTAGTAAACCTTTAAATATTTTTCTTCTTATTTTTCAGATTATTTTGTTCGGAATTTCACCTCAAGTTCCTGAAAATTTCAATGAAAAATATTCATAACTTTCCTAAAAAATAAACATTTTATCGAAGGAAATTCGGCAACTCTCGAATGTTCATACGGCGTTCTTCCTTTCAGCAGAGCAGAATGGGCTATCGAATCGCTCTCCACAGTGTATTAGATCCACCTTCAACGAAAACGACTTTATTTAGTCTCAAGCCTTGATCGAAGCGTAGTCTACGGCAGCAAGACAGATTCGCAGTAGATTGCGGTCAGTCCGAACAAAACAATACAAATTGCTAATCCGCCGTGCTAAGGAAGAACGTCGTATGAACCTTCAGGCGTTGCCAAATTTCCTTTGATAAAACACGAATTTCCTAGTAAACTTATGAATATTTTCCTTCCATTTTTTCAGATAATTTTGTTCGCTATTTCACCTCAAGTTCCTGAAAATTCCAAGGAAAAATATTCATATCATTCCTCAAAAATAAACATTTTATAGAAGGAAATTCGGCAACTCGCGAATGTTCATGCGGCGTTTTTCCTCGGCAGGGCAGTAATGAAGACCGGTAGCGGTTGCAGAAGAAAATAAGATTTCATAACCGATTAAAAAAAGAAAGCAAAAAAAAAACAGGGATATCGACAGGCTTCGAGTAGGAAACATACAAAAAACGTGTTTCCTTGTATTTCTCGGCGGAAAAAAACGGCACGAAATCGGGCAGACAAAGGGAGGAAGCGGGTAAACAATTGGATCCGCGATTGATCTCTGTCAGATGATTGTTTCATTCCGGTTGCCCGTCTGGACGACATGCGACATGAAATACATCTGTTTTACATGAAAACAAAAGACCCCCATCGTACCACCCAGCTCGTAATAAAGATACTAACTCTCCTTCCGATCGGCGAAGCTTGGACTCCCCTGTGGTCTCACAGATGAACCTAATATCGGAAAATCTTTACGTCTTCGAATGGATTCATTGTCATACGGAAGAAGAGAGGAAGGGAGGAATTTGCACCGGCGTATTCCAGTAGCCTTTTTTAAAAATCGCATTTTTCTTCCCTGAAACTTTGATTCTTAAAACCAGTGGCGTGGCGTGAATTGCGATATATCGATTGTTATGGCATTTAAACTTATGAAAAAAGATCGATTATCAGGGTGTTCGCAGCGAACACCTTAGTAATCGATTCTTTACCATAGTTTCAAATGTCGAGATATCGATAATCGATTATTCACGCCACGCCACTGCTAAAACTTTTACTGTGAAGTGGGCTTCACAGTTGGACTATGGAATTTAGGAACTACAATTCCAAGCTCATTATCGAAACAAAGTACAATACATGTCATTAATTGGATCACACTTTGCAAAAGGGAATCACTATCTCTTGCTCTTCTGTAAAAGCACCTTTTGCATAGGGAAACCCATGGCGTATATGGTGTTTCTTAAATGAGCCAGAAATAGTGGTTCCTTGTTGCAAAATGTGGTCCAATTTCTCTGTGAAAAATAGCAGTTCCTTATTGCAAAATGTGGTCCAGTTCTGCCGTGTCAAGAGCCCATGATGAGGAGAATCTCATTTTCGATAAAATTGAGGGAAATCTTTCCCTGAAAATATTTGATAGAAAATTATGTTGATGAGATGATGAAGCTGGATTATAATGCTCCTCTACAATTTTTTGGCGATTCTGCGATACAACATTTACATTTTTAGCGCATTTGCAGACTTATTATAATGCTAAAAGATGTAAAATGTGCAATGTTCTATCGTCAAAACCATATTTTTTACGAGACCGTTGTGCATATGAATATGACCTTTACGTATAAGTGAAGCGCTGGTTGCAAAAAGGACATTTTTCGGATGTGCTGTCTCAGAATCCGTGCAGCATTTAATCCCTTTTTAATTTAAAGCAAATGCATGGAATTCGTTGGATTTTTTACTGAGTTCGCTTTATGATGTTACAATGCAAAAAACAAAAAATTTCAGAGAATTCACCCAATATTTTCCTCTCTAAAATATAATCTAGCAATAGAGATTCTGAAACGCCGCAACCATGAAATGCCATTTCTGCTCCCAACGTCTCAATATTAGCCACATATGGATTGCATTTTGCAAAAAGGAACCAGGAGCATCGCAATGTTCCTAAGATTGTGCAACTTCACCCATTGCAATATAACGATTCATACCCTGAAAAAATATGAAATTTACATTTTGAATTAATTTAAAGTTTTGTCCTAAATTTTCAGTTTTTAGCGAGTTAAATAGAAACTGTTTGGAGATAATCAAGTTATCCTTCCAAAACAAAAGGAGCTGCACAATCTTAGCAATATTGTAATTCTCCTGGATCCTTTTTGCAAAATGCAATCCATAAATCGCTAACATCCCCTGGTCTCCCGAAAAGGGGCAAGAATAGGCCCTTTCGTGAGATACTCTCTCACAAACTCAGAGAGGACAGCGTAATATGTAGACAATGTAAGAGGATTTAGATGGTAGAGAAGAGCTGAGGATCAACATAGGAACCAGCTTGAACTAGACCACATGAATATTGTTGAGTACCTCCAAATGCAATATTCTATTCCTGAACTATTCTGCCGTGCTAAGGAAGAACGCCGTATGAACCTTTAGGTGTTGCCAACTTTCCTTAGGTAAATCAAGAATTTTCGAGAAAATTTGTAAATATTTTTCATCCAATTTTTCAGATAATTTTGTTAGCAATTTTACCTACAGTTCTGGAAAAATTTCTCGGAAAAATATTCATAACTCTCCTCCAAAAAACCATTTTAAAGAAGGAAATTTGGCAACTCTCGAATATTCATACGGCGTTTTTCCTTAGCACGGCAGTATTAGTCTATTCCTACTTTTTAGAGCGCTCTGTGGAATGGAATTACTGATTTTCTTCCTCCTTTTTTAAAGAATTCTTACATCAATGATACGGACGACCGTCGTCGCATCATCGCCGAACATTAATTCAACTTAAGGGCATTTATCTGACAGAAGTTGCAGGGAAAAGTACAATCGGGAACTTGGAGAATAATTAATATTGAATCATGAGCGAGGGAAGAAAGAGAGGGGCGGACTTGGGGTTTGGGGTTGGGGTTGCGGGAGGACGAGGCAAAAGGGGTGTGAAGAATCATCGCCGAGATAAATATGGTGAAGTCGCAGGCGCGGCCGCCTCGGGTCTGTTGAGAAGCAATTCTCGAACAATTAAAATAGGGGTGTGAAAAAAATGACGAGTCTCCCGCTATCCGTTTAGGCCCCGTTTAAAAGGATATACACCCCGACCATTTTATTTTTATTTTTTATTTTCGCTGGAGCATCGTCACTCTAATTCGCTCGAGGTTATGTTACGATTGTTGCGTGGCGAGGGCATACACACATCTACATAATGTTATTAATTTTTTCGCTTCGGTACTTGTTTCTGACAGATTTGAGGCAGCGATCCTCCCTCCCTCCTCCCCCTTCCACGATTACTCCCTCTACTCAAACTGCGGACTACGCATTTAGTGCATTTTCAAAAAAATGAGGCACAAAATTAACGCCCCCCTTCTCGGAATCGGGAGGTGACAGTTTGTATATCACCGCGCGAGTCTCAAGATCATGTTGCCAAGTGAGCGAAAATTATACTGCTTTGATCTTGCTTGGGCTTTGCTTAACTGCTCATTTGCCTTGTAAAGATAAAGGTTTTTGCTGAAAATGATAGTGCTCCCCTGAGTGTTTTTTTTTCATTTGCATGATAAGCTGTTCACGTGGTTGTTCGAAGCAGTGGCGATTTTGCAAGTTGGCAGCACTGTTTTTTCTCTATTTAAATCCATTAAAAATATCGATTTTAGGTGAAGCAAGCTGTCGCACCAATCGATTGTTTTACATACATTTAAATAGAGGAAAAGCAGTGCTGCCGATTTCCAAGAGTCGCCACCGGTTCAAAGTGAGGGGGGAATAAATATAAACAGAGAAACTTCTTCTTATTTGAGGATCCAAAGTCAGTTTCGAATCTAAAGGATGAAGAAATTTTTTTAACCTTATGAGGATTTTGAAAATTCAATTCGTCAGTCTGTAATTTTGAAAGTAGACCCCTGCTTCAAATTCCTGTTGTATATTCCGTAAAAATTCAGTAGTTCAGACACCAGAAAATCTTGCATTGAATGACTGCATAAGGTCTAACCATTCATTCCTAAGTATTTTGGGTCATTGAATTCAGATCTGAGCTTATGTACAAAGTTTCAGCTCGAAACGTTGCCAACTTTCCTAACACCCAACTTTTTCGGTGTTTTTGGGGTGGTTTTTTTTTTAAAAATATCAGGTGCTCATCATGACACCGCCGTTGGACAAACAGCGTCGGGTCTTGTATTTTCATCTCTATTTTGAAACGGCGCACAGTGGATCGAGTCAATTAGAGACGTCGGACATGAAATTGTTGACTAAAACGGCAAATTTTGGTGTTTATCTTGTCACAGTTTACATTTCAAGGGGTGTTTTAAGTAGAAAATTCCACGAGAAAACCAATGAAGCCACTTAGAGAACCTCAAAATCTTATATAAATGGAGTTATAAGCGTTTAAAGTTTCCAAATTTTGTCCGACCTCCCCAATTGACTCGATCCACTGTGCGGCGGATGACCATCATACATGCATTTTTCCGTTGTATTTTTTAATTTCCCGTCTAAAAAGTGTGCTACTTTTTCCATCACTAGCCTCTGTAACTGGCAGCGTTGCATTTTACCTCACAACGCGCGCGATTTGTCAGTCATCAAGTCATTTTTTGAGGAGCCGTACGCAGCATCCGTAGCAGTACTCACAAGGTGGCACGAACATGTGTAATCTGACGTCTGACACATTTCGCTCTTTAATGTAACGTTGATAGAGCTCCGACCTGAAGACCCAAGGGAGCTAATCACCGGATGGCTCCTCGACACCACCCTGCTGCGACGATTTTAGCTACCCTGCGCATCCACGTAAACGAGTCGAATTCTGGTCGGGATCCGCTAAAAAACGGCTGCTTTGTATCCAAAATTATCCGTCTCACAGCCCGGATATAGCGTTTTTGAAAACAGGAAAGAGCCTCATTATTTCGAATGACTTAAATTGCTCATCGATGGATTAGTTGACAGCCCTGTAACACCCGCTTTCTCGATTCTGGTACACTAAAAAAAGGGTCCGGAATGGAGATGTTGCATGTGTGAGGAATTAGCGATTTGACTGTAGATTCTTATGTAAAAGTTCGCGAGAAACACGATGGTGCCACTGGTTTTCTCCGAAATCAGCTCCCAAGCTCAGAAAAAGCTCTCAAATTGAGGCCAAGATGGAGGGGATATCCCACCCTACCCTGAGAGTCCACCTCTACATCAAAACAAACTCTCCATGCAAAGACAGGGAGCAAATACATTGACAGGGTTGCCGTGATTTCAGTTTTAGAGTCCCCAAAGAAGGTGGCAGCCCTGTCAATGTATTTGTTCCCTATCTTTGCATGGAGAGTTTGTTTTGATGTAGGGGTGGACTCTCAGGGTAGGGTGGGATATCCCTTCCATTTTGGCCTCAACTTGAGAGCTTTTTCTGAGCTTGGGAGCTGTTTCGGAGAAAACCAGTGGCACCATCGTGTTTCTCACAAACTTTTACATCAGAATCAACAGTCAAATCGCAAATTCTTCACACATGCAACATCTCCATTATTTGCCATCAGGTAAGATTTCCTATCGAATCAATGATAAAATCGCTTGTATCAAGTACGATACATAAGCGATATGTGTATTTGATTGATATAAGCGAACATAGAGACAAAAACAGATGTATACTAAGTCACCAATTGGACGTATTTCTTTCAAACGGTCGTATGTGCATTATGACATGAGTCCTGTTATGCGTGTATTCTTATGTGTCTCTGGGCTCATGTCTTAATGCACATAGTTCCGTTTGATAGAAAACGTCCAATTCGGTATCAGGATGTCCCATTACACCATAGAACAAGAGCACAGAGTAAACAGAGTTGCGAGTCTTAAAGAGAGAAACTTGGAGGATATATGTTCGTAATTTTCATCTTTGTCGTCTCTCGTGCACTACGATTAAATTGCAGAGGCAGTTAAAAATGCTTTGTATTGGCAAAAAATCTCAATAATCCTAAAGCCCGGTACGTTTCTGGCTCAGAAAATAGCGTTTTTCACACATTCTGCCGCCCCTTTCGCAGAACATTCCTCATCCCTTTCCCGGCATTTCTCAATGAAGGTATAATGAGAAACGCTGTCACTAAATGAAGGCATACTTTTATGCATTCGCTACTGCAATGCGAGAAAAGAACGTCCTATGAGCCTTTACACATGCCAAATTTTCTTTGACATAGTATGAATTTTTAGGGGAACTTTCAAAAACGTTTCTCTCAATTTTTTTGGGAAGTTTTATTCGTAATCCAAACTAAATAATCTGACATTTTCAAGAGACAGCATTCAAAATGTCCTCAAAAATAAATATTGTAATGGAGAAAATTTGGCACCCTCTAAATTTTTATACTGCGTTCCTCCTTGGCATGGCAGGATAGCGTGTCACGTTCTCCGCAAATTGCTCTCACGTGAGTCCAAAGTTTTCGGCGAATTCAAAAGGAACCCCCTCCCCTCCCCACTATGACACCCGAAGAATGAATCAATTCACAGGTACGGCTATTAAGCCACTGTCGCCATCATCCAAGTTGGAATGATGAAGAATATAGGTGTCCCCGATGCCTAGCTGAGAGAGTGACAAATTTTTAATTCCTAACTGACTGATCTGATGTTTTTGTACGGCTCCCCGAACTAAATTTTGTTATGCACGTAAGCGCCTAAATCCCCAGAACTAACTATTAATTTTTGACCACGCAGGGTTTTGCCTCTTTGAGGTAGAGTCTGTCCTTCCTACGTCTAGATTCAAGTTTAAGATGTCAGCTGATATGAACAGAGTGAGTAGATCGATCAACAAATCGTTACAAAATGAACTTGATCGATAGATCCCTATCTTGGCAATGATATCTTTGGATCGAGGTCAATCGATAACGATTCATTAATCGATCCGTAGGAAACTCTATTTCAAGGCTTGCAACTGGGCTGTAATCGAAGCCGATGCATTTTGACTTGCTGGAGAGGAAAGGGGTCTTGCATCTGGACCGAGGAACAAGGGGTGGCAAAGTGCAACTTAAAACGGTATGTCCTATGTCTAGCAGTGCCCGCTGCCGAAGGAATTCCGCCTGAACATTCAAGGGTATACCTTCGTCGCCAGCCCAAATTCCTCAACTGCATCCCCTCTTCAATTATGCATTTCGTGATCAGCGCAGTGCAACAAAAAAGGGGGTAAAAAATGTCCCAGTCTTGAGATATAGTGTTTCTGGTGTGCTTCCTTATTGCATCTCCAAAAGTCCGAAAATAACCTCTGTTTTTCTTTATCGCACGCATTAATGTTTTGGGCTGGCCAATTATTTCAAAGAAAATACTGCCAGGAGTTTTTTTTGCCGCTTTGCAAGAAACGATGTCAAAAGTCTCCCAGGTCTGTAGAGAAGAGGGCTTTAGAGTATATTGAGCCGCTGAGTAAAAAAATTGTTTCAAATTATCATAATCGCTCTTCAGCTTTTCAAAAAGAAAAAGAAAATGTCAAAAAGAAAACCCTACACATTTTAAAGAGCTGCACTAGAAGGTAAGTAGTTTTCTTGGAAAACTGACGGAAGATAACTAAAAATCCGAGGTCACTTGCGGATTAAGCGGTCCCAACCATACCAGCAAAATTTACCAGCACCAGGAAAAGAAAGGAAGAAAATACTTGAAGATGTCATCATTTGCACTGCAACAGGAACAACCGCAAAATTTATTTAAAACTCATTTACCCGGGAAGTTTTTATTGCTTCGGATATCAAAACTTGGGCATCGCTGTTGTTTTTCTCATCACAGCGAGACCATCACACTCCACAGAGACGGCGGCAAAATACTCAGTTCATAACAGTAAAAAATAACAGCCAACATAAACGAAAACCAAAAATGTTTACAAGTGGGACACTCTCCAACGATAACGAACTGAGGGAAAATTACTCCGGCTCAAAAAAACAAGACGAGCAGAGTTAGTTGCATAAGCTAAGCACTGAAGGGACAGAAAGTTGTCATATCTTCAGGCATACACACCAAGAGCACAATGATGCTTAAGAGATATTTTTAAAATATTTCTGAAAACAATTTAACTGTTTCAGAACCTTTCTTCATAACGTGGAAAAAAATCAAAACCGCTCAAACACGACTTTGAAAACGTTTGAGGAGGTGAGGTTTGGTGAGGTTTATGCGTTTTTTAACTATTTTATAGTCATTTCTCAATAATTTCGAAACATTGTTATGAAAAGTCAAAAAATTGAAAGTTTTAAAATCATTTTGTATTCATTTTGAAAAAATTTGTAAAAAGTTTTTAAAAATCATTTTATAAATGTTTCTAAAATTACTTATTGATTAAATATTATTTATTTTAAAGTTTTGTAAAATTAGGGTTTTTTATACATTTTTAATAGCTTTATTTTTATTTTATTTTTTTTTTGTAAGAAAAATCCAAAACCCCTTTCTATTCAATTTCGGTTTCCACGAAGAATGTTTTAGTTGGTTTCTAAAATAACTTAAAAACATCAAGTGATTATCTCTTGAAAATGTTTGCCTCAAAGATCACAGTATAACAAACTTGTTTTTCGGTGTGCCATTAGAGGGTAGGGACGTTCCATACTTGCATTTTTCAAAAGTCACGTCGTGATAACTAACGCATGATAACCTTAATTAGACAACAATGTAATTAATGTTGGTGACAATTTCATCATCCGTATATTCCTGGGCTGACATAGAAAATCTAGAGCGAAATTGATGGAAACAAACGAAGCGAAGACTTTGCGGAGCAAGGCTGGAGGGGCGAGTGTTGAAAGATGGGCGGATGAGCAGATGAAGAGGTTAGGATAGGAAAAACAACAGTACTGAGGTTTATATCTGACAGTGTTGTCGAATAGATTTCGAGCGATTCGTATTTTACTACTCGGGTTCCTCCATTTTTTGTGGTTGAAAATAAGTTTCCATGGACTGAAGTTATCCATAAATGGCATCACTACCGTCGTCGGTACAAACACATTATTATGTAAAAGCGAGACGCACGAAAGATTAAAAAAAAAAAAAAAAAAAAAAAAAAAAAAAAAAAAAAAAAAAAAAAAAAATGCAAGTAATAACTAAATATAATAATGTAAATAGAGCGGAGTATCCAGGTGCAAAATATTTTTAAAATAGAAATGGCTCGAAAGTAGAGGGGTACTTTCATAAAATGCGGCGAAGTATTTTCGTGATTTTCGAGAAATTCTGAATTTTTTCGGAGGGAATGCCCAGGGGGATGAAATCTATTAGGTCTGAGTGGGAGTATCCTCTTGTTGGAAATTGAAGCCTGGGGATCCCTAGAAGAAGAAAAAAATGTACATTTTACTTTATAATATAAAGATACTTTTTAAGTATGTACACTTCAGTTATATCAAGTTAAAAACGGAGGCGTAAACATTATACTGCCTAAATCGCATTCTAATTTCTAAATTGTGAAACGTCTCATTGAACTTCGTCAATATGTTATCACATGCATTGTGCAGCGATTTGATATTTGGATTCTCTGCTGATACACAACCAATGACCAAAAATATTTATTTTCTAAACCGCCAAGTTGATTCAACCTCTAATCTCCAGCATGTACTTTAACATTTTAAATTCTTGAGATTTTAACGGATTTTCGGTAACAACTCTTAAAAGCTCATTCTCCTCTACACAGAGTGAGCGGAGGGATTTTTGCTGTAGTTGGCGACCCTGTCAAGTCTCAATCCGTATCAAAGAGCCTCGCTAATGAGCTCCCCGGGAGAGGAGAGGGAGGGGGGGGGGGAATATCCGGGCCCCGGCAACGGATTTATGTTCACTTATGATCCTCTTTGATCAGCGTGTGTACGATTCAGATTCGGAGTTGAAGTTGGCACAGGATTTTATTCACCCGTATTATTTGTGTTATCACTCTTCCCGCTTCTTGTTGTCTCAGCCGCTGTATTTGGGCTAATTTTTATTTTCATTTCTCGTCCGTCTTCAACACAATGAAAAGCTTCACATCGTCCGGCGGTTTCGCCGGTTCCGGAGTCTGCGGCACTCGAACCAGAGGCGTGGCGTGCTTTGCGATCCATCGATTGTTATGCCATTTAAACCTATTGTAAAGAATCGATCATTTAGGTGTTCGCTGCGAACACCCTGGTAATAGATCCTTTTCCATAGGTTTAAATGACATAACAATCGATATATCGCGAAGCACGCCACGCCACTGACTTGAACTGCTTCGGGCGCTTGGTCACTATGGTCGAAATTATTTTAAGTCCTTTGATTCGAAAAGATCGACAGTGCGAGGGAAAAAATGGATCCCTGATTTAACAATAAAATCGCTAAAAAAAAATATATCCTACGTGTTTCCAATGTAAAATTTACAATGGTGGAAAGGTAATTGAATCGGGGCGTGCGAAAACCGTTAATGTCCATTTTTCCAGTCTTCAGTTTTTTTGAGTTGATAATGCTTTTCGGAGTGGATGCAACCACAAAAATGGCGAACTCGTCTACCGGTTATCTCAATCCCAAAACGAGTACTATATGGTTGTATTTACAAGTATTATAAACTCAAAAAAAACTGAAGACTGAAAAAATGGACATTAGCGTTTTCCGCACGCTCCGATTCGATTTAACCACGGAGTGGTTAAAAAATAATTTTTTCTTTTGGTAAAATCTACATTGAAACATTAGTCTTTAGATTTTATCTACATTTCGGCAACAATTGGACCGCGTTAAACAGAAAGGAACCAAGCCACATCAGCTATTGCCAAATTTAATCGGGCAATTTAATTTTTTACATGAAAACGGTTGTGCGGATTTTTGTGCAAATTTCAGTGAATTAACTCCATGATACTAAGCAAATTCCTTAAAAATTTCAAAGGAATCCGCGCAGACGTTCTCTCGTAAAAAATGAAATCTCCATGTAAAATTTGGCAATAGCTGATGTGGCTTGGTTCCTTTCTGTTTAACGCGGTCCAATTATGGACCATAATTCATTAAAAAATGGCTATCCTCTATAATTCTGAACTTGGAAATCATCGATGATCTAAAAAATATTGACATTTCAAATTAAAGAGAGATGTCAAAAGATCATAGATCTTACAGTGCGCAAAAAATCTTAGATCTGAAGGTGCGTTTGGGCCTCCCAAAATCACCCTTCAACTTAAATTTGGATTATTTTCCAGGCTATGAACGAACTTACCGCTGGAAGTCGTGAAAGGTAGCTATTTGTGATGCGCTTTGGTCTATACACATTGCCAAGATCATAGACAAAAAACGACGATTTTTCCAAAACTTCGGGGGTGGGCTGAAGTTCCATTCTGGCGCACTTTTGAGAAAAACATTACAGTCTGGCGGTTAAACTCTGCAGGGTGGGACGTCCTGTTTCTTCTAGAGACCCCGTATTTACTATCTGAATAAATAATGTAATTAGGAGAGGCAAATGGACTGCATTTTGCAATTTGGAACTATAAATTCTGGCTCTTCTGGAAAAACACTTATGTGCATAGGGGAAGTAACGGCACATACGTTGTTTTTAAACCAGGCTAAAATTTATAGTTCCAAATTGCAAAATGAAGTTCAAATGTGAAGTTCAGACGTCAACGCTACTTTTCACTGCCATGAATGAGGAGCAATACAAATCGCCAAATGATGAATATCAAAATGTCACGATGAGCAGTTTGCTAATCGTTTACAGATTATATTAAATATGCTGTCAATGAGGTGTCGCTCGGATTCGGGAGAAAAGTTAAAAAAGAGAACCAAAGACATCTATCTTACCTTCGGCTGTGCTACTCACATAGTGCTTGAAGCACCATTACGAATAAGACAAACGGAAACAAACATTATATGGAAATAGAGGAAGAGAAAGGATGCGCGTTTACGACGGCGCAGAGATACAACTATACGTACTTGATGGACGTCCGTGCTGCGTCTGAAAAATTGAAGGCGCGATGACGCGAAGCGTGAGCTCTCAATGCTCTGTTATATGCTGTCAATGAGGTGTCGCTCGGATTCGGGAGAAAAGTTAAAAAAGAGACCGGAAGACATCTTCCTTACCTTCGGCTGTGTTACTAACTTAGTGCTTGAAGCACCATTACGAATAAGACAAACGGAAACAAACATCATAAGGAAATAGAGGAAGAGAAAGGATGCGCGTTTACGACGGCGCAGAGATACAACTATACGTACTTGATGGACGTCCGTGCTGCGTCTGAAAAATTGAAGGCGCGATGACACGAAGCGTGACAACGAAGTCTTATTTTGATACGGAAAACATGCCCCTGCAGCCCGGCATCTTAGCCTATGTCACAAGATCAAACCGTGCTATCTATAAGACGTATTTTTGCCAAACAAAACTATGTGCACTATGACGTGAGCCCTGTTTGCATACAATCTTACGGGTCTTAGGGATCATATCTCAATACACTTGAATCCGTTTGGCAGAAATACGTCCAATATATCATAATCTGGTGTTGTGATTGGTTTATTCGATAACTTGGATCAATCACAGCATTTTATCTTGATATACAGATGGCACGGTTTGATCGTTTGGAATTAGCACTAGAACTTAGGACAGTCCATACGTTTTTTCATTACAGTGGGCCGCCTGCGGCCTGAGTCCCAAAATTTTCATTATTTGTCCCAGTTCGATCTGTCATTTTGCAAGGCGATTTTCATAGATTTGCGGCTATCGACAAAAAACTGGTCTTAAGATGAGACAGCTCTCTCACGAGGGCCTCAAAGTGCGTGAAGCGCCCGCTGGGGGTTGGATTGCGTAGCGGCCGGGGTTAAGTAGTATACTACCGTGGTAGCGAGGAAAGCCGTAAGTGCTATCTCAAAATAACGCAAAAGTTAAACGGGTTCGTGTACGATACAGTAGCGGCTCCCATTCTTGTTGGAGATCTCTATAGGCTTGACGGGGTCGCTACCGCTCCTAGTAATGTTCTGCATGTTTTCGTGGTTGCGTTTTGGACAACAAACAAACGCATTTTCAGGTTAGAAATTAGCAGAAAAGGGAGGCACTTTACATGAAAGCACTGTTTTCATCGGCTCTCTGGAGAAATGATGTCTTTTACTGCTGTCTTGCCTGAAATTGCGTCATTTTTTGCGCCCTTGCGGCTCTCTCACATGTCGCGAATTCATACAATTAAGATGAATTTTACTCAGGTCGGACTGGCTCTCATCTGAGTGCGTAGAACCTTGCCTGGTTAAAAGGGCGTAATGTGATATTCTCAGTCTAAGCTCACGCTTCGCGTCATCGCGCCTTCAATTTCTCAGATACGGCACTGACGTTCATCAAGTACGAATAGTTGTACCTCTGCGCCGTCGTAAACGCGCATCCTTTCTCTCCCTCGATTTCCATATTGTGTTTGTTTCCGTTTGTCTTATTCGTAATGGTGCTTCAGGCACTATGTGAGTAATACAGCCGAAGGTAAGAGAGATGTCTTTGGGCCTCTTTTTTTAACTTTTCTCCCGAATCCGAGCGACACCTCATTGACAGCATATAACAGAGCATTGAGAGCTCACGCTTCGCGTCATCGCGCCTTCAATTTTTCAGACGCAGCACGGACGTCCATCAAGTACGTATAGTTGTATCTCTGCGCCGTCGTAAACGCGCATCTTTTCTCTTCCTCTATTTCCATACTGTGTTTGTATCCGTTAGTCTGATTCGGAATGGTTCTTCAAACTAGGATCATACGGATTGCGAGTTCACGACTCACGCCATCGCGTTTTACATTATCCTTTACAGTTTTACGTTTATCACATTTACATTTTCAGCACTGTAGGCCTTAGGACCGTGGCCCTTCTCCGAGTCGATGACCGCTGGACTCAGCGGCAACCATGGATTTCTGTCTCAGCTCACACTCTTTCTTGGGCAGCCTTGATTGGCTATTATTCCTTTATCTGAATGTCATCTTCGAGGCCCCTCCGCTCATCCCGTCGTATGAGCTTCTTAACGCCGAGTTACTGCCTCGCCTTGCTTCCCGGGAGTTACAAGCTCGTCACGACCCAATCGGAGACACGATCTTCGGATCCGGAAATTGTTATTGTTCGCCGAGGTGACGTATCTAGGATTTCCTCCGCGGCCTAACCGTATCCTTCCTTCCTTTCCTTCGCTCCCGGGAGAGGAGGTATCCGTACGCTTAATTTGTAAGCCAATAGTGCGGTGCTAAGGTAAAACGCCGTATGAACATTCGAGAGTTGCCAAATTTCCTCCGATAAAATGTTTATTTTTGAGGAAAGTTACCATCATTTTTCCTTGAAATTTTTACAGTATTTGGATCCAATTGCGAACGAAATTCTTTGAAAAATCGGAAGAAAATGTTTATAAATATTCTCGGAAGTTCGTGATTTATCAAAGGAAATTTGGCAACGCCTAAAGGCTTATGCCGCGTTTCTCCTTAGTACAGCGAAATAGGGCTATTTGCTGAATTTATTCTTCAATGGCCGAGGGATAACACCATCAGACATATTGCAGCCCGCCAACGCAACGAGCACCGCAATTTGCATCCGTTCAAGGCGTTCTCAGCAGAAACCGCGTATCTATATGAGTTCTCCATTGGAGTTGCGTTGCTCCTCTATAGGTACTTGAAGAGTAAGATTCTTCATTTCAAAGACGAAGAAATGTATATTCACTCCAAGGTTGCAAAATCCGCTCATGGAATCCTATTTCTCATGTGAGAATGACAGCGCAAGTTCTGTCCAAAATTTTGCCTTATTTTGATAATATTCCACGGTAAAATCTGAGAAATTTTCAACAAGAAATTTTGAATAATTTTCAAAAGAAAATTAAGATATGAAAGGAAATTCGGCGACGTTGAAATGTAGTTACGTTCTTTCATCTGAAAAAACGACGAATCACTCTAGAAATTGCGTTACTGCGTTATTCTTACTTGGACTGAATTCAAGACATGGTCCATGGATAGCACATGATAACTGGAGCAAAGTTCCTGGCAATTTCAAATAAAAAAGCCGCTCATAAAATACGTAACGTTTAAGGAATGGATGAGGTATCGGAGTCTGCGTTGCGGGTGCGTCACATGAAGGAGGGCGTTATCAGGGTTCCGGCACGAAAAGCCAAAATGAGCTTAAGCGCTGATTTTTCGAAAATCTATGATGAAAAATTGACGCAATATAGCATTATTTTTCATCCAAAATTAATTAAAACATTTTAATGGAAGTTGAGAGGGACTGAGAAAATCGTTACGTAAAAATTCTAAGGGGGCTGTGGATCTGTGTTACGGATGCATAACGAGGGAGAAGGGGGAGTAAAAAAAAGTATAATTTCAACGGTACATATTTTGGCGCGGAAACCAGAAATCTGTGAAAAGAGAAAGGTCTACAAAATAATTCAAGGCTAGACAAGAACCGCCATAATGTCCAAATAATCACCCAATCGATTCTTTTTATCCATTGACCAGCCAGGTACCTGATTTTCCAGGACGTTACCAACATTTTCCATAATAATAACTTGACTTCATTTTGCAGTTAGGATCTACAATTTCTGGCTCATCCATAAAAACACTTATGCACATGGGGAAACTAACGGTCCATACGTTGTTTTTAAACTGAGCCAGAAATTTTAGTTCCGAATTGCAAAATTTAGTCAAATTGTTATTCAGCATATGCCAATTATATGCCATACCACGCTACGCTGGTAACAAGAATAACATGTGATTCCTCGTGAAGATAAACGACGATTTATCCTTTTTACAATTGGACGTATTTGTACCGAACAGAACTATGTGCATCATGACGTGAGCCCTGTTATGCACATATCCTTATGAGTCTCAGGGCTCATGTCTTAATGCACATAATTCTGTTTGGCAGAAGTAGGTCCACTTGCCTTTCTGTGCTTTTAGTTTAATGGTCTGCGTATTTTTGAACGTCAATTTTTAAGTACATCAATGCACATAACCTGAAATTTACAAGTATATCCGTCTACGGTGAACAGTAATAATCAGTGGATGCGACTCTGAGTGTCCCATCAGAGCGACTTCTGACCAAAGACTAAAATGGACATGGGACATCGGAGCGATGCTTGGAATTTAATAGACCGCTGATGGCTCGCACATTCCCGGTTCTGATGATTTATCATTTCTCTAATTGGTCCGAGGCTCTTTCAGCAAGTCCTTTCTTCCAACAAGTGTGGCAATTTCTTGTGTTATTGTTTCAACGAAAAAATCTGAGATATACAAGAGAGACGGTAATTAGAAAATACTGCAAAAGTCGTCTGGATGAGCTCTCATTCTGCATTTACAGTGACCTGTGACCCTTTATGACTGATGGATTACGGGTTGGTCAACTCTAGCTGCGATGCGAGTTTTACCTGTTGTTTTAAAACGATGATTTTAAAAATTTACTTGAAAATGTTGGACCGTTTGTTGGACGTTTTGTGTGTGATTGCGACTTACTTAGTTGTAAAATAATCTGAGTAAAAATTGATGACTAGACGATGTGGTATGTGGTTTGGCTGATTTTGCTCAAATACTCTGATTAATGATGAAATTTGCGCTGTATTTATGGTGAAGGAATTACTTGCAATACTGCTGATAAACTGCCACATGTTTAGTACCTTAAAATAACTGAAAGCTGACCTCCAAACGAGACTTTCGAGGAATTTTCCGGACTTGATCAGTATTTTATATTGTGCGGTCCGCAGTTGTTCCATTTTCTAGGATTCTTGGGAATGGATGATCAAATTTTTACGATGTAATGTCGAAAGGAATTTTCAGTAGCGATGCAATATAATTGGCACAATCAATACGTTATTGTAGTTCCAATAGCATCGTAGTCTTCCATGAGGCAAAATAAAGTTCAGCTTATGTACCATCCTCCGAACTGTATTTTCAGAGCAAAGAAAATCAGCTAAACAGTGAACGGATTTATCCAAAAGAAACCTAACTGCATTTCATGTTTCCAGAATTCCTCCCATGTTTTTCCCCCTCTCTCTCTTTAAAATAAGCAATTTAACATGCATGTTAAGCCTTCCCTTAAAGTTCCCCGAAATTCTGGAGAATTTCAAAATTTCAAGGCGGAGTGCTGCTTGGCTTTTTGCCAAAAAGTGACCAATTAGACGAAATTATACAGCGTTTAATGTAGTTAGGCTGCTCCTGATCTAGGTTGTTCCAGTCGATCCACGATCGTAACACTATACACTGGAAAAAAACACATTGGATCTAGAGTCCAGACTCTTAAAAACATCGACAAGAAAAAATACTCTTGATTCGATCAGATTTAAGCTTAAATCAAGAACCAAGCCTCTTAATTTGATCGGATTTCCTTTTGATTTAAGCTTAATTCTGATTGAATTAAGAGTCCTTTTTCTTGTCAATGTTTTCAAGAGTCTAGACTCTAGATCCAATGTGTTTTTTTTTTTCCAGTGTACTTTTGGGGCGTGTTTAGTGATTTTATGAGGGAGAAATAAAAACCGGCATATTTGGCATCGATGGAGCTGTGAAATTTATTAATGGACACACCTTTGACGGTGATACACCAGATTGATTTATGAAGAATTATCGACAAGCGCGAAATCCGCATCCAGGATGTTGATAAATAGAATTGGTATCTACACCTCCAATAATATAATTACTTCCCCAACATCAAACCCGGAATAATTTATTGTATTAACAATGGGATTTCGTATAGCTATCAGTTTTGGCGCTAAAGCTGCCTGAAAAAAAAGCTCCTGCGTTTTCTCGCTCACACCATTTTATGAACTTTTCCATTCGCGAGTTGCCAGATTTCGCATAAGATCCGATTAGTATTCGAGTTACATGCTGATTCTTTCAGGAAACTTGACATCGTTTCTCCTTTTCTTTTGAGGTTATTTATCAGAATGCGGCCCGAGGGTGCGTCAAAATTATTTCCCCTAAATTAAATTTAACGGAGATGATCAAATTTATTCAGCACTTCAAAGCTAATAAATTAGGAAAACGGCACTTTTCTAGCGCATACGAACTTATTAAGGAAGCGATCAGGTTAGTCTTAGGATAAATTATTCGCGATGAAAACTGTTTTTCCGAATAGAATCGTGGGACTGAGATACTTTTTAAGCTCGGACTCGGTTTTTTATTAATATTATTATTATTATTCAATGTTAGTTACTTATAAAGTAATGTAAACCATTTCATTACGTTTTACAAATAAAGATTTTTCAACATATAACAGAGTAATTCGTTATTTTCTTAGCCTACGCCTAAGTTGTGATTAAAGAAATTTTCCTCCTTTAAATTGTATGGGGAACTTCATTTCCGCCAAACGTTTTAATTTCATCACTCTCAAAGACGATCATCGATTTATTAGTAATCATTTCTTCAGCTTCAAACTTTTAAAATACATCTCCGCCGCAGGAACCTGTAAGAATTAAAAAACAAATTCATGATTTGTTATTCGTCACAATGCGTTGTAAGTAGTGCATTGCATAACTAGACCCTTTACTTTTTTCACCACACTAATTTCTGTGGTAAAATCGATGTCCGCTCTGGTTGCGCCTAATTTTTTGACGTTTATATGTATGATATTGCATGATTGAGGTTATGAAAATATTGATCAGGTCTGCTAAAAGTCAGGAGGATATTTTTACCAAGCGACATCCTGGCAAAGGCAACTGCCCGCGCGTCCTTTCCATAAGAGCCAATCAAATAAAGCAGTTATACGAGTAGAAGATAGCCTACGTTTCTGTCATCGATTAAGATGACATGTTGTTATTACATGGTTTGCCTTGAGCAGGACAATTCTGGAAACTTGTATCATTTCATGTCATCCAATCCGTCGTCGTGAGTAATCAGTGATCAGTAATCAGGAACGCATACTCGGACTCACGCTCAGAGGCGGATCCATCAATTTGGCAACACCGGGTTTCCTCCATTTAAACCTATGTTAAATAATCGATTTTTGTCGGAGTTCCTGGCCCCTCCACGAATCGATACATTTCCATACGTTTAAATGAAGAAAAAGAATGATGTCAATTTGCTGGGTCCGCCCATGCTCACGCTTCTGAAATTTGACGAAGTGCGACAGCTTTTTTTTGTAATTATTTACTTCAGTCAATACTGCTGTGCTAAGGAAGAACGCCGAATGAACCTTTAGCCGTTGCTAAACTTCCTTTTTCAAAATACGAGTGCACTGGAAAAGCAGTGAATATTTTTCTTCCGATTTTTCAGACAATATTATACGCACTTTAACCCATTGACTTATGATTTAATTTGACCCTGCCGGGCCAGGAATTACGATTTTATTTGGCGAAAATCAGCAACTTTGAACACTTCAAAATAATCCAGAAATTATTTCTCAAAGGGTGCAAATTGACAAAATAAGCATTCACAATACAACGTTTGAGAAAAATGGTCAAAACTTGGAACACAATGATTTTTTTATGTGGTTTATAGCTGTCAAAATCGCAAAAATCGCAAGATCAGCGAAAATCAGAAAATTTTGAGGTTATTTCATGTGCAAACGCACAGTAATATGAAAATACCGCAACAAAACAAGAAATTACCGTACACAATAAGTCATAGGGTGGCCACACTACTCATATAAACATTGATGAGAACGCAATCTACCGGAGAATTGCCGAAATAACGCGAACAATCAGCGGACGGCTCTGAGCCGTCATTGCAGAGCTGGCCCAGCGCTGCGATGACGGCTGGGAGCCGTCATTGTAAGTCAATGGGTTAATCTAAAATATCTGAAAATCCAAGGAAAAATATACATAACTTCCCTCCAAAAGGAACATTTCATCCAGGAAAATTTTTTAACTCTCAAATGTTCATACGGCGTTTATCCGACGCTAAACCTAACGAAGCACCTATTTTGGCAGTCTTCCTTTCGTCAAATAATTTAAATTGCTCATAACCACTTGAGAAAAGACAGGTTAAAACGCTTGGAATAGGTAATAAATTACTTTCGGCAGTTTTAAATAGTATAATCGGGAAAACTAAGCATTTATGGCCCTTTATGAAGAGCAATTTAAGGGTTTCATGTGAGGTATAAAAGACGCTTAAAATGGGTTGTGCAGCTTCGTTTTTCCCCTAATTAAAAAAAGTATCCCACAAGTGCTTATTTTCATAATTTTTCCTCTTCAGCAATCGGTATATGTTCAAGTTCCCTTTCTTAAAAGTCTTTTTTTGGAATTTTTCTGTTTTGAGTAAATAACTAACAATTTTGTAAAAAGGAAATTCACAGTAAAAAATTCCTCATAAGGGATTCTCAAGTTTCAAAAATCTCGCCACCGCAAAAATGAAGATTGATCATTTTTCTGTGAGAGGAAAGTTTTATATAGGTCACATTAGATACCTGTACGCTGAGCCTTTCCGATCACACACGTCGTGTTTATGATAAGAAATTTTGACAACAAAATAAAAATAAAATAAAAAAATCAGTACCTCTACTCTTAAAAAGTACTTTGAATTTTTGAATGACTACAAATTCTGAGTCAGCTCGAGTATTCTTCTGGTTAAGTAGACCATTTATTCTTTCGGATGTAGTTTTTTTCTACTTCTTGTTGAAATTTGCACGTGAAGAGATTAATTCTTTTCATGGTGAGGGTGAGAGGCTTCACAGTTTTGTCGAGCTTAAATGGTGCTTTTTCTATTTTTAGATTATGACAAGGGTAAATATTAGTTTGACCTATTCTTTGCGCTCGCATCAGAGAATCAACGAATGGACATATTTCATTATCTCTTCGCTAACCAAAGTCTTTGATTCCTCTGAAATAAATTGAACAAATGTAACCTCATTTTGATAGACTTAGTCTCATTGGAAAAAGGCAGTAAAGAAATGTGTTCCTTTTACTAAGCATAAATGGATAATAATTAAATTAAGAATAAATAATGTTTTAAAATTTGTTTTATTTATTTTTCTCATTGAAATTTTTGTAGTTTTAAATTACAATAAATATTTATAAAACAAAAGATAAACATGTACATCAACACATTTTTTTTTTAATTTTGAGATAGAAAGGTTTTGAATAAGTACATTGAAACTTTACAAGTAAAATAGAACCTTGCTCATCGAGGAGCGATCCTCTGCTGTACGATGACCAAAAAAAAATTAAAATTTTAGTTTCTCAAAAAATGCTCTACGACCTTAAAATGATTAAATCAACTGCCTCTACCGTTAATATATCATTCTCTAGATGACGTAAAATTAACAGCGAGGGCAGTTGAAACAAACTTTTTAAGGACGTCACACATTTTTTGAACAATCTGTCTGTTAATGGGACATTCTAATTTTTTTTTTTTCGGTGATGGTAAAAATAGCGGTATGATGGGCATGACGTTCACAGATTCATACATACTACTAACAGTAGTACATTTTTCTATTATTTTATTTACATATTTTTATAACGGTTTATACATTTGTCTATTTAAATTTGCTAGGTCTTTATACAAACATTTACAACATTATTGTCAACAAGTATAAGAAAAAAAGGAAAGCTGTAGACATAAACACCTCGGTGGAAAATAATTCAGCCTTTTCTTCTTCTTTTTTGTAAGATTGTAAAAAAGGATCAAAAATGCCTTTTCAAAACGATTGGTGCAGACATTACTCATTAAGATGAAATTTTCGCTAATACTCATTGCTTGCCTTTACACAACAGAGGTCTCCCAACTTTTAAGAGTATCAGGACCATGGGATGTAATTACTGACTACTTGATTCGGGTGACCGTGTCGGTAGATTTTTTGAAATGTTTTTTTTCCCAAAGTTATGCTATTTGCGAATTTTGCCCCTATAAATGAGCATTTACTTGGACGCCAAAAAGAAAAGAAAATAAAAAAAAGTGGTTTTACTTAGGTAACGAATAAATTTTTACAGAACTCAAAGTAAGTGAAATGACCGTTTCTTTGACTAGAGTTTCCGATGGTAAATATTAAATTTAGAGGAGGAACTTTTATTTTAGAGCCACTGCAGAGAGAGGGAGGTTTTTGAGTGCCAAAATATGAATATTCATCATTCTCTAATCAAAAAGAAACTCATAAAAATTTTTGAAACATCGAAGTCCGGATTGCACACGCAAATCATGACTGATCATTGATTTAATAAAGATGCCGACTTCTCAAACGCACTTGAGACTGATAAGATAGTAAAACTTGATTCCGCAATTAGTAATATGATTGTAAACAGTGATTTAACTTTAAGTATAGAGCAACATAATCTAGTCGGTGGAATAACAAGAGAAATATATTTCTTGATGACTTGTTTTCATTGAGAGTTGAATGAGTAAACACTTATTTTTACGTTTAATGATGAACGATTACGTTTTCGTTTTCGAAGAAACATTGAATGCTCCGCGGTATCCTTTATGAGTCCGCAGATTTTAAAAGTTATTTTTCTCATTTTTCCGGAGACAAACGTAAACGATTTTGATTCTGAAAGCGGTATCTTTTCCCGCGAGGTTGTTTACAAGCACGGCTTGGAATAATCTGACTTGGCGAAGTCAGAGTCCTGTCTTCCGTAATCTAAAAATTACACTTATTCTTTGGTTACAACATTGAAAGACGAGAAAATAAAATAAAATAAAACATGGAAAATTACAAATAATATGTACACTTCGTTAACGAAAGATTTCGACAGCCAAGTTTTTTTCTTTAATACATGCATATAATTACATAACGCGCTAGTTTACCCTTCCGGGAATGACTCAAGAATGCAACAGATTAAAATTACAAACAAAAGGAGAGAAACAAATATATAAATTTTAAACACTTATGATCTAACTTTGATTCGTTTGGGGTTGAAGTCTCGATTAAATTATTGATTCATTAGTTTGTATCTGTTTATTTTTTGAGGCTTCTTTGGTCGGACAGCACAACCTAGGATCAAAAAGATGCACTGGCGCATCAAAACCCAACCTCGCTCACAAATGCATGTTTCACATCACCATGAAAGATCCTTTTTGTAAGGATTAAATTTTCACTTGCCATTTTTGCAATAAATCCATAAATGTGAATTTTGAATTTTTGAGTGTCTTGTGATTACATTGACGCTCCTGCGACCTTCGAGTTAAGAAAGCGTATACATTAAAAAAGTAATCGAAAGAACTTGCGCTGATGAAATACAACAGAGAGAGAAAACTCAATAAAACTCACTTATATCCTCTGATTTTAAATCATTTTAAAAAAACTCGTTACTGAGAAATTTTTAGAAACAAATTGGAGCGTTGAGATTTAGGAGAAGATAAACTGCAATCGTTACACTCAAAGTCTAGATACGTATAATAAAAACAATGGAAGAATTTTATCGAAACAAGAAGAAGCAGTACGTTTGTTGAGTATTGCCGACCGTTGTGAAACTATCGCTATTTTAAAGTAAAGTTGGCAGAGACGTTTAGAGATCGGTGAAAATGTATTAATATGCGCTTCAGTTTTAAAATATACCATATAAAGTCGATGTCTCACCCCTGGTAGCACCATTTTTCTCCACAAAATGTTTAAGGTAAAATAGCCCAAACCTATTTTTCAAACATATCTTGAGTTTCTTTTCGAAAGATCAAAATCAATCGTTTTAGAATAAACTTATAACTTGTGCTACTAGAGGCCGAGGGGGTTGATACTCCTCCTCTGATTAAAAGCAAAAGCGGATCCAGCAATTTGGCAACACCAGACCTATGCCAAATAATCGATTCTTGTCGCAGCACCTAGCCCCTCCAAGAATCGATACATTTCCATGTATTTACATGGGAAAATGACAATATTGGCAAGTTGCTGGATCCGCCAACGCTGATAAGCTAAAGTATTCTGAGCGTGTGGCGATGGGTAGGCGAGCAGCCCGCTTTAACGAGTGAATCTTATGCTTTTCAAGCTAACCAAAGGTCAAGCCCGCTGGGCACTGTCGAGGGGTTTCTGTAACGACTCCGAGACGGCGGGTGACTCCGAGGAACTGGACGACGCACTCGTGGAGACGGGAACTCCGAAGGCGGGTGCACCAGCGCCATCTGCCGACGCGGTGTGCGCGGCGGCCAGCGCGGCAGCCACCGACGACAACGGCGGGTTACTGCTGCCCGGCGGGAACCCGCCGAAAGTCTTGGAGTAGTTCTCGAGGAGCGCTTGGTGCTCGCTCGAACTGCCGGGTATGTGCGAACCGTAGAAACTCCTGTAGAAATCCGCGTGCCGAATGAAGCACGAGGGGTGCGGAGCTTGCTGGGGGAGGACTCCCCGGAAAGGCGTTTTGCCGGACGAGTCCTTGCTGGCCATGTCGGCGAGGGACCAGATCCTGGGCTTGGTTACGTTGCTGGGGGGCGGGGAGCTTTGGAACCTGGAGTGGGGGTGCGGCGGGAGGCCGTGGTAGGCGGGGTGCAGGAACGGGGGTGCGCCCCGGTCGTAGAGGCATTCCGGGGTTCCGGGCCGGGACTCGCTCCACTCGGAGCCGGTGTCTCCGGTCCCGCCGCCCGGACGCTCCAGGAGCTCCAGCCTCTGGTTCGCCGACCGCTCGCCGTCGCCGTCGCCATCTTCGCTTGAGCCCGTACCTGAGTCTTTGGAATCTGCAATCACAAGAACAAAACATTTCCTTAGTAAATTTTACTCGACATCCCCGAGTCACAGCTTGAAAAACTGCGTTCACTGAAAAAAAAACTCCGGCCGTGGAAGCTGTACTTACGGGCTATAGAGACATACCGTCCGCGTCCCGAGCACAGAGGCTGAAAGTTCCGGGCGTAGCACCCGGAGCAATCGAAACTACGGCTTCAGCACCCGGAACTTTCGGCCTGTGTGCCCGGAACGGACGGTATAGCCATACAGCCCGAAACAGACGCTATGACTATATAGCCCGTAATTTTTTTTTTCAGTGTACGTGAAAACATCGTAAAGACTTTGATAAGTGCATCCTCGGTACGTAATACTACATGTAGTTTAGCTTAGTACGATTACAAAAAAGAGGGAGAGTGTTGCATACTCCACAAAATGAAGGCGAAATTCCGGTAACAACAAAGAGTAGCAATGATTGCTTACTCTGCATGAAGTATATGCCAATAAGTGAAATAAAAGCCAAAAATTGAGTCTTTGGTCAATTCTTTTTAACCCCAAACATGACGGAAGCACGAGTCTTATTATTTATAACGACAGATATAAGTAGGGAGCGGTGCGTCGTTCGTCGTAAAAAAAAGCAAGGGAATAAAACAAACAAACAAAATGCTCGAATAACAAAAGAGATAAGTAAAATCAGCTCAACTGATTACGCCGAGGGTGACTGGTGGGTGGTGGATGGGTGATGATGATGCCGATGAATAATGGATGCCGGGAACGCGGTCCCGCGCCCGCCGGTTTTTGGTTAAGTCCGAACACGTGCCCGGGTGACTTAAAAACTCCGCCCAAGTTGTTGGTTGTAGCGCGATATCAGAAAACGCCAAAGCTCTGAATATAATCGTCCGATTCAAGTGAGTCAGTCACACCCCCGAGTGAGGGTCGGGAGCCTTTTTCCGCGAGGAACGCCGTATGAACCTTTGGCCGTTGCCGAATTTCCTCCCATAAAATACGAATTTTCCGGGAGACTTGGCATCATACGCCTTCCAATTTTCCGGAGGATTTCATACACAATTCGATCCAAAGTATTTGAGAAGTTCAACAAAAAAATTTCTTAACTTTCCGCCGAAAATGAAGATTTTATCGTAGGAAATTTGACAACCTGCGAGTGTTGATGGGACGTTTTTGCTTAGCGCGGCCGTTTTCCCCCGTCACAAATGCGACGTCGGGCGCGGGGTGCGGGGGAGTCAATTAAGCCCTCATCACTTTGTGAGGGACCGAGTCAAAAAATAAATCCTTTTGCCCTCGCTCCGTTCCAAATTATTTTCCGACGGTTAAAAAAGACGAGCAGGAATTCGGTTGCCACAGCCAGCCTGGGAAAATCACCAATTTCCTCCCCAGGAAAATTCCGTCGGTCTTCATTATTAACCACGAAGGGTGGACGTGACGTCGCGCAGATCCCTCCGATGTAACCAGTGGCGATTTTTGAAAGTTGGAAACACTGTTCCTCTTCCATTTGAATGTATGTTAAAGAATCGATTCTTGGTCTTGGTAAAAATCGATATTTTTAATGGATTTAAATGGAAAAAGAACAGTGTTGGCAACTTGCAAAATGGCGACTGAATTTAATCGATACGGAGATCTTTCTACAAGTGTCCCCGCACAAGTACCTCCTTTTTTTTAGTGAACCATATTCGGACTTTTTGCAATTTGGAACTATAGATTCTAGCCTGGTTTCAAAACAACTTATGTACCATCAGTTTCCCTATGCACTTAAGTGTTTTTCCAGAAGAGCCAGAATTTAAAGTTCCGAATCGCAAAATGCAGTCCATTTGGACTATTCATGCTAAAAGGAACTATTTACATTGGGTTTCCGTTCAATGTGGCCAGCTATTCTCTGAGTTTTGTTCCATCTCTTATCACTTACGTAATAATGGCAATTTTAAAATTACAAACAGCGAAAGAGACAGCGAATGATCAATGTCAATTATTTTCATATTTGTCGATCAGAATTTTAATTTAAGTCATGAGAGACCTCTTTCTACTCAGGTCTCAGAATAATCATGCTGTATTTACACGGAGTCAAAGAGTCGTGGTTTTATGAATAATTGAATTTAAATAGGAATAAATACGTAACTAGAAAGCTAGTACTGACTTTAAAACGGAACCAATTTGGAGCAACGAGGGTGTGCTCGGTGCCCGTATCGTCCAATTTTAAAAATATAAAAATCCCACGTTTGAATGCGTGCGCAGTAGCAGTAAGTCACCACAGACGCGACTCTAATAAGGAAACCCCTCTTTTTTATATGGTTCACTTTCTTTGATCATGCTTTTTATATTCATACAATGAAAAATGAAACCGTAAGTCTGACCAAGATCAGGAACGAGAAATCGGAACTGCTCGGAATTTGCATACATGCGCCAACTCCGGTGTTGGCTTGGACGAGTAATTCGCGATTGTTCATAAGGATATGAGCTTTTGGATATCGCCGCATTGGCAACAGTGGCCACCCTGGAGTTAAATGTACTATTCAATCAAGACCGGGTTAACATACGCGAACACCTTGTAGTACACATACAAATAAGTAATAGCCTTCTCTGGGCAACTTTTTGTCCAAAGCGTGGGTAAGATTTTATTATTCTCCTCTTTCAGCCCTGTGAGCGTTCTCCTAACAGCATTAGCCAAGTTAAGACGCAAACTCAAACAAATGCAACTTTTACATGTTACTTCTGAACCCTAATAGGTATACTATTTGTATTAATGGAAATGAGGTATCGTCGTAACAAATTATTTGCGCTTTCTCAAAAATTGAGTGAATTCATTCTTTTAAACTGATTGTGACTTACTTTTTGACTTTTTGAACGGAGTGGAGGGAAAGTTTAGTTTTCATGTACATTTTTGGTAAATTTTGAAGAGTGGAGGGTGTAGGATTATCAAGAAAGGCACTGATCTAATCACTCAATATAAACAAACGATTTTACTTTTTCTCTTTAAAGTAGATTATAAATAGTTCATGATTTTTATCCAAGAAAAAATATGACGTTACTATTATTTTAATCCAGGGAATTTCACTCTCAAGTTCCATTAAAACTTAAAATATTTGAAATAAAGGTAGTGCAAAAATAGTTATTCATCGAAAACCACGTTTTATTCGTGGTTGTAAAGAGCAATAGTTATACTCAAATTGAGTGAACTCTTAAAGCAATTCCCGAAGTTTGAGTGTGAAAGAACAACATTGTAACTAGATTGATTTTAAGTTTTAACCTCTTTCATTTGTACAACTGTTCGGTGTGAATAACTTCAGAAACGCGCTCCAGGGCAAGCAATCACAAAATTGGAAATCCTACGATGACAGCTTGTCCTAAGATAACCGCTACTTTATCATAAATCGGATTAAGCGTCTTAAATCTATCGTTTGAGACCTATCAAACGCGCAGATTGTCAATTCCCTTGGCTATTCTAAAAGGTAAATTAAAATGATGGATTCAACTAATAAAGTCCGCATATAAGATAAAAGAAAATTTGATTTACGATAGAAGTTTAAACGGGAAGAACAGGTATGCTTGTTGTAGCAAAATTTTCAGAGAAAAACAGGAATTGTGATTTTATTGTGACTGAAATTAACTCAGACCGCATGAAATATATTAGATGCTTTATAATTCCGGAAATTTTCTGGGTGTAGCCTCCCGGGTCTCAATTCCACCCACCCCCCGCCCCATTTGACCGCTTTGGATTTGCCCATACTCATAAAGAATACAAATTTTATAATTAGAAATGAAGCCCCGTAAATAGCCGCACATTTTTCAGCGTGAGAATGTCACCATACAGTCGCAAAAACATTGGTACTAATAACAGTTTGCACTGGACTAGCTCATTCCTCATTCTTCGTCTAATATCTCGATTAATGGTTTATTAATATTAATATTTACATTTGGATCACATTTTGCAATAGGGAGCCACTATTTCTGGCTCATTTCAGAAACAACATACCTGCCATTGGTTTTCATATGCAAATATGTGCTTTTATGAGAGAGCCAGAAATAGTGGTTCTTTATTGCAGAATTTAATCCACTTATGGATTGGTCCTGCTAAAAAAACCGAACATGTAGGTGAAAGGGGCGAGGGAGAAGGAGGGGAAGGGAAAAGGAAGGGGGAATAAGGAGAAGGGAGGAGGAAGGAGGTAAGTCCAGAAGCCCTCCCTACTAACCACACAGGTGGTTTCAGTTTTCTTGATCACTGGACACCATGTTCTGTCATGTTCTTCCCCATTCGAGGTCCTTATCCGAAACGCAGGACGGAGAAGACTGCGAGGGAGATCATGAGAAAAAAAGGAAGTAAAATTTCATCTGGACACGGGAGCTCATCGATGGAATGTCATGTCAAGCTTAAAACCGCAAAGGAAACGCACCCATCGTGGCGACGCAACAAAGTGCACCGGAGAAATGGACGTATTTCTGCCAAACAGAACTATGTTCAGTAAGACATGAGCCCTGAACCTCGTAAGAACATATGCGTAACAGGGCTTACGTCATAATGCACATACTTCCGTTTGTTAGAAATACTATACGTCCAAATGAGAAAAAGTAGACAACGTGACAGTCTGAGAAACTCGTGCGATGAAAGCTCGAGGTGAAGTTGAGAATCGGGTGCTCAGAAGTTGGCAACCAAGCCGCATCAAGTGGTCCAAGCGTGAAGGAAAGAAAGAGAAAATAAAACGAAGATGTATGGAGGGAAACATTATGAAAATGAAGTACGAAAATGAATCTCCAGAGGGAGAAGGAAAAGGGAATTGATATGGGCGTATCCGACGACACCTAACCGACACGGGGCGCAAAGGGCTACAAATGAATGAGGCCCCATTTTTGTCTCTGGTGTGAACAAGACATGCTCCTGCACACAAATCGCGGAGATGCGTGCTAGCGTAGATGGAAAAAAGCATGAAGCGTTTTCACGATTTTTTGAAGTTTTGAGGGGCGTGAGGTGGGAGGGAGGGGTTGAATTGTTACGTTTCTGAAAAAGGGTCCTCTACTTTCATTTCAAAGAGTATGTCCTCTCGTTGAGGAGAATTTATTCATATTGATTTTCAGAATTAAAACGCTCATTTTATGAACATCAAATCAGATATATAAGTGTCTCACTGATTGAAGGAGTTAATTTTGCATCATTTGGCGCATAATATACCGCAAAACTCAAAATTTGACCCCTCAGGCGCGTTCCTGAAATCGAGGACGATGAATCGAGAATGTCAGCAAATGCGAATTAAGTTTGCCAGCATTATTCCCCGCATGATTGCAACCGCATATAACACATCTTTAATAAAGCAAATCATGGCTTGAAATTTTAACTTGACGTCTTACAGAGTCCTAAAAATGGTTTGCATCCGGAAGTGAAAGGCGATTTTTCCGACCCCAGGTAGGTTCATTGTCCTGCACTGAACAATTTAAGTTCCAGTATTAAGACCCTCCTGCTTGACTTAATCACACACATACCTAGATACTTTTGATCTGATCACATGTTTTTGAGGGTTTTGGAAGCTTGTATTACCTTGAACTTCACGCAGGGCGCACATTTCAGCATACTTTGAGACCAATTTTGCGCCTTGTATTCTGACTGCATTTTGCAATAAAGAACTGCGATAAATTGTTGGCTTATTAGTTTCCCTATGCACGTACGTGTTTTTACAGATGAGCCAAAAATTAGTTCAAAATTGAAAAATGTGGTCCACTTGAACCTCCACTCACTGGTAACCGGTGATGCAGACGACAAACATGTAAAAAGCTGGCAGCGACACCTTCTAACCCGCTCCTACCCATACTACCCCTACCCGTGGCTATTATTTTTATTTTTTCCCCATATCCTAAGGGTTTCCATGTGAGACCGTTACCGGTCTGGTTGCCAGTTGCCAGTTGCTCTACTCCTAACTTTCTGTCTTTGCAACTTTGAAGCACAATGTTGAAGGGTTGAGTAGCTTACCTAGTGGATCTTTGGGGTCGCCGCTCTTCCTGCCGTCGGTGACGTCATCGTTGTTGTTGTCTTCGTCCTCGACGCGGTTTCTCGGTTCCCAGGTCATTTTGTTCTCCTTCTTGAGCCGCCGCCGGGCGTTGGCGAACCACGTGGAGACCTGCGTCAACGTCATCTTGGTGATGATGGCCAGCATGATCTTCTCCCCCTTCGTCGGGTACGGGTTCTTCTTGTGCTCGTTGAGCCACGCCTTCAGCGTGCTCGTCGTTTCTCGCGTCGCGTTCTTCCGTCGCCCCACGTCCACTCCGAACCTGCAACAAGCGATACAACAAACGTCATGAGACTTGCATGGCGAACAAATAAATTTTAAATCTCATACATCATGCGAATCACTCGCTACGTTTATTTATAAAATTTAAAAAAATCAATCCGGGGAAAGATCTTAAACGAGGACCCCCGATGACGTCATCGACAATCGACCCGATTACGTCATCGACAATCGTCCCGATGAAGTCATTGACAATCGTCCCGATGACGTTATCAAAAGCTGTCTTGATGACGTCATCGAGGGGTGTATTAAGATTAAAAGTAAGGTATCATTTACCAGAAGTATAGCAAATTCGATCATGATTCTACTAGATGTTTGACACTGTGAAACTGATGGGTAAGGATAACCAGACGTCTGGTAAAGCACCCACCACAATTTTGGTGAATGCTATTAGAGTTACGGTATGTGCTACCAAAGAGTCTGTTGGCAATTCCCATACTCACATCATTGTGTACCTTAAATCATAATTTTTTTCAGTGTGCCTCCACAACGTCAATGGGTACCTTAATGACGTCATCGGCTGGGAGGAACCGGAAATAGCCGAAAATATTCGATTGGACTCCGGATGCGATAGAGAAAGGGATGAGAAAAAATTTGATCGAGAGGGAAGTTAAACTTTCCCAAAAAGCAACTTCATCTGAAGAAACGAGTCGTGGATTAGTGGTTTGGTGATGGAGACCAATGGTGCCCCGCATTGAAAAAAAATTCTCGGCGTTCTTACCAAGGTCCGTTGGTACCTTTACCATCTCACTTTTTTTACCAATTATTGGTCATTTTACCAAGAAAAAACTGGGATCAAATAGAACCCTGAATTCTTGGTAATTTTACCCTTTTCTTAGTAAATACACCGAGATTTTTTTTTCAATGCGAGCATATTGTTGCGCGTGTAAGACAAAATTCCGAATCGAGCAGAGGCTGCAAATGATGGCAGACGACAAAGGGATGATACTTGATATATCGGCCTGAGAGCAAGTAAACCGTTCCAAAAACACAAAACTGGTAGTTTTCTCCACATTCGCCATCTTCGCCACGTTAGCCTCGACTTGAGCTCCGTCATCAACAGGGACAGATTCAGCCAAGTGCAAAATATTTTGACACGCCAGGCTTCGAACATAGCCTCCGTTGTCAAACTGCCAGAAAAAATCCCGCATATATAAACAGTTTTAAATGAAAAAAAGTTTCATACTCAGTTTACTCTCAGTTTCATACTGGTACGCATTAGAGCTCAAGAAAATTAATTTTGACTGTAATTTTAATATTTGGAATTTCTTGGCTTTGTTTTCCCCACGAAATGGTGTAGACCCAGCACCATTTCTCCACCTTGTAACATTTTTAAATCGACAAATATTAGTGATGAATCGCTCGGAGAAATCAAATTATTTCTTTTCTTTAGTGAGAGAAAAGCTTTCGACAGAATAATATTCACGCATATTTGAAAATTAACTTAACTTAAGGAACTTTGACTTTACCTTTGTTCAAGTTAAGAAATAGAAATGCGCATTAGTAAATTTGAAGGAGGATAGAGAAATTACGTTTGTGAGATATACAGGTGAAAAAGCACCGAAGTCGGTAAAACAGGTGATAAAGTCAACTAACAATCGAGTGTCTATTAAAATAAGGTGTAAAATTGAACCACGTTATTTGACTTAAACTTACAATTAGTAGATTTATTTTGGTGTTTTAACTTCCGTCATGAACTCACCCCTGCGATGCATATAAGATTTCGCGTTATACGTCTGATTTTTTGGTGATTCTTACGATATTGATGATTCAGTTGTTTTTTCGCATTATCTTGTGATAGTGTTACCGTTCTCATTTTACTCTACATATCCACAAAATGTGTTTCTCTATAATAGGTGCATTGTTGTATTCTTGTCGAGTAAGACGGCATTGCGAGGACTAGCAATGATTGAAATGTGTAGGTTTTCCATAAAAAAAAGTTATTTCAGCTTAGAAGTGATTTTTTCTTTCTTTTTTGCTTGTGTCTCTTAAATGGGAATTTTGCCTAGCAAATGTATACACAAATAATTTAATAATATATTAAAAATCTGGTGAGGGTGTATCATTTGATATTATACTTCCCAGTCCATGTAAACGTGTTCCCAATAAAAGTACACTAATTTATTTGTTGAAAACGTGGAAACAAAACATGGAATGATATTTAATATGGGTTGGAAATCATTATTGATTTTCGACAAGAGAAAAGAGGCTCGGTCTGGAAGCCGCGGGGCAGATTACCGCGCTCCGGTTAGTGTGTTGCTTGAAGTGGAAAAAGCAGAAGAATAAAAAGATGGAAACACGAAAAAACAAAGATTTATATGTTCCGACAGAATTCTTAGACCGCGGTTGGACGCGTCTCAAGTCTGTCCTCCAGAACATGTCTTATTGCCTCCACTATATACCTAGCTGTCGCATTTTTCCCCCTCCCGATCTCTTCTCCCCCACCTTCTCTCTTTACTTCTCCCTTTTTGCTGCCTTCCACCGGTTCGATAGTGATTGGGGTGCTCTGATGAATGTTAGGTCAGTTGTCGTGCACAGTGAGTAAAAAATACCCGCAAATTAGTCGAATTTCTTAAGTTTTTATGCGTTTTAACAATAGAAAAATTACAAATAAGAAGCCGAACAAATAAGTTAGGCAATATGTATACATATATTAAACATGCATTGCTCAGTTTGTAGTATTGCCGCATGGCGTTCAAGTATTGGGTTACGAACTTTTGACTCCCATTGAACATCTTCTCCTTCGTAGAGCCCTAATAACGTCAGGTCGAAACCCACTCGTATATGTATAACAGGACTTTGACACCTTTTGGTATGGTAGTTAGAATCGTTTTCTTCGATTTTTTCCGGAAATGGCTGGAATTAACTTCTTAAATGCGTATTTTTCCTAAAAATAAGCTTTATTTTCCCTTGCCTTTCCCGTTCCATGATGAAATTCAATCCATGCCCCTGCCCCCTCTTTAATTAAATCGCATTGGCGAATATCATCATGGTCTCACTTATCGGTATATTCGTCAATGTAAAACGGAAATTAAATCACGAGCAACCAGTTCTCATAGATACTTAACGTCCTGCTACATATGATGGCTGATCGTAACGCGAAGTTCGCATAAAGAAGAATATCGAGGGCTAAAGTGCGAAATCACGTATCTCCATTTGCAAAGTTGCAGACTTCCGGTCATACTTTATTTTTTCTTCGGACAACTAGTCAACTTCATTTCTTGAAAACTACCTTAATTTTTCTTCTTTATTAGCAGATATATTAATATTTTTTGTAAAAACTTCAAGTTATATAGCTGACTTGTTTCTCTTCGAAAAAATAAAATAGGGCCAGAAATTTGAAGACACAGCAATGGAGATACGTGGTTTCGCACTTCAGCCATCGATATATTGGACGTATTTCTGTTAAACGGAACTACGTGCATAATGACGTGAGCCCTGTTGTGCATGTATTCTCATGGGTCTCAGGGCTCATGCCTTAATGCACATAGTTCCGTTTGATAGAAAATACGTCCTATTGATAGTGTGCCTGCGGCTGAGGATCGAGACTGATTTTATCTCCCGACGCAAGGGTCATTGCGTAACACTTCAACACCCCGTGCCCACATTCTAAAATTGCACATGCAGATTCGATATTTGTCCTGCTCAGCCAGCCCACTTCCCGATTACAAGATACCGGCGGGTCGATTAGGCAGTGACCTTGATCGATACATGTATCGATGCTACTTGTAGCATTGCTAAGACGGGAATCTATCGATCTACAAAGATCCGACAATCGATTTCACTCGAAGTCGCGACCTTTTTTTTCTGTGAGCGAGCTCAGGCCGCATTATGAAGGGTGTTATAAAGTTATTAATGAGGGTATTGAAGGTATTGGCGGCTCGGCGTGACCCCGTGCAAAGTGTTCAACTGCTCATGTAAAATGATACTAGACCCTAGGAGCCTCTAGTCCAGTCCCGATCGGCTCCACAACGCTTGAGCGCCCCTTCATCCTGATTACATGCCTCCTCCGTGATGTGATCTTTCGATAGCTCGAACGCCCTTAAGCTGCTTGAAAATAATCGATGTCGTGTTTCTCCTCCGATATCGATCGGTGAGAGTGTTGGATCTCTCGAGTAAACGAAATTCCATCGCGTGAAAGGATCATTTCGAGTATCGCGCCTGTCTCTACAAGGTCTCGTCCCCCGTCCACCAGTGGCGTGGCGTGAATTGCGATATATCGATTTTCATGCCATTTAAACCTATGGAAAAAGATCGATAAACAGGGTGTTCGCAGCGAACACCTTAACAATCGATTCTTTACCGCAGGTTTAAATGGCATAAACATCGATGTATCGCAATTCACTGCCGTCCGCGGTAAAAACGCCGTAATTCCATGCTAAATGTTGCCTTTTTTCTACGTAAATACTGCTCTCCTTCAAGAAAACCTGATGGAGAATTTGTGCGAAAATTTCTATCACTTCATCTAAAAGATCTTAAAGAGGTGATTTCGCAATATTTTTTACGATTTTTTCTGATATGGGAAATATTCTTGATACATTTAAGAAGTGAGAGAATGCATTGCCTAGTGATATCTGGTGGCATTTCCCATTTAAACACATGATAAGATCATTATGTCACATCTTCTCCAATAATTGTTCAATTTGTGAGCCAATGGTATCCTCATCTGCAATTCACTCCGTAGTTTCCACTTAGGCACGAAATTAATCAGATTTCAGACAGCTGCTAATTCTTCATGGTTACGATGCGTTACGTATTTATTTTACTTTACTAATGGTGTACCAGATTCCATTCAAAAAAATGCAGGATGAATATTTCTTAGTTTTCTTGGCAAACATCATTTTTTCAGAAAATAATTGAAAAATTTTAGAATGAGAGCACAGCGTATTTATTTTGTGCGCACTGATTCATTTTTTTCCAGACGAAGGTTATTCCTTCTCGTTGTAGGCGAGAAAATTTAGCGCGTTTCAAAAATAAGAAAACGTTGCTGAATTTTTTGTTGAATTTGATTAATCAAAAATAAAAATAAGCATATTCTGCGAGCGAGATACCTAAACAAATGGCGATGTGAAATGGCAGGGAGCAGAGGAGGGGGTCATCGAGTTTTATTACAATGAAAGCTAAAACAGGAAACGGTTTGAGAGCGAGGGATAATCAGGTGGACAAGCGAGATTCAATAGGAGCGAGGGCGGGAGGAGAGCGGCAAATATTTTTTCGTCGCGAATTTCGGAACTCGAGCGAGAGTGCACGGTAAATTGGACTCAACTCGGTCGTTTAAACAAACGACCCCTGAAAACGAAACAGCAGTGCAGAAAATGACAATACCTTTTTGCGAGGGATTGAAATAAAATTGAATCCATACGCTTTATTGCCGCTTTTTTCCTCTCCCCCGGAGCAGTAACAATTTTACAGTATGTTACAAGCCGTGGTCAGCGCTGGCGAACTTTTTACTTTACATGCTCCGACCGAAATCGACCTTCAGCCTTTTTTTCTCCCCCGCCCTCGGGCCTGTCTCCGATGAGAGCTATTCGCTTTGCAAACAAGTTAAAAACACGCTCAACTCAGTTTGAAGTTAATCGTGAAAAGTAGTTCATGATGGCCGCGGGGGTGCGGGTGGCCGAGGGGTGCCGGGGAAAATACAAGTATTCATTCGATTGTACAAAAACAAATGCCTTGTACTTTTTCGATGCCGTGTATTTTTTTTTTCGCCGGGCGCAACGGCCGGCATCCGTTTTTTTTTTTTTTTGTTATTTTTAATTAATATTTTACAAATGCCGTCTATGTTAGGTTCTCGAGCTTCTGCTGTGTACTCGCCGGGGAGGGAGACCAACACATGCATGAGTTTGTGATTTACATTTTATATCAATAAAAACTGCATTAACACTATTCTCTGCCCCTGCTCTTGTCCAGCTCGCTCTGGCGCACAGTGGGTCGAGCCGATCAGAGAGGTCGGACAGGATATTTTTGACTAAAACTTCAAATTTTGATGTTTATGTCGTCACATTTAAAATTTTAAGGAGTGCTTTAAGAAGAAAATTTCAGGAGGAAACCAATAGAAACCACTTTCAGAACCTCAAAGTTTTGTATAAATGGAGTTATGAGCTTTCATAGTTTCCAAATTTTGTCCGACCTCTCATATTGGCTCGATCCACTGTGTGGCGCCGCGACTACACCCCGAGACCAGGACACAGGAATATCAATAGCTATTTTCTGCCAGGGCTCCCCTTACAAATTATATTTACCGTTTTTTTCTGCTTTTTAAATGTCATCCACTTTCCCCGGCATTCTCTCTGTTATTTTAACAAGAGATTCTCGCGTTGACTTTTCATTTGCATAAAATCATATAATGCTTCGCCCCTTCATTTTCCCGGATACCACCCGTGTTGACGTCGTAAGAGTGTTTTTATCAAGGAGTGGATGATTTATACGACGACGTAAGCCAAACCTCGGTTGGACATTAAAATAATCAACTGAGGAGAAAAAACATTATCTCTCTTCATTTTACGGTTCTATATGTTGGCAAATTCTTCTTTTCCACATTGAAATACATATGGCAACATCTCAATAAGTCTCCTTGATGTTTTACACAATAATACTATTTAGTGAAAATAACCAGAATTACAGTAGTGTCTACCAGAACTCTGGTGATACTTACCAAAATACGGTAAATGCTACTATAGAGTCTGGTGCTTGTTATCATACTCGGATCACTGTGTCAGAATATGATAAAATCTACCATAATTCTCCAGTGCACGCGGCTATGAAGAAACTACCAAACTTAAAAGGACGATTCTTACACCGATTATTCTTGTGGGATGAATTAAATGAAATGTTGCACTGATTATCTGATAGAATTGGATCAGCATATACAAAAGTGCAGGGTGCACTCACTTATACATGAGCTCAAAACGTATATGATTGCATCAAGCTAATAAAATCCAATTCATACTGTTTTAGCTCTGAGCTGTGCACTCTAGAGGCAAAGTTTAATTTTCAGCCCTCCTACAAAAAGCTACCCGGAAAGTTCGATGGGCCTGAAACTAAACTTGAGATGAAAACAAGTTTTTCCTCTGCATTCGTGCATTCGTGATAAATGAGGCCTGACTTTTCGAGGTTGGCAAAAGTTTTCATAATTTCCAATTTTATTTAATTGATTTTTTTTTCTGTTTCAGTGCAAGGCAAGGCAGTCGTCCACACACTAAATTCCAAGCAGGATTCCAAGGTAGATTTACACAGGTATGGACAGAACTAAACAACTGGCCTCTGATTGGCTCTCCAGCGGCCCCTTAACGTCAGCCATTTTGAATGTTTTGATTATTTTGATTTATTATGTTCGGTTTATCGTTTGTCAAAATTTTGTGGGATTTTTTGCACAATTTTGATAATGCGATATTAATTTTAACGTTTAAACGCACAAACGTTTGAATGTTAATTTGATTGTAATAAAATTAAATAAAAAACGGGCCCCTTAACCTACGTCACGTGGACGTAGTTCTACCAAAGAGACCTATGTGGAAGTGAGAAATATGGGGTGTGCTCGTTAGTTCTCTTGCGTAAGAGTGAATGTGAATAATTGTGCGCCAGTGACGTCAGCGGTGACAGATTCGGGATCGGGATAGACGTGTGCGGCTCGTGCGGAGTCTTTAACTCATGAGCCCTGTCCACAACGCTCTCTTGCCGTGCCCGCGGCTCATGAGTTCCGCATTCAGCTGCACATAGGTCTCTTTGATAGAATGCAATATCCCGCTTTGCCAATTCTTCAAAAGGAACCACGCCCACTGACCACATTGCTTCTTATCCAGATTTCTAGAGCACACCCCACATTTCTCATCGCCACATAGGTCTGTTTCGTAGAAATACGTCCACGTAGTCATGTGACACGTACTGAGGCTCATGGGAAATTTTCAACTTTTCCATACCTGTGTAAATCTACCTTGGCAGGATTCTGATGGAATGAAAACGAAATCCGAGCAAAGTAGGAGGGCTCCGCTAGAGTCCAGCCAGCAGTACAGCAAACCGGGAATTGGGGGGGGGGGGGGGCAGTTGACATCGATGCGATTCGATGATGAACGGTGCTCGAGCACGCCACCAGGGAGCGCGGAGGGTGTGGCTGTGGCACCATTTAACCAATGGCGTGGCGTGAATTGCGATATATCGATTGTCATGCCATTTAAACCTATGAAAAAAGATCGATTATCAGGGTGTTCGCAGCGAACACCTTAGTAATCGATTCTTTACCATAGCTTCAAATGGCGAGATATCGATAATCGATTATTCACGCCTCGCCACTGCATTTAACGCCGTAACATCACCTACCACCATCCGACATAATGATAAGGATACACTCCTTCGCCTGGCTCCTCACGGCCGAATCCCCTCCCCCCTCCTGTCCCCTTGATTTGTGCAGGAGAGATACTTCAGCCAGCGCCACGCTTAATTATTGTTGAACGATGATGGGAGGACCTGAACCGGGAAAAACTGGCGCATCTTGAAAATTTTCGCCCCCACGTCACGAAATAACTGGTGGTGGAGGTTGAAAAGATTTTGGACGTATTGTGACAAGATACTAATATTTTAGGTACATTTTAAAAACAACCTATGTGATTTAATTGGTCCCAATAGGAAATCTTTTCGTTAGCTACGCATTTTTAAACTTTAATAAGTGAATACATTTTTAGGTGTACGGAGCAACTAACCCGAACTCCAATTCTACTATTCTGCCGTGCACTGAAAAAAAATTCTCGGCGTTTTTACCAAGGTCCGTTGGTACCTTTACCATCTCACTTTTATTACCAATTATTGGTAATTTTACAAAGACAGACTGGTAAGCTTACCTGAAAACCGGTATTTTTACTGTTTTTTCAAGGTAAGAATACCACTTTTATTGGTAATGAATTCCCGGTAACTTTGCCATTTCGTCTCGGTAATTCTACCACAATCGATAAAAAATATTGGCGTTTTTACCAAGGTCCAGTAAAATTACCGAGAAAGTTCAATAATTTTACCGAGATTTCTCGGTAAAATTACCAATTCCATAAATGATAATTTTACCAGGAAAAAACTGGGATAAAATAGAACCCTGGATTCTTGGTAATTTTACCATTTTCTTAGTAAATACACCGATATTTTTTTTCAGCGTGATAGCGAAGAGAGCAGTAAGTGCATTTCTATATGAGCAATGGTTAGCACATGGTTTTATGGGTCTCGAGGTTCATCCCAGCATGCACGTTCTGCTCTCTTCGCTGTCACAGCAGTACTTACTAGACTCTTCCTCCCTGCTCTCTCATAAACGCCTTCATGCTAGGCAAAAAACCCGCAATTCATCGTGTTTGGTAATTCAATAAAACGAAGCCAAAGTTCTTATAAATTTTGCTCCGTACAAGTTCGCATTTATACTGGAAACCAATCAACCCTCTTCCCTCATCATTCCAGTTCCTAGCAAACCTCGTTTATTAGGTCAGGCCGTTCTCTTAGAGTTATGCAATACCCGAACGGAAATGTCCCCTCGACAAAAAGTCTATCGATAGAACCAAAAGGCGGCCAATGAAACGAATAAATTCAAGAAATATTAAAATCGTAAAAATCATGTTTGTGGAAACGGGGTTCGCTCACTAACGAGTAAATCCAGCTTAGCTGAAGAGCCTCAGCCCTGGATGAAGTGCAAAAAATCACCGATCTTCCTGGCGTTTCCATGTAAAATACGCGATTCTTGCCGTGTGATCCACCCTATGACAAGGTAGCAGAAGAGAAGGCAAGGAGAGGGGTGCTGGACAGCCGCGTGTCGACACACGTCGTTACATAAGTTATGGGAACACCTATCCTGCCCGCAGTTACAAGTTCGAGGAGCTTAGCGCGGAAAAGAGGGAGCCTTTTGCTGACTTTTCATAGGGTAATTACTATGATAGTAGGCCTTTTCCACCACGTAAACCCAGTGTTCATGACCTGCAATCTCCGATAAGCCCCCGGGTTGTCCGAAGCTCGCCTTGTGCCGGAGGCGGCGAGAGGGCGAGGGAGGGGGGCAGGAGGCCTAGAGAGAGTGAGTGTACTTACAATGGTTTCTCAATAGGCATAATCACTAGTATGGTTTCAATTAGTAGAGCAAGCATTGTGTTTACAATTGAATAGTACACATACATTATACTACGTTGCGTCACTCTCAAGTTGTACGTGTTTCCCTGCCGGCCAGCCCGCTGCCTCGTCGAGCGAGAACCACGTAACTCGAACCGAGATCCTATTTCGATACGCGTTTTTTGCTTGACATGGCTGCGAGCTTTGCGTGAGAAGACGAGGTGGAGAACGCTGGAGCCGGATCAAATTTAGGCTCATCATGGTCAACTCGACACTTGGGCAGATAAATTTACTGGTGGAGCAACACCCACACTGACGCACTGAAAAAGAGAGGAGAGCGGAACGAGCGTTCGTGCAGTGCAGAAATTCTTTAATTCTAAATGAGTAATATTCATAAGAGTAAAAAAAAACTGGATTTAGAATTTTAATGCACATGAAAGTGCATATACAATGGAGGCGTTGCGTTGGGTGCAGGAAGGGCATTTCTTGGTTGCGGTGTTTCAGAATCTCGACCGCTAATTCATGATTTAAAGAGGAAACTATTGGATATTTTTTTGACATTTTTAGCTCTCGGAATTAAAAAATCATAACGAAAATTCAGTAGAAGTTTTAACGAATTCCATGCATTATTTTCTTGAATTGTTCTTGAATTTACCGCCAGGATTTTATTTTATTTTATTTTTTCATCTTCATTCGAGCTAAATGTTTCCAGGAACAGGGAAAAAAATGTTTGAGATAAGCAAACAAGTTGCTTAAATTAAACGTCATTACTCTTGATTCAAGAAAAAATATTTATCGACGGAATATTTGAAAAAGTTTTTTCAGTGTGAGAAAATTTTGGTCCAAACCATTCTGAGAGGCAAGAAAGCAAAGTCTGAAAATTAAAATCCTATAAAAACTCTGATACGGTTCAGTGGAAAACTGTGGGGAGGAGCATATTTTACCTTGTCCGCGTGGTCTTTACAGTATTTATCCACTTGCTTCAAAGAATAAAATACCCTTGCCCCTAACACTCAGAGTGAAACTTTAAAAAAGTTGCAACGCTTCTGTAAAACTTAACATACTGCATAAAGTTCACTGAATGTACTTTGCGTGTTGAACATTATTTACTGGCATTTTTTCCTTTTTGGAAATAAAAAATCTTCCGATACTTCATCAATTCTTTTCGGTGCTGAAATTAATCCAGTTTCCAAGAATAGGCATGGAAGATCACAGTCACGTGTATTATAATAATTACTCGTGCAATTTTTGAAGTGCCCAATGCTCTTGCAAGTAGTTTACGGCAAAAAATACATTGTAGAAATTTAAGGAAATGTCAAGTTTCGATAAATACTGAAGCGTTTTCGCGTGCATTACTTTGGGGCACTCCAAAACTGATGCTCGGGAATAATTGTTCAAAGATCGAGGTTAATCTAACCGGAAACAAGAAACGGTAACGCAATGAATGTTCCGCAGAACTTCATCGCGGGCTAAAAATTCGGATTCCGAAATTGGGTTTGTTTTCGTTGTGTGTAATACCCCACGTAAACCAACAATTACTCATGCTGACAGGCGATAACACGCTACAAGCGAAAAAGTTCGTTGCTCATCAAACGGAAAAAAAACATGGATGCGCCGACGGTTGTGAAAAGCTTTTTCGAGGAGATAAGATAGGCGAAAGCTCAATTACAGAGACCCACCTTGGTTTACACTGATATCGATTATTTTGCCTTGATTATTTTTCAAGTGTTCCATAATGTTTTGATGTACCCGACAGAGACTAAAACTGTGCTTCCCCCCCCCCTCCCTCCGGCCAAGAATCCGTCACTAACGTCTGTCCTCTCAGCTCTTTCGAGAGGGCGGCACGATTCTTTTGAACTATGACAAGTGATACCTACATGTAGAGAGGTGAATTAGAAAGGGAAAAAGGAGAAAAAGTTTTTTTTTATCTCGTCGTTCGCCAACGTAACTACATTTGTAAGCCCCACTCGGAGGTAGCGGTGTTTATTCAGCGCGGAGCGGTTGTATCCGGATGGATTATGTATGCGCCGCGGATAGAGGATAAATAATTGGTCGACAATTGAGGGCGTTTGCGAGCACGGGCTGTTTTGCTGAATCATAGTAAAGAAGCTTGCGGTGGCGTTGCTCAATGATCTCGAATGTGGTTCAATTCATAGTCGAGCACTCAACTCGTTTTATTCATTTCCTAGATCACCGACTCGGCAACCAAAAGACCGTACAGAACCTATGAAACGACCCACTCTGGGGACTGATTATTGAAATTGATAGACAAAGCGATAGACAAAGAAGGCAAAAAGGATATGAAAGGAATCGAGAATTGGTGGAATCGGGTGATTTCGATGGACAAAGGAGGTAGGTAATAGACTAACTAACGGCCACCGACGAAAGAACCGACAGTTAGTCCATCATTTTCTCCCTTAGTCTATAGTAACCATACATTTCAACTAATAGGATCATTCCATACTACCTATGTCCTTTTTGTTTATCGCTTTGTCTATCAATTTCAATAATCAGCCCGCTGGTCAGATTTTTAATTTTCACGCTTTCGAAGTTCTCGCTTGACTGAGTCTGAGCCGCATTTTGAGTTATTTTCTGGTCGAAATAAGAACATTATGAGTACAATACACTAAAAAAATGGATTACTTAAAAAATATGTCCAAAATGTTTCAAATGTACATTTTACAATAGTGGAAAGATAATTAAACCACAGGGGTGGTTAAATTAGCGTTTTTTCATTGCAAAATCTACATCGACACATGTAAGACACTTTTGGTAAAAAAAAAATATAATCAGCAATATCATTTTTCCCCTGTATAATTTAGAGGGAGGGTGTAGTCTCATTAAACGTTTGTCTTCAAATCCGGCAAGCCCAGATTCCCTTTACGTGACAGGTTTTCTGAATGCATACATAAAGGCCACTTTCACAACGCTCTCTGGCGCTCTGCAACACCTAACCGCCACATAATTCTGCCCTCCCACAACCCTTCGAGGAGTTAGCAGTCGCTCATTTCATTTAAAACCCCTGTCGACATCTTTCCCCTCACTGAGAAAAAACTATGGCTTATAAACCTATTAGAGGTAAATATGGAACACCACTAATAGTAGTACCTCTACATATAATAATAGCACATATACCTTAGTTATGGTACGGGGTACCTTAATTAGGTACAGAGACCTTAGTATGGTTCACAGACCGAGAATCATTAGTTTATTTACGACTATTATAGGTGTTCCATATTTACCTCTAATAGGTTTATAAACCATAGTTTTTTCTCAGTGCTGGACGTCCCATTCATCTCCTCCCAGGAGGACCTAATCGAGCATTTTCTTTGGCAGCCTTTCTCTTGTCATCCAATTCACATGAAAAAATCAAACAAGGGTTTTGGTCATGTCGTCGATTACCAGATTCTGAGTGAATTTTCAAAGGATTATAATGTCATCTCGCATCGCAATGCATCATACTGTGTCTTTGACCCACTCTCAAAAAAAGTCCCTGCGTTAGTAAAACTAAAAGTCAGAAAACTCGGCTGAAAGAGGGAATAGAACGGAGAGCGAGGTGAAGGAGCTCAAAGGGATTCGGGACCTGAAAATTCAGCTTGGCAACTTCAAAACTACGCTTGAAGCAATTTTCCGGCGAGCAAACACCGAACAGCAAAAAGGAGCAAGAAATTGCTCCGGAGGAAAGAGTGGGGGTGTAAGCGGTATCCTCTTTTTAATGGGGAGGTAAATGCGAGTGCTCGACAATAATGAGGGGTTGAAAGCGGCAAACGGCAAATCGGCGGGGGGGAGGGGGGCGTCGGAGAGCGGGGGAACTTCTCGGGGAGGCGCAAAATGGATTCTACTCAAAGCTACTTTTAAAACACTTAGCAAGGGAACCTCGCGTTTATTACATATTTAGAAAAATATTAAATTGAATGCTAGATTAGAATTTATATTATTTTTTCGCAATAACGCTTCGCCGCTTTGCTCCATCATTTATCCCCCGCGGTCCTGGTCGCAGCCCTTGTTTCCCCGTCCCCCCTCATCCCTTTGGACCTCCCCTTGGCGCGGCGAGGCGGTCCTCCGATGATCCTTCTTTGCATTTGACATCCCGCTCTTTAATTACGGTCTCCCTGTGTTCCTTCACCGGAGTTTTCGAAAATTTTAGCCGTACATAGTTCATACTTCATTTTTACTCATTCTAAGGGTGGAAAAGAGTTTATTTCAATACACCGACTCTGATGAAAAAAAAAAGGAACAATTTTTTCACTCGAGAGGAAACAAGGGAAGGAGTATTAAAAAAAGAAAGAGAAAAGAAAGACGAAGAGGAAGAAAAAATGCAATATTTTCAGTCGGTTTTTGTGCAACTTGCAATAGGGATAAAATTGATGTATGGTGTTCTGCTGCGGTAAGGAAAAACGCCGTATGAGCATCCTGACGTTGTCAAATTCTTTTGCTAATATAAAAACTTCCAAGTAACTAAAAGATATTTTTCACCAAAATTTTCAAAGAATTTATTTCACACTTTAATGGACGTATTTCTATCAAACGGAACTGTGTGCAATATGACGTGAGCCCTGTTGTGCGTGTATTCTTATGGGTCTCAGGGCTCATGTCTTCATGCACATAGTTCCGTTTGCTAGAAATACGTCCTGATTTGCAGTATCAAAAAATTTCAATGAAATAAATCCATACATTTCCTCGAAAATGAATGTATTATACAGGGAAATTTGGCAACATTCAGATGTTCTTATGACGTTTTCCCTTAGCACAGCAGTGTTGGAGTGGGTGTTCCGGTTGGGGCGGATCCCTTCCTGCATTACTTTTCGATTACATGAGCATTGGACATGGAGGCCCAAGCCCGATAATGCAATTAACCGATTTGATTGAACAACTCATAAAAGTTTCGCATTTCGGGACTTGTTAAGCACTTGGACAGATTCCATGGCGGTTGGTGGTTGGTGGTTGGTGTGGCGGCAACGCACACAATGTAGTGACGAGTGACAAGGCGCTGTCGTCACCTTCCACGCGGAGCGACCCATCGGATCGACAGTCACCGATATGATGGATAAAGCTTAATCATGACAGTCGACAATGGCTTCAGCTTGTAAAAGCCCTTTCGGCATGTCTACAATCCAGCGCTTTCTCGAGATTCTAGACGCATGGGTTTTAAGTGGCAGCTTCAAGTTGTTTATTTCCTCATTGCATGCACTCGTTTCTGCATCTCGTTTCAACCGATACCCACTTTTTTGTTATGTTATTGATCATAGAGGCTAGAATATTCTTCTCTCTACTGACACAAAAAAGAGAGAAGATGTATTTCATGAATGCTCCTAAAATTAACACTAGGAAAAGGTAGAAATGACATCGAGTGAAGTAGAACATTGAAGTATGGATTTCAGATAATGACAATAATCGAAAGACATTGCTCTTTTCTTTAAAAATTAAAGAAAATGATCTATAAATGAATTGCTGAAAAACAAATTTTGTCACGTGGACCGAACTTTCGGTGTTCCATATCATCCCAAATATTCAGTTTTTCAAACTGAACTTTCGGTCCGTGTGATCGAACGTTCGGCATATGTGACCAAACATAGTTTGTCAGTTCACGTTACCGCACAAGTTCGGTTACACGAACCAAAAGTTCGGGTTGACAAACCGAAATTTTAGTCTCGCGAACCTAATTAGTTATGGGACACCGAACTTTGGTACATACGACCGAACTGTTTTTCAGAAAGAAGTTCCCTTAAAAATGCCTAAAATGCAAGAAAAAAGACATTTAAGCATTTTCGATTCGCGGCCTCCTTTAGAATCTGATTCAATTTTGACGAGTGAGGAACTGATGGATGCGCATGAATCGATATTCATGGAAAAGTGCCGTTAGATCGGGGCTCGTGGTGGACATGGGCGACAAGCGGGTGTCTGTGTCTTGGTTATTACACCTATTTTGAGAGGCGCGAGGCGCATGCGCAATAGTAAGTAGCCACCGGCCCGTGCTCAAATCGTCGCGTCCGTCCAACGTGCCCGTGCCGACCGTAACCGCGTGAGTAACGGCCCTACGTGACGCCTCTCAGCTCGACGAAAATCCGACGGATGGGGTCGAGCCGTTGCCTGAGTCTTTCATCCGGGAATCTTTCAGGAATTTCCTTCCATAAAAATAAGCGATATTTCAGAAAATTTTGGAGAACGCAGCTGAGATGGCACGGAAAACATCAAGAAAAAAAGAATGCTGATTCAACATTCTGGATGTAAAAAAAGTGTGCGACAACTCACAAACGCTAAATTAACCGCTACACCAGTTACTTAAGCAACGTCAAGATGTAGAGCTAACTACAGTGGCGGTTAATTCAGCGTTTTGTGAGTTGTCGCACACTTTTTTAAATCCAGAATGTTAAAACAGCATCCTATTTTTCGGTGAAAATTACGGTGTGATGGTTTATGCAGCCAGGTATTTTGCTCCTTCTTTTACATCTTTTTTTTGTTAGGAAAAAGTGAAGGACTTTAACTATAAATAGTCAAGGATTTTTCTTGCGACAGAGGAAAGTCGGGAAATTTTAGGAATATTCAAAACTATGAAAAACTCTATGAACCCTAAAATCAGACAAAATCGGTGAAAAAAAAATCAGTAGATTTTTGCAAATGCGCGTCAAAGGTTACCCCTCAATGAAGAGACAGAAAATGAAGGAAAAGTCGGGGAGTTTAGATATGCACAATCCAGGAAATTTCTTTTTTTAAAATTCCATAATGCACTTTTTCACTTCATTGATTGGGGTTTCCTTCAAACTGGCAACAGAGGTTATTACGTGGGACTGTTTGCCCCACGTGCTGTCGTTTAGTATTCACCGGTGAGGCCCGCCGCGCCGCCATGAAGCTGCTTTCCTTATAAGCCAAACATTTCCGCCGCATGACGATAACCGGAAGTTGTCCTCCGTCAAAGCCATTGTGCTGCCGGCCAATAATCGTCACTAGGTATGATCGAGTCTCACAATCAGTCAAATCGCGACATCAGTTCCCCCGAGGCACGACATTTGCTCATGATAAATCTGAAGCCATGCTCCATTTTAAAAGTTGAAGAGAAGGTGAACTTGCGGCGTTAGTTCCGGAAAATGACACCGCGTCACACGACTGCAATCTGGCTCCAAAATTAGCGTTTACCTTAAAAGTTAGCAGCGTGCTGATCGTTTAAATTGATAGACGAAACGATAGACACAAAAGACCCGATGAGTATGGAGCGATCTTATTGGTTGAAATGAGTGGTTCTTGTAGACTAAGGGAGAAAATGATGGGCTCACTAAAGGGTCTCCTATGTGGGTTGCCGTTAGTTAGTCTATTACCTACTTCGTTTATCCATTGCAACCACCCGCGCACACCAATAGGATCCCTCCATATCCTTTTTGTCCTCATTGTCTATCGCTTTGTCTACCGATTTCAACAATCAGCCCGCGGTATTGTATTGGAAAGATTCTCTCTATGGAGATGCTCCCATAAATGCAAAACAGCTGGTAGTTATTTTGGTCTCACTTGTAAAAGCCTCCACTGGAAAAAAAAAACACAATGGATCTAGAGTCCAGACTCTTGAAAACATTGACAAGAAAAAATACTCTTGATTCAATCGGATTTTTGCTTGAATCAAAACAAAATCCGCTTAAATTAAGAGGCTTGGTTCTTGATTAAAGCTATAGATTCTGATTTAATCAAGAGTACTTTTTCTTGTCGATGTTTTTAAGAGTCTGGACTCTAGATCCAATGTGTTTTTTTTTTTTTTTTTTTTTTTTTTTTTTTTTTTTTTTTTTTTTTTTTTTTACAGTGTCACAGGCAAATCTGAACGGGCAGCGCCACGTCACGCAAAATTTCACAGGGGATTGCTAGTTTAACGCCCAATCCTAGAGGCACTGAAAATATTAATACGCGTCATTTTGTGAACCGCGTGCGGCGTGGTGCACAAGGGCCATGTAAATAGGTGCAATTAGCACCGCGCTGGAGTTATCGCGGCGGTGGGAGGGCGTTTTCCATGCGGTCAAAGGGTACGCACCGGACAGGACCACAAACGGATTTTTAACTGCACCCCGCATGAGTAAATCAATTAGGAAGGACCGTTACCCGCGGTTGCTGCAATTTGTACGGGGAACTTGATTTTCGCATTGAACACAGCGATGGCTCCCCCTCTCCGCCGACCCTTCCCATCGTTGCTGAACACCCTGAGCTTCGTGTGAGCATGACAATTACTGAAATCTGTGTTTTCATCGAGTTTACTCCGATTTGTGGTCGGACTCCGTGTTTACATCCACGAATGACGCCTCATAATAATCGTGGCTTAATTTTTGTGTAAAATTCATTTTCATCGTCGGACCTTTCCTAATTTTATTAGTTTGATGTTACTCAACTGGACCGCGTTTAGCAGAAAGAAACCAAACCGCATCAGCTATTGCCTTTAACTGGACAGTTCAATTTTTTATAAGAGAACGTTTGTGCGGATTCCTTTGAAAATTTTAAATCATTTTCGTTGCACTGTGCAGAAAATTCACCGAAATTTGCACCTAAATCCGCACAACCGTTTTCATGCGAGACTGGTTTCCAGAATCTGAGCTCATTAAGACGATGATGAAAAACGTGATGAAAACTAAAGGATGATGATGGAATAACATCTGATGCCCCTTGTTTTGACGAACGGGAGTCAACGTTGCGTACTCCACAAAATGAAGGCATATCAAGTTCAATGCTCATTTAGCAAACGCTTAAAACGCCACTATGAATCCGCTATTGAAAAAGCGCTGTCTCCCTGGGGCGCCGTATTATTGTGCGTGGGGGAGTAGGGCAGAAGTGTAGATAGAGGAACAACTGATGGAACACACGACGGATTCGGGGGTTGGGTAGGCCGAAATTGGCAAATTATGTTGACGCTGGGTGTACCGTGTTAACACGCTCCTGATCTGTGTTCAAATCCGACTTCCACCTCCCCCCATCCCCCGTCCTGTTGACGGATTTATTGGTCGCAATTCCAAATCGTCATCGATTAGTGGTCGACAAACATGGTCAACAGTCATAGCCGCATAATTCCACGCGCTACCCATGACTTCTTTATTCGCGCCTCTCTATAGCCGAGAATTTTGCGCCCCGTCCTCGCTCGCCGTTGCCAAATTGGACGTATTTATATCAAATGGCATTATGACGTGAGCCCTGTTATGCACATATTCTTATGAGTCTCAGGGCTCGTGTCTTAATGCACATAGTTCCGTTTGATAGAAATACGTCCAATTGTAGAAATTATACCAAAAAAAGTTCGATTTTTTAAATATAATCTCAATAAATTCAATTATAATTTCCATTCAAAATTTCAATTATAATTTCCATTCTTTTCAATTGTAATTTCAATTCAAATTTTCAATTGTAATTTCAATTCAAATTTTCAATTGTAATTTCAATTCAAATTTTCAATTATAATTGAAAATTAACTCGAATCGACGGGAAAATTGTCTAACCACGTAAATTTGCATCCATACGGTATAGTATTGGTTTAAGAAGAAAAATCGTAAAATTCAAGGGGGTTAAATGTATTTTATTTTTCTTCATTTTTTCAAAAAAGTGTTCAATATCTGAGCAAGGAGATCCGTTCTGTTCCTTTTTAAGTGCAAATACCACCTGACACATTTACAAGTTTTTTTTATCATATCATTTTAGTTAATTTTATCAAAAGTTTTAGATTTTTCTGTCGCATGTTGTTTTTAGAATTAATTAGAGCGATTCTTAGGATTTAACAAATCTTTTGACCTCAATATATTTCGAGGTGTACTAGAAACAAAAGTCTCTTGGATCCCGAGTCCAGACTCTTAAACAATTTGCAAAGAAAAAATCCTCTTGATTCAATCGGATTTTTGCTTGAATCAAAAGAAAACCCGCGTAAAGTAAGAGGCTTAGCTTCCGATTCAAGCCAAAATCCGATAGAATCTTTGTAAAATGTTTTAAAAATCTGGACTCTAGATCCAAGATACTTATTTTCCCAGTGTGATTTGAAGGGATAATAACATTTAATTCAGTATGGCAAAAAGGCGGATTGGGAAAGATTAAAAACCATTCATTTTTTTTAATTCGTAAGATATATTTTGTCTCTGTTTGCTGTGGGATCCGTTTACGACTATCAACATCGGCAACTGGGCTTGATTATGATTCAACAACGGGGGGTCTCATAATTCGATTGGCTCTCGTGGAATGAGGCTCTTCGCCTTGCCCGAAATAAATTTCTTCTGCTTGATATTCAATGACCGAGTGCGTACCGCGACATTATCTAAATTGCTCATAAAACGATGACTGCTAATAGGCGCTGTAGGTGTGTAGCTACCTGTGTAGGAATGTCGGCGGTGGCCTGAACATTGTTCATTCACGGTACCAGCAGTGGGACTCTTCTGGTTCCAGTGCTCACCAATTAATGGCGATTCATCATCTTGAATATTCAATACGCTCGTCATTAGCGCTGCTCACCTCGATTTAACGATATATCCATGGTGTATTCATTAAAGCGACTCAAAATCATTTGGAACACGTGCGGGTTTTGCAAAAATGTTCGCACTGAGTGGGACTCTTTTTTTACCGGGAAAATAATTACATTATGGAAATTAACGATAGAAATACAGGAAACTGTCTCCATTTACGCTGTTTTAAATTAAACTGTCATGAGATCCTTAAAAGAAAAAAAAAAGAGAAAAAAAAAGATATCAATGTGTAGTCAAACATTTTTTAATGGGACCAGACGGCTCCACGGTCTATAGTGCTAATGTTTCATAAGAAAGGGGGTCAAAAGGTAATAAATTCCAGAAAATTACGAACTATGACGTTTTTCAGACCAACTTCCAGGTCATAAAGGGTGATCCAGAGGCTTAGGACCCCTGGTGACGCCACTGAAAGACTGTGATACCTCAGGGCCGGATTTAGGGGGTGGCCACAGGGCCAAATTTAGGGGATGGCAAATTTTGCAATTTTTTTAAATGTAGTTATAAAGAAAAATCGGATTCAGAAAAAAATATACAAACGAGAAAAGGTGACAAAATCTCTCATTTCTTGAGAGTATATCTCTGGATTTGTGGTCTCTCTGTGATACAATAGACAGGACCTCTAATTTGTCGAGTTAAGACTAGGAGAGAAACCGAACAAGGAATTTGGCCTGGAACAGCGCGGGAGCAGTGAACAATGATGACGAGAACTTGAGATGAAAAGGAGAAATCCTCGGCGCGGCGGTCGGCATGTAACACATATTAGCGCCTACAAGACTGCATGGATACTTCATGCATTGCGTCAAAGACCAGTGCGGTCGCTGCTGTCAGCAGCAGCAGGCGGCGTGAAACGCATAGCGCCTGCAAGACTGCGTGAATACTTCACGCATTGCGTCAAACAAAGTACGTGCAGCAGCGGTTGGCGTGAAAGGCATAACACATGTAAGACTGTAGGAATACTTCACGCACTGCGCCAAACACAGCGCGGTCAGCGCGGCACAGCGGCGGAAGTTAAAATTATTAAACCAAATTTATGTTTGTTCTTTCATAATTTTTTCGTTCATTTCATATAAATGGAAGGCCTTGTCCACACAGAGATATTTTTACGGAACTTATAATTTTCGCGCCAAGCTCCGTAAACTTTTGCTAGTAGTGTTGACAGAGCTTTCGCAAAAAATATGTCCAACACGAGTAAACGCGCGTCGTATACACCCCTTCCCCTCCGGCACGTTCACTTGGTGGTTTTTATTGATGTTTCAAAACGAATGAGAAGGGGGCGGCATAATACAGGCGGCCCATGGGCGGCAATTGAGTAAATCTGGCCCTGTGATACCTTGAAAAAGTTTTAATTTAGGTGGAAAAAGTGAGATGCTGCATTTAAAACACGTGCTTGTTTAATTTTCGTCATCGATATCCTATTTATAAGATCTAGCAGTTAATCGTATAAAATTTTAAACCTCTAAACTGGCTTCAAACCAAATCATAAAAACGAAGACATCAAATTATAATTTCGATCGGTGACACGTGGGATATTCTGCAATCTATAATTTCCTTCCCCTCCCGTTCCTTTTTTATGGTTAAAATCGTGCGCTATCTGACACTTTGTCGTTAACACAGCATCTCTGTTTGTCCCTTGACAAGCATGAAAATATCCGCGAGCCGGCATTTAAATCACGTTCGACGAACGACCAACGTTGCCTGTCCCTTAAAAAATCCCGTTTGATGTATAAACAAATTCCGAGTATTTAACGCGAAACGGGGACCCCGGGCAGGGATTACGACTATCCATCTTAGTATTTATAAACACCATCGATCCGTCAGTTCTCGGTGTCCCTTTTCGGAGGGTTAATGAGGAACGCGGAACCCAGGTTCCTGAACATCCCCTCCACGGTCTTCCGATTGATCCCCTATTAAGAGCCATTAGTGCCCTCGCCTTGGTGTTGGCTTTACGCCTCACCTCATTCCTGTCACGGTCCCTTTGGATGAGAAACTGTCTATTTTTTAACTTTCACGTTAAGTTGTGAACCCTGAGGCCGTCTAAATTGCACTTAAATAGAGCTAGGAAAATTCGCTTTTGCCTGTCAGATGTGAATGAGGCACTTCCTCCAAAATCGCTTGCAAGCAAGAGGTAAAGTAATACCAAATGTGAACATTTAAATGTTCGTTCCGTCCGAGGAGACGCTAATTTTCTGGATTTTCATCCAGGTCATTGAGGTGGTTCTCGCGGTAAAAAATGGAAAATGGTTAAAAAGAAGCAGCGGAATTTAGCTGCATATTGAATTTAAACATTTTTTTCGTTTTTTAATTTCTGTTTTTTGTAGAAATTTTAACCAACGAATCTTCTACTGTATAGCAACAGAATGCAAAAATTAAAAATTTTACACACCTACTACTACCGAAAATGTGTGGATCTTGAATTCGGATTGGTATTCTCTTTAAGGAAAAAATCAACCGAAAATCCCCTACTTCAGCGACGAATGACAAAAAAAAGGGCAATTTTGCGCACGTACTTTGAAAAAATGTGGCTGCCATTTATGAGAATCTTGAACTCAAAGTGGTATTTTTTGCACCGAAACAAAGGATGCTGATTTAACATTCTTGATGTAAAAAAGTGTACGAAAACTCACAAAACGCTGAATTAACCGGCAGTTGCTTGAGCGATTTCAAGACGTAAAACTAACTACTGTGACGGTTACTTAAGCATTTGTACACCGAAAAAAACAATATGCTGTTTTAGCATCTAGGATGTCAAAAATGTGTCTGGTGATCCCAAGATGCTGCCTTTACTGCCCCCGCAGTTGAATTTGCATTCACAGGATGTAAAATTAACTGCGGGGGCAGTAAAGGCAGCATATTGGGATCACTAGACACATTTTTGACATCCTAGATGCTAAAACAGCATATTATTTTTTTCGGTGTAGGTCGTCGCACACTTTTTTACATTCAGTATGTTAAATCAGTACCCTTTCATTCGGTGTGTTGGACATTCCGCGAGCAATCTTTAAGTTTCGCTAGCAATAGCAAAACATCGCCCATTTTACACAGCTACCCCAAAACGTTTCGGAAAAAAACATGTCTGCCGTTTGAGTGGATCTCAAACTCGAAGTGGTACACTGAAAAAAAATTCTCGGCGTTTTTTACCAAGGTCCGTTGGTACCTTTACCATCTCACTTCTTTTACCAATTACTGGTAATTTTACCAAGACAGACTGGTAAGCTTACCTAAAAACCGGTATTTTTACTGTTTTTTCAGGTAAGAATACCACTTTTATTGGTAATCAATTCCCGGTGACTTTGCCATTTTATCTCGTTAATTCTACCACAGTCGATAAAAAATATTGGTGTTTTTACCAAGGTCCAGTAAAATTACCGAGAAAGTTCAATTATTTTACCGAGATTTCTTGGTGAAATTACCAATTCCATAAATGATAGTTTTACCTAGAAAAAACTGGGATCAAAAAGAACCCTGAGTTCTTGGTAATTTTACCCTTTTCTTAGTAAATACACCGAGATTTTTTTTTTTTTCAGTGTACTCGCTCTGAGTCGAACGCACTAAATAGCTGCTCGAACTTTTTGTCGAAGGCACCAAGCAACGGCGCGACAAGGCGGCAACGTGACATCCGTTGGGGAAGCGGGGAGGCAGATGCTGTGTAAATATGTCTCCTGCTCATCTTTTTCTATGATGTATGGAGTTTTAATTGCGTTTCAAAAACTTGCCTCCTTCCCCGGCATAACTGATAGTCACCCGGATCCCGGGGCCCCGGCTCCGTCCTGAATCCTTCACGAGCGTGATTCCTCATGCTCTCCAAGCTCTGCCTCTTCTTTGCCTTCGCTTATCGTATTAATGCAATGTCACTGATTTCAAACACGAGTTGATCACCGCGTATGTTGATTGGCTTCTTCTACGCCGCAGGGAATCGGATAGTAATATGAGTGAAATGCCACCGAGAGAAAAAGTTTGATCATTTGAAATAAGTACGATGTTCAATATCGGACCTGCATTTCGGTTCATATGTTCTCCTAGTTATTTTATTGGATCCCCCTCACTTCATGCAGCTGAGCTTTTAAACGAAACCCAACTTTAAGAACTTTAAGGCCAAACTTAGTTCGTCAGTTCATTTTACCGCTCCGGTTCGGTTTGACAAACCGAAAATTCAGTTTGACGGACCAAATTAATTGGAACACCGAACTTTGGTACATGCGACCAAAATTTCTTTTCAGCGATGAAAATCTCCAAATTTTAAGTCTGAAGTCTCGTCAAGGGCAATTTGTGACCGAACGACGACGCCCTTTGGTGCGATGACCGGTGAGCGACGCCTCAAGTGATGAGTGTTGACTGTTGAGTGGTTTGCGCCGAGCTCGGCAACCGCGGCCGGAGCACTCAGCGCGCCGAAAGTGTTCTTGTCTTAGCAAACATCCAAGTCCCGTCCCGTGGCCCGTCTCGTCCGGTGCCCGTCCCCGTGCGAGGGTGGCGGGGGTGGAGGGGGTTGCGGGGGCGGCGGGGGCGGCGGGGGCGGCGAACCACGAACCACGATCGAGTCAAGTGAGAGAGCGCGGCCACGGTCTCAATCTCAAACATGATTGATTAACCGAGGGTTATCCTGTTATTATATCCGAGTGTCATACAAATTCACCAGTGCCGCATAAATAACCGCTTAGAGCCTGTAATTTATTTGGTGATGAAATCTCCCGAGCGTTTTGACTCCGTCTTGGGCCCGAGGCTCGGGCAGGAAGCTCCTCGCGCGCGCGGGATCCTTCACCGAGGGACTTGGGTATTTTCGGCCGAGTTTTCAAATGTTTTCATGTTTGGATAGCTGTGGTCACACGACTGTTCGTCAATATAAACCGGAAATGACGTAACGATTGCCGATGAATATTGACGGAAATAGACTGGTCATGACGTCATTTCCGGTTTATTGATAAAATACATTGCCTAAAAATTCATCTGGGCGAGCTTATACTTCATCTAAAATATATTATTTCCCAAATTAGTTGATCTTGAGGGTGGGAAAACCACTAAATCCCTGTGCGGATGTAGAGAGGAGGGGATCTTCTCCTCTAGGACAGTGGGAGATGAGAAATGTATAGAATGAACTCCTACAGATTAAATTTTATAGAAATTTAACTTGTGAACCTTAAATTTTACCGGATAAAATGACCAAATTCACCCTTTTTATTGAACTGTGGGTGAACATTCTATTCGGGATGGAGAAAAACAAAAATTCAAAAACATATGAGAAGACAGTAGTAATTAACTGGACATAATGTGTTTTGACTTGAGTACAACATGACTCCAATTTTATGGATAGTAATTATATAGTGATCTGGCCGTAGAGATACTTTACTATACGCAAGTGGTTTCTCATTTCTCTTCTCTTTTTCTCGAGGATGAGGCCTTGTCGCCAAAAGGTCTCATCCGGGACTATCCCCATGCATAGCTTCACTGAAAATCTGACCTCCATTAATTGGTAGGATAAGATACAATTTCGCTTAGGAGAGTAATTTTTAAATGCTTTGACTGTGTAATATTAATCTTCATCGTGAATGGAAAGCTTGGTTTCCATTTAAGATACGTCAAGGAATGCATGCCTTTATGAGAATTTCACAAGAGAAGCGTAATACCGCGGGTGCAAGTGAATAATTCGCGGTATTCTTCAAGCTCCCATTGTTCTTGCAATGAGGTGCGACACCTTCACATTATTGAGGAATCCCAGTCCTTCTACGACTGAACGCGGATCGATTCTTGAATAGCTATCGATTGACCTTGATCGATAAACACCATTGCAGGAGCAGGGATGAATCGATAAGAATAAAAAAATCGACCCGCAGGTATGTCGCATGAATTTTCTGCAATGTAAATGGGTGAAGCAACCATATGCAACTGCTCTCTCGAAAGCGGTGAAATGGCAACACGGTATCCAGCATCAGCGATTGACTTGTGGTCACATTTTCTCAATATTGCTTTTTCAAACACGACGTGACGCATAAAAACTATAACGTTTGAGTCTCTATTCGTGTAGTCTTATCAATGTCCAAACAGAAGAAAAACAAGAAAAATCGAAATACCACCATGACTTAACTCCTTAAACGTTTCCAAGTCGTTTTTGAGAGGCTTCAGTTTTCCCCTGATTTAAAGAAGCACACTGAAAAAAAAATTCTCGGCGTTTTTACCAAGGTCCGTTGGTACCATTACCATCTCACTTTTTTTTACCAATTATTGGTAATTTTACCAAGACAGACTGGTAAGTTTACCTAAAAACCGGTTTTTTACTGTTTTTTCAGGTAAGAATACCACTTTTATTGGTGATCAATTCCCGGTAACTTTGCCATTTTATCACGGTAATTCTACCACAGTCGATAAAAAATATTGGCGTTTTTACCAAGGTCCAGTAAAATTACCGAGAAAGTTCAATAATTTTACCGAGATTTCTCGGTAAAATTACCAATTCTATAAAGGTAATTTTACCAAGAGAAAACTGGGATCAAATAGAACCCTGAATTCTTGGTAATTCTACCCTTTTTTTAGTAAATACACCGAGATTTTTTTTTTCAGTGCTGAAGAAAGTGATTTTGCCTCTTGCTCGGCAACTGCGGGGACAGCTCACTTGAAATCTGATATCGACCAGAGTGCGGTTTTCAAGCCTCCATCAAATCAGGCGAGAATAAAAAGAAAAAGAAAAGGAACAAGGTTATGATGAATGTGTTGCCGGTCGCTGCTAAGCAGGCAGATTAAGAGGTAAAATAATAAATCTCATTAACTGCTTCAGAGGAATAGAACCGGTTTTACTCATCAATGAGTATTCTGGATTATCGATGCCCTGTACCCGCTAATAGCACATGATTCCCCGGTTGCGTTACGTATTTGATATTCAAAGTCTCCCGCTGGACCGCTGGAGGCTGGACCATGCCCATGGGACCCCGGGACAGAGGTCTCCTTCACGTGCCTCGTCTTGTGCCCCGCTTGTTCGTACATAATCCGGATAACCGGAAGTACCCTTCTTTGAGCATTGCGTTACTGGGAGGTGTTGTCAGGGTTCCAGGTTCCACCGTTTACCTTAAAGAATGCATATTGATAAATGGATGTATTTCTACCATGCAGAACTATGTTCGGGTGGGAAAGGTAGGGTGTGCTCGTGGTGAGCTGGGTAAGAACACTGAAAAAAAAACTCCGCCCGTGGGAGCCGCAATTACGGGCTATATAGACATACCGTCCGTTCCGGGCTCAGAGGCTGAAAATTCCGGCTGCTGTAGGCGAAGCTTCAATTGCTCCGGATTCAGAGGCCGAAGCTACGGCTCCAGCAGCCGGAATTTTCGGTCTTTGAGCCCGGAACGGACGGTATGTCTATATAGCCCGTAACTGCGGCTCCCACGGCCGGAGTTTTTTTTCAGTGAAACGATGTAAAAGTGGGATTGATTCCTTTTGAAGAATTGGGGAAACAGAAAATTCACCAAACAGAACTATGTGCCAACTGTGCGCGGAACGCTTGAGCCATGGGCATGGGACAAGAGCGTTGTGGACAGGGCTCATGAGTTAAAGAAAAACGGAAAACCGCGCCTGCGGCGGCAGCTTCATCGGTGCTGACGTCACTGGAGCTTTACAATTCCAATATACTCTTACGGCCCGAGAACCAACGAGCACACCCTAAGTTTCCCACCCACGTACAGCTCTGTTTGGTAGATATAGATCCATCTATATCACCGTTTTGTGACACAGTGGACTGGAAGCCTAAAATATGGGATCTAATCAGAAAATGATACCTTATGCCCTATCCTCCAATGTAAAAAGGGCCACTTAAGATGACCTGAATAGACTCTACGATAAAACTTCCTTTAGGTGCGTTATTTTCCTGATGTGACATTACACGAGTATTGGCTCTGTGAAATGACGTCATGGAATAAGTGATGATACAACGGAAAAATTTCGCTGAAAAATGATTGCGCACACGCGTTTCCCGAAGACGTCATTGTTTTTCGATGATATACTTAAAACTCCAATTCAATTCAATGGGCATGGCTATCAATCTCCAAACTTTCGCAGAGCGAAAAGCGGTACTTGTACACTTTGTCAAAGGTTTGTAGAGCACGTGTTTATTTGCGGACGTTCAGTTCAAGGAAAAATGACGTACTTAAAGTTTGCTGAGAATATCATCTGGAGCGTGGGGCCCGAGCAGTCGAACTCATTGTAGACAGCAGTCTACTTAGAGCACCTGGCGCGGCGGCTAAAGATTGTCTTCGAGGCGAGGCATGAATCATCGAGTGTCGATATTCGCCCATTTGATGCTATCGTGAAGAATCGATCGTTGTAAACTCCCTGCTATTCGATTCTTTCCCACGAGTTTTAATGGCAGATTGCTCGATTCCTCGCAAAGCACGCCACGCCGCTGATTGTCTCCTCCGACAGGCAATCTGAACGCTTTATCTCCCTCAACCGATGTTTCTCAACTTGCTTACGCGATACGGATACATTGTTTGAGCGCCAAACCTTCAACCGTGGAGCGGTCCGTTTCTCCCGACATGCCACCAGCCAACACTCAGCGTGCCCATTTTCAGGCAACGAACGCCACCACTCACCTCTCGATCAACCCATCGATTCGATCCTTTACGTTACGTTCAATGCCCCGAACGCGAGGATATCGAGCGCGCGACTCGTGAGATAGCCACCAGAGCGCGGCACTGCGGCAGACGCAGAACAAAGGGATCAGCGGCGCGGTTTTGCCGCGCGGCGAAGGAGTCGAAGTCTCCTTTAAAACAGTAGCTGCCGAGTCGAGTGGTGTTACCCTTAATACGGGACAGCCGCATTAATTCATTTATGGCAAAATAATTGAATGCCGTTACACAGTTATTACATTAGCCTGATAGCGCTGGCGTCGCCGTCGTCGCCGGGAAAAGTGAGGTTAGGTCTGGCGTCGTGCTCGCGAGTCCCCCCCGGCCCGCCCGTCGCCCCCTCTAGCGGCGTCCTAATAGAAGTATATAAATTAGAGACCCATTGAAAAGTCGTATTGTTTCCAATTTATCCTTAATTCAACCTTGATGCTCGGCCGACAATTGCCCGCCGCTTGGCTTTCCTAATAGCCATTGTGTTGCTCCTTATGGCCGCGCGGCGCGCCCGGATCGCTTCGCCGCATCACTTCCAACGTTCCCGGCCACCGTGTTTCATCCGCTTTTTAATAAATCATTCTGTAGGGTCTCCTAGTTAAATAATTAGTCGCTCCGAGTCGCGTCCGTCGCGTTCTAGGACTATTCGCACCAACCGGAAAGTCGGACAACTCCGCTCCAGTCGTACAAACCGTCCGCTTTGTCAACTCTTGCAATGCGAATTCCACACGGATTCCGCGACAAGAGGACGGGCGGGAAGGGGCTCGAAAAAGCAGTATTATTGTTTCCAACGTATCCCATCCCCTTCTGTAAGTCGCGAGGAATTTTGTAAGTGGGCTGACTAATTTGCGCTGGGTTGTTGATTTATCGGTGGGCTTGGTGAGTCGTTGCTCAATTAATGCTCATTATCCTTTAAAAGACAATGTATTGTCTTTTAAAGGTGCGATTGGTGAATGTGTGTGTACGTGTGTGGCCACCATCAGATTACGTTTGGTCCGCTTTTTAGGCCTGTAGAACTGAAGGCGATCGTTTGAATCGATGTATGGTCTTCCCAAGGTTTTGAGTTACGGGTTGTTTTCATTTCTCTCTACGTGAGAATTTAAGTCTCGCTCTCAATGCCTTAACCCTTGTGCTCTTTTTAATTTTATCATTAAAGGACATAATAAATAATGTTATGAATAATGGCATACAAAATGATTTATTCATATTCAGTAAACAAGAATGTCAATGCTCTCAAGTACCTTAATATCTTTAATGGACCTCATCGGGAAAATGGCAAACAATGAGCATTGTTGGCATTGTCACAAAAAAAAATTGACTTTTCGTCGTAAAACTGGACGCTTAAGCCGAAATTATGCAAACTACGAATTATTCGGTGCCTCGCTGAGCTCAGCGAAAGTGTTGTTAAACGTTTTTTGGAGTTATCCGATGACCTGTCATTTTGTAAGCATACCTAAAAGCCGCGATCCCGTCAGTCAAATTGGTCAGCGCTCAGCGAGGGTTGAGGCCCGCTGATTCGCGGACCAATCTCGTTGATAAGATGGCGGCTTCTGTTTCCTATAACCAGTTTACGTCATCGTTGAGCGGATAACTAAATATGGCGGACTGACTTCAATTTTTAAGTTTAATAACGCATCTATTCAATAATTTACATCGGGAGACACGGAAAATGAGACAGGGAAGAAAATTGAACGAACGCACTCTCAGTAAGTCACCCTAATTCGTTTAATACCTGCTTGTTTCTCCGTCCGACATCCACGCTATTTAGCGTCGAGCCCACTTACAAACTAGAGACTTGAAAGAGACTCATCAATTGCCCCAACTTAAACCGCTGGCCAATAAGAGGGCCAGGAAAGGCATCGATGAACCTCTTTGAACCCTCTAGTTTGTAAGTGGGCTGGACGCTTTAAAGGAGCAAGGGATAAGAGAAATCGGAGCAATCGCATGTAAGAATCCGAGCAAGAGCCGAGACGGCGACTAGTTGACAAACGGATTTCGTAGTGAAACAACTATTATTTATAGCGGTAATTAGTTAAAAAATATGATGTGTGGCTCGCTTGGTGCTTGAGAGTTGGTATCCGAGACACGGGCGGTGTTGCCGGACGGGATTTTAATTCAGCAGCTGTCTTCAGTAAAAAAAATAACTTGGAATGAAATAAAAACGCTAGTTTTGTAACCTAGCATTGGATGTCGCGCGCTATGTAAAACTATTCTATATACAGTGTGTTGCAAAATTCTTGGAAGCTGTCTTTTCGGGGCATTATTTTTTATTTCTGCAATATGTATTTATTTTTTTTTAATACGTAATGTTGTTTACTATTATTATTTTTATTATTAATTTGTTTTTTTTTTTAAATTTTTTTTATTTTATTTTATTTTTTTGGCATTACATTTTAGCGGTTTTGGTCTCATAAAGGGTTAATAATTTGGAGTGAAAAATATAAATAAATAAATAAAAAAAATAGCTTTAAACGCATGTGAGATTCACTTCTCCCCCTTTAGGTTTCATTCAAAAAAGTAAACTTCAGAAAGAGGTACACCGGAAAATAGAGTGTCACAGGCAACACAAATTTTGGACATGCATTTTTGGGAACTATTCCATACATCAATTTTCTCATCAAATAGCTCTCGTAATGAAACTCAAAGTGCATTTATGGGCTCGACGTAAACATGGAGTTGGTGAAAATAATGTCAAGTAAAATATTTTTATCATAATTTTAAAAGTTATTTCAGAGGCGATATTACTCGGATTCTCCTGAAAAATGTATTCTAAGCCCTTTCCAGCTAGAGAGACGAGACCTTTCATTGACTTTGTTTTGAGATTCTGTAAGCTTTCTATATTTGTCGCAACATCTAGAGGCTCCTCTAGAAAGTGCTCTAAAAATTAAATTTTAGTGCCTCAAAAAATTTCAGCAGTTGTCACGAGATCTACGCGCATGAGAACCTTGACAAGAAAGCTCACGTGAACTTTGATCTCGGGCGCGGACACATGGCGCACTCTGTATTCGTTTCTCCACTCACGTTTTGACTGCGGGGCCACGCTTCGGCTGAAATATGGAAACCGTTAATCATCGTTGTCAATTGGTCGCGATATTACAAAGTTTTCACGGGAAGTTCGCGACAAAAAATTCTGAATTTTTGGACATTCCGCAACGCAGCAGGTATCCGAACCTCGGCCAGCACAAGCGTTCCTCCTTCAACTCTTTCCCTGTTGTTTTTTCCTTTTTTTTCTTTTTCTTTCGCCTAATTAATTTATGCACATAATAATTCATTTTAATTTACTTAATTGAAATTTAGTTTACTTCTACTTCCACGCGCTCGTTTTCGCCCCCCCTCCCCCCCGGTTAATTTAAAGCGGGGTGAAGGGGGCATGCGTCGTCGGCCCCCTAATCCTGCTAGACACAGCCAAAAAGTTAGTTGATGATGCCGTCAAGACCTAACAAGGTCTCAGTCCGGCGGATGTGTGTCGATGTGTGAGTTCATGTGTGTGGTTGTTAATGGAGGATACCGATGAAAAAAGGGTTGTCTGACAAGTTTCTTTTACTTTGAAGTTAAATTCTGGCAAGTTTTCAGCATATACTTGTTAGAGTGGTTACCGCTTTAAATTTACCTAGTTATTCGTTGAAAAATATGGTAACTTTGAAATCTCAATATGATTGATCAAAATTAAGGCACGTTCCTCCTCCGTTCGGTGGACCATTTTTTTTCTTTTTCGGGGTTACGTTATACCCTTTTCGCCATTGTTTTACTGAATACCGAGATGGTGAAGTGGAATGTTAAAATTTCAATATAATTTTGCGTTTCAAGTCTCAAATTCACCTTATTTTTACAAATACAAAAAAAAAAGAAAAAAAAAAAGAAAAACACATGATGATAATTGGAAAAAGTAGGACTTACCCATTATAATGATAGCCAGCTAGAGCCGCAGCATCGTACGAGTGGTATATCGACGGGTACCAGGCACCGGCACCTGCTGTCAAATTTTCTTTTAAATCTAAACCGGCTACCTGAAAAATTGAAAACAAGGTGATGAGAACAAGTTGCTTCTCTCCGATGAAAGCAAAAATAATTATTATTAGAAAGCCGATTTAAAATAAAAACTCATAAACTCAAACTGCAGCTCTTAAATGCACCGCGCTAAGCAGAAAGGAACCAAGCCACGTCAGATATTGCCAAATTTAATTGGGCAATTTAAATGTATACATGAGGACAGTCAGGCGGATTTTCGTGCAAATTTTAATGAATTTTCTGCATATTGCGAGGCAAATTCCCTTAAATTTTCAAAAGATTGCGCACGGACTTTCTCTTGTAAAGAATTAAATTGCCCAGTTAAATGGCAATAGCTGATGTAAATTGGTTCCTTTCTCCTAGACGCGGCTCAAATGTTACTTTGTGCCAAAAGCACTAAATTTTTTGTTTCGACTTAAATCTAAAAATTTTGTGGGTTTGATTGGCGTTTAGCAAATTGATCATCACAGCTTCTTAATTCCACGACTTGGAAATGGAAAGATCTTATGCAGTATAATGCCGTGCTAAGGAAGAACGCCGGATGAAAATTTGAAAGTTGACAAATGTACCTCGATAAAATGTATATTTTTGAGAAAAGTTACGAATATTTTTCCTTTAGATGTTCAGAATCTTAAGGTGAAATTGCGAACAAAATTATCTGAAAAATTGGGAAGAAAATTTTCATAAGATATACCAGAAAATTCGCGTTTTATGAAAAGACATTTGGCAACACCTGAAGGTTCATACGGCGTTTTTCCTTAGCACTGAAGTATAATATCTGATTAGCGCCATACGAATATGAACGAAATACGACGGGAGAGGAGTGGTGTTGTCTACACTTCGTGCCTCTCTAAAATTTAGTCTACACAACGCCACCTAAGCATTAGCCCCCCCACCCCACCCCCCGCCCTTGCTTTTTCGACGAGCTGAATGCGCTTACGAAAACGGAGCTCCATTTAATTAAGTCATTCACCGGGAGCCATACACAAAGCCATCCGGATCAAAACTTTTTTCTTCTTCTTCCCGAACGTCACTGAACAGTAAATAAGACGTTTGGACACCTAAATACTGACGCACAACGCAGCATCATTGTGGGTGCAACAATCGGAGTATCATTAATTATACAACGAATTCACGACAATGCTCCGCGCGCACCACCACAACTGGGACGGTCCGTGTTCAAAACCAAACATGGCCATTATCTGTTGAGCTCCTGAGTATATGCATCTTATGAAACTCATGGTTCATCAGAAAATTGACTTTAAAGGGTTTAATAGCGACCGATTTATCTCCGAGCTGGTCCAGATGAGCCCCCTTTTATCTGTACACGAAATGAGCCACAAAAGCCTCGTTGGGCTTTCCTGCTCCTTTCCTCCGTTTTTTTTTTTAATTCTTTTCATATTTTTTTAAACTGTCCCCTTAAAAATACCTTAAAACCTCCTTCTTTTGGAAAGAAAACAAACAAACTTGTATATTATTTATATTAACAAGTATGACAAGCTCGCATGCCAGAGTGATCGCTGTAATGCCTAGTTATTTTTCTTTTTTCTTGAGCTGCTATCAAAAACGAGGGATCGGAACTATTGATATAACGTGTACTTTTCCTTCGGTCATAGTATGATCGAAAAAACTTTTTCAGTGATAGTTTCAGGTAAAATCAATAGCAGTCATAGTGGTAAAATAGTATACTCATGTTGACGCGAAGTGCTCGACTCATCAAAATCTCGCGCCAGAACCTCAGGAGCTTCGGATAAAAATTGCGTCACTTTTCTTTTTTTTTTTATAAAATTGAACAAAACCGAGGCATCTTTTTATAAATGGATCAGGAATGCTGTATTTTAAAGCAATATCACAAGTCAAACTCGGCCGAAAAATAACAACTAGTTGAAAATGAATATATTTTATTTTTGCAACTAGAGGAAGTTTCATGTAGACGTCTACGGCACAGAATTGCGAAGTTTTTTGGCTGGAAAACGCCGAAAAAAAATGCGGATGATTTGTGGATATTCTAAACACGCATAATCGAGACTCTACTGTATCTTCTTCAAGCAAGGAACGCACTGGAAAAAAAACCACATTGGATCTAGAGTCCAGACTCTTAAAAACATCGACAAGAAAAAGTGCTCTTGATTTAATCAGAATCTAGCTTAAATCAAGAACCAAGCCTCTTAATTTAAGCGGATTTCGTTTTGATTCAAGCAAAAATCCGATTAAATCAGGAGTATTTTTTCTTGTCTATGTTTTCAAGAGTCTGGACTCTAGATCCAATGTATTTTTTTTTTTTTTTTTACATAAGCGGTTTAATTACGACGGGTTCTTTGCAAACTGGCAACCTCGCGGAGTCACTTTTCGGGTAGCTGCATCGGAATGAAAAGGCATCCCCCGATGAGGAGTGAATCGTGCTCCTTCCGTAGGAGATTGGGCCTTGGGTTATTGTGAGGGCACGGTTTATTTGTATAGTATTTAGACTATACGGACGGAGGCTCAAGAACCCTAATTGAAACGAGCCCGAACGCTAAACCGCCACTTTCTGACGTCCTTAAAACTGTGATTGATGAATCGTCCGATCTGAAGGGTTTAAGCCTCAGGATTCTGGACATGCTTACGGACCACTGACAATTTTTATTTCGTCTTTGATCTGGACTTGTCTTACTCTGAGAAAAAGTTCCTGTTGAATACATCGCGACAGGAAAACATCGGTGAGACGACAGGAAAACATCGTTGAGACGTTTTCTTTAGCATGACAGTCATGCTACAGAAACTAGCATACGATCATTTGAAGTTAACCACTTTTTTCTGATAAGATGTCAATTTTATGAAAAAAACTTGGAAAAATTGTCTTACAAATTTTTTCTTGTGCTTTGATATGATGTCATAGAAAATGACGCGGACAAATATTTTTGATTTTCTGAATCGTAAGTATTCCATCAAAGGCAATTTGGCGGCATTCGAATTCCAATATGACGTTCTATCTTGGCACGCCGGCTGCGGCAATGCGAGTAATACAGAAGGAAAAAAGAACGGTCCGTTCTAAAGAGCGTACTGAGAAAAAAGATGTAATTCCCTCTGCAGAAAATGATGATCGGGCCGCCGACGGAAGAATTTGAATACTCTGTAGTCATCAGGTTGAAACCGTTTACGCCTGATGATTCGAGCGCATGGCGCGGCGCGCGGTGTTGACAATGACACGCCTGTCACCTGCGCAAGGTGATGACGTGATAGAGCGGCAAGTGGCTCCGTTGATAAAATGCGCGGCCGACACAAAGAACCGTGTCCACTTCCGAGAAAAGTTTTCTCGCGGAAAACGCTTGTTCCTCAAAAAACGGACATCGGATAGCCTGTGAGAAACCGCGCTGGAATTCCCGTCTGCACCTTATCAGAGAGAATTTTCAGGCATCGTGCAAATCGATCAAATTAAAATGTGCTAACATGCAGTTTCGTCGGAAAAAGACAGTGTCCTTTACAGTCAAGTCGATGGCGGCTCAACATCACTCGCATTGCGGAATCTTATTTCCAGACTCAAAGGCACGATTCCCGTTAGTGGAGATTCTAAGACACGATACAAATGTACATACTTCTATGTGGTGCACATTGCATAGTCATTGAAATGAAGGATCACCAAATTTTATATGCGCTCATTCTTACATTTTACATATTCACTTAACAAACGCAGAAAAAAAGTATCATAACGCCAACTATACTCCTGGCTGATTTTGGCGCCAGATATAAGAATATAGTTGCACCAATTAGAGGTACGGTTGAGTCTGCCGATTGCGTGGTTGGATCACTCATACCTTTAGCTAGTGCGACTATTCTTATATCTGGCGCATAAATCAGTCAGGAGTTTATTTGGGATTGTCATACTTTGTTTTTTCAGTGAAGTCCAGAGCGCGTTTCGATAATTTTTTAAACGACGGGTGGTAATAACTGCAGTCGGATGCAATTCTGTGTAATCTAACTTCATAGGCCGGTCGGCTGCCCATTTGGACCATGAAGTCTCCATGATCTGATCAAACCTAACTGATGACATTCTCATCATGTCCACCACTAGCCAGGTAATCTCCACTGAAAAAATAATTACGGGCTATATAGACGTATTGTCCACTCCGGACTCAGAGGCTGGAAGTTCCGGGTGCTGGAGCCGTAGTTTCAACTGATCCGGGTGCTACACCCGAAACTTTCGGCCTCTGAGCTCAGAACGCGTGCGATATGCCTATGGCCCGTAAGTACGGCTCCCACGGCTGGAGTTTTTTTTTTTTTTTTATCAATGTACCTGGAATACCTTTTGGATGTATGTAAGGGGTTATGAAGTGTGTACTTACGGAGGAAGGGTAGAAAGGAGGCTGATCCCCACCGAGGGCGGGAGGGAAGTAGGCGGAGATGCCCTCCGGGTAGGGGGCGGAGTACATGGAGAGCGGGGGGAAAGCGTGGGGTCCGAGGCGCTGGAAGTTGAGGAGATCGTACTGGCAGGTGCAAATCGTCTGCCCGGAGATGGGGTCCGTGTAGAAGGGTTTCCCGGTGTCGCAGCATCGAGGGGCGCCGCCCCCGGGAGGGGAGGCCACCCGCGGCTCCCGCTCTTCCGAACTGGTCACGGCCATCCTTGCGCTCGGGGATGAGGTCGACGCTCGGGCTTCGACGGTCGAGGGGCTCGACGAACTTGAGAGGGTAGAGCTCCCGGCTGCTCCGGCTCCCGGCTGCAACAAACAAACCACATATCAAATTAAAAACCAAATCATAAGAGTCTGTGGCATAATATAAGGCACACACCCTCGCCGCTACGCGGCCCAACCCCCAGAGAGCGCTTCGCGCCCTCCGAAGCCCCCTTGGTGCCCAGCGAGCTCATCTAGAGACCACCTCTCATCAATAGCCGCAAAAATCATGAAAATCCGCCCGGTGCATATCCTCCAAACGAATTGAACATTTTAGAAAGAGGTACAAAAAGAAGAAGATAAAGTTAAAGATGGAGAAGAATGAGAGGCAGTGGAAGAGTAAAAGGAAGAAGATGGAAAAGATAATGATGTAGAAGGGATGGGAAAAGAAGAGATGAAGAAGCAGAAGATAAATAAGAGGGGAAAAAAAGAAGACTAATAAGAGGAAGAAAAAGAAGGGTGAGAAAAGAAGGTAGAAGAAGAGGAATATGGATCACAGAAACATGGAAATCTCTGAGAAACAACACTGGAAAAAAAAGTCGCTTGGATCCAGAGTCCAGACTCTTGAAAACGTGGACAAGAAAAAATATTCTTGATTCAATAGGATTTTTGCTTGAATCAAAAGGAAATCCGCTAAAATCAAGAGGCTTGGCTCTTCGATTCAAGGAAAAATCTGATTGTATCAAGATTATTTTTTCTTGTCAATGTTTTCAAGAGTCTAGACTCTATATCCAATGTGTTTTTTTTTCCAGTGAAAGACACAACGTAAAAAAATTTGCATGTTTTGAAAATATTAAAGTAGGTCCGTGTCTACTTCAAAGTTTGTAAAAATTCTAGGAATATTCCGCCGCATTTTTTAAATTTTTCGCATTGGCAAATTATTTTTCTCTACTTCACATCTATTTTCATATTGCGTTGGTTTTGTTTGTCTTTTGTATCGTATCCAGTCGTGGACACATATTCGGCATTGTTTTCTAAATTCTCTACCGAAACTGAGCGGCACCTCGTTGACAGCATAGAGCGGAGCATCGCAAGTTCTTCTTCCGCGCCATCGCGCCTTCAATTATCCAGATGCAACACGGACATCCATCGAGCACGAATAGTTGTATCTCTGCGCCGTCATTAACGAGCGTCGTTTCCTTTGCTCTATTTCCATATTATGTTCATATTTGTTTGTCTTATTTGTAGCGAAGCTTCAAGGGCTACGTTGGCAACCCATCGGAAGATCAGAGGAGATATAATAAGGCCTCGTTTTTAGCATTTCTCCCGAATCTGAACGACACCTCATCGGCAAGATAGAGCGAAGCAATTCGAGTTCATGTCTCACGCCATCGCGCCTTCAATTTTCCAGACGCATCACGGACATCCATCGAGCATGAATAGTTGTATCTCTGCGCCGTCGTCAACGTGCGTTGAGGTGTCTCTTATTTCGATAAATTTTGACACCTTCCACGTTGGCGGTCAAAGAGAGTGCGTTCCTCCAAGACTTAAATTCTAAATTTTTTGAACAAAATGTCTAGAACAACCACAAAATTGCTCAGCTGCCATGGACGCGAAAAATCAAAACCGATGATGACAAGAACCCGGAGCAGATGTCAGCACGGATTAAAACATTCGTTTACGCGGTTCATAACCGCGGAGCAAAAGCTCATAAATCCGTGTTAAACCCACAGTATAAACCCCGGCGGAGGGGTCGCTCACTCTCCATAATTAATTTCATTAGAACTGCATCATTTTCCCATCGTTGCCGAAACCGAAACCCCGGAATCGCAATCGAATATCGTTTTATTGGGCGCCCCGCCCCCGGAACCCGCCACTTTCCCAATAAAAGAGGCCACTCACTCGGAACTAATATTATTATGCCACGATATGGGAGCCGCCACCCTTCCCTCCTCCCCCCACCCTCGGTCACTCGTCCTTCCGTTTCCACCCCTTCTTGATTTTTTCGCTGTGTTGATTTCACATTAGGTCCAATTTGAGAGGGTGGCTTTTCGGGGATGGGCCCGACCACAATTTTCCGCTCCGTTTGTCCCTAAGTTAATTTTGAAGTATTAAACAAAGAAGTCTAAATATTTTGCATTGATTCGTCGATTTTTCCGAACTATCTGTTCATATTTCCACACAGAAAAAACAAGTTATGGGCCATATAGACATACCGTTCGTTCCGGGCTCAGACGCCGAAAATTGCGGGAACTGGAGCCGTAGCTTCAATTCCTCCGGGTGCTACGCCCGGAACGCGGACAGTATGTCTATATAGCCCGTAAGTACGGCTTCAACGGCCGAAGTTTTTTTTTTTTTTTTTTTTTCAGTGTATTTAGATTGACACTGAAGAAAGACATTTGCAGAAACAACCAAACCCTAAAATCAACAGAACTGGCGATTGACAAAATTGAAAACTCTCGTTTTTAAACCCGACAACAATGCTTCTTTTGCGCCCCAGGTTTGGTCATGGATAGAATCGAACAACGCTTGAAAATCGACCACAAAATAGGAAAAAAAGGGAAAGGTCAATTCTGCCCTCCTTTGTCGAGATAGAGGAACCGGTTTTTTGTCACATTTTTTACTGGTGAGTACAATGCAAATACTGCCGGAGTGGAACCACTACCACACCTGTGAACACGTTGGGTGCAGAAGTAGAGGCATTCTTTTTGATCCAACACTTCTAATTTAAAGAAGTCCCACCAATTAGTCTCTAAAGTTTTATCACCATAATTTTACACTTTTATTACGTGGATCCAGGCCAAATTCAAATAGCTTTTATCGTTAAACCAAGTTTTGGCAGAAAAAAACTTCGAGTCCCTAGAAAATAAAAACAATAATTGAAATGATAAATATGAAAAAAAAAAAAAATTAAAAGATTATAGAATTGTCCACTTTTAATTTTATGCGACCCCTTTTTATCAGTGTGTCATCTTCATCTCTAGGTCGAAGACACAACACCACTAAACTGACAATTTTGGCGGAAACGTGTTAAACGACTTTGGCGCATTATTTGCTTAAAACAAAATTCAAACCACTGGCTTTTATTTTTTTCCAGTTCCGCGCATGGAAACGCTGCAACGACACTGTAATTTACATTTTAAAAACATGTAAACCTAACCTTAAATACAAAACAAAGATTAAAAGTGGCAAAGATTTTTCTCTCTCCTGTGAAATCATAAGTTTGCAGTTAGACGGTACTGTCCCGTAGCCATCAATTTGTAAATTCACAAGAAAAACTCGTTCAATGATAAAATCTCCAAAAATTTGTCGTTTTAAAGTGTCCTGATTACTATGTGAAATTATGCTGAGAGTATATGCGTTGTAGTTATAGACCCCCGTCTACACTGCCGTGCTAAGAAAAAACGCCGTATGAGCCTTCAGGTGTTGCCGAATTCCCTCTGAAGAAACGCAAATTTTCCGGAAAACTTGGTGAATGTTTTCGCTCCAATTTTTTTAGATAATTTTGTTCCCAATTTCACCTTAAGTTCCTAAAAATTTCAAGGAAGAATATTCATAAGTTTCTTCAAAACTAAACATTTTACTGAGGGAAATTTGGCAGCTCTCGAATGTTCATACGGCGTTCTTCCTTAGCACGGCAGTACAGAGCCATTGCGGAAAAGACGCGCTGCTGCGGCGTTCGGAAACTTCCTGGGAGCATTTGGACGCAGACACACACGGGAGTCGAGTCAGAGGTGTGTGACAAACTACCCATTAAACGTTGGTGTAAGAATTAATTAAACTGTGGAAGGGAGTTAGTCTCACTCTCATCGCGGTACCAATTTCGTTTCAACACGGGTTTAAACATGGAAAACAGCCGGAGAGCCTCATGCGGGAAAAAAGAGTCCAACTCCAACGGCGGCGCAGTGGGCTCAGTTTCAATTTCAGCGACTAGAAACTGACGGATTATGCTCCCGTGCTAGGGAAAAACGCCGTATGAACATCTGGATGTTGCCAAATCTCCGTCTTCAAAGTGTTCATTTTGAAGGAGAGGATGGGATGATTTTCTTTGAGATTTTCATAAATTGTAAAATCACACGATCGAAAATAAAATTATCTGAGGAATTGGGAGAACAATATCCACTAGTTCCTAAGAATATTCGAATTTAATACAAATAAATTTGGCAACGTCTAATGGCTTATACGGCGCTTCTCCGTAGGACGGCAGTATACATATGGACTACATTTTGCGATTTGAAACTATAGTGTCTAGGCTTTATCTGCAAAAACACTTATGCGCACAGGAAAACGTCTAATGGCTTATTTGGCGCTTTTCCTTGGGACGGCAGTATGCATATGGACTACATTTTTCAATTCGTTTTATCAGTAAAAACACGTATATGCATAAGAAAACTAATGGTACAAACGTTGTTTCTAGACTGAGCCAGAAATTATAATTCCTAATCGCAAAATGTAGCCCATATATCCTTGGGACGATGTATTCACTTTTTTTGAGCCCATCAACTTTCATAATCAATCTTTGGGGGTAGAAAAAGGAATATTAAAACTGCTAGGGAGACACATAGACTGTTTTGACCATGAAATGAGTCAAAGTCTGTGTTCAAATCCGACTGCACTTTACGTCGTACAAAATCTTACGTTAATTGGTGCTTGAGCTTAATAAGTTCACTTCAATAAATGGAACTTGCGGTTCGAAATGAGATTTAGTTAATTCCTCCAGAAGTTTTGTCCACTGTGCGAGTCTCCTTGGTTTGATAATGACTGTAAGCGTTAAAAAATTTTTGTTCTTGATTATATCGCAGCTAACAAGTAGCTTCGCACGCTGCTGGTGTTATGATCATTGATTGTTTTATTGTGTATACAATTTTTTCCTTGTTCCCCTCTGTGCATTCCTAGCGCTCCTCCGAATTAATCTCTCTCCGTCCCACGAGCTGATTAGACACCCCTGTTTTTAGGTTTCCATCAAATACCGGTGAAATCGACCCTAATATTTCGTGTTCCTTTCCTTAATTCTTATCCTCGCAGGCCGCGGCCAGCAGCACCCACATTGAATAAATTTAGATATCAGGCTAGAAATTAAAGGAAGGATGATAAATGGGTTTTACTCACGCAAATTTTTTCGGTCAGTATATCATGTTGTTCTCACCCGCATTTCGCAAGATTTTTTCGTTTGCATGAATCACGAAGTCATTTCCTTTATATAAATATAGTTTCCTTTCTAAATCTCCCTCGCCTTCATTTATTTCCTCCTTACAAACTAATTCCAGGGTATTTCAATTAATTCTTTATCAGATTTTAAAGTTTTAGCGAACAAGCCACCAAAAACTTGGAATTCAGTTTCCATCGTACTATCTAAATGAGCAAATATTTATGTTTCGTTATGATTACATTCTAAGTGTTTAAAATCAATTTCTTGTTTGTTCCAAATTTTAGTGAAATACACAATCTTCAACAAAAAAATTGGTGCTTATCTCTAGATGTAAGAGAGAGAAAAATAAATAAATCACCAACAATGAGCTTTAAACTGCTTCTCCGACTGTAAACGTTATCTATCTTGTGAAAAATGTATTTCATATGAAAATTCATATTTAGACCCCACTAAGAATTCATTCTCTTGATGTGAAATTTGCATACTAGGATTTTTTTAGATTGAATTTTGTTTCTCCTTGTTTTTCCCTCTCCTTTTCTTTTCACAGGTCTATTTTTCAACATTTAAGCTAAAAATAAAGAATTTTATGTAACATTCAAAACTTCAACATGATAAATACATTTAACACCTCTTAAGAACAGTACTTTGCGATCTTATGTCAATTTTAGTGAGCTAGAACTCTTAATACTAGCAACTCGCACACCAGCGTCAATCGTCAAAGATAGATGCGGGCATAGAAATCAGAACTTATTAGGACAACTATGGTTTCTTGCCGTGTTTTATATTAGCCATCTGAAATATTATTCACGTAACACTGTGTAATATTTTTTCCCCCAAATCCAAAATTTGAATAAAAAAAAGTCATCGGTTGATCGGAGTTGAGCAAAGCTCTATCAAGAAGGGGAGGGAGAGAGAGAGAGAGAGAGTTCCCTCAAGACAAAAAAAGTCAACACTCTCAAATCAGCTGCTGATGAAAAGACAAATCCATGGATTGTTCTATCCGAACAACCGAAAATTGGCACTCAAAATTAAACGGACTGCCAAGAGAGAAGGTAGGGCTTCGTGATGCGAGCTTGTTGTGAATTAATTAATTTTTTGCCACCGGGTCCGAGACATGTTCCTCCTCGTGCGACAGATGATTGCGATTAGTGGGAAAAAAATTCTACGGCAGCCTGACACCTACAGTGTTACAAGATCCAATTAATGAGCCAAAATAACGAATCCAAGGCACGAGCTATATCCTTTCGAGCACTTCCCTCGAGGAGCCAATTTTACACCGATTAGCAGAGTTTCAGTGGCTATGTCAAATCCAGGATGTACAGGTGGAAATTAAGTTTAATGCTCTCGACGGTTCCATCAAATTCTTTTCGCTCCGTGCGTGCAGAACGTCCGTTTTACTCAAGTGGGAAGGAACTGGAATTCATTTAATGAGATGACATGGCCAAATTTTTGACAAAAATCGCTTAATTGGTTATTTCAATTATTACTGCAATATTTAAAACAAGTTCCTGAGGAGATCAGAGAATGGGACTCGATTTTAAGTATATTTATATGAGTCGCTTTTACAGCGCTCTTTGGCGCTTTACGACGCCTAATCGCCACAAAGCTCGGTCTTCCCACAGGTCATCAGGGAGTTGACACTCCCTCATCTCATTTAACACCCCCTGTCGCCAACCTCTCACTGGGCGTTCCCTACGTCTCCTCCCGGGAGGAACCCAATCAAGCATCTTTGTTGGCACTCGATTTTAATTTTGGGGACTATTTTGAGGATTATTGAGTCGTTATGGGCAAAACCCTCACGAATGTTTAATGCATGCTTCTTGAACGTAGTAAATAAAATATCCATTTACTTCATCTTCAGCTTTTTTATTCCTCGGTGATGTTCAGAATGATTCCATTATTTCCCCTTCTTTTCTTCCCTCCGGGAAGTTTGATGTTTATAGGTAGTCATCGGACTTAAAACTGAAGATAAAATATGTTTTAATGAAGAGAGCTACTTAAATTGTGGAATAACTGGACAGAATAACCCACTAGTTAGCGCACCTGACTCTTAGTCAATAATATAGGTCTAGTGTTCCAATGATGGTGCCACAATTTCACGAAATTGACAAAACGGTCTGTGAGAAGAATACCTCTCGGCTCTAATCCCCGGAAATTTGAAAGGCCTAAAGCGTGAATGTGTCAATACCGTCTGTTATCCTCTAGTATCTTTGAAGGTTGTAATTAACTTACGGAGAATACGACTAAAAAAGCAATGAAAAAAAATAAAGATAACGACAACAATGTTTCAAGAATGTTCAGTTTGTGAAAAGTTTCATACTTGACATAATGTCAATATTCTCTTATATATATATGGATACTATAGAACCCGTTGTAACGGATGTAGTAGCTATCGAGTGGGCCTGCTCTCATAGGTTCTGAGAAAGGCGCTCTTCGCCGATAGCGGTAGCCCGAGACTGACCTACGGTGACAGCGGAGCGGGAAATGTAATTTGCAGACTGCTGCGAAAAAATATGAGAAAAAAGAATAAGCGTTCCGAAGCAGCGGTTCCATCAAACAATGCTGAACCACTTGACTCAAAGTGAGTCGCCGAATGAACTCGAGGAGGCTCCCAGCGCAGCAAAAAAAAAAAAAAAAAAAAAAAAAAAAAAAAAAAAAAAAAACTGCAAGTTGGATTACCGGTGGCTGACCGGCTATGCGCAATGCGCTGCGTAATAGATGCGAAAAGGGCTAAATGCTGGGAGCTCAGTGAAAATTTTAGTGCGAGATTAAATTACTTATTAATAAATACACAGCTGTGAGACTTCCCAGTTGCCCTGTTGCCGCTCTTCGCCCCAATTAGGTTCAATTCCGTTGTTTTGTGAATGGGAAATTGGGCGCTCCATGCCAAGTCTGGCAACGGTGGTCTTCGGCTCCTTTATCGACGCGGGATCTCTTTGCGCGGGTGAAGTGGGTAGGTAGCGAGCTGGACATATTCCACGGTTGCCATTCATACGGTAATTTTACATTTTTCTGGTAACCGCACGAAGGGGCTTTCGAGCCTTACGCAACGCGTTTAGGTAACGCAGGTGGTTAACGCGAACGCTAACGATGCGTTACCAGCGGAGGAGGGAGTTACAAACTGGTCAAAAATGTCTTTTTGAAAACACCTTGAGACGCAAAAATACGAAAAAAAATCTAGGATGTGACCAGAAGTTCTTCTTTAAGGGGTTGAAAATGTCGAATGGTGGTTTGAAGACAAAATATTTCGCAAATTGCAGAAAATGACATTTTATAGACTTCAGGTCATGACAGGGGAGTGTTTACCTGACCCGATGGATCCTCTCAACATAATATGTGTCATTAGTTCCCCTATGTAGATAGGTGCTTTTACGCATGATCTAGAAGTAAATGTTCCTTATTACAAAATAAAGTTCAGGAATCAAGGATGTGAGGGATAGTCCTGACCAAAGATACATCATAAAAAAGTAAGCAGTTAAAATTTTTCAAGACTTCCACGCAAATGCTTATGACGAAGATTGGAGGGTGGTTGAAGGGAGAAAAGTCCTATTAAAAGGTGGTCGAATGGAGAGAAAATCCTCAGCGCTTGGGAAAGGTCAGATTTAAGAAATTTCGCCAGAAAATGGTGTTAGGTACGATTAATTAGAGAGTTAACTGGAGAGTAACACGCTTCGAACAGATTTGACGAAGTGTGACAAGCACGCATTTGTAACCTGCAAATATACATTCCCGAGACACTGGGATTAAGGTATCAAGAATGTCCGGCCTGAAGACATGGAAGGAATTCAATTTACTCAGCTCCTTTTCCTTTGACCGGACCAACGCTATGAATATCGTGCTTAGTCATTTTTCATCTCAACACCCCGCAGATGGTGAAATTATTCATGATGCGCCGATCTGATAACAATCATCTCACGGAATATTTTGTTTCAATACCTCAATGAGCGAGCTGGAGGGATGTTGCCGGCAAATAATGGAGATAGTCCTCGGTGATATGATGCAGTTAGGAGTTTAATCGTTTCCAGAGCGCTATATTCAAGATTTGTCAAGAACGACGCTTAACAATGAGCGAATCTCTTTTTAAGGAATTGTTCTCACTTTTTCTGTAAAAGTATCATTATCATATTTTAAGGTTTTAGAATTATAACGCGATATCGATTCTATTAAATGTAAAATACAAATATGATATAATAATCCTTATATGGACCCTACGCTTAAATTATAGGTACTCATATCGCCTTTTTCCCTTTTGTCACTTTCCAAATTTTATTTTGTAATTATAAATTCTGATACATCGTTCATTTTTTCTACGCACATTAGAAGCAGACAAAAGTTATAACAAGAATTCAATGAATCGCAGAGCATTGTTACATGATGAATTGCACGTGAAGTAATGGAAAATTTCACAAAAACTTACGTTTTCACGTCTATTATGGGTGCTCATATGTACAGCTGTTCATGGAATTCGGTTATTTAACTGAGAGAGAACAATTAGATTACAGATAATGTACGTAGCGGTGCACACACACCAGAGCAATTTAACAGTTGTCTATTGTATTGAATTGTTTCAGAGCTATTATTAATTTTTCATGTTTTTTAACGCATGAAAGCTGGTCCGTTTTGGTTAGAGGAAAATTAAAACGCCTGTAAACACTACGAAAGCAGACAATAATCCATCTATTCTGTTCTCATTGTAGTATACGCTCAGTGATTTGCTATGAGACATTGCAATTTCGAAACAATTAATAATAAAAATTTAATGTCTGCCGGCGAGTGTTGTTATATCGATGATATGATAATACAGCTGGTGAGTACGTCAGCTCAGAGAAAAAGAATAACTCGCACACATCAAGTGATTTCTTTCCACGAGGAGAGAAAAATTGCAATGATGGTTCTTAAAGTAATAGTTTCAGAGAATCCCATCAGCTTGGAGGGAAAATCGAACTTTCACTAGAAAATGGACTGTGATAAAATTAATAGTTCTAAAGCGTCATGATTGGCAGCAAAATCTGATAAGTGAACTTCATTCGATCTTTAAATGTGTTTTAAAGTCCTGATCTTACTCTTATCTTAATCATGTATTTATACGAAAAAGAAATTTGTGTGCCTTACTCAACTCTTAACGATAGCTCTGAGTTCGCCTTCAATAACAGGGATGGCAATATGAGCGACTTAGGAGCACGAATAGTTGCGCGCAGTAGTTTTGCCATCTCTGCACGGTCCCGGCAAGGAACACACAGTAAATATTATGCATTTTTCGCTCTCTTTTGGCCTCTATTAATTGTGATGTCACTACATTTCCAAAAATCGTAAAAACTTCCTGTTTTCTCTGCTTGAACTTTTTCGAAGTTCGATAGGAGATTGCTCCAGATATTCGTTCTAATAAGATTGTGACCAAAATCTATTCAAGAAATTAATCATTGAATTGAAAGATGAAAATTCATATAACACAAAACAGGAACATATACTTGTCTTCATAAATAAATTCGGGGACGCGAAACCATACGACTGTGAAATAACCGGCAGTTACAATACTAAGTAAATTTATGGCTTTTCGAACCAATAAAGAACGCATCAATTTTTTGCAACCAACGTTTCAAAGGTTGCAAAATCTACTTTAAGAATTCCATGTTCCACACGAAAACGGCAGGGCAAGTTATGTCCAAAATCGCGCTGATTTTTGACGATATTCTGTGAATAAAATTGTTTCGATATTAAAAATTTCCAATAATTTTTGAGTGAAATTACAAATTAAGAGTGGAAATTTTACGCGTTGGAGTGTAGTTACGCTCTTTCGTTTGGAGCAGCGAACGACGAATTACGAACGAACTTGGTCGGCCCGAAGAAAAGCACAACTCACTTCCTCATAGATGACGACTCGCACCGGGTGACAGGACATTTTCTCGATTCGACTTGACCCCAATCTCGAATTTCGATAAATCGTTTATCGATGGTTTGTATGTGAATTGCACGTACAAACCATCGATAAACACTTTATCGAAATTCATCGCGCGGCTCAATTTCCTGTTATTCAATTCAAGATGAAGCCACGACCGGCGATGGAATTAAACATGCAACATGCGAAGAGGATACAAATACCAGTTGCAACGGCTAATAATCAAGTCAAAAATTAATTATAACAACGCTTGACCCCGGCGCTGCGACACTCAAAACCCAGCGAGCGATTTGCATAGCAGCGTTGTCGCGCATTGCCCGGGAAAATAAACGAAGCATGAAGCGCATTCACGAAAACCTGGCAGGGAACTCCTTCCCTCCGGAATTTCTTAACAAGCTATGAAAATATATCTCCGACTCTATCTGTTTCGCTGGAAGGTAGAAATATTTGTCATATTTTACAATAATTTAGATGTTTTTCCCCGGCATTAATTCGAGTGCGGTCATTGATAACCTGAGAATTAACACTTTACCATATTTATGAGCTGATAATTTGGTAATTGTTATTTGTGCCACTGATTTCTCCCTAGAGTTTTGACGCATTTAACTAGAATGAACCTAACTACCTCAGATGTTATCTAATCTCCTCTGGAATTTTATTTTTTTTTTAACAAACATTTACCTAAGAAACATTCGAACTTGAAATTTGGTGAGTATTTGCATTCTGATTTTGGGGAAAATCATAGAGAAATTAGGGCGTTTCGCTCTTTTCGCAGTTTCTTGTTACTCTATGAGGCAACGTGATATGTGGTTGGGCCAATTTTAGTTGAATCTGCCCTGTAGGTGTCTCAGCCGAGTCTTTTCTTGTAGACAACCAGCATATGATCATCACAGACGTATTGTCACAAATCACAAAAAAGTTTTCAAGTTCAAACAGTTTTCACAAACGCTTGATCGTCACTTTAATTCCGTACATGTATGTCAATACTTTTAGCTTTGCAGAGTTTTTTCGTTCCCTTTGTCTCTGTACCGTTTAACTGTTATTTAAAATTTCATCATTTCAACGGGTTGTGACTTTTCTAGAGCCGATTGCACCACAGCCATGGATTACCCATGGCCCAAATTTCTAAAAGAGAGATTCTTGAGTATACGAAGAGTGAGAAAGAAAATTTTAAAACAAAGAGGGGGAAAAAGTTTGCAGTGCTGTAAACAGCATCTAGAAAATAAGCATACCAAGTGCCAGAAAAAATACGGTCAGTTGCATGTGATTATATTTTCTTGAATGAAATAAATAGACGGCTCACGTGTTCCAAGCCATAAAAAGAGAGAGGGAAAATAATTCGCCTTGGGTTATCAGAACACAGGTGAGGAAACTTTTTTTCACTCCCAAAAACACTGCCTTCTTATCATCTTATTCAGTTCGAAAACGTTGGATTCACTTTGTGCTGTCCATGGAGTATGGACGTAAGAATAAGATCTTAGAAGAGAATTAGCGTGCTTAAACAAGGAGCAGACAAGGTCTATAGCATGACCGAAAATTTTCACTTCTGTTTTTTCCTCCTCAATTTTTTCTCCGTGAAGTTAATCAAAACTCGAGACTCAACATACTCATGCAGTTGTTTACAGATTTAGTATTCGGTGGAATTAATTGTTCCATTTTGCGGATATGCGCGGTGATGTCAAATTGACAAAAACCTACGCTGGAAAGGGGGAAAAGCGATTCGATCCAAATCTATAAGGCAGAACGAGGATATCTAGGTTAATACGAATGATAAAATCGCAGGAAAAATTAAATCTGTTCTATGAAACGAAACGACAGGCCAATTCACCGGGAAAAATATGAAAAAATGCCTAAATTTAGGATGGCGAAAAATGATGAAATACGATAAAGTTTGGCAACGAGCACTCTCACCTACCAGTGCAGGATAATTATATTCAGACGTACCGAGACCGGCAGAAAAAGGAAGAAAAACACAAATGAGAACGCAAAAAAGAAGAAAAAAAATTAATAATCATGATCCGTGCAGTTTTTTATGATTTAGTTTTCAAGCTGTAGTTTAGATCAAGTATACCGATAATCGCCAGCATTTTGGCAGGTCGTTTACCTGAATTAATTCAAAAAATTTCTCGTTGCAAAAAAGTGTGCGCGCGATCTAGTCGCGGGAGAAGGGAAACACATACACTCACGCGCGCGCACACACCCTCACACACACACATTGTGAAAAAAAGAAGCAGGAGAAAAAATAAGAAAATCTGTTAAATTCTGTGAACATGCTCGACTTAATTGTGCGAGAATCAGACAATTCGGACACGCTCTGTAATTCGGACAACCTCAAAATCTCTTGTACTGCTGGAGTGCTGGAGTAAATTCAGTTCTATGTAGACTGCTGTCTTGAGACTCCAAAATTGAGACATTTTACAATTTTTTGATGGATGATTCGTTTATAAACATAGCAAAAATATATTGTATTAATGGCATCATTTCATATTTATGGCTCCTTTCCTCGAAGAGTATTCCAAACATTTAATATCATTGCGTACCATTCCAATAAATCTCTCAAAGTAGTGCAAATTAAAGTGCTGAGAGCAGCTAAATATTGAACATGATTTTTGGATTTTGTAAATATCCGAACGACTCAACGATCCAACGAACTCAACGGTACGTTGACCTTTCAGGAAGTGAATACTTGTTACTCGCAGGAGATACTTTGTTGGCTTCTTTTGGGGAACCCGGAAACACACCGCTTGCATTTGAGAGGATCTTACTAACGTTTAGATTCCAAATATTGCACATTGCACATTATACGCATTGTGGAATTGTGGTGGAGTCCGATTTTAGTAATCTATAGAGAAATTCCAGTTATTAATACCACGAGCGATGGGAGGAAAAATAATTGGTATCTTGGCACAATTAACACGACTCAATTAGACTACCACCACACAACCACCTACCTGCATATTAGATGAAATTATGGCACATATGTTCTTTCTGAAATATGTGAAAAATAGTAGTCCGTCTTTGCAAAATGTAATCCATTTGAGGTTTCATGATTGTATGACATTTTTCAATTAGGAAATGATATTTCTGGCGAAAGAACCTCCCTGCATAGAGCAACAAATCACACTTATGATGTTTCTAAAATGAGTCAAAAATAGTCGCTCTTTATTGTTAAATGTTGTCAAATTTTCATTCAAAAGTTCTTCCTGGAACCTTTGTTCTGTAAATAAACAGTATGCGCAAGCAGAACAGCCAAACGGCAAAATACATTCAGATATTTAAGAAAATTCGGAATACCACATCTGTTACGTTGTCAGAGTTTTAGTATAAAATACGATTAAAGTCTGGACTAAATCGGGAAGAATATTAGAGATTTCATGATTTGGCAAACATGCTGAAAGCAGAGTACAGCCAGTTTTTTGTTGTGCCATCTGTTAAATATTAGTTTCCGAGGAAGGATAGAGCACCGGTCCTGGTGTAGTGACGCTGCTTTAAAGTGGGTTGCGGATGAAAGGGCGCGTTGTGGTGATTGGCTGCCGAAACCACCGTCCCCTCGGAGGACCAAGGACCATTCATCAAAGACTTTGCATAGGGTCAAAGTTATGAATTCATGACACTTAGCCAACGCAACGCGAGTACATAATTTACACAGTTTTTCTTACGTGCCATGGAGGTTGAGCTGGCTGCTGCCATGCCGTGGCTGCATACTGTGAATTGCTTTACATATTCTAATGTGAAGAGGGGTCAGCCGGGCTTTGTTGGGGTGAAAGAGTATTTACGTTGGAAATATGTTGTTGGAATCGTGGGACCACGCACTCTACTTTTTAAACTTGGACTTATTTCATTCAATCATGATTGCAGTTTGTCTTTCCACTAGAAATTAGGGTCGTCTTCATAATCGTGCCTTCAACAGCTCCTTTCTTTGAGGAGCCCTCACTGAAAAAAAGTAGCTTGGATCAAGCATGATGATTCTTGAATTTGCCGCCAAGAATTTTTTCATCTTGCTTTAGGCTGACTTTTTCTTGATACAAGAAAAATAATGTTCGGATTAGGCAAAAAAAGTAGCTTCTATTAACCAGAAAAATTCTTGATTTAAGAAGAAATACTTCTTGGCGGCAAATTTAAGATTCTTTTTTTTCAGTGGCACTGTTCAAAATTGTGGAGTGAAATTCTGTGCAGGAGTCTATAAGGTGCCAAAAACCCTGAGTGATATGACGAATCGGAATCTATTCTTTTTGCGGAGTGTCATGAGCTTTCACGGTCTTAATGACACCTCGCATCTTGGTGCAGAAAATTCACTCAAATTTGCACAAAAAATCCGCACAACCGATTTCATGTAAAAAAAAAAAAAAAGTTAAGAAGCCCGATTAAATTTGACAATAGCTAATGTGGCTTGGTGCCTTTCTGCTTAACTCGGCCCGTTTATGCTGCAAAATTTCAGTGCTGCCATTTCCCGGAATTAATTCCGAAATTCGGATTTTTTCCCGGAATCTTCTGAGTCCCCGGAATTTTCAGCTATTTTTGGAATTTCCTCGAAATTTGCGGTTCTGCGCCAGTTAGACCATTTATTTGATCAAATTTAGAGGCTGCTTGATCAAATTTGACGATCTTCGGAACTAAATCCGGGCATATTTTGAAATTTAGCCCCGGAATTTTTTAAAAAAGTTGAATTATTTTCGGAACTTGGGCAAATCGGAATATGTTTTTGGAAATCGGAATGTTTCCGGAAATCGAAATTAATTCGGAATCTCTTGATAAAATAAGATGGCAGCACTGCGGAATAATAGCTGAAATAAATCGCAGAGATGAGGACAATGGGTCGTCTGACGATGGGCCGACTCAAGAGCTTCCTCGTTCTCTCGTTGTGACGCAAAACAGTGGAAAGGCATCAAGCATGGAAAGCCACTTTCCGTCACCGCTCTCATGACGAAGTCAATGAAATCAACCCGATGAACGCAATCTAATTAAGAACAACTCCTCTTTTCAAGGGAGAATAAATGGAAAGAAACACGGCTGTGTAGGAGTGAGAGATAAGGGGCCCGGGGGCCCGCGGTCCGGGGGGAGTGAGGGATTACAACCTCCAGCATCACCGGTAAAACATCAGGGGACCACCAACCATTCATCGGCTGATTCGCTGACCAGATATAGACGCAGATCACTCGCCAGTCCCACGTTGCCAAATCGTTTATTTACAAAAGGAAAAACTACCGGAGTCCGGAGGTAGTAATTAAGTCGGTTTTACTAAAAAAAATTACCCTTTTTTTTTAAAAAAAAAAAAAAAATAAATAAAATGTGGAGCTTTAGTTTAGATCTCTGGATTTAATTTCAATTATGGCTTGAAGAAACAGCTCGCGATATTTTAAGAAATCTCTTGATATTAGTCAATGCTGGTCACCAAGATGACATTCAACCGCTCCTCTCCTTCTTCTCGTCTTCTTTTAACATCCAAATTGATGTTAATTAAAGTGCTCGAATCCTCCTTGCATCCGAACAGAATTTTTCATTCAAATGCACTTCCGAACCACCGTTCTGAGGCTATCCTGTCATGGTGTGTGGGAGTTTCACAATGTGAATCACATCAAACCAGTGGCACGGCATGCTTTGCGATATATCGATTGATCTGTCGTTTTAACCTATAGAAAAGGATCGATAGAGAGGGTATATATTCGCAGCGGATACCTTAATGATCGATTCTTTACCGCAACTTCAAGAGGGGAAATATCGATAATCGATCATTCATGCCTCACCACTGCATCAAACCTATCGCAGTCTCTACTTTGGATGTCGCTCCGGGTGCTAACCAGACCACAGCGCACAGCGTATCCATGATATCATTAAGCCGATATTTTATCCTCGGACGAATTAAAAAGAATATTATATTTACAATTTAGGGCAACCCTTTTATACTGTCTTGACGGTAAAATATATATAAAGTATGAATTATCGCATACAATATACATGATAAATAATTACACTTGACAATTTAAAACTTGACACATTTTTAATTAAACACTGAACCTAATCCATTCGAGGATCTTAGTTTTTTACCGTTCGGATTGAGAGGCGAGAAATTTGACAGCAAAATTGAACAAACTTGAACAACAAACAAAGAAGGTAAAAAGTTTGCAAAAAGAGGTATCATTTTGGTCAAAAAAGCGGTGAGTACAGCTTTCTAGCGGAATAATATGGATTTACACACTGCTGTCTTGTTTGAATTTACGTCAATACGTATTTCTCATTCCTCTTGTTTTTCTTTTACGAAGAAGACGAATTGCGCTGTTTTTACAGAATCAAGTATTTCATTTATATCAGATTGGTCAAATTTTAAAGGAAACTCGATTACGAAATTTTAGCGTAATGGCTCCCTCCGAAATTAAAGGAAGAGCTCGTTCTTACTGATGGGGTAGCCGAAAATGCACCATTCCGCTATTTTGAGGGCTGCGGGAGTAATGAAACTGAGTACATCCACACAAAGATGGGAGAAAGCCGTCCCCGCGATTTGAAGAAAGAATAAAATAGCCGGGTGGAGCTGGAGGGGAAAGCCCTGGAGAGGCAGAGGCTCCAACCAGCCGAAGACATCACAAATTCTGAGCGTGTCTTTGCGGGGTCTATAAAAATGTTTCCTCGATGAAATCCCGCGGGTCGCTTTCAAACTTTATATCTCTGTCAAAAGACAACACGTGATATTTGATTATTTCACTCCCACACCTCCGCTTGGCTTTGAAGATAGCGCCGGAGGCAAGACCCTGCCCTCGTCGAACTCATAAGAGCCTGGGCAGATTCCACGTCAGTTGTCGTAACACCAACATTTAATGAACCCGTACTTTCTTTCTTTCTTTTTTTTATGCTTTTAAATTGATGAAACATTCAATTTTATATTGGGAGACTGCAATGCATCAACGCCATTAGAAAAATTTTCCTGTTGACAATTTCCTACACTGAAAAAAACAAAAAAACACACACACATTGGATGTAGAGTCCAGACTCTTGAAAACATTGACAAGAAAAAATACTCTTGATTCAATCGGATTTTTCCTTGAATCAAAACGAAATCCGCTTAAACTAAGAGGCTTGGTTCTTGATTTAAGCTAGATTCTGATTGAATCAAGAGTACTTTTTCTTGTCGATGTTTTTAAGAGTCTGGACTCTAGATCCAATGTGTTATTCTTCCAGTGTATAATCAGATTTATATTGGAGGCAACAGGAACCATAGTTGTATTGGGAGAAAAAGTCGCGTAACTCTTGAGTCCAGACTCTTAAAAACATTGACAAAAAGAATACTATTGATTCAATGGGACTTTTTACTTGAATCGAAAGGAACTCCAAGAGGCTCGGCTCTTCGATTCAAGGAAAAATCGGATTAAATCATGAGTATTTTTTCTTGTCAGTGTTATTAAGAATCTGGACTCTAAATCCAACCGACTTTTTTTTTTCCAGTGTCTATTGGAGGCAAAAGGAATGCAGGTTGTCGCGATGCAATACTTGTGAGGCGACCGTCAGAATCCATTTTGGTTTGTTTTTCTTCGCAAAAACACTCTGAAAAAAAAAAGGTTTGCAAAACAACGAAATTGCAGAGGAACTTTGAAAAAAAAGGGAGATTAAGTGAAACTTGAAGAAATTATTGGATGACACGTTTCCTGAACAGGAATTCCGACTGTCTCAAATAGAAACCCGATCAATTTTCTTTTCATCCGATAAGAAGAGCTTCCTCAGAAGATTCAAGCTGAAGAAGGAGAAATGTCCTGGTTCCTAACTTTGAAAAATTGCTAAAATTTCTCATATTTTACCTTCAAGCCGCACCAGAGAATGGGATAAATAGGAAAATTTACATCGCTTGGTGCAAAATGATGCAACGTAGGCTTCATTTTTCATCTTGAGGATTCTGATTTTCTCTTAAAAAATTCAAATGAAAAATAAATTTGTCCCACTCTTGAGTTTTTTAGGGCGTTGGGTTCATTACATTTTAAGCAAAGCACGTGCAATGAAACCAACCATAGCTTCTAAGATCTTATTTTGAAATGGAAACAAAATTTTAATTGATGAATTTTCCGGTGAGAGTTTGACAGTCTTTTTTTCTATTTATATAAAATTTTTGTTGATTAAATAAATGTCTTTGTTACAGAAAATTAACCGAGTTTGATCAATTTTCCCCCTCTGATGTAGTGAACCGTGTCGCATCTTTCTGACTGCCTTAATTTTTTATCTGCAACAATTGTATTTTGAAAAGAGAAACATAAATCCCTTAATAAAATGACAAATTTGACCTAATTGTATCAGACATTTTTGGTGAATTTTACACCTTACTGCTATCAATGAATTTTATTTACATTGTTTTGAAAAGCAAAGCCCGACTAATAAAAATCCTCCGACTACAGACTCAATCGTTTGTCTTGACACTCTTAAATTCATATGTTTATGATAATTTTGGGACTATGCACTGGTCGAACTGAGCTTAAATTATGCTTACAATGAAAGATGAAATGCATTTTTCCGAAACCCAGGAAAATTTAAAAGAATGCGGTGAGTCGGCGCTACAATTTTGACCGGGCTTAAAGCTGCGCAAGGTTGTCGGGTTTTTTAAGATATTTAAAAATCCCACTGTACTTCCATGGCAATTAAAGCGATTTTCAGAAAATCTGGCTAACTCCATGAGAGGTCCGGCTTAACCGGAAGTGACGGTACGCGACTCATGGATGTATCGCCGTTGTGTTAGATGCTGATGGCTTCATTTTTGACGTACATTCGGCAATTGTTGCCACATTGCTTGAATTCCTCTAGATTTCGACACAAATAAAACGAATCGAAGGAATTTTTATGACGAAATCGTTTTAATTCAACCGTGATTAAGTGTCTGTTTCTTTCCAAAAGATGAGTGTGGGTGCGTTAAGAGATGCACCAAACAATTTTGAAGGGAGAAAAATTCCTTGCGAATTGACAGCTCAGTACAAATGAGATATTTTACATGATGAAAGTAAATTATGTTTTTATTGAAATAAGTTCACGTTTTAGCTACTTCCAATAAAAATGTGAAATAATTCTACCGGTTTTTATTGGGAGGAGGGGGCGCGATGATCGATGAATGATCAACGAGAATCCAGAAAGTGGCCTTAGAATAAAAGTTCTTGTTTTCCCAATAAGATTACATTTCAAAGAAAATTACGCACATACATTATGCCGCTTTCACAGCGCAGCCTCGCGCGCTCTGCGACGCCCAATCGCCACTGCCCCGTATCCTCCCAGAGATCATCACGCATTTGACACCTCCTGATTTCCTCCTCCACTCCTTGTCCTTAAAGAAAATTGCCTTAAAAAATTCAACGAATTGAAAGCAATTTTCTTTTCTTTTTTCTTTTTATTACATTAAAGAACGAAGCACAATTTTAGCAGCACCTTGGCGCCCATTTCTGAACAGATTTTGAATTCTCACTCCTCAATTATGCTGATTACATATTTGTATTTATGTTTTTTCCCCTATGAACACTGCAAAAATAAATTACAATTTGAGCATACACGATTACTTTAATTACTTATTGTGAGTACCTAAACACTTCCTTGATATTTAACTACGCGAATTCACGACAAAATCTGAATTTCTTTTCTCTGTACCTCAAATCAATTTTCATTGAGCAGCGTCTAAAACGCATTGGCTGCTTTCTTGAATGTTTAGACGACCTCGAATGGATCACGCAGAACTGGCTTTCATCATGATAATCAGAGTACACCACTCAAAGCAGTGGACAAATAATGCAAGACAGAAAACAGTATGCACTCATGTTTACAATAACTTTACATACTTAATGGCCACTAAATTCGAGTGTTCCCACAAGCGATGAGTTGTTTAGACGTCCGACTGAAATTATGTTTAAATACTTCACTAATTAACATCGCTCTGACGTCAGTATTTGATAACAACTGCTCTTACAATGATTTAAAGTATTTCCACCGAGCACATATTATAATAGAAAAATATTTTCCAAGCGGCTGTTGGGCAACACCTGATTTTCCTCACTGGAAGGTCAAATATCATTGCTTTTAATGTTTACATACACTGAAGTGAAATTGAGATTGCATGAGTGAAAGACACGATCTGAGAAGAAAATAATTGTTATTCCTCAACATTTAAGAGATACAACTGAAAAACCGCAATCATTAAAGGGAAGAGAAATGAAAAAAGGATTCAATCGTTTTCAAATGCACGTTTCCGACCTAACTTTAGTAGTATTGAGATTAGCTATTAGTTATGACTGTTTTTCAACCATCATAAATTACGAGAATTATACCTACTATAAAATTAAGAAAATAGTTTTCTGTGATTTCAAGGTCGAAATTTTTACGAAAAATACTTTTTTTTTTAAAAAACAGAACTTTTTCTTTTTGGTTCTTTCACAAATTCTTAAATAGTTTCTCTGCAGCAAATTTTTAATAAAAGAATTTGAAGCATTTCAATTTAGTTCACTAATCTGAATAAGCCCATGGAAATTTCGAGACGTATCTCGCTATGGTTTGGAAATAATTTTGAATATCTCGTGGCGTTTCCTCACACAATCCAAACGTGAAAAGAGAAACTCGCTTTTACTTACACTATACTATACTATATATACTATTTGAATATTTCTATTCACACTGAATAATTGGGCAAAGAGGGTACATATATCTTCGATCAGATTCATGTCACCGACTAAACTTTTCCATTTAGTGTTTTAATCTGTTTATATTCCTGTCTTTGTTTATCCACAGTTAAGAACGGTCACCTCAAAACTAAGTTTGAATTTGCATGGACCTAATTTCATAAATCTTTAATAGATCATTAATTTGCCCCATTTGCAACAGAAATTTTCCACAAGCCTTGGTTTCAATTATAAGAGACATAATTTTTCTTAACATCAATGACCCGAAAACCGTGCGTTTTACAATGTCTAAACGCTTTTAAGAATGAAAATGCGTATTTGATATTACGAAGAGAGAAAAAAAACGTGAGACGGGTCAAAGGAACTGTTTCTGCAATTTGTTCTGGGATACGTGTTAGAGGGAAAGGTTTTAAGGCCAACGAGTACAAAGTGCACGACTTTTCCTAGAATTTGGCAACATTACAAACATCCATTCCTACCGCAAAATGATAAATCCAGAATACGACCTAAAGATTTAAATAAGCAGTATAAACAATCGCAGAGTATCTTTCCCTCAGATTTGCATTTTAAAATCATTGCTTGTCTCGCAAATAAAAATTAAGGGCACGGTCGCAGCTATCAAGACACCATCTCTGACCCGCCGTGAAAAACACAATGGGCTTGAACCTGTAAAACGGCCGTCGTTTCTCGATGTAATGGATATATTCAATTTTATAGCGACCGGCGAGTCAGCTCCAAATTACCAACTGCTCTCAAATGATCATATTGTGAATTTCGACGTAAAAAAGTAGATGGAGATCGATATTCTCTGTCATCCTTCGTTAATTGCTCGCTACCATTAGATTACACCGCTAGATTAAACATTTTTTAGTGCATTTTCGTCATACTTCGAAACCCACCAGGTATATTTCCACTCGACTAGAAGAATAACGCCAGAATGACTCGACTTAAAACAGTTTTAAGGTGCGACTTTAATTCGACTTATTGAGCCCATTATCTTAAAAAGAGAACATGTGAAGGACGATATTCTTCGGCTGAAATTTGCCTTTAAAAATGTTGTTGACTATTGAAGTGTACAGTTTCAGTAGATGCTTGGAGCCACCTCGACTCATTAAGTTCAATTTTTGTGCAGAACCAATTACTGTGTGTCATGTTTATACCTGAGTGGTTAGTTTGGCGCTGTTAAATCTCTTCTTCCAATGCTTATTGAAAATTTTCCACTAATATTGTGCTAACTAGAGTTCGCTTATCGCACTTGTAACTTAGGGAAAAAGCCATAGGCTAATGACCCTATAGTTGACACCCTTCATTAAACTTCGCCATTGAAAGTTGAAGCCAAAATAGCGACGAATGATTTTAGATGAGTTCACCGCACGTTGGCCTTATCCACGGAATGGGTGGCCGGTTTATGAATTTTTCAAAATTTAGATTTTTTGCAGAGAGCGAGGAAAATTGTCTGTTGTTGCAACAGAAATTTCCCTCGAAGAATTTTCCCGAACTCTCCTCTCAGATAGGACGTTTTTTGAAGATAATATGCAGTTTCTTATACACGGAAATATTCACTGGAAAAAAAACCACATTGGCATCTAGAGTCCAGACTCTTGAAAACATTGACAAGAAAAAATACTCTTGATTCAATCAGATTTAAGCTTAAATCAAAAGGAAATCCGCTCAAATTAAGAGGCTTGGTTCTTGATTTAAGCAAAAATCCGATTGTGTCGATGTTTTTAAGAGTCTGGACTCTAGATCCAATGTGTTTTTTTCCAGTGTTGACTTGCTTTTAAAAATAACCCTTCTACCGCAGTAAAAGTGCGTAATTGTTTGCAATGAGCAGCACCGTGGAGGGGCAGCTGTGGAAATATGTTATTGTAACTGCCTACTTCTGCATATTTTTCTCTTCTCTACCAACAATTGACACCACCAACTTATTTCATAACCTATTAGATCCTATTTCTAAAGAGACACATGAAGATCAATGTAAGAATTTGAAATGTTAAGTCTCACTTTTTCTGGAATGAGCTCCGGTTAGAGAATCTTGTCTCAATACTATATGCTCCTAGAAACTGCTTTTTCGTTTTGTGGTGGTTTCACATGATGAAAACCGGTATATTTAAATTTCCGAAAGCCTCTCTTCTGCTAAGGCTGGAGAACTGTAAGCCTCTTGTACAATCTTTAGATTTTATTGCCTCAAAAGTAAAATAATATTCGGTTAGGGAGAAGCCAGTATTGATAAACTGACGGTAATTTTTTTTAAATAAAAAGTGTAGTGACAGCTACAGCAGTCAGTGGTATTGGTATACATTAATCTAATGGATATTTTCGGATGGAACGATGTACTTATAGTTTGAGCATCCTACATTACCATCCAGAAGAAGGTACGGGTATGTTTTACGAATCCTAGCAATTAAGGTCGTGTAAACTTATTATAATACTCAAGAAAAATTGCAAGAGAGTATATAATTGGCACGATTAAATTGTAGTTTAAAGAGTTTGTGGGTTTGCTTGTAGGTTTGATGTCATTTAGGTGCTATAAAAGCGGTTAATTATAATTAGGGTTCTCGTTATATTGCGTTCTCTCAGTTCGATGGATCGGATGTAAAAGCACGACCGATATAATTGTCAATCTTTGAAATTTATGGTCAAATTCTGAGATTCTTTCCTCGTAATTGTACGTCTTTTCCCGTTCACTTCAGGTCTAGCATAGTGAGATAGGAGCCGTGCCATGATATGATCGTTATCAAAAGTTAAGAATCCCATCTTGTTTTCTAAATGAAACCATTTTTCACGTGAAAGAAACGACACAGCAAGAGCAATTTTTGGCATTATCGAAGACGCCAAAATATCATCCAAAATCGCCAAAAGCATGCTTTAGAGATAATGTAGCCTTATCAGCATGATAATTTCAGGTACCTGAGTTTGAAGTTTTGCTGGAGACGCTGTTCTTAAAGAAAGACCAAATTGGGACATGACAGTCAAGTCAACAAGGGTGTGAATCTTGACCCTCTCCAGCGATTTTGTGATCGAGCTGTCACGTGATCACTACTGGCACATTCATTCTCGCTAAATAGTTTTAATCCACACAAAACTCGCGCGAACCGAAACGGTATCCGCGACGTTTCTTTCCGGCGAGAAATCGAAAACACTCGGATGAGTTTGTCACAAAGTCACAATTGTTTCTCCTCGATTCGCGGCTGTCACAAGTTCATAGAAGGCACATATTAGCACCGAGCAACGGATCACATCATGGAATGGCGAAAATAGATTTACGTTTAAACTTGATCGCGAGCATGGTATTTTCGCCGTGCAAGATCGCAAACGATTCGTCGACACAGAACACAAATTTGGCACATACACAACACGTTTCTGATCCAATTGGCTGGGCGGCCGCACCGGGTGAACTTCCACGAACGGCGAAATACGGTAGAAAACTGGTCAACAGGAACTTTGAAAAATTACGACGGGGTGGTGACCGCACTGAGGATGGCACAACACTTGGGAGCGAAGAGGAAAATTCGAACACGGGTAGCCGGCGAGAGGAGCCCGTGTATTGTTTTTAATTCTGGGAGGATACTAAAGTACACAGTAGCAAAATATTGTAGGTGATAACATATTTTTTCGATGTCGGTGGAGCGACGAGGGAGGAGAAACCGATAATGACACACACACGCGAGAGGCGGAAGAGAGAGGGGGCACGGCGCGAGAGGGAGGGGGCAAAGGTACCGGGGGGAAGACAATTGAAAAATATAGACGAGCTATCCTGATTTTTGCGTTGCGACGATTCGGATCCTCCTCGCAGTGGGTGGGTATAAACAGTAGCTCAAGTGAGACTTTCCCAGACCTGGGCACCGGGGAGGGGAGTTTTGTTACACCTATCTATCTTATTTTGTGGTGCTGTAGGGGAAATATAAAAACGGGAAAAGAGAGAGAGGGAGAGAGTCGCGGGGCGGCGGAGTGGGGAGCGCGGCAAAAATTATTGAATATTCTCTTTTCAGCTCATTTTCTTTTGTATTTTGCTCCGGGAATTTTTACACTGAGAGTTGTTACAACTGTGTGTTGTGACCTAGCGTGTTTGTCACTCTTGTTCTTTTCACAGCGAGGCGGCTCCCCCCTCCCGGCTTCGTCGTCTCCCCTCCACGACGCCGCCCGCTTCCCCTCGATTCTTTTATGTTCGCTGCCTCGTTTCATGCGTTCCAACAACTTACCGTCCTCCTCATCTCTTTCTAAAGTCGCTTAAATCATATCACTCTCCGTGAATCATTATCATCTCGTGCTTCTCCCCCCCCCCCCTCCCCTCGACACCCCTCAATCCGTGACGTCCTCCCCTGTTATTACTTAATATTCAAGTAATGCTAAAATACCACCAATTTCATTATTGTCTTTCGATTTTCTAACTGAAAATTACTTACAGCGTATCCCGTCTAATTATTATTTTTTTTTTTTTTTTTTTTTTTTTTTTTATATTTTTATTTATCTATTTTTTTTTAAAAAAAATTGTGTCTATAATTAAGTTGTCATCGTAGACAATATGTAACTGAGTGACCTCAAGGGAAAGAAAATATAATTTTAAGCTACATTGGAAAAAAAAAAAAACACATTGGATCTAGAGTCCAGACTCTTAAAAACAGCGACAAGAAAAAATACTCTTGTTTCAATCAGATTTAAGCGTGAATCAAGAACCAAGCCTCTTAATTTGAGCGGATTTCCCTTTGATTTAAGCTTAAATCTGATTGAATCAAGAGTCCTCTTTCTTGGCAATGTTTTCAAGAGTCTGGACTCTAAATCCAATGTGTTTTTTTTTTTTTAGTGCGAGGAGTTCACGGGGTTTCAATATTTTGGAAAGAATAACTCTAAAAAACCGCGAACTCTCCTTGTTTCTTCCTTTTTACATGCCTTCAGCACATTTCAATGTTAAAATTTTATGTTTTACTAGCCGTTCTGGACGCGCTTTGCGCGTCCGTCACGGCCAGCCAAGGGGCTGCGCCCCCTGGACCCCCGATCACTCGCTACGCGAGTGACATTCGGCTCGCTCCGCGAGACATTTTTCTCAGTGATTGGACATTTGATCACTAAGATGTATACATTTTGGAGACTCTGGACTTCTGAAGGCAAAAATGATTTTGTCACAGAACCTTGTTGCCGGAGCGTGCCATCATTTGCACATGAATAGATGTGTGGAGATGAAGCGATGATGAGGATCGATCATTTCTTCAAAAACGCATTTGACTGGGACGTAATCCCATCGGGTGGGGGAAAAAGACAATTCGTGGATCTCCTTCCGCGATTTGACTTGCTGAAGTAGCAAAAGTTCGTCTTTACCTCTTAAGAAGATTATCGGTGGCGCAGGGGTCTAAAAACTTCTCAACGATAGTATAGTTCGAGTTCCGATATCGCAATGAGCCCACTCGTGTCTTTTTCTTATACTTTCATCGCATATAAATTTCTCTGATGTTTTTGTTTTATTCTCTCTGATTGCATATTAGTAATCATATCCCGCCCAACACGAAATATTGCAGCAATATTGCAGCAATATTGTCAATATTGAAACAATATTGTCATGTAAATATTTCCTTAAATACACTGCAGAAATATGTTGACAATATTGCTAAAATATTTCATGACAATATTGTAACAATATATTTATAAAAATGTTTTAAATATATTTACAAAATATATTTATGTAATTACTTTTAAAACAGTTTGTAAAATATATTTACAAAATATTTTAAAATTATTTTAGAAATATTAGTTTAAAAATATTTGTTTAATATTATGTTAAAAATATTTTATAAATATTTTTGTAATATTTAAAAATTAATTGCTAAAATGGCAAAAAATGGTTTGCGATTTCTGCAATTTGCTTTTTTTGCTAAAATGCCCACCCTCGTGGCGAGAACGACAAAACAATTTGCAAAAGTGGTAATTTTATTGTGCGAAAATGGCACTATACTTTTGCGAAATTAACATTACTAGTTTATGCTATTATGGCTAAAATTTTTGCTAGATTTTCAAAATGTTTGCCAAATTAGCGTATGGTTTTGCTCTGTTTACCAATTATTTTGCGGAACTTACTAAAATCAATCGCTAGAAAAAAGAAAGGGGGGGGGGGAAGAAAAGACAAAAAGAAGGGAAAAAAATAAATAACATAACATAAATACATCGACATAAATTCAAACTAGGAAAAAGCTCAAATAATTAAAACTGGAAAAAGACGCAATTATAAAAAACAGTAATTTGGTAAAGAAAAAAATGAGAGAGAGTTAAAAAAAACGAAAACTTGTAATACATGAATAGGAATATGTTGAGTACAATTAATAAAGAATTTGAAACACAAATTACAGGATGAAATAAAAAAAAATAAATAAATAATAAATAATAAATTCTGGTAAAATATTATAAGAATCCGTCAATAAACAAACATATTACGGACTCAGAGGCCTGCGATAGTTAAGAGATTGAATTTACGGGCCCATCTACATCAAGCCTGGCTGGTCTGGTGGTAAAGTACTGGACTTCGGATATCAACTCCACCCCGAGGCGTGGGTTCTAATCCCGACTAGGACGGCGCGGATTTTAAGGTCAGTAACAACTCTACGATCCACAACCTGGACGCATGTGTACATTAGAAAGAAAATTAGTACCAAAGACGTCTCCTAGAGTGCGCGCACACGGATATGGAATATGATAACCTCATCGCAAGTAAATATTTTTAAAATATATTATCAATATTACCTTGACAATATTGCTGCAATATTGTCAGGGGGGCGGACAACAAACTATTGCAGCAATATTATTTCGATATTGTTAAAATATTGTTAAAATGTTTTTGACAATATTTCAGCAATATTTTTAAAATATTTCCGTGTTGGGCGGGATCCCCATTTCATTTCCTTTCCCTTTCCTTTTTCCCTCTCTGTAGCATCTATGTCCATTTACAATTATTATTTCAAAATAGCTTTCCCCTAGTATACAATTGATGCTTCAAACGGAATCAATTGTTTTAATGACATTTCCGGCTAAATCATAGGTTTTCCCAGGAAGGCAGCCTCTCGTCCCTCCCGGACTCTATTGTTGCCAGATAAGTTGCTTTTTAAGCACTTTTCCCAATCCAAATTCATGTAAAATATTCACATTTATCGCACAATCTGGCAATCTCTTGAGTGAAATAGAAAAAGGTAGAATCGCTGAAAGTCTGAATCCTTCGAAGTTTATATTAATGATGACGTGCTGAAAATGCCATGATAAATGTGGATTCGGGATCTTAAAATCGTTCAAAATATTATTGTATGCTGCATATTTTCACAGAGAATTCTTTTCCATTTTCCACAGATTTACATGGGAGATAAATGCATAGCAAAGAACGACACGCCACTGCTGCTCATATGGATCTCGGGAGTCTTCAGATCGCAAATACTAAAATTTAAGGTCCAGCTGTCGAATTCCGGGTCACACATCTGAATTGCTTCGGTACCTCAATTGACGCTTGAAAAGTTTCAACCAAAGTAATTCAAATACGTAGCCCGTAATTTTTGGATGCAGGATCAAAAAAAAGGGGAATTAAAAAAATATTTAAAAAAAAAAAAAAAAAAAAAAAAAAAAAAAAAAAAAAAAAAAAATACATTTGACCTCAACCCTGGGTTCCACGCGCGAAGTTTTTACTCTCTCTGAGGTACTCTGGCTATGAGTTCAGCAAAAATGCCGTAACGCCTTCCTGAAAGTGTTGCTCATATGTACGTGTCCTTCTTACGGTTTATTCTCTCAAATTGAATGCATTTGCGGTCTTTTGATTGATCGCTATTGCTCGCGTCTCAAATGAAATTTGCGTGTCAAAATTTCTCTCAAAAATTAAAATTTTCATGTGAAAAATGCTGCACTGCGCAATGATGTCACCACAACAGTAAATATTTCCATGATTTTTTAACGCAATTTTAATCGCAATTTGTGCAATAAGACAAATTGTACAAGAAGGAAGAACGCTTGCTGTCTGAGCGTTTTACAGCGTGTGAACTTGGTTCGGTACACACCATTACGCAAAGCAATAAAACATGTTTACAAGGTAATGGAGCACAAGACAAGATAGAGACTGAAACCATCCCTTACATGTTTTCTCTTTCAAGTGTTACGTGGAAAATGATTCCCGCAACGGAAAGTTCGTTAATTAACGCAACTAAAGAGCAATGCCGGTCGAGCTTGAAAATTTTTGAAGTGTGCCAATCCGTTTTCGGGGCCCCTGCATGCTGAAGAGGATACAACTTCATAATGCACAAACGGCAAAACTTTTTAAAATTCAACTGTGCGTTCCACGCTCAGTGTTAAACGGACCGAGTTTATCAGAAAGGAGCCAACCCACATTTTCGCAAAAATTGAGTTTAGAATGTTTTTGAGTTCCACTAGCCGTATATTTTCTCCTGCCAAAAACTAAAAGTCGAAAAGCAGAAAGTTGGTAAAAAAGGGGGTTAAAGTTTATTTTCAACAGTGAGCCTTATGCAGGAATAAAACTTCAAACCTCTTTTTATTAGTTTCAACTTAGTTAGGTTGGTTCCTTGCTGATGAACTCGATCCAAACGTGCCGCTTAGTTCATTCTGGCTTTACCGTAAAATTTTGAGGGGAAAATATAACTGTGCTTCGAAGTCACACTGGAACAAAAAGTCTGTTAAATCTAGAGCCCAGACTCATAAAAAAATTTTCCAGAAAAAATATACTCTCGATTCAACCGGATATTTCCTTAAATCAAAAAGAAATACGCTTAATTAAAAGGCTTGGCTTCCGATTCAAGTAACAATCCGATTGAAACATGAGTATTTTTCTTTTCAATTTTATTAAGAGTTTGGACTCTGGATCCAAGATCAATTTTTCCAGTGCGAGGTTCCCTTTACACCGTGAAAAAAATTCAACTCAGCGCCATCTGATGAGTCATGAGTGTAACTCGATCGACGAGTACATCAGCGTGTAGGCACCTAACGTGGAGAGGACGAAAAGGTGTGCAGCATCCCGATTGCCCATCGTTTATTCCCGATCTGGTTGCCCACTGCCCGAGTGGAAGACGAGACTTTAGGAAGGGATCCCCACTCCATCTCAGGACTCAGCGGAGGGGAAGGAGCCGGTGCCGCTCATCGAATGGGGACGGGGCGCCTCGCCGCGGGTCTCCAAGTCACCTCCCCTCTCGACACGCGAGCGAACGTCCCCTTCGGGCGCGGAGCGACGGGATTGGCCGGTGGGCGGAGCCGCGCCGGCCAATCGGAGTCATTCTCGGCCGGAACTTCCATCGTGGCCGCGTCTCGTCGCCGCGCCGCTCCGCAGTTGTCGTGGAATTTGTTTCCACTTGCTCCCTTTGTCGCCCCATGTTCCTCGGTGCCTTTTATTCATGGAAATATATCCGCTATTTTCGACTAATATATTTTCGTGTTTTACTTATTTTTCCCCTTGTAAACTCTTTACTTTCGTACGCAGTCTTTCTCTTTCCCTGCTCCCGGTTTTCGCTCGTCTCAACCCTTTGTCGCCCTTTGTACTTCGCCGTCGTTCGGGGGTTTCTCGATAATCGACGCTTGAGATTATCCGAAATTTCGGCTCGGCGGCTTCCTCGTCGGTCGGCTGTTTTTTTATCGCGATCTCGCACACGCCTCCGCGTACACACTCGTAATATAAAGAGCTAGCGGCTTGCAACGCGACGCTTTTTCATTAACTTTGGCGGAATTTCTTCACTTTTAATCCCTGTGTGATACCCATGTGACGGATAAAACGTTGGCGCAAGAGCTTTGAAATCCTATAATCTAACTGACGGAGTTTAAGGTGGATCTTCAGCTTTTGCGCAATGCATTCTGGGTATGATCGATATATCACAAATTTTAACCTTTAAGAGAATTATTTTTGGAAAATTTAAAATCCACACCGTAAATAAATCATTGCGGAGTGGTTGTGCCGAAAATCATCATCCAAAATCTTAAAATAAAGTCAAATGTACTGTTTCCACTTCTCAAGCGATTTCAATGTATGGCTGTCGAATAGCTATTTGGAAACAGTATACTTTTGATTTTGTTTTAATATTTTGGAGAATTATTTTTGCGGCATGAACATTCCACAATGATTAATCTACATGCTGATTTTTAGATTCTCTTCAATTAATTTACCTAAAGGTTAAAATTTGAGATGTATCGTTCGTGCCCAGAACACAATGCGTAAAAGCTGAAAATCTACCTTAAATATAATTTTCACTGAGTAAAAATTACGATTAAAATTACAATATGTTTGATTAAAAATGTTACCCAGTGACGGATAATCACTTGAAACAATTTACTTTCCATTGATTGGAACTTTCGATATTGATTCCTGAATTCATCAAAGTTTAAATTTAAATTATTTAAAGCTAATTTTCACCTTTTCCATATTTTGACGCAATTTGATAATTAAAATGTTATTACTTTTTTCTTTTTCTTTTTTCTTTTTGAAAAAAGAGGAGTGAAGCCTGTTAAAACGTGCGCTCGGATCTTCTGATTTAAAATCATTTTTTCAATACTAAAAATCGTAGTGTGATATCAATATCAGTGATTAAATTTAAATTTCAGCATTTTCATAACGTATAATAGCTTCTTTTCAATTCAAATGCTGACAGAAAAAGCAAAGGATTGCATCTGCAGTATTTTCTGCCCTAAAGTGTAGGGAAAATCTCGCAGTCGTATATATCAACGAATCTGATATCATCCTACTAATTTTTCCAAGTTTTTCCTCTCATTCCCAGTTACAAATGCCGAAAGTAACGATCTTTATTATCTGTCCGCTATATATAAATACAACATGTATTAATATGTATAAAAACATAATATATAGTATGTATAATGTATATATATGTAATGTGTATGTATGTATATAATGTATAGTATAATATATAGTATATAACATGTATTAAAAAGGGATTGATGATATCAATTGCAAAAAAAGGAAAAAAAGTTGCTATGTTTCATCTAAAATTTTTTCAAAGAAATAATAGAATAATGCTATCAAATTATTTTAATGTACTCCAACTAAATTTTGAATTTGCTTAAGTCCTTCTTTATTGCTCTCTCGATATATACGATTGCTTATTAAAATTATAAATTCTTCAATTTCAGGACATCGAAACATCCCAAGAAGTAAAAAAAAAGCTTTGTCTTTCAGTTTGTTTTTTTCTGAGGATGACATTTCTTTGCCGCAAATGAGCAAACATTCAAAACAATTAGTGTGAAATTAATAGTGTTTATATTCCTTTTCCAAATCCGTTTTAATACTTTCCTCCTCATCCATGCACTGCTGTTATTTGATCTCCGTGTGTGTATTAACTCGAAAACAAGAACTTAAGAGAAAACTGGCGAAAATTTGCATGAATTTCAGTTCTCCTTCAACTGGACAGGTATGCAATTTGGGCGACCTAGAAGTTGATATAGTTGTATCATGTCCCCTGCTCAATGGCAGGAGATTTACCGAAAATCCTGGCTCAATGTTAATTGTCAATTAAGTGTTTATATTACTTTTCCTATTTCGTTTTAATATATTCCTCCTCATCCTCACAGCTCACACTGTTGACATTCGATCTTTGTGTGTGTATGCATTCGTAATCAAGAACTTAACAGAAGAAAACTAGCGAAAATTTGCATGAACTCCAGTTCTCCTTCAACTGGACGGGTATGCAATTTGGGCGACCTAGAAGTTGATATAGTTGTATCATGTCCCCTGCTCACGGCAGGAGATTTAACGAAGATTCTGGTCCTTGGTTACACAATAGTAGATCGTTACATTAGCAATCATGATTTTAATTACAGAAAAGTAAATCCTAATTTATAGAGTTGATTTTTTATTTACGGTTTCCTTGTGGAAGTGATAAAAAGTGGTTCATTGGCCGGATTTAAGATTTTGCCGGCTCATCCTAAGAAGGGTGGCTTCGATGGAGTACTTGAAGATTCAACGTGGCGCACAAAATCAGAATTAAATCCTGAGCCCCCCCCCCCCCCTCCCGCGCGTTTCCTACCCTTGAACCCCGAGCTCGATGATTGGGGTGCCATCGATGGGGTGGAGGGACCGAAGAGGGGCTGAAGGGCGAGGAGGGAATGTATGAAATACGCATAATACCTGTGCGGAAAATAATTCGTGGAGCGACTCCACGAACCGCGCCCTTGTATTCCCTCTCCTCGGAAAGGATGGTGAGAAAGGGAGAGTCATGGCGTTTTAATGCGCTTTAATAACGATGATATTGCGCCGTAACGTCTTGGCTTCGGCATTTTCCCCGCCACAGATTGAAAAAAAAAATGATCAATTCCTCGTTTTCCATACGAAAGAACGTAACTACATTTCAATGTTGCCGAATCTCCCACGGCGAATTTTTCCGTGCTAAGGAAAAACGCCGTATGAGTCTTTAGACGTTGCCAGATTTCCTGCGCTAAAAATCGACTTTACTAGGAAAATTTTGAATATTTTTCTTCAATTTTTTTAACGATTTTGGTGGCGATTTAATCTAAAATATCCGAAAATTTCAAGGAAAAGTATGCTTAACTTTCCTCAGAAATTCATGTTTTATCGCAGGAAATTTGGCAACTCTCTAATGTTCATACGGCGTTTTTCCATAGCACGGCAAAATTGAGGCGTTGGGTGCAGAGAGAGTATTTCTTTGTTGCGCGTCAGAACCCTCATTCTAAAGTTTTATTGTGCTAAGCATCCAGGACTCTTGTAGCGAAATTCACTACACTTTTTTTCTCTTTCTCACCCCTGATTTTATAAAATAAGTTTTCATCTGATCACACACTGTGACTGATACCTCACGGCCAGAAGAAAGATTTGAACTAAGCAGGCCATTTTCTTAGTTTAGACACAGTTCTCTTAAAAGAAGTATAGCGAAAAATAGAATGAAGAATTGAAGACATCTGCTGGTGTCTTCTTGTCGTGCTGAAAAGATACGTCATGTATAAGCATTGAAACGCTGTTAAATTTTCTCCGATAAAATATTTATATTTGGAGTATTTATGATTTGTCCCAGAAGTTTTTAAAAAGATAAGATGGAATCGAAAAGACAATTCCCAGCAAAATTTGAAGAAGAGCAATTTTCAGATTTTCCAGAAAATTCAACTTTAATTGGAAACAATTTGGCAACATCCGAATTTTCATACAGCGTTTTACTCTAACCCAACACTACCGTGCTCAGTAAGAACGTTGTATGACCCATCAGGCGTTGTCAAATTTTCATCAACAAATCGCGGGTTTTCATAAAAATTAGTGAATGTTCCTCTTCCAATTTTTCAGAGGATTTCGTTCGTAATTTGATTTGAAAAGTCTGAAAATTTCAAGACAAAATATTTATGACTTCCTTTAAAAATGAACACTTTCTCAAATTTGGCAACATTCGAATGCTCATCATACGGCGTTTTTCCATACCACGGCAGAGCAGCGCACCGCATCTTTCGGTGACGAGGCATAAATCGTCAGTATATAATCTAAATACTCCCCTCAGAATCCGCGAATCGCGGGCATTATTTCACCCGAGACGTTTCTGAATTAGACTCAAGATGTCCTCAACAATAAAATACAGTCACAATACGTGAGTTCGGGGACAATAATACTGCCCGAAGAGCCCTGGATATCCCTTCTTACACCCCTTTTAATTGATTCTCTTCTGGTGTTCGGGTGTTTTGATAGGCGGGGACTGCCTCCGCTATTATGACGCTTCGGCACGTGTCTCGGTGCTTGCTTGCACAAAGTCGTCGTCCTCCCGACAAAAGGACATAATTACACTTGGCGATGGACCCTGCCGTCCATATAAATGAATGCTCTTCCGGGTTCATCTAAAAATGTAGTTACGCCCCTTTAACTGCCGAGCGACCTCTGTCGGCCTAGCTTTAATACTGATTTCGTAGGAGGCGGCAGGCACTTCAGCCAATTCGTGGCATGACAAAGGGATTTAACCACACATTGAGATGAGCCCGGGAAAGTATTGGGTCAAATGGACGACAGGGCTCATCGCGAAACGCAGTTATGTCTTTATGTCAAAAGGACGACGAATTGTTGGCCGCATCGATTTATCAACATCGGGTGAGTCTGGGACAAAGGACTCCCGATACGACCCACATTGAATAGCGTGAATACTATTTTTCCGAAGTTTCCTCCTTTAATCTCTTTTAAATTGCACAATGATGTCCCTGCATCTTTAACGTGTCGTTCAATGCTCCGTTAAAATGTCTCATTCGTGCCTTAAATAATGTTCCCTAAGATTCGACACTGGAGCGAAAACGAAGTATGAAGATGAAGAAAAATATTGACCATAGAAAAAAGGAAGAGTGTGAATAAGGGCCGTTCCTAGGCCCATCCTAGCTGAATTCTCCTGAACTCTCAATATATTGCTCATTGAAGGTCTATATATTTCTAGAAATAAATCATGATCCGGTCATTTTTGGTCTCATTTTGGCCAAGCACTGGCCTAAACATGGGTTTGGAGGCCTATTTTGGCAAATAATGCAGATCTTTTCGTCATTTGATCACATCAGGCCCGCAAAATCTGCATTTTTCCCGCCAAAATCGGCCTTTGAACCTATGTTTAGGCCAGTGCTTGGCCGACAAGAGACAAAAAATGACCAAATGATGATGCAATCCGTAAAATATAGACTATCCATGAGCAAAAAACTGTTGACATTCGATCTTCGTGTGTGTATTAATTCGCAAACAATAACTTAACGAAAGAAAACTGGCGAAAATTTGCATGAATTTCAATTCTCCTTCAACTGGATAGGTATGCAATTTGGGCGTCCAAGAAGTTGATATAGTTGTATCATGTCCCCTGCTCACGGCAGGAGATTTACCGAAAATCCTGGCTCAATGTTAATTATCAATTAAGTGTTTATATTCCTTTTCCTATTTTGTTTTAATACTTTCCTCCTCATCCTTACAGCTCACACTGTTGTCATTCAATCTTTGCGTGTTTTTATAAAGTTGCAAACAAGAACTTATCAAAAGAAAACCGGCGAAAAATTTGCATGAAATTCAGTTCTCCTTCAACTGCAAAGCTATGCAATTCGTGCCACCCAGAAGTTGATATAGTTGTATCACGTCCCTTGCTCAGGGTAGGATATTTACCGAAAATTCTATTTTAATGTAATTATCAATTAAGTGTTTAAATATTCCTTTTCCTATTCCGTTTCAATACTTCCCTTCTCATCCTCACACTGTCGTTATTCGATCTTTGTGTGTGCGTGCTCATTCGCAAACGAGAACTTTAGAAAAAAAACCTGGCGAAAATTTGCATGAATTTCAGTTCTCCTTCAACTAGAAAGCTATGCAATTTGTGCGACCCAGAAGTTGATATAGTTGTATCACATATTTTGCTCGACGCAGGAGATTTACCGAAAATCTGGTTCTTGGTGATACAAGAGTAAATCGTTCCATTGGCAAATCATGATTTCCATAAAAAAAAATAAATAAAAAAGAACAAATTCTTAATTCATAGAGTTTCTTTTTTATTAACATGCATAAAAAATCATACTAGAAAACTGGCAAAATTTAACATGTGTTTGAGTTTTCCTTCAACTGGACAGGTATACAATATGTGCGACTCAGTATTCGAAACACTTGTAGCAAAGCTACGGCTTATATTACAGGAGTTGTACAGAGGGTACTGGCTGTGCTTACAATAACGCAAAGTATTGCATTAGCCATTCAAGATTTGAGTTTAAAAAATATATTCAATTCAGTAACAAGAACCATATTAACCCTCTCTAGACCGGTTGTATGAGAATTTAACCGAATGAGTTTCACCAAACTCAGCCTAACAACATTTCACATTGCCTACGTAGAACTAAACATTAACATAATGCCTTAAATCCTCCTCTGAATTTTTCAGATTACTGAAGATTATACCTGCGGAATTGAGGTTTTAGTTGTAGAAAGGGCATTTCTTGGTTGCAGTGTTTCCGAATCTCCTGTGGTAATTTTAATTTTAGAGAGGAGACTATTGAGTGATTTTTCTGGAATTTTTCGTTTCCAGTATGAAAAATCATAAAGGATACTCATTAAAAGTTACAACAAATCACATAAATTTGCTTTAATCATAATGATTGAAACGTCGCGCGTCGGCGGAGAGTTTGATACACTGCAACCAAGAAATGCCCATTCTGCACCAAGTTCTTCAATTTGATGCCAGAATGTCACTTAAAAAATTAGACAACATCTCATGTTGTTGGGCTGATTCTAGTTGAATGGTCCATCTAAAACTCTTCTTACTTTTTTCATTCTTTGCTATAGCTGAAAGAAAGAAAACTCGAAATTTGAAGAAATATCAGCTTACCCGAAGACAATTCTCACTTATAACATTGCCAGGATAAAGATTTAAAAGATTTGATCAAGATGAAAGCAAGACAGAGGCGCCTCCCCGTTTAAGACCCATTTTGGGGGCATATATCATTAACGCGTCAGCAAAGGCTGTACAAGCACTCCCCGAGTGTACTTGAATACAATATTGGAGAGCCTGAATCAATAACAGATTTTCAGGAGGGGACGAAAGAACCCTTATCTCAGGCTATTCCCCTCGCTCCACGGCGAAAACTTCCCCCTCAAGAGGACTCTTCCAGAGTAGTCATCTTTATGTGTATAAAATAATAACTGGAATATAAACAATAGACCCTCTGCCGAAGCCAGTCAGAGTAGCGACAGTTTTTTATTGGAACATTTGTCAAGATCAACGGGTCTACGTCTGGGCCTTTTCGGATTTGCCCGCCCGATCTCGACTTTTCCCCAATATGAACGTGTGTCTTACGCCCGGTTTATTAGTTAATGATTGCGTCTCCCTGGTTTTCCGTATCTTGTATCTCGTTCCGTTGAGATTTATGGCGTGTTTCCGGTTTTCGCCTCACACCTTCGAATTGATTTAACCACCGCACCGTCTCGCTTTATTGCTTTCGTTATTGCTCGCAGATTTCTCTCTTCTCCCTGGTGTTCTTCCAGTTTCATTTTCTCTTATTTTTCTCAAAAGTGAAGAAAATTACTGGACAAACTGATATTCGAAGGTATTTTAATTGGGTTGCATTTTCCAAAAATGAACCAAGAGCATTCCAAAGTCGCTAAGATGATGCAGTTTGTTTTACCTTGCAAATGTAAACTGATCATTTTAACAAGATTGATCTTTACTCGCAATGAGCAATACATTTAAGACGAAAATTATCTTTTCAAGTTAAATTTGTTGCATGGCTTAAGTAATTTTATTGCAAAGAATGCAAGTTGTGCAATTCTAGCAACATTGGAATGCTATTGGTCCCTTCTCGCAAATTGCAATCCAATCATTGTTGAGTGACAATTCAATGACATATTATAAATGAACCGCGTTCAGTAAAAAGGAACGAAGCCACATCAGCTATTGCCAAATTTAACCGAGAAATTTAATTTTCCTAGAGAGAACGCTCATGCGGATTCCTTTGAAAACTTTAAGGAATTTGCTTCGTGCTAAGCAGAGATTTCACTGAAAGCACAAAAATCCCCACAACATTTTTCATGTAAAAAATTAAATAACCCAATTAAATCTGGCAACAACTAATGCGGCTTGGTTCGTTTTTACTTACTGCGGTCCAATTTTTCTCATTCACCTTCGTTTATTGATTTACTATTAATGATTACTCACAGTCAAAAATTTGGTGCATTCTTCACAATTGGACGTACTCATGCTAAAAGGAACTACATCTCACGCAAACCCTATGCACATAGTTCCTTTTAGCATAAATACGTCCAATTTGGTGACGGCGCTCCCAATCAACTGCATAAATGAGCGGGGCCTATAATTACGTAAAAGGGTAATGAGTCCCCGTAACTCCAGGTGACAACCTCAGCCCACCCTTAACTGCCCCCCCCCCCCCCCCAAAAAAAAAAAAACTAAATAAAAAAACACCAATTGAAACCAAAACAAAAGATACCCCGACCGAAGAAGAAAAAAAAACAGAGAGGCGCCACGGAGGCGAGGAAGGCGCCCCTGTACCGCTGGCGTCTGATCTCTTTTTTTTTTATTCGGTCATCAAATGTAAATTGGCTGGAAGGATTCAAATACGAGTCCTAAACGCCTCGTTTTCTATGAGGAGGCGGGGTTGGGGGGAGGGGGGATCTCATTCAGGGTGTCATTCGTCGCTGTTTTACCGTAAAGTGTTCCCGAATCACCTATCCGCGGCCGGCGCTTTGAGGGACCCGGCCGGAAAACCGGTGTCAGATCCAATGCACCTCTCTAATTTGATTGTATCGGGTCGAATGATCGATTTGAATCATCGATGAATCGATTAATAGCAGTGCTATGATAGGGACGCGGTGATTCGATAATCGACCCGCGGATGGAGGGAGTGGGCAGTTTGGCGTTTGTGTAGAGGAGGTCGTTGAAGAGGGTCCATTTCATGTCAATCCCGGGTCGTTAATTAAATCCGCTTGTAGACGACTATCTCAAGAGGATATTAAAGGGGGAAAGAGGAAAGGAAAATGGATAAAAATTCTAATCTCGACGATCTGACGGCGGCCGGTCTTTACGATTGACGGTGAACGATAGTCACCGGAAGTTGACCGTTCTCGATGGTTGTGGAAGAAGCGACTCCTCTTAAAATCCAAATTTTCATGTCGATCGAGAATCGACCTGGCGCGACTTGGATTTAATTAGGGAACGAGCCGGCTCGGTATGTCATCGCGCAAGCTTCAAAATTATTGGCAAGCCCTTCCTATGCAAATTGCAGATCGGTTTGTGCATGGTTCATCGAGCTGGGAGGGCTATGGACGGAGCCTCTTCGGCCAATTTTGGCTTCAATATCGCATAGATATTCATGAGTCAGGGTAAAAGTACATGCTTTTTTCATCTTTCAACTCCCTCGGCTTTTCACAGCTCGCCAAGGAACCTTGAACATATTATCAGCCGATGTGGTAAAGCAAATCAACAAAGTAGAAAATTAGAAATAGAAAAAATAGAATCCAAAAATAACTAATAACTACACTGCCGTGCTAAAAAAATGAGCTTTCAGACGCTGTCAAATTTCCTTCAATTAAATTTGAATTTATGAGGGAATTTGTGAATATTTTCCCTCAAATTATCAGAGAATTTGTTCCATTATTAGATCCACACCTGAAAATTTCAAAAGAAAATATTCATATCACTCCTCAAATTCATAAATTGTTTTGAAGGAAATTTGGCAAATCTCGAATGTTTACACGGCGATTTTCCTGAGCACGGCAGTACGGAAATGTAACTCGGTCGGAATTTGTATTTCTATAATGTTGAATATTGTATAGCTTCAAATGTTCTGGATTATTGTTTCTATGTGTTATTGATTAATATAATTATTTTTATCGAGACGCATTACCATATAGCTTTCTTCATAATGGTCGGGTACCTTGGCAGAATAAATATCTCTCGTATACTAAAATTTTCCAATATTTTAGATTTGTATGCACGATTAAAAAAAAATCATATCATGCGTTAAACTGACTCGTGCGTTAAAGCGACTATATATCTTTGTTTTTTCTCTTTCATGAATTATCAAAATTCAGGGTTTTGACTGAAAAATTTAATTTTCAATTCACCTTTCAGCCGATTTATCCCGGATTATTTTGCAATATTGTCTCGTATTGTTGAGTGAAATCCTTCTTTTAACAGTAACGAATACTTTAATCCAGTCTCCTTTTGGATTTTAAAAACTACTGGGAGTCTTTTCTTACTATAGTAAAAAAAAATAAGGCCTTTTTTGTGTGTACGTCCGTGTCATTTCGCATTCTCATTGGTCTTTCATTAACCAATCAGAAAACGTCATTGAAAATCCCCGGGAAATTTAAATGTATTCTTCCGTAAAGGAATTATTGATAGGTAGACAGGTATAAAAATGGGATGTATTTCTTCTAATAACCAGGATAAAAGGGAGGATTATTACCTATACAGGATAGTCCTAGAAAAACGGGATGTACCTATATTAATAAACCGGGATAACAGGAAGGATATCGATCATTGTGTATCGATATTCGATACATCGTTTGTTCTAAAGCAGTATTGACTGGGATAAAACGGGATTTCTTCATAATAACCGGGATAAAAGGGAGGAATTTTACATCCTATACGGGAGAGTCATGGATGAACGGGATGTACCTATATTAATAAACCGGGATAACAGGAAGGATATCGATCTTTGTGTATCGATCTTCGATACATCGTTTGTTCTAAAGCAGTATTGACTGGGATAAAACGGGATTTCTTCATAATAACCGGGATAAAAGGGAGTAATTTTACCTCCTATACAGGATAGTCATGGATGAACGGGATGTACCTATATTAATAAACCGGGATAACAGGAAGGATATCGATCATTGTGTATCGATATTCGATACATCGTTTGTTCTAAAGCAGTATTGACTGGGATAAAACGGGATTTCTTCATAATAACCGGGATAAAAGGGAGGAATTTTACCTATACAGGATAGTCATGGATGAACGGGATGTACCTATATTAATAAACCGGGATAACAGGAAGGATATCGATCTTTGTGTATCAATCTTCGATACATCGTTTGTTCTAAAGCAGTATTGACTGGGATAAAACGGGATTTCTTCATAATAACCGGGATAAAAGGGAGGATTTTACCTCCTATACAGGATAGTCATGGATGAACGGGATGTACCTATATTAATAAACCGGGATAACAGGAAGGATATCGATCATTGTGTATCGATCTTCGATACATCGTTTTTTTCTAAAGCAGTAATGACTGGGATAAAACGGGATTCCTTCATAATAACCGGGATAAAAGGGAGGAATTTTACCTATACAGGATAGTCATCGATAAAACGGGATGTACCTATATTAATAAACTGGTATAACAGGAAGGATATCGATCTTTGTGTATCGATCTTCGATACATCGTTTTTTCTAAAGCAGTAATGACTGGTATAAACGGGATTTCTTCATAGTGACCGGGATAAAGTGGAGGAATTTTACCTATACAGGATAGTCATGGATAAAACGGGATGTACCTATATTAAGAAACCGGGAAAACAGGAAGGATATCGATCTTTGTGTATGGATCTTCGATACATCGTTTTTTTCTAAAGCAGTAATGACTGGGATAAAACCGGATTTCTTCAGAGTGACCGGGATAATATGCAGTAATTTTACCTATACAGTATAGTCATTTATAATAGTGGATGTAACTATGTTAAGGAACCGGGATAAAACACATCAAATGCATCATGAAACATAGCAAACACATCAAACACATCATGAAACACGTAAAACGCAATATACACATCATGATACACCTAAAACACATCAAACACAACAAACACATCATGTAACACAATCAAACACATTAAACACAACAAATACATCATGAAACACAATCAAACACATCAAACACAACAAACACATCATGAAACACAATCAAACACATCAAACACAACAAACACATCATGAAACACAATCAAACACATCAAACACACCATGAAACACAATCAAACACAACAAATCGCATGTATCGATAATCGCACGTTTCGATAACCGCATTTATCGATTCCAAATTCCCCCAAATTTCCCCATTTATACAAAAAATTACGAATCTTCCTATTTCTCTACTGTTCGAAATTATATGAATTTAATTTTTGATCATTAATAATTGTATGTATTTCATTACAATTCTTTTCTCCTATCTTTGCGACTTATTTTTCATTATCAGTTGCATTACTTCATTATCATGTGATGAAAAACAGCTGAGTATTTTTCACCACTTGGTTTTTCAGTTTTAACCTTCAAAAAACAAAATTAAAAAAAATTCCCGATTCGATTTTTCTCCCGATAATATTGCGATGATTCGCCGTCGATAAAATCGCGATTTTTTTATCCGATAATATTGCAATAAATCGCGACGTCGATAAAATCGCGATATATTCTCCGATTAAATCGCAATTTATGGCGATCACTACTACTCGGGAATTGCAGCAGCAAATCCAAAAATTGTTACGCATCACCGCCACTCTTTAATTTAAATATCAAACCGACCTGTGGCCTTTTATCAAGGTTAATATAAATACATCCCGTTTTATTAATGACAAACCTATTATATTTCGTTTATATTATATTATATTCTATCCTATTTGCTTTCCATCCATTTTATTTTATCCCATATAAACCGTTTCAAACTGATTATTCACCTTTTTTTAAAACTCCAACCTTAATTGAAGTAAGTTTTTAGCTAAATTGAAGATGATCTTTTGAATGAATAAGCACTTAACAGAACTTCAGCAGTATTAATATTAATACAATTTACGCGAATAATGTAAATTAAAAAAAATTAAGTGATATTTTCATAACGAATTGACAGAATATACGAGGGGGTTGGGCCGCGGAGCGGCCAGGGGGCGGAGCCCTCTAGTTTATAATATAAAAATCTGCGAAGATCAACTTTACAAGTAACTTTAACCTCTCCGACCGATCATTACCTGTCCCGCGGCAGTCTAATACGCATGGCTGCACGTTGCAATGTGCAGAGAGCCGGCCGCTTGGCTGGTTGCGTCGCTCAGAATTGAAGGAAATAGTTGACACCTTCTTCTACAGTAGTCATCAAGGAGGTAAGGTAACACTGCGAATGTTTGCTCGTTGTCCACAGTCGGACTGTGTTTTGAAATTAGGAACTATTATTTCCAACTCACCTTTAAAATCGTCTAAATACATGGGAAATAATTGCACATACTAAGTTTCTAAAATTATAGTCTGAAAATGTAGTTCAGTTGTCCTATACGTATTCGAGTCGGTTGAGTGAAGAACAATTTTCGAAAATGTTCCCTAATTGAATAATGCTTCATCTAAACGTTCTTAAATTTTAAGACAAAATGACTTCAGAAAAGATATGTGAAAGGGGTAATTTTGAAGCCTGGAAGCTTTAATGACTGGTTAATTTTTGGATGAAGTACGCATACAGAAATGATCGGACTGCAATTCGTGATAAGTCACAACTGCTGTAGGCTCATTTTTAAAGCAACTATTTGTATAGAGAAATCAATTGCGAAAATAGAGTACACAGTACACTCTGCGATTAGGAACCAAAATTCTTGGCTCCTTTGTAAGAACACTTAGGTTCATAGGGAGACTATAATGGTACAAATACGTTGTATCTGAACTGAGCTAGACGTTTTCGTTCCTTATTGCAAAATGTATAGTCTAATTATTCATCGGAGGTGAAACTTCCGAATCACGTATCTCGTTTGCGGTGTTTAAAAAGCTCCGCCCCCGCTTTCTTTTTTTTTAAGGAGAATAAATCAACGTCATTCCTTGAAGTTTTTACAGTATTTTTCTCGCACAGAGGAGAAAAATCACAGAAATTTTCAAGAAAAGACGCTGAATAGTTTTTAATTTAAGAGGTACAATATGTCAGGGAATCTACTTCGTCGCAAAGCGAGATATCGACGGTGAAACTACCAAACCACGTATCTCGGTTTGCGACGTCGCAGACTTCCTGTCATACTTTATTTTTTAAATGAAAAACTTCTTAACGTCCAGTCTTGAAAATTTCTGTGATTTTTCCTCTTCGTGCGGAGAAAATTCTGTGAAAATTTCAAGGAATTATATTGATTTGGTCTACTTCAAAAAAATAAAATGTGAGCGTAGATTTTTAAACACCGCAAACGAGATACGTGGTTTGTTAGTTTCACCATCGATATGTGGTTTGGGAATTTCACCATCGTTATGTGAGGAATCAATAAATCATTCCCGGAAATAAAGCTTATGAAACGAGAGCAAAATCAAGAGAGATACTTGCATTCATCAAACAGTTGAGAAAGGGCGAGGACAAGAACAAAAATACTCGCTTCGAAATCGATGGACACAAAGAATCGATCCACACTCATCAAAAATACATGTTAATGTCGAATTTGGCTGGCTGAGCCGTTAAAGACAAAGTAAATGATCTAAAAACGGGCTAAAAGCCAAAAATAATTCAGTGTAACATCGTGTAGTTGAATACACTGAATTATTTTGGCTTTTAGCTCGTTTTTAGATCATTCACTATGTCTCGTCAAAAATCATGTTTGGCGATATGATCGGAACGCACGGTAGATTTGTGAATGGCTTTCGTGTAAGAGGGAGTAAGTATGCAAGTAAAATTCCTGAAAATATGGACGGACAGTAAAAACTTGGAATTCGAACTGGAGGAGTGCACCATGTTACTCGTCGGTGTGGAAAGTGCCAGTAAAAAAGAGGAAGAAAGAAATTGCGGAAATAGGCAAAGGATAAAAAGTGCAAGGAATACTACCATTCTGCCGGAACACGATTACGTCACTGACGAGCCTTATGAAATATTACGGGGCTGATGTGGATATATTAAATAACTGACAGCATTATTGCCAGCTGGTGATAAAAGATGTGCTATTTTTCATTGCATAAATGGAAGTTGAGTCACGCATTCGAGCAATGTTGGTGGATTATTTAATGATAAAAAAATAAAAAATAATCTTATCAATTTTATAGGTATTAAGAACAAATTAGGTGACTGAGCTTTATAGATTAAAAAAGTGGTGCACCGTCTCCAGGCTATGATTTTCCAGTTGGTAATAATCGATATGTAGCTGCAATTTAGCCGAACGGGCACTTAAAGTTAATTTTAAATGACAGGTTTCATCAGCTTCATAAGTAAGTTTCAGATATAACTTTCCAGTACAGTTTAAAGTACAAAAAGCTCCTTATGTCGGAATCACACAATCACATCTTTCAGTTTTATTTCTTAACGCCCTTATGAAGGCAGTTAATAATTTGTCAGTTTTCTTAAATCACTATTTGGTCTATAAATTGAAGGCTGTAGTAGATGAGAGAAACGGTAAATTAGCACATGTTTAACTAACCTCAATCATATAAATTGATGGTTGGATAATGAATGGGAAGTTTCCTAAAAACAATGGAATACTTCCATTTTTACCCGTTTTCGATTGGATACAGAAACTTCATAATTTTCAATATCAGTATACCGGATTATATTGAAATATTTAAGAAACGGACATTTTCAGAAGTGCGCATGTTTTTTTTTTTAAAAAAAAAAACGTGCATCCAATCAGGCGAAAATATACTGCAATAATTTCATAGCCATAAAGTATACTACCTAAATATTTCACCGATTAGCCCGATGAGCCATCTTTCAGTATAGGTAGCAATTTAACGAGATACCCTAAAACTCCTCAACAGGCTATACGTTGAATCCTTCAAAGTAGGATTCGAAGTATTCTCAATGAAATCTCAAACCAATGAAGTTTGTCGGAGTACCTTAAAATTGAAGCTTCATCCTTAAGGGTTTCTAATTAGTTTCTTGGTCCTTGTTCAACGGATTAAGATAGCCTGAAAGGTCATCGTGAGAATGAAAATTGGAGACAGTCCAACGTCATAATATTTCGTCTCAATTCGCAAAAGATACCGAAAATAATTTAATTATTTATGCTCACTTTTGACCTCATAGCCTACAATATCAAAATCCCTTCTCTTTTAACTCATTATCCTCATGCAGGCGAAGGATCTAATTCTGTGAATGTTGCTTTTATAGTAGAACTGACTTTAGTTCTCCTTCACACAGACGAGTATGCAACCACCGTGCACATTGATTCCGATCCATTAGTTTTTTCTGTTACCCATCCCGGATCACGAAAGCCACCGTTTCAATAAAATTCTCGGCATCGTCTTAATATTTTAGGATTAAACCATAATTTGATAATACTTCAACAGATTAACCTTCAAAATATTTTTTGTTTCCACATTTTTTTTTACAGGTACAGAATCTTCAAATCTTCACAGGAGTTCAACAGTCTCTACAGAAGTCTCTTGTTCTCTATATTCTCAAAAGTTCTTTTTTAAGACTTTATGCATGGTGTGCAATTTGCAATTTTTGAACGAATACATGCTGCGTAAGTAATGATGAATGATTCCTCTTTTATCAAATTTAGTTTAATGCCATCGGGCGGCACTATTACATAATGGATCAATAAACACTCGTTAAAAACAGCTATTCCATCGGTTTGATATCTTTACAACTATAATATCGGCTCCTCAAGAGTGGCTTAAGCGTCTCTAGCGCCACCGTCTCAAAACAGTATTAGTTAAACATCTTACCTTGGAATTTTGGTTCTCATTGGATGGCGGCCTGAAGTGTAAAATTTGCATAGCCGGCGAGTGTTCCGGTCAACTTCCAAGGACCTGAAAACTTAACTTTTCTCTAGGTAATAAACCCGCCGAAAATGACCCAAAGAAGAGATTAAGATTCCGCACATTTTCAAGTGATAACAACTACTGTTCAATGTTCACACTAAAATATCTACACTTCGGAGCATGAATAGTTCCTCTCGATTTAGGAGAACGCAGTATCTGGTGATGCCAAAAACTTATTTTCTTCTGGTTGGACATTCAAATCATCTATACACAAATAATGTACATTATTTCAGACCCTAATGTAGAGATACCGTTGCTATACAACACGGTTTTTTGTGTACAATGGCTCCCTTTTAACTAAAAACTTAACTAAGCATAAGTGTCATTTGGCCAATACATATTTAAATAAATTTCCGATGTGAAGCACTGGATAGAAGTGGGACGGAGCACCGGAAAATCACCTTTAACCGACTCATTTTACGTGCAGTGATTAAAATTTCGGGTGATGGAGGAATAAATAGAAACCAAAGAGGAGACGAACATTACCGGCAAAGGAACCGAAAAGAGAGTAAAACAAGAAGCGCCAACAGAACGCGAGGAGGGAGGAAAAGGCCGACCTTTTGGGCAAAGAGTTGGACGTTTGACTAAACTGGGCGCTTTGAAAGGAAAGGAAACACCGCGGTGAAAGTTTAAAAGTCGTAAACGAATCGGGATCGGAGAGCTTTAATTCAGCGAGCGCGCCGAGAGGCGGGGGCGGCGAATAAGGGCGCGCTGGGGGGAGGGAAAAAAAGGGAAAAACTGCGCGCGCTTGTTACAGCGTGTTCGCCGCGGGAAAAGCAGCAATTTGGATAAAAACGAGGATGCGGGCTCGGTCCGCTCCGCAATTCCGATCCGAATCGCGCCCCCTCCAGGGGAAAACGTCTGGACAGAAGTTAAAAAGAACGTACTCGTGCTAAAAGGACCTATGTGCATACGGTTCGCGCGAGATATAGTTTCTTTTATCCCGAAAGAGAGACACCGCCTCATCTTCCCGCGCACTTTTTCCAGGGGGTGGCTCTCCCCAATATGCTCCGTCTTCGTCGGCTCACATATCGACTCGCCAGACGCGCGCAGCCCCCCGACCTGCGCTTCCTCGAAACAAAACTCGCTAACAAAACGATTCTTTTCGCCCCTCCCCCACCCCCACCTCAGAACCTCCCCCACCGGAGGAAAAATCATCTTTGACTCTCTGTTCTGACCTCAAGTCGAGCTTCGGTTCGACTCACAGAGCGCAGCACCAGATTGTCTTTGAGGTGGCGAAGGCTGCCTAAGCTGGAGCGTTTCCCATCGCGACAATGTTCTGCCCCTGGCGACGGCCGGGGGTGGCCCGAGGGGGTGGTTTCTCCTCTCGGGGTTATCACGTGCCTCGCTTTCTCCCGCGTTCCCTTTTGATCAACCCTTTCCGTCTTGCACAAACACGGCGGCGCCCAGCACGCGACTTTTTATTGAGGGGTTAGTTTGCGACGAGGAACAAGTGCGAGACGCAAGTAAACTGACGTTGACGTTATGTTGAACACATCGCTTATTTGCTACAACAAATGCGCGCCCTGCTGCCGCTTCTACACTGAAAAAAAATTCTCGGCGTTTTTACCAAGGTCCGTTGGTACCTTTACCATCTCATTTTTTTACCAATTATTGGTAATTTTACCAAGACAGACTGGTAAGCTTACCTAAAAACCGGTATTTTCACTGTTTTTTCAGGTAAGAATACCGCTTTTATTGATAATCAATTCCCGCTAACTTTGCCATTTTATCTCGGTAATTCTACCACAGTCGATAAAAAATATTGGCGTTTTTACCAAGGGCTAGTAAAATTATCGAGGAAGTTCAATAATTTTACCCAGGTTTTTCGGTAAAATTACCAATTCCATAAAAGGTAATTTTACCAAGAAAAAACTGGGATCAAATAGAACTCTGAATTCTTTGTAATTGTACCCTTTTCTCAGTAAATACACCGAGATTTTTTTTTTCAGTGTACTCCTCGCCCACTTCCGATTCTTCGGGCTCGATTCGTTTGTTCGGATTTAGACCGATTGTCCTGTAGATGAAAAGTCTCGAGTATTCATTCTCTTAGTGATAATAGTGACAACTAGAATTTTAATTTACAAACAATTTTATATTGAAAAAAAGATAATGTTTTCGAAAATCTCAATTATATTTATAAGTCTCTATGTTGATATTAATTCTGAGACCAAACATTATATCCTTGGTAATAGGATGTGAGAGGTTAGATTAGAGGGGGTGATAACCTATGGAACTAATATGTTAAGATCATTTTAGAAGCAATGTATACCTACTGTTATTGATATTCCACCTGCTGCTTCTGCCTCCTCATCATCATCAGTGGCGAATCGTGTAATCGACTATCGCTACTATCCCATTTGAAGCTATGGGAAAGAATCGATTTTTATGGGTACTGATTATGACTCTGATAATCGACCTTTTTTCATAGGTTTGAATGGCATTTCAATCGATACATTGCAAATCACGCCACGCCACTGATCATCGTCATCGTCATCTTTTGCTTCCTCCCCCCTCCTTCTCCCCTCGATTATCTCATTCCTCTCAGACTCCTGTTAAAACTCAATTTACTAATACTACGACTACTCATTTTCCTCTTTTCCTTCTTCCTCTTTGTTGTCCTCCTTTTCCCTCTGATTCTCTTTCTTCTCATTTATCTTGTTCTTCGTCTTTCTTCTTCTTTTTCTTCTTTCTTACTTTCTTCTTTTTTCAACTTTCTTCTTTTTCTCTTTTCCCCCTGGTTTTCTTTTCTCCTCCTAACGGAAGCTGCCCCCTTCCCCACTTTCGTACGATTTTTTTTATTTTTTTTAAAATTTTTTTTTTTAAAGAAAGAAAAAAACAAATTTTCGTTTTGTGCTCTTTTTTGTGCCTCAAAATGAAGGAAGACTGAACAGAAATAAACCCAACCAGCTTCTCTATAGTCTTGACACTCTCGACATTAATATTGAGCAAACCCCATGCATATAGGTTTAATTGGTTTTAGCTATTCTAAGAGATTAAATGATAAAACTCCATTCCGCCTTGCCCGCAGCTACCCCATTTGGACCACGAAAATAAAGAAGAAGAAGATACGGAGCGAGGTATTTAACGTCTGGTAATTCTCAAGTATTATAATATCCGAAGGTCCCGTGGAAGCCCGGTGAAAGGAGAAGAGAAAAACACGAGGAACTTGTTAAGGGGAAAAGGCATGAATTAATATCTCAGAGACAACTTTATACTCATTATAAGCGAAGCGATGAAAACGAGTGGTGACAAAGGACGTAAGGACAAGGCGATGATTGATGAAGCCAGGAAAAAAGTAAGGAAAGGACCGAGGACTGGACGGAGAAAAAGGCATCTCAAACACGGGAGAAATGCGCTGCTTTGATGGAGGAACAGCGTAACTGGAATTTCGAGTGAAACCGTGGAAGCAGGGGGGTTAATACGAGACAAAGCTCATTTTTAAAAGCTCTTGTCAGGAGAGGAGGGTGGAAAGTTGCGGCGGGGCTCTTTAACTTTGATGACGAGTTCATGGTGGAGTATCCCGGATTAGCTTTCCAGCTTTCGCTCCTCGAACGCTGATTAAACAAAATTAGTTCGCTCCCGGGTAAAGTAATTGAGACTTGTTCCAATTCTATTATGCTCTGTTAGTTTTTCGCCCTGTGACAGGTCTCAGTTTTTAAAGCCCCCGCTCTGCGCCCCGGGAGAGGAAAAGCCCCGTTCGTCCCCAGGGGGCGGAGCTTTTGAAACACGGTTTGATTAGGAAAAGATTGATGAACGTATTAGCCGTGATTTCCGAGACTCAAACTTTCGTCACTGTTGTTGGTGAGCTTTCAGCAGGTGAGTGGCTTTGCGTTTCGGCTTGACGTACCAAGTTTTTGATAGGGGTTCTTATTGTAGACTTGAAATACCTAAGCGGTAAATCCAGTTTATTGTTCAGGCCAATGGAAAAATTAAACTGCTCTTAACTTTTGAAGGTATAGATGAGTTGGATTGCATTTTGCAAAAAGGAAGCAGGAGTATTGCAATGTTGCAAAGATTGTGCAACTTATTTTGTCTTGGAAGAAAAACCTGATTATCTATTGACAGTTTCTATTTTACTCGCTAAAACCTGCAAATTTAAGACAAAAATTACCATGAAAATTTCATATGTTTTCATGATTTCAGTAATTTCATTGCAAAGGATGAAAATGCCCAATCTTAGCACCGTTGGATTCCTTCTGGTTCCTTTTTGCAAAATGCAATCCAGTTTGTTGGCATGTCACTTTTCTTTTTTTTAACTGGTCCCCAAAAATTTAAATTTTGAAAAAAAAAAGAAAAAAAATTGGTACCCCATGATTTTTTCACAAGCTACAAAATAGTTTAGTGTCCCTCAGAATCTCAGATCCAAAATTAACTCATGCCATAGAGGATTAAAAAAGATTAATGTCTCATAAAATCTCAGATCCAAAGTTGACAAAATTAACCCTCTAGAATTAATTTAGCGGGTTAACAGCGTTAAGAAAGAGAGCCTTCAGTTTTGCGCGATACTTCACGCTATGCCATTGAGTGCACTAGCTACATGGACGGTTCGAGTGAGGATTTTATCCCAACGTGCGACGATGATACTGTGTAGAATATTTATTTTTTTGTCCTGATTTTTGACAAAATTGTGAAGTCTCAAGTTGGCCCTCTGATTATTGGACATCGAAAGTCATACTTTTTATCCATTGTCTTCGGCACACAGCCGAGGCAAGCTCCGGCCTCAAGAATCTAAAAATTCCTGGGTTCGTTTACTCATTCTACACACGGTTCAACACAGTGTAATAATTAAAGAAACCGCTGGAGATCAGTAGACTTTTGTTTTAACACATTGTCGGCAGAATGCTAGTCTATCAATATAAACATTACGGACCAGGGTAGGGAGCACAAGAACAATTTTACGACCAAAAAGGGACATACACAGGACCGCTGCGCTCAACATCTTGTAAATGTTCGACGACTTGCGCTCGCTTTTAATTGAACTTCCCTGGCTTTTTCCTCGTCCGAATTGTTTTTTAAGATCCTCACCGCCATTACCTATGTTGCCGAATCATAAGCTTATGATTAAGTCGGAGAAAGTATGGTCTAAGGCATTGATTTTTATCGCTTGATAACATTGGCAGAAGTTATGCTATTGAAATCGAATTTTTAGTGGCGAAACCGCGAAATTTAGTTACGTGTGAATCATAATATTGATTAAATTTTGCAATAAGGAGCCACTATCTCTGGCTCTTTCATAAAGCATCTTTCTGCAAAGGGAAACCAATGGTATAAATGTTGTTTCTAAAATGAGCTAGAAATTGTGGTTCCTTATTGCAAAATGTGGTCCATATAGGAAACAGCGAAAACAGCAACCCTGCACACATAAGAAAGGGGAAATTTTGGCATCAAGGGCTGGGGTGGTGCGAAGCACTACATACATAAAAAAAATAAACAAAAAAAGCTCTAGTTACAACACAAGACTATTATTTATATCCTCGTCTACCATGGAGAGGATACAATAGTTGTTTTTTTTTAGTTTATTTGTAACTTATATGAGTATTACTGACCTATGGGTGTTTATGATCTTTTTTATTTTATACTTCTCTAGTCTTGCCTTCATCAATTCGAATGTTTTATTTTTCGATGATCCATAAATTATTCATTTGTCATCGATGCGTCAAAAATGGAGCTCCTTTGCTTGGATTGGAACTTAAAATAGTTTTGTTAGAGTCACCCGCGGAGATCCAACTAAGATGCTAATGCAATTGTTGTTTGAATTTCATTCCAATGATGACGTGAATTTTTTTTTTTTAATCTCATATCACCGAAACTTTAGTAAAATATGCCAACAACTGTTTCTTCTTTTAAAATATGCATAACAAATAAAAAAAAAAAAACTCCGTTCAAGATTTTTATTTACTTCTTTATGATTCACTAATATTACAGCTAAAGTATTCCTTATTTTTCTGCAAAACTGTATCAAAGTCCATGCTTCGGTTGTGTGCTCTCAGGCATCCGCCTCACAACTTTCGCCGTGAGCACAGGTCGCAAGGCAATTTGACACGGTTAACCACTCTTCATCTTAACTCTTTGAACAGCCAGGCGACCCCCTGCCCTTCTGAAACAAAATTGATTAGGGGTGGTTTAATTAAAATCCAACACAAGTACAACACAACGACATTTAATTAATATAATACACCATCTAAAGAGTCCGCGAATTGTTCTTGCAACACGGAAGGAGGGACAGGGGGGCGGCAGCCCCTGAGCCTCGCAGGGTGCCCTGGAACTCCAAAGGGGTAATCAACAAGAGCGAAATGGCTCGACTCAAGGGCAGAGCAAACAGTCGATGGGGCGAAATTTCGCTCCACCCCCGCTTAATTGCTACACACCCCCGCCTCCCTCGCGATACTTGAGACAGTCATTCCCGCTTTCTCCTCCTTCTCTCTCACCGGAGCAACCTATGAGGAGGGGGTCGGGGGGGGGGGGGGTGGAACTTTCTTCGAGTGTCATTTGGTGATTGAAAATGCGTACGTATACTGTTCGGATAGCAATCACCTTGATTATTTCTGCGCCCATCCGATTGGTTCTTTTACGGGGGGATGAGGAGGTGGGGGAACAGGGATTTCATTTTCGAACTCGAGACCCGGTGTGGTTCGACTCGATGATCTTCAACCTATTTCGCGTGAGGGGAATCTAGCAGGCTTCCCTGGTTGAGCTTGCACCGAATTTGGTGGTTTTTGGCAGGTTGAACTATGAAATTCCATGATCTGATTGCTCTGACATTTCAGGAGGCGTCGGAGCATGGCGTATCTTTCTCGTAATTAGTGGCATAGGTGGACATTATTTATGGGTTTGAGCGGATAAGTGTCGCATAATGGGGGCCCTAATCCCAAAAATCCTGAAGTCCACTTTTTATTTTATTTTATTTTATTTTATTTTTTTTTTTTGCTATAGACTTCTAGTTATGAGGGGTGGGGTTTCCAGACCCTATATGGATCCTATATAACAGGCATTATGATATCTTTAAATGGACTTATTTCTACCAAACAGACCTATGTGGAGGTGAGAAATATGGGGTGTGATCGTTAGTTCTCTGGCCGTAAGAGTGAATGAGAATAATAAAGCGCCAGTGACGTCAGCGGCAATGATCGAGCACACCGCGCGAGGGGGTAATCGTCGTCGGGGCGCTTTAACTCATGAGCCCTGTTCACAACGCTCCTTGCCATGCCCGCGGCTCATGAATCTCGCATTCAGTTGGCACATAGGTCTGTTTGATAGAATGTAAAATCCCGCTTTTCCAATTCTTCAAAAGGAATAACGCCCACTTTTACATTGCTTCTTATGCAGCTTTCTAGAGCACACCCCATATTTCTCACCTCCACATAGGTCTGTTTGGTAGAAATACGTCCAAATGAAACACGGGGTCTATATAAGTCACCTTAAATAAGGGATTTGAGTCCCACATTAGGTTGCCACGTATGAAAATAAACTAAGGTAAAAAAAAATATGTAGGAAATCGGAGGAAAACCCTAAGTCTACTCGAGTTAAATCGAGCACTGAACTATTTTCGATATATATTTAATAATCGAAAAACTTTCTTGTTCGATAGCCTTGTTTGACAAGATTAAAGGTACCTTGTATCAGAAGAAGAAAAACATGTGTGCGTAACTCATCTCTAGTTATCAGCCTGACGCATAGGTTAATTTCTATGCCTATTTAAGGTCCACGTTGATTGTGGTTTTTTCGCGAGCGGGACATTTGAATTTTCTCTTTATGGTGTAAACTTCAAACGTTGATTTCGCTCTAATAAGTTCTTTAGTAAATTATAATGGGAGAACATGTACTATGTAGTTCTTTCTTACGCAGTCTAATGGTCCATTTAACGTCAAGGATCAAAGACCCCTATAGCTTAACCTGGATGCTCACTGCCCAGCGTAAGTGAATTCTGGCGAGCTACCCAAGGAAGCCCTAAAGTGAGATGTCTCACTCTGGAGAAGAATGAAGGTGGTTAGGGCTGTGGCCGAGGTTAGGAAGATGTGATGATTAATTATGGCGCACAGTGTTGTCTTCATTATTATGGGCACCTGAGCAAACGCAGGATCATGGAAACTGTTAATATGATTGAATTCATAAGTAATACACGACTGAGTGCGCGGTTGCAATATCGGAACCAAAGGTGAAATATTCAACCGAGAGACGATTTTTCATATTTTTCTCATCCCACAATTCTATATTTAAGAGCAGTTATTATGTAAGCCACTTGGAGGAGGTGGGGGGCTTCTTTTGACAAAACTAAGATGACCAAAGATGTTCATTAATAAGCGTTCTTCCTTAAAAAATGAGTGAATTTATGCAATAAGTCAAATATATGCTTTAAAAACGACGGGTCGTAACAATTGTATGATAATAAATCACTCTGGATAATTTGGATTCATAGGCGGGCTGCTCCACGACCTACCCTCAAAATTACCATCATGTTTGTACTTACCCTACATAGGTACTCTACAAGGAAATGGACAATTTTGTCCATTTTCATCAATTTTTACCAATTTTATTACGATATTCCATTTCTGTTACGGGAATGGCTGGACAAATCATAATAATGAAGGGTAGTACGTGCGCCCTGGACAGAGCCAAGAGATCCTCCATTGGTATCTATGGCAAGAGTGGAAGTTTTTACTTTCGGGATTCCAGCATTCAACTGTTGACTCACCCACCAGGTCGATAGTCAACGAGTTTGAAGTTTCTCAAACAAACTGAAATTTGGGAAACTTGTTTGGCTCATGACGTCACCCGAAGCTCATCATCCAACTAGTAGGTCAGCAGCCGAAAAAAGGGTGATATGACTGTTGCTTCCTTATAATTAATTGTTCATAAGGAAGTGTTGAATCCCCGAAAGTAGAAGTTTCCACCTGTCGTCAAGAGGCCAGTGGAGCTGGAGGGTTTCTTGTCTTTAGCCCCAGTCAAAGGAAGAAGAAGAAGAAGAATAAGAAGAAGGAGAATAAGAAGAAGGAGAAGAAGAAGAAGGAGAAGGAGAGGGAGGAGGATAAGAAAAAGAAGAAGAAGACGAATACGACGAAGAAGAAGAAGAGGAAGTGAAGAGGAGGAGGAAAGAGAAGAGGTCTGCTTTGACTATTTGCCTGCGACATATCGATGCAGGTCCTTCGATAAGGAATCATCAATCGATAAACTGAAGATTGCTCGAGTTGACGCCTCGGATTGACCGCAAAGCGAGCATGAGGGTGGTTTCGGGGAAGGATGATTTCTGGCCCGAGCCGGCATTGATGGCGCTGGAGTGACATTCCTCCAAAGCAAGCCCGTCGCTCTCATTAATCATGCTCGCGTTCGAGAGAAAACTCTGAGGAGAGGGTGTCATCGCGCGACTCTGGCCGCGGAGGCGGCGACGGCGACGGGGTTGGAGGCGGAGGGGGCGGAGGGGGCGCAGACCGCGACAAGGGGGCCTCCGCCTCCTCGAAACCAGTTCCATAAAAAGCTGTCTGAGTTGATTTAAGCACGGGGAAAGATCGATTATTACACTTTGTTTACGCATCGCAGCTTATTAAGTCAACTTACGGCCCAAGTCCGTCCTCCCGACGACGAGGCGCATGTGAGGGTGTGCAACTGTGCATGTGTATGAGCGATCACTGGGTTTCTTCCAAGTGGCATCCTGCGGGCTGATTGTTGAAATTGGTAGACACAGCTATAGACAAAGAAGACGACAGGGATTTGGAGGGATCCTATTGGTGGAAGCGGCTGGTTCTAATAGACGAAGGAGGAAGGCAATAGACTAACTAACGACAACCCACGGGAGACTCTATACTTAGTCCACAATTTTTACTTTCTCGCTCCCCTAGGGTAGGGAGGAAGTATTATCATCCTCCGAGAAGAAAAAAAAAAGTTGAAATTTCATCATTTCTAGACGTTTTAAGGTCCCAGGAGTCAAAATAACCATACTTGAAAAAATGTGTGTCCGTCCGTCCGACGTCCCCCAAATCTGTGTACACCGATATCTCAGAATCTATCTGTTCGATTTCATTCAAAATTCTCACAGAACACCATTTCTATGGTCTCCTCATGCACGTCAAACGACTTTGAGGTACGCTAAAATTGGGGGGGGGGGGCTACGCTAAATTGTCCATTTTTAGCAAAATCACACGGAAAGCTCATTTTTTCCATTTGCCTATAGGCGCCACTCATTGTAACCAATGAGATCGCCCCATACTCCCTATGTTTTGTTTGTCCATCGCTTTGTCTATCAATTTTAACAATCAGCCCGCAGCATGGCCATGTTGGTAATTTTAGAGGTTACATTATGGAGCATGGCTCAAAAGGGTAGCCAATCTAAAAGTTTCGGGAAACAAAGCTAGAAATACAACACTGAAAACGCGAGACGTTTCGATTCAAAACTGAAACATTTATAGTCGGAAAAAAATTGAAAATAAAAAAATATCGATGGAAAAACCTGAGACCTACATGTTGAATGAGCATCCTTAAAAATAACTCCGTTTTAAGCCGAAACGTCTCAGGTTGTTATAGTGTCGTATTTTCAGCCTTGTTTCCCAGTTTTCCTCCCTTGTTTTTTCCATGTTAATGCAAAGGCCGATTTGGGAAGCGGCGAACTTTGCGGATCGAAGTCGGTGAATCGGACGTATTTCTGCCAAACGGAACTATGTACATTAGGACTTGAGCCCTGCCCTGAGACCCATATGAATATATGCATATAACAGGGCTCACGCACTGAAAAAAATTCTCGGCGTTTTTACCAAGGTCCGTTGGTACCTTTACCATCTCACTTTTTTTACCAATTATTGGTAATTTTACCAAGACAGACTGGTAAGTTTACCTAAAAACCGGTATTTTTACTGTTTTTTTCAGGTAAGAATACCACTTTTATTGGCAATCAATTCCCGGTAACTTTGCCATTTTACCTCGGTAATTCTACCACAGTCGATAAAAAATATTGGTGTTTTTACCAAGGTCCAGTAAAATTACCGAGAAAGTTCAATAATTTTACCGAGATTCTCGGTAAAATTACCTATTCCATAAATGGTAATGTTACCAAGAAAAAACTGGGATCAAATAGAACCCTGAATTTTTGGTAATTTTACCCTTTTCTTGGTAAATACACCGAGATTTTTTTTTCAGTGTAGTTCCGTTTGGCAGACATACGTCCAATCGATTTATCGCACAGATACATCGTAAGCACGGAGGGAGTAGGAGGCGCTTTGCCCGGCGGCGCGGACTTGGACGAGCACTTTGAAGCGAACACGGCGGACGTCAAAACCCGCGTATTATGAATGAGAACATTGGTAGAAGTACATTGTAGAATGTACGACAGCACGAGTACAAAACTACGGAGCCGCACCTGAGTGCGGATACACATTTCACGTTCTGATGCGTTGCCTTTATTTATTTTGTTTTCGCTCTTGTTCATCTTGCACCGTGTACGCCGAGCATGCTCGCCTGTGTAGTTCACCGCGGCACGCTTGTACCGTGTCAATATCCTCCAGGCTTGCAATTTTAACCCGTAATCTCTCGATTATCCCGTAATATGCAGTGTGAGAAAGAGGGGTTTTCCCTGAAAAATAGCAATCCTGATGAGCTCTCAATGTGAATGCGAGTATCCGACGGAGCACTGTCGAAGCCACACTGCGTCCAGTCGGATTTCTGTTGTCAAATCGTACACGGAGAAAGAAACTTTGTGCGTGGGACCCGAAGTTGAGGTAATATGGATCTCTGAAGTTTTCGAATCACGTATCTAAAATCTTGATGTCCAGCTGCTGAAGTTCGGGTCAGACATCTGAAGTACTTCAATAAATACCGAAGGGCTCGGGTCACACATCTGAAGTACTCCAGCGCATACCGAAGTGCTTCAGATGTCTGACCCGAACTTCGGATGCATGATCAGAAAACTTCAGAGATCCGGATGACCTCAACTTCGGGTCCCATGCACGAAGTTTTTTTCTCCGTGTACGAGTAGGTTTTGCCCGGTAACCCTGCTGAAACGAGAGTCCCTTCATACTGAGAGTTAAGACAATGTGAATCCATTTCTGATTGGTTCCCGTATTTTAGGCTTCGATACTGTTAAAAACGGGAATAAAGATTACATTTTCATCAATTGCAAAGATTATAATCCGGAATGGACCGGGGAATTACGGGTTCGGCGAGGAACAAACGGAGAGAGAAGGAACGGAGGAAGGTATTTGAGAATGAGCCGATCAAAGATTACAGAAAACTATCAATGGAGAATTTGCACGCAATTTTTTTATTGCTTCATCTGAAAGTGCCTAATGAGCTGAGTTCGCAATATTTTTCATAATTTTTTTCTGACATGGGAAATTGGAGAAAAATTGATTTAAAAGTGAGAAAATGCGCCGCCTTGTGACGTCATCTGGCGGCATTTCCCATTTAAACACATGTAGTTTAGCAGAATCGGTTATTTTGTCATATCTCCTCTAATAATCGCTCAATTTATGAATCAAGGGTATCTTCGTGTTCAGTTCACTCAGAGGATTCCACTTAAACAGGAAATTCATCAAATTTCAGACCCTTGCAAATTCTCCATTTGTGTTATCTTTATTCCCGTGTTTGACTCCATGGGGGGGGGGGGGATGTCTAAACTCGCAGTATAAAGGGACTCTAGCTGAAACTTGAGCCATTTTTTACAGAAACGACGCATCAGCATTGCAATAATGTCCTGATGGTGCAAATTTTTGCTTGATACGCAGATAAACGATAGAAAGGTCTTCACATGATTTGGCTCGAATTTAACAGAGTAAGAGAATTCGGTCAATTACAGTGTTTTTAAAATCCTGTGACTTCTACTCTGCTTTGAAGTTATTAAAAACATTTACAACATTTTACACAATAGTTTTCACCCAAAATTGATCGTTTTTTGGCGGAGAGAAGAAAAAAAACATTTTGCTAATTGAAGACTTGTTTAGGGAAGGATGGAGACGCACGATTATTTTACAACATTGTGATCGTACTATTCGTGATGATTCCATTTTAACCTCCAAAAATTCACTGTATACATAATGAATATTAGAGTTTGTTCGTTGGATTTGCTTCAAATTACGGGCATTGCTTAATGCTCAAACATTTTTGGAAAGGAAAAAAAAGAAACTTAAATTTGCCGTCAAAAAATATGCATTTTTTTAATTAAGTCTGATTTACAAATTACGTAAGCACCAATCTCTATTTTGGTGGTAGAGAGGTTGTTCTTTCTTTGCGCTCTCTGGTACATTCAATCATGTCTGAATTTTTGATTTTTTCGAATTTTTTTGTCAGCAAAGCGAATTCAACGGTTTTTTGTGTGTTTTTCTCGCATTCGCAATTGTTGCGCTTGCATAATTTGAAAAATAATCGGTTCAATTGCTCCAATGCTCATTTTTTGTAGTGTTTTTCCGCTGAACTTTAGCTCAAATCTCAGAGGAATTACTGTTGGAGTATGCGGACAGCTCTTAGAGGAAGGGTCTTGGCATAGCATGGAACCGGTCTGCCGGCGGGCTGGTTTATCTGGGCGGAGTTAGAGCTCATATCCATCATCCGATTGGCCGTTCACCGACCGTAACTGCCTTATTAAGGGCTTTTAATTACGTCGCCGCGACTTGACTTGATTAACCGGCGACGCCAACCATTCATGCAAGCTTGACGTTCGGTCTCTCTTGCCCGCTCAAAGAGTCGTGTTGCTACAGCTACAAGAGCCAATTGTAAATTTTCACCTCACGTGTGCCCTGTGCTCGTCTACTCCTTGCCTCATTAGAGGAGTTTAGACCCCTCTAGTCCGCGTTGTCATATTCATCTGGACCAGCTTTTCGAGTAGCCCTTCGTGGCTGATTATCGAAATTGATAGACAAAGCAATGGACAAAGAAAACAAAGGGGAAATGGAGCGATCCCATTGAAACAGGTGGTTGTTGTGGACTTAGGAGGAAATTGATGGACTATTAAAGGGTCCCTTTTTGGCTGATTATTGAAATTGATGGACAAAGCAATAGACAAAGAAAACAAAGCGGAAATAGAGCGATCCGATTGAAACAGGAGGTTGTTGTGGACCTAGGAGGAAAATGATAGACTAAAGGGTCCCTCGTAAGTTGCCGTTAGTTAGTCTATCACTTACCGCTTTTGTCTATTGCAACCTCCCGCCTCCACCGATAGGATTGCTCCATTTCCCCTTTGTCTCCGTTGTCTATTGGTTTTTCTATCAATGTCAATAATCATTCTGCTGAAAAAAAAAAATGTACAAACTACACAATAAAAAGAAGTAATCAATATCAAAGTAAATACGAAATTAAGCAAGCTGGTGGTTGATTTTTTCGTGTTAGTTTTCCCTAAATCGAATCGACCAAATCTTTATGTTGTAAACTGGGAACTCGTTAAAAATTAGTCGCCAGCCACCGAGATCGAACCTAGATCATAGCGGTATGGTACTCCAGTGCAGAAGCCTACTTTTAATAGCTCCTTGCATTAACCAGAATGTCAATGCGATCGCAAAAGTATTTATTTAATTATTTATATTATTAATTTTTTATATTCCGATACAAGGTGCCCTCCGAAATGTTTGTCCTCAAAACACGTGTTCACCGAAAGCATCGAAGTCAGGCGATTCTTGTTATTCAATTGTCAACGTATCAAAGTAAAATATGAAAGCAAAATCAAACCTTACATTTTAAACGGTACATGGGGATTGGGAATAGATTTGTAAGTCTTTGTACTTTGCGATCAAAATCTATCTATTTGACTTGACGATAATACAATCTAAGTTCTTCTACTAGAAAGCCTTTCTCTAAAAATCGCGGAAAAAATAGCACGAGATTATTGGACGATATGGACATTTCCAATTAATTGTGGTAGTGCCCCAATTAATTATAGTAGTAGCACCCTAATTAATTATGGTACTACCCCAATAAATTAGGTAACTAACCCAAATGTTGCGGTGCTACCCTAACTTGAGTTGCGGTACTACCACAATTAATAAGAAATGTCCATATCATCCAACAAATTGGGGTAGTACCACAATTTTAGGGTATAACCCCTATGACTCCTTTTTTTTTCGCGATGCCTTAAAAAATACCAATATTCGAAAATAACTCAGCACTGAAAAGGTAATCAAATGTAGAATAAATGCTGAACACGGAGATTGGAAAATTCTGAACGATAAGACTTAAATATTCGAGTGGGATACAAAAAAATACAGAAAAGCCGAAGAGACTGGATTTTACTGCGCAAAGTATTCATGATTAGGCAATTACAAAGGGTTCGATCAAGATCAATAACATAGTTCGACTGTTAAACATAACAGGTCTATTTATAATGCAGAGCTCCAAACACTTCAATTAAATCTACTCTGAGTTGAGCAACGCCACAGACTGCAGCTAAGGCCATGTTTTTGAAACACTCGCAGAATATTCATTGCACATGCACAGTACATTAAGCAGGATGGTGGTGAGTGTAAACGTTTGGTCACTACGTGGAGTTTACACTGGTATTTATAAACAGGTTCAATCTCTCCAGAGTGAAGTCAACTCAGCTCTGAGAACTGGCTCCAGCCCGATCGCGTTCTGAAGCCATTGCAGATGCGATAATGGAGAATTTGCACACGAAAATTTTATTGCTTCATCTGAGAGTATCTAATGAGCTGAGTTCGCAGTATTTTTCATAATTTTTTTCTGGCATAAGAAATTGGAGAAAAATAGACTATAAGTGAAATATTGTGCCGCCTTTACGTCATCTGGCGGCACTTCCCATTTAACACATGTATTCAACCAGATTAGGTTATTTTGTCATATTTTCTCCAATAATTGTTCAAATTAGAAACTAAGGATATCCTAGTACTCAGATTTCCTAGCAGTATTATTTAAATATGAAATTCACAAAGTTTAAGACACCTACAAATTTTCCATTGTACTAAAATCAGCGAAAATCATTGACGGTTGATCAGAGTGGACTCAGGACTGACATTCCAATCGACAAATCTCGTCACTTTCCTTGAAGGAATGTATCATTGCACTAGCTGCCACCAGCCAAGATTTGAACTGGAAAAACCGTCGCATAATGCTTTCAAGGGCTCCCATCGTTGAGCTTGCATAGAGTTATAAACGAGCTCCAAAATGGCCATTAATATCCTGATTCTTGTCAATACTATCGGTGACTCAATTTCCTGATTTTGGAAGATGAGATCTTTTTCATAGAGCCACTGGCTTTGAAAAAACAATCGCAAAATCCTTTGCCAGGGGAGCATAGGACTGGTGTGTATGGTCCTAGCGGAAAAGTGAAATCCATGATAACACAGTGAATCGCGACTCATGATGTCGACCAGACTAATAAATTTGTCTCCTTCCTTGTGCTGGAACCTTCTGTTCCCGATGTTGTTCCCTGTTGTTATTTTAAATGAATTATAATATCAGCTGGGGGTCCCCCTGGATTTATGGCAGCAGAAAGGGGTACGCAGGGCACTTAGCGGGAGCCCAGTCCTGATTCCCGATCTCTACCCGTTGTCACTAGGCTCCAATGCTCCATAAACAAAATATAACTTTCATGCAATACACTACTCCGTGCCGATTTGATTAAATTATTATATCATATCGATAACTAGCGGAGGCAGAATTTGGACTGAGCTAACCTCCTAGTAAACAAGATCCGCCTTTTTCCTGTTCTTAAGTTGAGCGCGCATGCAATCACTAGGGGAAGGTGTCTTATGGTATAGCAAATGAGAGGAAATTGAAAACCTGGCAAGTGCAATAAGGCGTTGATTTTTGTCACAAAAATAAGACTAAAATTTGAAAAAAAGGATTTCAGTAAAAATTCTTTGATGCGACGGTAATCAAGTCTACATTTTGAAATGAATGGATGAAATTTTTTTATGAAATTTTCAATTTTTTCCAAACACTTGCTGTATTTTTTTCTTTCATTTATTAAAAAAATAAATTGACACCTACATTTATCAGTTTCCTCGGATTATTGTTATCAGCAATTAATTCTTCTCAGATTTAGGTGAGGTTATCTTAAAAACAAGCAGTGAACTCCAACACAATGTGTTGATAAGGCGCGTCATTAACTCGCACATATCAACCCCTTTAGTTTTCATTTACAGAGATTTCAAAAAAGGCAAGCAGCACAACAAGAGAATTCACGATCCAACACTGCAAGGTCAACGACGCACCTTCACGAGACCGTGTATTGTGAATCTAGAAAGCTATTCGAACAAATTTAAGTTTTTTGATCTGCCTCAAGCAAAATCTTTTCAGATTCTTGAAGAAAAGTGCTACGGAAAAATTTAAGCGAAGAAAGGAAAAATTCTGTCGAACTCCTAGAAGATAAAGTCGATTTAAAGGTATTTTGGGGCTTATTTTGGGAGTTGATTTCGGTAATTTTCGTTGCGCGAATCGTGTTTTACGTGAAATTCTGGTCAAGAAACATGTATCAGAATGCCTAAAATCGTACCTTGTCTAGTGGTCCATTGTCTTAAATATGTCTTGATTTTGTTATTTTAAACGTCTTTTCATGCAAAGAAGCTCAACCATGCCCATGCTTTATTCATTCATGAATTGAAAGTAAGCAATCCACATCCCGAAAATCTACCGATTTGCCGTAAAAAATCGCAGAAACTTGATATACCAGGTCGATGTACCCACTCTTTGAATTTACCAATCAATTTAGTGAGTGCACGTATGTGAAAGTCAAAATGCTATAGTCATTTTGGGTGCATTCATTTTTCATGAAACAATTGTAAGTAATTTCAATCCCGAAAAACCATAAATTTTCCGTATAAAATAAAAAAAATCAAAATATGTCGACTCCCTGACGTGAAAATTAAATTCTACGTGTGAAAATACTTATGTATCGATATGCTGAACAGAATGCCCGCCTCTCCTCGTAATTTACAAACCGTTCCTATACTCATCTCAAAATTTTTCTCAGAGCTTTGTGTTATTATCAGCTTCCATTTAAACCCCGGTTTGATGGCCGAATCGGCTGCCCAAAAAGCAAGCCATTTTTGAAGGGCTCTATGAGAAATTCGTGATATTATCAGCTCTCAGGAAATCACTCCATGGGTAAAATTGCTGGTATAAATTTTCGAGTGCTTAAAATAATCGTATTCAAGAAACTAAGGCATTAAACTATGGAGTCAATTTCGTTTTAATAATATAACGGGATTTACTTGTCTTCAGGTCAAAACTCATACAAGAAAGCCCCTTGCAAGAGGCTAATTTTTTGTAATTTCACTCAATTTTTTCTCCTTTTTATAATTGAATTGCTTGTCAAATTCTGAGGTCAATCATATTAAATTGTAATTTATACATTTCTTTTTTCCCCCTTCATTTTATTTTTTGTTTGGAGAAGTTTTGTTGATTTCTTCGGATTTCGAATACTGTAACTTCTCTTCTAATTGGCCGGTTTTTTGAATGAGACCTCTTTTAATTCGTGTTTTAACGGAAAGTAAGGAAAAAATTGCTAAAAACTCGCGAAACAATTTTTTTTTTTTTAAATTGGACGAATCCTAGCGTGACGGTGAAATGGTTAATGAAGCGTAAGTAATTGGGCGAGGGGCTGAGGATCCCGGCCTCGCTTGGCGACCGTCATTAGCCAAGTCTTTGTAAGTTTAATGCGATTAAAAGAGGTCATGGACTATATTTTACTAAATGGAAAAAATGGTTGTCTATTATCATTTTTGCATTTTAATCTTTGATATTTATATATAAGGTGAGTATTATATATAGATGCAAAAATTAAAACATAAATTGAGTTTAACAAATTTTATCTTAGAATTATTCCATATTATTTAGATACCATTGAATTTTAGCTTACTTAAGTTGAGCTCAAATTTAGTTACTTTTTCTGTTGTTTTTCGTATTGTTCGTCGAGACGCCGACGCAGTGATCAGGAGCGTGGGGAAGAGAGGGGTAAGTGGATTCCTGTATGAGCCACGTTTAGCTAATGGTCTAATGAGTCTCGAGGCTCATCACAGATTGCACTTACACAGATTGCACTATCATGAGTGGCGGTAGCCACCACCGGGCAAGTAACCTATCCTCCAACAATTGGCAACACAGCACAGCCCGGTCGAGGCAATGACACCATAGTTACACGAACTTGGCTTATTTGGGTTTTTCAGAGCACGGGTACCAACTTTTGAACAGTATAACCGAGGTTACAGATCTGTCAAAGCAACGTTTTGAACAAAACGGAGGAGTTAGATTCTCATTCCGAGAGTGCCGACCTGCTCAGCCATCCTCGAATCAATTCGCTTGATTCTGCTTATATATGCATATTTTAAATCAGCGCGTCGCATTCTTAGGCTTTTTTTAAAAAAACCAAGTAACGTAGACTCTTGGTATTCACTGCACATAAACTAGCGACCCCCAGAATGAGAAACAACTTTAAATCATAATTATTGATGGATAAATAAACTTTTTACACGCTTTGGAAAATCTCAAAAGTTCGCGGTAGTCACTTTTCGGTAAGGAACTAAGGGACTCGGTTATTGTATCGAGCAGGGTTCGAAACGATCGCAAAGGCGGTATACTACGTATACGCGCCAAAATATGGAGACCATTATGAATTTATCAAAATTGAAAAACTGGACAAAAAATATCAGTCTTAATAATATTGAAAACACGCGTGGAAAATGAAAAAAACCCACTGACGAGATTTGCCCAGCCGAGTAGCTCTACTTGCCGCTGAAACTTGTCAAAGAGTCTGATGAGCTAGCGTTATCAAAAATAGTGTCTTAATGAGCACGGACACGAGTAAAATTTAATTTGAAGGCAATTTTACGGCCCTTTAAATCGCTAATAGACTTATAAAATGATTACACTCCACTCCGCGGAAAGGAGCTCGGTAACTGTTATCAGCTAAAAAAAATTGTAAAACACGAACTGCTTAAGTAAATAATCAGAGCTGCGAGAGCTACTTCTCGTCGAAAAATAATTTTACAAGCTGATAGCGCTCGACATTGTTTTTTTTTCCAGTTAATCGCACAAGTAAGTGGACTCGTCGATTCGATCCGGACGAGAGCAGACGGAGAGTTAGTTAAATGACTTTTTACTTTTATGTTCTCCCTTTATTTCTCGTTCCTCGACCGTATAATGTAACACTGTCGAAGGTAGGTAAAAAAAAAACCGTCGAGGTGGAAGTTCGAGGCGCCATTCATGCGATTGCCCTGCGCGCGCCTATGTGACACTGTCCTCGCAATTTAGAGACGAGCTCGGACGGCCGGGGAATAAATGTTGAGAGGTTTTTTATGCGGTTCGATTTATAATTAACATTTGATACCTTTTCAAAACGTATGTCATTAATTTCAAATGGATTCTTATTTAGGTAGGTTTATATGCGCACCTATCTTCCTCCGCTACGCGTGTCGCCCGTGTGCTTTGGTGTGCGTGTGTGAGTGAGGAGTGTTAATGTCTTGACGAATGTTGAGTGCGGGGCTCGGACAATATTTCCCTCTCTCTCCCTCGCCCATGTAGATTAGATTATTTCTTTTTTGGTGTAACATAAATAATCATTGTCCACTTGCTCCCGTCCCCTCCTCATTGGTTCATCCATTCATCCAGCGCTCTTCGAAAGCCCCCCCTCCCCCCTCCCCCACCCCTTCCCCGCCGAATCGAAGAAGAGGAATACTGCAGTGTTAAGGAAGAACGCCGTATGAACCTTCGTTACTTGCCAAATATCCTTTGATCAAATACGAATTTTTAGGAATACTTGTGAATAATTTCCATCTAATTTTTCAGAGAATGTTATTCGTAATTAGATCAAAACCATCCAAAAATTTCAAGAGGACATATTCACAACTCTGCTCAAAAATGACCATTTGATTGGAGGAAATTTGGCAACCCTCGAATGTTCATACGGCGTTTTTCCGTAGCACGGCGGAATAGATGCAGTAGACAAGTTTGTTCAAGATAAGCTCACGGTTTCCCCGGGCGAGGGAGCTCAAAAATGCTCTCCCAACTTTTTTTTTCTTCTTTCAGCGATTTATTTATTTATTTTTTTCCCACTTTTTATTGTAACAACTTAAATTAATGTGGCCGGCTTTGTTGTAAGGTGATTCGTACACGGTTTTCCCATTTATACCTCCGGCCTCCTCGCCCCGCCACCTCCTTGGCGGCCTATCGGCCAGTCTTCCCGCCTCAATCCTTTACACGCCAAGGGATCCGTTCCCTTCGTTAACAGCGCCGTAAAACAATGTGTGTTTTTATTCAATCTTTCCTCTGTGTTTTCTTTACTTTTTACATTTTTGCTGTTCCCCAGTTTCATCTGATTTTTATTGCCTTATATACCGATGTCCGGGCCAAAGCGGCCACATTGTCACCTTCAAAGCCGTGCCGATGTTGCGAGTCCAAACCCGAAAACCAATAAAACGGGTAAAAACGACAACGAGATGTAAAGATGTAGTTTTAACAGAGTCAGTTGGAAAAAATTTCAAATGAATTTCATTTCGCGGTTTTGCGGAAGATTTCAGTTAAAACTAGGTTCGTCGATGCGATAACATGAAAAAAAAATAAACAAAAAAAAAAACAAAGATGAAAAACGAGAGACAACGCTAAAAATACAGCACTAAAAACCCGAGACGTTTTAACTCAAAACTGAGTCATTTTCAGTGGGAAAATAAATTTAAAATTACGAAATATCGATAAAAAAAAACCTGAGACCTACAAAGCTGGCTTTTTCATCGATATTTTAAAATGTTTAATTTATTTTCCCACTGAAAATGACTCATTTTTGAGTCAAAACGTCTCGGGTGTTTAGTATTGTATTTTTAGACTTGTTTTCCGCCCCTCAGTTCCTTGTTTTTTTCATGTTACGATTGTCTCGGGCTGCTTCGTAAAAATGTGTATCTTTGCAGTCGATGAGTCATCGGTAAAAACCTGAAAACCCCATTGGGTTTTTGAAGCGACTTTTAGTCAAAACTATAGTTCTGCCGAAAAAGAAATTGGTAAAAACTCAACAACCTCATCTGTTTTCGGCGGATGCCATGCATCCTCATTCTGCTGCATAATTAACTAATTTTTTTCAATGTGCGTAAAACACGCGGCGCTCTACATGCACCCTCTAAAAATTCAAATGTTTTACCTTTAAAAAAAACATGTATACCAGTTAAGAGCAATTCATTCATTCGCATGATAAACTACTTCTTTAAGATGTTAGAAGGGGGCTTATTTTCAACTGATGAATGGGTCTAATTTGACTGACGGCGCATTACCACTATACTAAAGGTCAAGTGAAACCCAATTTGAAAGATTCCGCTTGAAATGAAGGTTTTCAGGTTTCCACCAATTCATCGTTGTCATTAACTTAGTTTCAACCAGAATTCTTGGTTGCTTTGAATCTTTGTTCTTTTGAATCCGTGAAGATCCACCAATTTCTTCATTAAACTTGGCAAACTTAGTATTTCATTTGCTACTGTCTGTGCCTCCTTGTGATACCCGCGCTATCTGAAGAACACAAAACGCTAGCTCATTTAATTGTTTCTAAAGTGGTTCACCGATAACAATTAAACTGGTTTTTAATTTACCTGCATTTAATCCTCACAAATGCATTACCAAAGACACTTGATTAGGTTTTATTAAATTTTTTGAGAAACGCTCAACAAGAAAAGGCTGTACAATTCTAACAAAATTCTACAGAACTAACCTTTTCTTCTTCTCCTTTCTCTCTTTCTTAGACTTCTTTTCGTCCTCAACTAACCAATCCGTTATGAGATGGTGCCGACTTCTGTGTCTTACATGAGGAGAACAAAGAAGATGCTAAAGAGGTGGATAGAAGGGGAAAAAATAAGTACATAAAAATAAAATAATGAAAATAAAAAATTGAAAGAAATGAGAAGACAAGGTAGTTTGTTGAAAATAATGACCGCAGACTTGAAGCGAAAATGTAGGCGCACCTACTCTAGTCACCTTCCAGTTCTTCTTGCTCAACACTTGATCGTTTTAAGTGCGTTGGGCATTTTAACACATCAAAACAATCCGAAGCAAGGGAAAGAGACCGTATATTTACATGCGCCTTGACGGATAGCACGGGTCATACTTGTAGTCCTCCTCGTTTACAAGTGTAGAGAAAGAATCAACGAGTCTGACAAGAAATTCCAATGAGAAATTTAAAAAAAAAAGTGTTGAAATAAATACAACTTTTCCCCTTTGATGCGTCTGGTTTGTCCTTGTCTTTATACATGATTTCTTTGAACCTTTTTTCTTCATAATGTATTAAAATGATAAAAACGCGTTTAAATCTTCAATCTATACTTTAATTTTGGTCCTAGAATGAACAAAGTCTCTTACAAGCCCGTTGCGAAGGTAAAGTGCCACCCAAGCAAACAGCATTTTAGTACACCATCTCTCCTTCTTCCCTTCTTCTTCTCCAGGGATCAGTGAATGAAAACGATATAATTCAAACTAAAAAAAAAGTGAGACGAAGACAGAAAGAAAAAGGGAATGAGAGAAAAAAAAGGGAAAATAAAGGAATTAAGGGCAGGAAAAAATGGGAGTGAAGAAGAACCAGTATTGATGTGGGGACATCAGGCACCTTTTTGGACAGAAAATCATCCTTCGGAGCTTCATTTTTAAAGGAAAAGGCGTCTGTTGGTGGCGTGGCATCTCGTGTCACTCCTCGTTTTTGATAACTTTTCTCCCGAGTCTCAGCGACACACCTCATTGACAGTGTAGAGCGGAGCATTGCGTTGCGAGTTCAAGCCTCGCGCCTTCAATTTTTTCAGATGCAACACGGACATCCATCAAGCACGAATAGTTGTATGTCTGCGCCGTCATCAAAGGGTGTCATTTGCTTCGCTCTGTATTCATATTATGTTCATTTCCGTAGGTCTTACTTGTCGTGAAGCTTCATGAGCTACACTGAGAAAAAACTATGGTTTATAAACCTATTAGAGGTAAATATGGAACACCTATAATAGTCGTAAATAAACTAATGATTCTCGGTCTGTGAACCATACTAAGGTCTCTGTACCTAATTAAGGTACCCCGTACCATAACTGAGGTATATGTGCTATTATTATATGTAGAGGTACTACTATTAGTGGTGTTCCATATTTACCTCTAATAGGTTTATAAGCCATAGTTTTTTCTCAGTGTACGTGAGCAACCCATCGGAAGATCGGATAGACGTAATGAGGCCTCGTTTTTAAAATTTCCCCCCGAAATTAAGCGGCACCTCATTAGCAGCATAGAGAAGCATTGCACTTTGAAGCCTCGCGCCATCGCGCCTTCAATTATCCAGACGCAACGCGGACATCCATCGAGTACGAATAGTTGTATGTCTGCGCCGCGCCATCTTCACCGCGTGTTCTTCCCTTTGCTCTAGTTCTACATGGATAGCACCTTTTTGTGAGAAGATGACATGGACTCAGGAGAAAGGCGTCTTTAGTTTTGTAGAATGACTGTGTTAGATAGCGCTTTTGTAGAATGGAAAGGTGCTTCCCGAAATTATTGCCGAAATAGGATGACTTTTTATAGGGACGTTCGCGCTCCGATCCTGCTATTTCGTTGCTCTTCTGACGTATGGGCGTATCTTCTACGTGAACCCTGTGCTCCATATATAGTTCCAAGCTGTCGGGGTCTTATGTGGAAATAGAGATACGCCCTTACGTCAGAGGTGCGACGATTTTTGACAACCGCGTTTACTTTTTCTGAATCCGTGGATTATTACGAGGTGGAGCGACGCGTCGAATGAATAATCGCACCGCTGAGTTGTTTCACACGATTACAACTTACAAGTATACATATGCAAATTTCAACCTTTAAAGTTTCTTTCGCTTAAATGACAATTATTTTCTCACAGCACAGGCTGTCTATATTGCGAACTACTAATTTGCATATTTTTGGTCCAAGCACATACTTTTGCCCTCCTTTCAATGTTCCGATAAAAATAATATATATTCGGAGAATTTTTGGTCCCCACTTACTCCTGCTTTCCTCTTTTGGAATCGAATACTTCATAATAATTTTCTCGCGACAAAAACCTGTGCACTCTGCGTATTTGTAGAAACGTGTTGGGTGAAAAAATCTGCCTGTAAGGCGGGAAGCATGCATATGATATTTTGTTGGAAATACCTCAAAATCGTTCTTTTTCAAACTCAAAATTCCAAAATTATCTATAAAAGGACTTCCTTCCCTTCGAAAGGGAGTCGATCCCCCCTGCCCTAGAAGAAATAAACACAAGATGCGCCTAACAGCAGGTTTGATCCTCTTCCAAAAATCCCTCGCGACTACACCAGTTGTATTAATTTTATAACTTAGTTTTTTGCAGTTTGTCTATAAAGATGTTTGCCGTTGAAGTTCAAAGATCCACTGGAAACCAATAAAATTCCCTTTTACCTTGGCATGTTGATATTTTTGAGACTTTGGATGAATTCAACGCTAAATATTTTTGGAATGCTGCCTGTTTTACCATTAGTTGTGGCTCAAGACCGTTGCCGAAATTCAGGATTACCAATGATTTACTCGAAAATTGAAGGGTGGTCGTATCATCCACTACTCAAGTAGCATTTATTAAATGGAAAATTGCGATATTTTGAAATTAAGTTGGGATTTTTGATCATGCAATATTGTAAATCGACGTCAATATAATCGCAATATATTCCGATCAAACCGCAAATCAACGCGATCGCTGCTACCTCGGACTTTTGGGGCACTTGGGGGGGGGGGGGGGTTAAAGAGGGAAGACGTCTCTTTTGACCCATAGAAGTCGCTACTTATTCATGACCGTTTAAGACAAACTCGAGGTTTAACCCTCAGACGCCCCACATACGGACTTGTCCACACGAGCGCGGTTCGCGGAACTTCCGGCGAACTCGTTCCCGGAACTGATTCCAGAGATCCCAGGTCATCGAACCAATTCGCCCACAATGGAGATGTTGCTTGTGTGAGGGATTTGCGATTTGACCATTGATTCTTATGTAAAAGTTCGCGAGAAACACGATGGTGCCACTGGTTTTCTCTGAAATCATCTCCTAAGCTCAAAAAAAGCTCTCAAAGTGAGGCCAAAATGGAGGGATATCCCACCCTACCGTGAGAGTCCACCTCTACATCAAAGCAAACTCTCCATGCAAAGATAGGGAGCAAATACATTAACAGGGTTGCCACTTTATTTGGGGACTCCAAAACTGAAAACACGGCATCACTGCTAATGTATTTGCTCCCTATCTTTGCACGGAGAGTTTGTTTTGATGTAGAGGTGGACTCTCAGGATAGCGTGGGAATCCCTCCATTTTGGCCTCAACTTGAGAGCTTTTTTTGAGCTTGAGAGTTGATTTCAGAGAAAACCAGTGGCACCATCGTGTTTCTCGCAAACTTTAACATAATAATCAACAGTCAAATCGCAAATTCCTCACACATGCAACATCTCCATTCCAGAGATCCCAGTTCATCGAACCAATTCTCCCAAAATTCTGCGTAATAGCGTGAGTCAAAAACTGCGTAGGTGTAGACAGGACAGTTCAACCAAAATCTCTTCAACGCACAGTCTAGACTCAAGGGGGGGGGGGGGGGCTCAGACCCCTGCCCCCTGAATAATGCCCCCGGTCTTTGGATGTCGTGTCGGGTCGCGTCTCGTTTCGTGCGCCTGCGTCTGGTCATGATCGCGGTTGTCGCGTGTCGTGTGGCGTCTGCGTTCCGCTCCGGCCGTGCCCGTCGTTCCCCGGAATTACGTGCCGGGCATCCTTATGCCCGCATTTACGCTAAAAGGAACTACGGCTCACGCGAACCCTATGCACTTAGTTCCTTTTAGTATAACGTCCATATATCCTCCCAAGCGGACGCTCATCTATTACACTAAATTAGTGACAAGTTCCCACCGCTCATCTCGAGGCAAAAGAAGAAAATACAAATTTACGTCAGAATCATGTCTGCCCCTCACTCGGTCTTGACCGTGAGTACAATGTCCTACGAGGTGAGCCGAGGGGGAAAAAGGGTAGGCGGTAGGGGTTGTTGGGTGATATGCAGGGCCGGATTTAGGGGTGGCCACATGGGCCGCGGCCCATGGCGGCAAATGTTGCAATTTTTCAAATGTAGGTAAAAAAAAAGAAAAGAAAAAAAAAATCGGATTCAGAAAAAAAAATTAAAAACGAGAAAAGACGAGAAAATCTCTCATTTCCTGAGAGTTCAAGTATGGTAATTTTTAATTTGTTCGTCTTTCGGTGATACAAGAGACAACGCCTTTCATTAGTCTAGTTGAGAGATAAACCAAACACGCAATTTGGCCTGGAGCGGCGCGGCGCAAAGAGCAATGATGACGAGGACTTGAGATGAAAAGGAGAAGCCCTCGCCGCGTCAGTCAGCATGGAACACATATTAGCGCCTACAAGACTCCACGAATACTTCACGCATTGCGTCAAACGTAGTGCGGTCAGCAGCTAGCGGTTGGCGTGAAACGCGTAGCGCCTACAAGACTGTGGGGATACTTCGCGCATTGCGCCAAACACAGTGCGGTCTAAGCCACATGGCGCGGGCGGAAGTTAAGATTATTAAACCACATTTATGTTTGTTCTTTCCTACGTATGGGCCAGATGTTTGAGATCTTATTTGTGCGAAAATAATTTTGTGCGGCAACGATAATCGGAAAAATTACCACAAATGTACTTTGTGCGGAAAAGATATTCTGCCATCTCGTTTAATTTCGGAATTTCCCGTTGTTTGAGTAGTTTTCTACGTAAGATTTTAAAGAGGAAACATGTGACGCTTTATTTTAGCTCAGACCTTGCCAAGTCACCCATTAGTTGAAAATTCCCATATCATGCTCCGAATAATAATGTTGCTAATATTTTGTTTTTCGTGTTCGATAGCTCCGCGCCACCTCTATGACCCCTAGGGTTCTCACTCCTTTTTGGGGGGTGATCTCTAAAAATTTTTAGGGCCCCAAATGTCTTTTTTTTTACCTAGGAGTAGTCAGAAAGTTGCAGGTCTCTGCCTTTATTTGTTCAAGCGTTACAGGGGTGATGTTGGGTGCTGATACACGGGACTTTTAAAGAACTCTGTATATCGGCCATGTTGCTCGGTACATGAAATTATTGTGTTCTTAGTACGAAGGACCCTATCTTCGGTTCATGCAACCTCCTTTTCCTACAGTCAGGTTTAGTTTGAAAACTCGGTTGTATGAATAGAGGATAAATTCATAACAATGTTGGGCTACCTACATTTTAAACGCTCTTTTTTTTTTTTTTTTTTTTTTTTTTTTTTTTTTTTAGGGTTTTATCTTAGGTTTCTTTCAATGCATTTTGGTTTGTGGATGAATTCAGTGCTATAAATTACGGATTATTAAGGGTAAAAATTATTATTAAAAAGTAAAATTATGGAAGCCAATGAGCCATATTTCATGCGTTTTCATCCGAACCGTCGTTAATATTCGGAAAAATGATGATTATTCAAAAAATCCCTCTCAGGCCCTGTTCCTAAAGTTTTCGCCATTCGAATTAAAATATCATTTATGGTCTCAAGACATAATTACTTAGGCTTGTGAGTTGATATACACAACAGAGGCAAAAAATAAATTATGTTGGAGAAGAAAAAAATTGTTTCCGCCCGGGATCGAACCGGGGACCTTGCGCGTGTGAAGCGCACGTGATAACCACTACACTACGGAAACGACGATCCGAAAGGGAGCGAAACTGCACATTATAAGAGGCTATGCTGTGGCTGTTGGAGAAGCCTCGCCTTGCCAACCGCTACGAACTGCTACGCTATGACGTCAGACTCCGAGAGATGCACTTACGAAGCATCAATACCTATTTTCTCGCAATGCCCTTGCTACTAATGTGAGACTCACTTTCAATATTGAAGAGTCTGAAGTTTACAAGAGGTTTAATTTTTTGATGCTTTCATGTTATAACATGCACGATTAACGAATCTTTTAAAATAATAAAACTACACACGCTGCAGATTTAACGAGAATCAGCGTAAATACATCTCTAAAGTTTGATGTATTTGACTGAGAACCGAACAACATAACTCCTTGAAACTTTCTGTGCACTTCCCTTTCATTAATTTTCAATCAAAAAACCAAAACAATAAAGCATATTAGGCAATTTCTGCTCTCCTTGCCTGATTGTGATGGAATCAGCTCAAATTATCTGCGTATCTAAAAATTGAAAACTCAAAATTCATCTTGTGAAATGAGGCTCAGAGGGGGCTGCCCCTGAAACTCCCTAAAAACTGCAAAGATAAAATTTTATTTTTGTAATATCTGCGATTAATTGATTAAACTTCTAAATAAAACATCGTTACTGCTTAGAAAACTGCATCTCATTAACCGCGTATTTGTTCGTACACTAAAGACCTCGTGTTGATACGTAAAGACTTCGTGTTGATACGGATTACGTTAAATTTAACAAAAAAAAACGATAGAAGCACCGGAAATATCCAGTATCAGTCGAAGGCCTGGGCAGTACTCTGTATTTCACTTTCAGATTATTTTCAATCAGGCTATAAAAGCATTGAATTTGCCCTCATTAATATCTATCATCTATCTCGTATTTCCGTGAGACCATTTGCCTACTTTAAATCCACTAAATAAAAATTTTAAAAACATAGTATGAATTATTCGAAATCATTGATTATGTTTTACATTTTATATTCAAGTGTTGCAGTCTATTTTTGATTTGATGGAACGGTGGCACATTGCTCACTGCACGATTAAAGTGCCTTGAGATCATCTTCGTTTCACGTTATTTTAAAAAATTTTCAGGACATTCCGTCAACGATTTTTTATCCACGCACCTGTTTTGTCCAGTAGTTTACATCCATGCGTAAAATAAGCAACAGTGACTTGGTTCAAGCATTATATTTCAGTCCGATTTTAAAATTATATCGACAATATCGAAATGAGAAAATTGAAAGAGAAGGAGGTGTTGTTATGGTAACTCATTTTTTAAATGAAATGCTACTTTTTTCTTGTGATTCATCTTAGTAAAACGTAGAAAAAATTGGTAAAACATTTTCAAGCGATGGCATCGATATTAATCTCAACGAGTCGTGTGTTGAAAGGAACTGTACAAAAATGAATAAAAGAGGGGAAAAAACCAAAAAGCACGCAATCTTTGGTTTTAACCCACTTGTTCATCTATCCGTTAGAATCAAATACGTCCAATTTTGAGCGTTTGGTTGCTCTGCAGCACAGTAAAAGCACAGACTATGAAAGAAAAAATTAGAGGGCTTTGGAAATCATTAAATTTGACACGGAATCACCTTAATATTTACAGGATGCACAATATATTTTCCTTTAATACATATCTTTTTTCATCAATTTAAATGAGAATAGTCCATGCAGAGTGTGCAAGCATTTCAAAATCATGAGTTGAAAAACGCTTACTCTGCGAGTTTAAATATTAGAGCCAAACAGAGCGGAGCGGCGTGCAGCCAGCGCGAGAGGCTCACTGGCGCCTACAAACCTAAAGGGATACTTCACGCTTTGCGCAATGTTTGAAGTATCTACTTAGGTTTGTAGGCGCCGCGCCAATGCGCGTTTCGCGCTGGCAGCCCGTTCGCCGTGCCGCGGCATGGCACCTCAAGCAGTTATTTCACAACAGAGGTGTTGCATAGTATCATTCGAAATTGAAGGCGCCCCAACATATTAAGAATGACTGGCATCCTTTAAGAATACGCAGCGGTCTCCGCAAAATAAATCAAGATGCTACGGCACAAAAAGATAGCGGTAGTCCTAAAACTCATCAAGTTGTAGCATCCGTATTTAATAATGTGTAGCATACACTGAAAAAAAATTCTCGGCGTTTTTACCAAGGTCCGTTGGTACCTTTACCATCTCACTTTTTTACCAATTATTGGTAATTTTACCAAGACAGACTGGTAAGCTTACCTAAAAACCGGTATTTTTACTGTTTTTTTCAGGTAAGAATACCACTTTTATTGGTAATCAATTCCCGGTAACTCTACCACAGTCGATAAAAAATATTGGCGTTTTTACGAAGGTCCAGTAAAATTACCGGGAAAGTTCAAAAATTTTACCAAGATTTCTTGGTAAAATTACCAATTCCGTAAATAGTAATTTTACCAAGAAAGAACTGGGATCAAATAGAACCCTAAATTCTTCGTAATTTTACCCTTTTCTTAGTAAATACACCGAGATTTTTTTTTCAGCGTGACTTTCAAATTTTATTTGAGAAAAAAGTGACTCGATTTAGGCAGAAAAATTCCTGAGTATGCCGTTAAGAATATTTTATTTTGAGACTCAAGAATAATTGGTATGTGGACCAAAACTCCCCTGCCGAAAAAACGCATGGACGTAAATAACAGGAAAAATCAGGTGCGCTGACAAAAATCCTTGACAGAATGTCCTATAACCTGTAAAAAAAATGTTCAAAGGAGATTTGTTTAAGCTGTGAGAAAGGTCGGGAGACGGTAAAAAGTAACAGACCTCCGTTAGGTTTTGCGAACGTTAACTGTCGGTAACGTGCTAATTAAAAAAAAAAGAAGAAAAAAAAGCATATTATATGCCTAATGTGTTTTAGATTTGTGATTTTTAGGTATTGAACAACAATTTTGTGCGGTAAATTCTTGTTGTTTTAATTTAAAGGTTTTGAACCCGAGCATTTACCAGGAGAATTCTCTTTAATCCGAGGCATAATGTATGACCAATTAAACGCCATGATTTGCACTGCTATTGAGTTCTCGTGCAGGTCTAAAGCAAAAAAGGAAAGACACGCGTGAATGACGGCGCAGGGATACAACTATTCGTGCTTGACGGATGCCCGTGTTGCAGCTGAAAAGATTGAAGGCGCGATGGTGCGAGGCTCGGAACTGCGGTGAAATCGCTCTATGCTGATGAGCTGTCTTCGCAGATTCGGGGAAAAGTTCAAAAACAAGGCCTCATTATGTCTATCCTATCTTCCGATGGGTTGCTCACGCAGCCCTTGAAGCTTCACTCCGAATAAAGCGAACAAAAATGAGTATGATATGGATAAGAGCAAAGAAATCGACGATCGTTGTTGACGGCGCAGAGATACAACTATTCGTGCCTGATGGATGTCCGTGTTGCGTCTGAAAAATTGAAGGCGCGAAGGCGCGAGGCTTGAACTTGCAATGCTCCGCTCTGCGCTGTCAGTAAGATGTCGAGTCGCTGCTGAGACTCGGAAGAACAATTAAAAAAACGAGGCACGTCACGAGATGGCACACCACCAACAGACGCCTTTTGGTTTGAAAATTAAACTCCAAAGGTTGATTTGGATAGATGATAAATATAAACATTTCGATGCAAATTATAAGCAATGACAAAAATTAAACAGAGTAGAGAGCCTGCAGCTGCAGTTGGTGAAGAAAAAAAAAAAAGAAAAACCAGTGCAATAACGTTTTTAAACATCCAAAATGAGAGGTGAAACTTTCTGAAAAGTTTTCATGAAGAAAGGGAGAGAAGCTAACAAGGGAGACAAAGAAGGGTGGTGGGACAAGGGAATGAGAAAATGGAAATGAGCGTGTCTCTTGACAAGAATCCAGCAGATGTCACGATGATCGGAAGTAACTTGCCAAAACTTATTCACAAATTCCCTAAATAGAATGTCTCTAACACTTCACAAAACTCAATATGAAGATTTCCCTTAGCGTCCTGACACCAATCGAGTTCACACATTGAGCTTCATGCAACGTAACTTGGTTCCATTGTTCAAATCCTTTTACTTTCTTCACTCTAGAGGGGCCGTTCAAGTACTCTGCCGTGCTAAGGAAAAATGCCGTATGAATCTTCAGGCGTTGCCAAATTTTCTTTGATAAAACGCGAATTTCCTGGTAAATTTATAAATATTTTCCTTCCAATTTTTAGGATAATTTTGTTCGCAATTTCACCTAAAGATTCTGAAAATTTAAAGGACAAATGTCCATAGCTTTTCTCAAAAATGAACATTTTATCGCAGGATATTTGGCAACTCTCGAATGTCATACGGCGTTTTTCCTTAGCACGGCATGCAGTATTACGTAACGCACTTTTTCTCCGATTTCTTACTCCCCTCTCTCCCCTTGTAAATCACCCGTAACGGCCGTAACGCAGCCCTGCACTCCCACTTTTGAATTACGTAACGCTGGCCTGCCCTCCCCCACCCCTTGCAACGCACCATAACGCTGGCACAAATCCCCCTTCCCCTCATGAGTGTATTACGTAATACTTTACGGCCCAAAAAGCACAACCTATGACGTTCTCTTGTGACTTTATGTTTTAACATTTACTGCATTTTCCCCGACAAACTTGTGATCACTTCTTTGGTTCTGTTATACGCTTGCCTCTCGCTACCCTTCTCCTCTACCACTTCATCTCATTATTCAACTCAATCCGCTTCCTCCATTGACACAACCAGAGTAATTTATTGATTTTCCCAGAAAATTTTTGGAAAAAAGATTCTCGCCCTTGTATATTAGTTGAAGCTATATGCTCGTGTAAAATTTAGCCGTGAGCAAATTTACGTTGCGTGAATCTGTAAAAACATCATAAAGAAGAGAAACAAAAAGAAAAAGAAGGTGGCTGAATTTTAGTTTCAGAACTCGGTCTAACATCAAACATCCAGAAAATTATAACAGATTCACAAGTTTACGTATAAGGGACCGCTCTCTCCGATATCCCTCCGAGAAATAGTTCATTTTAATAATCTATGTAACAATATGAGCCCGAGACGAGAATCGCAAACCGGTTAATGGTCCGATTAGGGGGAGCAGCGTCGGGTGAAGGGGGGCAGGGGGGCATAGCGTGGTCAGGTGTGGACGGAAACTGATCGCAGACAATGGTCAAGTGATGCGCGCGTGAACGGAACAGCGCCCCCTTCCCCCCTAAGAACCATTGGCTCGGCCGCCCACCGAGGGGACCGGGGGGCCGGGGGACCAAGGGGGGCTGGGGCACGACGCGACGCGATGCGAGACGTCGAGTAGGTGTGAAAAGGACTGATTACAGAGAAGTGGCGATACGAATCTATTGTAGCCCGAGAGCCAATTAGCAGAGTCTGTGGCGGAGGTCTTGCAGCGTTGCTATGCTCTAAGCTTTTAACCCTCGTCGGACCCACTACGGTGGTGTTCAAGACCCCGAGACAATGACGGAGGAAAAGAGGGGAACGAGGAGGAAGGAAGAGCAGAGGAGGATGAAAATCAAGGAAAAGACGGATGAGAGGTAGAAAAGGAAGAAAAAGATTTAAATTGATACGTCTTTCACTGGAAAAAAAACACATCGGATCTAGAGTCCAGACGCTTGAAAACATTGACAAGAAAATGGACTCTTGATTCAATCAGATTTAAGCTTAAATCAAGAACCAAGTCTCTTAATTTGAGCGGATTTCCTTTCGATCTAAGCTTAGATCTGATTGAATCAAGAGTCCATTTTCTTGTCAAGGTTTTCAAGAGTCTGGACTCTAGATCCAATGTGTTCTTTATTCCAGTGTTTCTCCCATTTTTTCTTTTTTCTTCTACTTTTCCTTCTCATTTTCTTCTTATTTTTCTCTCTTCTCCCTCCTCTCCTTCTTCTTATGTTTCTTCTCCTTTTTCTGTTCTTCCTCTTTTTTGTTTCATTCTCCTCCTTCCTTCTCCTCTACTTCTTCCTCTTCTTCTCCTTCCTTTTTTCCTTTTTCAATTTCACAGTAACAAAGTGAGCCCACCCCCCTTTTCTATTCTGAAGTCGTATATTTTCAAAATTGTCACCAATTTCATTTAAATTTAGTTTCATTTGCATTGGTTGCTTTTTACTCGGAACACTGATAGCACCATGGGCGAATTTTTATTTGAGAAGGCAAGAGACGAACCTCACTTTGGGTGATCCCGGGGCATAAAAAGACACCGCGACCCCTCCAAGGGGGATCTGTAAGAGTCCCCAGTCCAAAGAAAGACTCCAGGAATCTTCCTAGCTCCAAACGAGAGTCCAGAGGCCGACCCAAGAAATTTTCAAAAGATTCAATCTTCTCAGGAGCAATTTTAAGCGTTTTGCAAAAGATTGAGTTACAAATTCGAAGATGAGATATGTGCCATGATCTTATTTAGCAAAATCCCTCTTTTTTTGGGCGCGGCTAAGGAAATTACTGGGGGGGGCAGCCTTCCTTCCCTTTTCGCCCATGGATAGAGCCATGGTAGATGCAATCTAAACGGGCCCTTAACTTGTTTTTCATAGAGCGATGTTAATGCATCACACTCGTCACCGAAAGATCCATCGCTCATTGACCGAGGCGTTCCGCACTGAGGGTTTGTCGGAGTGAGATGGAGCTGTAAAAAGCTGGCGCAGAAAAGAAACACGTTTAGCGTTGAATTTCGTGTAAAATACAAGAATAATGAAGCGCACTCCTGCCGTGCGGAGCATGGGGGATGATTAGCGCCTGCGCGAGAGAAATGATCGCGCAAGTCGACAGCAAACTGAGTCATTTCTCCGACGCACTCTCGAGGAAAAAGAAATTAAGAGAGGAGAAAAACACGGGAAACTTATATACGCGAGCTTTTTCATAACCGCGATCAGCAAGCGAAATTAATTCGAGGCGCTGGCCTCCGAGTCCGACAAGCCATCTTTATTTTTCTGATTTGCCTTTCGCGCTGTAGTCAAATCCGCTAAAATTACCTGCTATTCAAAAACATCGCATAACTGATCGTAATATTGCCTTTTAATGTGTTTCCGCGAAAAAATGATCGCTTACATTTCGTCGTTTCCAAGACGAAGGAACGTAACTCCATTCCAAGGTTGCAAAATTGACTCGATCAATTCGGTTTTTTTTACAAAAATGTAGCTATGCAATTTTCGTCAAAAATTTGTCAGATTTTTGCATGAGATCAGATGAAAAATCGGTGAATTTTTCAGTTGGAGATGCCCAAGAATCCACAATTAAAATTACAATTTGCGAGAAAAAATTTGGCAACATTGAAAAGTGGTTACGTTCTTTCTTACTGAAACAGGCAATTGACCCGTGCTTTGTATGGGACGCAATCTCGTGCCCTAATATTAGCGCGCTTTAATCCGATGGCGAAACAATAATTAGGGCCACTCGGGGGTTGAAAGCTGGCATTGTATTATGCACTTCAATCTATCTTTTTCACTTCTTGAGCCTGGACAAATTGATTTAAGAACAAGCAATACGATTCACCTTCAATTTGATGGGTATGCAATATTCGCTACTTGGAAGTTAAAATAGTTGTATCTTTCATGTTGGTGCTCCTGCAGCGTAGCACGGTTAGCGAAGTTAGGTGAAACCCCCGCCCTCTCCATCCAGAAGGGATGCTTGGGGGCCTTTCCTCCCCCTCATCTTAAATCTTTACCCCCCCCCCCCTTCAATCTGGTCTCCGTGTGTCGATTAAGCCCTTTCTGAAAAACGGGAATAACAATTAATAGGTTACGTTCTTTTCTATGGAAAATGAGGACCCGTGTGGAGATAACTACATCCTCTGGAGACGATTGAGACGACAACAGTGCGAATTGGTAGAATTTAAAAATGAGCCGAGTATGGTGGGATTAATGGACCCGTGGCGGGTTGACAAATGGTCCAGGCAGCGTGGTGACTGAGGAGTTGAAGCTGCGCGCTCGCATCACTGGCAATAATGCTATCATTCGCCACAGACCCTGCTGTTTCCTGGTGTTAGCATCGCGTTTGCTCATCGCCTCTGATAGATTGGCCTCTCCCGATCCCACTCTGTCTGGTTACCAAGTTCAAATTATCATCGTCACAAGCGCGAAACCATGAATGGTGAATTTTCCTGAAAAAATGTTACTTTCTCGTTTGAGAGTTCTTACGAAGCTCGCAATATTTACACAAACTGATTGTGATAGACGCATGCGTCGTGAGACAGTAAGTTGGAATTTTCTAACAACATGCGTTTAAAATCCAGGAAACTGGAAATCTCAATACAGAGGGAAAAAGCTCATTTGAGCACAATTTTCCCTCAAAGAGATACGCTGTTTGGTGCAACCCTGGGCTGCGCTACTCTGAGGATGCGCCAAGACCCGAAACGCATCTGCAGCTGCCTTCCTGAATGGTCGTAACTATAGTGTTGCACCAAACAGTGTATCTCTTTGAGAAAAAATTGTACTCTGTCCCCATCAAAAACGAAAACCGGAGGTTTTCAAGAGATTTTGGGTGAAAACACTTTGCCACCAAGAAACCTCGGCGTTTCTCTCTAATTTGAGAAAATTCACCACTCAGTTCTATGCCACTCCTCTGCATTTCTAGTAATTCATGAACGGCTCCTAAAATTGAAGGATGCAGTGTGAACTGACCAAAAGACAGCCTGACTCCATCCGACGATGTCTCCTTTCCTCTCGTGCTTTTCTCTTTTAGTAGATAACTGAGAAAGTATAATAAAATGCGGCGGGTTTATATTTGAACATCAAGAGGAAATTACCGAACGACAAAAGGCATCTTACACGAGGTGTCTCTCGCTGATGAGAGTCACTCAAGATCAGTTTTACGGAAAAGTTAGAAATTTTTTGACTCTATGGATCGAATTCGATACATCAAACATTTGAAATTGTATCGATATCGATTGTTTTAACGGTAAACAAAGTTTCAAAAGTCAATTTAGAAGTCGGAGGGAACGGGTATTTTGTGATAAATTTTTAATTCTTTTGGTTTCCATATGACAATGAAAAGTGAAGTTGCCAGGAATTTTCAATCATTCTCAGCTTTTCCAACTTAAATCTCAAAATTTTTGTTTGAGGATATGTTGTATTGTTTTGAACCAAACAATACATCAAACCATCAAACCAATGAAAAGTGAAGTTGCCAGAAATTTTCTCATTCTCAGCTTTTCCAAATTAAATCCCAAAATGTCTATTTAAAGATATGTCCTACTGTTTTAAACCAAACAATACATCAAACCACTATTGAATACGATCCATTGACAAGGAATTGCAAGGATGAGCGTCAAAACTGCCAGTCGGGCGGGGGGTGGAAAGGAGTATAACTTCACGAAGTTATCACTGACTCGTCTCGGATCCAAACAGCACCGCGTTGAGTGACAGAAACTCAAGTCGGCAATTAGTCCGGTACGGAGAGAGGGGAGAAGAAAATAAAAACTGAGACTAATTTACACATGGAGCGAACAACACCGCCAACACTATTCCAACTGCTCGCGCGCAGCGCTTCGGAACACAAGTGTTACACGCACTCAGGCCACAGGCAGCCTTTGTTTTAGGGGCGTGACACTCAGTTAGATTTAATCCGATATTAATAAAGAAGGAATTATTATGAAAAGCTTGCTTTTGACACGGCGGCGCGGAGCGGCGCGGCGAGCGACACGGCTGCAAGACGCGCGAGGGAAGGGTGCGATTCCCAAATGTTGCGAGCGTTTGATAAATTAACCCCTTTCAGCGGAAGGGTGAACCGGCGTCATTAATATAGCTTTCAGCAACTTTAAAAGCTGTCAATCTCGGCCCTCCCCGGGTCTCGGTTTAAATTTAAAGTGAAATATAAAAAGTCTAATATGAGCATCACACGCGGGCGAATTGACTTATAACTTGTCACCTCAACGTGTCGCCGCGCGGAAGTGATATTGGATTCCGTCCCGAGCCGCCGTTTTTTCCGGTTTTTTCCAAAGTCTCAGAAACGCGGAAGGGGTGTGTTCGAACGGTTTCTTCGAGTCGGAGGACGAAGCGCGGGGGTTGTAAAATACGCTCCGTAAAGTGAGACAATGCAATGGGGCTCTCGAAATAATAACCCCTTCCGAAGCTCCGCGTTTTAAAAGGGTATCGTGCTGGGTTGAAATACGCACTATTGAAAATTGGCCCGACATAAACTACGGCCATTATGCTCCCTCCGCACTTTTTATGTGGAAATTCACTATTAATAAAAACATGATAGCAACGGATTATATTTTTAATCTTGCCCTGTGTTGGTTCGCTTTGAAGTCCGCATATTTTTTTAAAAATATTGGATTTTTTTTTGTTGATTGAAAATATTGTGTATTCATCCGCAAATCTACGCAGATTAATCTGCCCAATAATTCACGGATTGGATGACCAATCCAGCATCTCGGAAATGTTTTAAGGTCTTCTAGTGAAAGAGGCGTGTAGCTTTTTCGGGAAAAATTGGACCTCCTGGAAAACCAGAGGGTGTTTGGTAAATATTGAAGTCATTTTTTAATAAATTAGTAGAGCTCAATGTACACAAAAATTGCCCTTTTAACGGAAAGAGCTTTTGTTTGAGATTTTTTTTTCTTTCTTTTTTTTAAAAAAAGGATTTCATCTCAACGTATTTCTTGTATACGGAAAAAGTAGTCAGGGAAAATTCTCCCAGCAGTATTTATCCCAGTAGGTTTATTGCGCTAAGCTGAGAGTATGCTGTCCCAAAAAGAAAACATCAGCCTAATGGAACTACAATTACAACTTGTTGCATAATCGTTTCTCATCAAAACTGTGAATTTCGCGATTTATTCTCAGTTACCCCCAACACTGTCGAAGACCGCTTCGGATGGTTTTGAACAATTTTACGCAGACTGAAATTAAATCAACAAATTTTTTCGTTTAAAAACATCTATTGGTCAATTTTCTCAAAATTTCAAATTTTGGAGGCACTGTGTGTATGGTTTTGAGTGTCATTTCGGTAACGCGCCAGAATCGAATTGCCCTTTTTTTAATTGGACGTATTCATGCTAAAAGGAACTATGTTCCACGCGAACCCTATGCACATACTACCGTGCTAAGGAAGAACGCCGTATGAGCCTTTAGGCGTTGCCAAATTTACTCTGGTAAATCACGAACTCTCAGGAAAATTTGTCAATATTTTTCTTCCAATTTTTCTCATAATTTTGTTCACAATATCACCCGAAGTTTCTAAAAATGTCAAAGGAAAATATTCATAGCTTTCCTCAAAAATACACATTTTATCGAAGGAAATTTGGCAACTCTCGAATGTTCATACGGCGTTTTTCCTTAGCACGGCAGCGTATCTCCTTTTAGCATAAATACGTCCAATTATGACTGCGGCACACGCATTTAATCAAGTTTTTATTCGAGTGTTACCCTAGGAATCATTAGATTCGTCCAGGGGTGGAGATGACGCGACGGAGGGTCCTCATTTGGGGAGGATATCAAAGCGAGGGCTCTTAATTTTGGCCCCCGTTGGACAGCGCCCAGCGGGGGATTTTCGGGGATTTCACGGGTGGCAATCCGACCCCGAGGAGGTGCACGCCTGCGCCTCCGTAGCGAGAATCCGCATATCAATCACCCAACACGGCCTCCGCCTCCGCTGGTATATCACGCTCAGTCGCCTCATGTTTGCGTTTGTTGGCAAGTTGCTTTATTGGCACCTTAAACAACCAAAATACCGGCAAACCACTCTCCCCTGGGGTCAGGTTTCCAGCCCTCTGCCGCCCTAATTAAAGCAATCTGTGAACAATGTCCAACAATGCCCGATGTTACTCCCGACCACCGAACAAATAGTTGCTCCTTTAATGTGGAAACCACTCAATGCATTTGTCCGAAACTTAATTGGTTGTGTAGGTTTTTTTTTTCTTTCTTCTTCTTTTTTCCCACACCTTCGGATTACACGACTCCTACGCAAGCCGTAATACTAGGCAGCAAAATATTCGTATATTTAACCGTGTTGCCTCTCACGAGCCTTTTGACTGTAGGCTAACACAGCAAATTGATGGCAAGTTTAAAAATTTCAAACTTTTTAGACCGATTTAAATTTTAAAAATGTAGTGTAGACTCATAGAAAAATGCAATTTTGGCTAGATTCTCTGAAGAATTTTAAAATTTTCTAAGTTTGTACTCGGCCCGTTTCCCCGTTATACCATCAAAGTCTGGGTCTGTCTCAAGAACATCTTCGTTGTGCATCAGATTACCTAATTTTATGACGGATACGGAGGGTAACGTTTTGTGATTTCTAAAAACGTTTAAAACTAAGTTGAGAAATTACATAGATACGTATAACATTAATAAACTGTGAACCAGATAATCTAAATAAAAAATTAAAAAAAGCGTTGTTTTTTTATTAGGAAATACCTCCACTTAAAGTGACTATTATACAAATTTTCGTATTTTATTACTGGGCCGCATGACGAAATCTGAACGAGAACAATCTTCAGAATGTTGTCTTCGAAATCTCACCCTATGTGAATTCAGAAATCAACTCCTGAAAGAGATATAATCAAGTATTTTTAACGCAGATCAAATGGGAAGTATATCACACAATGACGTCTTTCGTATTTTTTTGCCTTTCACCAATGTTAACTGAAAACTTTTACATCCTGTTTAGAACGAAATATTTCCAGTTTTGCCTATTGCCTCGCGATGCGATTTCCTTGTAAATTTTGATGAGGAAAAATGTTTTGTAGTGCTTTCATACCTCCTTAAGAGGCTCATTGTATAGCAAAGGCATCTGCCTCTAGTAAATGTTGGTTTCTTAGGACTTTAATGAGATTCAGCGACAGTTTTTACCTACATTTGTGAGGTATGATTTACAGATTTTTTAACAGATTTAAAAAATATTTGGAGACCATTTGCCGTTACTCGTGAATAAATATGAAAAGCTCGGAATCCTGTGAAAAGTAAGGTGATTCATATTTCAGTATGTTGGAGTTTTTTTGCCAGCGTGCGTTAACAATTCAGCATAAAGCTGAAAATCTCAATACAGAGGGAGAAAGCCCATATGAGCACAGTTTTCCCTCGAAGAGATATGCTGTTTGGTGCAACACTAGTTTGTTGATCATATTTGTATAAAACGGGACTAGGTTTGGGAGCGTATCAGTTCACCTGAAGTCAGAGCTTCTTCTAGCTGGCACATAAATAAAATTAACTGCTTTTTTTGGACTCTTGGCCAAGATTCTCCCAGAGGAAAGACACGAGAAAAGGAGGTCAAAAAGATAAATATTGACAGGTGTGGGGCCCATGATTGTGGGAAGCACAGCGGATATCAAAAACATCGATAAATTGAATCGTTCGGCTTGCGGTTGTTTCTGGAAATTTGGAGAAATTATGGACGCACCGCCGAGAGGCGCATTACATCATATTAACATGCACAATCATAATATATTCATTTATGAAACACCCTATAGGGAGCAATGGAGCCGTAATATTCGAAGATAAGACATTAAACAGTTGTAAAACAACTTATATATAGATATTGTCAAGAGATATGGTTCCATAAATCGTGTGTAAACAGAAAACAGTATAAAAAGCTAGGAAGGGGACCGAGATGCGATCTGGAGACCCCCTGTCGCGAGGTCCGGCGCGGAACTCACGCAGCTTACCAACAAATGCACCCCCAACCCCCCTCCCCGCCCCCTCCTCCCTCCGACACCGTTTGAGCTATAGGATGGACATTTCTCCCGATGCCCGATGCAGGACAAGTGTTCGTATTAAGATGAACATGTGCTACAGTGACAGTTTGACTACCTACACTGACGAAAAATTTATGGTATTTAGGTTAGGTCAGTTTCGCCCGGTCTGGCCCAGAGCGGCGCTCATTTCGTCGTCCCCCAGTCAAAATAACGTAACTTCATTTCAACGTTGCAAAATTTCCCCTAGCAAATCATAATTTGACGAAGAAACTGACAGAAATTTCAAACTAAAATTTTTCCGAATTTTCCTTTGATCAAACGCAAAAATCAGCATTATTATGGATTGAAATATCACGATGATAACCTGAAAAATTGAATTGTTTCAGGCAGTTCGACAACGTCGGAATGGAGATACGTTTTTGCGTCTGAGAGATGACGCTTCGCAGTTTCACCCCCGAGTAGACGGATCTTATCGGGTGATTGACGAGCCAGCAGGGTCAAAAAACGGACCAGACTTGGGGTAGGGGGTGTTTGGGGGAGGGGTGTTTGGGGGAGGGGTGTTTGGGGGAGGGGGTGTCAGATGGGACCCCGGTCTCGGAACCCCGGGACGAGACAGATCATCTGGGTCCATCTCAGTTTCGCGCCACAATCAGAAGTTGCCATCAACTCCAATTGCCACGTTGAAGGGAATGCCCTGATATTTTCCAATGTGACACACATTTTACAACGCGATATGGCAGCTGAGAAATTTGACGAAAAGCATAAGCCGATGTGGCGCACGATCGAAACGCAAATTAATGGGTTGTTTTTCGACTAATTCTTAACAGATGCTTTCGAATGTTGTACCTGGGAATTGTTGAAATTTCACTTTCGGTGCTGCGGCTCTGATAACCTTCGATGGACATCTTTCATGTTCAGGGACCAATTTTGTTTAGGATTTAATATCCAGACTTTCCTTCTTGCGATTCGTTTTCCTTCTGAAATGAAGAGAAAATGTTTTGCGTAGAGCTTTTTTTTATTGGCCTATTTATGGCATACGTTAACTTGGTTCTTTAGCAGTTTGGAAGACGATTCGACCGATCAATTGATAATTTCTCGATTTGAGGGCATTTCTAGAGAAGAGAATTTCCGGATATCACATCACGCTGTAATGCTCTAAGCTTTTGTACGAAAAATTTTACTAAAAACTGATGTGAAATAACATTTAAAAGTACATCCTAAGTCAATACAAAAAATCGGAAGGCAGAGTTATTCGAAGTGTTTACTCGGAACGTGCTTCCAGCGTTATTGCTGTGTGTTTCTCGGTCAAATTTTGTGTATCAATACTCGATCTACTACAGCAGGATATGATTCGCGGCGAGCTCGTGGAGATGTCCTAAAATCTAGAAACTATCAATCTATCGATCAATCAAACAGCAAATATTTAGTAATCACCCGAAAAAATCTCTTTGATGATATAGATGAGAAGAATGGAAGCGATAAACCAGAAAAGCAAGATATTGTTTAGTGGTGTGTCTGCCACAAGTCTTCACATCTCTTCATGATTGCTCACTAGAAATTTTACGATTTCGGTCATAAAGTATACCACTCTTAAATATTTAAAAACGACTCAGAGTCCTTAAATATCTACTCGTCATTCTTTAATTTGCGAGCGAAATCTCTCGAATTCCTTGTCCTTACCCTCATCTTTCAAATCCCTTCGGTTGGCGCCGGGTTCAACGCGCACGCGATCTCCTCTTAAAAGTATTACAAAAAGAAGCCCACGGCTCATGCGGAATGACAATGACCTATAAACAAAAAGGAGTTTAGCCTAACTGGACGGCACCTAAGTTACAAAATCCTAAGTTTGAGGAGTTATGACGTTTATTTTGAAGGAAGGGAGCAGCACGCTACTATATTTCGAGAGGAGAGAAACAAACGAACGAAAACTAAATTCCGAGCCATAAATATCGAAAAAGCATACGTTCGTAGAGAGAGAGGCTGGGAAGCCGCGCTCAAGAGAGAGACGAAGATAGGAAGAAATAGTAGCCCTCGAGGGGCGGGGGGGGGGGGCATGATGTCTCAACGACACTGTTTGGTCGAACGCGCGCAAGTAAATAAAATATTGTTCGCACACTAGAAGTACAGGCTGCGGAGGGAGGGAGGTGGCCGGGCTGTGCGCGGTGAATTGTGGGTATAAAATATTGAAACAGTCAGTGGTGGCATGGGGTCCGGGGTTCCTGGGGTTCGTCCGGGGTCCATCGGAGTGCCCGCTGGGTCCTCTCTCCTCTCCGCGCAACACAGAGAACTCGTCAACAGATAGCTCTGTCTCGGGCTTTCGCGTTTATGCAAGCTCAAGCGAAGAAGCTCATTTCGAAACGATCGCGTGCAATGTGCGAACAAATAAGCCTCGGCCGAGTTGATAGGTATCTGCGTCAGTGAAACGCACGAGAGACACAATTAGTTTGCAAAACAAAAGGAGAACAGGAGGAATTTGGTCGACTCGTCCCTGCTCTGACGTTATGGTATATTTCGATTCCGAAAGCGTCGAGTCCAGCAGCTGATGCTGATTATTGAAATTGTGGGACAAAGCCGTAGACAAAGAAGACAAAGGGAAAATGGAGCAGCCTTGTTGGTGGAAGCGGGTGGTACACTGAAAAAAAAAAACTCGGCCGTGGGAGCCGCAATTACGGGCTACATAGACGTACCGTCCGTTCCGGGCTCAAAGGCCGAAAATTCCGGCTGCTGGAGCCGTAGTTTCGGCCTCTGAACTCGGAGAAATCGAAGCTACGCCTCCAGCAGCTGGACTTTTCGGCCTTTGAGCCCGGAACGGACGGTATGTCTATATAGCCCGGAATTGCGGCTCCCACGGCCGGAGTTTTTTTTTTTGTTTTTTCAGTGTAGCAATGGACAAAGGAAGGAAGGCTAGACAAGCTAACGAATAGGTAAATAGCTAACTTCACCCCAATGGGAGGCTCTGTACTTAGTCCATCCTTTCCCCCTTTAGTCTATTATAATCATTCATTTCAACCAACAGGGTCGCCAATTATCAGCCCGTAGAGGCAAAGCGTGCACTGAAAAAAAAGTTCGGTGAATCGGAACTAGTTAGGAGCATACGGAACCAGGCTGTGTTTGGTACACACAACCGAGTATTCGGTCCGCTGAACCGAATTACAAGAATTTGTTTTAGTTCAGTTGAACAGACCGAACAGTTTGGTTGAACGGACCGAATAATTCGGTTGTGTGTACCGAACAAAACTGGGTTCCATATCCTTTTAACTATAGTTTGGATTAACCGAACTTTTTTTTTCGTGTGAATCTTGTTTATGATCATATTCACATTTAAAGCTGTAGTAGAGAATCGATTATTGAGGAGCCCGTTGCGAACACCCTGATAATGAGCCTTATGGCTGGTGAAAATGCGGACATAAAACCGTAGGTGATATGAATTCGTAGATGATATGGTACGCCTTTCCACGACAATACGACTGTTTATAAATTAAGGTTTCGATCAACAGAGTAGGTATGGGTCCTCACAATTTTGTGACCGAACGTGACCAGGGATGGTGGGATGTCAAGCTCAGCGTTACGTACAAATATTTATAGTTTTCAAATCTCCTAGAGTTTTTTAAAACATGCTGTCATAATGGCCCCATGCCCTTCTCTACCGATCCATTACGGATACTAAAATCAATACTCCTGTTATCTCGACGGTATACTTTAGTACAAAATTGCATTAAAATAGCTCAGTGCTGCAAGAGGGTTGAGCATTTTCCGATTGAGCTGTGTGTCGCTTGCATCAGCCAGGAGATCAGATCATGGGAACGCCTCATTCAGCTTAACCTGGGTCTTACTAGGACAGTCTTACTGTTACTTACTGTTACTTTCAGTCTTACTGGGATTATATTTTGCAGTAAGAAACCACCGTCTCTCTTCCACGAAAGTAAACCGCATAGGGAAACCAAGGGTAAATATGGATCACAATTTGCGATAAAGAATCACTATTTCTAGCTCATTTTAGATACAACATATGGATTGCATTTTGCAAAAAGTAACCAAGAGCACTGCAATGTTGCTAAGACTGTGCAACTTCATCCTTTGAAATAATGGTACTGAAACCATGCAAAAATATGAAATATACATGGTAATTATTGTCTTAAAATAGTTTACAAGGTGAAAAACAGAAATTGTTTACAGATGATCAGATTTTGTCTTTTAAGACGGTAGAAGTAGTAGAATCTTATCAACATTGCAATGCTATTGGTTCCTCTTTGCAAAACGCAATCCATATATACCATTGGCTTCCTTAAGCAGAAAGGTAATTTTATGGAAGAGCCATAGATAGTGGATCCTACTTGCAAAACGTGGTCCACTTGAGCCAAAATACCCCGAAAATCGTGGTAGATTGATAGGTTTCTTTTGAGATGATTAACAAAAACAACCCCCAAGAAGTGACCCTACACAAGCATTAAGGTGTGACACCTCTTCCTCTCTCCTCCCATCAAATCCGAGCATTCAAAGATGCAAATCCGCATAAAATCAGAGATTCGTCTCTGGAGGAGCGTCTCAGCCGGAGTTTTCCCCTACCCCTCCCCCCTTCCCGGACGGATGCAACACGAAAACGATGGTGTAATGAGACGGGCTCGCGCCTTATCGGCTGGTGTTAATCAGTTTACTCTCGGCAGCTTCATGAATGAACGAGTCACGGCGCGGCCTCCCCCCGCCCCACCCGCCCCCGCACAAGTCACTCCATCCACCAACGAGGACAGCCCATTCACCGGGCGAGCCAACTCCATTCATCCTCCGGGATGCCACGCCGCTTTCCCCGTAGTCGGGAGGGGGCGGGGGGGCGCGGGCCCCCTCTCAGCGGGGCTCCGCCGCTCGGGGCCCGGGCCCCCCTCGCTCCGGCGGCGCCCGATCGCGACAACCATTAATTAATGGTGCTATAGGTTTACAACCTCCGAATCTGATCCGGGGAGCTCCGGAGTGGTCTTGTCGCGTCGTCACTATCGGAATAATTAAAGCCTTTTCGTCGTTAAGTTTTTCTCCCCCGGAGGCGCGCCCGCACCCTCCCGCCGGAAGTTGGAGGTGGGTTTCGGGAATCTAGATCCTCGGGGACTGAAGCCGCGAGATTCCATCGAGATTAAGGAGGGTCGATGCTTAACATCGATTTACCGGATTCGATATGGAGGATATCGATTTGATGCCACTTTTGTGAATGAAATCCAATTCTTTTAGTGGTAGTTTGAGGTTTATTAACAGAGGGCCGATTATTGAAATTGATAGACAAAGCTATAGACAAAGAAGACATGAGGAGTATGGAGCGATCCTATTGGTGGAAATGGGTGGCTCCTATATTCTAAGGGAGAAAATGATGGACTAACTATCGGTTCCCTCGTGGGTTGCCGTTACTTAGTCTATTACCCACCTTCTTTGTCCATTGCCACCACCTGCTTCCACCAATAGGAGCCCTCCATGTCTCTTTTTTCTTCTTTGTCTATAGCTTTGTCTATGAATTTCAATAATCGGCCCGCGGGTATGGTTCAATCCAGTGCACGTATCGGGAAAAGAACATCTGCGAGAAAAATTTGGCTATTTATTATCCAAAACGCGGGAAGAGTTTTTCTTTTATTGCCTATCCTTTTTTCTAATTATTTTCCGTTTTCATGGTTTTCCCTTTCACATTCTTCTCCTTTCGTTCACTTTCATATGTTTGCCCCTCTTTCGTTTCTTCCTCCTCTATTTTTCCTCTCTTTTTCTTCTCTCTTATTCCAATACCTTTCATCTCTTCTTCCTCTATCTCTCATCTATATTCCCTCAACCTTTGTTCTCTTTTTTTTCTTATATTGCCCTTCTTTCTTTCCTCATAGTTTATTTTCTTTTGCTCCTTTCTTTTTAGTTATTTGCCTAACTAACTTTAGTTGACAGGTTGAGCCCGACACAAAGGGGATCCCATACGTTTTCACAGAGTCCGCCTCCACGTTATTCAGTCAAACTCTCTAGATACACAGTTACGTTACAAATACATTCACAGCGTTGCCATACTGCAGCCTCGGAGGCCCAACGATAAGCATAGCACCTGTGGTAATGTATTTGCCCACTATCTGTGCATGGAGGTCTTGACCGGATACAGAGGTGGATGCTTTGATGATGTGAGGAATTCACTTCATGATGGCAACAACTCTGAGAGCTTTCCTTTAGATTGGAAGTTCATTTCAGAGAAAATCAGTGGCACACGTCTAAAAACATTCGTGTGTGAAACCTAAAATTCAGGTCATGTGGATCTATGAAGTTTTCGGATTGTGCTCACTAAAATTTAAAGTCCAGTTACAGAAAGGGTCACGCATTTGAAATGCTTTGGCACTGCAATTGCCTCCATATGAGTTTCAACCGAAGTATTGAAGTGCTTCAGATGTGTGACCCGAACTTTCGCAGCTGAACCTCAACTTTTCGAATGAACGATTCAAATATACAGGTCCCATGCACGAAGTTTTTTCTGCGTTCACAATTGTGTTTCTCAAGAATGTTTACAAATTCTGGAAAAAAGCTCCAACCGTGGGAGCCGTACTTATGGGCTATATGTATAGAAATGCCGTCGGCGTTCCGGGTTTAGCAGCCGAAACAGTCGAAGCTACGGCCCCAGCACCCGGAACTTTCAGTCGCTAAGCCCGGAACGGTCGGTATGTCTATATGGCCCGTAACTCGTTTTCCGTGTACTTATAAATCGGAAAATCCCCCATGGCTTGCGAGAGTTCTATTTCGAGAAATTTGTGAGAACTTTCTGCAATTTGACAGCATCGCTCCACCTGTCCTCGAAAATTTAAGATTCTGCGGTCGTAATACGGGAGGATAAAATATTCACCGGTCATGTAAGATGGGTACCCCGGTACGGTACGGCTCCGAGATTCATCGCCACACCAAAAGGAAGGTCTTAATCACAGCAGCGAGTCTGCCCGGCGTGACGTCACAAGCAGCGTTGTTTATAGGCGCCTAGTCTATCAATGGGGGGTCACCGAGCTCCTCTTCAATGAGTTGTAACCGTGGAGTCCTTTTGGAGGGATGTATTTCACTTTTTTGTGCGGACAGGTTCTGATGTTGGATTTTTTGTAAGGAATACTTCTCGTCCTTCTTCTCCAATGGTTTTCATGCACTGACGATGTTCGAGATTATCTGATCACTCGCGAATCTGGGCGAAATCTATAACTTAGCAATTGCGCATCTAGAGATACGCTGGAAAGGCAGATATTTACACTGAAAAAAACTCTGGCCGTGGAAGCCGTACTTAGGGCTTACCGCCCGCATTCCGGCCTTAGAGGCCGAAAGTTCCGGGCGTAGCACCCGGAGCAATTGAAGCTACGGTTCCAGCACCCAGAACGGACGGTATGTTTATAAAGTCCATAATTTTTTATTCATTGTAGAACAGACGCCCTCCAGAGGAAGGTACTGAAAACAACCACCCCCTTGAGACATTTTGATGGACCTTTGCAGAAAATTTTTTTGGAAATTTAACTGTTAAACTGAAAAGAGAACAAGTAAATATATGTAAATAACGTAAAAATCAATTTAAAATACATACCCATAAATATATACCCATTGTAAATTCCACAGCAGAGATTCTCGTTGAATCAGTTGAAACTTTTTTTAAAACGACAAGGAGCCAACTAGAAATTTCTCCCTGTAATTTTTCTACCTATCAATATTGCCCTTTCAATTTTACAACTTTTATCATGCGCTTACACTATCATGAGTCATTTTTAGAATTATACAAAGTTTGATGTTTTTTCAAGTAAATTTCACACGTATTTTTCTTGACAAAGAACGAAAAAGATTTCCCAACTCATATATTTTAACTATTTTATTACGTTTTTTAATGTCTGCAAATACCAGTTGCTGCTCTTGCTCATCCTTTTAGACTACTCTTCGTCATCTTCCGGCAAAAGTATCACAAGCGCCATGTGACGTTTAAAAATTCCCGTCGCCATTTTATTTTTTTACCGAGAAATTGTTCAAAAAAGCTGTCCGAAAATTTCACTGAATTTTATCCCTAGCACAAAGAAAATCCAGTGACATTTTCGGACGGCTTCAACCAACAATTTATCTGTAAAAAAATAAAATTGCGGCGGAAATTTTCAAATGTCGCACGGCGCTTGTGATACTTCGGCCGGAAGGTGACGACTTAGCGTATTTTTTTCTTTTTTTTTCTTCGTGTGATCCAGACGATCGTCACTCGATTGCGGGCATTTGGACGTATTTAAACGGAACTATGTGCATTTTATGACGTGCGCCCTGTTATGCATATATTCTTATGAGTCTCAGGGATCATGTCTTAATGCACATAGCTCCGTTTGACAGAAATACGTCCATTTGAAGTTCGGAAGAGTTGAAAAACGGAAAGATCAACGGGTTCGCTCTGAACATGGAGACGTACGTAGAAGACACGGCAAGTCATAAAGATCCCGGAGCAGTGGCTGCCCTGCTAAGGAAAAACGTCGTATTAACCTTTAGGCGTTGCCAAATTTCCTTCGATAAAACACGAATTTATTGAGAAAGTTGTACATATTTTTCCACGGATTTTTCAGATAATTTTGTTCGCAATTCAATCTAAAATATCTGAAAATATCAAGGGAAACTATGCAGAACTTTCTTCCAAAATACATGTTTCATTCGGGGAAATTTGGCAACATGTGAATGTTCATACGGCGTTTTTGCTTAGCACGGCAGAGTGGAGGCGGCTAGCGTGACGCCGTGACGCTGTGACGACGCTGACGCCGGGGTCGGTCGGGGGTCGCAGCCGGGCTCGGCCATGTTTTCGGCGGTCGGGGACATGCAACCAACAGAGAAACGGTGTCGTAACTCTGTCTCTGCCTCGCGTTTACATCCCTTCAACATCCCTCAAACATCCCCCAGAAACCTCCATCCAACCCCCCCGCGCCGTTGTCGGATGTCGTCATCAAATCATCTAGGATGAAAAGTTCCGCTTATCGATACCACTTCGATATACAGGGTGCATTGGGAAATAAAACACATTGGATCTAGAGTCCAGACTCTCAAAAACATCGCCAAGATAAATTACTCTTGATTTAATCAGAATCTAGCTTAAATCAAGAAACAAGCCTCTTAATTTAAGCGGATTTCGTTTTGATTCAAGCAAAAATCCGATTGAATCAAGAGTATTTTTTCTTGTCTATGTTTTCAAGAGTCTGAAGTCTAGATCCAATGTGTTTCTTTTTCCAGTGTGTCAAAAAGTCCTGCACCACACTGAAAAAAAATATGGTAGATTTTATAATACTCTGACACAAGGATCCGAGGGTGGTAACAAAAACTAGGTTCTATGATATCATTTAACAGAATCACCTGATTTCTGGTGAATACTGCTATAATTTTGGTCATTTTCACTGAGAAGTATCACTGTGTAAAAAATCAAGTAGACTCATTGTGGATGTTACCATACTTTTTTTTCGGTGAACCAGCACCAGCCATCGCTCCTTTAACTATTTGAACACGTTGAGATAAAAACTTGATATTTTGACGAGAAAAAACATTAAAAAATTGCCCGAACTGCATGTGACAAGGTGCGTTTAAATGGTGTTGGGTCCACACTATTTCGCGGAGGCAATTTTTAAAAATTTCAATCAGAGTCAAACATTTTTGATATTTTGCGAGTGCTTTAAATTCAAAGAAAACGATTCTTGGCACCCCCAGAATATAAAAGGATCCACCGTAGGAATGAGTGAGAGCCCTAGGGGTTATGGGGGTAGTGCGGGACACTTGGATCACCCTGTATAGCTAATTATAAGCCTCTGGCGTTTAAACAGGTCTTGTGTATTTTTACTTATCTATTTGCTTAAACCATAAAAACACGATTCAAAGACATATAAAACTAATTCATTTCCTTGATATTTGTACCTAGGTAGTGTAGGGGAAGAAATTGTCAAGGCATTCTATAATCCTTTTCTTTCTACTAAATTTGGCAATTGCGAACTCCAGTCTTTATATTTCAAGAAATTTACGACTCTGAAAACAATGTCAGCGATCGAGTTCTGACAATCGGCACGTTAAAGCACCCACCTCACCCCCTCATCTCGATAAAGTGTCTTTTTGCTCCATTTTCTTTTCCGTCCGTTTGTTTGATCAAAGAAAACAAAAAGTCGAGGTAAAATAGGTGAACATCGCAGAAACGAAGGAGCTACAAGCAAGCTGACAATCCGCTGACAGCGTATCAAGTAAAATGCTGTCTGTACACTACTGTATACTGCCGTGCTAAGGAAGAACGTCGTATGAGCCCTCAGGTGTTGCCAAATTTCCTCTCAGAAAATAACTAGCTTTGAGGGAAGTTATGGATGTTTATCCTTAAAATTTTCACAACTATTAGATCAAATTACGAACAAAATTCTCTGAAAAATCGAAAGAAAAATATTTACAAATTTTTCCAAAAATTCGTGATTTCACAACGGAAATTTGGCAACATCTGAAGGCTTATACGGCGTTCCTCCTTAGCACGGCAGTATACCGGGCTTCACTTTTACAATTTGAAATTGTTTTGTCTCGTGCTTGTGATTTGAACTCGCTGCCGTCCAAGAGGTTTTTCTTTCCATCAACAGCACGTAAACTGAGCTCTCCTTTAAGTCACTAAATCAATGGTCTTTGGAAAAAGACTCCATGGAAAAAACGGCTTAACGTCAGTTTATACAGCCCTACAGCTTGTCTGGCTGGACCCTAAAACTGCAGGGCTGAACCCTAAAGCTGTAGTGCTCAGCAGTCAACACTCCTGCTGGTAGTTGGTTCTATTTTACAGAGAGTGTTAGGGCTCAGCGCTAAGTTTTTTTTCCGTGTCAGCAAATAAAATTAAACCAATATTACTCTTTCTACATCGATACTTGAATGAGCCGATTCAAACCAAACAAATTTGAGCTCAAATTATAATAGAACAGACTATCATGTAAAATGTCACATAATTTTAACACGCAACAAGGTGCCACTATTCGGTGTCCTCCTCGGAGACAAAAAGTATCACAATCTCGACTATACTCCTGACTGATTTTGGCGCCCAATAGGGAGTATTTGCACCAGTCAGAGGTACGGATGAGTCTACCGACAGTGTGGTTGAATCAACCGTACCTCTGGTTGGTGCAACTACTCTTACATCCGGCGCCATAATCGGTCAGAACACTGGGGAAAAAACGCATTGGATCTAGAGTCCAGACTCTTAAAAACATCGACAAGAAAAAATACTTTTCATTGAATCAGATTTAAGCTTAAATCAAGAACCAAGCCTCTTAATTTGAGCGGATTTCCTTTTGATTTAAGCTTAAATCTGATTGAATCAAGAGTCCATTTTCTTGTCAATGTTTTCAAGAGTCTGGACTCTAGATCCATGTTTTTTTTTTTTTTTTTTTTTTTTTTTTTTTTTTTTTTTAACCAGTGAAGTATAGTTGGGATTGTGATAATTTTTTTTCAGTGTGTTTGTTGTTAAGAAATTTTGGCGTCCCCGCTATCACGGTTAGGACCCCTCGCGAGTGCGTATTTTGTGCCCCTCACCCCTCGCGACGGGCCCGTGTGGAGGTTTGTCGAGCGCGGCGCGACGTGACGTCAAAAATCGGTGGTCTTCCGGTCTTGACGTGGAGCGCCAAAAGCGATAAAATACCCAGCGGGAGGGTGACGAAGTGCGGCCAGCGCGATCAGTTTGGGCCGCGTCCAGCTCTCCTGGCTCCCGGAGCCCACAGCCGCAGCCCAACTCCAACTCCTTCGTCTCGCCAGTTGACGATCCACCGATTTTCAGAGGGCCACTTCACACTAACAGCCTTTATCCGTCAGTTTTCAGCGTTGCACCTTTCGTCCTTTGAGTTGAAAGAGAGCACTTATACAGAAACAGTGCGGTTAAGTCGACAATTTTGAGGTTAGGACATGGAGCTTTTATCGTCCAAAATCAGCCAATGTATGGATTCAAAATATCCAGAGTGATTCATTATCACAATTGTTACAACCTGAGGGATGATACCTCTATTCGACCACGTGGGTGCTCGTATTACATATACTAAACACTGAAGGCAATCAGGGCCGGATTTACCTACTTGCCGCCCATGGGCCGCCTGTATTTTGCCGCCCCCTTCTCATTCGTTTTGAGACATCAATAAAAACCATCAATAGCGAACATGCCGAAGGGGGAGGGGTGCATAAAACCCGTTTACCTACTCATGTTGGATACATTTTTTGCAAAGCCCTGTCAACACTACTAGTAAAATTTCACGGAACTTTGCGCAAAAGTTAAGGTCCGTAAACATGTCTCTGTGTGGACAAGGTCCTCCATTTATAAGAAATGAACCAAAAAATTATGAAACAACAAACATAAATGTGGTTGAATAATTTTAACTTGTTCCGCCGCCGCTGCGCCTGCGCCGCGCTGATAGCACTGTGTTTGGTGCAATGCGTGAAGTATTCCTGCAGTCTTGTAGGCGCTATGCGTTTCGTGCCAACCGCTCCCGACCGCACTGTGTTTAACGCAATGCGTGAAGTATTCCTGCAATATTGTAGGCGCTATGCGCTTCACGCCAACCGCTCCTGACCGCACTGTGTTTGACGCAATGGGCGAAGTCTTGTAGTCTATGCAGTCTTGTAGGCCCTAATATGTGTTACATGCCGACCGCCGCGCCGAGGGCTTGTCATTTTCTTTTCAAGTCCTCGTCATCATTCCTCTCTGCACTGAGCTCCAGGCCAAATTGCGTGTTTAGTTCCTCTCTTAACTCGACTAATTAAAGATGCTGTCTCTTGTATCACCGAAAAACGAAAAAATTCGGAATTACTATACTCCCAGGAAAGAGAGATTTTGTCCCCTTCTCATTAATTTTTTTTTTTCTGAACCCGATTTTTTTTATACCTACCTTAATAAAAATTGCAAAACTTGCCGCCATGGGCCGCGGCCCATGTGGCCACCCCCTTAATCCGGCCCTGTAGGCAAACTGACATGACGTTATAGTAACCTTTCCTCGTTTGGTAAAGTGATCTTATTTGTGTCTGTCTTGAGTGAGGGTGAAATTCATAAAGTACATAGAATCTTAACGTAAATGGGAGAACTAGTGCCATGTTCTGCTCGCCGAGCCCGGTGTGTGGGTCACTTTTTCGATACATATTCGATCCAATATGGTGGTGTGGAATACATAGTAATTCCTAGAGTACCTTTATAGACAGAGTATGGTCATTCGTATCTTTTTACTACAGGAAAACTGTTCCGCTTTTTGATTGGTCAACGAGTTTTTAGGCTTCATGATGCTCTTAGGGTCGTAAATAAACAAACAAGATGGCGGCTCACCGTAACATCGATGAGAAGCTAAATTTGACAAAAATTTCAATTATGCGGCAGTAACAATTTAAACGAGCATATCTACGAATAGCACACGAAAAACACATGAAAACATTGTTAAATTGCCTTTCACCTTTATCACAGGAGGATGTAAGATGTGCATAACCTCAATCTTGCTTGCTGATAACGGCCATCTTGTTTGTTTATTTACGGCCCTAAGAGCATCGTGTCAGCCTATATTTGCTCGCGACCAATGAAAAACCGGAACAGAAATGGCCATACTCTGTCTATAAAGGTACTCTAGTAATTCCATGGCCGGGTCCCCGTGTATTGCAAACAATCGATTATGTATTGAAAAAGTGACCCGGTGCCGCACAGGAGTCTCGGAATCCGGGACCTGGAAATTGCTTAAAAGTGGCGCCAGCTCTCCCACCTGCATTACGACTGTATGTACTCTATAGTGAAATTTCACGATGGTACCATGAATCGACCATGTGGGAGCACATGTTGCCTAGAGTAACTATACGAGGAAAAGATGGACATGTCGGTAATTTTGGAGGGTAGGTCATGGGGCTCTTGGGGACTAAAAGAGCAGCCTATCTAAGACTACAGGCTGTCCAGAATTGTTTATTATTACAAAGTGTATGACTAGTTGTTTGTAAGGCACGTATTTGACTTCAAATTGCGTACCTTTACTCATTTTTGCAGAAGAACGCTGAAAATGTTTGGCCATCTTGGTTTGATATTGGAATCTGAAGATTGGCAGTGACATTTTTTGTGTTATAAGTTTGGCTGCCCTTTTGGGCCCTGAGGAGCTCCATCCTTCGACATATCCGTACTCTACCTATTTAGGTAATCTGGGTTGAAGTTGAACGGTGAATGACATCAGTAAGTTCCCTGCGAGCTCTGCGATCCGGTTGTATGGGTCTATTCAACACAGGCTATGCAAAAAAATGAAAAGACTTTTCTATGGTAAAACAAGTGAAAAATTATGATAATCCCCAGACGGGACAAAAAAGTTGACCAGTCTCCAGACTGGGCACTTTCACCAACATGTTCTTGTTAAACATGCTGCGTCAGGAGTTCTCAGTGAATCGACTGGAGCTCTCTTTAAAGCGATCAGATATCTTTTTGAAATAGTAAAAACATTGTTTGACAAAAGGTCTTTCCTGTTGTTTCAACGAGGAAACTTTTCTGAGTGAATGCTTTCTGTACAGATGATTTTATACTTATTTTGTCCGTGTGGTAAGGCCGGTCGTGAATTCCAGCGCAGTTGGACCTCTGAATGAGAATTCCTTATCTTCCCCCGAAAACTGGAAACGATAAGGTTCTGCGAGCCCCCCAGTGGGGTGCTCCCGCGGGGGGGCTCCTCACTCCGGCTCGTGCGGCCCCGAAATTCTAAGTCCCAACGCGAAGCAACGTTGCCTAATTTCATCATGCCTTCATGCTCGTGGGAAATAAAGCAGATACAAGTTCAAGCGGAGCCACATCCACATGTTTACCTTTTCTCGGCGGTAAAATCCCCAGTAATAAGAGAATCAAATTGCTCAATTCGTCGTCTCCTGAACGAAGAAACGTAACTAAATTTCAACGTTGCCAAATTTTTCCTCGCAAATTAAATTTTTACTTGGAGAAACTTAGATATTCTTCATTGAAATTTACACTGATTTATTTCATGATCGCGTATAAAAATCTGATAAATTTTGGACAAAAATTGCTTAAGTAAATGTAAACCACCGATAGGATTCCACCATAACCCTTTTGTCTTCTTTGTCTAGAGCTTTGTCTATAAATTTCAACAATCAGCTACAATGACCCTACACCTCGATCACCTGAACCGAAGACAGTGTTCCTCGACGAGCCAGTGGCGAGGCGTGAATGATCGACTATTGATATTTCCCCATTTGAAGCCATGATAAAGAATCGATTATTAAGGTGTTCGCAGCGAACACCATGTTTATCGATCCTTTCTCATAGGGTTAAATGACAGATCATCCGACATATCGCAAAGCACGCCACGCCACTGATACGAACCGAAGTTTTTTTATCCGTGGTCAATGAACAACATCTTTGCTGATGCTCAGTGTGGAAACCTGGCACGTGGACTATTACTTTTTCGCTACTCTGTTCAACGGCGAAAACTGGATATCGCGACACGCGCATTGAGATCCGCTCGATTTGGCAACGGCAGAAGGCGTCAAAACACAGGTAGCCTCCGATTCCTTGGTTTTTCTCCTCTAAAATGCTAATTATAACCGAGAGGAAAACCAAGGAGCACGGGCGGGAGGCGCGGGGAGAGCGTAGCCTCCAATTTGTAGTGGACATAAATCTGTGTTCAAATACCTTCAGCTTTGCCCATCTGATAAGCTAAAATTATTAGGTGGACTGTCCGCGGCGCGGTTAGCAGTTTGGGCCGGGTAAAATTGAGTCTCCGTGAAATTCCCGGCCGGGTTTCTTCTCCGCTTATGCGGCAACGAGCTGATGATACCCAAGTTGCTAGTGTGTGGTTGTGTCTTTAAAACTTACATATGAGAAATTCCTGATTTTCAGCTCAATTTGGCAAGGCGGGTTGGTGTGGTGTCGTCGCGGTCCTGTGCCGGTCCGTTCCGATCCGATGTCGCGGGGCCGGGGCCCATCCCGCGGGAGGAATTCGTATTTGAAACGGAAACGAGCCTTAAATTCCTCGTTTGATTACCGGTCAAGTTTCCGGTGCTGGAAACAAAGCAGCGATTCCCGGTTTTATGTGAGCCCCGGATATCATTAAATCAGATTGATGCGATTGACGATTGACTTCCCTCCTGTAGCGGGCGATTAGTGGGTAACAGGAGCGGATCCAGCGATTTGGCAACACCGTGTTTCCTCCGTTTAAACTTATGTTAAATAATCGATTCTTGTCGGAGCACTTGGCCCCTCTAAGAGTCGATACATTTCCATAGGTTTAAATGGAGAAAAGCTATGTTGCCGATTTGCTGGATCGGACAATACAGGTAAGGAGCAGACTCGCAAAAGTGTCTGTGAAAGGCAAACATGGATTTTTTTTGTTTGTGTGTTTAAGTAAATCGATAATTATGAGAAATAACTCGTGAAGGATGAACTCACTGAGATCTTATAGTTACCTTTCAACTATTGGATGTATGGAACTTGGAATGGACTGTCTTACGAATAAATTAGAGATCAATGCTAAGATGGACTACGCGCTTATGAATCTAATTGAAAGGAACTATGTGCGTATGATTTGCTCGCTACATAGTTCAATTCCATTTGATGCATCTGCACGCAGTTCCTTTTGACTTAATTGAAACGATGGGTGCAGAAAGAGCACTTCTTGGTTGCGGTTGTCTCGGAATTTCTGTTAACAATTCACCCACTATAATTAAAGCGAAAACATGGAATTCGTTAAAAATTCGGCTGAATTTTCTTTAAGATTTTACAATGCTGAAAACTAAAAATTTCAGAAAATTCACCCAAAATTTTTCCCCTTAAAATTTAAATTAGCAGTGGAGATTCTGACACCGCAACCAAAAAGATGCCCTTCCTGCATCCAACGCCTTAAATACGTAATTAGAAACTGTGCATGCTAAATCAAAAACTCCTAAAAATCGCCTGCATGAAGAATGGGTATTTGGACATATTTATGCTGAAAAGAACTATGTGCATACTGCATAGGTTCCTTTTAGCATAAATACGTGCACTTTGTTGGATGTTAGAGACTCACAAGAAGCTTTAAGTGGACCACGTTTCGCAAAGAGGAACCAAGCCGCATCAGTTACTGCCAATTTTAACTGGGTAATTTAATTTGTTACAAGAGAACGTTTTTGCGGATTCCTTTAACAATTTTAAGGAATTTGCTTCCTGCTATGCAGAAAATTTACCGAAATTTGCACAAAAACCCGCACAACCGTTTTCATTTGAAAAAAAAATTGCCCAATTAAATGAGGCAATCGCTTATGTGGCTGGCTGGCTGGGTCCATCTCCACAGCCCCCCCCCCCCCCCCACATTCGAATCTTAAACCAAAAATTATATCATAATTTTGTGCTAATTTTGTGCTATTTTGTGCCGCAAATTAAAAATTTTGTGCTGCAAAATTAAGGGGGGAAACGCTCCTCAAAATTGGGGGGGGGGGCTGTAGAAACGGTAGCCCCCCCACTTTCAAATTTTCGAAAAAAAAGAATGCCATAATTTTGTGCTAATTTTGTGCTATTTTGTGCCGCAAGAAAAAAATTTTGTGCCGCAAAATTAAGGGGGGTAGCTGCATTCCAAATTGGGGGGGGGGGGCTGTAGAAATGTTTGCCCCCTGTTTCGATTTCTCGGAAAAGGAGTATGCCATAATTTTGTACTAATTTTGTGCTATTTTGTGCCGTAGCAAGACTTTCAATTTTTTCAAATTTAAGGGGGAAAAATTGGTATTTCGAAATTGGGGGGGGCTGTGGAAATGGAGCCTATGTGGCTTGGTTCCTTTCTGCTAAGCGCGGTCCAAGTGAAGGATCGCATTTGCGAAAGGGTTCTTTGAACGTCCGTTATGGTTTATGTGTAGGATTTTTTTTATATTTTTTTGAATCAGAGTGATGTCATAATTGATCTTGCACGACTTGAAGGGGGTTTGAAGAGAGGCTAGTGCCCTTAGTTCCAATATTTGCTCTGGTCAAAAAGGAAGAGACTCGTGTGAGCATGTGAGGGCTCAGGGTATGCCCACAAATTGTTGTTGAGCACACGCTGGTGGACTGAATAATTTATCTCCCGCGGTTTCACCATTTTTCTCGATATTTTGTTTGCCTCTCATTGAGCTAAGACGCGAGAACATGTTTTCCCAGCGGGGGTGTGTCGAATAAACGATCTGGAAAACAAAAAGGAACGTCAATATCTGCTACTGGGCTTGAAAGGGAGATATACCGCGCCTAGACACGCTATCAATACGGTAAGTAGTATTAAATCGAGATGTCTCGACAGCGTTCGTCACTCCACACAGCAGGTAAGGGAAAAAATGAGCTCACTGCATAATAATCCATAACACATAACTCTTTAGTGCCTTTGAATATTTGAGTCTCTGCAAACTCATGGTTGGTATTTTTACAGGCAACGACCACTCCTCTCCGCTTTAAAAGTAAGCATGCGGTCAGAGAAAAAATAGCTTAACAGTTCGATTGATACATCGAGAAAAACGTAACAGTCAATAATCTCAAACATAAGTTCTTGTTGATTCAACCGAACACTCAACGATTTTTCCTAGGATTCTATAGCAAGTGAAATTTTAGCAACGAGAGAGCATTTCCCATTTGGAGGGTCTGGAGAAATTTAGCAACCAAAAATTCAGGCCCATGATTATTTCAAGCCCTAGCGAAACCAAGTGACTATGTACAAAATTAAATTACAAATTGACGCTCTTACCAACTAATGTGTTCTCTATTCCATTCCTAAATGTTTGTCGTATCATTGGAATTTATAAATTATTTTCAAAAATTATACTAAATCTTCTGACACAAACTAAATTGTTGAGGTAACAAATTAAAATCAAAAATGATTTTCACTGGTGGAACCACTGGTGGTTACGTGATAACGGCTAGGGTCAGGTTGCCACTCAATTTTTTACTTGTTTTTATGTGTTTTTGCAGCTGAAAATGAGCTGGTAGTAGCTCGAAACGTCCTGCCATTTAGTGTTTTTAATGTTTTAGCCTTGTTTACCCATATTTTAATTCTCTCGTTATTCTAAAAAAATAGAGTAATGTCCCCTATAGAATCTGACGATGAGATTCAAAATTAATTGAGGGCCTTGGAAGACAAGGCGCATAAGTGCAGTTTTCGAAAAAAATTCAGATATTAATATTTTCAAGTAAAACTACTCCTAATGCGTACTCTGTGAAAAATTGGCTCCCCAATTCCAATTTTTAAGCATCAAACAGTCAGCTTGAACTTTCTCTCCGCCTTAAGAATTCGTGTAATTTCGAAACTTCAAACAGGTGTTTCTCGAGATAGCAAAAACTGCACTTATGCGCCTTGTCCTCCAAGCCTCTCGATAGAGAATTTGCAGGTGTCTGAAATTTGATGAATTTCGTGTTTAAGTGGAAACCACTGAACAGACTGAATACGAGCATACCCCTAGTTCATGAATTGAACAATCATTGGAGAAGATATGACAGAATGATCTAATCTGCTAAAATACATGTGTTTAATTGGGAAATGCCGAGGCCGACAGATGACGTCACTAGGTGGTGCATTTTCTCACTTTTAAATCTTTTTTTATACTTTTTCCCATATCAGCAAAAAATTTAAAAAAAATACTGTGAAGTCAGCTCTTTAAGCACTTTCAGATGAAGCAATAAAAAATGTTCATGCAAATTCTTCATTCATGTCATATAGCGGGTTAAGAACGACTGTGAATACATGGCCACGTCTTGGTTTTTTTTCCCATGCGGAAAAGGAGAGCCATAGAGTCGTCCTCGTAAGAGGAAAGGACGGAAGAAGTAATTCCGAGCTTGAGAAGAAGTTCGCTGGAGCCAGGAGGCGCCTGGACGGCCGCGGCCAGTCATGGGGCAAGATCGGACGATGCCAGTCGGGAGATAGCGCCGGGTTCCGGCCCCGAACCAGGGGACCCGGGGAGGGGGCTCTTTCTGGGGCATTCGGTGTGGCTCTGGCTCTGGCGCCAAGAGCCAAGGGGGTGAGGAGGCCGTGGATACCCGCTTTCGTCGACGTCGAGGAGCCAGTAGGTTGCCCGCTTTGTGGTCCTCAGGTCCATCTTAGACCGGCGGGTCGATCCTTGGATCGATCTCAATGGATAACGATCCATTGAGATCGAAAGATATCGTTCTAGATCGATATGTCCCTATTTTGGTAATGATATTCGTTCGATAATGATACACAACAATCGTCAAATTTTGAACAATTTTTGAATCGCACTGGAAATAAAAACACATTAGATCTAGAGTCCAGACTCTTGAAAACATTGACAAGAAAAAATACTCTTCATTCAATCGGATTTTTGCTTGAATCAAAACGAAATCTGCATAAATTAAGAGGCTTGGTTCTTGATTTAAGATAGATTCTGATTGAATCAAGAGTACTTTTTCTTGTCGATGTTTTTTAAGAGTCTGGACTCTAGATCCAATGAGTTTTTTTTTTTTTTTTTTTTTTTTTTTTTTTTTTTTTTTTCCAGTGCGTTATCCATAGAGATCGAGAGATATCGTTATAGATCGATGAGTCCCTATTTCAGTAATGATATTCGTTCGATAATGATTCAGCAATCCTGAAATTTTGAACAAATTTTGAATCGTTATCGATAGAGATCGAGAGATATCATTCTAGATCTATGAGTTCCTATCTCTGTAATGATATTCGTTCGATAACGATTCAACAGTCAACTCGCGCAGTTCCTCGACGTATTCTGCCGTGCTAAGGAAAAATGCCGTATGAACCTTCAGGCGTTGCCAAATTTCCTCTCATAAAATACAAATTCGTTGCAAAATTTGTAAATAGTTTCCTCTCAATTTTTTCGGCAATTTTGCTCCCAATTCAACCGAAAAGATTTGAAAATTTCAAAGAAACAAATATGCATAGCTTTCCTCCACGATATATTTTTTATCAGAGGAAATATGGCAACAGGTATACTCATACGGCGTTTTTCCTTAGTGCGGCAGTAGAAGGATGTCAATCTCCAGCTACAACTTGAATTAGTCGATGCCTAAACCCAAATTTTCAAAAATATTGACCGAAAAATTGTTTTTGAGCGGAAACCTCATCTTTTAGGAACGTTCATAAATTTACGTAACGCTCTAGGGGGGAGAAGAAGTATGAGCCTAAGTTATGCTACGTTTCAAGGGGCGAGAGGGGGTCAGTGCCAGCGTAATCTTAAAAGTCGATTCTTTACCATAGCTTCAAATTGAGAAATTTCGACCATTCACACCTCGGAACTGGTAATTATTAATGAGGTTCCAGGATTGCGTTACAAATGGGGGAAGTAGGCCAAAAATGCCGAAAAAGTGCGTTCCGTAATTTATGAATATTCCTTTTAAGGACACTTCCATCGTCTGTGTGCAGATCAACTAATATTTCGGAAGTTTGATTTTTTTCTTTCTTTTTTTATGACAAAAATTATTTCAATCACAGGCAATACAACGGCTACAACAATATATGCAAAGAAAGACTGGCAGCAAAAATCTAGTTCGCCCATAAATTCGATAAAAGTTGAACGGCAGAGTTAAAATCGGTCATGACTCGCTCCACACACTTCGAGGGACATTTATTTGGACGTATTTCTGTCAAACGGAACTATGTGCATTATGACGTGAGCCCTGTTATGCATACATTTTTATGGGTCTTAGGGCTCGCGTCTTAATGCACATAGTTTCGTTTGATAGAAATACGTCCATTTAACCCTTTTTTTCCTAAAGCGAAAATCACCCTATCAGATCATTCCACGCTGAAATAGCGTCTATTTAATTTCTCATAAATATATGTGAAGCAAATTAAAAAGGATTGTCAAAATTGGTTTTGGCTTACTCCAGCAACAACGCTCCAAAATCACTAAGCGGCCTTGCTCATCTGATCTTTTGTTTTTTAAGTTAATTTTTCCTAAATTTTCTTTAAAATTTAACTCTTTGGTCAAGTCAGATTTCAGCATCAACTGGTTCTATTGCCAAATTATTTTCATCCCCAAATTGTATACTAAGACAAGGCTTTGTCCATCAAGACCGTTCAAAAAAGAAAGGATGTAATTAACGAAAACAAATTTCACGGAAGTTGATTTTCAAGATATGAATTCTGCATTGAAAATTATTTGTGCCACATAGTACAAAGGGCATTTATAATGTTTTGTGGAATTTGTAACGACTGAGACAAATGATCTACCGTATTGTATTTTCGCATTTATGACTAAACTATTATATGTGTCTTGTTTTTAGCTCAAGTTTTTTTTTTTTTTTTTTTTTTTTTTTTTTTTTTTTTCCAAAGAAATTTGTTATGAGTTACTTGGATTTCATAGTTGTGTGTTGAATTGAAAACTGCATCACTGTATAAATTTGAATAAATTTATTTTGATTTTATCTGAACTCTTTCTGAAAAAAATGTCTTGCACAGTTACTTTAAAAGACATTTAAAAAGGCGAACAGTTTTTTTTTTTTTCGTTTGATGGGAAAATACATTCGATTTAAAATATATTACACACGTGTTGATAACGATAATGATAATAAAGGTAATTTTATTTACATGTTAGCTGCTAAATAGAGAGATCGTGAAACATGTCTCCCTTTTTAATTTTTATAGTGCTAAATCTTCTTGAGCACTGAAGAGATTCTAATAAAATTGGCATTTCTTATATTGCACTATAGGAACCTGAAAATATGCTAATAACTATAGACTCACTTCAATTATTAGGATATATGGATAATGCACCTCTTATCGTGGCATTGGTTTTATTTTTCCTTCTTCCTTCCTTCCGTTTTCCCTCCCGTATATTTTGTGAGATTAAATACAATAAATTCCTTTATTGTTCTATGAAAACATCATCATGTATATAAGTTGGAAGCATCAAAATGAGAAAGAATAATTTTCGAAGAACACTTATTCATCTCCTTCTTGAAGAAGAAAAATATGAGGCAGTTCACTTTAGCCATTTAAATATGTTCAGGAGTCTAATGTTATCAGCATGCCATTGCCATGCTCTTTCCCATTCATATACTAAAACAAAGAAAATAAATCAACAAGAAATATTAGATGTACATAATTTTATGAAGCAAAATCCGAACATTTTTAAAACAGATAGTACGACATCCTTCATTATGTTCATTAATTAATCAATGCAAAATTTAAAAATACAAGGGTAGGTTCTGTACATTTCATTTACAATTCTATCATATATATATTACAAATAATTATATAGTTATTGCACTTTTTCTTGTCACAAGGCCTGTGTGTTCATGAGGACTATTCGTGCCTTTTGATGATTACAGGACGTCAAAATGTTCCAAAGTAATGAATAGTTGTGATGTTATCGATTCTTTTTTTGCAAATTTATAATACAGGAAATTGTTTGTCAATAAGTGACTCAAGTATTTACTTGATGGCCGTAAGTGAATGGCCAGTACAATCAGAAATAACATGACATTTGTGTTAAGATACTTAATTTCGAAACCGGCGGAGGAGGAACATTATCATTCATTTTAACTAGCTTATGGAGAGCATCACTCCCATTTCAGTATTCTATGAATGACTCACTGACTTATAAAGTATTTAAAATCTCAATAGTTACATAAGGATGAAAGTCTCTTCTGCCTTTTTTAAAACAACTTATGATTAACTAAGAAGATACAAAGAGCAAAACTCGCATTAATGCAATCTCTCATGCATTTTAATGACAGGTGAAGCATGACATGGGATTGCCCAAATTCTACAATATATTATTCAGAAAAACTTCTGTTTTGTAAATTGGGTGCTAATAAATACTTAGTTCTAACCTCACAATTGACGGCTCGTTAATGATGGCATTAACTATTTCTGTCATAAACCTCTGAGCCACAATGAAAAATATTAGTTCAATAAATAGTGATCACCAAATTATCAAAGTATCGGTTTTTATTTAAAATCAAGCAGGAAGCAAAATCACTCTTAAACGAAACAGGCACCTTGTAAGAATCTCTGAATCTTTTTTTTATAAAGACTTTCTCTCTCTTAGACAAACATATTTTGACTCTTAGTTTGAGTGCGAGGTACTTGATCCCCGAGTTGCTGAAAGATCCACTAGATCTACTTGATCTACTAGAAAGCTTAGCAACTGGAGGAGCAAGCGGAAGAGAGTGCGAGTGAGTGAGACATGATTATTTTTTTGGAGAGTAATCACGATCATTTCAGGAGTTTTCCGCAATACTAAGTTTTTCTTTGGGGAACGATAAATGAGCATCGTAACCAAACATATTTTGATACGGCTGTAAGTTTTTCTTTGGAGAACGATAAATGAGCATCGTAACCAAACATATTTTGATACGGCTGTGTGGTTTAATTTTTACTACGGCCTTTGCAAGAGATCATGACAATTTTGGGAATTAAGAAAAAATCCTCCCATGGATTTCATTTTATTACGGTAAGTTTAACCTTAAGTGAACCTTAGTGTTGAATTAACATAGAGGTGATGCGAATGAATGGTAGTCCAGAAACCTACGGAAGTATTGACTTGAGTAAATAGCACAGATCGGGATTACGGAGGCGTGACGTGTCTTGCGATTGATCTGCTATTTAAACCCATAGAAAAGGATCGATAAACTAGGTCTCCGCAATGAACACCTTAATAATCGATTCTTTACCACAGCTTCAAACGGAGATAATCGATAATCGATCATTCACGCCTTGCCACTACGGGATTAATGCAATCCTGATCAGAAGTTGACTCAAATTATGGGCATTAGCTATAAACATGTATTTTCGCGTTAGTACGAGAAATGAACACCTCTATTTCTTTTTACACACAATGTACATGAGGCTGGCGATATACATTGGAGAGAAAAATAATTTGAATATATTTACATGAAATTTCAAACTCCAAAGACTCATCTCTCCAGTAAAAATTTCGCATAATTTTACTAGCAATGAGTATTCGTGTCCCTAACTTGAAATTAAGTTCATGAATTTAGTCCAAGAGATGATGTCTAAAAGTTTTCATTTTTCGGAGCTTAGCAGACTCTGGTTGACTATACCTCCCTTGTTATAATACAATTGAATAATTATACTACAAAGGTAATTTCGTGGAACGGTTGGATCTAAAAAAAATTTGCGCCAGACTCACTGCGGTCTAAAATGTAAACAGTTAAGTGTTACGGTTGGTAGTGGCGGTGACACGTTAGCAGAATTCCACCAGAAAAAGTATACAGCCGACAAACTTCTGACTTTTCAGAGGTTAACTATAGTTGTGAGTAGCGACTAGGCACACTCGTTTTCACATCATGTAAAAAAATTTAGTTTCCTTTTTTCCGCTAATTTTTAGATGTGCTCATCATACTAAGGTGAGTAATGAATTTTAAGAACAATAATAACAATTTTAAGGGCGCAGTCCCTTTAAATCGCGAAATAAAACAAATAAATACACAATAAAATAGTATCACAATGAAACGTATCTCTATTACAATGTTTCAATTAATTTTCTGACCTCTCCGTATTTTCTGTTATCTCATTTCAAAAAACATATTGCCCCCAAGTAAATAAGACATTTTGAGTATGTTTGATTGGTATCAAAAATTTAGTTGAAAAAAAAAACGTTTACATAATAAATAATCTAACCTAACGAATAACCACCTTGTTACTTAATGAATAAATGAGTTCATTGAATGGTGGATATTTTTTGATACGTTCAATATACCTGAAGATAAAAGCTCATTCATTTCGAATTTCTGATCGGGTATCATTTTGTATACGCTCTATGTCCATTCTTGAGAACTTTTTAGATTTTTCCAATATTGTAAAAAAAAAATTAAAATATTTGACCTCAACTGGTATTTTCTTGAACACGTATGTGATCAGAAAATAAATGCATAAAAGTCGAAAGTTGAAAAAAATAGCGAAATGAATATACGCAACATATTCCACACAATTCACCAAAAGGGATTGCCCTTTGAAATATTTATAAAAAATGTCACGCTAACCATCACAAAAAGAATAGTAGTTGAAACAAATAACGGGACATTTTCTCATCATAATCTACTTAAGAATTTTGTTGTGTTTCCATGTATCTATTTTTCAAACACTTTTTGAACACACTGAAAAGCTACAAAGCTCGTAATTTTATCGTCTTAGGAACTGTGCTTAAGATTGTTGAGAGAGAAAGTTTGCCTTTTTCCCCTAATGCCACGTAGAGAGGAATTTAATGTTTAACTGAATGAATTTGAACTATATACTTTGCAGAACGAGACATCTTTGATACAATAAACTTGACAACGATTCTATGAGATAAAAATGTTGGGTTACAATAAAATACTCTTGACCAAAATGGTTAGAAATATTTATGGAGTCCCATAAAGTTGAGAGAAATTGAGGAAAAAGTTTGCAACATAATTCAAATAATAACTTACAGTGTCATTCATATAGAGTATACAATCGATGAAAATAAAATTCCCTAATATTTCAAATAAAATTGTTACAAAGAAAAGAGTTTAAATTGCTTGCAATTTACATATCCATGACACCCAGCGTAATATAAATTAAAATTAATTCCGTAGATCCGCATTTTGCACTGACGATATTGCATCCACATAGGGAAGGCGCAAAACGCGGAAATAAAGGGTTGGAGGCCAAGGCGTTGATGAAAATTAAAAGATGAAGTTTTTTAAGGGTGGAAGAAGGGAGCAGAGCCTCGCAAGGGTAACATATTGCAGTAACTGATAGTTCAATTTAATTAGGGAACAGATGTGACTCTCGCTGAGGCTGGAGCAGGACACTTTACACAGGAGCGAAAACTACGTGTTGAGACCCGATGATTTGTTAATTTGATAATAGAAAGGCTTTATTAATAACTCCAGCGGTGGTTTTAGGGTAGTGCGAGCAGTGCCACTGCACTGGACGCCGAGACAAGAGGGGTGCTGAAGGCGGTCCCTTACCGCCCTTGCATCGTGGTCTTCTACTCCGTGTTACTCATCAGAGCAATTTCATATTATTGGGAACCTAGGACGGCCCCTGTAACAGCGCCTTCATGTTACCTTGTATGCAACATTCATAGCCACTAAGTAGGAACAGCGGTGATTTAGGCAATAGCAACAAAGTCTGGTCGCGTGCCTTAGAGAGATTTCATACGCATCAGCTCCAAACCCTAAAATTATCAACGAGTAGGTTTCCTCCACGTCCCTATTTTAAAAGATATGTACGTATATTTTACCATTGCAAAATATATTGAACACGAAACAAAGTTTACTTTTTCTGAATTAGAAGATCTTGTCATTGGCAAATCTCTCAACCTTTTGCTTTCTCATTTCAAAGATGAAGTTTTGATACGTCATTTTGTGTATTTTGGACACAATTTTGAGTGGAAAAGCGATTTTTGTTATAGGATGAGCTAAAATCTCCAAGTTATGTATGGACCCAAATTAAGACAGGCGAGATTGTAAAATAGATATAGATCGTCACAAAACAGCAAAACACCATGAGATTCTGGTAAAATAACGGCCATTAGTCGTTAAACTGAATTTTACTCACATTTTCATGAATTAGCGATGACATTTGTTGATTTTATTCATTGGTTTTCTTTACTCAAACGAAAATTAACTTAATGTTGATGGACTCGGGAAAAATCTGAGAATCATGTACATAGGTGTGATTCTCAAACACACAAATCTCGGATTTTATTTTACAGCCTCCTATGATAAACTTTTGATACAATCAATGAGAATTGTTTCCTCGATCGATAGAGTTTTGCACACCCCCAGTATTCCTATTTTCTGATAGTTTTACAATCGTGTGTACATCCACGTCATATCCTCCTTCATCATGACCATATTGATTGAAATATTGCACTAATATGATCGAATGATGTGCAGATCTGACCTACGAAATAAAGGTGCACACCTGTGGTTATAATTACCTAAGCTGAACAGATGACCTTTTTCTCATTGATTGATATTACTCGGATCGATGGAGTCAGAAGCATGTTTAACACAAAGTTTTAGAGATTTTTCAAGTTGTTTGATTTGCATGGCCCTAAATCAATTATTGTTCAGCTATTACGCTTTCGTTTCTCAATAATTTTAAAATTACAATAATGACTACAAAACCATATTCAAAGCAAGCCACACAATGACCAGAAATTTTAAGAATACGTCATTCTGTGCGTGCGATATTATTTAGTTTTCCTTCTCATTCATATTCATACTTAAAAATTAAAGTAATAAGTATGTTCCCTTAAATCTTGACATTTCAAATTCAATCACTCGATGAAATTGACTTCCATTTGAGGCTCTATATCTTGATTCTTTGATAGTTTTCATGGGTCGTATCTTGCTGAAGTGTGTCTAACTCGGCTGGATTCTTGAAGCTTGGTATCCGTTCCGGTAGAACCAATTAACTAATAATAAGAAGTTGCTGATTGTAACGCCTTGATATCAAGTTCAAACAAACCTGCCAACAGAAAAAAATGCATTAGATATAAAACCACACACAAACCAACGCAATTTAAATCAGTTAAGAAAAAGTAAATGAAAAAGAATTAAAAACTGTGAGGGGATTTGAAGAGCCCAAAGATTGAATTAGATTCAGGTGTAACCCATAGTCACGCAAAAAATTGCGTTCTGAATAAAAAGTGTTCATTATGGACTCAAGATTTTAGGGAGTGAGGAAAATTCACCGAGCCCGCAAATTGATATAGGCTTCGCTATCCTTTGCGTTAGGTGCATAAGGAGGGAGAGCCTACCATTTTATTATTTTACCTCTGTTTTAAATGTAAACTAAAGTCATTTACTCCTGAGCACGTATCCAAGGACGGCCACGCACTAAAGGCCACAGGTTTTACGCTCGCAGCCCATTTTTTACTGCTTTTGTCCGTATGGGATGTGAGTCAATTCGTGCAGACAATACTGTATCTTCTATCTTAATACGGATCCGTAGATGGAAAATTCTCGTAAAAGTCCACGAGCTGGCTTTCTTGCTTCTTGACTTGGTACTAATTGATACCATCAAACGACCAGCATTTAAAAAGGGGAGAAAGAAGACCAGTTGATTCTCGATCCTCGTAATTTACATCGGAGCATCAATTTTTCTCCGATAGCATCGTGGCGGCCGTTGAAAGTAGGGACTTAGATTTGTCGTTCATTCATGGTCGCTCCCTCGCCCCCGCTTCCCCCCGAGGAGCCGGTGCTCTTTTCAACCGTTTACTCCTTATTACGTCGCCGCGTCGAGGGCGTTTCATTCAGTAAGACTGGTGAGGTAGGTAAGGACATGGATTCATTCTGTACCCCATGTTCTAAGTTGCCGACTCTCAAACTAATCAACGAATTCGATGAGAATGTCATGGACTCTAAAGAGCCTGTCGATGATGGACAATTGGACACATTTCTGTCAAACAGAACTATGTGCATTAAGACATGAGCCCTGAGACCCATAAGAATACATCCATATCAAGGCTCACGTCATAATGCACATAGTTCCGTTTGACAGAAATACGTCCAATTCGTCTGTAAACTGACCCACAGCGATCAGAAAGAACTATACAAATATTCAAAACTTGATGGATCTTTAACTCTCTCTCTCTCCACCCCAAAAAATTCACAAATATATTAACATTTCACACCTCTAGGCGCAACCTTCTTATACTTCTTTTTTTATGCGTGGTATAATTGTTTTTGGTCCTTAAGAATATATATGCGTTACAACAAATCTGAAGGATAGTCCTACTTTATTTCTTTGAAAAAAAGTAAAAAATTCAAGTGATCTAGACCGAGATGATAAATGCATTAGAAGGAAGTTTGAGAAATGATTTGAGAGTTTTTCTTTTCTTTCCGTTTTTCTTTCACTTGTTCAGCCTTTTCTTTAAGAACCTACAGCCTTTGGATGACATGGAGGATACCAGAGGGTATAGACAGAGACACATCCGTGCTGTAGGCCTTTCAAATTTTCATGGATTAGGATCAATGACCTAGAGTCAGACGTCCTAACCACTTGGCCAACCTGGCCAGCATAACATTGTGCGTTAACATTCAATTTCTGATATTTTTCGCCGGTAGGCTCTGCATCTATCTGATTAAAAGCTCCTTCGATTGCCTTCTTTTTAAGTCACATCCCAATAGCAAGATGAAATAGAGATAGATGTCATCTTGAACCCAGAGGGAAATCAAGAATCGTTTTTCGCGTGATTATGTCCTCGTAACCATTTTGCAGGCTGATCGTTGAAATTTATAGACAAAGCTATAGACAAAGAAGACAAAAGGGATATGAACGGATCCTATTGGTGTTCTTTATGGACAAAAGAGTTAGGTATTAGACTGACTGAAAGCAACCCATGAGAGACTCTATAGTTGGTCTATCATTTTCTCCCTATGTCTATGAGTACCACTTATTTTAAACAATAGGATCGCTCCATACTCCCTATGTCCTCTTTGTCTATAGCTCAGCCTATCAATTTCAACAATCGGCCCGCAGGTAGACACAAGAAATCAGATGTTGGCGTGGATTTGTTTTGATCGATTTCCCTCTTTTCCTTTGCCTTTTCTGTCTCTCCGGATGAAACGGCAACCGGGAATCAAGTTGAGTCGTCCGCGGGAAGGTGGGGGGAGACGTAGTGGTTGGGTTTTTTTCGGAAAGACATAAAAATCATGAGATGAGCTCTGATAAGGAGCGGGGAGAGTCATTAACATTTTCGGAGCCAAGATGCTCGGAGCCGGGCCGGAGGAGGGGGGAGGAGCGTAGGCGAATTGTTTTCCATTGAGTTCCTCCGGTTCATTGACGGTGGACGAGGACCAGAGCGAAGAGCACTCGGGCTATCCGTTTCATTCATTTCATTCATGGCGGCGACTCATTCATTGATAAGGATCTGGTCATTACTCAACGTCCGCGTCGCCGATGACCGGTGAAACAAAGAGGAGCCAGAGTTTTCAACGACTCCGTCGAGGTCCGAGCTCAGGAAGGCGCTGCTCCGATGACTCTCCTTGTCACAAGAATCTCTTAATGAAAATCTGCCCGCGGTCCACGCCACGGTAGGGCCCGTCGTCCTGCGACCATATAGTCTACCTCTTGCCAAACTCCTCCAGAAAATCGAACGTCCAGACAAAGTCGTCAGCTCGTCACCTTCCGGCCCACTGAACAAAAAAGTCGCTTGGATCTAGAGTCCAGACCCTTGAAAACAATGACAAGAAAAAATACTCTTGATTCAATCGGAGTGGTGCTTGGATCAACAGGAAATTCGCTTACATTAAGAGGATGGGTTCTCGATTGAAGCAAAAATCCGATTAAATCAAGAGCATTTTTTCGTGTCATTTTTTGCAAGAGTTTGGACTCTAGATCCAAGCTACCTTTTTTTCCAATGTATCACAAGCGCCATGCGACGTTTAAAAATTTTCGCCGCCATTCTGATCCTTTATGATTTATTTTGACATTTTTCGATGTGTTTAACGTGATCCACATGAAATTTTGACGAGAAAACGGGTGCTGTAATTCTTCATTCCTTACTCGGTCTAGTGGTCCATTCCAGGGCTCTTTGAATGGTTGGGATTCAAAACGTTGTAAACGCCATCAAGCACTGGAAAAAAGTCGCTTGAATCTATAGTTCAGACTCTTATAAACATTGACAAGAAAAGATACTCTTGATTCAATCAGACCTTTTGCTTATTCGATCAATAGGAAATCCGCCTAAATCAAGAGGCTTGGCTCTTCAATTCAAGAAAAAGTCGGATTGAATCAAGAGTATTTTTTCTTGCCAATGTTATTCAGAGTCTAGACTCTAGATCCAAGCAATTTTTTTCCCAATGAGTGTTGCAAAGATTGTGCATGTTTCTCTTCTCTGAAAGAGAGTCTAAATGCTCCCGCTGCACTGACTTTTCATTTGGAAATTTTCTCTAGATTTTGGTTTTATTTGCCTGACAAGGCACTTTTCAGGGTATTGGATTCTGGTCAAGTAAGGGGCTTGGAGGACATGGTGCATAAGTGCAGGTTTTGCTGCTTCAAGAAATACCTACGTGTCTAAAGGTTCAAAATTTTATGGAGCCTTGTGGCGGAAAGAAATTTCAGATTCACTCATGCTTAAAAATTAGATTCTAGGGGTGAATTTTTCACGGAATATATTTCAAGACGATTTTAGTTGAAATCATTACTATCTATTTCCTCAAAAACCACACACATGCGCCTTGTCCTCTAAGTCCCTCGAATGAGATTCCATTGCTAAAGAACTTCAAACGCACCATTTCGGTTTGGGGCGCCTTCAAACCCGGGTGATACTCTCCAGTTTGCACGGAAGTTAGTTTAGTTGCCTATCCGAACGAAACCCAACTAGGGCCACCGATTTCACTGCACGCACTAGCGAGTGTGCTAGCTAGTGAGCTGGAAATTTCAAAGACACTGCAGAGGTGCATCAAGAATCAAAATCTACAAGTCTTATTTGAGTAAAAAACTAATCTTGAGGAGTTTAAGGAGAAACGGAATCACTCCTCCAAAATATGTTTGCAACATGAACGAAGGGAATGTTCCCAACTTTTTAATTATACTCGTTTGGTGTCTGAATGTTATACAGGTAACAGAGAAAAAAAATTCAAATAAAAATATTGTTCAAAAAAATAGATAAAAAAACAATATTTAAAAAAACGTTAAAAAAATTATGTTTGCCCCTTCTAATTTATTCCGAGAGTTGATCATTCTCCAACCAGCGCTATTATGCGCGAGATGAGTTTGGTGTTAATTCTTCTTACCGCCAGGCAACTGCGCATAATTTATTCACACGATGCGCGATGGCTGGCTCTTAAACGTGACTAGTTGCCAGGGCAACGGAAGTTGGCGAGTCGTTTTTCTTTATTCCTCATTCTTCTTACTTCATTTTTCCTTCTTCTTCCCTCGGAGGTGTGAACTTATTGCAAAACGTGGCTGAGAGTCCCAGCAAGTTGTGGTTGGTTATAGGAATGAGGATTGAGTTCAAAGCTCGCGCAACGTGACAAATTAGCTAATTACCATTGACAAACTTGCTTGTTGTCATTTGCACCATCAATTTCGCGTCGTTTTCATTCTTGTCAGCTACTCATACATTTTTATCCTCTTCTTTAATTCAAAGGTATCACTCTGCAATATGCGTCATTTGAGCGTGTTAGTCTACGAGCACCGCGCTCGCCGTAGTTAAACTCGCTCTGTAAAAATTATGCAAAAATGTGATGCACATACTATGATCCCAAATATTTTAATGAGATTCTACAGTTCTACACCTGGGATAAAAAATGTAAGTGTGTGAGTAATAATTGTTTAGGGGCCTAAACGACATATGAAAATAGTATTTTTCGACAAACAACAAATAAAATATGAGCTGTAGTGTTTTGTTTCATTCCCCCAGCCAAAAGGTAAGTCCCTATGGATGTGGAGGTTGTTTCTGACGTAAGTTTGCACTGCTCTCTATAGCCAATCAGCGAAATGCCCAATTCCAATATTCATAGCTTTCTGAAAAATGCAGACCGTAATATTTTTCCCGGAAAAGCCATTCAAATTCAAAACATCATTCCGGGCCAAAGTATCACAAGCGCCATGCGAAGTTTCAAAATTTCCGCCGCCATTTTATTTTTTTACAGAGAAATCGTTGGTTGAATCTGCGCAAATTTCACTAAATTTTCTTCGTGGTCCCGATAAAATTCGACGAATTGTTCAAACAGATTCAACCACTCTGTAAATAAAAGGCGGCGCACCTTTGGAGACGTCGGATGGCGCTTGTGATTCTTCTCCGGAAGGTGACGATATCGCAAGCTTGCTATCCTAACCTAGCTTGGAAGTATTAAAATGATGTAATAAACTATGAAATATTTCCTTTTAATTCCACCCCCCCCCCTCCGTTACTTTACGAAGAACTTCATCACTCATCCACAACCTCTTCTAGCTCCAGCTCGAAAAGTTGAAACCTCAGATGAAAAATAATTAGGACGAGGAGAGCCGCTACATCAAAACAGGAGATACGCTCTTCCCGTCCGCATCCATGGGCGAAACCATGTAACTTTGTGACAACGTGAATCATCGGATAGCTCCGACACTAAGTTCACTCAACATCCGAGCAGTAAATCCGAAAACCTTGTTCCGATCGGTCCGATGTCCAAGATAGTGAATTATGTCGACTACTCGACCGTCAGCCCCCCTCCCCCCCACGCGGTGTCCCCTCCCCCCTCCCCCCTTCGGTGTCCCCTCCCAGCCGCGCGCTCCTCCCCGAGTTCTACACCTATCGAACGAGCCTCCCTAAGCAAAAACAACACATCTACACACAGAGTTGAATGAGATTTAAGCGTTTCTTGCACGGGATCCTCAAGCTCACGTCCTCGTGTTCCACCCACGGCCCCCCGGCCCCCCGGCCCCCCTGCCCACCGCCCCGACTCCTCCCCGCCCTTTTTCCCTGCGTCCCCCTCGAAAGCTGTCCGGGGAATATATTTTTATACCTGGGCATAACTTATCGGCCGCCCTGATCGAAGTGCTGGCAACTCATCAATAGCACGCTTGACCCCTCGTTGCCAAATTCCCTGCTCTGTAGAAAACCCGTCCTCTCGCGCGAAATTGGTGGGATTATCGTGGCGATCTGGCACGCGAGGCAGTGGTTTAATTTAGACTCGCTAGTGTCGCGATTGGCAGGTTCGATGGTGACTCAGCCAGGGAGACATCAAACGCTATGGAGGCCAAACACTGCCTTTGGATTTGTCGACAATTCGCCTAATTTGTGCCGAGGAGGCGGGCTTTTCGGCCCGATTTGACAACGCCCGACGAGAGCCGGTGATGGACGGGGGGAGGGGGATCATAAAGGATTTATTGCGTTTGGATGAGACACGAAAAATCTCAGATCCTACGAGGCATGGATTTATCTCCTATCTTGCCATCTTACAAGGGCGACAAAGGCGTCATAGGGAAAGTGGTCGCGACCTTGGCATCGAGTGACGTACTTGTCCGTTAAGATGGCAATATGAACACATAAAGAGGGCTGAACCTATGATGAACACGTATTACACGAGTTTTCAATTTTTGAGGAGGAAAATAAAAGAAATTGTAGGTGTCTTTTTTTCTCCTTGATCACACGCGACAGTGTAAATAATATTGAGTCTTAAAGGGTTTACTCGATTTGTCTTAATAATGATGCTCTTTACTTGAAAAAAATACGACTTTTATCATCTAAAATCTTGAAATCATGTGAATTTGAGGTATTCGTTCACAGGAACCCTCGGGGCTCAATTTTTCAAATTATTCATTTCTAATTTTTTTTTTAATCACGCTGTACTCAACAAACATTTTCTGATGCTAGCAAAGGAGTCGATTTTTTTCGATGTATTTTTCGGAACTTTAGTCCATTGCCCTTTGCTAACGAGGTATTAGCCAAAAATTACTGTCAGTCCTACTAGAATTTCCTGCTTACCGAGTCACAAAACACATTTTCCGAGCTTAGAATTCCCCTGAAAGTGAATATCTAGTCCGGTTCAGACTCCTCCATACAATCATATTTCAAAGCTCTTCTTGAACTTCGGAGCATTATGAGGATGACAAGCCAACAATCCCTCTCGAAATTTTCAGAGAATTATATCGACTGGACGAAAAAAATCACCGAAATCAGAGAAGACGATGAGTGTTTTCGCACTTACACCGATCCTTACCTACCCACCCCCCCCCCCCATCCCTTCCAATTTTGAGAGCTTGATCGTCACCGAGATTATCGCATAAAACGGGAGAGCAGAGAGTAGCGTTATAAATTAATATAATGGACCGTTGTAAGTCCTCATCACGCTGCGTTTGAGGGTTTTTTTTCTTCTTTTTTTTCAAGTGCAATGGAACGAACGTTTGATGTTCTTGAAAGCACCTCTATACCATTTGGCGGCATTAAGCTCCTGAGCTCAGATTATCTGGCGATGAGGATTTTGGGCGGCTTTCGCGGCTGTGTTTCTTAACGAGCAGCGAAGTCATTAAGTTGAGTCGGGCTACCTGAACCTGGACAGGTGCTAAAGGAAGCCACGGATGAAACGTTGAAAACAGTCGTAATGCTACGGTTTAAGCACTCCTTCGGAGCGTCGTTGGGCGATAACTTGAGGGGTTCCCGTTCGCAGTACAGGGTGGCATGAAACGTAAGAAAGAAATGAGAGATTGGAAATTTCGGTGAAATATCTCATGAAAGTTCACAAGGCTGTAAAATGTTTCATTACATATTTTTCAGAGGCTAGAGTATGCAACCCGTACTCAAACACACAAAAAAGAGGAAAGTCACAAGTTTTTCATTTTGCGAAACATGAAAAGGAACCGGTATTTTTTCATACCTTTCATACATTTCTGAAATTTCATGAAATATTTCACGTAATTTCTGAAATTTTATGAAATATTTCACGTAATTTCTGAAATTTCATAAAATATTTCACGTAATTTCTGAAATTTCATGACATATTGCACGAGAAATCACAAGATTTTATTTTTCATGAAATTTTGCCACCCTGTCGCAATATTCAGTTTGGAGTTGCAAGACTCGAGGATATTTTAGCATATTTCACACAAGGTTTCACACGAAGTGAAAAATTTATCCGTGTTCATGGTTACTTTGAGTTAATTTTTTTTTAGTCAAATCAACCAGAAGGACTTGGCTGATCGACCAAATTTTTGGTTCAATCAACCGAAAGCGTAGGTCACCCTGAGACATCTTGGGATAAACTAATTGTCTTTTGGAACTCATGCACAATGTATCTCTCAATGTCACTTAGGGTTGCGACTTGCGAAAGCCTGGCGCACAGTGGTTCGAATCAATTAGAGAGGTCGGACATGAAATTTTTGACTAAAACTACAAATTTTGATGTTTATTTCGTCACATTTTAAATTTTGAGGGGTGCTTGTAGAAGAAAATTTTACCAGAAAACTAATGGTACCACTTATAGAACCTCAAAGTTTTGGGTAAACGGAGTTATCAGCGTTTAAAGGCAAAGTTCCTGTTTCCCGTGGACGTGTTTTTTTTCTCTTCTTCTGCTTAATCTTTTTTTATGTGTACAAAAGTTTCATCCGTGAAAAAATTCATTCAAGGGGTTTATTGGGAATAAATGGCTCAATTGCACAACGCACAGAGACTCTAGAGGAAGTTACACAATAAACATTTTTACGACTCCCATACGACCTCTGGGGGTAATTTGTGAGAAAAAAAGAGAAAGAAGCGGAGAAGATCTTACGAGTCACATATAGTAGTCAATGAACCTGCAAGAACGGATCGGAAAATAAAATAAAATGCCTCGTCTAGGTCGAAGCCATTCTGAATCGCACAAAGTGCGAAAATGAAAATCACCGCTCTAGTGTCCATTCTCAAAATGGCTCGACATTTTCTGAGTTTCGGTCTTCTGATAGGTATACTGCCCAATTTAGCAATTCAAAAATTATCTTAAGGGGTAGTATTGTGATGGTGGTGGATTGTAATTGCCAGTATTAAGGTACTATGAAGAGAAAGAAAGTAGTATACTAACTCTTTACTATAGGCTATTAAGGAGTTACAACCTGTTTTTTGCATGGCTCAGAGGACAGGGCTAACTTTGAAGAAAAATTGAGAAACTATCTCGCGGTATGTTATACTTACTCAAAATTATTTTCCTTGGTGCACGAATTTCGTTGTCTTTGCAGCCATTCGATTATACGGGCTAACACTTAGACTAAACTGGAGAGACGTATCCGCCATTCATTGATTGTGGACTGAAACAAATGAGATTTATGTCTTAAATTTATGAAACAATAGAAGAAAAAATTTGATGTGTTTAAATCTAACGGAACTATCTGCTGTGTGACATGGGTTATAATATGCATGAATACGTGTGTATCTTAAAGCCCAGGTCACAAAGAGATTTTACTTTCTCGCTCCCCTAGGGTAGAGGAAGTATTTATTATTATTATTATTATTAATTCATCACCTTACACATTGGAAACATTGTACCACTGTTAAAGTGCGGGAGAGTTTTTTCCGGTATTTCAAACTACTTTTCAGGGGGGGGGGGGGACCCAAAATCCTTACTTTCCCTTGTAAACTCAATTGGCTATTTTGAATGTTCTGTATAATTTCTGAGAGTCAATGAGTTTTAAGTTGTTCTGGACTTGTGATTTTGGTGCCTAGATTTTAGATATACAACCGAATGAAAATTCAACAATTCTGCTTTTCCGATTCTTTGCTTGATTCGGCCTGCCCAAATCATCATAAGACTGCAGCAGAGCAGCGTATGAAAAATTTAGATACATGTTTAAATTCAGCTGTATTTCCTTGTATTTATCATCATGTATTTTATTTGTGTCATTATCCCTCTAGGCGAGCTATAGAGTAAATTGAGATAGCTGATAGTACGGGCAAAAATCTTTGACACAAGTTTCAAACTTCGAAAGTCGCCAGACATATGTTCGGCGGTACCATATAGGCCTCCCTCAAAATCAGTGTGTAGCGCGTGAGATCTAAAATTAATTGAAGGGGATATTATCTGAAAATTGACGCTCTGGTTCCTATCTTCAAATTAAGAGGGCATCGAAATGCGTTGAAAATCCAATTTCCACATGGTCCTTCATTTTTAAAACGTTGGGGACGAAGGCATGTCTTCGAGTCCCAAACACATACCGCTTACGGAGGCAGATCGTAGGTATCGAACCTATCAGGTCGTGAAAAATAATTTTTTTACAGAGCAGTAGTACTTATTATTTCATCGACCTCAAAGGGTGAAAAACTCACATAATTCTTACAATGCACTAATTGAGATGATTGGCATAAAAAGAAAACCTGATACGATACGATGATACGATTTCTTTATTTCAGCTAGAATTGGTAAAATTCAATAGTGTTGTCTCTTTGAAGGGGGGAGGGCAATGGAGAGGGGAGTGTTTAGAGAGGGGAAGAGGACATCGCTGTATTCCGATATGAGCTTCATCAATACATGTTCAGGCTCCCGTTGATTGACGTCACAATGGCACTCACGTTAAATCCCAGTTTTTCCGTGGAGAGTGCGCAGAATCCGGGGGTCATTTAATAGGGATATCGAGGGAGCCCTTGACTGCCAAATCAGATAATCTCAATTTGGCCGGCCACATCCATTAATTTCACAGTTCGGAGCAAATAACGATCTCTGGTCTGCCGCTTTATCTAAGCGCCCTATTATCACCCCTTTCCGAGGGGTGGCCTGCGCCGGGGCGGATAGGCAAATTATGCGCTCCTGAAATCAATACCGACGCAAAATCTGTAATTAATTCCGTCCTCTATTCGACGGAAGGGTAGAGCTGATGTTGTCAGCCGGCAGAACCGAGGCGGAATCGTCTAGCGTGCCGAAGAGTTCAGCTATGGTCCGTCTCTATCGATTGGGCCGCTGTGTCTCGCTCTCATTTAAAATACAATTGCGAGCGAGTGATTTAGGAATTTAAGACTGGTGGAGTCGAAATAGGTACTGTTGATATTCATCACTTTTAATGAGAATTTAAATCCGCTGGTACTTTCTTTAGAATTTGGGAAAAGGTATTTGGTCCCTTGACGAAAAAATTATGGGATGGCGAATTGGTGGTCAAGTTAATAAGTACATATACCGCGCCTTCGTTCAGCAATATAGACTACAAAATGTCTTCCGCGTAGCAATATTTATCAGTCTGAAAGTTGAAATGTGTTACTCCGGTCTTGGTTGATTGAACGGATTTTACTTGAATCAGTCTAACCACTTATTACGTTCTCTATTTTCCTGTCAGGTTTTATTTTAACAGAGAAACAAACAACATTGTGCCTTGAAACTTTCTCTGAATTTCCCCTGTATCCCACAGCGCACATGTATAAAATGTCGACTCGTATTATTATTACTCTTTATCGTTATGTTCCTTAAATTTTGGAGACATAAAAGCTAACGTCAATCGAGATGCTTTCTGGGAAAAATCATTGACAGAACTCTATATCTTTCTTTTTCTTTTTCCTAATGCTTAAAAACAATGTAGCTGGTATGTCTATGCTACTTTATCCGATATGCAAGGTTTTTTCTCGTATTAGATCTCGGTGAAGTTTGAAACAAATACAAGAAAAAGAAATCTGTGAATGATGATAAAAAAAACCTTCAATTCTTTCACCGTTAAGGAGGTTGCAAATGACGTCTTCGACCTGCTTATTAGAGCACGAAATTTTTTCTCCCATCTAAATCACAAATCCCGATCTTAAAAACAAAATAGCATATCAAACTTGAGGTAAGCTGCAAACTACGCTCCTTTTTGGTGGCATACACTAAAAAAGGACGCTTAAATTTAGAGTCCAGACTCTTCATAACATTGACAATATAAAATACTCTTGATTCAATCCGATTTTTCCTTGAATTGAAGAGCTGAGCCTCTTGATTTAGGAGGGTTTCCTTTTGATTCAAGCAAAAAGTCCGATTGAATCAAGAGCATTTTTTCTTGTCAATTTTTTTTTAAGAGTATGGACTCCAGATTCAAGCTACTTTTTTTCTAGTGTGCTTATGGATCGTTTTCTAGTGTGCTTATGGATCGTATTTGATAGTGGTTCAAGGTATCGTTTGGTTCAAAACAATAGAACATAACTCTTTAGAGAAACTTTAGAATTTAAGTAGGAAAAACTGAAAATGAGAAAATTCCTAACGATTTCACTTTTCATCACCATTTCTTACTCACAAGAATAAAGAATCCATCACAAAAAACCCGTTCCTTTAGATTAATCAATTGACTTTTGAGGCTACGTTTCCATGTTGAACCAATCTATACAATTGTACATGTTTGATGTATCGAATACGATCCTTAGATTCAAAAAATTCCCAACTTCTCTGTGAAAATGATCCTGAGTGAATCTTATCAGCGAGGGACACCCCACGCGAGATGCCATTTTGTCTCGTCGTGAGTCTGCGGTTGTGCGAAGCACATAGCCTTAGCAGGAAACCCAACACCAGAAATGAATGGCCCATGCTTACCTCTTGTAAAAGGGTTTGAATGCGGTGGACTCGTTGGGGGACTGGGTGGCGGTGGGGGGCGGCGGCCCCGAGGGGGGGATTTGTTGCTGGTGGTAAATCCCGGGGCCGGGGGGGCCGGCCAGCTCGGTCCGCTCCTTCTTCGGCGACTGGGACTGCTGCGGGTGTAGCCTGGGCCCGTAGCTGGAATAGCTCCCGGGTTGCTGCTGCTGCGGCGCCGGTTGAGAATTGACACTACTACTACTATAGCCAGCCTGCGTGGGTGACTGATGGCTTAGGCACGAATTATTATTACTAGTATTAGAATTATTGTTATTTGAGATAATAGGTAGTTTCATATTTGGTGGCGTCTGGGGAGGGGTGTCGGTCTGGACGTCTGGGAACCCCGTCCCGGAGGGCCCGTGGCTACTGGGATACCTGTCTAAGAAGCAGCCGTACCTAGAGTAGGGGGAGGTGGAAACGGGGACCGAAGGGGCGCCGCCCGTCGAGGGGGACATGCTGGCCGAGGGGAGGGCGAAACCGTTCATGCCGGAGCCGCCGGGGCCCTGGGGCCCGCTGCACCAGGGCGGCTGCTGCTGGGCCGGGGGCGGCGTCTTGCAGGCGGCCGTGTCGGCCAGTGACCAGATTTTCGGCTTCGTCGGCGGGATCGGGATCCCGCAGTCGCCTTTGCTCATCTCCTCCTTGACCATCATGTGCGGGTGGAGCATGTGGTGCGGGTGGTGGTGGAGGTGGTGAGGGTTGTGGCTCCCCATCATCACCTCGTTCGACTTCCGCTCGTCCTCCAGGTCCTCCTCCTCTTCCAGGTGGTGGTGCTCCGATTTCACGTGCAGCATCGAGTCTGCAACAAATTACATTGAAAATTAAACCTGCAAATCTTTTGACAAAAAAAAATAGTAAAATTGAAGCAACAAAATAAGAGAACATACATACATATTGGTCGCTTTATAGCACTCCCTTGGGCACTACGACACCTAACCTCCACTGCTCTCAATTAGGGAACACTTCTGATGATACATTACGTCGAATCAATGGACTAGAGGTATTACGGGAAACTCACCAAATGTTGATAAGAAATGTCTCGCTAACGATAAGTATCACGTGACGTTCTGAGATATTATAAAAAGCCTTTTGAATTTCTATATCTCAGAGCGCTAAGACTTACCGAGCGTTATCAGTGAATGTGCAAAGAACGTACAGGATCCTCCCCACCCAAAAAAAATTGTTTGTACATTTTTTTTTTCAAATCTTCCTTTATCCCTCCATCTCTCTCTTTTCTTCCTCCTCCTAATTCTCTTATTCTCCCTCCGCATGTTTTTCATCTTCTTCTTATCCTTCTTTGTATTCTTCTTTTCTTCTTCTTCTCCTTCTTCTGCTTCTTCTCCTTCTCCTCCTCCTCCTCCTTCTTCTTATTCGTCCTATTCGTCTTCTCTTCTTCCTCTTCCTCTTTCTCCTCCTCCTCTTCCTCCTCCTTCTTCTTCTTCTTCTTCTCCTCCTCCTTCTCCTTGCTCTTGTTCTAGTTCTTCTTGTTCTTCTTGATCTTTTTCTTATTCGTCTTCTTCTCCTCCTCCTCCTCCTTCTCCTTCTCCTTCTCCTCCTCCTCCTCCTCCTCCTCCTCCTCCTCCTCCTCCTCCTCCTCCTCCTCCTCCTCCTCCTCCTCCTCCTCCTCCTCCTCCTCCTCCTCCTCCTCCTCCTCCTCCTCCTCCTCCTCCTCCTCCTCCTCCTCCTCCTCCTCCTCCTCCTCCTTCTTCTCCTTTCCATTCATTGATCGGGAGAGGAGAAAGGGAGGCGCTAAATTCACAGTTCGCCCGGGTGACAATATCCTCGCGACGGCCCTAAGGGACATTCAGGGTCTTGTACTTTAGGCAGGGTCCCTATGAAGGGTTAGGTGCGGAAAGGGCCCGAGGCAGTGAGCTTGAGGGTGGAGGAGGAAAGAGGAACTTATCGTCCGAAAGTGGTCCCGTCATCCATTTCGGAAGCTAGCCGCAGAGCTGCCAAAACTCCGCCGAGGATCGGTTGTTGGGAATCAATCCGCTAGGTGGAAGCGGTCGGAGGAGCAATCCTGTCTACAGGTGTTGGAGTTTCCTGGTCCAATTTATTGCGCCGAGCTGGAGATCCAATCGCCTGCCGAGTCACCTTCCCGCGGTGGCCAAGCCCATGCATTCTTCATTTCCCTCGCTCCTTGCGGTGCCGCGTTGTCGACGCCAATTATTATTATCCCCGTCCATCCGCCGTACAAACGGTTGATTTTGACGCCAAATTTTGCAACGTCGGCCTCGCGCTTTTATTTATCCCCAAGACTCCGTCGTCACTCTTTCTTCCACCATTAGCAAGCCATCGAGTGTACCGTTTGCGCGTTCTTTGCGACTAATTGTCGAGCCTTGCAAAAAAATTTACTCTCGCTCAAAAAATAAAAAAAAAAAAAAAAATTATTCTCAAAAACAACATGCGCATATTTACTCCTGTAATGGAAAATGGACCACGGTAAGCTAAAAGGAGCCAAGTCACGTCAGCTATTGTCAAATTTAACTTGGAAACTTAATCACTTACGAGAGAACTTTTTTGCGGATACTTTCGAAAATTTTAAGGATTTTGCTTCGTACCATGCAGAAAATTTACCGAAATTTCCACAAAAATCCGCATACAAACGTTTCAATATAAAAAATTAAAGTGCCCAGTTAAATTTGGCAATAGCTGATGTGGCTTGGTTCCTTTCTGCTTAACGTGGTCCAAATAAACAAGTCTCTTGCAAAGGCAGGAGTAATGGGTCTCTTGCAAACTTTTATCAGAGCGTTCTTCAGATATATCCTCTGTCCGTGTCATAACGTCGCTGAAGGAGAGACAGCGATGACATGAACCTACAAGAAATAAGAAGCAAGAGGATGAAAAAGAGTAACAAGAAGAGGAAGACTCTTAGCAGGTGTATTTCCAGTTTGGGCTTATAGTGCCGTACCAAGGAAAAACGCGGTATGAAAAATCCGATGTTGCCAAATATTCTCCGCTGAAATACTTGCTTTGGAGGAAAGTCGATTATCTTTTTGCTAGAATTGAATATGATTATGAAAATTGGAAGACACGTCTCCTTAATTTTCCAGCAAAATCGTGTTTTATCGAACAGAATTTGGTAACTCTCTGAAGCTCAAAGAGCGCAATATAATAATTAGCGCGGTGGTATATTAAATGAAAAAAGTTAGGGAAAAAGGTCGGACGAGGACAATATTTTGTCCGCAATTCAATTCGAGGTATCTGAAAGTTTCAAGGAAAAATATACATTCTTTCTCGAAAATAAATATTTTATTAGGGGAAATTTTGCAGCGTTTGAAGGTTTTTGCGGTGTTCTTCCTTAGCACAGCATATACCATGTCTGACCTCTTCTCATTGAATCGCTTTTCTGTGCTGCCGTATTAAAGAAGAACGTCATATGGGCCTTCGGACGTTGCCAAATTTTCTTTGATAAAATAAGAGTTTGCCAGGAAACCTGTGAATATTTTTTCGCTAATTTTTCAATGAATTTTATTAGCAACCAGATCTAAATTTCCTGAAAATTTCAAGAGAAAATGTTCCTAACTCCTTTCAACCATGAGCATTTAATTTGGCAACTCTCGAATGTTCAAACGGCGTTTTTCCTTAGCAGGGCAGGGTGAGGCGGCGCAGCGTTGCGACGCAAAAAGGAGGCCCGAAGTCAGACGTGCATTAAGGCTACTTAAGTATTTACAAAGCCGAGACTAAACACTGAAAACAGGGACGTGGGACTCCCGACTCGGAGCGCAGGGCTACCCATTAGCCGAGGCTCGAAAATTCCCACGTGTCAATTAAATTCCCCGCGACTTCACTCCAGCACCCGATATCATTTAAGTAAACAATTTAAGCCCCACTCAGGGATTGAATGAAACTTTTTTCCACACTCGCCCGCCAACCCTCGCACCCCGCGCCCTCCCCGAAATGTCTTTATATCCGCGGTGCATTATTTAAAAGCTGTGCGCGACCCCTAACAGGGATGATGAATATTGACACCCAGGCTCCGGGGGTGAAACCGAGCTACCCCACGAGCCGCTTTCGGGGAGGGATGATTTCATTAACAGCCTTTCAATGGTTTCCCGATGGTAATTTCACGGAGGGTGACTGGATAAATTGTCGAGGCTCCCGTCCCAACTTAAAGAAAAAGAAAATACTCCACAAGTGTTTTCGAGCAGGCTCAGCGGCGAGGGATCCCTGAGACGCCCCGCCACGCCGCCGCGGACGGCCTTTCCGCAGCCAACTGTGTCCTCATTGATTAACTCTCCTTATATTCACTCCCAATCCAATAAATTACTTCCTCGCCACGTGATTTTTTCCACTTCCTTTTTTTTCGTCCTTTTTAATTTAAACGAATCGGAAAATGATCCTCATTTTCTACAAAAGTTCGCTGTTTGTCACAACAGGTTGTATGTGTTTTTTTGTTCTTCTTTTTCTTCTTTTTTTATCGGCAGAGCTTTGCATGCTTGGCTTTTCGGCATTGTAAATTCAGCAACGGGGAAGAGTCGGAGTGATTCAAAAAAGAAAAGTGAAAGAAAGTTAAGCGTCATGTAGGGAAAGGTGTGTTAAAGGTATTGTTTTTTTTTTTTTTTTTTTGAATTTTTGATTTTTTTAAGTCGCAAAAAAAGTGGGAAAAAAAACACATTGGATCTAGAGTCCAGACTCTTAAAAACATCGACAAGAAAAAGTACTCTTGATTCAATCAGAATCTAGCTTAAATCAAGAACCAAGCCTCTTAATTTAAGCAGATTTCGTTTTGATTCAAGCAAAAATCCGATTGAATCAAGAGTATTTTTCTTGTCAATGTTTTCAAGAGTCTGGACTCCAGATCCAATGTGTTTTTTTTCCAGTGCGAGGTAATTTCTTGATGAAATTAGTCACAATATAGCAAATCTGCCTTCGAGAAGAATATTTTCAAACGTAACACATAACTTTATTTGAAATATTATTGCGCCATCCACAACTATTTCAATAAGTCTTTCATATTTGCCGTATACGTTGTTTTTCAGTCAGCCCACACGACGTGATCGAGTCTGTCAGTAACGAAGCAACTACGAATATCAACTTCAGAGCCTAAAATATTCATTTATTCCGAAGAGCAAATATATTTTTCCTCTATATTATTTCTCCTGCTCCTCTGAGTCAGGTCTGTCAATGTGCGAATCACGTCCCACATTCATCATTTAATTCAATCCAATTTTACTCGCTTTTGAATTCCACTGTGCCACGAGCGATCGGACAGGTGTCTCAATGGACATACGACTGCTCCTCGCCCTAACTTCCCTAGACTGCTCCAGTGGTGACGTCATTCGATACATCGCCATTGACTTAAAAAGCGCAGCGTAACGATCCATATAAAAACAGCTCATTCCTTCTGGGTGAAACCATCGAATATATCGAATACCAAGTCACTAAATAAGTCTTTAATATATCACTCTTAGCCAGTCTTCGCCTTATTGAGATAGCACGGGCGTAAGGGCGTAAATCCTCAACGAGTTGATCCTCAACGTCCATATAACTCCACGATTTCCAGGTTCCACGTAGACATCGAGATTCATCCTTACGTCAGCGTACGGAGCGACGGGTCGTGAGAACGGAGTCCAGACACTTGCGGAAGCCAATTGGGGAACAATTTACCGCTCTTGCAAAGCTCTTACTTATAGAGAGAGAGCTTTTGTGCTTTTTCAAAGAGACAAAGAGCGAGAGAGTGACGTGACAAGTGGCGTGCGAGAGCGAGAAAAGCCTCATTTTTCTTCTCTCCTTTTCACCCTACCGTGGAGCCTCACTTCGTGCGCAGGTATCCGCCGCGCTCTATCTTTATTTGTCGCTAACGCCAGTCTGACTCATCCATTGCCCCCCCCTCCCCCCTCCTCCTCCCCCTCCCCCTCCCCCCGTGACACCGTCGTGGGAGGAGGTGGTATCCGCGGCCCGAAACTCAGCGCCGAGTTCCCACAAGAATAATAGCACTCGTTTCAGGATATATGACTGAGCTATTAAAAAAATACTAACACATTAACCAGTTCGTAGCCGAGACTGCCGGGGACCGTGGAACAACGGAGCGCTATATACCTGTATATAAAAATACACAACATAAAACAAGAAAGTGGTCAAGTCTCCTCGGTGGCGAGAGCTTTACCGGCGGAGAGGTGTCTGCCGTGGACCACGGAGCGGGGCCCCCAGACGCATTCTTGAATATTCATAGCGAGTCGCCCGGGCACGGACTGGACATGGCGGGAAATTGCTCGCACACCAACAAACCTCCACTCCGACTCCGGCACCGGAGGACCCAACTCAGTTATTTTTGTCTCCGCTCTTTTCCTCCGCCACACAGTGCGTCAAGTCAATAGGAGAGGTCGGACGAAGTTTGGAAACTTTAAACGCTTAAAACTCCGTTTATATGAATTTTGAAGGTTCTAAATGTGGTTTTATTGGTTTCCTTGTGAAATTTTCTTCAAGAAACACCCCTTAAAGTCTGAAATGTGACGACAAAAACATCAAAATTTGCGGTTTTAGTCAAACATTTTATGTCCGACTTCTCTCATTGACTCGATCCACTGTGCGCCACCCGAGACCGAGGGACCGGGAGTCTTGCGATTTTCCTCCGTCGTCGACTCGGCTCGCGGAATCCCAACACTCGCAGAAATTTCGCCGCGAGATTCTACGCCGAAGCTCCACTTGGGTACGGTGAGAACTGGGAAATGTCGTCGCACGGGAACCCTGCGAGGAACTCGTAGATCCTCCGATTTGAGCGCCTGCTACACGATAGCCGTTGCCTTTGGTTCTTCTACGGGCTGATTATTGAAATTTTAAGACCAAGCAAGAGATAAAAAAGACTGGGGGGTATGGAGTTGTCCTATTGGTTGGAACGGGTGGTTCTTATAGACGAAAGGGAAAATGATGGACTGACTGAGGGCTCGCTTGTCGTTTGTCGTTTGTTAGTCGATAACTTATCTTATTTGTACATTGCAATCATCCACTTCCACCAATTGGCTCCCACCATATCCCTTTTGTTCTCTTTGTCTATTGCTTTATCTATCAATTTCAACAATCAGCCCGCTAGACCGGAAACGGTATTCTTATACGAACCGAAGTTTTTTTGGAGAAATTGATAGACAAAGGAAGATAGAAAGACTTACGGAGTATAAAGCAATCCAATTAGTCGAAACGGGTGGTTTTTGTAAACAAAAGGGGACAATTATGGACTAAGTGAAGGCTCTCTTGTCGTTAGCTGTTCGTTTGTCGATTCCTTATCTCCTTTGTCCATTGCAACCACCCGCTTCCACCGATGGGATCGCCCTATTTTACCTCTGTATTTTATGTCTATCGACTTGTCTATCACCCTTATACACTAATACACCCTAATACACCCTTGCAAGGGATTTCTCTCGATAAAAATATCTCAAAATACAAAGGTACGAATTCAGATTTTGAAGATTATAAGGTAGGTACACCTTTCACGATTTTAGAACGTAGACATTTTTCTCTCAGTATTTTTTACCGTGGCAAAGTATTGACGTTCCTCACGAAAGAACTGTTACTAAAGTTTTACTACTGGAGTTTGCTCGAGAATCGTTAAAATTGTCCCTTTCGTGATGCTAAATTAAGGATCTTACGTTGTCGTGAGAAACGCCTTCAATTATTGGTACGCAACACGCACATCCGTGGACCACGAATAGTGGTATCAGGGCGTTGTCATGAGAAACGAAGCGAATATAATGTTAAAAATGAGACTTCTGATTTCGGTGCCAGGCAAATCAAGGCGTCGCCATAAGAAACGCCTTCAATTTTTGCTGCGCAACCCGCACATCCGTAGACCACGAATAGTGGTATCAAGGGGTCGTTACACAATGTGAACTATATGGGGCCTTCTACGGAAGTGAGGAACGACTGAGGATGGGACTGTAAAGAGAGGAACTGTTAAAGAAGCGACTCACTTAAAGACTAGATTTGTTAAAGAGGAGGCGGTGAAGTTGTTACCTTTCCGTTTCTCGTCGTCGAGCAGGAGATCATCCTTTTCTTTCTCGTCCGAGTCGGAGAGGACGGCGTCATCATCGTCGTCGGTTTTGTTCTTGGGCTCCCAGGTCATTTTGTTCTCCTTCTTGAGCCGCCGCCGGGCGTTGGCGAACCACGTGGAGACCTGCGTCAACGTCATCTTGGTGATGATGGCCAGCATGATCTTCTCCCCCTTCGTCGGGTACGGGTTCTTCTTGTGCTCGTTGAGCCACGCCTTCAGCGTCGCCGTCGACTCCCGGGTTGCGTTCTTCCGCCGCGCAGCGAGGTCGTAGCCCGCACCGTAACTGAAACACGAAACGTAAAACACATCATTAATGACGTTCCTACCGACACAATTGAAGATTTCATTGGTGTATAATTTCAAAAGTATCACCTCGGTTAATAGCGCTTTCGAACCTGGGTGATACTCTTCGGTTTGCCAGGACTATCGCCAGGCTTTACACTTTATCGCCTGGCTGTTGCTTTTTCGCCATCGATTATAAAAGTTTATAAGAAATTGTGTACAAATTCGTGTGCTTTGGAAATCATTAAGTTTGATACGGAACCACCTTAATATATACAAAACACACATTATATTTTCCTTTAATACATATTTTTTTCATCAATTAAAATGAGAATAATCCATACAGGATGTGCAAACATTTCAAAATCATGAGTTGAATAACGCTGACTCCGCCAGATTAAATATTAAAGCCTAACACAAAGCGGAGCAGCGACGCACTGGCGCCTACAAACCTAACAGGGATACTTCACGCATTGCGCAACGCGTGAAGTATCCCTGTTAGGTTTGTAGGCGCCAATGCGTGTTTCGCGCTGGCTGCCCGCCTGCCACGGCGCTTGAAGCAACTATTTCACACCAGAGGTATTGCACAGTATCATACGAAACTGAAGGCGCTCTAATATATTAGTAATGGCAGTCATCCATCAAAAGTACGGAGCTTTCCTCGCAAAATAAATCAAGATACTACAGCCCAAAAAGAGAGCAGTATTCCAAAAACTCACTAAGTCCTAGCATCCGTAATTAGTAACGTTTAGCATACACTTTATCGCCTGGCTGTTGCTTAATCGCCATCGGCTATAAAAGGCTATAAGAAATTGTGTAGCCGGCTATAGAAGCTATTGTAAATCTTACAGCCGGCGGTAAGTCTATGGTATTTTGGACACAGATTCTACTGCCAATTTTCACCAGGGAGAGGCAATAGAAATTCAAAATTCACACCGTAAAACTTTTTCACTGTTCACTGGGAAGACAAGCTTTATCCGGGAAAATTTGGTCCATACGGCGTTTTTCCTTGGCACGACAGTACTGCCGTGCAACCAAGAGGAAATCATCTTTTTGAATTCCAACCATAATAATGAGTACTTCTTATCTTGTTAGAGGGACATTTTTTGTTGGAAAGAAAGCTGGAAAATTCTTACATTCGAAACACCGAAATTGCTTTAGTTCTCGACTTGACTAAAACCGATATATTCCAACTTCAGAGCTTACTTTAGAAAAATTAGAAGCGTCCATCGTGCGTTACGTATACATGGGAAGGAAACACGTATTGTGGTTCTTACCGTACCCTGTCTTGTGGTTCACTTACGGCACACTTGACGTTAAACTTCGTTTCAAGACAATTTTTTGCTTTACTTTGCGATGGATTCTTCTGCGAAAGTTGCAGTATGTACCCAAAGATACGCGAAGCCACAATGGACGGCACGTTCTTTAATTGTTGGTCTCTGAGGTAACCTCTTGATGGGCGGAGCACTCGGAAGAATGCGCTGTTGGCCGGATAGGCCGCGGTTTTCACGCTCTAGTGCACAGGCTCTCCTCCTCTTGTAGGTGAGCCATCATTCCTCTCCGCACTCCCACCCACCTTATGTTCGAATGATACACACGGTATTGAGTTGGAAACGTCACTTGTACGAATCTTCTAACGGTACAATTAAGCTTAAAATATAATATGATTTTGAGATATTTCTAAAATCAATGAAATGTTACAGAGACGTTTCTCGATACTAGGTGAAACCGAAATATCTGCGTAACGATTTGAAAATGTCGAAAGCGATCACTCGATCAGTTATGGTGACATTTGTGCGTTTTTCAAATGTTCTTACGTCATTTACTAATCATTTTTGAAAAAAATTGAAAGGTTATATACAATGATTTTTGAAATGCTTATATGAATCTAATTATTAAACACATATCGTTTAAAGGTTGTGCAAATGTTGTTAAACATTGGTCCTTGAATTTTTTTTCTTAAATTTGTTTATTTTTTATTTATCTATTTTTTTCTCATTTATTCTTGTTACTAATGCGAGCGAAAATTAGGCATCATGAAATTCATTTGGGATTGTTAAATCCGTCTAATTAATCTATACAAGTGGGTATTTAAGATATTAATCTCCTATATAGTGCCCCCGCTCCCCCTCATCATTTCATAAAAAGTAGGCCTTTCCGACGAGCCTTATTTTCCTTGGAAATAAAGAAGGGAAAACCCGTTGAGACTGTTTATTTTTCGGGTTGGTTAACGAGTTATGGTATCGATTGAACATTACAAACGCGATTAAATAGACGGGTAAGCGCGGAGAACATCCAACGAGCATGCAAAGCGCGTGATTGGCCACAATGCTCATGCCAAAGTACTAAGCTCTTGTTCTAACAAAATTCCACAGATTTTCGTTTCTAAGCCGTAAACTATTCGTTTCATTTCAAAAGCGACACACTCCAGCATTGCCTGGAATTTGGTTTTACACGGATTCATCTTCGCCCTGGCGTGAATAACGCGAGCGGCGTTGCCACGCTTTATAGATTTTCTTCTGTTGTAACGTGCCAATATAAAAACAAATAAGAATAGTCTTTTGATTCTTCGACCATGTTTCATCGTTTCCAGGACAAAGAAACGGCTAAGGAAGCCGCACTTACGGGCTGCACAGAAATACCGTTCGTCTCGGACTCAAAAGCTGAAAGTTCCGAGTTTGCCGGTGTTGCTACGGTGCCAACACCCGGAACTTTCGGCTAGAGTCCCTTTATACCCAGAGTTAAGACAACTCGATTATCAGCTGACTGGCAGCCGGCCTTGGCTGGCCATGGAGGCCGAAACGAGTGCACCCAAACGAACGATATTGAGGGATAAGGATCGGGAATCCTGCGATGTCTTCACACAAAAACAACAACATCAACAAATTGATCAATTAAAAAGAAAATGAGATTGGTTTGTGAATAATTTCTTAATCTATTCTCATTTTGGACCGATGGAAATGACAATTTTCTCTTGCTAAACCACAAATAGGTAATATTTTCATTATTCTTGTTCACATTCGAGGTACCGCCATCTTGGTGCACTCGTTTCGGCCTCCATGAGCGAGAACCAATCAGAATTGGATTTTTTTTAGGCCACTTTCAGCCTAACCAGAGCCCAACCAAAAGTGAGTTGTCTTAACTCTGGGTATAAAGGGACTCTACTTTCGGCATTTGAGCCCGGAATGGAGTGGTCTGTCTACTCAACTCGTAAGTAGTTTCAAATTTCATATCAGGAAAGCACAAAAAGGGTTCGCTGTTTAAAATAAGTATTTAATATCTTCGGAAAAGCTGAATTAGCGGATGAGACTTTAAATTGGACGTATTTCACGCGATATCACGCGCATTATCGCAGTAAAAAATGAAGTTTACTTTCTTTAAGCCCTTAAATGAAGTTTTTCCACTCTTCTTCTTGTTTAGGCACTTTGAATCAAGCAATATTCACAAAAATCAACCACAATTTTTTCAAAACTGTAGTTTCTGTTACAACCTCTACCAGTCGTAGATTGGAACTACAATTCGAATAATAGAAAATAATTTTATCGGATTATAATCTATAACCAAGCACAGAACAGGAAAACGATGACTTATAATCTATTGAACATTTGGCGTGAAGGTAGAACACTGGAATTCCGTTATGGGCATAGTTTTTGGGTTAAAGGAAGAAATATTTACAACATTGTGAACTTAGATGCTAAAATTCGGCATATTATTCGATTTGTATTGAAAAACTAAGAGAATTCTCGGCGAGCTGACAACTTGAGCCATTCAAGGTCCGAGTCCGAAAAAGAGGTGGGAGTAGGAAAAAAAACATATGTTCCACCGTATTGCGGACAGAGGACTGGTAAGTTGACAACTAAACTTACGAGAGGGTGCAATCAGAAAAAAAGGTAATTTATTAGCGGCTCAAGTGGGTAGACGTGGGTGCAAAAGCCCCTTCCCCTCCCCCACCCTTCGGGCGCACGCCAGGTATTTTGGGGCACTCCGATCAAGATTTCCCCCGGTTGCTCCACTTCCTGTCGTCGACAGGAATTTTCAGTTGAGATAAGTCATGTTCAGTCCTTGTCAACATCCAAATTATATCCTTTCGTCGGTTGCGGCTTGCATGTTCGCCTGTGCATGTCTCACGAGCAGGCATAAAGAAAACAAAAATTGTTCCGAGGGATTTTTTTGCTTCTCATTTTTGATTAATATTTATGAGCTTATGCCACGCTTTGTTTAACTTTCTGGAGTTAACTTATGACCTATCCACCCCAGTGTCCCTTTTCCCTTGCCCCCATCCATCCCTTCAGAGTTAACTTTGTTGTTGTTTTCATAGTTCCACCCGGAAGAAGTTTGTGAACACGGCTTTGTACGGGCATCTTACCTATTATTAATACATTTTCACCGTTCTAGTCTCTTTTGTAGTTCTCGTGCAATTTTGTAATTTTACTGACAATGAGAGGCTACATTGGTTTCTTGCTTGAAAATCAGATTTTAATTGAATTAAATTCAGTCCAGATTTCTTTAGTTTAATTTCAAATGAAAAGCAACCTCGAGTTAATTTGTCGCCTTTTCCTGAGGCAAAACGCTATATTTGTCGCAAAAACTTCAAACAAATCAAACACAAAATTTAGTATTTTTATTATACAGTGTGTTATGCGCCAATTTGTGCCAGGGTTATATTATAAAAAAGGATGGTGAAAAAGCTGCCTTATACCGATAAAAAGATAATGCTGATATTAGCGATACAAATACATGTAAGTACATACATGTATGGAAGGCGGTGCAACTACAGCTCTACTTCAATCAAAGACCAAAATTTATGCATTTTTTAAAAAATAATTTGAAAGGTCATTTTTGTAAAAACCGAGAGAATATTCCCTAATAACTGCGATCATTAATTCCATGACAACACAAATTCTATGCTCTTAAGTTGAGAACGCCCTCACCCGCAATAGCTTTTCGTGCGATTTCTGCTTAAACCAAATTTATTCCGTCAAATATGAAAACCGAATACAATCAATCAGTCGTGCAAAACAATAATTCATGGCGAAAAAAACCGAATAAAAGGAAAGTAAATCAAGCGAGAACATGAATTTTCAGACACGAGGAATGCTCCAATCCGCGTGAATCACTCTTCGATTGTTAGTACCAATAAATGTCACTAACAGCGCTCTCCAAAAATTCCGATAGTTGATAAATATTCATTCATGCTTTTTTCCTTTCGTGTTTTATTAGTATTTTCTCCCCGAACAGATTCAGTCCATTTCTCTCCTCGCATCCATCACACCCGGTCCGAGAGTTGATGGCATACCGGCGCGAGGCGCTTCATTTGTCATCAGACGGGAACGTTTTTCGACGGATTTATCGAAAAATATTCGTCTCATTTGCATTAGTTTTAGGCCACACAGATTCCTGTGCACCGGCTTATGAGTGACCGTGTTGCGATTAAAAAACACTTAATTTTCCGAGATCACGCAGCCTGCGTGAGGATTAATCAATATTGGACAACACTGGTTTTTGTGTTGCGTTGAATTTTCCTCCCATTTCTTTTCTTTTGCTTCTTTAATTCATGTCCAACTCATTATAAGTCACCCGGGTCCTCCCTTTTCACTCATTGAGGCACCTACGGTAGCCGCTGTGTCGACGCGATCATTCCTGAAATTTCCAGCTTATCGGTTGACGCCAATCCAGCCTGGAACATGGTTAAATTCGTCATTCTTTTTTCCCCCCATAGCGATTCTTCTACCATCTCCTTTTTTTCAGTGGGATTTAAAAAAATTCCACACCAAAAAGTATACGATACAAAAAAAATGCTCCAGCATTAACAAATAGGAGCTACTATAAAATTAGGTGTCTGAAATTTGATGAATTTCGTGTTTCAGTGGAAACTACTGAACACGAGGATATCCTTACTTCATGAATTGAACAATCATTGGAGAAGATATGAGAAAATTATCTAATCTGCTAAAATACGTGCGTATAAATGGGAAATGCCGCCAGATGACGTCACTGGGAGGTGCATTTTCTCACTTTTAAATCTATTTTTATACTATTTCCCATATCAGAAAAAAATTATAAAAAATACTGTGAAATCAGCTCTATAAGCACTTTCATTAGAAGCGATGAAAAATTTGCATGCAAGTTCTCCATTTGCAATAATCTTCTCGTGTGTTTTTTGCAGGCACAAATTATTGTCACTTCTTTCATGGATCTATTCCTAAACCGAAAGTCAGGATGTCACATTAAAGGCGTCCTTGAACCTCCCTTAACCACACTCCCTGAAGAGAGGAGCTTTTTAAGGAACGACTATAAATACGGCCCAAAGTTTCCCTCTTTTATACTTCCTGATATTTTCACGACTCTCTCACACCGCCGATAGATCTTACTTTTATCCGAGTAAAACCAGGCCGAGGGATGCATAGACGCAGTGCTGCCAGAAGGCGGAAAAACACAAAATTATCCAGCTCTGAAGTCCGATGGAGAAAATTGCTGTCATATTCGCCGGAACCGACAACGCTGGATGTCGGTCTGAACGCTGAGACTATGTTAACACGAAGTGACCTACGATCTTCGATAGCGAATCGATAGGTTATGTTATTTTGATGTTACGGAATCACGATTTCAATAGAGCCACGGTATCGAGCGGCTTGATAGCGGATATTACAAGGCTCGATTCGGTATTTTTTTTTTTCAATAAAGCTATCGTACATGCAGGCGAACATTGCAGCTGGAGGCTTCAAATTAGAGGGGATCCAGGTTTTAGGCTGATGGCGGGAGATAGCGAATGTTTACTTTCGCCATGGGAAATAGGCGCGGTATAGTGTACTACATGGTAAAAATACTATTCGGTCGCAAAACGCGTACACCTCGCCTCGCTCACTTTCTTATTCTCTATGGATTCTCATAATGTCGACGTTGAGACCGAAGTGTCCGCCATTATGTATTCGAAGGATGTGGCATTTCCTCCTTTTTAAGCAATATGTGTATCAGCTGATACACAGTATGAAAATTACCCGTACTGGAAAAAAAACACATTGGGTCTAGAGTCCAGACTCTTAAAAACATCGACAAGAAAAAGTACTCTTGATTCAATCAGAATCTATCTTAAATTAAGAACCTCTAATTAGCCTCTTTATTTAAGCGGATTTCCTATTGATTCAAGCAAAAATTCGATTGAATCAAGAGTATTTTTTCTTGTCAATGTTTTCAAGAGTCTGGACTCTAGATCCAATGTGCTTTTTTTCCAGTGCAACATGGAAATTTTTATCTATGTAGTGTAGATTAAACGTAGCGTCATAAAAAAGGAAAGAAGGGGGAAAATATTAGGGATTACAATTTAAGGTTTGCCACTGCAAGCAATGAACATAGTGCGGGAGGAAATATCCCGCGACTTTCAAAATCTTTATATGTTTTCAATGGGTGAAACTACTACTAAATGGGTGAATACTAATAGACATTTCTACAACTGGCGCAAAAAATAAGGATCGGTCATGTTTCGTCAATACGGATAGGAACAAACATCAGAGGCAAATCAAAACAGAGCAAGATGTAAGTTGAGACGGATCGCGACTTCTAAGCCTGAAAAAAAAAAAACTCAAAAACAAAAAGGAAAAAAGGAGAAGAAGAAGAAGGGTGAAAACCCGAGACGACAGTCGCGAATTAATGCGCCTTACGCTGATCGGTCACCGCAGCTAAATCGGAACCACTGGGCTGAATGAGGTTAGCATTCCCAGCGTTGTCAGATAATTAATACTCAACTCTAAGTTCTTTTTAAAATAAAAATAAAAAATTGGAAACGAAACAAGAAAAAAACACGCAAATATTATAAATCATCAAGTTTAAACGACCATATGCCACGCGTCGCTTTTGTAGAGGCAAAAAGTATCAAGCAGAGGCTTTCCTGAAAAGGGGTGGTTGTAGAAGGCGGTGCAAAAACGCTCACTTCAATGCCTATATGACACAGATATATTGCAGTTTTTGTCAATTTCTTTTGGTTTTTTCGCAATTTCTAAAGTTTTGCCTCCTTCCTCTCCTTCAAAAAATTCTTTCAAATGAAGCAAATGTAAGAAACTTGCAAATAAACCCTTGTTTACAAGAGAATTTTTTTAAAAAACTTACATTCTCTTTCTTCCTCTTTTTCTCTTTCTTTTTCCTCTCCTTTGTTAAATCGGAGCATATGCCCTTTTGTCCAGCCATTATCGAATGAGACAAGTATAAAAATAATAAAATAGATTTGTCTTCATCCTATACCGAAACTGTCGTCAAAACTTCCTCATAAACCGATACTACAATAATGAAATAAAGAGGGATCAGACCTTCCCGAAATAATCATCGTGATCTTAATTTTTCCCCAAACGAAACAACCCTTTTTAACCCCCCCAGACAAAGTTCGAAGCTAACCCATTTTGCAACGCTGTCCGATGTGCATGTTCCTTTTTTTCATCTCCCTCTTGTGGTAACGCTGGGCAGCGGAGCTTTGTCGGCGACAGCCATTGGTCGGACGACGACAGCCATGGCGACCAGAGCCGAGCCTATTCCGTCGTCCCTCTGACATAAGAGCGTACCTCGCTTTTCATCTGAGCCCTGAGTTCCGTATAAATTTATGCATTCTGGGGCTCATGTAAAAAGCGTGGTACGCCCTTAAGTCAGAGGGCGACGATTTGTCCGACTGGGTCCAGGCCTCGAGTCAGGAGGTTGACACTTGCGGGTGCCATGAGCCGTGGCGTGAAGCCTCACACGAGAAGCGTCGTCCTGTGTGCTTTGCGATTTATCGATCGATATGCCGTTTAAACCTGTTAAAAAAGATCGATTATCAAGGCGTTCGCAACGACCATCTTCTTTACCATAGCTTCAAATGGGATGGTATCGACAGTCGATTATCGCGCCACGCCGCTGTTGTCTCGTCTTATTTGGGTTCTCCTGGACTTGGACACCTCGCGGAGCTTTTTGAGGTCACGCGGCGCAGGCGGCTAGTTTCCAACGTGGCCGGGCAGGCGAGGCAGTTTCGGATTTCACCAGCCCCTCGGACTCAGATTTTAACCCGCTTGACCTCACGCGCAAGGCAGATAATCATAATCCGGGCTTACCCAAAATCAATTTAGTCTACGTATTCCTGTGCAGCGCTGGGCAAGAGAACCGCCTCACAGTGGATCGAGTCAATTAGAGAGGTCGGACATGAAATTTTCGACTAAAACTGCAAATTCGGATGTTCATTTCGTCTCATTTTACATTTCAAGAAAATTTCACGAGGAAACCAATGGAACCACTTATAGAACCTTAAAGTTTTGTATAAACGGAGTTCTAAACGTTAAAAGTTTCCAAATTTTGTCCGACCTCTCCTATTTACTCGATCCACTGTGCGCATCCTCCCTCACCAAGCTTAGAAATCTGACCTTTGCTGGACATTTTTGGTTTCCTAATTGATTTTTCAGATTTTTTGGGCTCTGTTCACCCTTTTTTATACAGGGTGATCCAGAGCTAAACGGTCAGACTGCATGAGCGTGTTCTATGAATCAAAATTAGACTTTTTTGCGGTATAATGTTTTTTCTGGAAGTGCCCCCAGTCGGAGCTACGGCCCCCCAAAATTTCGGAAAGTTAATTGTTTTTCCGGAATTTTGGCAACTGTTGTGAACCAAATTTCATGAAAATGTGTACTTCCTCGTACTTTTATGCCCTGAATTTATAAAGGATGTTCCGGCTCTTGCAGTCTGGCCGTTTAACCCTGGAACACGGGGTAAGGGTTCGTAAAAGGTATAGAAAATGATAAACTTCAAACGTTGGAAACAACCCCACTCTCACCCCCCTTCACCTAGAATCGCCGCCATTTTATCAACCCTATGAGTCTCTACGAGACCCAATAGCCATACTCTCTCTATAAAGGTACTCTAGTTCTTATTAAAAAGTACAGTATGGGTGGAGGATTCAACTTTCTCCATAATATTCGAGAAAAATCACTTTTCATCGTGGTGGAAGTATGTTCAAACAGAGAAGCAGCTTATGCGCGACGATTACATTCGTCTATCGTTGTTTGCGCCTTGTTCGTATATTTGCTTTTATGTTCCGCTATTTGTAGCCCTGGCTGAAATCCACTGCCGCGGCGGGGCCGGGTACAGGGGCAGGGGTTAGGGTTTCGTTCCAATGGTTGTAAATTGCGGTTCCAGCCGCAGAGGGGAGGGGGAGTCGCTCGGCGGTTTGCGACGAGGGGTGGGGCGGTTAGCGCGGGGGAGGGTGGGTTGCCCAGATGCGGTGAAAGAAAGGGGAGAAAGGGGTATATTTGCGAAAGCGAGATAGCATGTCGAGAGGGGGGCGGGGGTGGAATGCATGTTTTGGACTGGCAAGTGCGCATGTTAAGCTATGTGCTAGCCAGGGCTCAATCGATACCCGGCCATTTTCCGCACGCCCAGCGCGGGGCTTGGAGGTGCGGCGCGGTGTGGCGGCGGCCTAGGCGCTGCACGTGAAAAACTTGAAAGCTTCCTTCGGATGCAACAATCCCAGTAACCCAACTTCGAGCTTACTCAACTCCTCTCAAAACCGACAAAACCGAATCATAGCCCCACTGAAAAAAATGTGCTTGGCTCAAGCATGATTATTCTTGAATTTCCCGCTAAGAAAAAATTGTTTTATCTTGATTTAAGCTGAATAAAAATTATCTTAATACAAGGAAAAATGCTAGGGTTATCAAAAAATAGTATATATTAAGCAGCAAAATTCTTGAGTTAAGAAAAAATACTTCTTGACGGCTTTAAGATGCCATTTAAGATGCATGTATGTTCTGTTTTGATGGGTCAGTTTGGCTAGTTATATGATCGCATTTTGAATGTCTAAGTTACAAATTTAGCAAAGAATGGATTTCAAGACAGGGTACAGAATGAAGTACAGCGATACATGTTTTTTTATCGAAATTTTCCGCAAAATATCGGACGCATTGAAACTCCCCAAATTCAACCCGTTGGTCAGGAAATAGGGGTTTCTGTCTACGCTGATTCACACTTACACACGAAAGTATGGTCTAGTCGAGTCAAATCGAGCTTGAACTATTTTTGTATGTATATTAATCACATGAGTTATGTGAAATAGTTCCTAACATAGAAACAGATGACAAATATTTCTTGCTACCGCACTTAAAATTAAAAACAGGAAGCCATGGTTGAAATGGGTGGTTGTTATGGAAAATGTAGGTAAAAAACTAACGGCAACCGATAAGTGACCCTATACGGTTATTCCATCATTTATCTTCTTAACCATATGAGCCACCAATTTTAACCGATAAGATCGTTCCATACTCCCTAAGTCTTCATTGTCTATCGCTTTGTCTATCAATTTCAACAATCAGCCGGCAGGAAGGAAATAGTAGAGGTAGAAGAATTTTAAAATACGTTTATGGTGTTCTATAAGGAGTGGATATAGATAAATTCTATTACCACAAGGCAAAAAGTAAACAATAAAATTTAAGGTACCTTATTCATCGAAGCCTCCCACAACCCTATTTCCACAATAATTCATGCGAGAGAACAACGAAGCTACACTATTATATAACTATATACAACAGCCTCCCCTAGGAATCGAAACTAATTAATTTCCTTCCCGTTTAGCTGCGTTAAATGCACATGTTTCGCCGTTAGGGTGAATTTGTGAAACTGCCGGTATATTGGTACCGTAATAACTCTTGCCGATGGAGTGGAATTTTGTCAGGTGGCTTCTAGTGCCAGACATCTGATGTTATCGCTGAGCGTTTATGTCAAAAGCTATCGGGACGACCTTATAACATCATGTTAACAAGGAATAGAGATTCTCACGGAAATTAAATGAACATTCTTGCATGCATAGGTTTTTCCCTTAGCCCTCCCCCTCCCCGCACTATCAATGGTTGACCGCTTTGTGTCCGGCACCTAAATGGAGCGGCCGAAACGGCACTCCGCAACGCGGCACCTGACGTGGAACCGTTGTCATATTTTTAAAATAATATATTTACGAAATAGAATTGAACCGATTATTTCCCAAATCATGTAAGCGCCAATCTCTATTTTAGTGGCAGAGGGGTTGTTTTTTTCTTTGTTCTCTCTGGTATAATCGATCCTGTCTGATTTCAAAGTATAGCCTTCTAAAAGAACATGCATTTTTTGGAATCCAAAGTTTTTCAACAGAACGAATAAAACGGGTTTTCTTGTTTTTCTCGCATTCGCAATTTTGGCGCTCACGTGATTTGGGTAATAACTGGTTCCGCATTGCTATCGGACGAGAATATGCGCGAAACTGAAATCAAAATAAGTATATTAGACTCTTTAATTAATGATATCTGAGTGTGTTATTATTGCAGCATTTTACGGTGCGAAAAAATGGGCCGGAAAATCTGATCTGAAAAAACGTCAAATTTTCTTTTTTTCCTAATCTTATGCGGAGAACGATTCGCACAAAAAAGAGTAGCAAGACACTGCGATTATTTGTAAGGTCGGAATTTTCCTGCCGTACGGTTAATGCTACATATATGAAAGGTTATTCGAGCTCTCTACTAGATATGAATTACATTTATCAGAAAAGCGATTGAAGTATGCATAGTAGTAGTAGTATGCAAGTATGAATTGAAATTATGATGTAACTGTTCAAAAATTGTTCCCAAAATTCGGGGAAAAACATAAACATAAGAGGCAGGAATAACTCGAACTTAAGTATACGTTTGGGTGGATCATTCTTTATGACAAGACAGGAAAAACTGAAAAGGAAAAATAAATCCAAATATGCTGATACAATCTTTAATAGCCTCGTGAATAAAAAAAATTCTCTCAAAGTGTGAACATCTGGAGGATAAGATAGAATTTTTAGAATCTGCGTCCGGCTCAAACGCAGGTAATAAAAGTGGAGTATTGCGACCAAACCGGCAACTTTAGTGGATCCTGGCAGGGTCTGAGAGCGACGTTATAAAAATAAGTTAATTAAAGAGACTTAAAAAGAAGGGTTTTATGCGAAGCGAACACGAGTATAATAATCCAGCAACATATGTTCTACTGGCCAGGGAGCGGGATGCAGGTGAATAAAATCACTTTACAGGACTTCTGATAAGGAATTATTGCTTGTATAAGCTCATTACACTACGCTTCGCGTCGATAATAGTGCTGGAGCTAGCGCAGTAAGGCGGCATGGCGGCGGTTTCGGGAACTATTTTGATGACTCGTAGGCTCGCAACTTTGCGCAGCTATAATTACCTCCGCAGCTCTATCTCGCGGCGAAATTAAATTATCCCCCACTCTCCACAAATGGGCGTAATGCACCGATAAACCGGCCCCTTGCCCTTTGGACAATTTAATGGCCTCCCTCTGTTGAGGTGACAAAGCTATCTAAAATTCACTTGGGGACGAATTGGCAAAGCTACCCAGCGATCCAAAAGCATTTCCTGAAGGTATGAAGTAGTTTTTGAACCGGACAGACTTCTGAAGAATGTCTAGAGTTTAGGATTTTGATGAGAACACAGTAGGGTTTTTATTTATCACACAGAAACATTCTCAGTAAATTACAATGCAGTTTCGATTTTGATACATCAAGATACCAGGACGCTTTTCATTTGTAAACGGGTTCCTCCCAAAACAATGAACTTATCTTCTTGTCCTCCATTTGCTACACCCTACTTTTTCTATCTTCATTCTAAAATGGGAATTCAACAGTCCCTTAAAATCGTAATAAGTTTCATTCCTTCAATGTAAAAACTTAGTATAGTTATATTTAACCCCCGATATTCTTTCTGAGCATTATTTTTTTCTCTTTTTTTCTTTTTTTTGAGAAAACCGAATAAACATATAAGAAAAAAGTGAATTTGTAAAAATTTGAAAAATTCACACGTATCTCCGAAAAATAGGTTATCATTCAAGATTTTTTACTGAAAAGCACTCAAAGAGTGACCTAAACAATCTTCCAATTGAAATTGCAGCTAAACCACTGAGCTTTCTTACTAACGATCTAAAAATAATGCAGAGACTCTGAAGGGAGTGAGGAAAATCACATTTTTGTTCGTAATTTCTTCTTGAAAAAAGCGATAAAATATTTGTTTTGTTTTACGGTTATTGTTACCCCAATAAATATTTTGAGAGAACTGTAAGAAGCAAGATTCTTCATTCCCTTCTTATGGGGACTTACAGAGGAAGAATTAGACGACAGAATTGAGATAATAGATCGTGCCGTGCAGGAGTCGAAGAGGAGGGAGGACTGTGAGTGAGAACATGAACTTATAGGTTTTAAAGTAGAGATGGTTATCGGGGTGAAGGAGGATATAGTTTCTTTTCGTGTGGACAAATTAGCTGTCCTGGACTCTGCTGCAACTCCAATTAAAAAAGCAGCGCACACAATTATTCAACCAATCGTTTGGTTTTATCGACGCCTCCAATCGCTCGCAGACTTCACCGTGTAATACGCGCTCACCGCTTCGCTCTGCGATGCCACGCAAACCTTCCTACACTCACATGCTCCTATCATTTCACAGGAGAACAGGATTTTTTTTTCAATCCATTCAACGTTTGTCTCTTCGGTTTTGCAGCACTGTGTGCGGTTCGCTGGCTAGGAACGCGTCCACCACACTTTTCCTGCAGTTATTCTTCTCTGTGAAGTCACAGAGTGAAAATAAAAACTTTTTTGTGCAAGTTAATCAACTCATCCCTCATGAACAGAGACAATATATTATAAGAGTCGCGCAGTGCCATCTCCTCTGGGATGTAAAATTTGATTTTGGAAGTCAACGCTCAAATTCACTGATGACTGATGACCGAAGAGTTGAGCGATTGATTTAGCGATCCTAACTAACCTATCAAACTAACTTAAGCGCCTAGCAAAGACACCTCGACATTTTTCAACCATTAATATACAATTTTTTTTTCTTTCTTTTTTTGTTCAACAATTTGCTCATCAATCACACCATCGTTAAGAGAAAATTAGACGATTGAACGCTCCTTCAACTCAAGACAACGCGGAGAACAATGGAAGAATGTACGAAGTTGGGTTCGGACCTAACATGCAACTATTTAAACTCTTCGGAGAACCAGGTTGCATACGCTCGAAATTCCAGGCGAAATCTGGAATCTGCCCACGGCACGCTAATTCTAAGTTTTTAAATCCTATTCAGAGATCGTCTCCGCGAAAAGCGTTCAAAGTTTCAACTATAGTAATGCAATTGACCCTTTTAGCTATATGATGGAATTCGGTACTTAGAAAACATACAGATTTCCCATTGATATTAGAACACATGAAACGGGGAACAGTCATAGAAAATTTGACCCTTAAGTTGAGGGTTATTTTTAACGGCTTGAGGCAACTTATTCTAATATCTATATTCACGTAAAAATGCCGTAGATAAAAAGGTTAACTCTTGACCTCGGAACGTTGCATCGGAAGGTAATGGACGGCCCAGGAAGCCTGTATACAACCTTAGTTGCCTTGCCAATGAGAGGCATGCAGTCGCGATAAGAACATGCCATGAAATTGGTCATCTGTCTCCTTCGAAGCCGTATTTACGACCTGCAGCTCTAAATTAATTACCACTTTGACGCGATTATTACATGATTCTGGAGTGTCTAATTACTATCTAGTCAATGCCTATTGCCGCGCTAACTGACAGAGATAAATAAACTTATTCAGCTACTGCGATTCTACTTACGTGACGAATTTCCTCCTTGATATCTCAAAATGTTCAGGATGGTAATATTGTCGAAAAATGGAGTCACCTGACTAATATTGACTCCTGTGCTTTGACTGTGCAACGCTTTTCTTTCATTTTACTTTACTGATCGAGTTCCATGCAGCTGACTCGGAAAAAAAGGTGTTAGGGGTTCTCTCCTAAAATTTTCCCACCAACTCACATTAAGGTAATACCACAATATTCGGCTTATTAACCTAATTTATTGGGATAATACCACAATCAATTGGAAAGGTCCATGTCGTCCAGCAACCCCAGCCTCTTTTTTTCCGTGGACCAATCTTGAAATGAGTCGTAAAACAGAATCAATGAAACACAATGATTTATATTTTGGTTTATTATCTTCTACTCATTAAATGAGTAGAAGACGAGTAGTAACTCCCTGGACGAAAGCGGTTGCGTCAGAAAAGTCAAGAATTCAATACGAAAATTGACGTAACTTACCCGTAGGCGGCTAACGTTGGGTCATAAGGGTAGTACCCTGTTGAGGGTTGAAGGCCAGCGCTGGTCCACGCTCCCATGTCGCCAGGGGCATTACCATCTTTTAAAGCGTAAGGATTACTCTGAAACAGAATGAAAAATCGAATGAGGACAAGATCTATTTTACAAATGGAGAATATTTTTTTCGGTACCTAGAGCTCATAAAACGAGATATACTCTCTGCAATTGCTGTAACGCCTTTTTCCTGCATATTTTGCAGATATTTCTGCATATTGATTTTCCGTGCATGTTCACCCTCTTAGAAAAGCTTCAATAATATGACTTTCCCGATAATTTTTCTTTTTTCTTGAATAGACGAATGTTGGCAACATCGAAGCATGCAGACAGCCTTGAGACGAATTCCTCATTTACCACAATGAGCTGAATCAAACCCAGCAGTCCTGTGTCGGTAACACTCGCGAATTCATTAAAATTTGAATATTCATGAATGAAATACGAAAGATATAATCATGCTCCCGCGCTTTCATTAATATAAGATATTTTATTCTCGTCCGAGACCGCCATGCGGCTTATAAATTCGTGATTCAGATTTAGTTTTTGAACGAAGATACCACCACTCCCCCCCCTCCCCACACCGTCTTGTTTCCCTCTTAATGAAATAATCAGAAAGAGCTCGCTGAGATATAATTCACATAAAATCTAAGAGAGATTCTCTTGATTACAATGAAATACACACTTGCCTTGAACGTATTGGAATTCCCTGATAACACATCAAGGACAATTTTGAGAAGAAAACGTTTTATTTGATATTTAAGAGCCATATTTTGAAGAATAATTCAAAAACTGTTTTAAGAAACTTCAACAAATATTCCGGAAATTCTTAGCGCAAACCACTGCAAGGACCTTTTACTAAAAACCTCTGTAAAGATGCTCTTTATTCTTCATTTTTAAGAAAATAAGTGAAGATTTTCAGAGAATGTTTTAAACCCCTAATTTGATAATTTTAAAATATAAGAAGAACTTTAAAGTTTTTAAAAATGATTTAATGGATCACCTTTTAAAGATGTTTTTATAAAGTCATTGAAAATTTATTTAAGTCATAACGTTTATTTTTTATAATCCTTGAAAAACGACTTTACCACATATCAAAAGCGTGTAAATGCCACCGTAACTTATCTCCTTAAACGTTTCACAGTTTCTTTAAATATTATAATTAATCCCCCATTTTAAAGAACCAATTTGTGTAACATACTATTGTTTTCAGAGATAATTGGAAGACATGTATCAAGCGTCATTGTGCTACTAGGATGGACCAGTTACACGACAGGAAATGAAATTATCTCATTTTGGCTTTTCGGATGAATACCCTCATAAAAATATTCAACTTGCATGTTAGCCACCACACCCCTTTTTTATACGAGTCTCTATACTCGAAGAAGCAAATTTCCTTCCCGTTACCGCCTTGGAAAGATGGTCTAAAGGAATCCACGTGGCTAGGCGCATGCGCAGAAAATAAGCTCAATCTTTTTAGTTGCAAGGTGTGATTACATATTATGACGGTCCATTTAACCAGGCCTACTTTTCAGGTTTCATCCGCCTCAAGTGTCAATAAAATTAGACGATCTTGTTTGTGCGCCCGGACAGGCCCTCCCAATCCTGATAGCGTTTAATTTTATTCATCTCGCAACTCTAACTATAGAGCGATAATACCAAACAGTTAATGACAGTAATTGAGAGCTTGATCAGTTTCAAATGAGGAGATTACTCGGTTTAATTTTGAAATAAATCAGAGGATGCAAAACTCCTTAGCATTAAGGATTCAATGGCATCGAGATGAATATGCAAAGGAATGACCCTCGAATGTGCTTTTTTACTAAATAATGAGGTAAAATTGAGTAAATATCGACTTCCTCTCTCTCTCTCTCCGTCTCCTCGTCCATCAACCCCTGTTTCTTTTTTCTGTTTAAAAAAAAAAAATTAAACTGTTGACGTCACATTGAGGCGAGAATAATGAATGAGTTTCATCCTCATTATGTGAGATGGAAAATATATTTGAAAACCAAGTAAACCTACTACACATATAGGTAAGCATTGTGAGTTTTCAGAAATAGTGAATTGCTTCGTCATTTCCACTTTCAAAAATTCTCTTGAGAGAGTTTTTTCAACTTTCAAGAATTACATTGACCCCCCTAGCAAAAAAAGAGATTAGACCTTCAAAAAAAGTCTTTAAATAAAAATAAAAGTGTTTTGATAGTGATGGTAATCTAAGAAAAGCTTTCCCTATGACTGCGCACATGCTGCGCGTAATTCTCATGTGACGTGTGCGAGAAATAGAAGCGAAAATAAACATGCTAATAATACAGTGACCCAAACGGCCTCAGCGAGCTCGTCTTTATTATTTAATCCGATGAAATATTATCTGAGGATCGGAGATTATAGCGCCTTTGAGTTTTAATAACACGATGTTGCCGCAGCAAAAATCAATCCGCGGTTTGTGATCCACGATCCTGAGTTCGGGGCTTAGAGAATAATGAGCTTATTGATTTAACGAGGAAATCGATGTCTCGGCGCGCCTTCAATTACCGAATTAGGCCACAACAGTTCCGAAGAGCACGAATAGTTATCGTTCGACGCCTTCTTGGTGTTCAACTCCACCGTGCTAATAGAGAACGCTGTATGAGCCCTCTGACGTTGCCAAATTTCATTTGATAAAATACGGATGTTAAGAGGAACTTGTGAGTACAAATCCTCCAACTTTTTAGAGACTTTTAGTCGCAATTTGATAAGAAATGTTTGAAAATTTCAAGGATTAATACTAACAACTATCTTTGAAATTACAATAGTTTATCAGGGAGAGTCCAGCAACGTCAGAATTTTCGTAGAACGTTTTTACTGGACGGTGCGATCTGAAAATCGACAACATCCGCGACAACATCCACAAGTTGTGAGGACAGAAGCCCCACAACGAAAGACGGGTCAACACGGGTCTCTATTTTGTTTCACACGTATTGATCCCCCATCAACAATGTCATGCCCCACCCCCTTCCCCCCGGGGATAAGTCAGCCGAGGTTTACCCAATCGAAGCGGAGTATATGATTTATATAAGCGGTTTTGGACTCGGTGCCACCAAACCTACGAGGAAATGACCCACCCTGAGTGAGGGAAATTGTGCGGTTGTGAGAGTTTTGGCAACAGTGCAGAGCATATGTGTTGTAACACGTAACACCGACGCACTTAAGTTTCTGTGTTGTTCGGGCACACGCGGAAATCCGATTCAATTTTATCGTTGCGGCTAGGCTTCAAGTTTTTGATCCCCGCCTCACAATCCACACCCCTCGCTAAGCCCTTCCTTGGGAAAAATGGTTTCCTCCCTTACACTAGAGTCTGTACTGCCGTGCTAAGGAAGAACGCTGTATGAACCTTCAGGCATTGCCAAATTGCCTTTCATGAAACACAAATTTCCTTGTAAACTTATGAATACTTTTCCTCAAAATTTTCAGATAATTTTTCTCGCATTCCACCTGAAAGTCCTGAAAATTTCAAGAGAAAATATTCATAGCTGTCCAAAAAAATAAACATTTTATCGAAGGAAATTTGGCAACTCTCGAATGTTCATACGGCGTTCTTCCTTAGCACGGCAGAGTGGTTCGAAACATCACATAGCCCACAGTTTGCAATGAGAAAGTACTATTTGCACAGAGTCGGGCAAATTAGTCATATCGTCGCCTTCTGGCCAAATCACATGCGCCGCGTGCTACGTTTCAAAATTTCTGCCGCTATTTTATTTTTTTTTTTACAGATAAATTGCTCAGTGAAGCTATTCAAAAATTTCACTGAAATGTCTTTGTGCTGCCGATAAAATTCAGTGAAATTTTCAAACAGATTCAACCTACAATTGCTCTGTAAAAAAATAAAATGACGGCGGAAAATATGAAATGTCGCATGGCGTTTGTGATAATTTTGCGATATCTATAATTCGGTGATTCAATATCTCTCCAATTTTAATTGTTGTGAAGGCAACCAACTGGCAGCTTGCATACAATTTTGTAAAAATAACCTTCGTGTAAGAAAAAATTTACTACATCTCACGATGAAGACTCATTCACTTCTTTAACATAAGATTTCAACTATGCACTTATTTCACTCCACTGTAGGAAAGAGCTTGATGCAAAAACGGCTTTTTTCGCCCCCCTCTGGAAGTTCTTCAGACTTTGTCTATTGATTACTCATACTCGAGCGCTTCTTTTCCCAAATTTTCAGACCCCCAAAAAATTTTGGGGGGGAGCTAGGGGGGGTGGAAGTCAAAACCTGTGAACCTCGATATCTCTTGAACAAAGGAAGATATTGAGGTCCGGTTTGGACGAAAAATCGTCTAAAATTGCATACTTTAAGATTCTAAAGGTCGAAATCTCGATATCACATTTTTAAGTTAACATATGTGCTTTTTTCCAGTTTTTAGGTCAAGAAAATTTCTTTTAAACGAAAAATTTACAAAGATCTCAATTTTTTATTTGAACCAAAACCAGTTTTTTAAATTGTTCGTCTTTTTCCGCATCCAACAAGTGGTCGTATAAGCTGGGGAACCGAACGGCTTCGGAGTTATGATCGATTGAAGTTTCCGCTCAACGCGCGCCGACCGATTTTCGCGCGCAAAAAAGTCGGATTTGACTGTTATTAGATCAGATTGAATGTTCAAACTGAGCAAAATGCTTTATTAGGGACTCTTGAGGGTCGCTGAGTTCAGAAATTACCGATACTTCCAAAAAATTCACGTTTTTAAAATTACAGCTCCGCAGCGCTATTTTAGAGGCCCACTGAGCGCCGACCGGCCGCACAGTGGTCCTGTCCGAAGCTGCAATTTTAAAAACGTGAATTTTTTGGAAGTATCGGTAATTTCTGAACTCAGCGACCCTCAAGAGTCCCTAATAAAGCATTTTGCTCAGTTTGAACATTCAATCTGATCTAATAACAGTCAAATCCGACTTTTTTGCGCGCGAAAATCGGTCGGCGCGCGTTGAGCGGAAACTTCAATCGATCATAACTCCGGAGCCGTTCGGTTCCCCAGCTTATACGACCACTTGTTGGATGCGGAAAAAGACGAACAATTTAAAAAACTGGTTTTGGTTCAAATAAAAAATTGAGATCTTTGTAAATTTTTCGTTTAAAAGAAATTTTCTTGACCTAAAAACTGGAAAAAAGCACATATGTTAACTTAAAAATGTGATATCGGGATTTCGACCTTTAGAATCTTAAAGTATGCAATTTTAGACGATTTTTCGTCCAAACCGGACCTCAATATCTTCCTTTGTTCAAGAGATATCGAGGTTCACAGGTTTTGACTTCCACCCCCCCTAGCTCCCCCCCAAAATTTTTTGGGGGTCTGAAAATTTGGGAAAAGAAGCGCTCGAGTATGAGTAATCAATAGACAAAGTCTGAAAAACTTCCAGAGGGGGGCGAAAAAAGCCGTTTTTGCATCAAGCTCTTTGACAATGCCTTTTATTTACGGAAAGAAAACTCGCGGAAGGGTAAAGGAGATCATAAAAAAAAAAACGAGTACCAGATCTCAGTGGAAAATTAAATTGAAAAAATATGATAAGCGTTCGGAGGAGTAATTACATAATAATAAACACTGTTTCATGATAAAATGCATATTATAACTAGTAGGAAAGCGCCGAGTGACGGCAAAGTATTAGCCTCCTTCGAGAACTAAGGGAGAATGGAAACCCAGAAAAATTGTTTTAAATCCCAGTCCGGATAAACTTAAACGTCGTGGTGTGCAAAAAGTTGTCTTCTCAAGTTTGCCACACTATCACCTTACTTTCTTCTCCTTACTTTCTTCTTTTTTTCCTTATGGCACGTGGTCCCAAATTCGTAAACACACAGAGGTGTAAATGGCCGGTGATGTTGGGGCACCTCTTAAAAATAAACACATTATACTACTACAACGTTTTCCTTCTTTTTATTTCTTCCTTTTACCTGGTGTAAAAAGCCAACATAGCTGGGCACTGCTCAAAAATGCATGTATTTCACCACTACCAGTCTTATTTATACATTTTCCTTCTTTCCTTTCGTTATTTTTCTTTTATTTTTATGTTTTTAAAAAAAACGTAACAAAAAACGAATGTTATCTGATTTATCCTGTAGAAAATTTCAACCATGACAGATACCGTTAAGTATCAAAGAGAACCCTCGTGCGCTGTAAAAACGATTAATACATTTCTGTATTGTGTACAAACATATATGTAGGATTTTACAATCCATAATGATATAGATTTGAGCTCCTTTTTTGAGCGGCTATACCGTTAGTTCACTCTCAATTCCCAGTTTATTAAACTTATGGCATGTGCATAGGTATGTAAAAAAAATATGATTTTTGTCTGTTTGTAATTTTCTTTCCTCGTTATTTTCTTCCCACGGCACAACCAAATTCTGATGTTTCGACTGTTAATAACGATTCTTCTTGTATACACGAGAACTTGGTAGCAGGAGCTTTCACCGAGCATTGCCAATATTATAAATCTAACGCAAACTCGATGACCACTCAACGCTTGGAAAGTGGCTGCGAAACCTGCGCCGGCGCTGCTAAAACCGCGGATCCCACGGTGTTTCGTACTGCACTTAATCTGTTCTTGGTTCTTCGAGGAGTGCGTGGCGAGTTACTTCTGTGAAATACTACCGCTAGCAATCCATTAATTGAGAGCGGTGAGTACGCCCTTGAATAGGGAGCACTGCGATTATTCATACAGGAGCTAGGAATCTTGACTTAGATGCGTGCACTTCTGCGCACGCATTCCTGACCTGCAGTGCCCCCCCCCCCCCTCCCTTCCCGACGCCCAACGTGCAGTGCACTAAGCTGGTGAAACTACGATTTGGGACGGTATGACTACGTTTTCAAATACGTTCGAGTGAAAGAGGATGATTTAGAATGGTTTGCGTTGGGCGTCGTGCTAAAGAGTCACGAGTCTCAGCCAAATGTATCACTCCTCACGGGAACCACTTAACTGGCTCCTGAACGGATATCAATGCTGCCAAATGTGGGAAATTGTGTGTGTCCTTATTTTCTTTTTCTGTTTTTTCCTTTTCATTTCTTTTTTAATAGCAGGACACTAATGGAATACATTTTGCAATGAGGAACTAAAATTTTAGGTCCATTTCAGAAGCAACGGATGTGCTGTTCCGTACCTAGATTCAGAAAAAATGTTTAATTTTCTTCCTCTTTTTCCTTTCCACTTCTTTCTAATCGCGCTGGGAAAAAAAGTCTCTTGTGTCCAGAGTCCAGACTTTTAAAAAAATTGACAAGAGAAAATATTCTTGATTCAATCGGATCTCTGCTTGAATCAAACGGATATCCATGTAAATTCAGGGGCTTCACTCTCAACTCAAGCCAAATTCCTATTGAATCAAGAGTATTGTTTCTTGTCAAATTTTTCAAGAGTCTGGACTCGGGACCGAAGAGACTTTTAAGTCCCATCGCCGCCGTCCATGCTTTCTACTACTCCATCTCCTTATTTTTCTTCTCTCATTCTTAGTCTTCTTCATCTGTGTAATTCTCCTCGTAGTCTTCTAGTCGCTACTTCCTCTCCCACTTTTCTTGTCTTCCTCATCGTCCTATTCTTGTTCCTTCTTCTTCCTCTGTTCTGCATATTCCTTTTCTGCCGTTCCTCTCTCTATCTCCTCTTCCAAAAATGCGAAAAGCAACAAAATTAGATCGAAGTAAAAGGTTCAAAATTCGGTTGCAAACCGAACCATGTTTATTAGCTTTGGTTTGTCCCTGCAGCAAGACCGAGATTTCAAATGACTTTCTCTCTGTCTTTATTTTTTTATTGGGATGGAATCGTAAATGATTCTGTGTTCAGAATACATTTGACAATCTCGCAATGTGGGACCTCTCTTATTTGGCTCCGTTTAATTTTCTGTCGGGTATTTATGTATTTGTTTATTTATTATTTGGTCACCAATAGAAGTCCGTACTTCGTGATGTAGAAATGTGCTTTTGTCTTTCCTCTCGTATCTGGTGAGACTCTCTTCTCGTAGAACCCTCTCCGCCCTTCTTGCGCTCCCTACTTCAATGCACGTTTTGGCCCTTGTTGGTACAGTTCCGTGAAGATTATATATTTCTCAATTTCTCATCGGAAGAATTGTGGTTAGAGATTAGGATCTCTGAGCGTCTCTTCGTATATTTTACACCGATTCAAGATAGTCTTGCGAAGATGTAAATAAATACATGAAAATTTCTCACTACTGCACTGTGTGGACGTAAGGATTCGAAAAATATGAACAATCCTTCGGGTGTTTACATCACTTCAATGGATTGGAAATTTCGATGAAAACATGAGAGAGTGTTTAGATTGAAATCTAAAAACTTTTTGTTTCTTACTACATCGGCATTTGCTGCAGTTTTTTTGTAAACATCCGTGGGAAAGCGATAGAGTATGAAAAATACCGAATTAATATTCCAAGTTTTTTACGTGGGGAGGAGGGGGGCGGTTGAAAAAGAAGGGCACATCCGAAAAGTTTTTCTTGTTGTTTCATACTTAAATATTCTCTCTTTTGCTGAAAACAATTTTTTTTAGAAACTAGAATAACATTAACTATTAGAATGCTCGTACATAACAAAGATTAAGTGAAATGCCAGGTCATATTGCCTATATTCTGAAGAATATACTTTCATTTCACTTGAATTTCATCTTTGGTGTTTTTTTCTTCTTTTTTTCTTTTTTTTTTTGAGGGAGGTTTTTCCGCCCTCTATATATACCTCTTACTTTGCAAGCACGAGAGATACAAGTATTTTGAGTCCTGTATGCTAGCACTATACCCGTAGTGCCGCAGAATCTTCAAAACAATGTTATGAAAAATAATCCCTCATGACTTATTGTTTGAGTCCTACTTTCAACCACCCTTTTCCTCTCTCTATCATTCCAATCATGCGAGCATTATTCTGACTCTCTCTCAATCCGATTGGAGGACTCTGCAAAGGATGGGAAGAAACAGGATCGTAGCTGTCAAATCTGCCAGAAAAACGCAAGATTTACCTTCCGTATACTAGTTCATGAAGGATGGAGACTCGTTCCCTCTTCTCATTTTACAAACATCTACAGCACACCATCGTCTCTTTATTTCGTGCTTGTTATTTCATGTAAAAGGTCATGCATCATAAGTTATAAAATAAATAAGACTAAAAACACTGGATATTTTTTACTGAGTAAACTATAGGGTTTGCAAAATGTACATAAAGAAAACCAACAAAAATTTACAATTTATACAAATGTATTTTTATTTTAAACATTTTAAACGCCAAAAAACTTCGAAGGATCGTTTGAAAGTTTTTTAACAAATTTTTGAGCTCCAAGTTTATTCCTCGTAAAGTTTACTTAAAACCATATCCCGTAAGGGTTTTCTAAAACGATAATTTCAGCAGTTTTGTCATGAATTGTCTTATCAACGTTTACGGATTTCTCAAAAGTTAATTTAGCAGTCATGTTTCCGGGTTGAAGCTCTTCTCTCCGTGTACGTGCCAAGGGGTGGCATAGGCGGATCCAGTCACTGTCCGGGGAACTGGGGCTCCCCGCAGAAAATTTTGAAAATTTTAAAGCATCTTTTGCAGTTTGAATAAATTTTATTATGAATAGTTACCAAGTCTAAACGTCCTTCCTTCTTCTTTCATCCACACTTATACTGAAAAACATATCCCGGCCGTGGAAGCCGTGCTCACGGTCTATATAGTCATACCGTCCTTGTTCTGGGCTCAAAGGTCGAAAGTTTCGGGCGAGGCACCCGGAGCGATCGAAGCCACGGCTCCAGCACCCGGAACTTTCGGCCTCTGAGCTCGGAACTGACGGTATGTCTACATAGCCCGTAACTTTTTTGTCAGTGTTTTCTCTTTCTTTGTTCCCTTGTTCCTACTCTCTTTTTTTGGCCAAAAGGGGACGAATGCCCCCCCCCATGTATCCGCCTATGATGGGGGGGGGGGGCTTAAGGTAAAAAGTGGCTCGGCAACGTGGCGTGGCGTCTGAAATTGACTCGTCCTCCTCATCGACTTAGTGCCTACTTACCGGAGAAGAATGGGTAATATGCAAATGCGAGCGAGTCAGAAATCTAGGACAGACTCCTGAGTTCCCCAACCGGGGACGGGATCCCACAATCCGCGGCCCACGGCACTCACACAGGCGCACCGGCACACACACGGAAGCCGCCGAGACGGACGCCGAGTGACGCCGCCACCGGGGCAGTGGACAATTCCCCAACAATAACTTCAATAAGTCAGGGCCAGGGGGGCAGCCCACTCCCCCCGCCCCCTCGCGGTGGGGGTGGAGGTGGAAGTGGGGGCCCCGCGGACCCCCAACGCAGCGCGGAACCAGTGGAGCACCGTAGATTTATGAATGCCAGACTCATCCCCCTGACCTCAACCGCGCATCCGCCAAACTGCGCCAATAATCCCTCCGGTGTCCTCTCCGCACGCTCTTCAGAATAATCGACACGGTGTCGCTATGTATTTCAACAAATGCTCAGCTCAAAAGCACTTCACTTTCAAACAGATTCACATTCTCCAATGAGGAGCTACTGTTTCTTGCTCGTTTGTAAAAGCGCCTTGGGTATACTCGGAAAAAAAAAAATCAATCGGAAATGCAAGATGGACAGTCTGAAAAAGGTTGCACAAGGGTATCAGGATAAGGTGACCAAACATTGCGGACGATCGGTCATCATGGTTAGATTCCACCCTAGCGTTTTAAAGAGAAAAAAATAGTTTTATTCGATTTCAGCCCATTTTTGCGCTATAATTGGCCTACGCCAGACTAAAATGTCCCTCTTCTTCCTCAATAAATAACTGATGCCCTGATGATTCTTAATATGAAACAGATTTTTGTGGTCGATTGTCGAGATAGTACCCTTATAAATGAAAATGGGGCTAAAATCGTAAGGGAAAATTTACAAAATTTGGCAACATATATAGGTGTCTATATAACAAAAAATAATCGTCTGACTAGGAATCTCAACTTTTCGTTAAAAACTGAATAAGAAGTATGATAGAAATTTGATGCTGACATCATTTTTGTTGCAAAAATTGAGCTTTCTTTCAATTGCCTTAACGGGTTGATTGAAAAGGCCTTTTTAAAAAATCTGGAAGTTTGATACAAGATGCTAATATAATTTCAGCACTCAGTCCAAAAATTACTTTATTGTTTTCCTCTTACTCACCAATTTTTCGGAAAATCGACATTAGCTAAAAAAATTGGGCCCTTTAAAGGAGACGTGGTAAGTGACAGAAAAAACCGAGCAGGTAATTTTTGGATTCAAGCGCCAACAATACATTTGAAAATGTGTATCCTATGCCAAAAAAAAATTGCTGTCTCTAATAGAGACGTTTTTTAGGTCAAACGACATAATGCACCCATGTATCCTCTGTAATACTGATCTGTTTGTTTCGCGTCGGAAGAAAAGGGAGAATTACTTTACTCAAAGGTATCACGCTCTCGTGGAACTACTTCCACTTATTTTTTGCTGCTAGAGCCAAAAATGACTCTAGTTTCCCCACCCCCTGCAAATTTTCGGCGGAATTGAATTGCCTATAGATGTCTTTTCAAATGCCAAAAAACCGTCTTTGAAAAATTCAATTTTTCGGAAATTTGTCGAGTAAAAGTCGCGCGTTATCCCCTCCGGAAAACACGAAGCACGAGGTAGTACATAAAAATTACGCAGGAAAAGAAAATTGACGATGCACGGAACTAAGGGCCGACAACACCGCGAGCCACACACACACACACACCCTCGACAAAACGGCGACTCACCAACACACACGACACAAGCACACATTGTCGCGGGGTAATCCACGAGTGCGCAAGCGCACGCCGGTCGCGGCGCTCAGCCTCCTCCGGGGAGACTAATTATCTGCTGATCAGTTATTGGTAACTTTAATTGGTTAGGAATTTATTCGGTCCCTTACAAGCGGCCAGCCTTAATTTCCTCAGTGCGCCCTTCAGCGGTGTTGCACGATTTTCCTACGACGGGGGGGTGAGGGGGCCGTGGGGGGGGGCGTGGGGGGGGGGCGTGGGGGGGGGCTGGCTCCAGCCAGATTTCCTTTCCGGAGCGGCTCTCCGCGTCTGGTGGCGCCGTGGTCTTGGTCAGTGACATCCAAGCTCAGCTTTGGGAACCAACCTTTGAATGGGACGGCGAAAGGTAATGAGACGCCGGCCGGCCGCAGCGCCGAGCCACCGTCGCGTCTGTGAGAATGGAACTGGACTGGCGGTCTTCCTGTGCGAGCCTTCTGCTCTTTCCACGCGGGTGAAAATGCCTTACTTGGAATCAGATGATGATATATTTTAGAGATCGCGCACTAATCATCTGAGTTATGTATAATCGGGGAGGACGAAAGTTAAGTTCAGTAGGTGGTGCTCCTTTCCACCTAATGACGATGCGACACTGAAAAAAAATTCTCGGCGTTTTTACCGAGGTCCGTTGGTACCTTTACAATCTCACTTTATTGACCAATTATTGGTTATTTTACCAAGACAGCCTGGTAAGCTTACCTAAAAACCGGTATTTTTGCTGTTTTTTCAGGTAAGGATACCACTTTTATTGGTAATGAATTCCCGGTAACTTTGCCATTTCATCTCGGTAATTCTACCACAGTCAATAAAAAATATTGACGTTTTTACCAAGGTCCAGTATCCAGTAAAATTACCGAGAAAGTACAATAATTTTGCCGAGATTTCTCGGTAAAATTACCAATTCCATTATTGGTAATTTTACCAAGAAAAAACTAGGATCAAATAAAACCCTGAATTCTTGGTAATTTTACTCTTTTCTTAGTAAATACACCGAGATTTTTTTTCAGTGTGAGTTAATGACGATGTAAATTATCCGCTTCCCTCGATCCCTCGACTGGCTCGGTTTCACCAGCTGTGCGGAGTTGTGCAGCCCTCTCAGGCGGGGGTAGCTTTGAGTGCTGCTGCTAAGTTCTCTCTCCGCGTCCCTCCCTCCTTCCCACCCTAAATGCCTCTATCGTGACGGTGTCAACGTTAGCACCCCCAGGACGATTTCCATCTCGGCGATCCCTCCGATCGGGGAAATTCTAGTTTCAACCCCTTTAGATGCTTTTTATTTTCATTTTCCTCGGGCTGTCAACTTTTCCGCCCGCTCCTGCAGCTCGCTTGATGGGCTACTCAGGCCCTTCGATCGTGCGGCCACGTGACTGACCCTAATGATACAATTCTCAACTCAATCAACGGCTACAGAGATGGAGCCTTGAAATGGATTTATTTATGCCAAAAGGAACTATGTGCACAGGGATTGCGTGAGATATAGTTCCTTTTGGCATATTTTATACACGTCCAAATATCAATCTTCACGAGTTGAAAAGAGGATTTTTGTTTGAGGATGTCGCCATGTACAACATTTTACCCATGGGAAAGAGAGATGAATTCGAAACAACAAGCTTGAAAATTTATGATACTAGGGGGTGCGCCCCCTGACCGCTTCGCAGTTCAACATTTTGGAGCGCTTCATGCCTCAGTATGTGTTCCGCCTGACTCCCATAATTTTATATTATAAAGTGAGATTAGTTTAATTTTCAACATCCAGTTTTGATCATTAAAACTGAGCTTGACTACAATAAAAAAATCAATTAAAAAATAAAACAAATAAAAAAAGTTGTAAGTTTTGTGTGCGCACAAGTTCATATCTCAAAGATCCGAATACTAATCACAAACTTTCTGTTAATGAGACATTTGAGTTCTCGGATGTACACAAATTTTATACCAGGATGATGTACACAGAATAGAGAATTTGCAGGTATCTGAAATTTTGTGAATTTCATCATTAAAATTAAACTGCTGAGAGAACTGAGTACGAGGATATTCTTGGTTTGTAAATTGGACAATTATTTGGAAAAATATGACAAAATGATCTAATCTGAATACATGTGTTTAAATGGGAAATACCGCCAGATGACGTCATTAAACGATGCATTTTCTCACTTTTAAATTGATTTTTACACTATTTCCCATATCAAAAAAAATTGTAAAAAATACTGTGAAATCAGCTCTTTAAGCACTGTCAGATGAAGCAGTAAAAATTTTTCATGCAAATTCTCAATTTTGTTTAGATGCTTAAAATGATCGAAGAGCAAAAACGGCTTCCATCGGTTTCTTCTAGGTCGATTTTGTCAACATCACAAACTTAGACAGTTCGACTGATTATCGACTCAGCGTCGAAAATGTGCGTTGGCCAACCTTTTAGAGCCGTTTTGAAAAGAAATCAATATGGAGTGCAGGTGTATGCACATCTGGAGTAATGCCATTGCAAATGCAACAGTGACGAGTGTTGCGACATTGTGCTTGTTCAGCGGAATCGCGGAGTATGCAAGTTATTTTTCTGATCTTTTGACACGAGATTATTGAGTGGTTTACAGGAGAAAATTATCTCTGATTTGTTCGTATTAATTTTATCGAGGAGCAAGGCGATGGCGACGCGACGCGGGCAAAGGGTCAGGCGGCGCCTTTGAGGATGCGCGGGGCGACCGTTGCAAAACGCGGGAAGAGGATAAGTGCCGCGATAAAGGCACCTTTGATCCAAGCCGACAAATCGGTGATTGATGAGTCTACGAATCAGGGGTCAGTCAGTTCTAAAAATACGGAATCAGCTGCTGCACGGTCAACTTGGAACTTTCCCGCTGGAGACGAGCTTGAAGCTTAACACTTCCACGTCTCACTTTGCTCCCTTAAAACCCTTTTTCTCGAACTAAGTACAGTCCCGATATTCTGAGAGTTAGGGCATAGCACTGAAAAAAAGTTACGGGCTGCACAGGCATACCGTCAATTCCGGGTTTAGAGACCGAAAGATTCGGGTGCTGGAGGCGTAGCTTTGATTGCTCCGGATGCTGCGCCCGGAACTTTCGGCCTCTGAGCCCGGAGCAAGGACGGTATGTCTATACAGCCCGGAAGTACGGTTTCCACGGCCGGAGTTTTTTTTTTTAGTGGTGGAGGAAAACTATTAGTAAACATGTTTTTCATTTTTTTCGTGATGGCGCTGATTTGATGGGAAAATAAGATTATAGCATTGTAGTTGTTACTTGATTAGCAATTTGAGCCTAAGTTTGAACTTAAAATCATGAATAAACCGAGGAAAGTTGGTGAAAAAGGAAATCCGCCATGAATATGTTCACTGAGGTGGTGGAGTTTGATGGAATATCAGTGACAGTGACAGCGGCTTCAGGTGTGGGTAGTTAATTATTATTCCCTTGAAAAATAATAAACTATGTGGAATATCCGGAGTGTGAAAACGTCATACAAGAATTTGCCACGTGAAATTGTCTGCCGGAATTTTAGACTAGAAAAGTATGATTCGTTCAGACTTAAAGTAAATAAACGTATTCTCAAAGTAAATAATCGAACTTCTGAAGTATCTGTTGAAACTCAGACGAGCTCAAAAGGACTTTTGTTCTTTAAAGACCCAATGTCTTGTTCAGGTAAGTCCAAAAACCTTACGGACTTGAACGAGGGTGAAAAGAGATCTCAGCGGGGTGAAAGGCCGGCAGGATGCAGGGCGGAAAGTTTTTAAAGTTTGAAGAGGCTAAAATTCTCGAGAAATTTCCATCTTTGCGCAGAAGATTAATGTCCCGTTTTCTCTTTTTTTCCGACACCCCCTTCATCCCCTGCCGGGCGAGTGTAAAAGTGAGGGTGCAACACGAAAATATGATTCCATAAAGCAGGAAATTGGGGCGCGAACTTCCGCAGTTCCGCCACGCCCGCCCCATCGCGGCTTTTGTGTTTTCCGCACGCGTTGGATTTATTTATCCCAAATTGTTTTATTCAATTTTTCAACATAAAGGGATGCTTTAAAAGGCCCCGCTCTCACAGACATCCTGGGCAAACACGTAACGGTCCATGAAACAAATTGCCCGATTGTCTGCCCGCAACAACCTCTAACAACAATACGAGCTGTAAACCCTTTTTTTTGTTTGAAAAAGCTATAATCTCTGTTTCCTCCGTCACAGCAAACAGTGAAGCGTCATTTAAAAAGTTCAGGGCCATTAAGGCTTTGATCGATTGCTCCGTCGAACCGCTTGAAGACTGCGACCATCTCAAATCAAACCAACGAGCGGGGCGTGGACGTTACTGAATCTGCTAATACGATATAATAATCCAGGCACAATAACCCTCCTACAAATTATTTCTCAGTAATGCGATTACCTGAACCGATTACTTTCAGTCTTACTGATTTGTTTTATTGAGTCTTGTTTCATTTATTTTTTGACTGAACTGATAATGAGCGCTTTTTGTACCCTATTCTAAAGCTAGAATTCTGGAATATTAGTGCGGTCCAGTGAATGCGACAGTTTTTACAAACTGATTAACAAATATTTTTTACTGATCATTTTGATTATCATAAAGATTTGTATACAGATTTTCTTTAATTGTTTCTAAATCTCGACCGTCGTATCAAACCAATGTCCTAAGCCGCTTCCCGCAGATGAAGCATTTGCGAGATGCGCAGAATGGAAGCCGTTAAACAGTGGCGAGGCGCGAATGATCGACTATCGATTTTTCTCCATTTGAAGCTACGGTAAAGAATCGTTTACCAAGGTGTTCGTTGCGAGTACCCTATTTATCGATCCTATTTCATAGGTTCAGATGGAAGATCAATCGTTTTATCGCAAACAAGCCACACCACTGCTGTTAGAGCCATTAACAGCCGGAAAGTCGCTCCGATTAAATGGACACGCTTAATAGAATGTTTTACACAGTTTGAGGAGTAGAAGGCGCGCGTGAAGATAAAATTCAAGTAACGACCAATTATATTCCGCTGATAGTTCGGGAAAAATTTTAAAAGCTGACTCGGATATCCTCTGTTCGATGCCCCTAACATTGCCTGTGAAATCTGCTCGTAAACCACTTATTAACATGCTTATAAAATAATATTTGTTATCGAAGAAACCGTTTCAAATCAATTTAGTGGATTTTCGAATTCCTGCTAATGATCCATCAATAACGAAGAATTCGGCTATTTCCTCTCTTTCCCTCTTCTTTAATCGATAAAGACCTTGAGATGGAAAGTCAACGATCCAAACTTGGATCGAAGTAAAATCTTTGACCTTTTACTTTCATTTGTGTACTTTCCAGGGCGCTGCCTCCGATTTTAACGATTTCCATTCTTCCGCGTTACTAATGCTCATGTAAAAGTGCACTAACAACATTTTTTTAAATGTTTTGTAAACTCGATGGGGCACCAATGACTAATCCAGACCACGCACTCAATCTTGCCACAAACATTTATTTCACTGATATGTTAGAGACGATATAGTTACAAAACTTAACTTAAAAAATCTATCGCTAATTTCTCTCTTCTTTGCCGTTTGTTACGCTGAAACCAGTAGGCTTGTTATCGCACTGAAATATTCATAATAACCTCCCCTATTAAAGAATATATATATATATTAAAGGCAGGGCTTCTCATTTTTGGTGACATTATACCGTTTATTACAAAAACAGCAGTGATATCGAAATCTAAATAGGAAAAAAGTAGTTAAGCGCACTATTTTGCCGACAACTGAACAATGAATGAATTATTCTGAAGAAGAAAATATAAATGGAGAAGGGTGCGGCTTTGAAATGATTTGGTCCGATTTACGACAAGTGATAGGCATCCTCTGAATAAGTATTATCGCATTGCGGGTCGAATTTACATTGAAATGGCGCCATGGAAAGCCAACATGAATAAACCAAGGAACGAGACCCGAAAAGTTTGAGCACGGAAGGTGTAACTCAACGGATTCGACGTTGATTTCCATTCGAGTTGGGTTTTGACCCAAGGGGTGAACTTCCCCTCTTAGATCGACTTGTTTGTTGTGAAGTCTTGGAGCAAAATCAAAGTGAAGTGTATGCATTCGACAAGTTTCGTGCCGAAAATTTTTAATTTTTCGAATCCTCGATTCCTGTGCGCTCAGTTAAAACACTGCATATTTCAGGTTTTTGGAGTTTTCAGAAGGTGGAAGGGGGTAGGGGGAGCTTCCCCGAATTATGTATTTCGAAATTTTAAATTATCTACTATGCAGTCGAGTCAATTTTGTAATGAATAACTACCAATTATAAGCGCCGTTACTCCTTCTTCCCTCCGATCCTCCGTTCCCTTCTTTTTTCTTTCCTCCCTTATTCATCCTCCTTCTTTTTTTCAGGCAAACGAGGAGGAGCATATACGCACCCTACGCCCCCTGGATCAGCCTATAATGCCAAATTTCAAAGCACCTGATAAAATAAATACAAACAAGAAAATTCCAAATAAAAATTATATGCCAATGCGAAATACACGGAAAAAATGGATTGCTGATTTAACAATTAAATTGTTAACAAATATTTCCTACATGTTTCAAATGTACATTTTACAATAGTAGAAAGCTATATCATTTTTGTATTATAAAATCTACATTGTAACATGTCGGACGCTTGTTTCACTATAAAATAATTAAATCAGCAATTTCACTTTTTCCCGCGATGATGCGAAATTTTATCGCGTGAAATCTCATTTTTCACCCCGCTTGGATACCTCATTAGCCCAGGGAGAGGATAGAGGGAAAATCTTGAAATCTCTCGAAAGGGAGGAAACGGATAGGCGGGAAAAAGCAAGGGCGAGAGAGCACTTGGCTTGAGGTCCGACGCACCGCGAGGGCCGCTCATAAAAACCCATTATTTAATGTATTTGAAAATGAGAGTAATAAAGACAATAATTGTTGGCCGCCGTTGGACGCCGACGACGCCGCCGCGGTTGAGCGGACGCGGGGACAGCTAATGCAACCACTGCTCGGGCGGCCGCGGCCTCGACCACCGCCTTTGTCACCGCCACCCCTAAAAAGCGAGACGCATCCACCCCCCACACACCACCCTACTCGGTCTTGGCGCCTCCGCCAAATCTCGCAAAAAACTACACAAAAAGTTGATAATGATCGTTTCCGGAAAAAAATGTCATGTTTATATTCTTCGCGCAGCTACTTTCCGGATTTCTGAGAGGTTATAGGTAGGTAGACCGCGTTCAGCAGAGAGGAACCAAGCCACATCAGCTATTGCCAAATTTAACTGGGCAATTAAATTTTATACAAGGGAAAATTTTCTTTCAAATTTTGGAGAATTTCACCCGAAATTTCACTTGAGGAAGTATGTGGAAATCAAGGGAAAATACTCGTGACTTGCCTAAAAATCAATTTTTTATTAGTGGAAACGGCAACTCCTAGAGGGTCATACAGCTTTATTCCTTGGCACGGCAATAGTGCTGCATCAAGTGCTCGCGCGTGGCGCAACAAAATTCGTGAAGTCAGGATTAACTTTTTGAACCAAAGGGGGAAAAATTAAAATAAACCGTAGAATAATGGCAGGGCTGGGTTTCGAGAAATATGAGGGGAAAATTATATTATGTCCTGCCACCATTGAAATAAGTGGTCCAAATTAAACTGAAACATTTAATATCGGAGCGATCTAGGAACACCGCCTGTTAGTGCGAAAATATGCTACCGCCTTCAGTGATTATCGTCGCTCTTCAGCCCATTCTCGGACCCTTTTCTTTGCGGATCCTATCATTAACTTGATGCTGTTTTAATTTGTTAAGTTCGCCCGGCAAACCTCCTTAATTTCATCCTGTTTTTTTTTTTCACCACTGAGATTTTTTTACGCCCCCCCCCCCCCTTCAAAGGTTTTCGTTGCTTTTGAAAGCTGTGGAAGCGCTTACAGTTGTTTCGCCGTACATCATGGAAGCATCTCGTTGATTTAAGGTTTAAATTCGGTTTGTCATCATTACCAAGCGGGAAAAAAAATGAGAGGTCAGAACTTACGGATTGAGTGGTTACGACTCTAGCAAAGGCACTTACCTGTAACAAAAGAGAAAATTGTAAAATTACGAGAAGGTACTTTTGCATGATAAAGTCAAAGAGTGAGATGAACGATAAGTATATATTAACATTAATACGCTTCCATTAGAAATCTCGTAGAGAGAGTAAAATAATGGATTGGTCTAGAAAACTTTCGATGCAGGACTGGAGGAATGTTTCAAAGGCCTGTGTTTAAATGTGTCCTGAATTTGTCGAGTACGCCTTCAATACGCGTGATGGCAATTTGAGCGGCATGGGAGCACGAATAGTTGCAAGCAGTAGTTTTGTCACTATTGTTCTGTCTCCGCAATGGACACACGTTGATTACTCTCCTTGTTGCGGGCGGGCAGAGGCGGATCCAGCAAAATGGCAACATTGGAATTTCTCGATTTTATCAAATATTTTGATTTAATTAATTCGTATTTGTCAAATATTTTTCGCCACCATTCTGGACGAAAACAAAAATGTTTTTTTCAAATAGTTGCAAGCGTGTTTCAAGTGCTTTTTAAGGTGTAGCAAGAAAGGAAAACACGTGATTCCCTATTCCCTCCTTCGATAGTTCTTTTTACCCCTAAGACATATACTGTCGTACTCAGGAAGAACGCCGTATGAACATTCGAGAGTTTCTAAAGTTCCTTCGATGAAATGTTTATTTTTGAGGAAAGTTACGAATATTTACTAATAACTTTTACTATAACTTTAGGTGGAATTGCGAACAAAATTATCTGATAAATTGGAAAAAAAATTCATATGTGTACCAGAGAATTCGTGTTTTATCGAAGGAAATTTGGCAATGCTCGAAGATTCATACGGCGTTTTTTCTTAGCACGGCAGCATAGGTAGCCGGAGAACTGTTCTTTCAACCTATATTCAGACAAGGCCGAAATTTGTGTTATTTTTTGGACACTGCTTCGTATTGTAATTTTAAGGGTAAGTTTATATGCATGTCTTTATTTATTAAGATGAAGGAGAGATGATGAAAATGCTCTGCCGCAGAAATGTAGTTCTTTAAAATTCCGAGGGCTCTGCGCGGAGACGAACTGAATTGTGTACGAGAAAGCTCACAAGAAATCTGGAAGTTCATCCGGCCGAAATGAAATTCCTGGCGTCTGCACCCGTTGAAATATGTGAGCTTAAAGGCGTGCGGTATTTTCCGGACAATAGACGGGGCACATGCCAGCTCCGTATGGAACTTTTGATTGAAAGCGGTGCACCATACAGTAATCAATAGTGGTCCTATATTAGACTCTAGCTGGCGTAGTGCGAATTTCTTGCGAGCTTTGACAGGGAGCGGATTAATTTCAGCGAGTGTGTCCCATCACCATCGTTTGGCGCTTACGCGCCTAATTTTTAGTTTTCGAATTATGCAAAAATCCTGACTTCAAAAGTAGATGTATCGTGCATATTCACGGTGAATCTACCAAAAGCGGGTGGTAACACATTTTTAAAGGCGTAGAGAGCCCGTTAGTTGTTGTCCGTTGCCCGTGGCAAGATAGGCGAAGATAGGGACATGTGGCGTTTGGATGTCGCAGAACGCCAGAGTGCGTTGTAGGAGGAGCGTCCTGCATAGTTATAGAAATCTATCATTCACAAATAGATATGTCCCTTGCACTTACACCCACAGGAAATTTCCAGGCTTCCTTACTGAACCCTATACCTATTCAACCAATTATTAATTTTGTACGTGTTGTGATAGAACTTGCTGACTCGCGATTGGACATAACTCAAACTTTTGAAATGATTGCTGATTTTAGAATCAGATTTTAGCAACACGTCACGGCGGTTTCACCCAAAGGAGGTGGATCCAACTGGTCCTCAGGATACTTTACCCTTTATATCCATCACAGTGCAAGGGGAGTGAGGAAAATGTGTTTGACAAAGATGCCCAGCATATACGAGATACAACCATAGACAGGGACAAGGCAAGCTCTAAGAAAATGGATGGGAAATAAATTTAAAAAAAACAGAAAAAAAGAAAAAAAATCAAAATATAGCGACAGTGAAGTTGTACTGGTTGGTGATAGGTTCATCCATAACAGCTGTCACAATAAGCCTCCCGACAGGCAACTATTGATTCATCAATCCAGCCCGGACAGAGGACCTAATGAGGCGCAGCTCCAAACTGGTTAGTTCCTCCCGTAGCTAATTGGCTCCCGATCTGACGCCAGACCATTGATAACAATCTCCTCTTTTTTACCAAATATGTGCGTCCTTGAAATTATGATCGCTTCGTTGGGTAGGGAGAATTTGTGTTTTTCCTTTTCTTTTTCATCCTATTCAAAAAATTATAATTGTTCTTTACATGATCTCATTTGTTGATCGTGACCGTGACGTGGTCTGTGAGGGACATTTTGATTTAGAAGTTAAAGGGATTTTTCATGCTCTTATTGTGATCGAAGTGGAGGGAAGGTCACAATGGCTATGGGATGGGTCCTGTGCGCTGTGACTGCAAAAACTCATGATATCCTGAATTCTGTTCATTGCTAATATTGAAAATTATTTGTTGTTTAAATTTCGGTCTACAAATCTGGAGAGAATTTTCGGAATACCTTCGTGGACGGATCTGATTTTTTTAAAAGAACGAGATTCCAGCATGATATCAATAATTGTATACGATTTTATTTCATGTTTCTTGACTGGGCGGTGCTAAAGATTGACAAAGATTCGTTCTGTTCATGCTACCTTTAGCTTAAATTAAATGATAAAATTTACTTAGGTACAATTTTGAATAATTTTCTTACATTGGATTTTCCCTTATTAAAACGACTCAGCAAAAACTCATATAAATGTATCTATGATCTGATCCCGATGTATTTGTTACACAACAGTAAAATCGGAGTCAAGTACAAATTAAGTTATCTCTACTTGGGTTGAGGAGGAAGAATAACCTGATTTTGCTCGAGGAATAAAAAGGACGGGGACGTCTACTGATGAAGCATTGAAATATTCTAGCATTTCTCTGCCGTGCTGATGAGAAACGCCGTATGAACATTCGAGAGTTGCCAAATTTCCTTCAATAAAACCCAAATTCACAGGGAAAATTGTGAATATTTTTTCCCAAAATTTTCAGACAATTTCATACGTAATACAATCCAAGATATCTGATACTTTCAAAGAAAGATATGCATGCATAAGTCGAAAATACATGTTTTATCGAGGAAAAGTTGGCAATCCTCGAATGTTCATACAGCGTTCTTCCTTAGCAGGGCAGTGCTGCTGTCCGCACCTACAGGAACGGTTTTAATTGATCTGTTTCTGATTTCTCGATCCCGTGAAAAGATAGCGCCAGCATTGTGAGTTGACCGCGTGCTTTCGAACAAGGCGAGAACAGTCATTTATAAAACGGTAATAAGTACCCGAAATGTTTTCGTCTCCTCCGAGTGTTTCGGATTCCGATTAGGTGCTGCCGACTCCTTCAAATTGTGATCCATCATAAACGAGCTGCGATGGTTCTCCCTTAATTTTCTCGATGTTGTCTTGAACCGACGATATCGAGATTTGAGATAAACGACAGCCCTTTCACCGAACTTTTTTTCGACCCGAGCATCCCCACAATACGAGGCATTGAAGATCGATGAGTGATGATGCTCTGTGATGGAATGGGTGGAACTATGATATAGTACACGAGGCACAGAAGTCTCTCAATTTAATTGGTTGAGAAAGTGACGGGTTGTTTGGGTGGCCCACTCAATTACAATCAATGATTTGGGTTGGAATACATTTTGCAATTAGGAATCACTATATTTGCGGCTTATTCATAAAAACACTTATTTGTTTACGGAAACTAATAGTGCAAATGTTATTCCTACATTAACCAATAACAGTTCTTCCTCGTCAAAACCATTTGATTTTTTGTCGTTTTTCAGACGAGAGGGTTCAAAGTTTTTTCATGAAATCCCTCTTTTTTAAACGAATTAATGTCCAAAAATGCATTCTTTCCATGTCCTACCTTTTAATTTTGCGTGCTAACCCTTTGTGACCCCTACTTCTTAAATGTTTTAAATTCTATACTGCACTATTTTGATCTCTCCTCTAAGGTGTTAATGACCCAGATGTTAAAAGCACCTTTAAATAAACGTATCTACCAACCAACCAACCAACCAACCATAACTACATTTTAACGTGACGGAAATATGTATTGTACAGAACATCTGTCCTTACTTCTTACTATAGCGGCTCTGGTGCTTGCACTAGAGCTGCTATTCCGGACGGTCCCAGCTGGGGAGTATCAATGCAGCATGTTACATTGTAGAGACCGCGCGTTGGTTGATGGGAATCGGCGCCATTTTCGGCTATGTTCCTTGTCATGAATTTATTTTATTGCATGCTGTTTTATTGTTAGTCAATGCTATGTTGTGTATTGTATTTTTGGAATCATGGTGATACAGTCAACAATTCAAAACTTGTTTGTGCTTTTATCTCGTGATGGAAAAAATGTACTTCACGTTCAAAATTTGAAAATTTGAATTTTAAAGTTTTCGCGGTTAAGGAAGCTTTAACCACTGGGTTGGAGCTTCCTAGTCATTTACTCGATATCAGCTGATAGCAAACAAAGGTTACCAGGGAAACCGTAAACGTCTAACAACTATCGTGGCCATTGGGACGATTATTGAAATGATATCGACTGTATGTCGCCGCTTACGACAGGACATAGCCCTATCTTAACTGTGTAATATATCGCAATTCGATATTGTTTTGATTTTTAAAAGGAGCAATTCATTCATACAGTTCCGATTAGTTTTGGCGAACGGGCCCTTAACCTACGGCACTCGGCTCATGGGAATTTTTTAACTCTAAATTTTTTAACCTAACTCTTCCATTCCGGGAACATATTTATTGAAAACGGCGACTTTTTCAACAGTCCTATTTTTATCTACAACATCTAAGTGGCCCTTCATAATCATTTAATTTTGGCCCCTGGCCAGAAAAAGGTTCGGAAATTGCAGTGATTTTGCCGAAAATGCTGAAGTAAGTAAATTTGGGCATTTTTTTTCCTTCTTCAAACTCTGTGGAGAAGCACTTCTCCTCCAGTACATCTATTTTTTTACTTATCTCTCGCAAGGTACATTTACAGAAGGTGTGTTCCAGTATTAACAGTTCAGATTCGTGGTTTTTTTATTATAACGCTTATTTCGGAAAGCAATTATTACATTGTTCAATTCTACTGACTTTCAACACTCGATTATACTCCCGGCAAATTCTGCAGCAGCGTTTCAAATGTTGACTCTAATGCTTCCAACAGCCATCCGATGTCTAAGGGTTTATCCCTAGATTTAGGGATTTTCCGGAATTTCCAGGGATTTAGGGATTTTTCAGGAAATCTAGGGATTTTTTTTGATGAGGTAAAGTTACCAAAAATCAACTTTTTAACCTCAATTCTAGCTTCGACAATCGAAAACATTTTTTCATCTATATTTTGTAGGCCTTTTTGGCAACACTATTTTCCCCGCAAATAAGCCGGAAATTAAAACGATTGCGTCCTTCGATGTACTTGACATTCAACTGCATTCAACCTGTTAATAATAAGAAATCAACTAATATTCTTTCATTTTATTGGTCTGGATTAGCACTGCTTTCAGAGAGCGCCAAAATTCAAACGAGCCAATCAGATTTAAATATTGCAAATCGCTACATCGAATGACATCATGATTCTTCGTTAAAAATGGCGCTTTTTGCAAAATCTAGGGATTTTTTAAGTATATTTGAGCAAATCTGGGGATTTAGGGATTTTTAGCGAAATCTAGGCATTTTTTTTCTTCCCCGCTAGGGATTTAATATCGGAAGACTGGCTTCCAGTATCGTAGCGTTGATCGTCGCTGATGTCGAAATGGAACCTAATGCCGGACTTACTGTAACACCTCCATTCCTCAATTCCGGTGAGGAATACGTCTCTACCCTTTAACTCAATATAAATATACAAATTGATAAGTGAGTGCTTTAGTCTCCTGAAAACAGAATTGCGAAACTTAAAATTGGAGAAAAATGATGAGTAAATGAAAAAATGGAACCAATTATTGATGGGATATGTCGCATGCCATTCTGACACAAAATATGGCGTCTATCGAATCACCTTAACTAAATAAAATAACCAAATTTTCAACTCTCAAACTATCAACTATCAACTATCAAATTTCAAACTATCAAAATTTCCAACAATGACAAAAATGATTATAATATACCTATAATGTAATGAAATATACACGCTCTAATCATTTAATTTGTATTACCTTTATGTTATGTACCTACATGTTATACTATTTTTATAATAAATTTTGCCAACATGCTTTTCAATTCAGTCTACAACATTTCATTCCGACGTGGCAATAATGATTTATAATGCCCCTAATCCATTAAAATGAATTACAATAGTAATGCCGCATTATAATGTCGTATTATACATCGCAACGATTCATGTCCTACTGATTATTGATTATTGTAAGATGAATTCTGTTTTCTCTGATTGTATGTTTCATACGTGCGAAGCAAGTACGGGTCACTAGAAACGTGGTTCGTACGGGTGGCTGATGAAATTGATCTTCGAATACCTTTTGATGAGCTAGGGAAATGGAACCATCTGCATCTCATGGACAATAAATAGTTGCCGTAATTAAGGTCATCCCGTGATTAAGGTGCCGTGATTTAAGTCATAAAGAGCGACGCCAAGAATGGCACAATTTGGGCCAGAAGGGATTTTTCTGAAACCGGGCCCAAACGATACCTTATGATACCCTAAAACTCTGGTTAAAATTTTAGCTTGAGTATACGCACGGTTTCTGAGAAATGAGGGGGCAAAGTTGCCAAATCGCCATCATTCTGGACAGCATTTCTACAGCAAAAAGACGGGAAAAATGGACGAAAAAGTTACACCTTTGATGGGTTTCGGCTGTAAATGTTCTTATTGGGCCCCCAAGCATTTAACTGTGTTCAGTTTCAAAAATTTTGATCGCACAGTGGTCCAAAGTGGGGAGAAATCGTCGACAAATCAGGATTCTTTGTCAAATTTTTAAAAATGGAAATAAAATTGTCGGTCTGCTGCAGTTTTCATGGCTAACAATGTTCTTATCGCTCCTCAATGCATAAAATTGTGTTCAGCTTCACAAATTTACATCGCACAGTGGTCAAAAAGGAGGGAATTAGTGGACAAATTAAGATCCTCCGTGAAACTTTTTAAAAATGAAGTGAAACTGTTGGTCCCCAGTAGAGTTTAGATCCTGGAAAAATTCATGTATTTAATTTTCTTAATTATTACTGCATGGCAGACCGTATTGTCTATAGAACGTTGTTATAGAATAGACTTTGTAGCATTATCTCAATAAAATATGCAAACTTTCAGAAATTTAAAAAAAAGAAGGAAAATGGAGAGAAAAAATTAAAAAATGATTTAAAAAGTCCAAAAAATCATTTAAAGAATTTTTCCGGGATCTAAACTCTACTGGGGACCAACAGTTTCACTTCATTTTTAAAAAGTTTTACAGAGGATCTTAATTTGTCCACTAATTCCCTCATTTTTGACCACTGTGCGATGTAAATTTGTGAAGCTGAACACAATTTCATGCATTGAGGACCGATAAGAACATTGTTAGCCATGAAAACTGCAGCAGACCGACAATTTTATTTCCATTTTTAAAAATTTGACAAAGAATCCTGATTTGTCGACGATTTCTCCCCACTTTGGACCACTGTGCGATCAAAATTGTTGAAACTGAACACAGTTAAATGCTTGGGGGCCCAATAAGAACATGTACAGCCGAAAACCATCAAAGGTGTAACTTTTTCGTCCATTTTTCCCGTCTTTTTGCTGTAGAAATGCTGTCCAGAATGATGGCGATTTGGCAACTTTGCCCCCTCATTTCTCAGAAACCGTGCGTATACTCAAGCTAAAATTTTAACCAGAGTTTTAGGGTATCATAAGGTATCGTTTGGGCCCGGTTTCGGAAAAATCCCTTCTGGCCCAAATTGTGCCAAAAAACGGTCGTTTTTGGCGTCGCTCTTCTTCATCTAATTCTTGATTCATCTCCAAAATGTCTGCTAAAGCTTTCATGCGCTTCTCCTTGTATGCATGAATGAGCAAATTGGGTATCGAACAAGCGGACACTTTTTGAAAATTTAGATGATTCTGGACAATATCGTACAGAAGTCCACGAGCTGCAGATAGAACCATTACCTCTAGCTCATCAAAAGTTATTCGAAGATCATTCAACAACCTCTTTGACAAGTTGCAAAAACTTTTCGTTAACAATAGTGTCACACGGTACTAGGAATATTTACTATTTAACGAACCTTATATTTCCCTGACTTAGTCCTAAATTATAGAAGTATGCGTTACTTTTCCAGCAATCCAAAAAAACAATTATACAAAAAACCAATTCCTACACTTTCAGATATAAAAATGCAAATTTTTTGCAGCCTCGCTAAACGACTTATCAACCAGAGATTTTTTAGGAAGCGGACCTCCAAAGAGCTTTCAAAATTAAAAGTATACAACAAGTGATAATGCCATGTATTCGCCATATCAAAGCCCAATACACATTTATACACCGGCTACGTAAATCTGCTAAGTTACAAAACATGAATCGACAGTTGTCGGATTGTACATCAATGACAAAATGTGTCTAGGCCCTCATTCTTGACTACAACTACTGCCCCCAGAGCCGCTCTCCGACGCCAATGCGTTGGAGCTTCCTGCTTGTTTGTACATTACAAGCGATGGTATTGCTCGGAAATGAGCAACTTTTGCCCTTAACAAGGAGTGTATTGTAAACATTGAGGCCAGGCAGGAGTGAGAAATTCACTCCAGACAGGATAAGTAACAAAGACAAAGATGGAAGATAATCTGAGACTGGCAAGAGAGGATACTCAAACAACCCGCCGCGCGGCAGGGAGAGTAACTTGAGAAAAAGTGTGAAGAAATAAGACCCCCGAAGGAAAGAAAAAATTGAAAAGGAAACGTATGAAATGAGCTATCTGATAATATAATATAATCCCTCAGTAATAGACAGGAAAACAGAAGGAATGAAGATCCTGGAATGCCAACGCCGGTCACAATAATTATTGAGTCTTAAGCCCCTGGACTGTTTACCTCGAGAGTCCTGTCACATCAACGTTGTCAAACTTCATTTAATTAAATTAGAGAGTTCTTTTCTCCTTTTTTTTTCATGAGAAAGATCCATGACTAGCTAAAATGTGACTCTGTGTATTCCTCTTGCCTTACTTCATATTTTTCTCCTCTGAGGCATCGAGAGACACTATACTGCGCCGCTGCTGTGTTGTATTTTATGAATGGATTGAACCCAATTTTATTTCGAGTTTACATTCGATATCTTACTACAGTCCTCGTTCTGAGCAGAATATGAGATAAATATTTGAATACAATCAATTAAAAGTCGGCCAAACCCTCCGTCTTTACCAAGTTGTTCATGAATTCGATGATACAACTATTGCAGCTCCTAAGTACCCGCTTTTGCCTACATTGTGAATTGAAGGCGAATCCCGATATTTGAATATAATATGCTGTTGGTGTTATATTGCAATGCAAATTAGCATTATGCCAATCAGACGAGTTTGACCAGAATTAGCCTACCCGCGTTGTATGTTGCCAAATTTTCTTTTAAGTTTTGTTTTTAACGGAGAAAAGAACAACAGAAAGCCTTGAAACTTTCTGTACATTTTCCCTGGCTCGTAAAAAATACACTCAAAATTTCAAGTCAGAGTGTTTTTTACTTTTCTACAGAAAAAATAGAGAACAAAAGGCATCACTCCGTATATTCGCCCATTTTGCTGCAAGAACTTCTCGGCACCGTTTGACTCGCTGATCGGCGATCGGCTGTACAATATAATAATAAAATGGCTTTGATTTATTATTTTCAGGATGTCTTTTAAAGGTGGCAACTGAGTGTATCTCGAAATCGGCACGGTTGATGGACACGTTGGTATTAGCTTATAAGACAAACGCAATTAGTGAGAAATTTAAAATTCTGAGGCGTGTTGGGTTTCGCACTGACGATGATCAACCCACCGCATGGCACTTTTACACGTAAACTTACGAGGGTCAGGTTACGAAGGACGATGTGTGACCCGTTTCGACGTATGTAAATTGGGACGGTAATGTGAGAGGCTCGTTCAATTTTGCTCATCGTCTTGTTTACATTCATTGAATCATAGTCTTACATTGTATAAAAGCATGACATAATGGACATATGTCAAGTTTGATGGTTGAATCATAGAAAATAGGTGGAAATGATAGTTTCAGCGTCCACTGCAAGAAAAACCACTGTGAAGGACGCAATGGCGTGGTTCGCAATGCTTTGCGATATATCGATTGGTCTACCATTTATACCAACGGAAAAAGATCGATAAATAGAGTGTTCGCAACGAATACCTTAATAATAATCGATTCTTTATCACAGTATCAAATGGGGAAATATTGAAAATCAATCATTCACGCATGCTGTGATTAATTGGACTACATATCGCAGTCGGACTGGTTTTACCAAAATCAGCCTAATGACATCAGAAGTTGTCTGATTTCTCTGATGTTTCTATTTTTTAGGCAGGCAACTAAACAAAATTGAAACTTGTGAGTCTTACGTTTTATAAATTCAAAGTGAATTTACAAAAATTTGAAGAGCGTTAAGTAGTTCACTTTTCTGTTGAAAAAATGAAACATGAAAGAAAGTTAAGCGACGAGAAAATTACTGACTTTTTAAGGGTTTTATGCTCACATCGTTTAATGCGGAAATCAAGGGCCCAACTATTCGAACTCTGGAGTAGGTATGTGGTATCACACGATAATGAAGGAAAATCTTAGCTTTTCGTCCGTCTCGAAGTAACACTATCAGGCTGATTCTGGTTGAAAATGTTCTATTGTTCCGTGTCCATCGACAAGAGTGAGTACCATCATCGTTGGCCGCCGTTTATCCACAAAATTTTAATGAAAAATTTTAAAAAATGTAAGAGATGGGCGAGACCCTAAAAACCAAATTTCCGTAATATGTAGAACGGAATATTTATTTTTTCCGTTTGGGCGATTTTTGAAGCAAGGCATTCAACTAAAGGGTTCGCAAGGCCGATCTTAAGGTTGAATTAAAATTAACCACGTTTAGCAGAAAGGAACCAAGCCACATCAGCTATTGCCAAATTTTACTGGGCAATTTAATTTTGTACGGGAGAAATTTTTTGCGGACTCTTTTGAAAACTTGGAGGACTTTGCTTCTAACTTTACGGAAAATTCACTGAAATTTGCACAAAAAGCCGCAAAAGTGTTTTCATGTAAAAAATTAAAGTACCCCACTAAATTTGGCAATAGCTGATGTGGCTTGATTCCCTTCTGCTTAACGCGGTCCAAGTTTCAACGAAGCGAGCGAATGTGAAATGGTGAATGGAGTTGGAAGACCTTTAGCGGAATCCGCGAGGAAGTTATAAGCGTACGAGCTTTCACGTTTTGTAAGTTGAGTAAGCTCGGCTCGGACTCGAAGCGCACACTACATGTTGCTGAAATTTATTCGCAGGCGAAGAATCATCGTCGGCTCGGTGGTTGGTGGTTGTTGGTTGTTGGTTGTTGGGAGCTCGTTGAACATAAATTAGCCATCAACAAGAAACCGCGGGAGCCGGCCGGGTTGAGAGGTTAATTTCACGAATCAAGTCAGATTCGTGTCGCGTTAGAGCGCGCTCTGCACACATCCTTTCCTTCATGCACTGTGTGCAGTTTTTACTCCATTGTCGCCAAATTTAACCTCTCTCAATAATTAACCATCTTTACGGAAATGATGGTTTCTAACCATAAGCGGACTAAACCTTTTTTGTGGGGGCTCACTCACTCCTGTGGGGAGAATAATAGTTTTAAGCGGGTTCATACGGTCATAACTTTTGTGAGCGGAGGATACCAGCGATATTTGACATTAATAGACATAGCTATAGACAAAGAAGACAGAAAGGATTTGGAGGGATCCTATTGGTGGAAGCGGGTGGTTGCAATGAACAAAGAAGGTATGTAATAGACCACTAAAGGAAACCCACGAGAGACCATATACTAAGTCCGTCATTTTCTTCCTTAGTCTATAGGAACAAACCATTTCGACCGATAGAATCGCTTCATACTCCCTATGTCTTCTTTGTCCGTCGCTTTGTCTATCAATTTCACTAATCGACCCTCCTTGGAAGCCGAACTCCCCTTCCCCTCTCCAGGTACCGTTTAGGTATTACCTCAGGTATTTTACCTATAACTATTAATTTAATGTCTCCTTTCTCCTCATATAAGGCAACTGTAAGATGACTTCTCGATCAATCCCCCTTCTTAAATTACGCATAACTTGCCTCTTGAGTCCTGACATCCCCCCTTTCCACAAAAAAAAAAAAAAAAAATTAAATATGAACTAAGTTAACCTGTAAAACAGCTTAAGAATAGATACTTCTCTTAATAAAATTTCCCGGCCAGACGCTTCTAAGCCAGTTTTCTCAAAACTTCATCTTTGCTTTTAATGCTCTCTTCGCTATCACGGCAGTTATGTACTCGCTCAACATTGTTGTCCTGCGTGATTTTCCCCCGAAGACTGAAAATGATGTAGACATGTAAGAGCGACCATATTCGTTGCGGGCACTCATCGCCAGAAACGGTGCCGGAAACTCACCAATGGTGGAGTTGACTCCGACGCATGGGCGCATAGGTGGGTTCAAAGCTGTATTAGCTCTGAGCATGCAATTCCCTCATTTTAAGATAATTGCCGCCTTTCAGCCCGCAGTCGCTCCTCCCACATTTCCTTCCGCGAGGGTCCTGGCTTACTAAATCCACTTGCCCGCTTCCTGAACGCATTTTCGGCAATCCTAACGGGGAGAATGGGGGAAGTGGGAGTGCGCGGAATGGGGGGGGGGGAGGCGAGGGGTAGAAAAGCATGGCCTCAAGCGAGTAAACTTTAGTCCGCCAAGGAACCGGAAACTTGGTCTCGCCTACTTCTCGCGCCAAAACCCCTCAGTTTGGGGATGCTCGTGTTTTTAGGCCGACGGAGTTGCCAACTTTCCGAAGTTTAATTATCAGACGGTAACTTCCCCAGACTTTGGACCACAAGACGAGGTATATAATGAAGCACTACGCAACGTATCTGTGGGGGAGAATTTATCAAAATTGGATCGCGTTAAGCAGAAGGGAGCCAAGTCACTTCAGCTATTGCCAAATTTAAATGGACAGTTTAATTTTTTACGTGAGAACAATAATACGATTTTTCATGCAAATTTTAGTGAATTTAATGCATATTACGAAGCAAATTCCTTGAAATATTCGCAAGAAGCCGCATGCACAAACGTTCCCTTGTGAAAAATTAAATTGCCCGCTAAAATTTGGCAATAGCTGATGTGCATTGGTTCCTTTCTACTAGACGCCGTCCAATTGAAGTGCTGAGTGCAGAAATGACATTTCTTTGGTTGCGATGTCTCAGAATCTTCGCTGCATGACGTTTGATCTATTATAAATAAAGCAACTTGTGTAGAATTCGTTAAAACTTTTAACGAATTTTTTTCATGATTTTACAAGGCTGAACTCAAAAATTTTTAGGAAATTCATCCAATAGTTTCCTCTCTATAAAATAAATTAGCAGTCACGATTTTGAGACACCGAAACCAAAAAATGACCTTTCTGCCACCACCGCCCCAGTTATCAAAAAGTCACAGGGGAAAAAACTTGATGGAATAAATATGGCGACAAAATAGTAATTCTCACCTTCTTGGTCGGAAAATCCTACTACGTAAGATGCGATGTAAAAGTCTACTGTATATTGAAAAAATGTCCAATGAGCATTCGAACGTTGTCAAATCGGCTCCGATAAAATATTAATTCTCGAGCAGAGTCAAGGCTATGTTTTTTTTGAAATTTTCAGATAGTCTAGCTTAAATCGTGAACAAACTTCTCTCAAAAACCAAAGAGAAAAAAGAGGAGGTGATTGCATTTCGCGCATCTTGGACTTTTTTGATGGCGTACGTCGGTGCGGTCACTATTATCATCGATTTTCTCGGAAATGGTGTAGTTTATGGAAAAAAGTCATTCTATATTAAGTGCTTGAAATTATATCACAAGTTGATTCAAGCAAAAAAATTGGACGTTATGGTCCGTTTTTCATACTTCGAATTCCGGATTTTTCTAACCAGGTTGTACCGACCCATGTCACTGGGTCAAACAATCCTCATGATGCAAACATCTCCTTTTTTTCTCTACGCTCAAAAACTGGTGGGAAAATATTCTCAAATTTCTTACAGAATTCTGTTTTCCTAAAAGTAAAATTGACAACGTTTGAAGGCTCATACGGCGTTTTTCCTTGCGACGGCTGCAGTAGAGTTTACCCTGTTGGACTGAATCTTCAAAACTCGATGGAAAACGCAGAGGGGCCTGTCGTGTCTGCCCTGAGTTAGCGGACTAGTTGACACTCATTCTCATATAAACGCTGAGCTTCAACTTGTGTGAGCCCCCCTGGTGCTACCTAATCCCCTGATCGGAGGAGCCCATGCTGCATACCTAATTGACTCGCAGCTGTGAGGCTCTGCCTTATACCCAGAAACATTGGCGGGGAGGTGGAGGGGTCCTCTAATTTGACAGACGTGTCACATGCATCGTCTTCATTATCTCCGCTCAAGTTAAGCCATTATTTCTATCGCAATAAGGAGTCCGGTTTGCGTGATATGCCAAAAGCGACCTCGAAACAAGGTAAAAATTAAATCACCCGGAGGAATTTCCACCGTTGGTGTTTTGTTTTTATCGCAGTCAACATATATTGAACGTTTTGGGGATCGTTTAAAATCTGAACATAAAAGGGAATTCAATGTTTACAATTATTCGAGTTACGATTGCCAGGTTTACGCTTCTCACCTGCGGAAAGAACGGAATCAACTTGAGGCTTTAAAACTTTAAACATTTTGTAGTTAAAACAGGTTCCGACATGTTTTAAAGTAGATTTTAAAATAAAAAAAATGTACTTTCCACCATTGCAAAATGTATACTTGAAACACTGTTCGAAACTGACAGGCGCTAACGCGCCAAATGCGCCCAAAAAATCGGCCATGGCGCCTAAAAAATGAAGGCTCTGTGCTAGCGTGGCCCCTAAAAATTTCCCCCTAAAAATCTGAATTTTCATATCAGGTGATCATTCGAAATTTTCAGCTCTACAAGTGAAAGCTTTTTCTATTCTTCACGATTTCATCCTTTGTGCTTTTGTCTTCCCCAAGTTACAGCAACTCATTAGTTCTGTTACGAAGACATCTTGCATCTAACTTTTCACCAAAAAAACCACCACCACGGAAAGTCAATTTGGCCCCTAAAAAATATTCAATGGCGCCTAAAAATCGGGCTTGATGCGCCACTTAGCCCCTAAAACTCAACGGTGAGTTTTTTTTCTGTTATTTAATGGCTTTGTGTCAAGAACGGTGAGTTTCAAACACTGATTTGAAACATGCCGGACATATTTTTTAACAATTTAATTGTTAAATCAGCAATCCATTTTTTGCCGTGTACGCCACAGCGCGTAGCTAAAAGTGCAAGATTGAGGAATGACTTTATATGGGAGATAAAGAGTAGGAAGAAGGAGGTGAGAGAGATGAACGCGCGAATGAAAGATAAACCGTTCGGGGGCTGATTCCGAGTGACACGAATGCGAGAATGATGCGGCATTAAAGAGAATGAATGGGCGACTTTCGAAACTTACGAAGGGGAGGAGGGCCCGGCGACCGGGGGAGCCGCGCGTGATTTCCTTCTCGCGGGCGAGTGCGTATAAAAACGATACGCTCCGGCCGCGAGGGTACCTATAAACGTATATAAAAACGATTTCAAGAGAGTTATTTTTTGTCCATAAACAAGGAGGAAGCTACGCGGAATAATCGAAATTATGACACCGGGGCGTCATTAATTTTCCCCTCGCCTTCTTCTCCGCTACCTCTCGCCCAGCACGCCGGGCTCCTTAGCTCATTCATAAAATCTGAGCCTCGGCGCAGCGTGGCTCCTTGAGTGTGCTGCGCTTTGAGTCTTGCTAGTCAAAATATGGAAGTTTCCTTTATTCTGCATGCAATTTCTTTTTCTTGTTTCATTCTTTTTTTCGTTTCTTTTAAAGTTTTTCAACGACTTCTATGATAATATGGAGAATTTGCACGAAAAACATTTATTAGTGCATCTGAGAGTATTTTCTATTTTAACTTTGTTTTTCCCCCGATCACTTGTTTGGTTAGGATAGGTTAGGTTAGGTTATGTTAGGTTAGATTAGGTTAGGTTAGGTTATGTTAGGTTAGATTAGGTTAGGTTAGGTTAGGTTAGGTTAGGTTAGGTTAGGTTAGAAGAGATTAGATTGGGTTACGTTAGGATAGGTTGAAAATATGTTTGTTGCGAATCAAAAACGCAACCACGAAAGAATGCAGAAGATAGCACTTACGGCTGTTTTGCCTAACCATAGCCTAGCATGGAAATGAAAAATACCCTTTTTTTGTAGTTGAAATAAAATCGGTCAATTTTTAATCATCCAAACGATTTCTAGGAGTCTTTCGGATGTTTAGTGGCGATTTGACAAAGAACGGAGGCGTCTTCCGATAACATTTTCCGCTCAGACGCTTCTGAGGCCGTTTTCTCAAAACTTTATTTTTGCACTTACTGCTCTCTTCGCAATCACGGCACAGAATAATCTTGCTGCGTTTTGATGCCCTTTTAGCCGTTTACGCACACATTTATGCTTCATCTCCCTGGTCCAACAGATCGGAGTCTCTTGGCACAACAGTTGGCTTTTGATGCGATAAGTTAAGCGATGAAAAACTGCACAATCTGAGCAAACACTCGGAGCCCTCTCGAGGGCCGGCGGAGTTTGAAAGACATCCAAGCAGGCATACTTCACCGGAGTGGCCCTTGAATGGATGTCAAAACGTCCGCTTATCGAGGCGCTCCCACGGGGAAAGCTCCCTCGCGCCGCACCGCACCCTCCCCCCCCTCCCGCCCCGCGGCCCATTGTTCTCCCATTAAAACGTCAAGTAAGTAATAGAAAAATTATCAAGGGACACCCAACACCCTCATCCCCACGCGACTCCTCTCGAACGCGCAGGTGTCAAATGGATGAACTTTCAAATCCTCTTGTCGGGGATGCTTTGATTATGTGGACGTGTTTCTGCCAAACGGAACTATGTGCAGTAAGACATGAGCCCTGAGACCCGTAGGAATGTATGCATAACAGGGCTCACGTCATAATGCACATAGTTCCGTTTGAGAGAAATACGTCCATATAACCAATCGATCAAAGCTCCGATGGGAAAGCGATAGGACTATAGTCCTCGACACAGAGACTTTTTTTAGTCGGAATTTTTTACCTAACTAAAAGTTTTTCGAAATTATAAATTTCCAATATACAGTCAGTTCTAAGCTTCTTGAGAAATGCCTCAGTATAACACTGAGGAAAATTCCTTTAATATGTGCAAATTCTTAATCAGTATCCCGTACATTTGGACAATCGGTTGCCTCTATCAATTGAAATTTACCAATTGATTTTTAACTGGAAAGATAATTTACACCGGATAATTAAGATTATCACTAAACAGTGTAACTCAGCTAAGTTGGCACAAAGTTGTATCGGATTTTTATTTTATTTTATTTGACTTTTTTTTTAGAAAATTTCAAAAGACTATTTTCAAGTTCAAAAGATTTGTTCGATCAAGCAGTTTTAGGAGGAGATACTTAAGATGATTTACAAATAGTTGAAGTCAAAACTACTCCCAAATAATTTTTTTTCCAAATTTCGACTTGGTCCGTCCCCGTTAAAATTGGCCCATCTCCTTCCTCCGGTCACTGGCTGTTTCCATTTCTCCAATACCGCGTAACGTCAAATCACTGTAAATAAAAAGATCCGAATGCACAGGAGTTGGCAACGGCGTGCGCACTGTTCAAACAAGTGCATGCGCGGGATCCAGTGCTTTTCATCTCATTAATATTGCATTAGCCACCCACGGTGCTTATCGGCGAGCAAAAGATAAAATCAGCGAATGCAGAAAATTTCGCGGAATAATCGCAACGCGAATTACAGGAGTATCACATAATAATTATTGATAATTGATGAATGAATATTAGATAAGTAGCCCAAAAACGCTCGGTTTTCTACCTGTGCGAATTATCACCCGGGAACATCGCAAGTCCGCCGGTGATGGGTAAAAAAATATGAGCCGTAGAAATAAAAAAAAGTTATGAGAATTTTACAGAATAGACATTATTTCTCATCAGATGGACCGCATTAAGCAGAGATGAACTAAACCACATTAGCTATTGCAAAATTTAACTGGGCAATTTCATGTTTTACAAGAGAATGTTTGTGCGGATTCTTTTAAAAATATTAAGGCATTTTTTTCGCACAATGCAGAACATTCACCGAAATTTGCAGAGCAGTTTTCATGTGAAAAATTAAATTGCTCAATTAAAGGCAATAGCTGATGTGGCTTGGTTCTTTTTCTGCTTAACGTGGTTCAAATGTGTGATGGCAGTGGACACACCCGTATGCATGTCCTAAAAACCGACGTTTAGGTTGAGGTTGGATAGGCAACTAAACTAACTTGACGACCAGGCTAAGGGTATCACGTCGAATTGAAGGCGCTCGTCTGGAATTCCGCTATGAAAGGAAACTTTAAGACGTCAATGTGAATTAATACGACTTTTCGCGAAACGCTTAAGGCGCTTGCACTTTTCCCTCTCTCTACCTTTCATTTTCCGTGGGAACATTCGGTGTTACCATGTTTTTTTGTTAACTCCAAAAGGAAATGAATTGCCATTGATTTGAAATGTAAAAATCTTGGGCGTTGAGCGCGAGGTAATTTTGAGGAGGTAATCAATCTCATGTCTCTAATTTTTGGTGGCTCATGTAATAAATTCAACACTCTGGTCTTTTAGGTATAACAGCGGGCCGATTGTTTAAATCGTTATTAAATGACCTTCATCGATAAATCCGTGTCCTACCAACGCTGTTTATCGATTAGGTCACTCAATAACGATCCGACGATAGACCCGCGAAGAGAGATAAATCTACCGACAGCATTCTTAACGTCTTCACCAGACGGATACCTAAGACAAAAGATACTCAATTATGGCGTAATTTGTTGCAGACCCTCATAAGAAAAAGAAGGCAAAAGAAGAGGGACTCCGAGCAGAGAAAAGGGGGGAAAGCAAAGATAAACGGAAAAATATGCATGTTATAACGCAAGATGTCCAGAAATCTTCGATCGCGGGACAAAGCAGGCATTGTTTATATTAATATTCAAACAAATAATTATTTTCCTAACAGCTGCCGTGGTAGGAAACCGGTTTTGAGTCCTCTTGAAGTATCACAACCAGTTGCATTTACACACGCGCGCGGGATATACGCGACGAGTCGGTATATAAATTCCCGGTACAATAGAACATTGTTGTGTTCTCACTTTAGTTTAAATGCTTCTCTGAAATTCTTTCCCCCGCGTGTGACTTTCCCAGCAGCACTATCCGCTGTATTTTGGCTCTGAGTTCTTTGAGGGGTTTTTTTTCATTTTTGAAAAATAAGTTTCAATTTTACTCTGTTTCAATTGAAATCCAACTCAATGGGAGTCAAACAAGAACTAAAACGTGTGAGGAGTACCAGTCACTCGAAAGAACAGGGAGAGGGAACAGTTCATTTGCACACTGCTATTTTTTCAAATACCTCCCTTAGGTACAATGAAAACCACATGAGACCTTCCTAAAATAGAAAGCTGCTCTAGGAAAGACTGTGGATAAGGCCATAGGTACTCTAAAGCACACTCCTATGGCTAAAACGTAGGGAAGAAATGAAAGATTGACAAGAAAAAATACTCTTGATCCAATCAGATTTAAGCTTAAATCAAAAGGAAATCCAATCAAATCAAGAGGCTGGGTTCTAGATTTAAGCTTAAATCTGATTGAATCAAGAGTATTTTTTCTTGTCGATGTTTTTAGGAGTCTGGACTCTAGATCCATAGAGAACATAGAGTCGTAATGTAAATGGGAGAGCTGGCGCCATGTTCTGCTCGACGAGACCCGAGCCCGGTGTGCGCCGAGTTCGGGTCACTTTTTCGATACATGTTCGATCCAAAATGGTGGTGTGGAATACGTGGTGATTTCTATCTTCTTTGTTCACATTGGATGGCCAGGTACCCGTGTATCGCAAACAATCGATTATGTATCGAAAAAGTGACCCGGCGTCACACAGGAATCTCGGAATTCGGGACCTGAAAAATGCTTAAAAGTGGCGCCAGCTCACCCACTTGCATTACGACTCTATGTACTCTATGTCTAGATCCAATGTGGTTTTTTTTTCCAGTGCGGTTTTTTATTAATTGTGTATTTTAGCCTGTTTCCCGTTTGTCCCCCCTTGTTTTTCACTGTTCAAGATTTTATTTTTCATGAAATTTTGCCACCGTGCACGCTCCCAGGAGCAGTGGCGCCGATGGCCCTGGCGAACATATCAGCGAATCCTTGGGATCTGATGAGGGATGGCGAGCGGGGACCGATGGGATCTGATGCGCCATTATGATCGCCTACGTTATCAGTAGCATTGGCGGAGGCTCCTTTCGGAATGCGGCTGCAAGATTCCACCTTCCACCTCGGCGTCGCGCCGTTGTCATGGCAGCGCGGCATGGGCGTGAAATCCAGCCGCGACCGTGGCGTTACACTCTCACACTCCGCCTGAGATTTATCTGCACAAGACGATACGATGCGCAACGTCCAGTGGCGTGGCGTGCTTGGCGATATCTCGATTGATCTGCCGTTTAAACCTATGGAAAAAGATCGATAAGCAGAATGTTTGCAATGAACATCTTGATAATCGATTCTTTAGCATAGCTTCAAATGGGGAAGTATCGATAATCGATCATGCGGGTTACGGACCGGTAACGCACTCGAAATATGCGATGTGACCACCGACTGGGCCGGCGACGACCGCGACACGGCCAGATTCCTTGTCCCATTGTTTCGATTCCCCCGTGTAAAATACCCCTCGGATCACCTCTCATTACAGGTCACTGTGCTCCTTTGGGCCGTATCCATAGTTGTCCCTTAAACATCTTCTTTCCTTAGGAGGCCCTGAATGCAGTGGCGAGACGTATGTGATCGATTATCGATATTTCCCCATTTGAAACTATGGTAAAAGATCGATCATCAAGGTGTTTGTTGCGAACACCCTGTTTATCGATCCTCTTCCCTAGATTTCGATCGTGGATCAATCGATACATCGCTGAACACTCCACGCCACTACCCGAATGGTTTACATAGTGATGAAGATCTTTAACATAGCGTCATAAGTAGACAAATTTCAATGGATCTCAAAATAAAATTCAACTGTTTAGTTTTGGATGTTAATTCTTTCAATTGATAACAATGATTTGTCACTACAAAAAAGAAGGCACGACGTACAAAAATTTGCATGTTTTGAAAATATTAATGTAGGTCCGTGTCCGCTTCAACGTTTGTCAAAATTCTAGGAATATTCCACCGCATTTTTTAAATTTTTGGCAGTGGTAAATTATTTTTCTCTATTTCACATCAATTTTCACATTGCGTTGGTTTCGTTAGTCTTTTGTATAGTGTCCAGTCGTGGAGACATATTCGGTATTGTTTTTTAAATTTTCTACCGAAACTGAGCGGCACCTTGTTGGCAGCATTGAGCGGAGCATCGCAAGTTCTTGTTCCGCGCCATCTCGCCTTCAATTTTGCAGACGCAACATGGACATCCATCGAGCACGAATAGTTGTATCTCTGCGCCGTCATCAAAGCGCATATCTTTCTCCTTACTCTATTCTCATATTTTGTTTGTTTCCCGTTGTCTTATTGTAGTGGTGCTTCAAGGGTTACGTGAGTAACACGGCAAAAGATGGGAGAGATGTAAACTGGCCTCGGTTTTATAACTTTTCTCCCGAATCAGAGCAACACCTCATCGGCAGCACAGAGCGGAGTATTGCGAGTTGGCGCTCCACGCCCTCGCGCCTTCAATTTTGCAGACGCAACACGGACATCCATCGAGCACGAATAGTTGTATCTCTGCGCCGTCATCAACGTGCGTTGAGGTGTCTATTATTTCTCAAATTTGAGAATAGTTAAAGTTAACTTATATCTTAAAACATGCTCAATGCCCAGTAATGATTTTGAAAAAACAAAAAAAAATGTTTGGAAATCTGTCCAGCTCCACGAACGGGAGTTCCAGTTCCCCAAGGGAAATCTTGTTTCAAAAACAGTATTTTATAATACGAAGAGACTTGTGGTCGCATTAAAAATATTTCCGGTTGATTAAACGAGAATTCCTGTCGCGGCACATTTGACAGAAATATTTCTCTCGGTGATATAATGAGTTAAATGCAAAAACCTAAATAAAAAACTCCAATTTCTAATCTATAACTTTCGACTAAGTACACACTATCGGCGTGAAAATGGTAAAAGAGCAACACGGAAAATATGGATTGCTGATTTAACGATTAAATTTCTTACAAATATGACCGAAATGTTTCATACGTACATTTTACAATAATGGAAAGCTAATTTAACCACGGGGGTGGTTGCGAATTAGCATTCTTTTATTGTAAAACTACACTGAATTATGTCGGACACTTTTTTACTACACAATTGTCAAATCAGCAATTTCATTTTCTTCCCCGGAGACAATGTAAAATTAGCCTCAAGAACCTCGAGTGTATATCTTCGATACGAGAATGCGAGCTATGAAAGGTCTTGGCTCAACACATCTTTCGATGCCGGCACCAAGAAAATGGAATGAACGGTACCAAATCTGGTCGACGCTCTACGTGAGCCGACGATGTTCGCGTATGTTCCACACCTCACTTCCAAGTTCCACCGCGCCAGAACGAAGCGTCGAAGACTCGGTTAGAATTCTCGGCCCGTGTCTTCCAGTTCTGATTGCACACGTTCGGAAATCAATTATTCAGGATGGCAAATCATCGGCCGTCTGGGCATGAACATCGGGCATGCTTCTCTTCCTGGCCAAGCGACGATATTTAAAACCTGACGCGCGGAAAGTCCTATAAAAGGGCGTCAATCATTGAGAAAGCGCTCCGAGTCCAACGGAGAGAAACCACGTATTGAGCTTGTCGATCTATCGTTTTATGTTCGATACATCGTGACGACAGCTCTGAGAACCGTCGTGTAAGAGGGTGGCTGAATTAACAGCTGTCAAAATTGTGTAAATACGCATAGGATTTGTTTCGTTTGAATTTTTAACACGGGGAAAAAAGGAAACTGCTGATCTAACAATTTTGTGTTGAAAAAAGTTCACGACATGTTTCAATGTAGATTTAACAATAAAAAAAATGCTAATTTAACCATCCGCGTGGTTAAATTAGCTCTCTGCTATTCTGCCAGGCTAAGGAAGAACACCGTATGAACATTCGAGAGTTGCCAAATTTCCTTCCATAAAATGTTTATTCCTTAGGAAAGTTATGAATATTTTTCCTCGCAATTTTCAGGAACTGTAGGTGATTTTTCGAAGAAAATTATACGAAAAATTGGATGAAAAATATTCAAAAGTTTGCCAGAAAATTCGTGTTGTATCAAAGGAAATCTGGCAACGCCTAAAGGTTCAAACAGCGTTTTTCCTTGGCACGCAGTATTGTAAAATGTACATTTGAAACACGTCGGACAAATTATTTTGACAATTTAATTGTGAAATCAGCAATCCATGTTCTTTCGTGTAGACTGTAGAATGCGGCGAAGTCGCCAACTCATTTTCGCCAAATTCGTGTGTTAAGCGGTATTGTCCCTTAGCGGGGTCTCTTAATGCTGCCTTGCTAAGGAAGGACGCCGTATGAACATTCGAGAGTTGCCAAATTTCCTTTGATAAATTGTTCATATATGAGGAAAGTTATGAATATTTTTCCTTGAAATTTTCAGGAACTTCAGATCAAAATACAAAGAATATTCCCTGAAAAATTAGAAGAAAAATATTCAGAAGTTTCCCAGAAAATTCGTATTTTATCGCAGAAAATTTGGCAACGCCTGATGGCTCATACGGCGTTTTTCCTTAGCACGGCAGAATATATCGACGGTGAAACTACCAAACCACGTATCTCGGTTTGCGACGTCGCAGACTCCCTGTCATACTTTATTTTTTAAATGAAAAACTACTTTACGTCCAGTCTTGAAAATTTCTGTAATTTTTCCTCTTCGTGCGAAGAAAATTCTGTGAAAATTTCAAGGAATGATATTGATTTGGTCTATTTCAAAAAAATAAAATGTGAGCGTAGATTTTTAAACACCGCAAACGAGATACGTGGTTTGGTAATTTCACCGTCGATATGTCTCGGTAATGGGGCGTATCTGGACTGCGCGTAACGCGCGGTGCGTGCCGAAGCTCGTAATGTCACTCTTGGAGTGCGGTTGTCCCGAGGAGTGAGTTGGACGGTGGAGTGTCGGAATGCGCATAGCCGGATGGGGATGATGTGGATCACCTTTGAGGAAAGCACACCGAGAGGAAAGCACACGGAGGTGTCACGGAAACAATCCTGCTCCGACACTCCGACACGGCCATGCGTCGCGTCGCGGAGGTTCGTCGTTCCTGACGTGTCGGTGTCACACCGCCATTCCGCATCCCGCATTCATCCGGACCGTCCGAGAGCCGTGTACGGATCACTGCGGTAATGGGTCTCTCGCGCACGAGAGGTACGGACAAATCAGTAGGCTGGTTAACACTGAAGAAAAAAGTTCGATCGTGCGTACCAAGTTTCGGGGTTCCATATTATCCCAACTGATTCTGTTCGTCAAACTGAATAGTTGGTTTGTCAAACCGAACTTCTGCCGTGAAATGAACTGAAGAACTAAGTTTGGTCATATATGCAGAAAGTTCTGTAACACGACCCGAGAGTTTAGTTTGACAAACCGGATACTTGAGATGATATTGAACACCAAACGTTCGATTCAATGACCGATTTTTTTTTTTTTTTTTTTTTTTTTTTTTTTTTTTTCAGTGAATGATGGGAACATACAAAAATGAATGTTTTTATGGGTTTTTTTTCTTCTTGCTGGTTATATGGCCTATACCCCATCTTTGAAACCTGCAAGTCGACAGCGCCAAGAAAAAAAGTCGGTCACAAGAACCGCATGTATATGGTGTTCTACATCGGCCGTAATACTCGGTTCATGTGTTTCCAAGTTCATAAGTCTTGAGCAATGTAATTGTCAATATACCTTTCGGCTAAAGTATCACAAGCGCCATGCAATGTTTGAAATTTCCGCCGCCATTTTATTTTTTTACAGAGAAATTTTTTTCAACGAAGCTATCCGATAATTTCGCTGGAATTTCTTTCTGCTGCCGATAAAATTTAGTGAAATTTTCATACAGATTTAACCGGCAATTTCTCTGTAAAAAATAAAATGGCGGTGAAAATTGTTAAACGTCGCATGGCACTTGTAATACTTTAGCCGGAAGGTGACTATATCTCCTCTGTTCTTGCAAGGCGTCTTCTCTTAGATCGGGTCTCCTGCTTTCTTCGTTGTTCGCACATTGAAACCGAAAGACGATATTAGTGTAACACCGTCAAAATTATGTACCAGATTCGGCTGCAGCTCTGCCGCAAATTTCAGACTGCGCGCTGCGCTTAAAAAGTTGCCATCGTGATGCGAACATGCGACCAATTTGTTTTGGCCGGCGAGTGGCATGAGCTGCGTGTAAAAATTGGGTCCCGACGCCATTTGTAAGTCGGGATGACCTGAATGTAACGCAAAACCTTGCGATGCGCCAGCGAATTCTAACAAGCGTGTTTACAAGTTGCCTCCGGAAGGTCATGTATTCCCCTCCGCTTGACCTGAAGTGAACAGGTTTTCGTCTAGGTTCATTCACCGATAAAATGTCAAATTAATGATGAGTGGTTTTGAAAAATGAACGGTGCATTCGTGGCGCCGGGACGCATTTTCCGAATAATAGAGGGGGGGGGCACTCCGTATCGAAGGGAAGAATCTACACAGAGACCAATTCACGTATACGAGAATGCCTTTTGCATTTTCCGCGGAGAGGTCGATTTCCGGAATTCTCTACCGTTATTATTAGCCACATGAAAATTGAAAACATCGGTTGAGTCACAGCCATGCAAAAAATAACGAAGGACTCTCCGACCTTGGTGCAAAAACGGCACTGAGGTTTGCAACGTACTGCATTACGTAAACTTGATTTCAAGGTTCCTGTTTGATCATCTTAAACCCATTTTTAAAACGATTCTAAATCATTGGAGAATATTACATTAGGATCGTTCTTTAATCATTTCAAAAACATTTCTGGACAGCTTCGCTGCTTTATGCAAAAATTATTTCTTCAGCCTTACAAGTTTTTTTAGAATGGGGATTTCAAAAACACACTATAAAGTATTCTTATTCCTTATTTTTAAAATCAAACAAAAAAGAAAAAATATAATTGTCGAAAAAGCTTTCCTACAACCAAGAATGCCGAAATTGTTTTCTGAAATTGCGTGAAAACACTTCTTGATTATTAAAAAAAAAAAAAAAAAAAAAAAAAAAAAAAAAAAATGGCATCGAATCAAACCATTTTTTTATTTTTTTTAAAAAAAAAATATTTTAACTTGAACACTAAAAAATTAGGTTACGAGCTGTATAGACATACCGTCCGTTCCGGGCTCGGGTCCCGAAAGTTCCGGGTGCTACGCCCGGAACTTTCGGCCTCTGAACCCGGAACGCGGACAGTATGTCCGTATAGCCCGTAAGTACGACTTCCACGGCCGGAGTTTTTTTTTCAGTGAATCGGAATGTTTTCAAAACAAAAATGTTTTCCGTAGTGCAATTACATGCATTGACACGACCGGCGTTGCATCGCATCGTGCAGCGGGCAGCCCGAGCGAACGGGAGCAGAAATCTCGACAGGCGTGTGGACACGGAACGGGACAGGGACTGCAGACATGGATACGATACATAATTTTGAATTAAGTCATCATCGCGACATCAAAAACCATAAATTCCGCCGTGTTGTTTTAGCGGGTCGCGTCGGCGTCGGCACTGCACGGGCGCTCGCCGCTCCTCGGCTGGGAAGGGTGAAACGAGGCATTAAGTTGACAAACGGCGTGACCGGGGCTCATTCCTTCCCAGCACCCCCCCCCCCCCCTCATCCCTCCTCGCCCCCCGCGCTTCTTAATCGCACCGGAAACATAGCCACCAAATTTACATCCAGCCATTATTTTTAATCCCAAAAAATATAGATCAATCTAATCTACGTGGTCGTATTCTTAGTCGTCTCTTCCCGTCTTCCCGAAGAGAGGAGTTACGCCCACATGTTTGAACCTTCAAAATTCCACGATCTAATTTAAATGAACTGACTTCGTGACTTTTTCAGCTAAAACCAGGCGGGTTCAGACACTCCGAATGAGGGGGCGTAAGGGGGGCGAAAGGGGTGGGCGTAAAGAGGGGCGTCGGGAGGGGTGTCTGGGAGCTCCCTCCAAAAAATTTTAAAGCATCTAATATGCAGTCTGACCTATGGCTAAAATAGCAAAATTTGTCTTATTTATAAAAAAGATTCAAACGTCCAGTCTATAATTTTATCCAGCCGGTCACAGGAAAATCCTTCTGCCCATTTGTGGCACCGAAGTAAACCGTATAAGGCCTCCTCAGAAAAAATGAGCTGTTAAGGAAAAACTTAACAGTTTTAACAGCACGCGAGGAGTCGTACGGCTCCTAGAGTCCCTTTATAATGCAAGTTAGGACATGTGAAATTATTTTTTGATCGGTTCCTGCATTTTACGTCCCCATACTGCACTAAACGGGAGAGGGATTTCACTCTTCACGGAAAATGGATTGATGGTTTAACAATTAAATTGTTAAAAAATACGGCCGACATGTTTCACATGTACATATAAAGAAAGTTGAAGATCATTTTCTTTATTGTAAAATCTACATTGAAACATGTCGGACACTTTTTTCGACAACAACATTGTTAAATCAGCAAAATAATTTATTTCCGTGATACCGGTTGGCAAAAATTATAAACTGGACGTCAAGAGGTTCTTCTTCTTCTTCTTCTTTTTCTTCATCTTCTTCTTCTTCTCCCTCTTCCCCTTCTTCTTCTTCTCCCTCTTCCCCTTCTTCTTCTTCTACCAGTGAGACGAATTTTGCTGTTTCAGGTAAAAAAGTCAGTTCATTTAGATTACATTAGTGGAATTTTTAAGGGAACTCGATTTCGAAATTTTGAGCTTAACTCCCCTCTTCGGTAAGACGGGAGCATTGCTGATCCGCGGCTGATAAGACGGCGCTGCGTCTGGCAACAGTGACAGGGACTTAAACGAAGGGCTTAATTGATTAATCGCCCCGGGTTAAACAAATGTAATTTTAGAGTAACAGAGTGCAAATAAAAAGGGAGGAAGGAATGGAGGGAAAAAACTGGAAATGTGGAGATTCCTCGAGCGGGTGTCCGCGGCGCTCTAAAAATAAGGGGAGCGGTATAAATCAGGACCGGGAGCTCGGGCGACGTCGACGGCTAACGTGACGTCGCCGCGCGCCGTGACGGTGACGCGCACCGCGCTAGTTATTGCAACTTCCTTCCATCATCCGGGCCTCGCTGGCGCATGGCGCTCTGTTTCATTCGGATTGGAGCACCCATTCTGGGGCCGAATTTTGTTGGTTCCTCCACCGTACTTAAGACGAGTCTCGACTGCGCCAAAGTCCTACCTAGCGCTTCTGATTGGCCGGTGGTGCAGTTTGGACTCATCGATGGATGTCCAAAATGATGAGTCCAGTGGACGATCGGTTCATCAAGGTCTCGATACACGATGAAATTCCGAACCAATTCCGATCAAAGTAGACCACGCTGAAAAAAAAAAAAAAAAACACATAGGATCTAGAGTCCAGACCCTGAAAAACATCGACAAGAAAAAATACTATTGATTCAATCAGATTTAAGCTTAAATCAAGAACCAAGCCTCTTAATTTGAGCGGATTTCCTTTTGATTTAAGCTTAAATCTGATTGAATCAAGAGTCATTTTTCTTGTTAATGTTTTCAAGAGTCTGCACTCTAGATCCAATGTGTTCTTTTTTTTCCAGTGCAGTTGATGACTGATAGTCACCATGCAACAGTCTTCTTTGATCAAAATTGGACGGGCCGTCAAATTTTGATCCGATTGAAGTGCCGCCATTTATTATTTATTGCCGCACGAAACATTTCTGCCAAGTTTTCATTTCAAAACCAAGCGAAGCTAACCGATGAAGGCCTGATGATTCTCGAAACTTTGATGGTAATTGGTTTGGGAATATGATCGTGCATCGAGACCTTCAAATTTTGAAAAGATTCAAATCACGCCATAGGTCCGTATGTAAAGTGAGGTGTCATCTAGAATAAAATCGCTAAAATTAAAAACAAAAATTCTCAACACTTTCCTTACTTAATTATTAATTCTTTGCTAAATTTTAGCGATTTTATTCTTAACTTTAATGTGCTTTCCTCATTTTTCGCCTTATTTTCATTATCATTTTGAGATGTCGTCCTTTGATTACATGGTTTGCGACGGCTCACACCGCATATCATGGTTCTTCCCACTTTGGTTTGATCTCTGTTGCTATTTTAGCAAATCCGCTCACTTTGTAGTGAATAAACCAAGGTGGTCTGGAAAGATTTAAACGCATAGTTTCGTTGCAGACCGCAAGTCAAAATTAAGATGTGACATAATGGCAACCATGAACGGCAAGCGCAGGAAAGCGAAAGAGTGGTTCCAAAGTAATATCATTGATACCAGATAAGCCCTCAATCCGACTGGATTTATTCACAATTTCCCCTCCTTGGCTCCAGGAACGAACGCGGGAGGGGGCACGGGGGCGATCTGGTGGACTGCTGGGGTGAGAATTATTTTTGCCTTGCGCGAATTTTTTGATAAATGGTGTACCAGCTCTGACGGTGTTTCTATGCGAATTTCTCCAGCGCCTTGCGCCTTCACGCCGCGTTATTTAGGTGTCTTGCGCGGTTGCCGAACTCACTTTTTGGGGGCGCAACATGGCCATAGCTATCCTCTTTTTTGGTCAAGCTATTGCTATTGGTTTTAATAAAGAAGAGGAAAATCAGATCGAATGGACAGTGTAAAGCAGAAAGGAACCAAAACCAAGCCACATTAGCTATTGCCAAATTCTATGAGGCAATTTAATTTCCTCATGAAAACGGTTGTGCGGATTTTTGTGGAAATTTCAGTGACTTTTTTGCATAAAATACGACGCAAATTCCTCACAATTTTCAGTGGAATTCGCACAAACGTTCTCCTGTAAAAAATTAAATTGCCCGGTTAAATTTGACAATAGCTGATGTGGCTTGGTTTTTTTCTGCTGAATGCAGTCCAAATGTCTATGTACAATATTTGAAACAACTTATCCAGGAAAATATAAAACAACGGAAGGTTTTTGCGATACTTCACACTCTCTCTTTTTTGGGACGTCAAAAAAGGCAAAAATCCCCATTACTTTGCACCTTGAAACTACGAAGAAGGGCTTTTGCCGTATTATCCATATTTTATATCATTGAAAAAGTATCTTAAGGAAGGCGGGCTTCCGTGCAAACAGAAGTTGAATTACGCTGTAAAGAGTAAATTTTTGTGAGGTATGACTGTAGGCCACAATTTCGGAGAGAATATACTTTGCTTTTACAAGAAGACTTCGAATTATCTCTCCTCGTCAACTCTTTCTCTTGCAGCGACTTATACAGTGAACGAAAAATGTTACCCGACTCGCTGACCCGGTAACACATGTTCTCAGGGAAACATAAAATAAAAATTTCATGAATCTGACAACCAATACAGACGGTCGTCCAGCACTGCGGAGTGGTAAAATTGTTAATTAGCGTTAATGAGCCTCCTCTTCCTTCGCGGGGCAAAAAACAACTCATCGCAGCGAGACAATAACTCAACGATTTCCGCAGCGAAAAAAAAAGTCCGCGTTTTCGATTATTATCTAACTATTTTCTTTTATTGGCTCGGCATTGCACGGGAGTCATCGGTTTTGTAGCGGCACAATGTGCGTCTCCGCGAATTCCATGCGCAACTGAAGATTATTAAATTAGTCCCGAGCTGCGGGTCGAGTCCTTTTTCTGCTAAGCTCAAGTGAACACGTTTATGCTAAAAGGACCTATGTGCATAGTGATTGCGTGAGACATAGTTCCTTTTAGCATAAATACGTCCGAGTGATATATTCTACCACTAATTTCTCACGCACTCATAAACCATGTTAGCGACCGGACTCTGCCGCGATGGGAAGTAAGACGGGCAGAGAGCGGGGTGGAAACAATTTCTAAGTTTCCGTAAACGGACTCAAAATATGATTGAGAGCGTGCAAGGAAAAAATGAGTGGAAGACGGGAAAATATATAAATAACAGGGAGGACAGACTCATCCGAGTCTGGGATCCACTCATCAGGACGGACTCCTTATTTCGAGCTGGTTTTTTTTAGAGACAATAATAATTGATGATGTCCGTTGACACATACTGGAGCTCTATCTGTCTGAGTTGGTGATCTGGTTCTGAGGTTAGGCAATAACCAGTTATAGTTATAGATATGTCTTGCACTCTTTTCGGTGCGACTAGTCACTGGTCACGGGACTACTACTTCGCGTTGTTGCCGCTTGACCAAATTTTTCATGTAGTTCGGAGACTTTTCACCTGAGAAGTCTATAGCTGCCTCATTAACGCTCACTGTACTAGAATGAAGATACTGAGCACAAATTCTGCCGTGAAAATTACAAAACGAATCCCAAAATTCAGCCGAACTTTTCTGATCAACGTGCTGGAGAGAATTTCTCTCATGCGTTCAATTTTTATTCTCTGTTGAGCTCATCGGCTTTTCCGACGATCTTCTATGATGATTGATGTTTCTCGGAAAAATGAAAAAATGATATCGACTTTTGATATTTTTGGGTCTAATTTCACTGGTTTTGAGCAAAAATTTAAACAACTACTAAAAAAATCCATGATGCCAAAATGTATGGTTGTCTGCGGTTCCTGAGAGATTGGAAAAATTTACTTTGGTCCCTTCTGATCCTTCATGCATCGAATCAGTGGTGTGGCGTGGCGTGCTTTGCGATTCATCGATTGATCTGCCATTTAAACCTATGGAAAAGTATCGATAAGCAGGGTGTTGGCGACGAGCACCTTAATAATCGATTCTTTACCATAGCATCAAATGGGGAAATATCGATAATCGATTATTCGCGCCTCGCCACTGCATCGAATGCATTAATTAGCTCCGAACTATTATGATATTTTGCACAGTTTGACACTGCAGATGGCGGCATACTGTTGTCAAGGGATATATATGTCATCACCTCACCTTTCGGTCGGCAATCAGCAATCAGCTCCTTTTTAACCTAGCGCGACGGATCGAATTCAGTCGTCGCCGTCGTCATGTCGGAGCATCGCCCCCCCCCCTTTCTGCGGGTCTTCGCGAGTTTTGTCACCTGTATGGAAAGAGAAAAGAGTCTGGAGCCATCTATCAGTTGTCTGGTTCGAGGTTCGGCTCGCCGTCTGACGCCACATTCATTTAGGGAAAGTGGAAAATCGGGAGAGGTAGGGAAAAGGGGGAAAAATCGAGATTTTAAGTGGTGATCGGCAAAAGGTAACACAAAACCTGTTGGGAACCGTCTGGCACCAGGGATAAAATCTGGTGTTTGGTTCTGGGCTCTAGACAATCCCAGACGGGTTCTTGGGTTTTGGATAAAAGGAGTCAAATGAATAGAGCCCGATGGACTAGTTTTAGGTGAATCCTTGTGACCATGTGACTTACGATATCCACCACCATGTTGTGCGACTACAAAGTCTATGTCTTTGAGGAGCAATTTGTATAGTAATATACGAATTGATGTACGGAATCGATCCATGATGTGTGGCAACATTAATATGAAGCAGTATGGCAGTAAATTTGTGAAGTTTATCAAAATTTATAAAAGAGGGGGCGACATTTCCGCACAAGTTAAGATAATAAACGGAATATAAAATTATTTTAATTAAAAGTTTAAATTAGTTTTATTTCTTAAAAATTAACACCGAGAATCAGGAAAATGGATGTTGTCAATTGACTCAATGTATCAAAAAGCGATAACATGACGCTCTCTTACTATGTATCATTCAATAAGCGGTTCCACAAATTCATTGTAATACACCTTTGTGTTAATGGAGCTACTCGTTATTGCTCACGTCCTGATGCAATCATTCCCTTCAGAAATACCTCCCTTTCAGAGAGCCGAGTGTCCCTGATTCTTCTAATTACAGAAGGAAACACATGTAAAAGTGCACACACTGTGTTACACTGTTACAGTGTGTAACATGTACACATCATGTAAAAGTGTCTGACACAATAACGTCGTCGTTCCGCGCAGACGAAAGAGTGTAATACTATTTCAACATTGCAGAATTTCCACTCCAGCAAAGCTTGCTTTTACGTTGGTAAAAAAAACTGCTGAGCACTCTTAACTAAAAAGTTTAGTGGTTCTTCTTCTGTGTACGCAAAAATCAGGAAGATTTTGGACAAAAATTGCACGGTCACATTCCTGTATAAAATTGAATTGTTTGATTCAGTTTTGTAACTTTGGAGGTATGTCACGTTCTTCGAACACTGTGTTGGGAATTGAGGATATAAAGGAGAAAAAAATAGGATTACCTCCTTCGAATAAAAAAAAACCCCGTTTGACAACGGTGCAAATAATGCGATGATTGAAATACAGTCAAGCAAACAGAAAAACAGTGAAACGATTGTCTTTTAAGTTGGTAAAGCCTCCCTCAGCCTCATTTATGTCCTCGGCTGGGTGCCAGCACACTTGCCTAATTTCACTTCGAAAGGACATTTCCAATAGGATTTGACTCGGAAAAGTCGACTTCCCGCCCAACCAGTCAAACGGTCCGACCAGGAGCTCAACCCCTCAAGAACCTGGAGCGGTCGCGGTAAGTAGCTTATCATAAATAAAAAATACTCATCTCCCACTCTCGTGGCTTTATTCACGCTCAGATTATGCAAGGTTTAATGTTGAAGCGGTGGCGGTCGAGTTCGATCCGCTTGCGTCCTTTCAGAGAAACTAATGCCCTGTTTACACCATCATCCTCAGTTCACACTGAAGAAAAAATCTCGGTGTATTTACTAAGAAAAGGATAAAATTACCAACAATTCAGGGTTCTATTTGATCCCAGTTTTTTCCTGGTAAAATTACCATTTATGGAATTGGCAATTTTACCGAAAAATCTCGGTAAAATTATTGACTTTCTCGGTAATTTTACTGGACCCCGGTAAAAAAACGCCAATATTTTTTATCGGCTGTGGTAGAATTACCGAGATAAAATGGCAGTTACCGGGAATTGATTACCAATAAGAGTGGTATTCTCACCTGAAAAGAACAGTAAAAATACCGGTTTTTAGGTAAGCTTACCAGTCTATCTTGGTAAAATTACCAATAATTGGTAAAAAAAAGTGATATGGTAAAGGTACCAACGGACCTTGGCAAAAACGCCGAGAATTTTTTTCAGTGCAACTTCAGATTCTTTTGAATCTAAAATGATACTGTTGGTTTTTCATCTTCGGTCAGCGTCAACAGCGTCTTCATAAGCGTCATCTTCAGTCAAATGCCGGCAAAATAAAAGATGCTGAGAGAATAAAATGAAAATTCTGAGAAATTGTTGACTTACCAAAGGCGAATAAAAGGCAGAACTATCTATACTAGGGTAGGGGTTTTGATCCGTGGAGGGGTACGGGGTGCCGTAAACAGCGGGCGTGGAGGCGGAGAGCCTGGGGTAGGAAGGAAGAGCTAGTTGACACGAGCAGACGGTTTGCCCGGAGACGGGGTCGGTCATGATGGGGCGCCCATTCTCGCAACAGGAGTTGCTGGCCGAGCCCGAGGGGGACACCGCCCCCGTGGATACACCACTCCCGGCACCTGCTCCCGCCGGAGGGGACACCGAGCTCCCGGGCTGCCCCGACACCAGCAGCTGAAACAAACGATAATCTCCCGGTTAAATCATATTAGCACACAATCAAATAAACACATTCCATTATCAACCTCAATTCAAATTAAAAGATAGCGCATCATCAGAAGCGGCCTGCGAGAACAACCCTCTTCACATTTCGCAACCGTTTACGCCTTCCTGTCATAATATGGAGTCCTTCATAAAATATGTCCACTGAAAAAAAAAACAAAATCGTTTGACGTGCATGAGGAGACCATAGATACGGTGTTCTATGAGAATTTTGAATGAAATCGAACAGATAGATTCTGAAATATCGCTGTACACAGATTTGGGGGACATCGGACGGCCGTATACACATTTTTTCAAGTATGGTTATTTTGACTCCTGGGACCTTAAAACGTCTAGAAATGATGAAATTTCAACTTCTTTTTTTTCTTGGAGGATGACAATACTTCCTCTCTACCCTAGGGGCGCGAGAAAGTAAAAACTCCGGCCGTGGAAGCCGTGCCTACGGGGTATATAGACCTACCGTCCGCGTTCCGGGCTCAGAGGCCGAAAGTTCCGGGCGTAGCACCCAGGGCAATCGAAACTACGGTTCCAGCACCGCTGGTTGTGTCGACTACCCTACTTTTTCCCGTGTATCCCATCTGAGCTGTGATCTCGCACAGTGGCGAGGCGTGATCGATCCTCGATATTTTCCCATTTGAAGCTATGGTAAAGAATCGATTATTAAGGTGTTCGTTGCAAACACCCTGTGTATCGATCCTTTTCTACAGGTTTAAATGACAGGCCAATCTATACATCGCGAAGGACACCGCGCCATTGCTGCCCGATTTTTGAAACTACGTCGGCCCGACACGACAGGACATAGCCTTATCTTAACCATGCAAGGTCCTAAAAACATGGTTTTGGGCAATTTTACCCGCCTGACCCCAACCACCCCCCCCCTCCAGCCCCGAAAAACCCATTTTTTGGGGAATTTTGGGGTATTTTCACGTTTTATTTCATATCTCCCGCAATTTTCGATAAAAATGCACCAAAATTTCACCAATTACACATCAGACCAGTCAGATTCTTGGGTAAAAAAATCTATATAGCAATTCGATATCTTATCGGGCTGCTTTAAACTTCAGCATCGGCCCGCTGGTCTCGCAAGGATACGAAAAACGAAACCCAAACCTCGAGATTGCCGAAAAATCCTCGCTGGGTATAAAGGGACACTGTCGATTGTGAAGGGGGAAACGGAGGGAGCCACGGCGCTGGAGAGCTCCTAACCTCTGGAGTGGAGGGTCCGATGAGAATAGCGAGGAGTGCGGGCATACCGAAGTGCGCGTGGAATATTTATGTTTTCTTTTCATCTCGGCTCCCATTTATTCCTGCCACAATTTTTCACCGCACGGCATTCCGGGCCGACGCCGCGCCGCGCCGCGCCGGCAGCTGAAATTCGCGACAGTCCCAATTTTTCAGCCCCGATTACCCGCTTCGTTACAACTCGTCTCAATTAAGGCTGAATTAAGAGGCGTGCAGCGGTCGCAATGACGCCCCGCGCCTCGCACAGTGGATCAAGTCAACGAGACCTCGGATATGAGTTTTCTTGCTTCAAACTACACATTTAAATGTCTAATTCGTCAAATTTCAAATTTAAATGAGCGCATCTTGTAGAGAGTTTAACAGCAAAACCAATGGAACCATTTTTAACACCTCAAAATTTTGCACGAACGGAATTATAAGCGTTTAAAGTTTCTAAATTTTGTCCGATTTTCCCAAATGATCTATTCCATTGTGCGGGGCGGTATTGGCATGAGGGGCTTCAGTGCTTGACTCCACGCGCTCGCTCAGCTCTTGTTTGCGCCTGAACACTCTGCAATCTCAGATTAGTTTCAATCTTTCAGCTCCAACGCCGCATCACAATTATTAGGCCTGAAATTAGTTCCTCGGCCCTGCTTTCGACACCGCTGTTATTATTGCTCTTGCATGTGTTTTCGTTTCGTCAGCCTATAAATAGTTCCACGTATTAACCGCAATTTTAGGTTCGCTACCAGAGTGAACGTGGTTAACACGCAGACGGATGTCGCGTTTAAGTGGTGATTTTTTCCTGCACTATCAGAAAGCTCGGAGTAAAAACTTAGAAGCCATTTTTTTTCTCAAAAATCTGATTCAATTAGTGGTGAAATTTGCTCCCTTATGTAGAGCAAAGTTAGCTCCGTATTCTCTCTACAAGAGCGTAGCTTTCTTCGTAACTAAATCAAATTTTCCTCAGCCTTCATATCACTCCTTTTTTGTTGACAGTATAGAATCTGTGGGCTGATTATTGAAATAGATGTACAAAGAGAACATGAAGTCACTCTATTGGTCGAAAAGGGTGATTGTTATAGACTAAGGGCATTCTTTGGAGAAAGTTATGTCTATTAGTTTTCGAAATATTTCCGACACTTTAGATCTAATTACGAATAAAATTCTATGTAAAATTGGGGGAAGGGGTAATGCTTACAAAAGCATATTCCTGACTAATTCTGGCGCTTGCTGGAAAAACCTCTTTTGGACATTTTTTCAAGTGCAAACGCTCGAGAAAAAATAGAATAAGGCGCCAGAAAGACAACGGCGAATATTTAATTGATGTACTTGGCAACGTTGCTGCGTCGCGACGTTCGCCGCGGCCGATAAAGTCGCCGAGACGTCGCTGGTCTTTCGTTTTTATTGCGTGACGTGAGTCCCAGATAAGACGCCCAGGACGACATTAAAAACCAAAACAAATAATTAATTAGCTCATAAAAATCTTGTTCCAGATTACCGGGGATAAATTTAATTGATTAAACGGGAAGAGACCGAATTCGAGGAGTCTGGTGCGCTTTTACGCTTGGGACTACTGTTCAGTTCCGTTGTTGGATGATGCAGTCTCGAGAAAAATGAGAGAAAATTGGAACAGGAACGGAGGAGGAAAGAGGATGAAAGATAATAAGCACGTCAATTAGTAAAAAATATAAAAATACGCTCCGAGCGTTACAAAAATTACAAGAAGTAGGGAGTTTTTCCAGACAATTTCAGAGTTATATTAAAAAAGAGAAAAAATTTTCAATTAGAGTCTCGCTTGAAAATTCAATCTTTCGGTTTTTGGAGGTGGGCAGCCAAACTCTTTTCAAACAACTCGATTGGGGCATCAATAATCGACGCGTCTTGCTGGTCCTCGCAAATGACTAGACAGCGGCGATTCTTAAAAGCTGGCTACACGGTTTCTTCCTTTCTTTAAATCCATAAAAATATCTATTTTAGGTGAGGCAAGCTGCCTCGCCAAGAACCGATTGTTTTACTCACAATTAAATGGAGGAAAAGTGTTGCAGACTTTCAAGAATCGCCACTGTTGCTTAAAACTTTCTCTAATACACTAGCAAAGACTAGCGCAGGCTACTACGAATTTTTTAATGTAACCTTGTAATTGCTTAAGCAATTAACTTTGCCTGCGGGCTGATTGTTAAAATCGATAGACAAAGCTATAGATAAATGGGGTATGGAGGGTTCCTACTGGGGGAAGCTGATGGTTGCGATGGACAAAGAAGGTGGGTATAGACAAAGTATCGGCAACCCACGAGAGGCCCAGTTAGTCCATCATTTACCCCCTTAGTCTATTAGAACCACCCACAGTAACCAATAGGATCTCTCTATGCTCATTTTGTCCTCTTTGTCTATACCTTTGTCTATCAATTTCGACAATCAGCCCGCTCCTATCTTCGCGGGGGCCTTCCTCCCCATCAACTCTATTTCCGAGCCTGCGAAACATCTGACCAGTGACGAGAGGATCCGATACAAAACTCGGTCGTGTCCGGGGATCATTTTCCGTGCTTCAACGTCCATGTCACGCATGGGGCTCGCGGATCCACGAATCGGGGAGTAAATCTCGTAACAATAAAACTCGGTCATTAAATTAGGTGAGAGGGGGTTATCCTGCCCGGTGGCGGCCCCGCCCCGCCCACTCGGCGGCGCGTGAGGCGAATTTCGGGCGCACCGAGGAACGGCAAATAGAAACTCGACGGGCGTATCAACATGAAAGCGCGCTCGACGATAACCCGATATCACGACCGAAACTCCGACTTGTACCCCACCCCCTTCCCCAAAGGGGGGGGGGGTCGGAATAGGTAGCGCGCGGGAACTACGCCTCCTCCTAGGCGAGGGGAGAGGGAGGGGCGTAATTATTAGATTGAGAAGATTATGGTCCGCGAAAAATGATGTATATACGCGGTGCGGGGGGAGGGGGGACTCTCGCCCGGTGCAGAGGGGGGGGGGGAGGGCTCTTACCGCGGCGCGCTACCGTTGCGAAGAACCGATGGTCACCATCTAAAAAGGCGTATCGTACACATCATCGTAATTACTCCCCCACACTACCGTGCTAAGGTAGAACGGCGTACGAAACCTTAGACATTGCCAAATTTCCTCCGTTGAAGCACAGTTCTTAGGGAAATCTGTGAGATTTTCTCTCCAATATCTCAGGGAATTTTATTCGCAATCAGATCTAAATTACCTGAAAATTTCTAGGGAGAATATTCATAACTCCTCGTAAGAAAAGAAATTTTATTGGAGGAAACTTGACAATGTTCGAATGTTTATACGACGTTTTTCCTTAAACGGCGGCGCAGGATTCTCTTCTCACTCGAGTTTATGTGTTGCGGTCTCTCTCTTTTCCCTTCCTTGCTCTCTCCTTCCCGCTTCGTTTTTCAGGACCCTGATGTCTATCATTAGGTTTTATTAAAAGGAGAGAAATGTTATTATCGCCGTTATTGCTACTGTTGACCGCCCTGTGTAATGTTCTCGAGTTTCCTAATTTTTCCTCGGTTGAAATCAAAACGCTTACCGGGCACAATCTCAGAAATATTTAGTGGTTGATTTGGTCCGTGCTCGTCTGTATTAAGGGTAACGTTTTTTGACACAGAATCGATGCTAGAATTTTCAAATCTTGTATTGATGAGAAAATCAACACGGAAGAACGGAAAAAAGCACAAATTCAATCATACGAAGATGGTCATTTTGTGCCATCAATAATACTTCTTTTTTAAACACTGTCAGGTGTATCGTGCCAAAAAGCTTGTGCTATATAATCTTAGAAATTTGAAATATGTTTCTATGAAAGAATGTCTAAGCGCGTGGGATCGAACAACTTACACGCATAACATTGAAAATTTCTCACTTGAAAAAGACCAAGTTCTGACACAGTAATATTTCCTTTGTTCCACAGCTCCAGGACGGAGGAAAAGAAGATAAATTGGTCGTATCGCACGAACTTAAGGGTGGTTTCAGCTCTTCAGCTGACAATAAGTACGCCACTGTGGTAGAAATAATTTACCACAGAATTACAATGACTTGCACCACCTCCCTAAAATTTCCTTTCTCCTTATCATTGATTTTTCGATGAGCGATATCTCTGTTAATATCGAACTTAGAAATTCGGCGTTTGAACAGGTTTCATTATATTTCTTGCGGATCTATAAACGTAGACCATCAAAAACGCAATTTTGTCACTATTGCAACTGAACCACTAAAAAAGACTGACAATGATATTATTACCACACTAAGAAAAAACTCCGGCCGTGGAAGCCGTACTTACAGGCTATATAGTCATACCGTCTACGTTCCGGGCTCGGACGCCGAAAGTTCCGGGCGCAGCATCCGGAGAAATCGAAACTACGGCTCCAGCAACCGGAACTCTCGGCCTCTAAATCCAGAACGGACGGTATGTCTATACGCACATTTTTTTTTCGGTGCATAATAAAAGGCACCATTCCATGAAAAGGGCAACATGGCGCAAAGGCTGCCAGCTCAGGATTAATCCCAAATTCCGAAAGGATATCACGCTTCATTGAAACCTTTCGCGGGGCCGCGCGGATTCCGGCGTCGAGAATTAAAAGCCTGGCTGCGTATTCCGGTTCCTGGGGTGGGTAACAACGTTTTGATGGGCCGGAAAATAGGCCGAAAGGAAGACGCATATTTGTCGGCGAAACGCGAGGGAGTGAGGAGTGAGTCGGCAAAGACCGCGGCCGCCGGAGAGGGAAGGACGGAGAGGCAGAGACTGAGTCTGCAATGTTAAATTGTCACATCGAGTGGTAAGTAATAATCATCAACAGTACTTGGAGCTCATTGAAGTGGCGAGCACGAGGGGTGCATATCAACTCCAACCCGCGGCTCAGTGGGCCCAACTTCCATGCTCCGCAACTATACCTCATCTTCGGCGGTCGTCCGCCATTTTCCAACGAATGGACCACTAGGGGGCCATTCAAGTACTTCGTAACGCACTTAGGGGGGGTGGAGGGGGAAGCCAGCGTTACATAACGCATTCGAGCTGGGGGCAAGAAAACTTTGAAAAACAACTTGCAAAACATTGAAAAATCCCGCCCTTCTCGAACGAATTTGTATTAAAAAAAATTGGTGTATTGTATATACCAAATTTTACAATGAGAACCACTATTTCTGGCTCATTTTAAAAACGACGTACGTGATCTAAATACCCCTTTGCAGACAGTTGCTTTTATGGATGAGCCAGAATTGGTAGTTTCTTATCGCAAAATGTGGTCCAATTAGTTCTTAAAAATGAGTTCATTGCAGTTCTAAATTATACTTTTTTAAAACAAACTTAAGTTTTGGTGTTTTTAGGGTGGACGGTCCCATTGAAAACCAACGTACGTGCCATTGATTCCCCTTGGCAAATAGGTGCTTCTTCAAATGACTCAGAAATATAGTAGGTACTTCCTTCTTGTAAAATTTAGCCCTATTATTTCTTAAAAATGTGTTTTTAAACGTTCGAAATAACATGCTTTTACATCAAACTTGGTAATTAGAGTGCTCTTAGGGTGCCCCTTTTTAAAAACACCATACGTGCCATTTTATCCCTTGGAAAATTGGTGCCTCTTAGGATGAACCAAAAATAGTAGTTCCTTATCGCAAAGTACAGCCTAAGTATTACTTAAAGATAAGTTACTTAAAGTTCAAAATAATACGTTTTTAAATCAAGCTTGTTATTCGGTGTGCTACTAGGGTGAAGGAGGGTGCTACTATAGGGTTCAAGGAGCTCGTTTAATTACGTCCGCGGAACAGGGAGTCGAATCTACTGAGCGAGGGAGTCCTTAACTCCATAACGGGGGATTAATATCATTGCGAAAGGCAAGTGGCTCTAATTGTAAGTTCGCCGGAGCGAGCGCGAGTAGGGTAAACATTGACTTTCTCCTTAAATAGAGTTTTAAAACGCTGAGGGCGGCGAGGGGGTGGGGAGGGCGAGGGTGAGGATGACTGCGAGGGGTGGTGCGGTCGAGGGGCGGGGGGAGGGCGGCTCCCACTTACCGTTCAACAGGGGTGGTTTGATTGATACGGCCATTATCGTGGCGGCGCGGGAGCCAGGTTGCATCCCTTTATGCGTGTGTCGGGCCTCGGTCTCCAGCCGACCGAGCCCCGGTTTTAATCTAATAATCATCTATTTATCAGCGATAGCGATTGTTTTGATTGGCGACCGAATCCGCGTCCGCGGCGATTCAATTACGCGCCCTGATTTATGCGGCCACTTAGCCGGGTCGGCCCTCGGCCAATTCCGCCGCTCCGGCCGCCACCGTCCGACTCGCCTTCTGGTCACCGCGTGTTCAGGCCCTCGGCTTTTGTGCCGTTCTTAGGGAAACGGAGTCACCTTCAGCTACTGGCAAAATTCAGTCCAGTCCTGGATGCACTGTAGGACATCTCGGTCTGGAGTCCGGAAATAGGTTTAACGATAGCCGTTATTTCGAGCAATTCTAAGTGCGCTGCTATTACGACTCGCGAGAGACTGTTTTGGCCTATTTGAAAAATTGAAGGCGCATTGCTCGCCCAAAAGAACACTCTTCCGGAAAAAGAGTTTCATTGAACTTCTGGCGAAATTTAGTCGCGTCCTGGGCTCAAATACTGTGAGACATCTTCGATAAGAATCCGGAGTGTATTTCAATCAATGGCCCATTTTAGTCCCTAGAACACCGGGGTGATATGAATAAGGAGTACAGTCCGCTCTGTAAGAGCTAAATTAAATTCACAGGAACAGTTTCTTTTGCTGCGCACTCATTTTAGATGGATGTTTTTTGGGGCAATATAGCAAAAAGTATCCTTAGATCCTTCTTTTAAAGAAATGTCTATTTTCAATTAATATCACATGGCTTTTTTTTTGGGGGGGGGGGGGGGCGCTGCAAAAATCTTACAGGCAAAAAGTAAACACAATAACTTTTAATCATACATCAAAAGACTTATTTAAATAATTTATTTGTTGAGGTGCAGTAAAATAGCCTCAACAACAATAGAAAATTGAAAAAATCCAGAGACTTTAACGCCCGGTAAGAAAATAAGCGCACAAATTATAATAGTTAGGATACCCAGCTAAAGATTACAACGATGTTATGTACCTATGCTATGTGATCTTTCTTACTGCTGACACTATGAGGAAGGCAACGCGATACTTCCAATCACTCAAAGCAGGTTTTCTTTAAGTTTGACATGTTTTCAATAATGATTTTCAAATGAATTACAAAATGTACATTCTTGGGCGGCGGAGCTTAAAGGATATTTTCCAGCAGCACGGTAACATCCTTGAGTGTCACTTAAATCCATAAAGCTAGCGTACTTGAAAAAACCCATCCGGAGTTAGTGTATGCACTAAAACAGAAGCATTCCTGATGTTTACATATTTAATATTCCGACTGAAAAATTCTGAAAAGGCTCAGATGACAGAGGCGAGGGCTTTTGGATCGTAAATCAAAACGCTGTCGGAAACGAGGGTAATTTCACCACTCAACACCCTTAAAACCAAATATCTCTTCCATCCTCTTTAGCTTAGAGTTGGCACAGTCTCGCCCCCTTATTCAACCCTCCTTTTTCACCTTACACCCCTGGGCACTGTTGCAAAATTGAACAGGTGCGAAAACTTCATCAAGATGATTCCACACAGCAAAACCGGCTATTTTTACGTTGACTTAAAGTAGAACTAGTAAATAATGATCCGTTTGAAGGAACCGGACTTTAAACTGACCCATTTGAATTACATATTTAAATACTTTTCCATCAAGAAATGAACAAAATCCAAAATCTTACAGTCTTAAAGTAGAACTAGTAAATAATGATCCGTTTGAAGGAACCGGACTTAGAACTGACCCATTTGAATTACATATTTAAATACTTTTCCATCAAGAAATGAACAAAATCCAAAATCTCACAGTCTTTTTACTACACTATGTTGCAAAATCGCACTTATAAATAAAAACAATAAACCTGCTTCAGTAATATCCCGGAGCGGACCTCAACTTACAGTGACGTAACTAATAAATCATACTAAATCTTACATTTCTTCATATGTGTCGAGAAATGGAGCGGCATACGGCCCTATATTTTTACGCTTTAGATTGAATTCAGACCGTTTATTACTCTGAATTTAGGGGCCAAAAATATTTTAATTAATTCGAGGAATTGGAAGAAAACTATTTGTATGCGACGGTTTTATTACCTGCACCTAGTTTTGTAAATTTAATCACCCTGTATTTTGGGCCATGTGTTTATTTTCATAAGCAATTTTCTTACACCCGTAGATAGCTTCCAAAGTACCTACGCCGAAAATGAAAATACCTGTATTTTTCTAGAATTATTTGCTATATTTCTTTGGTTACAGATATATAAAAAAACGCAATATTTCTATGAGTTGAATTATTACTAAAAAAAGGGAATCTTAAATGGCCGCCAAGAAAATTTTTTCTTGAATCGAGAATTATGCTGCTTAATATAAACTACTTTTTTGCTGAACCCGAGTATTTCTTGTAACAAGAAAAGTTCAGTTTAAATCAAGATAAAAAAATTCGTGGGGCAAATTCAAAAATCATCACGCTTGAGCTAAGCACATTTTTTTTTTCAGTGGCACACAATAAATAAAGTAAAATCAAAATGTAATGAGTAATTCTCGATGGGACTAACGTTCGATTAAACTCATTTCGCATACTATAATCATCGTTTATATCCTTCGAAAATGTGCGTATAGCTCCTGTTCGCATGCATAATTTCCTCGCTTTTAAATACTCGGCGGCGGCGGATGAAAAAAATTGAGGCTCTCAATAATCTCTCTTTAATCTCCCTCGGTTTGTCCCTTCTTCCGGTCAATTGTCCAGCGAACAGGAACTCATTATCGGTAAGTCGGAGCCAGGCTCGCGGTGTGTACATCCGGTCAAGATCGCTCCGTCAATAGTCGAGAGGAACACCTTTCAATGCCGTTGAAAGGGAAACTCAGAACCAGGGTAGCCGCGGCAAGACTGCCGTGCTAAGGAAAAACGCCGTATAAACCATCAGGCGTTGCCAAATTTTCCTCGATAAAATACGAATCTCCTGGTAAACTTATGAATATTTTTCTTCCAATTTTTCAGGGAATATTCTTTGTATTTTGATCTAAAGTTCTTGAAAATTTCAAGGAATAATTTCCTGAAATCAGCGCCTTTCACTCTGTACTTCATTTTGCTGTTTACTATGTTTTTCTGCTAACCCCATACTCAATCAGCTATTCCCACTGGTTTTAAACATTTTTTCAACATTTTTCAAATTTTGACCAGATCCCTAGTGTTTTAGTTCGCTGTGTCTCTAGTTCTATCCCTCTTCATCATGCACTGTGACAATTTGTTACTCTAATTAACTTGTTTAGCTGTGTTTTGTGTCTGGAACTGCTCGCTGAAGATGGGCTAAGCCCGAAATGCATCCAAGCTAATAAATTACTTCATCAACCATACAATGCGTGTTGCGGTATACTTTTTCCGCATCTTTATCATAACAGCGCGCGAGATGCGTTTTTCCAGAAAAATATTCATAACTTTCCTCATATACGAACATTTCATCAAAGGAAATTTGGCAACTCTCGAATGTTCATACGGCGTTCTTCCTTACCACGGTAGATGAGACGTCGGAAGATTTTCAGGGTAACTAATCTGAAAACTATTCCATTATGGGCCGGACTCGAACAATGGACCGTCGCTCCGCGCCGGCGCGTCACCACTGTTGTAGTCTTCAACCGCACATTGTGTGGTAGTATTCTAATTGGTAAACTATGCGCCACTAATGTCAACTTGAAGGGATTGAAAAAGTTGATTTCCGCTTGTACCAGAGGCATCATGCGGACACCTTAAATGTCGTAAGGACAAACGGCGTATCGACGGTGAAACTACCAAACCACGTATCTCGTTTGCGGTGTTTAAAAATCTACGCTCGCATTTTATTTTTTTGAAGTAGACCAAATCCATATCATTCCTTGAAATTTTCACGGAATTTTCTCTGCACGAAGAGGAAAAATCACAGACATTTTCAAGACTGGATGTTAAGTAGTTTTTCATTTAAAAAATAAAGTATGACAGGAAGCCTGCGACGTCGCAAACCGAGATACGTGGTTTGGTAGTTTCACCGTCGGTATGAACCTTCTGATGGGGAAAGATACCCCACCTAAAAATTTTATGTACCTTGGTTACCGTTTCTTTAGGATGCTCTCTATCTTACCGAGATTATTCTTTGGCAAATGCATGCAGATGTAAGGTTCCTGAAGAAAGCGAATCGTCACATTTGAAGGAGTTGAAAGAGCCCAGATAGGCATAAAATTAAAATATAGAGATAAAAAAGAAGAACAATTTAGAGGTAACATTGATTATACAAAAGTAATTAAATTAAATGTTTCCTTCACCATATATTTTATTTCCCACCGAAATTGTCAATCTCCTGCCTTCATGGTTCCGCAGAGCTTCTGCCTCGAATTGAACTTCAAGGATTTAAAAGTAGATAACTGGGCAATGGAATTGGACATTAATTTTTCTGTATTGACCACCACCGGCCAGTAATTCGTTGAATTTAATGCAACAATTACTGTGGGTGTGAGAAGAGTCATTATATGATGTTCCGTCATATCGTCCGTTCCGATTATCCGTCGTATCGATTATCCTGTCCCTACTGACCGTGATTTGAAGGATTTAGCACCTGTTCCTCTCATTCGACAGGACTCCAGTGGTCTGAGGATGGAATTTTTGTCACGAAAATTTGACCAAAGTTTAGAAAAGTTCCGCAAAAAATTTAATTGAGCGGAGACATTTAGGCCCTTCCAGTGAGAAACGACATAAACAATCTTCGCAACTTGATGGCGCCTAGCACTGCCATTCTAAGGGTGTACACCGTATAAACCTTCAGGCGTTGCCAAATTTCCTTTGCTAAAATACGAATTTCTAAGGAAGTTTAAACATATTTTTCTTCTCGTTTTATTGTAAATTTTGTCCGCAATTACACCTTAATTTCCTCAAAATTTCAAGGAAAAATATTGATAACTTTCATCAAAAATAAAAATTTTATCAAAGGAAATATGGCAACTCTCAAATGCTCATACGGCGTTTTTCTTTAGCACAGCAGAGCAGGTTTTGAATTTCCACCTTTCATTGAAGGAAAAAGAAAACTGGCGCATCGGCATCGCAGAGAAGAAAGAACAAAACGGTACGATCTGGCAGGAAGGGGAAGCTTTGACAGCTTAGAAACAAGGGTGAAGATATCTCGGTGCGGGCAGACGAAATTATAGGGTGTCGTGTCAGAAATTAAATCACGTGAAAATAACTGTTATCAAAAAGAAATGAAGCTGAGAGATTAGGGTGTTGACTATATTTTGTTTCGAAGCGTTAATTGGCCTGCTGAACGCCGTGCGGTGCCGGTGCCGCCGCTGCGGTGATGCGCCGCTCGCTTCCCCAACAGCTGCTCTTTCTGTTTGGATCTTGAAATTCAAGATATTTCCCGGAAAGGTACACTCAGCTCAAGACTGGCGAGCCGGAATTTCAACGACAAGCATTAACGAGGCATAATTATCATCAGTTTGGGACAAATGCCTCTTTCGTCCCCAGAGGAATGTGCTAAAGTAGATTACAGAAAGCTCAACGAAAGGTCCTCATGTTCACCTACAAATATGAAATATCGAAATGCCAAAATTTAGCAGGTGGAGATATCGCGGCCGATGATATCGTCAATTGGACGGATTTCTATCAAACGGAACTATGTGCACCATAACGTGAGCTCTGTTATGCACATATTCTTATGGGTCTCGTGGCTCATGTCTTAATGCACATAGTTCTGTTTGGTAGAAATACGTCTAATTGAGGCGTTAGGTGCAGGAAGGGCATTTCTTGGTCGCAGTGTTTCAGAATCTCCAGTGCCAATTTTTATTTTACAGAGGCAACTATCGAGCAACTTTTCCGAAATTTTATGTTTTCAGTGCTGTATAAACATGAAGGATATTCAAAAATTTACAAAAAATTACATACATTAGCTTCAATTATAATGGACGATAGTAAGGAGGATGATCTCCGTATGATCTGGCTAAAATCCAGGGGATATGGTGAGGGAATGCTAAATCTGATAGATTAGCTAGGTTAGGTAAGGTTAGGTTAGGTTAGTTATTATTTTCTACTTTCGCTCGCGACAGTGAAGTATACTTTAAGCGGCGGTATTATGAGTATGGCAACCACCGAAGGACTACGGTATAAAACACGGTAACTATGATCGCATTCGCCAGAAGAAAGGTAAATGCTACCAAATGCCTGGTTATTTCTGCTCTGCATTTCACTGTGTCAAAAAACAAGTAGACTCAGACTCATGATGGACGTTAATTTACTGAAACTAAACTACTAAATTTTGCCATACTTTTTTTCAATGCACGGTTGCGATATTTTAGTATTGCAATATTTCTTACCTGTAGTATTTTTGTCACGATATCTTGCACTAGAGTCAAAACAGGGCGGACAAACCACATTTCATACCGAGCCCTCGTCTCTAGTCCCTTATCCCTCACTCCTGAGATGAAGGATCAGGGGACGTCTAAGAGCCGTTGGCAAAAAAAGCATCAATTCAGCGAGGAAAAAGTAATGTGAAGGATGTCAAGAGCCGTACGTATCCATCAATGCGTGTCCGGATCTGGACTCAGTAGATTAGCGGTTCTACTTTATATTCACATCAAATTAAGTCATGTATCGGATTAAGAGGGGTTACGTAACTATCACAAGTAGTAAATAAATAATGGCAGCACAGATGTAAGTATGCAGGTTGCTGCCCCGTTCCTCCCCTTACCCACACTCGATGATGAACGCAAGAAGATTTATTTCTTTCAGCTGTCTATAATTACCCTTTCTTTGTCATTTAATATGATAATAGTAGCTTCATTAAGTATAGGCGAGCGCCTAACGCTTCGAATGCTAGTTCAATTCCGCCGGCGTCTAATGATTCCCGCAAATTAAGTCGAATTAGTAACAGGATACTTTAATTGTAAAAAAAGGGAGGGAATTAATTTCATGGAGAATCTTCCTTCGCCAATGTAATAAGAGCGATTAAACACTGGTTGAAAAAGTAGACTCGTGAATTTACTCCTTCCGCTCTCATCACCCCTTCTTCAGAAAATTCGAACAGAATAACAAAATTCGACGAACGAAAACCTTCGAACTTTTCAATTTTGCAAATTTACAGATTTTCTGTTCTTGCATACATGCGTAACGACTGTGACATTTTTTTTTGAAAATCTAAACAGCACTAAAAAAGACTGAAAATGATCGTAGAATCTTAACGATAGTTTAACAATACTAAAAATGTTTGAAAAATGTTGGAAAACTAATAAAAAAGTAATCATTTTTCACCGAGAGCTTTTTACCTAGAAAAATAGCCAAGAAAGGTCTCCTAAAATAATTATTTAAACAGCTTTTTTAGGAGTGTTTGAAACATTTTAAAGCGTTAATGTTGTATCTCTTATACATGTTATACCTCATGTCTTCGGTTTTTACTACGCTCTCTGTTGCTCTGCGACACCTACCGCAAGCCCAAATAAACGTAGCTATAGTGTAACGTTGCAAATGTTCCATTGCTTTATTCGTATTCCTACGAATTCTTTCAGGCGTTTCTGCCAGAAAAATTCACCGATTTTGCGTTTGACTGCACGTAAAAATTAGGCTAATTTGAACATAAATTACTTTTGTAGAAAATTGAATTTTTGAGTTGATTTTGCAACCTCGAAATGTATTTACGTTATTATGTCCGAGAAACGACGATACCTTCGTAACAATGAGCGGAAATTTTGCAAAAAAAAAAAAAACAAAAAAACAAATTAGAGCATTGTTAACTGCGTAAATCTATATGCACCGATATAGCGATGGAACTAATTTGTCTCTAAGACGATTAATGCCCACTCATGGATAATAGATACACTCGTCGCGTTTAGAATTTACAACATGTGCGCCGTGGCCCGTATCCGTTGTCAAGAGAAGACACAGGAGGGAAACATGGACGGACATATTTATAAACAAAACACCCACACTCCCCCGAAAACACACTTAAACACACCCTCACAGACGAGCGACGGAAAATGAATCAAGTAGCTGATCCATAACTCACTAAATGCAGGAGCCCCCGGTGTGTGTGCGTGTGAGAGAGTGTGTGTTCGTATATTTTCGAGGGCACGAAATATGAAATATGAATCAAGATCTGTGAGTCAGATAAAGATATCAACTCAAGTTGCAGTGGCAGCCCTGCGTTCAAGGGGGGGGGGGAGAGGGGGTATCGACCGGTAGCAGGGGTGCATTAATTATTTGAAAGATGACAAACACCTCGTAATATTTAAACGCTAAACTACTCCACATTTAGAAGTCACTAGAGAAGGAATGCGTGTTTCCTATATCCTGTGGGACTCCATCGATTTTTTCATAGGAAGCTAAGCGCTTGCGAAATGAGAGCGAAGGATATCTATTTCTAGAATGTCTTCTTGAAGGGAGCTTTGATTATTCCTCTGATAAAAAATCTTCACAGCTGCTAAGTTGCTTAGTGATAAGAGAAACACGAAATAAAAAAATAAAATATAAGAAAAAGATATACCAAAAAGAAAAAAAATGGACACTACAAAATGTGAAAAGACAGTCAGGGTGTTGCGGGTCAATTACGTGCCCATTTTAGACTGGAAACTGGCAAATTTTGGGAATATTTTCGATTTGTGGGGTAAAATTATTTGTATGACATAAAGGGTGATGACTGAACTGCGAGCTGGAGGAAAAAGAAGGCTCAAACCCGTACTTTCCGGGTCTGAGGGGGAGGGGGGGGGAGCGGAGAATGAGACAGGGATCAGAATATTTTGGTGGTTACGCGGCTTTTTTCGCCCCCTCTCTTAAGTAGCTAATATCAAAGTGGCCAAATTGTGCATTAAAATTTGGATATTTGCATTGGGAATATTGCTGACTTTTCAGCACAACGCGGTAAGAAAATATAACAGACCTTTTTGTGTCAATGAGGGGTGAAGAACAGCAAATAATCTAAACGTGGAATCAATAGTTTTTTGGTTAGTTTTTCTAAGGGTCACATCGAATAAATTTTTGGATTGAAAATTTGCAACCATAGGACCAAACCTAGATCGCGTCACTAATTAAGTGTCCACTACCGTACAATCGCAAATTGCATCCCCTGACTGACATCGAGAGAAATAACAGAACATTAGTTCAACAGGGCACTTTCCTCATTCCCTGAGTAACCTACGGTTTCGGTCGGTTGAGCCAAAAATTTGGTCGAACACCAAGTTCTCTCAAAGTAAATCTGACCGGAAAAAAGTAACTTAAAGTACCCATCAACACGGGGATTTTTAAAAGTATCTGGCAACGATGGCTAATGTAGAACCGCGGCTCTTTGGCAAAAACCGGAGGTGTATCTGCGGTTTTTCTTCAACACCCGGTCCCGGTGCTTGCGAAAAGATTTTCTCGCGGCTTTGTGTGTAATGGTCCATCGGCTGACCGTTTCACATTCGGGGCACGTCCGGGAACGCCCGATTCCCTCCCCGAGGAAACCCATGAAAAGTGCCCGTGACTCCAGCAAGTTGCCACGTTTCTCTTCGAGGGTCCCGTGAAAATCAAGCGCGAGGTACAAGGGATGGAATCCTCATCCTTTTAATAATTATTCTAAAATGTATGCATAGATACGCGTTTCAAATGCTGATGTTTGTGTTTTTCCTTGTTTTTTTTTATTTTATTTTATTTTTTATTTTGTTTTATTTTTTTATTTATGCCTATTTCTTTAGATGCTTATGCCAAGAGTACACAGGGTCTTGGTGCTTAGATAGGTGTGCAGGCGTTTAGTCATATCATTGCAGAATTAAAACACAGAGGGAAAATGGGAAGGTGCAAATCCAGATCTTAGTTAAAGGAGATAATTAGCACATTTCCGTTCAATTTCCTTCCTGAAGAAATAAATAATGTCCTTTCCGATACTCTTTTAAATTTATTGTCTGCTGAAATATAGAAAAATTTGAACTTACAGAAAATGAACCTCTTCTTAACTACTTAGTATTTAATTTTTCCTTCGCTATTAAACACCACCAGGCATTTTATGACAACTGCGTTTTCAAAAAATGTAAGCGCGTAGTTTTAACAGAAAAAGAAAAATTCAAGTATATAATACCTACTCAGATCAAATTATTTCTTTTCCAGGGTCGTCTAATCTGTCTGTCTTTCGTATCCAATATGAAGACCTCAGACGAGTAAGAAAGAAAATCCAGTGTAAAATTAAAGACTTTCCTCATGTAATAATTCAGATAGGAATTTCATATATTAATAATTATGACCATGAGCTATAAAAAATGTATAATTCTATACCACGAGCTATCACGCAAAGTTTAAATACTTTACAACACCACAGACATATTCTCCTTTGAAAGTCTTACAATAAACAAGATGTAAACAAACAAAAAATCGAGACTCGGCGTTTAGGCAGGAAATATGATGTTCATTACTTATACTTTTAATTACTTGGACGCAAAAAAGCAATAATCGCATGCATCTCACTAGTGCATGAATTGCATGGAGTCTACGATTAAATTCGTTGTTGTCAGGTTTTGACCGACCTGCACTCAGTGCAGCTTAGTGCAAATTTTCCTCTCGATCGTCCCATAAAAAAAAAAAAAAAAAAAAAAAAAAAAAAAAAACCCAGACCTGAGCTAAAGCGACGCTAGTTATCGCTGTCGACTGGGTTATTTTTGGTTGACGATACTATGAGCGCAATGAGGTTCTTCCACAGATGCAAAATACTATTAAAATTAAATGTCCTCTATTTCCTGCACAAGTAAACTCTACTTAACTTTAACTTGATTGGAAAGTCAAGGTGTTTGAAATTATCACTAAAAATATCCTTCAAAATTATTTCTTATTTATTCAGCGATCTAGCCGGAGGGAATTTTTTGGAAGGGATGAAATATTCTAAAATCAAAACTGAGCATTACTGAAAAATTTCCGGGTAATCTCGATGACAATATTATTTCTAACGCAGGCTTTTAGATTACTTTTAAACATAACCTGTCAATATTATAAGACAATTTTTTTAAGCGCCAGGTAAATTAAGCATTTTTCCGGACGTTTGCATTTTTCTAATCATCGGTAATTCCGCTAGTGTATCTTTGACAACAATATTTTGGACATATTTTACAATTATTTTTAGACGTTTTTAAAGTAGCATTCATCTGTTTAAAATGAATACACTACAAACTTTCCGAAATAAATTTCGATATTTTTCTAAAAATTGTCACGTGAGCGACTTCAAAATTTAAATTTAAAACTTGTAGAAATTGAATGGTTATCAACAATGTTTCCAAAAATTTACCTTGCCAAATAAAAGTGTGTCTCCGCATGACAGGAACCTAAGAGTATTTTTAAATTATTTTAGAATTATTTTCAGTTTTACGGGGCCCAGAAGGACTGCAAGTGCAAGTTGCAACGCATCAATAACAGGAAGATGATCCTGAGGGGCCCGGGGTGGGGGCGGGGGGGGGGGCAAATTATTGCGGATCCGTGAAACGGGTGATCCGCTTCGGGGGACCGGGGGAGTCGTGAATTGGTGAGTCGAGGTTATTTTTCACCCACCGCCCCCGCCCCCTCCCCCCGCCCTCTGGTCCACCCTACCCTCCTGCATCCCGGGATGATGCTTGATGAGTGGAGACGTGTTTATTTACTTTTTTCCGCTTTATGACGCCCATTCATTTACCTCGGTGACGATTTATTTATCGGCTCTGCGCTGCCGTGAACCCCGCGCCGCTCCTGGCTCCGATATTTAGACGTTATGAGCACTCATTTGAGACAAATGCACGCTTCGAAATCGCACGCAAATCACGCCGTTGCCAACTCATGCACTGAAAAAAAAACCTCGGTGTTTTTACTAAGAAAAGGGTAAAATTACCAAGAATTCAGAGTTCTATATGATCCCAGTTTTTTCTTGGTAAAATTACCATTTTTGGAATTGGTAATTTTACGGAGAAATCTCGGTAAAATTATTGATTTTTCTCGGTAATTTTACTGGACCTTGGTAAAAACGCCAATATTTTTTATCGACTGTGGTAGAATTACCGAGATAAAATGGCAAAGTTACCGGGAATTGATTACCAATAAAAGTGGTATTCTTACCTGAAAAAAATCAGTAAAAATACCGGTTTTTAGGTAAGCTTACCAGTCTGTCTTGGTAAAATTACCAATAATTGGTAAAAAAAAGTGAGATGGTAAAGGTACCAACGGACCTTGGTAAAAATGCCGAGAATTTTTTTTCAGTGTGGCGCATTTTTCATCCACGGAATTGTCACAGTTGAAAATTCGCACACTGAAAGAAAAAACTCCGGCCGTGGAAGCCGTACTTATGGGCTATATAGACATACCGTCCGCGTTCCGGGCGAAGGGGTCGAAAGTTCCGGGCGTAGCTCCCGGAACAGTCACGGATACGGTTCTAGCACCCGGAACTTTCGGCCGCTAAGCCCGGAGCGGGTGGTATGTCTATTCTATATAGTCTGTAATTTTATATTCGGTGTAGAATATTATACCGTAGTCTGGAATATTCACAGTTAAAAATTTCCGTGGTATAACCGCTCGTCTAGGTTGCCATTAGGACCGAAATCAGCAGAATGCACTAAGTTGCATTTTTGAAAACAATAAGAGAAGAGTATTTTTGAATTCAACAAGTTGCACGTCATTTTCTCCTTAAAAATTCGAAGACAAGAAAAATCCTTTTGAGCACGATAATAGTCTTTAAACTTAGACTATAGCATTGAGTCATATGTGTAAGGATTCAAACCATCGAATCTCGGTTCAAAGTTGATGAGCCTCAGTAAGTTTCCGATAAAAGCTGTCTACATTAACAATATAAATGGAATAAAGTTAGGTTATACAAATGATGTCATTTTTATTTTGGCCATTCAACCAATTTTACTTATAAATAATCATTTATTTTATGACGGAATCATTTTTCCAGATTTTATGTTGCGCGATTCATTTTTGCGTGAAATTATAAGGACGGAACAAGTGGCGCTAGACTTTAATTCGTGTCTTGTCTAGAGGCCCATTCAACCTTTGGACCTGGATACTAGAAGCATTAATTATGAGGCAGAAATAATTAAATTTTCTGAGGCTTTAAAATTGAAAATTTAGCGCGACGGACCCATTCCGGCCAATTTTTTTTTTTTGTAAAGTCCACGAGCAAAATTCTACATTTGGATTTGCATTAAAAAAGGAGGGAAGGAAGTAGTAAGATTGAGCAAACTAATTCACTGATTTTCCATACTTCGGGTGATTATTGACATTTGCCTTCACTATTCTGCCTGCAATTTTATGTTCCTACGCAAGTTAATCTGCTGGGAATATATGCTAAGCGCGAAGCTTATTAAACTCAAATTTTAAATATAACTTTCAGAAAATTTAAATAATTTAAGACTCAAGTCTCTAGAGATAAAAAAAAAATGACATCCATTTGTGTTGAATTTAAGATACTATAAGATATTTATTACTTTTTCATCATATCATTCATTTGATACATTTATATAATTTAACAAGTTATTTGTAGCCATTTTTAGGTGCATTTTATAAGAATAAAACAATGATTTCAATTTTTTTTTATATCAATCTCTCCCTTATGAGTGATACATTTTATGAAAGCTGAGTTTAGAAATAACCATTCAAATCTCCTAAGTTAAATTTTGTTATTGTAGGAATGAAAAATACTAATTAAGTCACAAGTTTAATTTTACTTTAAGAACACGTAACACTCTTAGGATACACTGCCAAGAAAAAAAGAACCAATTTTCTTATAATTTGTCAGATTTTAACTGCACAAAAATTTTATCGAAGATTGAGGGTACTCCTAAACATTGATTCAATTTTTTCCCCGTAATACACATGGCGATAAATGACTCACAATGTACAAATATATTTGATGCCGTTTCACATATTCTCGGTTTTCCATTTTTGCGCCAAGTTAAAATGAAGATATGCGGGTCCGAGGATAAGCGAAGTTTTAAATTTTTGCCCCAAAACCTCTTTCAAACATCGCCGTTTTGCATACTGCTATTATTCGATGAGAACTCGTGGATAAGAGCAAAAATCCGCTGACGCGCAATGACTCACTTTTTTGGAGACAGTATTATTCCATCAATTTTCGAGTTCTCGCCAAGTGAGGGTGATGTCCAAGTCGTAAAATTTTGCGCATATTCTCGGACAGAAATTCGCACCTATAATTTCACCCGTCGACCGACAAAACTTTAAAAGGAGGACGTTAATATTTGCACTACGTTTGCAGTAAAGAACCACGATTTCAAGCAAAAAACCGATCGCCAAGGTGCAAAACAACGTATCTGAAATTACAGTGTTTCATAATTCTCGCTCCCTCCTCATTTTCCCGAAAAAAAAACAAGAAAGTGTCATAGCTTGGAATCTTCACAGAATATTCTGCTGAAAGATAAGGAATATCAAGGAATTTTCAAAAAATTACGTTGATTAGTTTTCCAAAGGACAAAATAAAATAAGATAGGAAGTCTGCAACGTAGCAAACAGAGTTACGCGGTTTCGCACTTTGTCCATTGATATGTATACCATTAGATTCCCCATGCAGTTAAGTGATTTTACGGACGAGTCTGAAATATTGGTTCCGAATCGTACATAATGTAGTTCAGTTGGACCGCGTTTAGCAGAAAGGAACCAAGCCACATCAGCTCTTGCAACATTTAACGGGGTAATTTAATTTTTTACAAAAGCACGTATGTGCTTAAACTGGGAAAAAAACACATTGGATCTAGAGTCCAGACTCTTGAAAACATTGACAAGAAAAAATACTCTTGATTCAATCGGATTTTAGCTTGAATCAAAACGAAATCCGCTTAAATTAAGAGGCTTGGTTCTTGATTTAAGCTAGATTCTGATTGAATCAAGAGTACTTTTTCTTGTCGATGTTTCTAGGAGTCTGGACTCTAGATCCAATGTCTTTTGTTCCGCAGTGTATTAAAAAGAAAATTAAAAGAAATTTGCTTCGCACCATGCAGAAAATCCACTGAAATTGGCACAGATATCCGCATGCAACGGTTACCACGTAAAAAATTAAATGCCCGGTTTTTGGCCGTAGGGCTTGGTTCCTTTCTGCTCAACGCAGTCCAATTTAAAGTTGGATCTGGCGGCCAAAGTACTCACCAGCGGGCCGATTGTTGAAATTGATAGACAAAGCAATAGACAAAGAAGACATAAGGAGTATAAATCAATCCTATTGGTTGAAATGGATGGTTCCTATAGACTAAGGGAGATAATGATGGACTAATTTTCGGGTCTCTCGTGGGTTGCCGTCAGTTATAGTCTATCACCTAGTCCTTTGTCCATTGCAACCACCCTCTTCCACCAATAGGGTCCCTCGATATCTCTTTTGTCTCCTTTGTCTATTGCTTTGTCTATCAATTTCAATAATCAACCCGCAGCGTGGACAGCTAGGACCCTTCGGGAGGACCTGACGATCCGATTCCGTCGTGAGCCCTGCTTCGCTCAAAAATCCATGCTTACCATGGTTAACGGTGTGAACCAATTGCGGGGCTCTCCCTTGGTACTGCAATGCAGTGCGCTTTTCAATATTCGGATCATTATTAATAATTTGAGTGACGGGCCGGAGCCCATGTTGGGCGTTAGGCCGACGCACCGCGCCGCTCTCGGCCCCAGAAAAAAGTGCTCGTGATTAATTACCGGCCGGCTCAAGTGCAGCTGGATTTTACCCGGAGATTTTAGCAACTTGAGTACTTTAGCGCTTATTAATAATAATGTTTAGTTCCTTTCATGAATGTGTGTTGATAGGCATTTCAATGGTGTGCTCTCTTCGTGGCTCTCCTCGCATCTCTTTTATTGCGAAGAGAAAATTGAACTAATACAAATCGTCGTTTTTCATCAGAGAGTCTTCGATGAAAGAACCTAACTTTACCAAAGAAAATTTCAGGTAGGAATTCCTGAAAGTTTCCTGCGGGCTGATTGCTGAAATTGATGGGCAAAGCTATAGACAAATAAGACGAAAATTATATGGAGGGGTCCTATCGGTAGAAGCCGGGTGGTTGCAATGTACAAAGGAGGTAAGTATTGACTAACTTACAGCAACCCATGAGAGACCCTTTAGTTAGTCCAATGAGGATCCTAGAACCTAAGAAACCAATAGGATCGCTACATCCTCCTTATGTATCCTTTGTCTGCTGCTTTGTCTATCAATTTCAACGATCAGTCCGCTGGCAGAGAAATTATTTGCGAAGAGAAATTTTGGATTGTTCAGATAGAGTTACGTCTCTCCGTCTAAAAAACGACGAACTGTTTCCAGGACAAAATTTTACATAGGCACTGCGTTAGAATAAGTTACTTTTAAATTATCATTTGCGGATGAGACAAAATTGACGCGAGTACAAAATTGACCATTGAAAATGGGATCATAATTTTTGCACGTTTTGAAAACTTTGATCAAAATCAAACGAAAAATCTGATCTCATTACGGAACTTGTCAGTTTGACACGGGGAAAATCGCGTATCGATGGCTAATGCCAAAAATGAGCGCATCTGAGATTCAGACATTGTAATTCTTCTTTAATGAAAATCAACCCGCAATTTTCATCAACGTTTTTTGTGGAAATTTTCTTCATTCTAAAAAAAAGTCGTTAATTTGTAAGGAAGCATTTTCATTAGTTTTCCGTGAAGAATATAAAACATAATCGAAGCTTCATCGATGCGATTCATAAACACGAGTTTCTACATTGAGCCATTAATGTTGAGAAAATTCTTTTGTCTTTCTTTTGAAGAACACCGAAATTAAATCCAGATACGCTCTTTGAGCTAACTTACTTGAGCTAACTTCATTAACTTATTTTGGGAAACGTAAAGTTTGAACAGACGAACGATTGTTCCTGTGCAATAGTTTTATGTTTGATCACGGTATGAAAGACAACCGCTTGAAACTCGATTAAGATTGAAAAAGAGTTCAAACCCAGGCTCTCGCAAAAAGAAAGAAAATTGAAAATTGCGAAAAAGTTGGAGTTGCGATAAAATTCTCAAGCTCAAAGGCTAATCAAATATTATAGATGAGACTATCGCTTTAGCCCAGCGTAATTTTTCAGCCAGTTTCTTTAAAAATCCTTTCATCCGACCAAATTCATGTAAAAAGTAGTGTTAAATTGAATTTGAAATCAAACCAACGCATGAAGATTGATCCTTATGTATGAATGCAATTAATTTACGTTGTAGAAAATATAGTTGTACAAACTAACCGAAACCAATGTACAATACCACTAGTTGGCGATGAAACTGAACTGTAAAAGGTCAAATCCAAAGAAATCAGATCATCTCACCATAACGCTAGCGGAAGCTAGGGCTAAACATGTAAGTAAACATACCGGGTCCACGCGCACAAACCGAAGGTAAACAATACGCATTTGTCATATTATGATACAGAGTGACAGTTTTAAATTATTTCTGAGGCGGTTCCATTGTTGACACTCGAATGTATTAGAAACGATTCAATTCCCGACTGTTTCTCTATGGATGGACTAAACACACTCGAGAAAAAAGCTGATTTCAGTTGATTTACATGCCCGATAAAAACGTTTACCATTGTCCCAATATCCCAAACGCGTCTCCTCTGATATAGATACGATAACATTATTCAAATCAGTTAATTTTGCATCCATTACTTTTAAATCGCAACAATTGCTTTCATTTCCACGAGAACAACCAGTTTGGTGCGCTGATGCGATCAATATTTTGTGAGGCAATTTTCCTCTGGAAATACTCGAGCATGTTTATTAGAAATGAGTTTTAATACAGACTCTAAAACTGAGTGAGGTCTCCTTTGATGAAGAAAAATAAGACTTTTCAATAATTTTCAGAATCAATGTGCATAGCTCTACTAAAAATGGTACTCCTTTTTGCGGTTTGGAAGAAGAAAAGTAAGGTAAGCAAGAACTGTGATTTTGTCGGCATCCGTCGCGCAGATGCGATGAAAACATTCTGTGTATCTTCAGCATATGAACCACACGTTTAAGTACTAAACATGGCTCACAAAAACTCATCAATGATTGTCATCATATTTATTAATTAATTCTAGGCGAACAGTACATAAATTTTGAAAGGTATATTATTGATAATAATTACTATTCTTGGATTAAAAACGAGAAAACATCTGAATGCAGATGATAAAACGTAGTTTTAATGATTCGTTAAAAGGAAGTATCAGTTCCAAAATCGCTGACATTTTTGTGAAGGTTAAATTTTAGTTTCTCGTTACCTAGTCCTCTGATATAGACTGTTCCGTGACGGCCCCAAAATTAAATTTTTTAGTGTTTTCAACATTTTAAAGAGTCGTTTGACTATACAACCCTTTGGTTCTTTTTTTTTTTTTTTGAATATGCCTGTATAAAAAACCAAACTAATAAATGAATTTGGGCAAACTTGAAAAGACATCTTATTAAAATAGTGGAAAATTCTTCATGAAAGTATTTCTCAGGCACACTGTTCGACATAAACTTTTTTTGAAATTTGTTTAGCACGACACCATGCAATAAGAGACGTTACAGGTTATCCTGGGTCTCATCTCATAATATTCATGTACCTCAGCAAATTGAGCCTGTCTAATTGAAAGAAACATGGTCACATTGTTACTCGCGTAAATATGCGCAGGCTGATTATTGATGTTAAATACCCAGGTACTAGCAAAGGATAGAGCCTTAACTCTCACTTAGCAACGTTTGTAAACATCTTGAAAGGGGATAGATACTCCACGAACGTTATTGGCGAGAATACATACACTATCAATGTAGTTTTGTCCTTTCTAAAATGAACGATGAAATGAGAGTGCAATACAAACCAGGAATCTGGATATAATCACAATGACAACCAACTTGTTTGTTATAATGGTACTTCTCCAAGGATGACAAAAGTATCCTGGAGTGTTCTAATGGTTGTCAATGAGATAAACAAACATTAACAAAGCGGTATCAGTACCTGAGACGATGGAGCAGGGTAGGTATATCCAAACTGAGGATACGCTGACATTATCATGAGTCCAAGATTTGATTAACACTACTTAGTCCATTAAGAAGGAATAAAACAACAACAAAAACAAAGCGCAACACAGACAGGAGCACAGACAGAATCCGAACCGACCGGGCCTCGGTGTTTACATTTGGTCATGCGATATAAATTCACTGTCACCGAAAACTGTTCGATAACGATCGACCCGAAAACTCCAACATTTTGCGTAAGGACGAAGGCACTTTACGTCCTGGACATTTTGACGTTCACGATCGACGAACTTAACGCACGTAAACAAATATCACGGTGTCATAAAAAACCGCACACTAAATGAGGCGCTCCGAGAGGACGAACCGAGGAGGACAAATAAAAAAAACAAGCGAACAAAACCGTAACAAAAACGAGAAAAAAGCGAACATAAAAAGGAAAACGAAAGCACTGTTTAAAGGAAAACACTATTGAATTGATTATTGACTAAGGGTTGATTGCGTTACATGATGTCACGGGTAGTAGGGGTTGGGGATTAGCGCTGAGGGGAAATTTCCCGTTCCACCCCTTCCTCCATTCAATGCAAGGGTTCACTAATTGTCGGGAGTACATACGCTACCTCGCACTCGGCTCGACTCGCACTGACTACCTACGGCTCTCTAGTGACAAAATCAGGAACCAACGGGCCCGACCAGTTCCCCCTCCACGGCGCCTGGGCGGGGAGAAAAGCTCCCCGCGCGGCCAATCGCGAGCGCCGCTCGCGCCGCGCCCCGCCCTCGCGGCGAGCTTCCCCTCGCTGTTGAAACCGCCCTACAATCCGCCTCGCCGACACCGAGCCCGCAGTCCATTTTCCTCGCTCCCCTTTGACTCCGCAACGCTTGTCAACAATTTGTTTTTTGCTTTTTTTCCCAATGTTGTACACAGCCGGGGAAAAAGAGAAAGCGAATACAAATTCAAACCGTAGTAATAAATTATCAGTTTTGTTATACGATTTAATAAAATATTATTACTGTCCGGAGACTCACCTTCGCAGGTTTCGTATTAAACGCGACGAAACATCCGCGATAAATAATAAATATCCCCTCCCGGACCGCGCGCCGTAAGGGCTGTCCAGACCATTTCCTTTTCGTGCTATTCACGATTTCAGACGGGGGGAGGAAAATATTTTTCGCCTACGCGAAACCTATCGACATGTACATTGTACTGCGCTGATCTTTACTGTCCAGCGCAGAGTGAGGTTTCCTCCGCTCACTATTCGCTATTCACCCAAGTGTCGAGCCTACGGTTTGACGTTAATAGATAAGTGCTCGTGAGTACAGAACATGTTCATCCGGTTGGGGTCTTGGTGGCGAATTCATATCCTCCATTTATTTGCATGCTCCAACAGTCGCTCATGTCAATACGTACCCTCGCTAATCGCATTTCTTGTATATTCTCCTCTCCGATGCTGGCGGGTCTAGCAACTTGCCAACATTGTTTCTTTTCCATTTGGACCTATGGAAATGTATCGATTCTTGGAGGGGCTAGGTGCGCCGACAATAATCGATTATTTAATATAGATTTAAATGGAGGAAATCAAATTGCCAAATTTCTGGATTCGCCTATGCTCCGATGAAACCCACCGGAAAATGCCCCGTTGCATTAGGACCTTACTTACAATAACCTCCTCACTCAATCAATTTTCCCTACTCCTATATATATTCATTTTACTTTTTTTTCACGGAAAAATGTTGATGATTTCAACTATATTCCAATGATTGATTTTGGCGCCGGCTAGGGGTATGGTTGCTAATCTCTGGGCTGATGGCTCGTGCGGTTCACGTTCTGCTTGGTTCCAAAATCAGCCATAAACATAGTTGAAAGTAGCATACTTTTTTCCAAATGCCTTTTTTTATTATTTTGTAAACCGCCTTAAATGCTCTACGTGTCGATTAATACACTGGAAAAAAAACACATTAGATCTAGAGTCCAGATTCTTAAAAACGTTGACAAGAAAAAATACTCTTGATTCAATCAGATTGAAGCTTAAATCAAAAGGAAATTCGCTCAATTTAAGAGGCTTGGTTCTTGATTTAAGCAAAAATCAGATTGAATCAAGAGTATTTTTTCTTGTCGATGTTTTTAAGAGTCTGGACTCTAGATCCAATGTGTTTTTTTTCCAGTGTACTTATTCGAGGTCCACAAGAAGAGGTCACTCACAAATCTCCATTTGGTGGAAACGATTCCCCCATACCAAAAATTTATATTTTAGGGTGAAATTTCGAGTTGCATTTTTTCTAGGACGCCATCAAGGACTATCAAGGTACCAGCAACTTTTCAGTCCAAATTTGAAATTGCTTAAAACGCTGTGGCTGGTGACGTATTTTTGGGAGTCTCAAAATCCCCTGTATTCTTACAGTAACGTCATCATTAAACCCTCTTCCAATTATTTTGAGTTTCAGCTCATTCATGTAAGTCATACTTCAGTAGTTACGAAGTGCACACCGAATAAAACATAGTGATGCGTTTAATGCGCAAGCTGCCCCACAGTTCCTAGAAGACTCGCTACAGTGCATCTAAACCTTTCGTGTAAAACCACTCATGGACGATGATTTTATCTCCTTAATTTTTTAATTGATGAAAGTAGAAGTATCGCCCCATTTCGAGTCCCAGGGCACCCTCCACTATGTCTACTGGAGGGCATCCTTTTGCTGGAGGGCACTTGAATGCACGTAAACAATATCCCATAATCGTATGTCTCGCCTCACTTGTCACCCTATAAAATTATTCAAATTTTGGAAACCTTGTAATTTACAAACGGGTAATCGCACAGAAGCATGTAACTTTGCCTTTAAAAGGTTCAATTTTCACCTACTTTTGAGGGGAGGCTCTCGATTCAGACCCCCCCCCCCCTCATTCACCCTATTTTTCGAGAGGTCTTGCTCCTTCTTCCCAGATAGTTTAATGCTTCACAAAAATCAGCCTAACTATAAATCAGCGTTGCCTGATTCCTTTTCTCGTTTGTTTTTTTATATCAGGAAACTACGCTACATTCGGAACCGAAATTTTGTTGTAAGCATGTTCTTCACAATCCAGCAGACGTGCAGAAAAAGTTGCCTAATTTCTTTTCCCGATTGTTTTTATATCAGGGAACTGAGCTGCATTATGAATCAAAATTTTGTTGTCAGCAAATTTTTCACAATCTGAGGAAAATGCAAACAATGTTTCGAGGCTTTGTGTTTCTTAGTTTCCTGTTTAAAAAAAAACATGAGAGAAAATTGGGCATCATGAAAAACAGTTAGGCTGTTTTAGGTCCTTCCTTGTTTAAAATTATTATCTGTTGATCAGCTAAAGCATTGTAATGATATAAATCAAGATTAAGTGAAATTGTGTGCTCTCAATCAACTGTTCTTTAGTTAAATCCACTATAGTTTGGGGCTAGCTGCTCAACAACACTGATCATTTTTAGAAAAATGAACTGCGTCCTGTCTAAACTTCTATCCTATGTGCTCTTTGAGTTAAGCAGGCAGAATGTACAGTACACAGCACGCTTCGGGATACATTGTCATATTGCATGTTGGAAACTGGTTAAAACAACATACATTCCGTGTTGACGTGAACACACCCGAATCAAACATGAAAACACGTGTTTCCAAAACTCATTTCTCCTTCGCCGTTATTGCTTTGACCATTGAGTATGCGGAGAGACACGCGTCTCACCGGCAACCGTGATATTGTTTCTTCCTCATTTCACACATGGATAGTTTTCGATGCCTTTGTGTGTCAATCAAGTGAATTCGGCAATTTGTGGTCGATTAAATTGCAACATGATTTTAGACCAATCAGAGGTTGAATTGAAAATTAGCTGTACACAACTGTTTAAGTGACACTTTCCTTACTCGAATCAATGCAAAAAATTGCCTCAAAGGGAAAATTAAGGGACATTTTTGGAAGGAAAATTGCGTTTCAATAGGGGGAGGGGATATACACCAAAGTATGGTTTAGTGGCGTGACGTGCTTTGCAATATATCCATATTGATCTGCCATTTAAACCTATGGAGAATTTATAATTTGGAATTTAAACACACTTTTTTCTCACTTCATTGCATGGCACTAGTTAGCACAAAGCACACTCCCGATTGTGTGGGGTGAAATCAGTGATCTTTAGTTGGGTTTGGTTCGCATAGGCAACTAAACTAACTGCCTGGTAGACCAGAAAGTATCACCGATGTTTGAAAGCGCTCAATCTTTGACAATTTTTTCTGACATGTAAAATTGGAGGAAAATAAGTTTAAAAGTGTGGAAACTTCTCCCCTTGTAATGACATCAGGTGGCATTTCCCATTTTTAAACACATCTAATTCAACAGATTAGGTCATTCTGTTATAATTCCCGGCATTATTGTCCAATTTAGCACCCACGTATATTTTCCAGCTCACAGCACCGAGCGGTTTTCAAATATAAATTAAATCCATCACATTCCAGATATTTGCAATCTCTTAATTTGAGAAAACAACCCAACACTCTAAATTCATCGGGGATCCACAGACTTACGAAAGATTATATCTGCTTTGGATGGGTTAGGGAAGATGGAGGATCACCGAATCCGTAATGAAACAAAAAAAATAAGGACATCAGGATAAGGGTACCGTAACTATATGCAGTTCTCCAGAGGTTATTAAAAAGCTGGCCATGCGCTTTGATGCGGTATGGAAATGCAAAATGGAAATCGATTACCTACCCTTCGACCCAGCATATAGGACATGCCCTGTCATAGCGCTGCACCGAGCCACACTGCCGTGCTAAGGAAAAACGTCGTAAGAGCCTTCAGACGTTGCCAAGTTCATTCTGATAAAATACGAATTTCACAGAAATTAGTCGATATTTTTCACTCAATTTTTTAGAGAATATACTTTGCAATTGAATCTACAGTATCTGAACATTTCAGGAAAAAACATTCACAAACATCCTCAAAAATGAATTTTTTATACAGGGAAATTTGGCAACATCCGGATGCTCATACGGCATTTTTCCTTAGCGCACCACGTTTCTCATCGCTGCGGCTAATCCGCCAGACCCCATGTTTCTTCCAGCAGCGCCGATTGATTGTTCCCTGTCAATCACAAATCACGATCCGCCGAATATCGCGCTCATTCTCGATATGGATGTATTTGTACTAAAAGGAACTATGAGCATAGGGTTTACATGAGACATAGTTCCTTTTAGCATAAGCACGTCCGTATATCTTCCCTTCAGAGCTCATCGTTTCCATTTCAGGTCACTCGCCAGTCGCTAGCCGTTTGCGCTTATACGTGCTGTCATCCGCTTAATGGCGCGCGGCAGAGACTAGAATCCTCACTTTCATTTTTGAAATTAAACGGACTCCCGTTTTAAAAGACTCGGTTTTTTAAATAATCTAACGTTAAATTGATTTTTTCGCGCCAAAACACCCATGGATACAGAGTTTCAGTCAAATCCCTCGCCAAAAGCAGAGGTGCCGATTACTGGTCATTTTGAACATTATCCGGCTGCCATTTTGAAATGATCTGAGATAAAAATTTTGTGATTCCCTCGAAAGGTTTTCTTTTTACATGTCCTTTTGAACGAGGTGTCACAAGGGGGGGGGGTCATTTAATTTGATAAAAGTGTGGTAAACCCCTTGAAATTTTAGGGGGGGAGGGGTTGGCTGAAAAGTAGCTCTCTTTAACTTAAGAGCATCCTCCAAGTTTCAAATTTATACATCAATTAGATGAAAAGTTAGAGGGAGTGGAAGGGAATTTTTGATCACCCTGTATAGATCTACAAATATATCCTAAAAAAGAATCAGACATCAAACTGAAAAAAGAAAAACATCGAGAGTCAACGCAGTCGAGGGTAGGAGAACTTTTCTACCAAATCTGAATGACACCTCTTTGATTATGAGTCTCCTCCTCGGGCCATAACGCCTTCAATTTTTCAGACGCAACACGGACATCCATCAAGTACGAATAGTTGTATCCCTGCGCCGTCATCAATGCACGTCTTCTCCTTGTACTATTTTCATATTGTGTTTGTGCCGTTTGTCTTATTTGTGGTGGTGCTTCAAGGGCTACATAAGCAACACGGCCGAAGACCGGAGAGACGTATTCACGTCTTGCTTTACAACGTTTCTCCCGAATCTGAGCGACTCCTTGTTGGCAGTATAGAGCGGAGCATTGTGAGTTCACGTCTCACGCCATCGCGCCTTCAATTTTCCAGACGCAGCACGGACATCCATCAAGTACGAATAGTTGTATCTCTGCGCCGTCATCAATGCACGTCCTTTTCCTTGTTCTATGTTCATATTGTGTAAGTTCCGTTTATCTTATTTGTAGTGGTGCTTCAATGGCTACGTTAGTTGTACATGCAGCCATGTTACTTGGACCTCGGTTTGTATTTTTAAATATTTATAGAAACAAATCAAGTTTATATTTTGTTATGATCTGTCACCAAAGGTATGCTATTGAATTTCACTCGAGATTCGTTTTTGCATTTGTTATGATGGCAAGTTAAAGATCTCCAAAAAACCTTCAATTGCATTTTAAACCACATAAGGCCTAGGAGCTTTTTATGAGGAACGACTATAGAATACAGAAGACTGACCATACATAATATCTTGATATCATACTTGGATTGCATTCAGCAATAAGGAACCAGCGCGATTACAGTGTTTTAAAAATGTTGCTTCCGCATAATTATCTAAAAAAATCTCCCAGGATAGCAAATAATTTTTGCCTCCCATCAATAAATTATTAATTTCAAAGGAGAATAATTGTGTAAATTTTAATACTCTGAATGGACCTAGTTTATCAGAAGGGCGCCAACCCACACTAAGTTGAAACTGAGAAAAAGAGGTTTGAAATTTTATTCCTCCATTAGACTCAATGTAGAAAATCTCTTTTCAAAACCGATTTTTGTTTTTCGACTTTGAGTTTTTGGCAGGAAAAAATATACGACCATTGGAACCTTCGAACATTCTTAACTCAATTTTTCCGAAAATGTGGGTTGGTTCCTTTCTGATAAACTCGGTCCAAATATTTCAAGTGTTTTTAAAAGAAAAAAAGCAGTTTCAAAATTTTGAAAACGCTGTAATTGCGCTGGTTCCTTTTCGCTAAATGTGACCCAACTTGATATCACACTTATTTTTAAGTTTTTACATTCATACGACTCTTCCACCGAAACCATCGGAATGTCAAAAAAAATTCTCCCAGAATATAGCAAATAGTTTTGGCTTTCTTCCAAAAAATTGTTAATGTTACTGTGCACTTATTAAGTATGTTTAAAAGAAAAAAAGAAAGTCTCACGATTTTGAAAACGCTGTAATTGCGCTGGTTCCTTTTCGCTAAATGTGATCCAACTTGATATCATACTTATTTTTAAGATTTTATATTCATACGACTCTTCCACCGAAACCATCGGAGTGTCGAATCGAAGGAATAATAAAAGCTGAGGCTGGAACTTGATTAATTGTAGAATTGCATGCTTGGCACAACTCATATTAACACGAGAGGAGACTGCTTTACTTCAAGACGCTGGCGGCCGTCAACCATGATGTATGCAGACGAGCGGGAGGATAAGATACGTCGCAAGATTAATTTAATTGTTCCGTTTTTCATAGTCTCCTGGCGTTGTATCCATTTTTTTATTTTCTTTTTCCTTGCACCAAAATAAACTGATTCATTAATCAGAGACGGCCCCGAGTTATCGGTTGTGCAGTGCTGTTCCTCTTGCTTCTCCGACGTGTGAACTTAACATTGTCCGTCCCCGGCCCGGGCACCGTCCGGCCGGGTGCTAATTGCCCGCGTCAATCCATCATTCTCGCTTCCACCAGAAGTCGCCTTCCTCCGCTCCAACTTAACCTCGTTCCTTCCTTTATTTTCCTTCCTTCCAATTCAAAATCGGCTCAAGTCCATGACGAACGGAGCCCTCGCAAGCAGGATCTAGAGTCCCTTTATACTGAGAGTCAAGACAATGTGAATCCATTTCTGATTGGTTCCCATATTTTAGGCCTTCACAGTGTCACAAACGGGAATAAAGATTACATTTTCACCGATTGCAAAGATTATAATCTGGAATGGATCAGGAAATTACGGGTTCGGCAAGGAACAAACGGAATGAGAGAAGGAACTGAAGAATGGGCCGATCAAAGATTACAAAGAACGTTCAATTTCTGTAATCTTTATTCCCGTTTGTGACTCCATGAGGGGTGATGTCTTGACTCTCAGTATGAAGGGGCTCTAGCAGGATCGAGGGCTTGCGGTCTGAGATATTCAGCTTTTGCGCAAAACACTCGACACCAGAAAAAAGTGAAGCTGATTTGACATTCTCGGTGTAAAAAAAGTGCCAAAGGGAAAACATTTTTAAAAAAATTAAAATGAAGAAAAAAACAAGAAAATAAAATTAAAATTGAATTAAATTTTCATGAAAAGAACACATGCTGCTACAGCGGTTACTTCAGCAATGCCAAGATGTAGAACTAAGAGCTGCGGCGGGTAATTCATCATTTTTTAAGTTCTCGTACACTTTTTCACATCCAGAATGTTAAATCAACTTCACTTTTTTTTCGGTGCGTGTGCGATCTCTATAATTTTTACATTTTAACCTCGATGTAGGTTTTTTGAGAAAATTTAATTTTCAGTCTATAGATCAATCATCGAGGAATGCTCGTGTCAAAAATCATCTTCCAAAGTTTCAAAGCATTCTTGCGAGAATTGTCTCCAATTTACCATCGATATCGATACATTGAAATCGATCGGCTTAGGGGGTGTTTTTGAGAAAAAATGAAAAACGAGTGAAAATTATCAAAGATCGTATTAGAGGTCCGTGGTCTAGTATTTTCGCCACCGCAGTGGTGATTGAAAACACCGGTGCAGCGTGGCGTGCAGCGCAACTTGCGGATTGCGTGCATTTCGGTGCAGGCAAGAAAAGTCAAGGCGCCTTCAAGTTTTTTTACGCAACACGCTCATCCATGGAACACGTATAGTTGCATCCAGGCGCTGAGATGAAATTAGCCTCTTTCCGCTCATCCATCGGCTGTAAAACTGAGGGAAACTACTAAACCACGTATCTCGATTTGGGACGTTGCAAATTTCCTGTTACATTTACCTTTCCAGAGAAAGCCTAATTAAATTATCGTGTTTGTTCAGGATATCGCTTTTTTTTCGTAGTCTTTTTTAATGAACAGTATTTTCTAAAATTTTGCGCTAGAAAGTAGAGCAGTATGTTTAAGAAAAAATGGCGAAAGAGTGAAAATTATCAAAGACCATATTGGAAGACCATGGTTTGGTATTTTCAAAATTTGGTTTTATTTTTGGTTTCAAAATTTCTTTTATTTCTTTTTTCTTTCGCTTTGAATGGTACAGCCAAGTACCAAGGTCTTAGATTTTTGAATTTTTTACTGTCTTTTACTCAACTGAGGGAGGCTAAGTTTTCAGCCGAAACGTTTTGGTATTATTTGTGTGATAAAAAAACATTGTTACCCACTGTCTGAATTGTTTATTTTTTGCATTATCATCACTCCTGTGGGGTGGGTCCACCAAGTTCGATGGTTTTTTCACCACAGAGAGAAGAGGTTGAAACTTGGTTCTTCCAAAAAATTCTCGGGGGTCTCGTTGACCGAATTTTTCGGGCGTTTAATATCGCTGGTGCCGCCTATGGCGACACCGATAGACGGGACAATGTCCGTTGCGGAGCGATCTTCATTTCGGCCGACTCAAAACCCTCGTAATCTCGGCAAAATCTTCAACTCAGACACGCGAGAAAAAATCCTGCTCGGTCGCGCCAGCGCCACCAACAGCTGTTTCAGTGGCGAGGCGTGAATGATCGATTATCGATATTTCCCCATTTGAAGCTATGATACAGAATCGATTATTAAGGTGTCCTTTGCAAAAACCCTGTTTATCGGTCCTATTCCATAGATTTAAATGGCAGTCAATCGATATATCGCGAAGCACGCCACGCCACTGAGCTGTTTGGGGCCATTCGGGCGTCATAATCGGATCTAACAACGACAAGAGTCTCCTCGTTCCGTTCAAGAAGGACCCTCGACTCTTTCCTTCTCCTGTTCTTCTCCAGCCCCATCACAATCGTAAATACGCAACCACAAGTTTCCCGAGAGGAAAACGAAAAAAAAAAAAAAAAAAAAAAAAAAAAAAAAAAAGACGTTAGGGAGCGCGTAAAAAATCATCCTTCGAACCGGTTGAATGTGAGGCGCCAGGATCATGCCTGCCAAACTGTGCACCACGTGGATATAAAAATAATTTGAGTATTACCTGGAGAATTATTTCTGATATTCGATGAATATCGTGTTTAAGTGGAAACTACTGAGTGAACTAAACACGAAGATACACTGAAAATAAAAGAATCTTAAATTTGCCGTCAAGAAGTAACTTTTTCTTAAATCAAGAATTTTGCTGCTTGATATAAACAACTTTTTTGCTTAACCAAAGCCGTATTTTTCTTGTATTAAGAAAAAGTCAGCTTCAATAATAATAAAAAAAAAAAATCTTAGCGGCAAATTCAAGAATCATCATGCTTAAGTCAAGTACATTTTTTTTCAGTGTACCCTCGGTTTATAGCTTGAACAAATATTGGAGGAAATATGAAAAAATGCTCTTATGTGCCAAAATACATGTGCTTAAATGGGGAATGCCGCCAGCTGACGTTACTATGCGGTGCACTTTCTCACTTTTAAGTCTATGTTCCTGCGATTTTCCATAAAAGAAATTATAATAAAAAATACAGCGAAATCAGCCCTTTAAGCACTTTTAAATAAACCATTCCTGATACCTGATTACATATAATAATTCCTAGGAGATCTAGTAATGATGAGCAACTATGAGGAACTCATGTCGTGTAAATAAAAAAATATGAAAACATAGCTAAAAATGATGGAAATAAGGCTAAAACCTTAGATGCATAATTTCTTATCACCCTGTCCAGTTATTCAGTTTTTCACTTCTTTACGTCTCAAGTTTCTTTGGTGGTTGATTGAATCATTTACGGATTGATTAATTGGATTGCATTTTGCAAAAAGGAACCAAGAGCATTCCAATGTTGCTAGGATTGTGCAACTTACATTCTTTGCAACACATTACTGAAATCATGCAAAAAATTAAATTTACAAAAGTAATTTTCGTCCTGAATTTATAGTTTATTGAGAGTAAAGATGAATCTTCTTTAGATAATCAGTTTATATTTGCAAGGTAAATAAAGTTGCACAAGCTTAGTGGCATTGGAATGGTCTTGGTTCCTTTTTGCAAAATGCAGTCCAATTGAATGACTGATGGTATTTTAGTGAGTTAGCGAGGATGAAATGTCAGCTTTTTTCGCCAAGATCATTGATATTGACGAATTTGAACTTTAAAAAATTATTGGTATGGAATTAGAATAGGTCAAATGCTAAACTTCCAAAATGTCTTGTTTTGGTTTTTCTTCTTTTCTTATTTTTTTAAACCACCCTCGTATCATTCCTCGTTCTGTAATATCCTAGCACGTGTATGCTTCTGGCGGAACAAGAGTATAATTGAACACATGCAGACGCAATTAAATTTTAATACTCTAAACCGTAAGCCCAGAAACGAAGCTTTTTATTTTGCCTCCCAATATTTTTAGACAGCCATAATATCCTCATTCACTTCCTTGAAAATATTCTTGTAAATAGAGCGTTGCGTTATGCCTCCACTTCTTCGCTGATTGAGAAATTAAACGGAGAGGGAAATGGATAGACATATGCAAAGCCATAGACAAAGAAGATTGAAGTAATATGGAGGGATCCCACTGATTGAAGTTGGTTGTTCCTGTATAGACTGAGTGAGAAAATGATGAACTAACAATAGCCCGAGGGTTGCCGTTAGTTAGTCCATAGCCTACCACCTTTATCCATTGCAATCACCCGCTTCCACCACTAGGATCCCTCCATACCCGTTCTCTCTTCTTTGTCTATAGCTTTGTCTATTGATTTCAATAAATCAGGATTGTAATCCTGATCAGTCCAACAAAAAAACCGCGACTAAGTGTATTATCTTGCAACATAGGTATTATCCGGCTATGGATGTATTATAACTATGTAAACTTGGTCGCGAGCCACGCTCAGATTAATGGCACTGGGGGAGGAGGGGGCAGGGGGGCAGGGGGAGGGGGCGGGAGGCCGGACCAAATTCGGGTGGGGCCTCGACCGGATATAGGCGCCGTGTCCCCATTCATTATATTCCGATTTCGTCTGTCACTCTATAACTCACCCCCTCCTCCCGCCTACGCGGAGAATTCGATTGATTCATCCCGATCCCGAGACTCATTACCCCCCTCCCCTCCCCCTCCCCTCCTTGCCACCTCCCGGAGTAGTTTTCCTTCTTCTTCCTCCGAGGCCGACCGCGGCTGGCCCGGTCGATTTATTGAAATCGAAAACTCAGACACGTAGCTAATGATGGATCTCTTTCGTGCGCAGGTTAACCAGACATTTTTCCGCCGTTTCCCTTCATTTATTAGCCTCGTTCGGTCTGTCTCCTTTCTTGTACGGATTTTCTTGAAGAGGAAGGGAGGGGAAAAAATCAGGTAAAAGAGAGGAGTGTATGACGATCACCCAGCGGGCTGATAGTTGGAAATTGGTAGACGAAGCTATAGACAAAGATGACAAAAAGGATATGGGGAAATCCTATTGGTGAAAGCGGGTGGTTGCGGTGGACAAAGTAGGTACTAGACTAACTGACGGCAGCCCACGAGAGAACCTTTAGTTAGTCCATCATTCACCCTCTAAGTCTATTAAGAACCACCCGTATCATCCAATTGGCTCGCTCTATACTCTCTGTGTCTTTTTTATCTATCGCTTTGTCAAACAATTTCAACAATCAGCCCGCTGGTATCCACTAGAGTACCTATACAAGGTGATCCGGAGTTTAACAGCCAGACTGCAGGAGCGTGCTCTTTGGATCAAATGAGACTTTTTTGCTGTATAAAGTTTTTCCAAAAGTGCTCCCAGTCAGAGCTACAGCTCCAAAATTTCGGAAAATAAATCGTTTTTCCTGAATTTTGGCAACGGTTGTGAGCCTAATCTCATGAAAATTTGTACTCACCTGTACTTTTATGCCCTGGATTCATAATTGATCTATAAAAATCGAAACCTCAATTTAAAGAGAGGGTTTGGGAGTTTTTCGGCTCCTGCAGTCCGGCCGTTAAACCCTAGATCACCCTGTATAGGAGGAGAATGGACTGTTGGTATTTGTGAGATTGGGTCATGGAGCTTTTAGGGCCTAAAAGAGCAGCCAACCTACATGAATTCAAATTATCCATTTGTAAACCACGTATTTGACTTGATTTTCATATAAATTTACTCTTTTTATTGCGGAAGAACGCATATTTATGAACATTCTTGGCCATTTTGGTTTGATATTGGAAGCTGGAGATTGGCAGTGACATTGTTTGTGCTAGAAGGTTTTCTACCCTTTTGGGCTGTAAGAGCTCTCCTTATTCTCTCTATATAGGTACTCCAGTATCATCCTGATGGATCTGGTGCGCTAGCTATAGAATCTTTTATGATGACTGAGGCTCAAATATCATCAAGAAATACTATGATAGGTTCAAACGCCGAGTTTCAACGTCAGATATTAACAGTGACATCCCTCATCGAAAGACACGGATAGTGCCGCCATTCAATGCGGTGGAGTATACCATGGTTTCCTTCACCTTTGTTTCATCGATTTGGCTGCTCCACGGAGAATGCGGATGGGATCACGGTAGGTATCCATTACGGTGGTGGGTGATAAAATACGCCGTGTTTTTTGACGGGTATATCCCCGTAGACACAGTACGTAAAATTGTGACGTTCAAACAGTTCTCCTTGAGTTTACTGATCTATAAGCTGAAACCATCAAAGTATGATTCTTTGACTAACGCAAACTGACCTATTTAGACCGCGTTGAGCAGATTGGTACCTAACCACGTTAGCTATTGCCAAATTTAATTCCACAATTTAATTTTTTACATGAAAACGGTTGTGAGGATTTTTGTACGGATTTCAGTGAATTTTCTGCATAGTGGGAAGCAAATCCCCTAACATTTTCTGCAGAGACGGATCCAGCAATTTGGCAACACCGGATTTTCTCCATTTAAACCTATGCTAAATGATCGATTCTCGTCGGAGCACCTGGCCCCTCCAAGAATCGATACATTTCCATAGGTTTAAAAGGAGACAACGTTGCAAATGTGCTAGATCCGCCAATGATTTTCAGAGGAATCCGCACGAACGTTTTCTTGTAAAAAATTAAATTGCCCGATTAAATTTGGCAATTGCTAATGTGACTTGGTTCCATTTGCAAAACGCGGTCCATTTAATATTGCTGACAGGGCAGAAATCTGACAACAGCTCATCGACAGGAACGAGAACTGAACATATTATGCTGAAAGGAACTATGTGCATAGAGATTGCGTGTAACATAGTTCCTTTTAGCGTAAATACATCCAACTGACTGGAAACGGAAGACGAATGGAGGAGGAAACGTAAAGAGCAAACAAACAAAACGACACAGCGATGATAACATGGGGTGGCGAGTTTCCACGACCAGCGTGATCAAAGAACCATAGTCACGCTCATTACAAAGAATAATAACAATAATAATCCGAGTTGAACACGCAGAAATTATGAAAATATGCCATAAAACGGAGTTGGCCTCTATCAACAGGCCTCCCCTAATAACCGTTCTTCTTTTCCACGGTATGCATTCTCCTATTCATCCTATTCATTCTCATCTTTTGTTTATTCATTTTTCCTTGGAAATTATTCCTGGTAAATTTTCTTCCTTGTATTCCCCGTTTTGGCATTTTTGTTTCCTCGGCTTCTTCAAGTGCAGGAAAAGAATATTGAAACTGATAAAGTTATTAATGGGAGAACCACTAATGTACATGTACGTAATTATGAATACTGGATTCTTAGATGGTTTCAGAGAATGTCAAAGACACGTCACATTTTTTTTCTTTTTTTTAACGAGTCCCTACCTTCTTAAAAATGGTAGTACCGCCCACAAACGAATTCTGTCCGTAACTTCGGACGCCTCAAGCGGAAGTATTGCATTGAGAGCTCAAAAGTGATCGGAAAATGGGGAGCGACAGGACAAAATAATATTTTTTATTCACGCAAGTCCCATCGAAGTTATAGCCATAAAATATCAATGAGTGTAAAATGAAAAATAACAACAACAAAAAACATGCTTGAATGAATTTTTGTATACCGTGTGAAGTTTTTGCCTTTAAATCTTTCTGCACCAGAGTATCTCAAAAAGACAAAAATATTCAACATTTTTCACTAACAAATTTTTATTGGCGGAAATTTGGCAACGTTCGAAATTTCATACGGCGTTTTTCATCAGCATGGTAATGTAAGAGGTTGGGTCAATTTGTAGCAGTGGTTATTAAAATACACAATAGCTTCATCTTTCTGTGCAACTCGTATAGTTGCTTAGTCCATTTAAACCTGACTGGGGGCACAAAAATAATTAAAATTAAGATTTCATGACAAATAATATTTGGATGACATTATTCAAGCTTAACTCGCTTTCAATTTCACGCGACACTCTATGCTTTGTCTCGCAGTTAGTTTAGTTGCATAGCAACTCCAAGCCCAACTCAGGATCTCGGATGGAAGATTACGTGGCTCATAGGCATGAGGCATGTTTTTTTTTATTTTATTTTTGGGGTGTTTTTCAGTTGTTATTTTCGTCTTCAAATCGCTGATTGTAAGTGCAGAAATTATGTTACAAAATATTCGCTGAAATTATTGAAACTGTTAGTTTTTGGAGGATGGTAAACGTCGATCATGAAATTTCAGCACACTTTGTTTAACAACTATCGTAGATAGCGACTTGAATTCGGACGGCCATTTCGGACATTAATTTCTGAATCGCATTTGCCGTGATTGATTGCGCGCCACTGAGGCCTTCATTAAATTACACCTGACGCACTGTCCCCTTCCGTTAAGCTCACATGCAGATAATGATTGTCAGTTCGAGCAAGTGTAAGCACTGTCAGCAGAATGTCATGATTATCATATTCCCGGTGTAATTATTTAACATCAGAGAAGGACAATTTGTCGCCGTCGTTATGCGTGTGTGTGTTGATGGATCTGTGCGTGTGTGTGTAGGTAAATCAGGAGCGGGCATCGTTGGGCTTATTACTCATTAACACTCGTCATCCATTTAACACAACGTTTCCCGAATATTGTCACCCACGGACCTGATCGCAACTGTCGTTTGGAATTTGCTTAAAATGCACAAAAAGAGCGTGGAAAGATCCGCAAATAGTCCGCAGAAAATGTTTCAAATTGTTTTACAAGAAGACTGACCATTTTTTTCAAAATCCGCAACTTCAAATGGATCGCAGTTAGCAAATAGGAATCAGCGCGATCACAGTGTTGTAAAAATGTCGCTTCTTCATAATTATCTAGGAAATCTTTGAGAATAGCAAGCATTTGCATTAATGAAGCCTCCCAGCAAAAAAGTGTTAATTTTAAAGGAAAATAATTGTGTAAATTATTTTAATAATGTACTTAAATTAAGGATTTTTGAAAAAAAAGAAGTTGCACGATTTTGAAAATACTATAATCGCTCTGGTTCCTTTTTTCTGAATACGATTCAAATATTACAAGAAAAGGCAAGCGGAAGTTATGAAAGTTCCATTAGTTTAGGTCAGGTTAGATTACGTAACATGAGTAGGTTAAATTTCAACTCTTAGAATGAACATGGACGAAATAATTGCGTTGTGGGGGAAGGGAAGATGTTTTTGGGGCATTTCTAAAGATGTCAAAGTTGTTGATTTATCCCCGAAAAAATGTGTGGTAAGGTCGGCAGCAAAAAAATTTTCAGAATTGAAAAAAAAAAAAAAAAAAAAAAAAAAAACTATTGTGTGGCGTCACAATCTCAGACACCTCACTCAAGCTATGATGTACGGCCCCTCGTCATGGATTCATGGCAGCGAATAAGTCCGGTTGGAATTTATGACATATTCACGTGTTTTTTGGTGATTCAGCGGGTAATGACGATGTTCAATGTAGATGTAATGTCATGGCAGGTGATTTCTTCTCTTCGACGATTTAAAAAATGATCTGTTCGCGCATACACCACACCTTGCGCCATTTTATCTACAACACTTGCTATCATTTTATCTTACGAAATTGAATGTTAACACCCTAAGATCAAGTTGCATTTTTTTGCATTAATTAATTATGAAAGCAGGGATTCAAGAATCTTGCGAATAATCAATTTGCCTGCGGGTCTAAATCTGAGAAGCCTAAGTTTATAACGTTTCACAGAGTTATTAGAAAATGATGTAGTAGCGTGCTGGCGAGTGCAAGAACATGATGACCGAATCAACGACAAGAAAAGCAGGTTGAACGGTAGGCTAAACACACAGGATACGGGTAGTTTGGGTGCATGTCAGCTGCATATAAAAACGAAATAATTATTTGAATAAATACTGACGAGAGAAAATGAAAATGAGTAATATATATTTAAAGCAGAAGAAAGCAAGTGAACAAGGAACAATTAACAAACAGACAAGATAAACACGTCGAAGTCTTCCAGGGAGTGACGGTAATAATAGAATAGTTGGAAGAATTAATTACCGGATTGAAAAAGCGGGAAAGAGGAAAGGCGAGTGTAGAATCAGGAGCCGCTATTAACTTCATACTAATGAATCGGATGCGTTGTCAGTTTATGGTGAAAACCTGTTTATTTTGATAAGAGTTTAAAGATAAGAAATTGCGGTAGAGGAAATATCGCATATCGATGATGTTCATGCAAAAACAGGTTTCCGCATCTCTGAATATTGTTCTCCTATTCTTTCTGTGAAAAATATACTGACAAAACCAACCAAAATTGCACTAAGTTAATTGGGGATTCGAGCGATATATACGAAAAATCAACAGAAATTCTTTCAAATCGTATTAATTGCATTTAGAAAAAAGAAACCAAGAGCATTTTAATGTCGCTGAAATTTTGCAACCTTTTTACCTTGCAAATATAAACAGATCATCTAAACATGTTTTATCATTACTCCCAATAAACTATAAATTCAACACGAAAATTCCTTTTGTAAACATAATTTTTGCATGACCTCAGTAATATTATTGCAAAGAATGTTAATTGCACAATTCTAGCAACATTGGAATGATCTTGGTTCCTTTTTGCAAAGTGCAATCCAATCTCCTACGTCACTTGCCTGAATATAATTTGAAATTACACAGCTAAAATATGCAAGTTCTGTGATAGGCCAAGAGGCATGGCACGCATGTAGGGCGGGGGCGGGAAATTCAAAATCGTGGCTAATGCCAAATAAAAACGCGAACATCTTGGTTCGAAGTGAATTTCAGAAATTTTTTTGCGCAAATCTAGGTGTGTGTGTGAAATTTTGAGAAGGAAATATATACCTTCAAAGTGCTTAAATTTATAATATGTTTGGTGCGATTTCTTGGAATCTTCTGATTGAGTCCTATTTGACCATCAGTTCGCAGGCCAATCTCTGACAAAAGTGTGATTGTATTCATTGAATATGTAATATAATTGTATATCCATTGAATATTGAATATTTAAAATAATTTTGAATTTTCAAAATTTGTTGTGCAAACACATGTGCACACAAGGAAACAATTTTAAAGTTTGCTATTAAAGCACGAATTTACAAAAAATTCGGAAATTCCGTATCACAGCATACCTAGTCAAAACAACCTCTGTTAGAACAGGTCTCTTACAGAAATCCAAAGCTATACCTAATCCTTACTTTCTTTAATGAATCAAAATTACAGAGGCGGAGAGTTCCAAGAAAATCGATCGACATGCAGTTTTGGACGCCTGAGATGGTTGCGACACGTGCATTTTCTTATTGAAAATCACTCATTTTAAAATTTCATTTACTTACAAATGGGTGCACGCTGAGAGTTTACTTGGAAGTACTATGCAGTGCGCTAAAAAAACCGTGACTTACAGAGAGTAGTTTTCCTCTTTCAATCTTTCATAAATACTATGGATCTTCTATGAACCCCTGAATAAATTTTCAGGGTGTTGTAAAAAAAAAAAAAAATATGTACTGCTCCCTTTAGCAGGGCCAAATTAGCAGTCCGGGGCCCGACATGTTGATCATTAAAGGCCTCAAAGCCTAAAATTTGATGGCCTTACGACACCTGAAATTCAGGGGTTAGGGCTTCACTAAATGTATCTTTTGAATCTATCTAGAACGACGTTGAAAAGGTCTCCGCTGATAATCAAAAAAAGACAAATAGTCTGCAATTTGAGGTACGTGGTTTGGGAATCGCACAGTTGATTTACAGGGACAATAATAGGGGTAGTGTTTATATATATACATAAAGACAAGGGGTTATTTTTAGTGAGAGTTAACCCTCGGTGAAAATTTCTGGTTTTCGACCCACGGTTAACTTTTTGGTTTGCAACCACTGCTTAAAATAATCCTTTTTGTAAACCTCCCGTTAACAGGTACCCAGAGTGCGTGTCTTTTAACCAGAGGATAAATCCGTAAGAAGAGGTAATAGAACTAGTCCATCGTAGTTTTTCTCTGTAAATGAAATTCATCAAATTTTAGACATCACCATCGAAACAACAAAAGTATCGACGATTATACCAAATCTAAGTCTGCTGGCTACTTTACCAACTAACTTTTCTTACCTAATAGGTACCTAATCTAATAAAATTGAGACAGAATTGTAGGCTTACCACGAAAATGGTATTTTTACAGGTTATTCCGGATATAACTATCTTTCTCCATGATAATCAAGTCCTGGTAACTTTACCATCGTATTGCGGTAATTCTAACATTTCACACTGATAACGTTCCTGGTTCAAATCTTACTTACGAAATCTCTGCGGCGTGAAGAGACGTCACGTCAAATTATTGGGTGACCCCGGTAAAGTTACTGGGAAACTCTGGTAAAATCGCCAAAAGCACGATAGAAAATTCGGTTCGATCCGGTATTATGCTAATGAAATAAAAGTTTTCTGAGCTGCTTCAGTAAGATAAAGGTTATCCTGGGTTCACCCATGGGCCTCCATTTGCATGGAGGCCCAGGCCCATGTCTGTCTATGGTCTCCTTGTCCACGTAAAGCAGTGCTCCCAATTCCTGGAACTGGTACCGAATTTCAGAACTTTTGAGATTTTCCTGAATTATTTCCCTAACATTTAAAATTCCCGAGATGTTCAGGATCTTTCGCCATTTTTGGAACTTTCCCGGAACTTCTGAAAAAATCTGAAAAGAATCCCGGAACTTTTGACGGCCATGGAGTGGGAGCAATTGGAACAAAAAAGTTCCGAATCCCAGTCGCGCACGTATCAGTAGACTACCGGGGCCCGTTTAGGTGCCGAATTCGACTGTTTTCGTTTTGGTGTGATGACGTTTGTTCTCATGATCTCGAAAAGCGGAATTTTGCCGTTGATAAGTCGTTTTTAACATCGTTTTGGAAATTGGAACAAAAAATTTCCGAATCTTGGAGGTTTTGACTGTCAAGGAATAGGAGCAATGACGTAAAGAGATTTTGGGGCCTGCCAAAATTTGGGGGGGGGGGTTAGGGTCAAAACATAATTTTTTTTTATTTTTCAGTGCGCAGATTCTCCAACAGGCGTATTCCGGTAAATTCCGCGATAGGAACCCGGTCCCGGGCGTGATTCCATTCTCATGCTAGACTGGCAATCCCGCAGGAGATCTGTATGCTCCACTCGGAAAATGCGACTCCCTGGTAACACGGGGACCGGGGATCCCTTATCGCGGCCCGGGATCAGGCGGCAATTCCAAAGTCCGCGACGGGCCGCGCCGGAGTTGGATTCCCGCGGGCAATAGAGACATTGTTCCGAGTCCACGACCGGCGACCGACTACGCGATGACTCCTCCAACCTCCCGCTCAAAAGCACCCGAGCCCCAGTTCCACGTGAGCCGCGAGTAGTACGTCTGGGTACCCGCGTCGGGGCTCACCGAGGGATCTCGTGAGGTTTTCTTCCCTCGGGCCCGGGCCTCATTCAACGTCATGTAAATCACGATACCTGCAATAGGTGCAGTTAGACTTTCGCCGTAGCCCCGTGCTTTTGCACTCCGCGCAGTGGGCTACGGGATGTATTTCGGAGGTATTTCGATGCGGACACGGAGGAAACAATTCTAGACTCCCTCTGGAACGTCCTGTTCGGAGGTGATGTGGATCGCATTCAGCAGAGAGGAACCAGCGCGAGTACAGTGTTGTAAAAATGTTGCTCCTTCATAATTGTCAAACAAAGCTGCCAGAAAAATAAATGGTTTTTGCTCCTCAGCAAAAAATTGTTCATTTCCAAGGCAAATAATTGTGTGAATTTTAATACCGTGCGTATTTTGAGTATTTTTATAAGAACAGAGGAAGTTGCATGATTTTGAAAACGCTGTAATCGCGCTGGTTAAATGCCATCCACGTATTTTAGAGAACCCATCCTAACAATCTAAGTACTCGGGCAGTCGGGCGGGGTAAAAGTTGAGTTCGGAAGTCAACACTAATTTTCGCTAAACGGTTATTGATGAGCATAATGTCTTAGCGAGTATTATCTGCACGGCCGAACACTTTGTGTTAATACGGGAAGTAGAACATAAAAGGACCTAAATGTGAAGATGCGCGATTGATATTTTTTCTTATTTTTTGGGTTACCCTGAACAAATCTTTGGATTGAAATTAAGATGAGGAAAATTCCGATTGCTTCAAGCCGTAGCTTTGATTGCCTCCGGTGCTTCTCCCGGAACGCCGTAGTATGTCTATACAGGGTGATCCAAAAGTCCCTTCCACCCCCTGTAACTTTTTACCTAATTGAGGTAAAGATTTGAAACTTGGGGGATATTCCTAGGTCAAAGGGAGCTACTCTTTGGCCCCCCTAAAATTTTCAGGGGGGCCCCCCTTGGGGCGGCAACGGCCCCCAACTTTTAATTTTCAAATAGGAAGACCCCCTTTGTGATAGCTCGTTCGAAAGAGCATAAAAAAAGAAAACTTTTTGCGCAAACCCGAAGTCAATATCTCAAACCGTTTCAAAATGGCGGCCGGTTAAAGTTCAAAATGGCCGAAAATTCACACCGGTTATTTGTCGATGGATTTGCGCGAAAATCGGTATGTAGGGGTATTTTGACACGAGAAAAACGAATTTGACGTTAGATTTTCAAAAAAACCGAAATTTCCAAAATGGCCGCCGGTTAAAGTTTAAAATGGCCGAAAATTGTCACCTCGGTTTTTTACTGATGGATTTGCCTAAAACTTGGAATTTGAGAGTATTTTGGCATAAGATAAACAAATTTGAACTTAGAATTTAAAAAAATCAATTTTTGGTCATTTTGAACTTTAACCGGCCGCCATTTTGGAAATTTCGGTTTTTTTGAAAATCTAACGTCAAATTCGTTTTTCTCCTGTCAAAATACCCCTACATACCGATTTTCGCGCAAATCCATCGACAAATAACCGGTGTGAATTTTCGGCCATTTTGAACTTTAACCGGCCGCCATTTTGAAACGGTTTGAGATATTGACTTCGGGTTTGCGCGAAAAGTTTTCTTTTTTTATGATCTTTCGAACGAGCTATCACAAAGGGGGTCTTCCTATTTGAAAATTAAAAGTTGGGGGCCGTTGCCCCCCCAAGGGGGGCCCCCTGAAAATTTTAGGGGGGCCAAAAAGTAGCTCCCTTTGACCTAGGAATATCCCCCAAGTTTCAAATCTTTACCTCAATTAGGTAAAAAGTTAGAGGGGGTGGAAGGGACTTTTGGATCACCCTGTATAGCCCGTAAGTACGGCTTCCACGGCCGGAGGGTTTTTTTTTTCTCAGTGTATGGTTTACATTGTAATTAAAGAAGGTCTAAAAAGGCATTCAACTCGACATTATAAAAAGAACAATTTTTAGGAGCCTTCAGTAAAATTCCACGATACAACTGTTTCCGGATAGATCACCTTCGTTATGACTTTTTCACCGCATTTTTAAGTTCCTCCAATTCCCACGGTTACCTCAACTGACCAAGTGTCCGTGAGGCTCTATTCGGGTAATTTCCTCCAAATGACAGGTGGGTGAAGTAATTCATTAGTTTTCTGTCAATGTCACAGCGGAGCAGGGAACAGGAACCCGCATCTCCGGGGCGGACGCCCGGTGACAGTGTTGGTCTTGGTGCCCCCTCTTCGACTTTGGCTCCCAACGTCTGGAAACCCCCGCCGATCCAAAAGCACTTACACCTGCAAATTCAACAATTCAACGGTTCATTGAACGATCCGTCACCTGGAGTCAGCGCTTGGTTGGGGTGACAACGGAAACGATGAAAATCGGTTACTAACGGTTCAAAAAAAAAAAAAAAAAAACTTGGATAAAGTACTGAGAAAAAAAACTCCGGCCGTGAAAGCCGTACTTGCGGGCTATACATATAGACATACCGTCTGCGTTCCGGGTTCAGTGCCCGAAAGTTCCGGGTATAGCACCCGGAACTTTCGGCTTTCGAGCCCAGAGCGTACGATGTGTCTATATAGCCCGTAACTTTTTTTTTCAGTGTGATAATATTTTTCCAAATTAGGATCACCACTCGGGCACATCAAAGGGATCTTCCTGAAGATTTTGATGTAGGAATGTACGAAGATTTTTGAACCATCTCGGGTGGCGCTATAACGAAAGTAAGAAGAGAGAAAAAGACCTACCTTCCTTTTTCCTATTTACGATCCAAATGAACTGTGTATAAGAAGTCTCGACTCATCGAAAACTAACGGCCACCACCCGGAATTATTTTCTCGTTCCAAGTTTAACTTTAAATGCTGCAACTATTCAAGAGCTACTCACGGGACGTATATCAAATGTTTCCGACGTTTTTCTCTTAAAATAAGCCGAACTTATTAAGATGACCAAAGAGGAGCTTGTTTAGGCCCCGATTCGTTTTACAGCACACGCGCTATCAATTGATGGAGTATCCCTCCAACCGACGATTTTATGCAGATCACGTTCGATCCTATACGTCGCTAGGGCCGCAAGTCGCGACAGGATTAATAAACCCTTCGCCCCCCCCCCGACCCCCGCCCCTCCCGCGACCTCCACTGCGGGCGAAAAGAGGGGCACGAAACGAAAACACAGGCGGACAATAAAAAACGGTGTCGGAGTTTAATTAAATTTAACCTGGAACACAATAAAACTCGAACACCGAAAAAACTCCGGCTTGAAATTGCACTATAAAGTCCGGCCGGAGCCACAGTCTTTAGCGCCAACTTTGAAGTGCCCCAGACGCGAGGCCCCGTCCGGGGGGGGGGGGCTTTCGAGGGCTAATCAAGCAATAAAATTAAAAAAAAAATAAAAAAAAACCAAAAACAAAAAAAAGAAAATACAAGGAAACGAGGAGGAGAAAAGGCGCTGGTTAAAGACAAAAGGCGGGATTGTTGAAAGGCGACTCAAGGCATTAATTACTCACAACAACAAATATTTGGTTTGGTTTATGACCGCGGAGCCGAGCGCAGGTGAGAGACGCCCCGCCATGTCAATCAACAGCCGCACCGCGGATAGTCGTATGTAGAAAAAAAGAGGTACTTACAGTTTGACCAGTGCGCCGTTGCCAAATTTACCCGAATGTCCACGATCTTGTGGCTAATCACATTTTTACTAATTGAAATTTGTTGCACGATTTTACAGTCCCGACTCCCGAGTTGGACCGAAATATCAGATGTTGAGTGCAGGCGCACTTGCTTCTCCAACGGCCGCGGCCGCGCGCGCGGGTTCAATGACTAATTTACATCTACTTTTTGGACTTTTTTATTATCTATTTCACTTTTTGTTTTCGGTTTTCCACGGGCGGACCGAGGGCTTCGCTTCCAATGGTAAACAGTCGAATAGACCCGCGGCCGCCGCCTTGCCGCCTTGGTGTGAAGCGAATGGATGATAAAGGATGGACATCGATACGATGAATCTAGGGAAAAAAACTGGACATTTTTTATGGGAGGGTCCATGGTCAAGAATTTCGAAGGGGGGCTTGAAATAAAAGTAAAAGCTGGAAATAAAGAAAAATAACGTTTTTCGGATTTTTTTTTTTTTTGTTTTTCAGTCGTTTATTGAAAAAATTGGGGCCCAGATCCCTTTCACCCCCTCACCGCCCCTATGGTTACTGACCCACACCTTACTGGGGTCGGTAAGAGACCTGTGAGGAAGTGTACAGTGGATTTTTGCATGAAGTGATTTCCTTGCTGTAATACTCGCTTGCGCAGTGACCTAATCTTGAATAAGGTTTACATTAAGATTTCGCCAATCCTTTATAGAAAGCCAATAGCGTGTTTTTTGGAGGGTGCCCCCTCTTCTCCGTAAATCAATTTTCCTGAATTCCTGTTGCTCAACCCTGATGCACGTGAAAATGTCTTTTGAACATTCCGATGTTGAATACATTTACTGGACAAATTACCTTTTCCTTGTACATAATCAATCTGATACTGAGTACAAAATTTCCCCTGAAGTGCCATTTATTTGAAATGCTCGCCTAATTTTCCTAAAACTCACGGAGAATAAAACTTCGTGGAAACCCGAAGTTTTGGTTGTCGGGACTTCCAAAGTTTTCTGGCTCGTGCATCCTGAAACTTGAAATTCGCCTGCCGAAGTTTGGGTCACAGCTTGGGTTTAGAATTCGGTTAATACTTCAGTCGCAACTTCTTCGAGGTCAACCGAAGTTCACCCAAACTTCGGCAGCTAGACCTCAAGTTTCCGAAGTCACTAACTTCAGCAATCCAAAAGATCTGAATTTTCAAGTTTTTTCCCGCACAAAATCAATCCGTGCTCCTGCAAATCGAGAGAAGCTACGCTCGTGGAATGGAGTTCTTGCCAGCCTGTAAGGACGGCAATTTTACGATCCTCTCTTGCGTAAAAATAGTGGAACAATACAGTTGTACCACTGCCACTGGTTGATTTCAAAATTTACTTTTATAGAAGACATTCGAAGTAAAGGTTGTAGAATGGCCGTCTGAGAGAAATATGGGAAAACACACCACTGGTAGTCACGTTCTCTGCACAGAGATAGCGCTGTCAAATACACGAACACAGCTGTCACATTGCGTTGGTACACTGAAAAAAAATTCTCAGTGTTTTTACCAAGGTCCGTTGGTACCTTTACCATCTCACTTTTTTTACCAATTATTGGTAATTTTACCAAGATAGACTGGTAAGCTTACCTAAAAACCGGTATTATTACTGTTTTTTTCAGGTAAGAATACCACTTTTATTGGTAATCAATTCCCGGTAACTTTGCCATTTTATCTCGGTAATTCCACCACAGTCGATAAAAAATATTGGCGTTTTTACTGGAGTCCAGTAAAATTACCGAGAAAGTTCTACAATTTTACTGAGATTCTTGGTAAAATTACCAATTCCATAAATGGTAATTTTACCAAGAAAAAACTGGGATCAAATAGAACCCTGAATTCTTGGTAATTTTACCCTTTTCTTAGTAAATACTCCGAGATTTTTTTTTCAGTGTATATTTTGAAGTAGCCCGACGGCCGGGGAACGTTGATTCTAACACACCAAGGAAAAGTTTCCTATATTAAAATCGTTTTTAAACCATACGTTTTGTTCCTTTTTTCTTTCATATTTTTTTATAATTCTTTTTAAATAATTTATTGGGTATGGTATTTATAATAATTATGGTGAGTTTATTTTCTTCACAATGTTAGTTCAAATCAATCGTGGGCAGAACCGGAAATTTTTTACTGGAGGGAAAGGTAGGAAACCACCTTATCAGAGAGAGGGGGGGGGGTCTAGGAGGTACTATAAGACACTCCACTGAAAGGAATCTATTGGAATTATTTATCTTCAAATGAGGGCTTAGGAGATTTACCTAGCTCCATAGCGGAGTCCAAAAGGACATTTTTGGGGAAATTTTGAAAAATTGAGTCGTCTATAGAGCTGCTCTCGCCAACAAATTGATCAAATCCCAATTTCAACAATGAAAAATATTGAACGCCCTTTTTCAGCAAAACCCTTGGCGCAGTTCTCGGAAAGTTCAAAGCGGATCTGTGAAAGCCAAGACTCCCCGGCCCCTCCTTAATTCTGCCTAAAACTCAATCTTTGAAAAAACAAATAGAGAATTTTACCCATAACTGGACCGCGTTAAACAGAAAGGAACCAAACCACATCAGCTATTGCCAAATTTAACCGGGCAATTTAATTTTTTACATGAAAACGGTTGTGCGGATTTTCGTGCAAATTTCAGTGAAAATTCTCCATGGTACGAAGCAAATTCCTTAAAATTGTCAAAGAAATCCGAACAAACGTTCTCTCTTAAAAAATTTAACTGCCCAGTTAAACTTGGCAATAGCTGATGTGGCTTGGTTCCCCTCTGTTAAACTCGGTCCAACTAGCAATGCCCAGTAATGCACCGGTGGAATATACACGAATTTTTTGCATTAAAGTGGCAACACTGCGTGATGTCGCGAGGGCGCGGGCGCGGGAGATGGCGAAACCCATAAAATGTCGTCCAAATAGCATTACACAAATGTTTGTATGTTTTCTATCAGAGAGATAACATTTACGCAGTGTCAGAACAAGAATTCCCACACGTTCGCCGCTGTGAAAATTGAATTAAATGCAAGGTTAAACACCTGTGTTCTGATTGATCGGAGCCGAAACAACATCCGATCGGCAGCCAAGTTTTCCGCTCTATCAGATGAAGACGTCTTCAAAAATGAGTTACCTTGTCGCATTTTTAATTCCGGGCTGCAATTTGATTTATTTGCAGTTGGGGGGATCGTTCAGGAGTAATATATATAAAAGTAGTAGCTTACTATACTGAAAAAATAAAAAAACACATTGGATCTAGAATCCAGACTCTTGAAAACATTGACAAGAAAAATGACCCTTGATTCAATCTGATTTAAGCTTAAATCAAAAGGAAATCCGCTCAAATGAAGAGGCTGGGTTCTTGATTTAAGCTTAAATCTGATTGAATCAAGAGTATTTTTTCTTGTCGATGTTTTTAAGAGTCTGGACTCTAGATCCAATGTGTTTTTTTTCCAGCGTACTGAGAGATCATAATACACGGATAAAATTTCCAGTAGAGCGACTTTTGTTGAGTTGGTTGGAAGAATTGGAATTTAAAAATTCTAATCAGTTCCCCAGAGCCGAGAGGTACCTAACTCGCATTATTGCAAAAATCGGGTAAGTGGCACTTTGAAAATCTCAAATAACTATTCCGTGTTCATGAAAAAATTTATAGCCCTATCTTGCGCCGCGTTTTTAGTTTTTAGATACAAAGTTTCAAAAATTGCGATTTACGTTGGGATCAGTGGGGCTGACGCACAGTTTTCCCTTAATATCTTGAAAAGAATAAAAAATGGAGGTAGGTATCTTTTGATCTGGGGGACTGGTATGTATTTATGTCTGAAAGAATAAGTTCCGAGCATTAGTTCCGCAATTTTAATTAATTTTTGAGCACATGGGCAAGTAACATTTCATGCGGCAAATTCATTTCTGGTAAAGGTTATTTAAGAATTTCCATCCATTAAGGATAGAAATGTCGAGCGATACCTCGAACGCCTTCATTACCATTCGACACTCAAGACTGAACTTTGGATATTTGTGCTTCTATTCTGACGACACCTTACAAAAAAACCTAGAGCTATAGATAAAATTCAAAGAAAGCGCAAACTTCTTTCTTTTTTCTCCTTGGTGGAGCAAGATTTTCTCGGCTGGAAATCGCATGGCGAGTGCGACTTAATTGACGCAAATTATTTAAGCGATGAATGGACTCAGATGAGGCAAAAGAAGTACCCTGCAGGTTTTTAAACCTCTGCAAAACGGCAATCTGGGCGTTGTAAAGAGTTATATAGCCCCAAGTCACGAAGATATTACTTTCACCCCAAGTGCCTATCTTTCATCCCTCTTCAAGTACTCGGAAACCCTCATAAACCCATAATTGTGCTCCACTTTTAAAGACAAGGGTAGACTGGTATAAGAGAAAAAGATTGACCGTCGAGATAAAGTTTAATCGGACTATTTTTTGTTTAATTTTTTTTTTTCTTGTTTTCAATGGAAACAACAGCTTATATTCCCGTCAGTCAGGTATTTTCCTTTCATAAATACTACAAAAGTTAGTCAATCCTAATTGGACGCCGGTTTTTCTCGGCATACAAAATCCCCAACCAGCAAATCCTCCTAGCATACGGCTGACGTAAATTTATTTGATGACTTTTTTACAGCTAACCGCGGGAAAAATCCCCCCTTCTCGCTATGGTGACATTTCCAAATGACTCTTTTTACCGATAACTGGAAAACTTTGTACCGCTGAGGTGATTTTACCGGATGATTTTGGAAATCGGCACTTGAAAACTAATAAAAAAAATAATTGGTGAAACTTCATTCGTATGCCTAAAATGTTTCATTTCTGTATGTGAATTTTTAAGCAAAGTTAATAGGCAAACGCCATCCCACGGCGATTATTTTGTATTATATGTATATCTGGAGGAATCGAGTAAACACGTAAATATTGAACGCGCATGTAACGACGTTCATTCGTATTAAACATTGTATTAGTGAACTACTGTCAACAGTTCACAGTTGCGCACTCATTCTGACCAGTCCGCCTTCAATACCGAGGTAAGCAATGTGTGCGGCTCAGGGGCAGTAATAGTTGCTTGCAGTAATGTGGCCACCTTCATCTATTTTCAAATGAAACATCATGATGATGTCATGTATCGGTGAAAGGAGGAGTTCGTTCTGAAGGTGCCCATGAATAACCACATCAGTTATCTATTTTTAGTAAGCTTTTAGTGTTTGAGATTTAATATAGAATATTTACTAGTTTTAAATTGTTAAAGTATAACTTCTTACAAATTTCTAGGAAGATTTTCTGGTTAGCGATGTAGCAGAGACAAATAATGTTTCATTGGAGGGTATGAAATCGACAAATAACGCTTTACTTGACAGCACGGTACCGATGAATAACTACTTCGTTTATTTATTCATGAAAAGTCATACTGAATTGAAACATTTCTTTAGGCTTAACTATCTATCGCTAGGAAATTATAGTGCTTTATAAGCTTGCCCTAGCGCAAAAAGTGGAGAATCGACATCATTCAAGGATAGAAAAGATCCATGGAGCTGACAGCGTTGTTGACCGTGGACACAATGTTCAGTTTAAACCTTTATTACGTGTTTCGATGAAAATTATGGTTTTAAACTTTGACCCAAGGCTTTTAAGGTCATAAAAAATCGATACCAATATACCTATAATTTTTACATAAGCCGCAAATTTCAGTGTTCTCGCAAATTTAAACGTTCGCCTACATGCAAAACTAGGGAGAAAGCCGGGGATGCCCAGCTTCTTTGGCCAACCTCGGAGAATCCAGGCCAATTTTCAGAATGATTTCTAGACACCTGTGTTACCGTTAAGTCACATTTTACCAAATCGGTGAGAAAAGCGAGATGCACTGAAAAAAAATTCCCGGCATTTTTACGAAGGTCCGTTGGTACCTTTACCATCTCACTTTTTCTACCAATTATTGGTAATTTTACCAAGATGGACTGGTAAGCTTACCTAAAAACCGGTATTTTTACTGTTTTTCCAGGGAAGAATACCACTTTTATTGTTAATCAATTCCCGGTAACTTTGCCATTTTATCTCGGTAATTCTACCACAGTCGATAAAAAATATTGGCATTTTTACCAAGGTCCAGTAAAATTACCGAAGAAGTTCGATAATTTTACCGAGATTTCTCAGTGAAATTACCAATTCCATAAATGGTAATTTTACCAAGAAAAAACTGGAATCAAATAGAACCCTGAATTCTTGGTAATTTTACCCTTTTCTTAGTAAATACACCGAGATTTTTTTTTCAGTGTGTCTCAATTTGAAATAAGTCTTCAAGTAGATCCCCTTGACCACCGTAAAGCTTGAGTAATGGTCCCAGTGTCCTTATGTTGAGGCGCTTTTCAATGTCCCCGTTGAACAAGGTCCGTGCCCCCCCCCCTTCTCCCCCCCTTCTCCCCCCCCTTCTCCCCCCCCCCCTTCTCCCCCTCCCCCAGGGAGAAATCCTGGTTCCGTCTATACTCTCTTCTCTTCCCTGGGTGTTCCCTCTTTCTCTCTCACCCTGTTCGATTGGGAGCATGGATGTTATTGTTATTTTATATTGTTTCTTTCTTTTCAATTTACAGGTTTATTTGCTTTCATCCAGGAGAACCATAAAAACAAAAACAAATAGTCAGTAATAAAGTAATATACTCCGTTATACATCGATGGAGGCTTCTGATTGGTCAAAGGTGCGCTCAGAAAAATTGGAAGTGAGTAGCAAAGAAAACGTAGAGAGTGAAGAGCAAGAGTACTTTCTATGGCAGGGATTCGTGCACTGCAAGCAGCTGAACAATAAGTACTTTATTACCTCATTCGGATGGATGTATTCCTCAGGAAGGTGCCCGCTGGGTCCAGGGTCCTCCCCCTCGTGATAAAGGGCTCCCGTATGGAGGTGAGTGTGGTGGTGCCAATGATCCCCGTCCATAATTTTACACCTTCATAAATCGGCCATTCAGTTCAGTCGTGTGGTGACGTCTTCATAACACAATTCCATCACGAGTATACAAGTTGGCGATCATTGAAATCTCGCTTAAAGCGATTGAGAGATAGATTTTCGCAGTTTTTTATGTTTTCCGAGAATTCCCGACACACACTTTCCCGTCGACAAATATCCGTCTGCGATATCCAATTTCACAAAAATTGAGACGAAAACGAGAAATGAAAATGGAAATAGAATAAAAAAATCGAACGCCATCGGTTTCTGTCATTCATTTCTGCAAGAACGATTCGAGTTCTCTTGTGTTATAATCACTATAAATCAAACTTCCGCTCGACTTTCAAGTGTAAAAGCTCAAATAAAATTCTGAAGCACTTAGGAGTTGAAATTTTGAGCACGTTTGAGCGAAGCGTTTCCAATCACTATATCACTTCACATCTTTGAAATTTTCCTTGGAAGCTCCTTCAATTGATAGAAAGTTTGTTTCTGCGCTTATTTTTAGGACGCACTACATCACTCCGATGTGTCGAAAAAGGCAACTTAAAGAAGCCTACTTTGAAAACGGATACAGAATATTCAAATTCTTGTCGTTATTTTAAATTAACACATATTAGTAAATGATCCAAAAAAACTTGCCCTTGGCATTATGAGTAAAATCCCTTCAAATAAGACAAAATTAGTTAAAAATTGCGAATTAAGCACTTAAAAAATTGCACATTGATTTAGGTAATGATGCGCGGTTGTAATCCCGGAAAGAATGAGAAAACACGTTGTGATAACAGCACTCGTGGCATATCAGCAATGAACTAAGAAAAACTGGGCTTTTTTTCGGAGGTAGATCAAACGTGATAAATTTTAGGTGAGATAATTTAGACTATTCATAGTCTACGTTCAATCCCCGTGCGACTCGCGAAGTGACACGAACAACGAAGGAAAGAGAAAACGAGGAAAGGGAACGTGTTTTGAGGGAGAGAGAGTGGATGAAAACCGATGGGAGAGAAAGAAGAAAAATTTGCGGATGTGGGTGGACAATATGCTCGAGTTTGCGGGGGAGAGGAGTTTGTGAGGGAGTAACGGTCAAAAAGGATTAAAAAATTGGAGCAAATATCAAAAGTGTGGGCATATTGCTCTCTTAACGTTGCCAAACATGATGTTCTTTATTAGTCTTATCTATTTACACAGAGGCCATGCAAATTCGTGAGAAATGTGACACCCTGCATGGTGAATTCATAAAATTTGAGGGTGTATCCTGAATAAATTGACACCAAAATTGGGAATCCAGCTTGGTTGAGGTTCGTCCTCCTGCAGAGAGAAAGAAGCGAATTCCAATATGATTATTTAAGCAATAAAAATAAATTTTCCGCTATTATTCTTTTAGTTGCAAAAGGTGAATTTTAAAATTTCTGCAACTTGAAATCATTTGTTCAAAGAACAATTATCGATGGCTATATTTAAACTAAAGCGATTAAACAATTGGGACGTTGCAAATTTCTGCCTGTATGATGATAATATCGGTATAATCTGCTGACAATTTTGACTTAAGAGAAAAGCAATAATGTAAAATATATCCTCAACGGAATTTCAAATTGAATTAAAAAGAAAAGTCATCTTCATCTTTGAGGAGGATCATAAATGTCAAAACCAATCAAGAAGAATTGTGATAACTTGGCAACAACGGTTGGCGCGAGAGTTTAAAATCAATTCGCATGGTCTATTTATAAATTTATTTAATTCAAAAATATCACAATTTTCAACACCGAGCAGCCATAAAGCATCCGAAAATAACGCGACAATGTTTCTGGTTTTAGTTTCTTCTTTTTTTCGGGCTTGTGTGCGAAGATCTCCTGCCAGCGTTGCTCTTGAGGGATGATTTATCTTTAGACACGTTGAAAAATACTTATTATTTTTCACGTTTTCATGTGTAAAAAAAAAAATGAAAAATAAAATTTCTAAAAGAAGGCGCGGAAGCTAGCGTTACCAGTTTCTATTAAGTTTCTCCCGTTAAACAGAAAGATAAAATGTTGATAAAATGGAACAGAAAAATTAAAACAGCCACTGCCTTATTTTTACATTAATGTTGTATTGACAATTATTATCTACTCGCATTTTAGGCACGTCTGTTTGGTGGCAAGTTAAAATCCTGAGCCATTAGTCTATTTTCTACAAAGCAATTCACTTCAAAAATTATTAATACTGAGCTTATTTCCTCAGAGTTTTAAAATTTTGAATTAGCACTTAAATTAGCTTTTCCCTTCGAAAATTGCAGTCATAAATCGTGAAAATGTCTCATTGCAAACAACATATTTGACCGTTCTTGCTATTCCACGTTTGCGCATCAGTTTTGTAGAATTAATGAAAAAAGTTGTAATTACACAAAAGTCATCTCTGTTTCACAAGCTCCATGATTACTATATGTATACATCTTCATTTATCTTAGTTGAAACAAACTATAGAATAAAGCAAGGAACCACGTTGAGTGAAATAGCATTAAATTAAGCGTTTACACACACTGTCATTTAACTTTAAGCACTCTCTGTGTTTGAGCCGAACATAGGAACTCAAGGGAGCACTTTCAGGATGAAAGTATGCACAGCAAAAATTTTAGCGGAAAGCTTTAAAAGGCATCTCAAGTCCATGCTTTTCAGAAAAATCTGCAGAATTCTCTATATTTATCAATTTAAACGATTAAGAATGAATAAAAATGGTGTCCATGAGACATTCGATTTCCGATTCTTTTTTCTACGCTTAATCTGTCCTTCTAAGGGAAAGCAAGTACAAAGCGGATGAAGGATCGGTTTTCAAAAAAAATTGGCTCCACTCTTATAGCCTTAATTGATCGCATGCCATCTGATGGACTTGTCTTGAGTTTATCTTCGTTTTTCAAATATTTATTTTTCAATTTAAGTTCCTAATTCCTGTGATTCGCCTTTCCGAAGACTTATGAATTTAACTGAATTCCGCCGTTGGAAAATTTACTAAAGTAATACAATTTTTTCAAAAAATTTACTGTGCGATTTTTGTCCAAAATTTTTCCGATATTTTGCGCGCAATCAGCGGCAACATAGGTAAAATTTTCAGTTAGAAATGTCCAACAGTCTACCAGTAATAATATAAGTTTGCGAGCAGGACTTTTGCAATGTCGGGATGTAATTACATTTTTTCGTCTGGGCAACAACGATAATACTGCCTTCCATAGCGAAAACGCCGTAAGTCAATTCTCTATTATTTTTTTCTTTCATGTTTTTTCTGACAAAATTTTGTTTCACCAAAAAAAAAAGAGGACCAACTGTCCCTCTAAATCTTGAAGTGATTGTCACATATCATGGAGAAATCTTTTCAAAATGAAGCATCATATAGCGATCAGGTTTTCTCGTCATAGAACAGTAAGTGTGGAAGAGGCTTTGAGGTACGGTGTTTTTTCCGTGGACAGAAAAATAGTTTTCCTCCAAACGTGTGTAGTAAGAATTGAGTATAAAACAACTCCCGGTAAAGTCTATTTTTCTTTTTAAGCACTATGTTCTCTCTTTACACAGGGCAGTATTCACACAGTAAACACCCTTTATACTCAGCTTTTATTGGCCTGAGGGCTCAGAGCCGTCACCTCGGTGGGATTAGCAAAACGTTGATTATAGATTTTGGATTAGACTCCGGATTAGACAATGACTCGGTGTCAAATTACGAACGAGAATGTAGGTTGAATTTTTACATAGCGTTAAATGTATACAGTCCCATTACTGTCACTATATCCTTTCTTCTAGTCTAATGTCAGCACTTTACTTTTTCCATCCTGACAGCCGTGCTGCCGTGGTAAGGGAAAACGTCGTATGAGCATTCGAGAGGTGTCAAATTGCCTCCGATAAAATGTTAATTTTTGAGTAGCGTTATGAACGTTTTTCCTTTAAATTTTCGGACACTGAAGATTGAATTGCGAATGAAATTCTGTGAGAAACTGGGAGGAAAATATCCAAAAGTTTTCCAGAAAATTCGCGTAACTGCGATAACTGTTTTTCAGTTCATTTTCATCGACTTTTGTGCATTTCATGAAATCAAACAATGGACAACTGTACTGGAAGAGAATTAAATTACCACAAGACTTGTTTTTTCATCACTATTGCGTGCAGAACATAGGAAATACTGACATTTTCCAAAATCAACCAATAAGTAAAAAATTAGCGTTTATTGTTTATAATAGAATCAGAAAATTAAACTTCCCGCCTCAAAAAGTATCAACGTCAATTTTTAAACAAAACTTAAATACGCTTTTTCCATCTGCGATAAAAATTTCAGTTTTATACCGAATTTTAAAGCACGTTGGCGAAATCACCAACTCTCTTGTCAAGATCAAGATTGCTCAAATCGCTCAAAAAAAGATGAAATTGCTGATCATACAATTTTGTAGTTGAAAAAAGTGTCCGACATGTTCCCATGTAGATTTTACAATGAAAACATGCTAATTTAACCACGAGCTTTCAATTACTGTAAAATGTACATTTGAAACATGTCGGACATATTTTTTAACAATTTCATTGTTAATCAGCAATCCATTTTTTTTCGGTGCGGCCACTGATAACAAACCTGTTTTGCGACAGATTGATGAAATTACATTCCCTAACAGTTTCCTTTCCGTTCTGACGCAAGGTACTTCTGAAATCATTTAAAAAAACAGTCAATACACCAAATAGTGTTAATTTATCGCAACAAGCACTGAAATTAATTGATGCCCGATTTGTCTCAAGTACATTAGGACGTGCTTCTCTCAAACGGAACTATGTGCATTAAGACATGAGACATATGATAAAGCATGTATTGTGATGCATACTCTCTTCCTATGTCCAGAGACCCATACTTCAAAATAATTTGCCTCCTCTTATGCAGTGCATAGTGGAAATGGCCATAAGTTACGCTAAAGAAAAGATATCTCTTTTTCTTGAAATATTCGGGCAAGTGATGTTCCTAAAGCCCTCCCGTTTGATATCAAATCAGTTTTTCTGGTTTAATTTTGGATTTGTATCTTCCTAAATACATAAGTAAACACTCCACGAACATTATAAGCACTTCACTGGTAAAAAAAAACATATTAGTTCAAGAGTGCAGTTTCTTGTCACCGCATTTAAGAGTCTGGACTCTTGTTTCAAGCGGATTTTGAATTGAATCAATGCAAAATCCGCTTGAAACAAGAGTTCAAGACTCTTAAATCCGGTGACAAGAAACTGAACTCTTAAGTCAATGCACCGCGGCATTGGTCCAAGAGGTTTTTTTTACCAGTGTTAAGAGACCCGAAGAGACCCGAACCTTTAATTATCGCTTAATAATATTACTTAATTTGCATCAATCAATATATTAGTTATAATAATTTATGGTTTGTGTGATTTTCCGAAAATTTCTCCCATTTAAACGCACTAAAGCTTCAACGAAAATCAAATTTCTTGTGTATGAAAGTAAAAAGACGAATTTCAAAAATTCATTTGTCCTGAGAGTCGTTGGGTTCCAAAGTATTTTTCCAGACATGGAAACTAATTTTCTTTACCTTCACAGTAAAAAGTTAAAGCTGGTGAATGAAAATAGGAAGTAAATTTTATACCCTGAAAACCGGATTAAAGTGTATTATTAGAACATAATTTAGGATCAAGGAAAGTTATGATCGATTTATCAGTATGCGCAGACTTTTATCCAGCTTCATTAGAACAGGGATAAAACTAATCCTTAATAACTTAGCATGTAGCTCAAGTTTAAGATGATAAATCATGAACGAAACAGGAAGCGTCGGTATTCATCCTCATGGCAGAGTCAAAACAGGCGTTCCACAATTCCAACACAGGTTTTCATGCTTTAGCAGCGAGAGGGCTAGAATTTGTCAAGACCAGAGTCAGAACCCCATGGAAATTTGTCACTTGTCGCACTTACAAGGTATACATTTGTCGGAACCAATGCCAAGAAAAAAATCCCATATCGGAGGAAAAGAGGAGGCCCTCCAGAAGAGAAAGAGAGGGGGCACTGACTATGAGGAGGAGAGGGAGGGGGGAGGTGCATGAAAAATGAACCGAAAGTCACTCCGGGAGTCACGAGGGGAGGGGTCGCGAAAAATCCCCCCACCCCACCCCCCACTCCTGGAAAAGGAGTCGGGGGCACTTAGAGCGGAGGATGAAACCGACCCGAACAGCTGACGAATTGGAATCCGAACGGGAACGCACGTCGCACTTGAGGAATCGAACAAACGAGGAACGGGGAACCCACTCGGCGAAACGGGCATTTGAGCAAAGTACCGAACTAAAAGCAGGCGAACAATTTGACGATATGCGCTGGAACTGACTACTTGCTCGCTCGCTTAGCGGTTATGACGTAAACGCCCGCGCCCCGCACGATGGAGGGGTAGAAGCGGAGGAGGAGGGGCCAGGGGGCGTGTTGGAGAAGGTGTAACGGAGATACAGCCGGATTAATTGAATCAAGAAGCGTCGCGACGCGGTGCGGCGCGGCGCGGCGGTGAGGTTAGGTTTTCGCGCGCGGCGGGCGGGGGTGCGAGGGAAATGTAGCGGGAAAATTAGATAAATAAAATCGGGGGTTCGACGGGGAGCGCGGCGCGGGGCGCGGGGGGCGGGAGAAACAAACGATTATAAGGTTAACGGCTTATCGGATATCAGAGCGATGTTTTCCGTTCATCCCCTACGAGCTTCTAGCTTGTCCACCGATTTCCGCTCCTTCCGACGACCGGGCGAGGGGGCCGAAGGGGTGGGATGCCCCCGCGGCGTCGCGCCGCGCCTGGCAAAGGTGCGCTGCGCCCGCGCCACCGCGCACCCCCACCCCGCTCCCCCATAGACGAGTGCTCGAGTCACTTCACTAGCTTTGGGGGTTTTCACTGCCATCGATATAGAGGGATGATAAAGTAAAGAATTTGTCTCACACAATTATAATTGTGAATGAAATAACTTAACTCTCTCAATTATTTCATTTTTAATGCGTAGGACGCATCTCTGCCAAACGGAACTATGTGCATTAAGACATGAGCCCTAAGACCCATAAGAATATATGCATAAAAATGCTCACGTCATAATGCACATAGTTCCGTTTCGCAGAAATACGTCCAATATAATTTGGAGACTACAGTATTACGCATAATCGTAAAGCTATATCGACGGTGAAATTACCAGAAAACTTATCTCGTATGCTGGGTTTGAAAATCTTCGCTCTCATTTTATTTTTTTTTTTTGAGGGAGAACAAATCACCATCATCCCTGAAAGTTTTCACAGCATTTTCTTCGCACTGAGAAGAAAAATCACGGAAATTTGCAAAAATTGTCGTTGAGCAGTTTCCAATTTAAAACATAGGTAAAGTATGACAGGAGGTCTGCAACGTCGTAAACCGAGATACGGTGTCTGGTAGTTTAATCACCGTCGATATATTATTAATCAGTTGTTTTCATTGCTTCATTTTTTGAAGAATAATTTTGTAGGATTTTCAAAACAGAACTATCTTACTATAAAGTAAAATCCTATATTTTCAGTGTTCGAGATTGATATCGACACTCTGGAGCTTGACAAACAAGGCAGTGTCCTAGTGGTTAGTAGTAGAAGATGAAGAATTAGCATTAAACTTTTAACAGAATATTTTTTAACTATATAAAAGTGAAATCTACTGAAACTCTGACTTTAAAAACTATAACTTTATCTTTATGAATATTAATATATTTCAACAAGTTTAGAAGTAAGTTTAAATTGCACAGAAACCCCGTGTTAATCCATTAAATGCCCAATACTTTTTTTATACGTAAAGTTCCAAATTAGATTAAGTGGACCTGTGCTTGAATACGTCAAGTTTGATAATTTTTGAAATGTTGTCTATTTGCTGAGGTGCTCACATAGCCTTTGAGGCATCAGCACAGCTAAGACAAACGGAAACAACCACATCATAAAAATGGAGCAAGGGTATGGTAAGCGCGTTGATGACGGCGCAGAGATACAACTATACGTGCTTAATGGTTGTTTGCGTTGCATCTGTGGAATTGAAGGCGGAATGGCGCGAGGCATGAATTCGCGATGCTTTGCTCTATGTTGCCAGTGCTTTTAGTGAGTATCGAATCAATTGGACGTATTTCTATTAAACAAAACTATGTGCATTATGACGTGAGCCCTGTTACTCATGTATTCTTATGGCTCTTAGGGCTCATGTCTTAATGCACATAGTTCCGTTTGGCAGAAATACGTCCAATTTGACCTTGCTCGAGCATCTAAGAGGTAATAAAGCGAAAAACACAAAATTTTGAACTAAACAAACAAAAAATTCACAGAAAAAAAGTCTGGAATAATTTGGAATTATATAAAATCCACAATTATCAGCCCAGGCGGAAAAATTTCAAGACATCAATCATGAAGTTTTGCAACAAAAAAAAAAAACAAAAAAAAAAAAAACAAACAAAAAAAAAAAAAAATCCCCCGAAATGTCAAAAACTTTAAAATTCATAAAATGTATGTTTGACATTGCAGCTTTATCAGCCTCGCTTTAAATAATAATTGAAATCCCATAATTATTAATCGGAGTCATCCTTTATTCCCGTTCATGAAGCCGATCTTTTTTCATCATTTCTCTTTTGCGCTCAAACTACAACTGTTGCCTAAAGTTCTACGTTCGGAGGACTCAAAACGATAATTCATCACAAGTTACAATGTAATCAAGAGAAGTAATAAGTCTTGTCAACTTGTTTGTTCGCAGTTCTTCCGAAATATTATATTGTGTTCTCCCTGTTCGTTTGATTTACTTACTCCACCGAGCTAGTATTTCTCGGCAGTAAATTTTTCCTCAGTCAACCAGACAAAACTTGAGGACAGATTTAGCGCCTCAGCTCTTTGCAGTTCTTATGGGCGGCAAAAGGTTTAAAAAAAATTAATTGAATTAACCGTTTAAAAATAACACATTCAAGCTCGTATATTTTTGAAATTTAGAATAAAGTAATTACTTGATCTGGTAATTTTTGTCATTAAAATTCACAATGGGGTTATCTTTTTTGTGGGACTTTTTAATATCTTTTTTGCTTGTTAATACCGTACAAATGTTTCAAAATCAAGAGAAACCGCAAATTGAGAGGCAGAAGCTTAGAGGAGATAAAATGGATAAATAATATGAGCAACCCTCTACCTACACGTTTCCTGGATATTTCTAATTTTCAAGCACAATAAGTTCATAAAGTAATTTGGACATTCGTGGTCTCAAAAGGGAGAAAATATGAAGGTGGGAGCAAAGAATCCCTCTGGCTGAAAAATCGAAGAGTGATTCCGATTCTGCGAGGAGTAGAAGTATCTCCAAATACCGTCACTCTCACCAAAAACGTTACTGATTTTTATGGTCTTTTCTGCGTCTTGCGGAGATTTCTCGTGTGCGAAATGCGAATCTTTTACCGAGAAAAACGGCCTTTTTTCTCGTTGAATCTGCATGCGCATCGCTGTTGGCCACACACGTAGCAATTGCTAACTAGCCCGATGTTGCCACAATTCATTTGCCTCTACTTGGTTTATTCATGTTTTGTCTTGCAGTTGGAGCAAGGACAGTCTTCAATCGAAACTAGTTGGTATTCAATTGTGGCTCCACGCTGTGGGATGCAAAACTAGAAGCCATCTCAGATTTTAATTTCCGAATATTATATCCGTTTGACTTAAACGTGTATAAATAACTCAACTTTAAGTATTGCCTTTATACTGCCCATATACGTACGGTGTAATTGCCCTCAATCATTTATATCATCAAACGTAATTTTACGACTGAAACTCGGCAGATCATTCAAAATTCTTTAAATTGCTGAAATTTATAGTAAAACATATATTTTTATTCCTAAATTTTTATGAAAAGACAGTGATTTTTTGACAAAAAAAAAGATATAAAGTTGTCTGTAATGTATGAACCCCCATTTCCGCTGCGAGATAAAAGACCGTTCATAAAATACGTAACGCTCTAGGGAGATTGGGATCTGAACCTGCGTTACGGACACCTTACATAATGTTGCCGTACGCTACGCGCTGGTTTGTTTTAATAGCTAAGATGAAAAACCAAGGTGAGGAGGCAATTTTTCATCAAAAAGTCATCACTTAACGCTTACATAGGGAACAGGGGGTCGAACACAGTGGCACATGCTCTTTTTAGGATCGTACAAATATGTGTAGGGATGTACGTTACAAAGCGAGGGAGAGGGAGTAAGAAAATCCGATTTTTAGCGTTTCATATGTCATGAGCTAGCTTCTCTAGCAGCAAAATCAGACTAAAACTTCTTATTTTGCTGTGAAAAAGTAATTACGATCTCGATAAAATTCAACATCCCCTCAAAAAATTTAAGACTCAGAACGAGCTGTATTTACTTTTCACTTGAATAGAAACATCGAGAACGGTGAATTAAGAATCCTTTGTCTATCAAAACGTGGCAGTCGTTTCTATTAGCAGTGTCCGCAATCTAGAATACCATGGTGCATGAGAGAGTTAGCAGGATATCACCCTCTTTCGATCACGTTGCATTCCGAGACCTTATTCATCCATAATTAATTTATAGACGTGTATTTTTGGAAACTATGTAATCCTTCCTATTTTCTCGTTGTACATTAATCCTATTATGTTATTCTGGTTGTTTTGTCGCCTAGTCTCATCCTCATTCATCTGCGCCACCCAAAAGAAAAGACGAATTAGCGCGATGAGGAAGATTCTTAATTAATTCTGGTGGCATTCATCAAAATACTTGATGCAATTTTATGCCGGCTGCTAAAGTTCTCGTTGGCTGGCATTGCCTAAACCTTGATTGCAGGTACCAGAGCGGTTTTATAGTCACTCGATTGATTGATCATTTTTAGATTTTAGGATACTTTTTTCAAAAATTTCCGGAGGTGACATCATTTTTTTGCACGTAACATCAGATTAGACTGAGGAACACTTAAAAAGAACTTCAATAGTACGTCTTAAGGAAATATGGCAAAACATTTTATTGCTTCGATTTGCGATATTCACTCGGAATTATTCACCTTCACCTTGGTATTTTCGTAATTTAAATGATTTTGAAGTGTCTATCAGTCAAAACTGGTACACGATGTTTTTACGCACAACAGCGCGATGTAACTTTCGGGGATTTTTTTTATTAAAAAATTTCCTAATATCCAGAGATTGTCAATTAATGCATCGGCTTCCAAATCTGCTTCAAAAATGCTCAGGATCTATACCTCAACGACTAATGGCGCAAAGTGAAAACTCTGGTTAGCCAGTGAAATGCAGAGTGTTGAAACTAGATGTGTTTCACGTTGAAGCTTACCGGATTCGAATTTCGTTCAAACTTTTACGGTGAAATTTTAAATATACCAGCCATATTCCCATATCATTGTGTAAGTTCCATAGATAAGCAGACCCAAAGTGGCATGAAACATACGAAAGAAATGAAAGATTGGACATTTCAGTGAAATATTTCATGAAACTTCACGAGGCTATGAACTTCATATTTTTAAGGGGCCAGAGTACGCAAACCGCACTCAAACACACATAAATAGAAAAAAGTCACAATTTTCACATTTTGCGAAACATGAAGAGAAACCGATATTTTTCAATATCTTCCATAAATTTTTTTAAAAATCTCTCGTCAAATTTCAAGATTTTATTTTTCATGAAATTTCTCCACCTTGATGCAGCCCCATAATTTCCCCGAATTATGTTAATTTCATAATGATAAAGTTATGACGGACGCCTCCCTGGAGTAATTTAATAAGCGACGGCATCAAATAAACGTTCATCACGATTCGGTCGGATAAAAAAACGGGAGGCTTGTCATCGGAGTAGCCCTGAGCAGGATCGTGTACTTGCCGTCATTATCATCATCATTAATTAATTTCGAGTGGTGCAATACGGCACTACAGGTGACTCCCCTTCCCCCACGGTGCCCCCCAATCGCCGCAGCTTTGCGCATCCCTTTCATGCTGGTCCCCAAACGCCCTCCCTCCTCCTACCCCCGAGTGATGCGAGCAAATTACTGGACCATGTTTGTTGCGAGCATTTTGGTTGCCTCTTCCCTCTCGCTTTCTCCCTCGCTCTCATTTGCACACAGATACACATTCGCATACACTGGCAAATTTCTCACGGTTGCCACATAGTAGTGGATATCGGATGATCGGCCGTTAGCACCGTGAAATTCACCACCCCTGGCGGCAACTCTAGTTTCAACCCCCATTCCTCGTTTTATCGCGTTTTCGACGTATAATTACAGTGTGTCTTCATACCCCTCCCTCTTTTTTCACCCCCTCCCCCTGAGAACCATTGTTCTACGATGAGAGGAGTTGCAATTTATCATCCGGTCTCTCTGATCTCTTCAGCTATCCTATACATCCACCTCTATACTTTTCATCTCCCCCCTACCTCTCTCCCCGTCTATTGCTCCCCATTTTCGGGTTAAATTTGTCGTAACTCAATTTAAGCCAATTGATATCAGCATTGACCTAAATTAATTTGTCAATCCGTACGAATACCCAGCGACTTAGTCTTACAAGTTGTAATTTCTCTGATATGTGGCAGTATAAAGAAGGTTGCCCTTGCCTTATACAAGATGGATCGCATTTAGCAAAAAAGAACAAGCGCGATTACAGTGTTGTTAAAATGTTGCCTCTTCATAATTATCTAAAAAGTCTCCTAGAATAGCATATACTTTTGGCTTCCCAACAAAAAATTGTTAATTTCAGAGGAAAATAATTGTGTAAATGTTAATACTGTACATTTATTAGGTATTTTTAAGAGGAAAGGAGAAGTTGCACAATTTTGAAAACGCTGTAATCGCGCTGGTTCCTTTTTGGAAAATGTAATCTATAGTTGGTAAGTATGACTCACTCATTTAATAAAAACATTCGGGAAAAGAAGGCTTAATGGTAAAAATTAATTTTGTTGATGTTGATGATGGCAATATTGTGGCCGATAGTGGTTTTGGTTAGGGTGGTCAAAATATTTTCATTGGCTTTCTTTTGAACGATAACCAACCTTTAGAGCTTGTTGCCAGTCAAAGAACATGCCTGGAGGTTTTGTGATTCTTTCTCACGCTGATATTAGTTTTTCCCCCTTTAACTATAGATAATAAACTAAAATATAATCTGTTGATGCAATGGTTTCATACGAGAGCTTGATTTATTATTTGTCCTACTTAATTAGTTTCTCTATGCCCTGGAGTCATTAAATCTGACCGTTTCCGCATTATTCGTCGACGCCTGTGAGTCGGAAGAACAAAATTCTCGTTTCAACGAGTAAAAAGCTCATTTTCCGTCGAAGATAGGTAGCAACAAGGTAGAGAGGACGTGCCTGGCGGATCAAAACAATAGCCTAGTAGCCAGCTTCCGGTGATACTTAGAACCCAACCGGAAATAGTTGGTTTCCTTTGTTCCACGCGCTGCGACACTCAAGACATTGTCATGGATCCCTTAGCGTATGAAAGAATTCGTAAGGTTGCCATTTTACTGGAGCACGCATTTGTTCCTAATTCCATTTCATAGAGGTATAATTCATGTGAGTCAATGGATTCTTAAGGGTATAAGTTCTGCCCCTCAATAATGGCTAGGCCATTGACTCCATTCTCAAATTTGTTAATTTTTGGTGTCATTCCTTCACAGGTATTTATATCAGCTCGCTAATTATAGTTAATAAATCGTCACCTTCCAGGCAAAGTATCACAAGCGCCATGCGACGTTTAAAAATTTCCGCCGCCATTTTATTTTTTTACTGAGAAATTGTTGGTTGAATTTGTTCGAAAATTTCACTAAATTTTATCGGTAGCACAAAGAATATTCGGTGTAATTTTCGGACAGCTTCGTTGATCAATTTCTCTGTAAAAAAATATAATGGCGGCGGAAATTTTTAAACGTCGCATGGCGCTTGTGATACTTTGCCTGGAAGGTGACGAAATGTGAAATGCTCCCAAAAATATTGCAGTTTTACATTTGCGATATAGATTAAATAGGGGGCCCACTTCATATGCACGGAATAAAGCCTAAATGCTGGAAGCAACTATTGCTGCTCTCAAGTAGCCCATACTGCCTACGTAACTTATTGAAGGCAAACTTGTTGAGTGATCACAAAACCATATGACCTCATATGGTTTACATGATAATTTGGAAAAATTTATGGAGATCCCTGACATAGCGACATATGGACGCATTTATGTTAAAAGGATATATGTGCATAGGTTTGCGTGAGACATAGTTCCCTTTGGCAAAAATACGTTCATATATGAGGCACTTTTAAGGAATCTTAAGTAAAATTCAACAGTATGACATTAAAATAGGCTCTTGGAAAGGATTAAACTCATTTCTCTCTAAAATGAGCTGTGTTGAAGATCTCCTTATACCTTTTTCAGTCACTGCGTGAACTATATCGACGGTGAAACTACCAAACCACGTATCTCAGTTTGCGACGTCACAGACTTCCTGTCATACTTTATTTTTTAAATAGAAAACTACTCAACGTCAATTCGTGAAAACTTCCGTGATTTTTCCTCTTTGTGCGGAGAGAAATCTGTAAAAATTGAAAGGAATGATATTGATTTGATCTTTTGCAAAAAAAATTAAATGTGAGTGGAGATTTTTAAACACCGCAAACGAAATACGTGGTCTGGTATAGTTCCACCGTCAGTATGAGGTCTCCTGGGGAAAGGAGCTGATTAGGGAAGGGTTATTACGGTCGTGAGCAGTGTCGTGGCGTGAATTACGATATATCGATTGTTAAGCCATTTAAACCTACGGAAAAGGATCGATAGATAGGGTGTTCGCAGCGAACACCTTAATAATCGATTCTTTACCATAGGTTTAAATGACATAACAATCGATAAATCGCAATTCACGCCACGCCCATGGTCGTGAGAGGATGAAAAGCATCAAAATAAAGCAAGCTACCATTGCTGCAACCAGTTCACATATTTTTGTAAATATATTGAAGACAGACTGATCAGAATGAGCGAGAAAGAATAAGTTCAGTTATATTTATCCGCTGACGCTTAGAACGAATCAAACTGCTGCAAGCAACTATCATTGCTCACAAGCCACGCAAGTCGTCTAGTCAGCATATTGAAGGCAAACTGACCAGAATGGAACTGAAGCAAAAGTGGTGTAACATTAGTACGCTGTTCTTATGACTAGACGAGGACAGGTCTGTTGCTTTGAGGTTCACGCCCATTCCGTGATCAGCCTAGCATCTCTTGAAGATCCTACGTAGAATACAAAAAATATATTAACCAATCAACGAACCTGCCAACCAAAAATATACGCGGACCGGGTAAACAGTGTGGCAAATTAACTAGATATACTATGCTTTGAGAAAAATTGAAAAGAAAAGCTAGTATTATTTCCGAAAGTCTGTCGCTCTCATCGGGCAAATCGATGGCTAAAATCGAAAATTGCGTGAATCCGCCAATCCGCTGGCAAATCTCTATTAATATTTTATTCGTTGTGAAAGAAAACGAACCAACATTTTTTTAAAACATTTCTGTTGATTTTTTCGCCGACAGAATCTCTCTTTCTCTCTGGTTCAACATATACACATAGCCTCAAAAGTAAATTAATGAATCTGAAGGAACGGGTCTTTTGAGATTGATTTTTTATTCTTTCAAGTACCAAATGGCAATGAAAAGTGAAACTGTCGGGGAATTTTTATTTTCAACTTTTCCAACTGGAATCCTAAAATTTTCGATCGAGGTTATGTCCTATTGTTTTGAACCAAACGATACATCGAACCACTATCGAATACGATCCATTGCGCGGAAAACCCCCTTTTTTTATTTTAAACTTATTCACCTACTTGTACAGCAATTGGAATATTTACAATATGATTATAACTAGACTTAAGGCTAAGACTTAATGCTAGTGGTATTAAAATGTTATGTCCCCTGGATAGGGGTAGGAGGAAAAGTATAATACAGTGGGGCACTATAAATACATAGTAATTATAATGAGATAAATATGGAATAGAAATATTTTGAAGACCGAATGTCTTTTATTATTTACCATAAACTTAAGCTTACCTATACCGGCTATAAGACACTAGATGTTAGGGCTTACTGTTTTACAGTTTTTTAAGTTCTTACCAGCTGCAGGTTGATTATTTACATGATTATTTAAAGAGGAAAACCCTGATAATGATAATTTAACGGCAACACTTGGCAATCTTGGGCGGAACGAACAGTGTAATTTGTCCTGGTGCACCTGATTCCCTAGGTGCTCTCTCGAGAATTTTAAAAGCTTTTTAGAGTAACGACGAAATAATGAAACACACCTGAGAATCTAAATGTGTTTGGTCCTCCATGCAGTCCTCGACGCCCTTCCCGCTTCATCCCCTCTGCGGTGGCTCTGCTAACGGAGGGCACCCGCACCGCCCCTCCCCCCGCCCCCCGCCCCCCTCCGCGCTACTGTGGTTTGATAAAACATGATAATTCGATTAACTACCGAGAGGCTATTGTTGATTACCTTTCACACACAAGACTAGAAATTGCTCACCTCTTGACCAATTTGCAAGTTGGAACTTTCCTCTCCGCTCTCTCCTTCCACCTCCTCCGAGCCCAACTTCTCTCGCTCCGTTGCCTCCCCTACCTTGACCTCTTCTCTGCCGTGCTACGGAAGAACGCCGTATGAAAATTCTAGAGTTGCCAAATTTCCTTCGATAGAATGTTAATTTTTGCGAACTTTTATGAATATTTTTCCTTGAAATTTTCAGGAACTTCAGGGAAAATTGCGCACAAAATTGTCTGAAAAATTGGAGGAAAAATGTTTACACATTTTCTCTAAAATTCGTCATTTCCTGAAAGAAATTTGGCAACGCCTGAAGGTTCATACGGCGTTTTTCCTTAGCACGGCAGTTCTGCCGTGACCTCTCCTCTTTCCCTTGTATCCCCAGCTTGCTCTCCTCTTGTTGGCAGATACACGTATACGTATTTGTCTTAAACCCTGTTCATTCAATATATTTCAGCCATACTGCCGTGCTGAGGAAAAACGCCGTATGAACCTTCAGGCTTTTCCAAATTTCTTTTAGTAAATCACGAATTTTAAAAATAAATATGTAAACGTTTTTCTTCCAATTTTCCAGATAATTTTGCTCACAATTTCACCTAAAGTTCCTGAAAACTTATAGGAGAAATATTCATAGCTTTCCTGAAAAATGAACATTTTATCGCAGGAAATGTGGCAACTCTCGAATGCTCATACGGCGTTTTTCCTTAGCACGGCAGCATAGGTCCCTATATTCAAATTTAAATCCTGGGTCCAGATAAAGCCGTGCTCAAAATAATGTTTGACAAGGAATATCAAAAATCGAAAACACAGGAAAATGCGGAAACATGGCTAAAATACAAAATACAAAGACAGGACGTTTCGGTACCTTACGGCACCACTATATCAACTGCTAAAATAGAATTAAAAATAAAAAAGAAATTAAAATAAAAACCAGCAAACGGCGTTACATGGTGAAATTGGTACTGAAAAAGAAGGGGGGAAAAAATCATATTTTTTTTTCAATGAGGTGTCACTCAGATTCGGGAGAAAAGTTAAATAAAAAAGAGGCCCAAACACATCTCTCCTACCTTCGGTTGTGTTACTCATGTGGTGCTTGACGCACCATTTCGAATAAGAAAACGGCAACAAATACAATATATGTATAAGTAAATAAAGCGAGGGAGAGGATGCGCGTTAACGACGGCGCAGAGATACAACTATTCGTACTTGATGGATGTCCGTGCTGCATCTGAAAAATTGAAGGCGCGATGACGCGAATCGTGAGCTCGCTCTGCTATATGCTATCAACGAGGTGTCACTCAGATTCGGGAGAAAAGTTAAATAAAAAAGAGGCCCGAACGCATCTCTCCTACCTTCGGCTGTGTTACTCACGTAGTGCTTGAAGCACCATTACGAATAAGACAAACGGAAACAAACACAATATGGTAATAGAGGGATAGAAAGGATGCGCGTTCATGACGGCGCAGAGATACAACTATACGTACTTGATGGACATCCGTTCGTCCGTGCTGTATCTGAAAAATTGAAGGCGCGATGACGCGAAGCGTGAGCTACATTTTTCGAACTGCAAACTTCAAACCGTCATTACCTACTCCGATTTTGGTTTGAGATACGGACCACATTTTCCAAAAATGATAGTAAACCACCAATTCTGGCTTATCCACTAGACTACCTATCAGGATAGAGAAAATAAAAGAAGGAAGTGAAGTGGAGAGCAAGAGGAAGAAAAAGGAGCGGGAGAGGAGGAAAATATAGATGATCATAAAAAGAAGAGGAGAAGGAGAAAAGGAAGATAAGAGGTGGAGGAAGGATATAACAGAGAGAGTAAAAAAAGAGATAGAAAAAGAGCTGGAGTTTGGAGAAGAAAATTAGAAATTAGAGACAAGGATGAGGATTAAAAAGGGAGGGAAGGGAAGGGAAAACAAAAAGATAAGAACAACGAAGAAAAAGAAGAAGAAGAAGAAGAGTAGGAGGAGAAGAAAATGTGAGGAAGAAGCGGAAAAAGATGACCCCGAAGAGGAAAAAAAAGAAGAAAATAAGGGAAATTAAGAGTAGAAAAAAAATCAGAGGAAAGGAAGAATGAGGGATGGGAGAAAACATTAGGTAAACTATTTTGTTCGCATTGGAAAATCAGTAGCACATACGTTGTTTCTAAAATGAGAATAAAATTAAGTTTTTTTTTTGTTTTTTTTTTTTTTGGTAAATTTAGAATCTATTTGGGCATATTTCGACAAACATTCCGATTTATTCCATGCTCTTTCTGGCTATCGCCTGTGCAGAAAATATCAACTGAAAGCACTGGTAGGAAGGAGAGGCGTATTTAAAAACACAACTATTTGGACATAATGTGAGTACCTACTCCATCAACGCATTATTACTCTCAGTGCGTTTATGAGCGAGAAAAAAAATTTACGAATTACAAAAAATTAAAATTTAAAATAATATGAAGTAGAAAACCGTGAATCACAGGCGCGAGCGCCCGGGAGCGGTGCGGCGCGGCGGAGAGTAGACCCGCCTTGGTGAGAGGCAGATACTGTCATCTGAATGACGTAGGTTGGGCACAGTATATGCGTCATAAAGATGGCTACTTTTCACCTACTTCACCGTTGCACCCACCCTTGGTTCCCGATCCCTTCATTGTTGTTCAAATTTCAAAACAAAACAATCCGACTCTGAAACTCTGAAATCGGTCCCTTTAATTATGGATAATCCTGAAGTTGTGACAGTTGAAGCAGTGCGGAATTTTATTTTACATAAAGGTGGAAAAGTGACAAACCATGAATTAGTGCGACACTTCAAAGGATACCTCACTAATCCGGATAACAGAGGTAAACTGCCTTGCCACATAAGTCACATAACCTCAATTTCAAGGTTTCAATGTTCCAAACATTAGAATATAATTAAGTTCCTTCTCGCAATAATTTTGTGTAGCTGCCTTTTGTTGGTCAAACATTTTCTCCTGTTAATTGCCTCAAGATTTGTGAGCGCATATACTTCTAAGGAAACTGTCTAATTATGTTGCTTCGGAGCAACAGGTTGTTGTCCTGTTGGATATATTTCAAGGCGTCAATGCAGCTACCGTATCCAAAATACGGAGGGAAATTTTTATCTTTTTGAATGAAGGAGATGACCAGTATTTATGCACATATCGACAGAATAGGTCCGCAATCTTGTTTGCGGTGTCTGAAAATCTCTGCCTCTATGTTATTTTTTTAAAACAGAACAAATTGGCATCATTGCTTGAAGTTTATGCAGAATTTCCTTTGCACAGAGAAGAAAAATCTCAGCAGTTTAAATGAATTGCTGTCAAGAAGTTCTCCATTTAAAAAATAAAGCATGACAGAAAGTCTGCTACAAGGCAAACCAAGTTATGTGATTGCTGACTTACACCGTCAATATATGACACTCTATCAGCCCTTCTATCAGTTAAATTATATGCCGGACTACGTAGTTATCGAATTCTAAGAATTGTTGTGTTCTACTGGAATTGCATGAATGGTTTCCTTTACATTGATTCCTCGAGTTAGGTTCGAGTTTGATCCTGTTCCTGTTCATTTTTTTTTTTTTTCATGAAGCAGCAATCTAAAGGTACATCTTGCAAGTGTAACCTGTATGTTACACATAATTACCAAGCGCCTTGTAGCCCTTCAATGTCACACAATTTTATTCCATCAAAATATAGAATGAACTAAAATTATCAAGTGTATGTTTTTTTTTTTTTTTTTTTTTTTTTTTGAAAATCTTGAGCTTTAAGTATTTACATTTACCTATAAATTTGAAGCTTTCAACTCCTCATCCAATGATTAGGTATGCTTGATTGTTAATGTTCTTTACCCATCGATAAGTAAGTACCTACCTATTCAAATTTTTAATTTTCCTCGTTTCATTTTTTTTCAGTGGAAGCTAGGAACCATTTCAAGGAAATTGTGAACTTTGTTGCCACTATTATTCGCAATGATGATGTAAGTTATTTCTCATTTCTAATTTTATTTCCCTCTTTTGTTGCGATGACACTAGCATAGAATTTTATCACCCTGTTTCCTCTGTTTTTTTTTTTACTTTCAACTTTTATTTCCTCAAATATTTATTTCAATACCAGTTGTATCCCTAGGATTTAAGTAAAACTGATGCTTTTGCCCTTTTTTGTTTGCTGAAGCATGTCAAATGAGGATTCCATCCTCTATCTTTTATCCATGTCATCTATTGATAGGTTCTCTCTTTTTTTACAGGGTGAAAAATATTTGGTTCTTAAGAAGAGATTCAGGAACCAGGGCATGGTTGGTTGCAACAGTATGGACGGGTTGATGTCCTCTCCACCAATGTCCCCAGAGCCCCTGAATTCAGTAGACTCTGCCAACTCCCTAGGATACCTTTATCCAAACCAACTCCCTGGCGGTTACCATTATTCAAATTCCCAAGACAGCATTGGTCGATATTCTGGCTCTCAAGATGGTGTCAATCGTTATCAGTCCCAGGATAGCGTCAACAGTTATCACTCCCAGGATGGTGCAAACAGGTATCCGTCTCCTGATGGAGTCGGCCGCTATTTTTCACAAGATAATATGAATCGGTATGCATCTCAAGAGGGAGTCAACAGGTATCTTAATAATCAAGATTTGAACCGATTTTCACAACAGGATAGTATCAATCACTTTATGTCTCCCCCAAGACATGTGGAGCCCCCTCCATATCGCCCACCCCCTCCACCTGTGAGACCTCATCTTCCGTCCCAGTCATCGTTTGATGACAACATGTCATTGTCATCATCAGTGTCCAGTGGCTCAATCAACCGCCAGTCGTCTTTGGATGATCCATTTTTATCAAGTGGGGATGGCCCTCCACCTGTCCCACCTCGTCGGAGAAGCAGTTGTGATAAGATTCAACCAATGAAAGCTGATAACAAGGAAAACGCAAACTCCAACAAAGAATTCAGCAAGAGGCCCAAGACTATTGGCGCAGAGAGTGATTTGGTGAGTTTACTTTCACACTAATTTTAATCAGTGTTATTGGCATTTTAAATGTTATGTTGATCTAAATGAAGCATTTGCAATGTTAAAGTGCATCAGTTTTTCTCCGCGCCCTCTCAGTTTGCTTTCTTATTCGTTTGCATCAAATGTTTAACAAGAATTCATAAACTGAGGTCATTTTCATAATATTTACGCACTCCTCAATTGTAATGTACTTGATCCCTGAAGCCATGAGAATTATGTGTTGCAATTTTTCTACAGTTCACAGCTGATTGTAATGAGCACTTTTTAATAGGTTCCTGTCAGTGGGGGAAAAAATGCCTCGATGAATTGCGAAAGAGTATGTTCCTATGACTCAGCATAGTATCTTACAGCCCTTTGAGTTGAAGTTTTCTTGGACATTTCATGGCGGATTTCTCATTCTCATTTTTTCTTATGATTACTGCAGCAAATGTCTGCAGACTTTGCAAGCTAATTTTATTTCATGAGACATCATCTCCAAACTCTATTGACAGATTCAATCGAAGGACATTGCATTTATTTAAACATCTCAAAGTATTTGAGAACCCCTGCATGTTTCTGCATCTGAAAGGCGAATCATTTTTCTGCTCATGTAAATCATAATATGCATTTTGTATCGGCCTCCAAATTCAATTTACTAAAATTTAACAATGATCTTTAAGTTGGGCTGTAATGTTTTTAAGTTCAAATGGCAGTGCTCAAAAGACTCTCTTGAAAAAGGAGGCTCATACTTTTGATGGGTAAAAGAACTTTACTGCCGTGCTATGGAAAAACGCCGTATGAACGTTCGAGAGTTGCCAAAGTTCCCTTGATAAGCCATGTATTTTTGACGATATTTATGCACATTTTTCTTTTAAATTTTCTGATGTTGTAGATTAAATTGCGTACAAAATAGCCTGAAAATTTTGGGGGGAATTATTCACAATTTTCCCTGTAAATTCGGCTTTTTTCGAAGGAAACTTGGCAGCGCCTGAAGGCTCATACGGCGTTCTTCCTTAGCATGTCAGCGTAGCAGGCCCTCACTCCCTCCCACCCTGCCCCGCAGTTGGAATGTTCCATCCTGTTGCTTTTTTTGCTGCCATTGCCGTGTAGGTCTTATGCAAAAATGATGGTTTATCTTTTTTTGAAGAAGAGAGAAAAATTAATATTATGAGACATTTTTAAAGGCTGCCAGTGGCGTCTTTTAGAGGGGTGGGGGCATTTTTTTTTTTTTTGCTTGTCAAAATAACGTGATGCCTAAGTAACTAAATAAGTAGCATGCTAAGGGCATATTACATCATTTCAAAAATTGTAGCTTGTTTCATTCACATAAGCCATCTCCATCATTTTTTAATCGAAGCCCTCCAAAATGACGCCACTGAAGGCCGTATCAAAATTTTTGGCCTCGTGGTTACTCTCACCATCAATGTGCTTTTTATTTTTAAGTGAGATAAAGACGTAATTCTGGTCTGAGTGCATTAGAAAATTCTCATTTTGAGGAAGGCATTCTGCTTCCTCATAAAACTAAAATATATGAACAGACCCTCATAAGAAAGGGTCTCCAAGAGTACCGTCGCGGTTTCAGCTTGTTCGGAGTTAGAGTAGGTAGACCCCCATGGACCCTTTGAAATTTCAGGTTGACCAATCATAAAAGTGAAATTTCCCTAAAATTCGGCGGGTCAAGAGACAATCCGTCGCGACTTTTTAGGTTTTTCGATGTAATTGTGTCGTTCTGATGTTTTGTCGCCAACGAATCTAAAAATGGCGTCAACGTTCCCAACGATCAGCTGAGTGATGAAGATTTTACTTTCAGAATTGGATGACCTGTAACCTCATTTTTTAACTTGAAATTTCAAAATATCCGTAGGTGGTACACTGACCTTCGTCTTGAGAGGCAAAACGACTTATCGATGGTGAAGTATACCCAAACCACACATCTCGGTTTGCGACATTGCAAACTTCCTGTCATACTTAATTTTTGAAATGGGGAACTACTCAACGTCAATTCTTTAAAATCTCCTTGATTTTTTTTTCTCTGTGTGAAGAAAATTCTGTGGAAACTTCAAGAAATAATGTTGATTAGTTCTCCTTCAAAAAAATAAAAAGGAAGCAGAGATTTTGAAACATGGCAAACGAGATACGTGATTTGGGAGTTTCACCTTCGATATTCATATTTTCAAACCTGAATTTTCACAATGATCAGCTGAGGATCTCATGCGCATTTTCATAATTTTTACCATTTTTTTTTCCTCTTTAAATTCCGGAAAAAGCCCTTTAAGTTCCAGCCCTCAGTTCCAGAATTTCGTCAGAAGACACCGCACAGAGGAAAATTTCCTGTTAATAGTTGGTTCTTAATTTGAGACAATCAGAAATTCTGCAGCTGCCCTGATGAGATTTCTGTAACGGCAATGAGTATCCTCCTGAACAGAAATTCCGATTTTTTCACGCAAAGGCGGATCCAGTGATTTGGCAACACCTGATTTCCTCCATTCAAACCTATGTTAAATAATCGATTCTTGTCGGAGCACCTGGTCCCTCCAAGAATCGATACATTTCCATAGGTTTAAATGGAGAAAAACAATGGTGCCAATTTGCTGGATCCGCCAATGTTTATCAGAGGAATCCGATGAAGGAATTATTAACCAAAATTTTCTCTGTCACTTACTTTCTTTCTTTTTCGCCCGATGAAGAAAACAAAGAAGTAGTAAAATTTTCTCTGTGCTATTTTTTTTTGCATGCCCTTTCGTTTGCTTTAATTGTTCCCCAAATTGGCTGTCGATGTCTCCTGTTTGATTTTGATTTTTGGTTTCTCCCCCTGTATCCCGCTTCTCTCCCCATGCAGTACAGCGCAGGAGCGATCGACGTCGAGAACCGGAAAATCAGCGTGAAAGAATGCACGCAAAAATTCAACCGGCTCGCCTCGGAAAGCAGCCCCAAGCACTTCAACTTGCCCACCGCCTCTACCATCTCCAGCGCCCTCAAAAAGCGCCACGAAAAGGTAATCATCCCCCCGTTTTCCCGACTCGCTATTTTGCAGTGCTCCCATCTCCCGGAACTAGTTCCAAATTTCGGAACTTCATTGGAAAAAAACACATTGGATCTAGAGCCCAGACTCTTAAAAACATCGACAAGAAAAAATACACTTGATTCAATCAGATTTAAGCTTAAATCAAGAACCAAGCCTCTTAATTTGAGCGAATTTCCCGTTGATTTAAGCTTAAATCTGATTGAATCAAGAGTCCTTTTTCTTGTCAATGTTTTCAAGAGTCTGGACTCTAGATCCAATGTGTTTTTTTTTTCCAGTGTTCTGAGATTTTTCTGAATTTTCCCCGGAACTTTTGAGATTCCGGAACTTTTGAGATTCCCGAATTTTTGAGGTTCCGGATCTTTTGCATCTTTCGGAACTTTCGGAAAAATCTGAAAAGAATCCCGGAACTGTTGATGGTCATGAAATGGGAGAAATTGAAACAAAAAAGTTCCGAAATCTGGAACTTTTGAAGGTCGTGGAATGAGAGCACTGCTATTTTGAAGCTCCAGTGCATGAAGGAATGAAGGTGCTAGAGGTTTGTAGGAAAAGCGGTTTTCCAGGAAGGATCTGTTATACGCAGGGTTGCCACAGTCAGGGAAACCCGGGGAAATGTCAGGAAATTTAAAAAGTCAGGACTAACTTGGGAATGTCATGGAAAATGACAAAAGTGTCGGGGAAAAATTGGCAAGTCGCCTATATTTGTTTCCTCGAGTGGGTTTGACGTTTTGAACAACAAATTTTGCCTGAAAACTATTTCAAACTGATTTTTTAACAATCTGAAATTTTTTCCACTGTCAAGAAATTTTATTTTCCTAATTCTGCGGCAACCTTGTATACAGTGAATCAACTTGATTTTTCACACACAAAAAATAGGATTTCAAAATAGGTGGCGAAAAATCGATGTCCTCAGTTTTCTTTAAAATCTATCGACTGAAGTTTCCCTCAAATCGATTTTCCTCGCAGCCGATTATTCCTCACTAATTTCCTCGAGTTTCACCAACCTCCTCCAAATGAACTCCAAATTTTTCCTTCTGCAGTTTCTTTGGATTTTGACACCATTTCATGGGACACGAGGAAATGTGCACCTAACTGTAATAATTCAATTTTTCAAAGAAATTTATCCAGCACCTTCAACTTTCATGCCCTGAATCAATAATTTCAGCCATATATTGTCTTGACAAATAAGTTTTTACCTTGAATCACCATAGTGCTAGCCCTTGGTACGAATAACAAATGCATGATAGCCCCATATTTCTATGAATCTCTGTGTATCGGAAACGTAAAACCCGCTATTGTCTAATCCTGGAAACCATTTTTGAGATTTATCGGTTGCCATATATCACTGATATTTTTTTTTTAATTACCAGACTCTCGTTTTATTTTTCGATTGATAGTATGTTGTAGCACTGTGTGCGTGAACCTTGCACTACCTGTTGTAAAATTTCAACAATTTTTGTTCCTCGGTCGTTGCTGTGGCATAATTCTTGCCACTGGTTTTGCGCTTCGCCACGAGCAAAGTCGTGTGAAACGAACGATTTACACGATTGATTTCAACTCATGATTTGTCCACAATCTCGCGATTTAGCGGGTTTTCTTGCGCCGCACAGTGGAGCGAGTCAATTAATAGGAGAAGCCGGACATGACTTAAAAACTTTAAAGACGTACATCTTCCTTAATTTGAAATTTTGATGTTTTGAGAGCAGTTTCATGGGTTTTCTCGTAAAATTTACTGTTAGAAGCACCCCTTAAAATTAAAATTGTGATGAGATAAACGTAAAATTTTACAATTTTTGTCGAAAATTTCATGTCCGACCTCTCTAATTGACTCGATCCACTGTGCGCCGGCCTCCCCCGCGTGCTTGCATTCCCCAGAAGAAGAGGATATTGTTCATCTTCATTGATTGGCTTCTTTTCATTTCTACAAAATTAGCAGGACTCCCTTTTTTGTTATTTTATTCGAAGGGACTTTACGGAACCAACTAGTCGACATTGACTCGGCACTGAAATCTTCAATTGCTCGAAGAGATCAAATATTTCGATGGGTTCATACACATTCAAGCTCATCAGTAAATCAGTTACATTTTTTTCCCGTCCAAAGTATGTCTGTGAATCCATTGAGATTGTATGATAACCTTTTCTTTATATCAGGAGTATTGTGCTTTATTTGCATTTCTAGTTTTCGGCTAATGATTCCATTTTCGTCGCGTATTGCACTGCTTCGAAAAAACCCTCCGCTTGAATCAAAGTGCATGTATTCATGTAAAAATACGCTGAAATTCAGGGAAACCTCACGATTTTTTTTTGAAAATCGAATTAATCTAATCATGCTTTAATAACGACTATATTTTTAATTTTCACCCACCTGATAATTAATTTATTTCGCTCCAGGAAGGCATCAATGCTCAAACCATCCTGCAGTTTATCGTCCAGTCAGGACTGATTTAATTCTAGAGGAGTATATTGAAAATCAGTTGTACAGAGTAAACCTGAAGGTTCCTCTTGTTCAGGAGGAACCATCGATTGGTCTTAATAAAAATTAGGAACGGAAGCAACGGGAATACCAAGAGCTTATAAAATAGGCGAGCTATACGTAACGCAGTCATTGAACGCCCCTTCCCCCGGTTACGCACCCATAACACATGCAGGCTCACCTCTCCCCTCAAACGTCACGTATTTCATGAATGGCTCCTTAATCCCCTTTTCCGTGGGTGGTCACAAATTTTGCGCCCAAAATTTTCTTCAAGAGGATTAATGTAAAACTCAGAATTCACTTGGACCGCGTTTTGCAGAAAGGAACTAAGCCACATCAGCTATTGCCAAATTTAACTGGGCAATTTTATTTTTTACAAGAAAACGTTCTTGCGGATTCTATTGAAAGTTTTAAGGAATTTGCTTTGCACTATGCAGAAAATTCACGGAAATGTGTACAAAAATCCGCACAACTGTTTTCATGCGAAAAAGCAAACTTCTCAATTACATTTGGACGTATTTCTATCAAACGGACCAAAGCGCCATATGGTGAGGTAGGTAGGGGGGGGGGGGGGGGGGGGCTTGGATTAGCGGCGGAATCGGGCGTCCGCGGCTTATTCCGTCCTATACTCGCAATGCTTTTCCATGGCGCTTAGGTCCGTTTGACAGAACGCGCTATCCGGGATTCTAAATTCCTCAAAAGGAACTCAATTTGGCGCTTAGTTCCGTTCGATAGAAATACGTCCATTTGGCGATAGCTGATACGGCTCGGTTCCTTTCTGCTTAACTAAACGTGGTCCATTTTTACCACGCTGTCCGTGCCGTCGCTTCTTACGGAAGAGCGCACCTGCGCTTCGAGATGAACCCTATCGTCCGGGAAACTCCTTGCTCTTCGGGGCTCACGTGAAAATCGAATTTCGCCCGTACGTCGGGGGCGTCGAGCGGAGTAACGAGTCCGTAAGAACACGACCCGACGCCTTCCCACCCCCCGTAATTCTTGAGCTTTGATGGGGCCAGCCCGGCACTGACATTAGATCGAGGATGGAGGAATCGTATCATGTCATGTTTACTTTTCCCGCCGGGTCCGGTCGGGATTATCGGTCTGCCCCCGCTGAGAACACAAATTACTAACTAATCGCCTCCCGCGTAAAGCCGTTACCGCGATGAGGGGCCTCATCTGTCCCGCAGCCGCCTCGGTGCGGACATCCTCCAACCCCCCCCCCCCCCCCAACTGACGAGCCCCCATAGGTAGTCGGTACGTGCACCTTGGATTCCTCACTCATTGTCAGAGCAATAGCTCCACCGGTGTAACTACTTACGAATAGGAACTTGCGATTGTCAAAATAATCGCGTTTTGATAGTTTAAGCGTTTTGCAAAAAATAATAAGATCTGTCTAAACGCCTAGTTTCTACGACCAATATCAACGGAGATACTGCCCCTAGAAAATCACTGCGTATGACGTCATCCACCCCACCGTGGTAGTACATAGTATGGTTGCTTCAACCTTGAACTAGGGGCTTGGAGGGTAAGGCGCATAAGTGCAGTTTTTGCCATTTCGTGGAGTACGTGTTTGAAATTTCGAAATTACATGGATTCTTATGGCGGAAAAAAAAGTTCGATGCTTAAAAAATTGGAATTAGGGAGCGAATTTTTCTCAGAATATGCGTCAAGACTAGTTTTGCTTGAAATCACTAATATCTCATTTTTTTCAAAAACTGCACTTATGCGCCTCGTTCTCCAAGCCTTACAATTCATTGCTGAATGATACACAAAATTGCTCTGGTTGCTTGACTTAAATGCTACGTAAGATACTTCTACATAGCAAGGAAAAGTAGAGATAAAGAGCATAGAATGTTTTATTGATCGAAGTTGTAGAAATAATGTGTACAAATTCAGGATTGACGCGCCTTCAATTAGAGTGATACTTCCAGCTCTGCCGGGAAGTTAGTTTAGTTGCGTGACCTAACTTAACCCAATCTGACTCTGCTGAGATCGGTTCCCAAGCTTTGTGATCGATTTGAATCGCTTTAAACTCGGCATTTTCACTACTGCAAAGACAACATGTGTTCGAATGTTCCGGAATTATTTATTATGTATTATTTTTATAAGGAAACTCATCGAATTGTTTTTCCCGAAAATCTAGAAGAAGTTGTAGAAATAATGTGTACAGATTCAGGATTGACGCGCCTTCAATCAGAGTGATACTTCCAGCTTTGCCGGGAAGTTAGTTTAGTTGCGTGACCTAACTTAACCCAATCTGACTCTGCTGAGATCGGTTCCCAAGCTTCGTGATCGATCAGAATCGCATTAAACTCGGCGTTTCCATTACTGCAAAGACAAAATGTGTTCGAATGTTCCGGAATTATTTATTATGTATTATTTTTATAAGGAAACTCATCGAATTGTTTTTCCCGAAGTTCTAGAAGAAGTTGTAGAAATAATGTGTACAGATTCAGGATTGACGCGCCTTCAATCAGAGTGATACTTCCAGCTTTGCCGGGAAGTTAGTTTAGTTGCGTGACCTAACTTAACCCAATCTGACACTGCTGAGATCGGTTCCCAAGCTTCGTGATCGATCAGAATCGCATTAAACTCGGCGTTTCCATTACTGCAAAGACAACATGTGTTCGAACGTTCCGGAATTATTTATTATGTATTATTTTTATAAGGGAACTCATCGAATTGTTTTTCCCGAAGTTCTCCGTGAATTTTTATCACTTTGTAGGTCTGGTAGGTAAACGCTATTTCGTCTCATGATGGATTGACTTTTGTGAAACTCGGTGGCATGGGATTTTCTTTGACGAGTAACTATACTTTTTTTGGGCTCAGAATTCCTTGATTTTAGCCCATAAAAAGTAAACTAGGGGAGCGAGAAAGTAAAAATTGGCAATGCTATACAACCTAAACGAGGTGTCACTTCAAGTTGAAACTTTGCCTGGAAGTTTGCCCTGCCATCAGCTCTCATTTCAGCCTTGTTTCATTGACCAACCTGGGTATAAAGAAAAATGGGTGAAACTTGGCAAGGCTGTTTGTGTTAATAGAGAAGTAAACGACCGAGTAACACAAACTGTTGGTTGATTTTTTTGGTGTTAGTTGTCTCTATATCAAGTCGACCAAATCTTTGGATTGAAAATTTGCGACCTCGTTAAAAATTCCGCGGCAACCTTCAGGATTGATCCTGGATCGCATTGGTGGTAATCCCATGCGCTAACTACTCGCAAGTCATAACCTCGGAGAATCGCAAGGAAAACATAAGTAGTCCGGCACGACACTTTTGTCTTGCGCCGATGTCTCAGAAAAACCTACGGTTTGGGTCGATTTGACACAAAATTGTGTTAAGCAATACCAAAAAAAAAAAAAAAAAAAAAAAAAAAAAAAAAAAAAAAAAAAAAAAAAAAAAAAAAAAAAAGTGTCACAGAACAACACCAAACACGACCATTTTTAACTTGGTAGAATTTAAACTGCTGAATGACACTGAATGCTACGTGCAACTATTACTGCTCATGGGTCGCTCAAATTGCCTATGAGTTTATTGAAGGCGAATTGGTGCAAATGAGCGCAACGTACGCAAGATGCTACCAGAACTGAAACCGTTAAAATGCTCAAACTGCTGCAAGCAACTATTACTGCTCTTGAGCCGCTCATATAGCCGCTCATTTGCCTATACCAGCTGATTGAAGACGAATTAGTTAAATTGAGCGCAACGTTCCTTATTGCGCTCTGCGTGTGAACTGAATGGGTTGTTGGAAGAAGAGCGTAACAGCCTAACGTCTAGTCTCGAGGAAATATCGATGACCAAAGTCCAATACCACGCATCCTAATTTGCGACGTTGCAAATTTCCAGCCACACTCAATTTCATCCTCGGAAGACTTGAGGACGTAATTTCTTGGAGGCTTCCCTGATTTTTCTTCTCTGTCAGCAGAATATTCAGTTGGCTTGTTCTTCATCAAAAAAATGCAATAGGGGCGAACATTTTGAAATACCGCAATGGACATACGTGGTTCCGCACTTTGGCCATCAGTGGCGTGGCGTGAATTGCGATATATCGATTGATAGTAATTTAAACCTATGGTAAAGAATCGATTATTCAGGTGCTCGCTGCGAACACCCTGTTTATCAATCCTTTTCCATAGGTTGAAATGGCATAACGATCGATATATCGCGAATCACGCCACAGCACTTCGACCATCGATGAGAAAAAACTTGATTTTTCTCGATTAACACCATCTGCAGTGAGACCGCGATCACACGAGAAGATCGAAGTTTTGAAAGCTGCGCTCGCTGACCTAATCTGTACTAACTTCACCGTGTTCTTAAGAAACGACGTAACCATCAAGGGTTCGGATGGGAGTTATGCTCTTTTGGCCTAGAACTGTGGTGCGGGCTAGAAGAATGGGAGATGGAAGCGGTATAGACGTCGTCGGTGCGGTGGCGCTATGTGCGGCAGAGCGGTGTACAGCTCTGCTATGGAAAAACGCCGTAATATTCTTCAAACGTTGCCAAATTTCCTTCAATGATACACGAATTCTCAGGAAAACTTTGGACAATTTTTCTTTCAATTTTTCAGAGAAATGTATTCGCGATTAGATCTAAAATATGTCAAAGTCTCAAAGTGAAATACTGACATATTTTGTCAAAAATTAATGCTTTATCAGAGGAAATTTGGCAAAATCTGAGGGTTCATACGACGTTTTTCGCTAGGACGGCGGTGTGGCGGCCGGGCCGCGGCTGGCGTTTGTGAAACGGAGGGACCACCGGTGATGGACGTGGTCAGGAATCTCCTTATACGACGTCGGCGCGCGGAGACACATAAGTTAGCCGCGATTGACATATATAAAGTATTTGCTGAGCGCTATCGTGCTTTCATACTTTGATCCTTTGATTGATAAGTTAATTCCAGTTCCATCCTCGGCCCGCCCTGGCGCCACTCCGTTGCATTGGCCCCTTTCCGCTTTTTGCGCAGCGCAACGCGCAACGGTTCGCGAGTCGCTCCTTCGCGCCGCCGCACAGTAGACCGAGTCAGTAGGAGAAGTCGGACAAAATCTGGAAATTTTAAAAGCTCATAACCCCGTTCATACAAAACTTCAAGGTTCTGAAAGTGGCTCCATTGGTTTTCTAGTAAAATTTTCTTTCAGAAGCACCCCTTATAATTTTAAATGAGACGAATTAAACATCGAAATTTGTAGTTCTAGTTGAAATTTTCATGTCCGACCTCTCTGAATGACTCGAGCCACTGTGCGCCGCGCCGCAGCAGCCGACTGCCCCATTTGGGTCTCCGTCCCCGACTCTCGTCCAATCGGCTATGCGCTGCTTAGTGCTTATTGTCCAAGCGGAATTTTCACAGCCACCATCAGGCAATGCACCAATTTTACCACTGGATAAATCAAGAAATGCAAACTTCCTTTAAAGTAAAAAGTAGAGGGTTTCCCAAAGAAAATTAGGGCTGCCGCAGTCAGGGAATACCGGGAAAACCGGAAAATAACAGGGAATTTCAAAAAGTCAGGGAAAACTTGGAAATGTCTAGGAAAATGACGATACTATCAAGGAAAAATCGATAAGCACCTTTATTTGTTTTCTAGACTGGGTTTGACGTTCCGAACAACACATTTTACCCTAAAACTATTTCTAACTATGTCTCTTTGACCATCTGGCATATCATCAATCGTCAACGAAGTCTTACGCAGAATACGATGGATACATTCCTTAGAGTGTTCATTGGTCCGTTAAATCCAGAAAGTTCGAAGGGAGCACCAATTTTTTGAAGGCCATCCGAAAGTACTGAAGAAGCACAAAAATGCCATAAAAAGATCTGGAATTGCGTGTTTCATGCCACTCGTCTTGTTTTATAACAGCCTGCGGGCTAATTATTGAAATTGATAGACAAAGATATAGACAAAGAAGACAAAAGGGATATGGAGGGATCCTATTGGTGAAAGCGGGTGGTTGCAAAGGACAAAAGCGGTAGGTAATGGACAAACTAACGTCAACCCATGAGAAATTAGAAAGTTAGTCCATAATTTTCTTCCTTAGTCTATAGGAACCACACATATCAACCAATAAGATCGCTCCATACTCCCTATGTCCTCTTTGTCTATAGCTTTGTCTATCAATTTCACCTATCACCCCGCTGGAAAGTATGCAGCCCTACTAGTCTCCATGAGACGCTGTGGCCATACTCTTCCTAAAATGGTATTCTAGTTTTCTCTGGAACGAATTCCTGAACTCAGGAAGAGGCGCCTTACAACCCTTTAGACCGTAATGGAGGGAGCGTTCCAAGTTATGAGAGAGTCTATATCCAGATCCAGTCAAACTCTCCATGCTCTAAAAGGGAGCAAATATTTTATCACGGTTGCCGCGGTTCTAGCCTTGGGTTCTCAAATAAAATGGCAACACTGTTCATGTATTTCCTCCCTATAGACTGAGTTAGTGACTACGTCATTCGATATAATATATCACTTTTGTTTCAAACAAAAACAAACTAGCATAATCTCATGTGCGAATCCTTCATTAGTTAATTGTGTCAATTTATCAAAATTTAGTCAATGACTGGTCAAAAATCAATTAAAGACTTAAACACGAGAAATTTCGTTTGTAAGAAACTCTTGGACGCATTCTACCGCCATGGCGCCAAGGGCGCGAATCAGAAACAATGTTCTTTCTGTGTTTGTTTACATTTGAACCCAGGGTTCGATATTATATTGAATGACTTAGCCACTAAATTAGTCTATTTGTGCATGGAGTGTCGAACTGAATCCAGGGGTGAACTCTTTGATGTAGGCGATCCCCTCCAAAACGGTCTTCCCTTTGAGAGTTTTTTTGAGCTTGAAAGTTTTTTTTAGAGAAAAGTAGTGGCACCATCGTGTTTTTCGCAAAATTTGACATAGTTTACCGCACTGAAATCGCAAATCCCTGCGGCTGTCAAGGATCCCGTTGTATGCGTTAGTCTTTGGTCGGTCGCCCAGTTGCAACGAATTGCTCTGGAAACAGAGTGTATCATATGTGCTCAGCGAGTGCCCTGTGCCAAGACCCACCGATAATTCTCGAGTATTATTAAGGAGAGAGGGAGTCATAAGTTTCGAGTAATCTGAGTTACCAACGCGTTAACTCGTGATGTAATGTTGACGGCTCCGTTCGGTAGCTCGGGAAGATAGCCCCGAGGATTTGGCCGAGAAAGGCGAGAACAAGCATTAGTAAGTAAAGAGTGAAACAATCAGTCGTGTTGGTGTTGCCAGCTCAGTCATTCAACTTTAGACTCGAAAAATTAGCTTGCTCAGTAATATTCAATTCTTGCATTTTTGAAAAGTAAACAGCTGCACTTAAGTCGCCAAAATGTTTCCTAATTTTCTTTTGAACAATATTAACCAGCAAGTCAACGGGGCAGATTACCTAAATTCATGCACTGAAAAAAAAGTTACGGGCGACATAGACGTACCATCCGTTCTGGGCTCAGAGGCCGAGAGTTTATGGTGCTGGAGCTGGAAGTCGGATAATTCCTTACAATTTCACATTTCATTGCCATTTGGCACTCAGAGGAATGAAATATCTGTCACAAAAGACCCGCTTCCTCCGATTTCAGAATTGACTTTTGCGGCTATTTTAACAGTTTGAACCAATCGATATCGATACAATCTCACCTGTTTGATGTATCGAATACGATCTATCTCACATCGCCAAAAAAGCCAAGATGACGTTTGAAAATATCCGGGTCGTGGCTGTACGATTTTAACCGCGCGATGCCTGTCGCATTTGGGGAGAGTGAATGCGCCTCAGTGAACTTGGGATCCTTCTCTGCGGATGAATTTCAAGGTACCCGAGCAACTTTTTCGGGATGACTGCCGGCTGCGCGAGCTTACTCTTTTCCCAGACTCATGATTCCTCCGAGGCGCCGCGGCACAACTCGGCGCCCGTGAAATTCACCCTCCATCAGGCAAGTTCCAAGCGAGGAAGCGGCTTGTAATTTGTACGCCGGCTCGTTGTCGGAGACGGATAGTTCTACTGCCCACCTCAATTATTCTCATTTACCCGAATTTATTTTTTTTTTCAAACAATTATCACCAACAATACACACACTTGCTCGAGGAATGCTGTGGTACAATCCATGTCGCTTCCACTCAATGCCGCGGAGTGGATCGAGTCAATAGGCGCGAAGTTGGACAAGATCTGGAAACTATCAAAGCTTATATTTTCGAAAATATTAAACAAAAAAGTTCAAGAGTGATTCTATTGCTTTTTTCGTGAAATTTCCCTTCCGAAACACCCCTTGCAACTGAATTTGTGAAGAAATAGACATGAAAATTCGAAATTTTAGCCAAAAATTCCATGTCCGACCCCTTCAATTAGCTCGTTCGACGGAACGCACCATAGAGGCGCTCCGGCACACAGTGGAACGAGCTAAGAAGAGCTAAATGTTTGGCTAAAATTTCAAAATTTGATGTTTATTTCGTCACAAATTCAAGTTTAAGGGCACGGTTTCGCAAACTTCGGTTTATTTGCGAAACGAAATCTTCAGCACGTTGTTAACCTTCCACCTAATAAATGGATCAACAATTGGACGTAATTCTACCAAACAGTACTATGTGCAGGTGGGAATGATGGGGTGTGCTCGTTAGTCGAGGATCGTAAGAATAAATGGGATTATAAAGCGACAGTGACGTCAGCAGCGACGACTTAGCCGAGGAGCGACGATCTGAGAATTACCTCATGAGCCCTGTCCATAACGCTCTAGATACGCGTCCACGACTCACGAGTCCCGCATATATTTGGCACTTGGTTCCTTTTGCTAAATTCATAGAGTACATAGAGTCGTAATGTAAGTGGGAGAGCTGGCGCCACTTTTAAGCATTTTTCATGTCCCGAATTCCGAGACTCCTGTGTGACGCCGGGTCACTTTTTCGATACATAATCGATTGTTTGCGATACACGGGTACCCGGCCATCCGATGCCAACAACAACAACAACAACAACAACAACAGAGGAGATAGGGATTACCACGTATTCCACACCGCCATTTTGGATCGAAAATGTATCGAAAAAGCGACCCGAACTTGGCGCACACCGGGCTCGGAATTCGTCGAGCAGAACATGGCGCCAGCTCTTTCATTTACATTACGACTCTATGTACTCTATGGCTAAATTGGAAAAGCGAGATTTTACATTTTGCCCAATTAATTGAACTATGCGCCAACTGAATGTGACTCGCATGAGCCGTGGGCATGTGTCTAGAACGTTGCGGGCAGGGCTCATGAGTTAGTTCCTCAGATCGTCGCCCTTCTGCTCGGTCGTCGCCGCTGACGTCACTGGCGCTTTATAATTCCCATTCATTCTTACAGCCCTCGACTAACGAGCACACCCCCATCTTTCCCACCTACACATAGTTCTGTTTGGTAGAAATACGTCCCTGAGTGTTGTAGTCCCGAAAGTAAAAGCTCCCACCATTGCTAAGGTACCAATGGACTGGGTTTTCTGGAGCAAGTAAAATCGACCATACAGAACCAGTACATGGAGAAAAAAAGGAGGTGTTTGCATTTCGGGCATCTTGGAATTGTTTGATGATTAGATGACGTAGGTCGGTACAGCGACGTCCCCTTCACGCTAAACGTCGCTGTACCGACCTACGTCATCAAATCATCAAAAAATTCCACGATGCCCGAAATGCAAACACCTCCTTTTTTTTCTCTATGGAACCAGTGCACCCCAAATTCTGAGAGGTCCCTCTCCAACCACCGATGACTCCCTCGCACTGAAGAAATAGTTACGGGCCATGTAGACTTACCGTCCGTTCTGGGCTCAAAGGCCGAAAGTTCCGGGTACTGTAGCCGTAGCTTTGATTGCTCCGGGTGCTACATCCAGAACTTTCGGCCTCTTAGCTCGGAACACGGACGGTATGTCTATATAGCCCGTAAGTACGGCTTCCACGGCCGGAGTTTTTTTTTCTGTGCGGACTTTTGAGGCTAATATTGGAGGCATGCATCTCCTGCTTTCCCTTTTCCCTCGCCGAAACGTGACAATTGCCGACGCGGGACCCGGGTCGAAAAGCACCGGCTGCTGTACTACGCTCGCGTCTGTCAGACCGCCGCGCCGGTGGGGGGAAGCGCGGAACGGCGTTTAAGTGATTTAAAATTTGTCAACTGGAAAAGAATTAATCAACAATGCATTAGACAGTGTGGTTGCGTGTGACAAGAGCATCCATTTGCGATTGCGGAGAAAAAATACAGCCGAGCGGATCCGTGTCGTCGCCGCGCCGCCCCGGATTTGAATAAAAGAGTGGAAAAAGATGAACGCTGCCACGGGGAGGGTAAAGTGTAAAAACATGGGACTTGTAACAGGCTTTTCGACCGGGGTCCCGCGCCTTCATTGCCCGTCCAGTTAACAGTTTTTTGGCAGCAAATCACTGGTAGTCTCTCCGCACTGTTGTCAAACAAGTGGCATTTTTTTCTATTTACCAACTTACAAGTGGACACGGAGAAGAACCAGTCGTTAAAATGATCAATTTCGGGGTGTCCCGTATAGACTTATAATTGCTCTACACACTTGGAGAAAAAAAACTTCGTGCGTGGGACCCGAAGTTTAGGTCATATGGATCTCTGAAGTTTTCGGATTGAGCATCTGAACACTTAAGGTCCAGCTGCTGAGGTTTGGATCACACATCTGAAACTTCAGTTCTTACATCTGAAGTACTTCAGATGTAAGAACTGAAGTTTCAGATGTGTGATCCGAACCTCGGCAGATAGACCTAGAGTGTTCAGATGCTCAATCTGAAAACTTCACAGATCCATATGACCTGAACTTCGGGTCCCACGCACGAGGTTTTTTTCTCCGTGCAGTAGGTAATCGCTACCAAAAATTTTTGTTAATGTAGGAGGTAAAACATTGGGCCGCTTAGGTATTACCCCCACCTCCCCCCTGTAACGCAGCCCTACATCCCGCTTTTGAATTAAGTAAGGCTAGTCTGATCCTCCCCCCATTTTCAAATAATCAAGAAAACGCTGAGAAAATAGCTTTAAAAAAGGGCCGGATTTTCAATTTTATACGCTTTTTTTTTTTTCAAAATTGTTTATCCCCTCTCCCCCCTCGGATTTTTTACGTAACGCTAAGATTGACTACCCCCCCCTCTCCCTCTTGTAACGCACCGTTAAGCTGGTTCAACCCCCCCCCCCCCTTCCAAGTGCGTTAGTGCGTTACGCAATACTCGAACGGCCCCAAAGCTGTTGATTAATTTATTTTTCGCACTAGTTTTTCCTGTGTCAAATCGACCAAATCTTTGGGTTAAAAGACCTCGGTAAAAATTTTGCGGCGGTCACTATAAGACTGAACTAGGATCATTGGCGGATCCAGCAAATTGGCAACATTGTCTTTTCTCCATTTAAACCTACAGAAATGTATCGATCCTTGGAGAGGCCAGGTGCTCCGACAAGAATCGATTATTTAGCATAGGTTTAAATGGAGGAAATCAGGTGTTGCCAAATTGCTGGATCCGCCTCTGACCAGGATCGCTTCGGTGGTAATCCAATGCGCTAACCACTCGCAGGTCATAAACCTCCGAGTTTCGGAAGGTAGAAAGTAAAGGGAATAATTTAAGAAGAGTAAGAAAGCCTCTTAACGTGAATGATTATTCGCTCTATGGTGCGGATATTTTGCATATATCAGTAAAATTTGGCAACATCAATTTGCTCTGATAAATTGCCGTTCATGACTGAAGCTGACTCGGGTGGAAAGGAAAACATCATAAAAATTAAAAACTAACAAACACTTGTGCAGTGGTCAAAAAACCGTCCGATGAAAACGAGTAAATGCAAATTTCATCAAATACGAGTTGAAAGGCGCTCTGTTCACCTGTTTCGGGTTGAAAGGCACTTATCCGTCAAAAAATTAACAGTTATGATTTTTCCTCCTTTCGAGTGTTCCAAAAGCAGAAACATGACAGTCGTCCTGGGGTCACAGGATTTTCCCCCCAGTGAAAAACGCACTCGCAGATTAATTAAAACGACAAATAAACAATTAACAATTACAAGGGACTGAAAAACACGGCCGGAGAATCTGGGGCCTGTATCGCTTTCCCCTGTCAGCATTTAGTTTAATTTAGGAGCAAAAAGTGCATAAAAGTATGCTGCGATCCTCTCGTCACCATGCGAGGACGCAAGGGTGTCATGCCTTCCGGGGCTGTTTCAATTAAATCGGTGCTTCCATTTCATAAACACCGATGTTGCAAGTGTAAAAAAGAGGTTCCTAAGCGAATATTTAGATACCCTGACAAGCGAGCGCGTTCTGACAAAAACGCGACTGGAAAGTGGTTTTGCGTCCCGTGTTGTACTGACCCCCAAGCGAACTAGAAGCCGTTTCGAGCTGTCGGAAAATTTAATATTGCAGTTGAGGACGCTGCACCGCTTTTTGCGTAATTTTTTCTACGCCGCACAGTGGATCGAGTCAATTGGAGAGATCGGACATGAAATTTTTGGCTGAAACTGCAAATTTTGATGTTTCTTTAGTTACATTTTACGTTTTAAGGGGTGCTTCTCGAAGAAAATTCCCCGAGGAAACCTATGGAACCACCTTTAGAACTTCAAAGTTTTGTATGAACGGAGTTAAATGCGTTTAAAGTTTCCAAATTTTTTCCGACTTCCCTGACTCGGACTTCATGCACTCGATCCACTGTGCATCGAGTCTTTAAATATTTCATTATGTTTTTTAACTCGTATTTTATTGTCATCGGCGAAAAATGAAACCCTTCTAGATGGCGTTGTTTTTACGATCGTGAAAAGCTAGAACAAGAAGGGGCTCCCGTTTAAAAAAATATGGCGTAGAACAGCATCAGAATTTAAGCACTTCTGTGGTTTTCTCCACATTTGCCACGTGCGTACGAAAGGGGGTACAGCCTAGGGGGCTGCTCCCCCTAGAATTGAAGAAAGTATCAGCTGGCCCCCTCCAGAAATTTTGGATGGTGAGGAAAAATCTTCGTCGAGGATGATCCAGCAGTAAGGAAGGAGCTGTTTATAAAACGACCGTAAAAAGAACCCTACACTATAGAAGAAAAAAAGTATCTTCGATCCTGAGTCGAAACTTTTATACCCTTTGACCATGACCAGAAAAAATCGTCTTGATTCGATCGGATATTTGCTTGAATCATAAGGAAATCCGCTTAAATTAAGGAGCTTGGCTCTCGACATACGCAAAAATCCGATCGAATCAAGAGTATTTAGATCGCGTTGAGCAGAGAAGAAACAAAGTCACATCAGCTATTGCCATTTAACTGAGCCATTTAATTTGTTAGAAGAGAACATTGGTACGGATTCCCTCGAAAATCTCAAGGAATTTGCTTCGTACTATGCAGATAATTTACTTAAATTCGCACAAAAATCTGCACAACCGTTTTCATGTAAAATATTAAGACAGTATGTCGGAGTTTTTTGCGAGCGTGCGTTAAAAATTCAGCATAAAGCTGAAAATCTCAATACAGAGGGAAGAAACTCATATGAGCACAATTTACCGTCAAAGAGATATCGACGGTGAAACTACCAGACCACGTATCTCGTTTGCGATGTTTAAAAATCTCCACTCACATTTTATTTTTTTGAAGGAGATCAAATCAATGTCATTCATTACAATTTTCACAGATTTTTCTCCGCACAAAGAGGAAAAATCACGGAAGTTTTCACGAAATGACGTTGAGTAGTTCTCTATTTAAAACATAAAGTATGACAGGAAGTCTGCAACGTCGCAAACCGAGATACGTGGTTTGGTAGTTTCACCGTCGATATGCTGTTTGGTGTAACACTAGTTACGTCCAAAAATTTAATTCGTGTAAAAAATTAAAGAGAGATGTTGCATGTGTGAGGAATTTGCGATTTGACTGTTGTTTCTTAAGGAAAAGTACGCGAGAAACACGATGGTGCCACTGGTTTTCTCTGAAATCAACTCCCAAGCTCAAAAAAAGTTCTTAAGTCGAGGCCAAAATGGAGGGGATATCCCACGCTATCCTGAGAGTCCACCTCTACATCAAGACAAACTCTCCATGCAAAGATAGGGAGCAAATACATTGACAGGGCTGCCACTTTATTTGGGGACTCTAAAACTGAAAACATGGCAACCCTGCCAATGTATTTGCTCCCTATCTTTGCTTGGAGAGTTTGTCTTGATGTAGAGGTGGACTCTCAGGATAGCGTGGGATATCCCATTTTGGCTTCAATTCGCGAGCTTTTTTGAGCTTGGGGGTGGATTTCAGAAAAAACCAGTGGCGCCATCGTGTTTCCCGCAATCTTTTACATATGAATCAATAGTCAAAACGCAATTCCTCACACATGCAACATCAATTGCATCAATTGCTCGATTAATTTGGCAATAGCTGATGTGGCTTGGTCCCTTTCTGCTTAACGTAGTCCATTTTTTCTTGTCAAATTTTTTCAAGAGCCTGGACTTAGAATCGATGATACTTTTATTCCGGCGCAACCACGGCTGGGTTACGCTAGAGTACCTGTATAGCGAGAGTATGGACAGATCGCTTCATGGAGAGCTTAGGGCCCAAAAGTGCAGCCACCCCTCTAACCAACTTCTGACGTACCAAATTTCACTGCCAGTCTGTAGATTCCAATTCTAACAAAGATGGCTAAGGAAGTACATAAATGAGCGTTCTTCCACAAAAATGAGTAAATTCATGCAAAAACTAAGTCAAATACGTGCTTTATAAACGATGGTTCGTAACAATTGTATTACTAAATCGTTCTGGATAATTGAAATTCATAAGTTGGCTGCATTTCTGAGCCCTAACTTTATTCGCGGAGGCATCGGTGAAGGCCTGATGGATTTTCGGATTTTTCACATCTGTCTATACTCTCGCTGTACAGGTACTCTAGGTTACGCAGTATCGGGTCCGCGAAATATTTGTCCCCGTGCTCAGTGATGCAGTTGAGCCTGGGTGGCGCTTCCTCGATCCATGTGCAGTTCCGTCTTATCAGCGGCGCGGCGCGGCGCGGCGCGGCGACTGGAGGCCGGTGGCGCCAGAAGCCCCAGCGCCAGCGTCGCGAGCCCCCGGCGGCGGCCGCGGATTGCGGTTTCGCGATTTCGGTCGCCGCGGCGCCTCCGCTTCCCGCTCCCCGATTCCGATTCCGATCGTCGGAGATTCTGGCGGAAATGTGCGCGCCGATATCCGTTCCTCCGACCATGTCGACTCCATGCGGAAGAGCCTTGTCCGCGCCCAATGCAACCCAGTTCGCCGCACCGGCGTTGCTCGACCTCCGTCTTTTTACATTTTTTAGTCGGAGGGGGATTACTGGGAAAATGCCGTACCATAAACCTCAAAACCAGGGTGTCTAAAAGTCCGAAAATAGCTGATTTTTTAAGGTTGGTCCGGAAGTACTGAAAAGTGCGGAAATTCCGCATGGAGGTCCGGAATTTTTTTCATTTTTCGTCATTTTTGTCGTTATTTGAGCGAGAAATTCAAATTTTTGAAATTTTTCGATTTTCGTCAACTAAAGGTGCGGAGATACTGAATTTTCTGGGAATGCACCGAAAAAGTACTGTAAAAGCACTGATTTTTGGCCAGCATGTTTTAGTAGACACTCTGGAAACGAGGTGTGAATAAGTTACGCTGGTCATAAAATCCTGTTTTCAATTGGTTTGGGGTCATCGAATAGCAAAAAAAATAATTAGATACGTTCAGACGCCATATTTTTACGTCAAATATTTACAGAGCTATTCCATATAAAAAAACACGAAGTATTACTCATCCACTGGTTTGCATAGGGACTATAGCATGTGTCACACTATCAAAATACTCCGCCAAAATATCAAGGTCAGGCGATGTGATTGGCTTATTCGACGACTTGGACCAATCACAGCACTTGACCTCGACATTTTGATGGAGTATTTTCATAGTGTGACACAGGCATATTCAAGTATTACGTAACGCACTTAGGGGGAGGGGATTTGAGCCAGCGTTACGGTACAAATGGGGAGGGGGGTTCGAGCACAGAATAAATGTTACGTAACAGATCCGAGGTGAGGGGGTGAGTACAAGAAAAATTTGAAAAAACAGTGCAAAAAATTGAAAATCCTGCCCTTTTTTCAAGCTGTTTTCTCAGCGTTTTCTTGATTTTTTGTAAAGTGGGGGGGGGGTGGGGGTGGTTTCAGGTCAGCATTACGTAATTCAAAAGGAGGGAGGACTTCGTTACGGGTGCGTTACAAGAAGAGGTACAACAATTTGAAAAGGTGCGCTACGTAACTCTTGAATAATTTTACGAGTGGATTTTAAAAATTTTTGAGATTTTATACGTGTTTTGCACAAAATTTCGATGAGAAAGCATGTGTGGCGTGGTGCTTAATTTCTTACCCAGTCTGGTGGTCCTGGTCCATCACTGAAATAAATTTGTCCAAAATTCGGCAACTGAGGAGTGTTGCAAATCACAATGCAGTTTTGGCGCCATTTCTCCGGGATATTTTCGATGACTTGATACCCGATCCGTCACCTTTCCGATGCCAGATCGGGGTTGCACAGCGGTCTCTTGTAATTTGGGCGTCGCGAACGGCAAAGGGGGATTGTTCGCGATCGTGTTTTCGAACCGAGGTCCGTCGTGTCCAGATCTGATTACCTTGTTCTACGCCGGAAACTTCTTGTCCCCCTTCGTTGCAGGTCTACACTTTCAATGAAATTTTTCTTCTGCCTTCTTTTTTTTTTTTTTTTTTTTTTTTTTTTGAATCTTCGCGCTTCCCCCGCTCGAATCTTGAATGTACGTGATTCGTCCGCATGTTAACAACGGAAATTTACATGTCGGTACCCGAGTTGTCGGATTTCTGCTAAAATTCACAAACCTGACACAGATGCGTAGTCCTTCTTCCTTCAGTAGTCAAAACTTTTTTCTTCTTTTTTTTTTTATTTATTTATTTTTTTATCAATGTGAATACCTAGATCGGTGATCAAATCTAACACTGGTTGTTTTTGATAAAGAAAACCGTGGTATACGGACAAAAATGCATTCCAGGTCAAGTTTGATTAATATTTGTCGAAAAACTTTTGTTCCTCTTTGTTTTTATTTGAGGACCTCTATCACATAGAGGCGATCATTTTGAGTTGCGCGTGGAGGGGGGGGTTAAAACTGAAGTGTCGACTCATTTGCATCTTAAGTATTTTTTTCCGCAGTATCCTATTTGGAGTGAAGGCGTCTAAAATCGTAAATTTTGGACTATCCCGGTGCTTCGTGTCTCTTGGTCCGTATTTATGAGGGGCAAATTTTCTGCTTGTTATAGCAAAATTTTGTCACATGCCTATCCAGTTAATGAATCACCAAGACGTTACTTATCGTCTAGTATCGGAGAACTTAATTTGCGTCACAAAGTTGGACGTATTTCCGCCAAACGGAACTATTGCATTATGACGTGAGCCCTGTTATGCATATATTCTTGTCGGTCTCAGGGCTCATGTTTTAATGCGCATAGTTCCGTTTGGCAGAAATGCGTCCAGTTCTCCTCGAGAGTTACACTTCCGCCTTCAATTACGCGCTTTTAAATCAAAAGAAACTAGTTTCATAGTAACATGGGTCCTGTCACGCATGTATTCTTATGGGTCTAAGGGCCCACGTCATAATGGAGATAGTACCTTTTAATTTTAGTGCGTGAAATTAGGCCCGAGGCACACCCCGTTTCAGCTTATTTCCTCCGCCGCACGCCGCGCTAGGCCGACTCATGAAAGGCAACTTTGAGCTCGGGTCCAGGGGAAGTCACAGCGTCGAAAAGGCGGGAGAGAGAGGGTGGGAGCTGGGGGTTTGGAAAATGAAAAGCCCCTATTTTCGCGAACGGTTGCTGTGATGATTTCGTTAGACCCGCCGCGTGCCGGGACTGCCCGAAGGCACTCAACGGCGTTGCGGCCTTTCGACTACGCACCGCAGCTTTGAGGGAAAGTGTATCAAAAATTAAGACCGGAGGAACAGGGTGGCATGAAACGTAAGAAAGAAATGAAAGATTGGAAATTTCAGTGGAATATTTCATGAAATTTCACGAAGCTGTAAAATATTTCATATTTTTCGGGGGCTGGCTAGAGTATGAAACCCGCACTCTAACACAAAAAAATAGAAGAAAGTCACATTTTTTACATTTTGTGAATCGTGGAAAGGACCCCGCATTTTTCATTATCTTTCATAAATTTGTGAAATTTCATGAAATATTTTACCTGAAATTTCAAGATTTTAGTTTTCATGGAATTTTGCGACCCTTGCAGGTAGAATAACTCACCATTAGCAAATGACCCAGAATTGCTTTGAAAAAAGGTGAGGCTGAGGTAAATTTCAGCGCGAAACGCTTTTCTAAGCTTAAAAAAGCTACCAACAGCTTTTTGACTATCCCCCCCCCCCAGGATGCGCCAAATTTTAGGTGGCCCCGTGTCCCCTTAGTAAATATTTTACTTTCTCCCCTTATTTTCAGTGTAGTTGTGTGCCTTTCCTTCCGATGACCTCTAAATGCACTTGCGTGCTTTTCGAAGCTAATTGCACTAATTTGCAATTAGGGACTAATATTTCTTGTTCAGTGCAGAAACAACGAATGCGCCATCAGATTCCCCGTGCAAATAGACTTTATGCGAGTAGGCTTCTATGGACGAACCTGAAATAATGGTTATCTTTAACTCATTTTTTTCCGAAGATGTGGGTTGGTTCCTTGCTGATTAACTCGGTCCAATTGCACTGAAAGAAAATTCTCGGCGTTTTTACCAAGGTCCGTTGGTACCGTTACCATCTCACTTTGTTTACCAATTATTGGTAATTTTACCAAGACAGACTGGTAAGCTTACCCAAAAACCGGTAGTTTTACCGTTTTTTTTTCAGGTAAGAATACCACTTTTATTGGTAATCAATTCCCGGTAACTTTGCCATTTTATCTCGGTATTTCTACCACAGTCGATAAAAAATATTGGCGTTTTTTCCGGGGTCCAGTAAAATTACCGAGAAAGTCAATAATTTTACCGAGATTTCTCGGTACCCGGACCGAGTCACCGGTTACCAAGATTTCTCGGTAAAATTCCCAAATCCATAAATGGTAATTTTATCAAAGAAAAACTGGGACCGAATAGAACCTTGAATTCTTGGTAATTTTACCCTTTTCTTAGTAAATACACCGAAATTTTTCTTTCAGTGTGTAGTCTAATCCCACTCCTCCGATCCCCAGGATTTTTTGGCAACAGTGGGCCCTTTCTCTCGACGCAGTGTCAAGAGCGGCTCAAGGGGTTGACGCGGGGCCAGTCAAGTGTCGACTGTTTTTATCTGGCTGGCGCTCCCGGCTCCCGGATGCACCCCCCTCCCCCCCTTTCTTTGGGCCGGGGAGTGGGGTAATATCTTCACTTGTTGAGTTGTCGCGCGCCAATATCATAATTATTATTACTGGCTGAGCGTCGCCCTTCTCTAGTGGCCGCGTGCCCCCTCCCCCTCCGCCCCCGAGCTTCGGTCCTTGCGGGCAACCGCCCCTCTTCTTGCGTTTTAGCCGGGACGGTCGCCCGGGCCCGAGAAGGGATTGTTTTCTTTTCCTCGCGTAAACACTGACAACAGATTAACCAAAGCTCAGCTTATGCCGTGACTGTCACATCGCACGCAATGTCACCTCCTTGTCAGTGGAATATTTCACTAGTTTTACAGAGTATTTGCTGTTCGGGCGTTTTTCTCTACACTGAAAAAAAGTACGGGCTGTATAGACGGATCGTCCGTTTCGGGCTCAGAGGCCGAAAGTTCCAGGTGCTGGAACCGTAGATTTGATTGCTCCAGGTGCTACGCCCGGAACGCGGACGGGATATGTATATAACCCGTAGGCACAGGTTTCACGCCTGGAGGTTTTTTTCTTCTTTTTTTTCAGTGTAAAAACTTTGTTCCCTCAGTTCTTTCGTGTATATTTGATTCGCTAACGAACCATTGTGCAAGTCGCGGAATCATGGCCTACTATGCCATGTAGTAGGCCCAAGTGCACTTGGGTGCTCTGCGGTTCCCAAACGCCAGGTCCGGATTGAGGTCGGCTCATGAGGAGCAGCAGTGCTAGGCGTCATCGCAACAAGGGCGCTAAAATCATGTAGAGGGAATAGAAAAAATGAGGAAAAAGAAGTAGAGATAAAAAAGTGATTCACCGAGAAACACGAAAATTATAACGTGGTCATCCCCCTGCATGATTCTGTCCGGTTCTGAAAAACACTCCTTTCAATCACTCGATTGAACAGCAATAAACTATTTTAGTAACCTATTAAAAGGTATCGCTCACTTAAAGTTCGACGTCAGATTTGCTGCTTATGGAAGAAACATACCGGAGAGCCCGAATGGTTATTAGAAAACACACTTTAATCTAACATCCTAAATTTTGTTTACTCATTAGACCATCCATAATTGACATGGTACCTTCTACTTGAGCCTCGCCTTCAATTTCGTCACATAGGCAACAAACCTACTGCGGAGCACGAACAGTTATCTCGTTGAGAAACACACAATTTTATTGCCAGGAGCTTTGATTGATCCCATCTGCTCTGTTCGTCCTTTAAATCGTGCAGTATGCTTAACACCTTATTTCTAGCAGGGATTCTTAGAGAAGGACGTGAGAAAACCTAACCTTCAAGCAAAATTCTCGCAGATTCCCTCTCGAGAATGATTTCATTTGGTCCAAAGCGTTTGTTCCCTCCTCATATTTTTGTGTTGTATAAACACAATCTTTGAATTGAATTCATGCATATGAAACATGTGCAACCTTTTGCGAGGATGTTTGCTCATTTAATTTAAGTTTTCTCACGTCTCCCTCTGGGCAAACCTGCTTCCCGGTGACTGAGAAAAGCTCCGCACGAAAAGCGGTGATTTTGAAATAACGCAATATGGACAACGCAAATCGTAAATTAAGAAGATAATTTTAGATATTTTCTGATGTGTTCTGCGTGGTCTTCTTGCGATTTCACCTTTTCCAAGTCTCCCCATTTTGCTATGTCTCTTCGATGGAAACAAAAGTCTCTTGGGTCTAGAGTCTCCAGGCTTTTGAAAACATTAACAAAAATGTATGAGGAACTTGGAGGACAAGGTGCATAAGTACAGTTTTTGATATTTCGAGAAATACCTGTTTGAAGTTTCGAAATTACATGGATCCGTACGGCGGAAAGAAAGTTCAAACTGACTTCTTCATGCTTGAAAATTGGAATTTGGGAGCGAATTTTTCACAGAACATACATTAGGCCTAGTTTCCTGTAAAATCATTAATATCTCAATTTCTTCAAAAACTGCACTTCGGCGCCTTGTCCTTCAAGCCGCTCAAATACTCTTGATTCAATCGGATTTTTGTTTGAATTGAAAGCCAAACCTCTTAATTTAAGCGGATTTCATTTGATCCAAGGAAAAATCCGATTGTATCAAGTGCATTTTTCTTGTCAGAATTTTTAAGAGTCTGAACTCTGGATCCGAGAGACTGTTTTTCCAGTGTTGTCTGCTACAAACACATTTTTCCGCGAATTTAGATCATCCACTAATTATACGAAGAAACCGCATCAAGTCAGACGCTCTGCGTAAATAAAAATTTCTGAGGAGAATTATGTGGTGCGATGCTGGAATCTCTATTATACGCGGTGAAACATGCATATTTATACTTGTTTAACCTCGAGCATCATGTTGCCAAATCGTCATAAAACCTCGCAGATTTCCCAACAGAATTCGAATATCTAGATCCCGCCCGCGCGACTTGGTACAACGCTGCCTGTCAGAAATGCACACATGTAAACTGATCCGTGTTTTTAATTATGGTTCGCGACGTGTTTACGTGCGATTAAAATATATTTTCCGTAATTATAATAATTAAAAATTAACTTTGTGTCTCACATTCAGCATTCATGCAAACCTCATCTGTTTTTTGTATATATTTTCCAGGCCGCTGACCATGAAGACGACACTGCTTCCGTAACCTCAGTTGGCGTAAGAATATTTTTATTTCTTTTTTCTCTCCATCATTTTCCTTCTGATGATGCCCCTTTTCTTCCTGTAGGTCTTTGGAAGCCCAGTTACCATCATAATAATTCAGGAAATCCTACCTCAGGCATCTATAAGTTCGGAATTTCTGGAAAGTCCGGAAATAGTACTGATTTTTAAAGGGCGGTCCGGAAGTACTGAAAAAATCGCGTAAATTCCGCCAGAAAATCCGGAATTTTTTTCATTTTTTTATCATATTTTTGCAATTTGAGCGAGAAATTAAAAAAAATGTTGAATTTCGTCAAATGGCGGCACTGAAAAATCGCTGAATTTTTCTGTTGAGGAGGTATGGAATTTCTTTGGAATGTACTGAAAAAGCACTTTAGAAATAGGTACTGATTTTTGGCCAGCCTGTTTTAGTAGACACCCTGTACCTATTCCTGTAAGAAAGAGAGAGAAAGGAAAATAATGATACCTCAACTTCGTGAATCAGTTTTGCACACGAAAGCTCAGGACGTATTATGCTAAAAGGAACTATGTTGTACGTTACTCTTAATATAGATACGTCCAATTCAGTGAAGTGTATGCACGAGGCATCATTATTCTTTAAAAAAAAATTAATTAAACAATTATCTTAAAATCGGGAAGGACGAAGTAGTAATCACCATAATAGAAATTGATTTTTTAAATGATCTCTTCCTTTTAGAGCAATAATTTTTTTAAACAAAGCTCTGTTCATACTTTTTCGTCAACAGCAAAGTGTAAATATTCAATCGTCGAAATCGCTCGATAAAAATAATAATGCCCTCTGCCCTTATTGAAGCGACGAGCTCGGAATAATTTAGAAGCTACTATTTTTTTGTCTTTGACCTAACTTTACTGTATTTGGCGCAAGTTGATTCTAATACGACACGAATTAATTTCAAAATGCCTGAATTGCCGAAAAGTTGGAGTTTCTTTTAACTCGGATTGTCTTCATTATGGGAACAGAATGTTATTATTTTTAACGGTTATTTTTCTTTACCTAACAATCCCGATTTTCGAAAATTCGAAAATTTTTATTTAGTGATCAATCTGAAATCAACAGTAATCACAGAGACAATATATTTGGACGCATTTATGCTAAAAGGAACTATGTTCCACGCAAACCCTATGTACATAGTTCCTTTTAGCATAAATACGTCCATTTTAGAGACCGCGCACCAACAATCTCAGCAATACAATCGCGCGAGGCAAAAGTTGAATGAAGAGGTCATCGCTATTGATAAGCATCTTGTTGAGCATAAAACGAAATAAAATTCGCCGCATGATGACTGTTGAATGTCGGGGTGAGCACTGTGTAAGGTGGGTTTTTGCGAATTAACTTGATTTCTAAACCCATTGCGCAAGTTTCTATTCATCAATCATCATGAGGCGAACCAGAAAGTTGACTCTCGAAAGTACTCTGAGGAAAGATAGTAATAATGCAGGGTCCCAAATGGACTGCATTATGCAATTTCGAACTATAAATTCTAACTCTTATGGAAAAACACTTGTGTGCATAGGGAAACTAATGGCACATACGTTGTTTTTAAACCGGGCGAGAATGTATAGTTCCAAAATGCAAAATGTAGTCCAAATACATATTGTCTCTAGCAAGGAACATGTCGATGATTATTCACTTTGACGCTTTTCTCATTTCAGTCGGACGCCAAATCGAGGGAATGGATGATCCAGTCGGCGCGATCGGAATATCAGACGCTTGCCAAATTAGCTGCGGAAAATCCGAGACTCGTCCGTTTCAAGGTAAAAATGCATGAGAGAATTTACCCATATTGATCTTGCTTGTGAACTTTCGTGTTACATGTCGGTCAATTAGTTATTGTCGAAAATACTCTCAAATCTCTCACTCGAACCCTGAGCTCGTGCGATTCCAAGGGGTTGCTCGAGCATTACGTAAGGGAGGGAAAGAAAGAGCCTGAGTTTAGCCTACGGAGTCTTACGAGGGAAAGGGGGCGCTATCCTCCATTTAAAAAAAAAACAACAACAACAACACCCAAAACACCCTGTCACCCAACATTAGCGTGAGCTCATTTTTCGAAAATCTAATATGAATCATCAAGGTGACAATTTTTAATCAAAAATCCATCACAATTTTTTTTTTCGGGGGGGGGGGGGAGGGAGGAATTTGCGTTATGAGGGAAAAGGGAGTAAAAAAAAAACAAAATTAGCTAGGTCTTTTATCGGCTCTCCAACTTTGGCCACCATTTTCCAAGATGTCCGTTAAAAGTTGATTTTTCATTATTTTCACATTTTGCAGAGGCTCTAATGATCCTATGCAGCGTTATTTGGCCCCGAAAGCAAAACGTTTCGAGCCGTCCATTCCGTCGCAGCCAAATACCTAACGGTTGCGGCATAACGCCTAGGATAAGATCGCTACTCGATTTTTTATCGGGTGTCGTTGTCTTTTGCAGCTGAAAATGAGCCTATAACAACTTAAACCGTTCTGCCTTTTTAGTTTTTTTATAAAATTTTAGCCCTTGGTCCTTATTCCGTCGCATCTCGCTGTAGATCCCCCTTAGAGTTAGACTAATGCAGACTCGAAGTCCGACTCGGGGATATTTTATCGATTTTTTTTATATTTTTTATAGTTTTCTTCTATTATTATTCGATCCCAAGCGTAGGGGATCGAAAGCCCCCTATTAGTGAAGTACGATTCGGCGATGCAGATAATGATCGAGACTGAACATTGTTACGTAGTCGAATCCGCTGTCGATCTGGTTAGCGCTGTCTGTTTTGGCATCATCTTCATCTATTTCAAATCGCTTCTCGTCGGGAGAACCTTATGGAATTCGCCGCAACGGCAACGCTCCTCGAGCAGATTAGTATAGGATACGATTTTAAGTGGTCTGTGTTTACAAGAAACAATCAAAACAGGCTTGTAAAACAACGCGCACGCCAACCGTAAAAGAATTCGGATTTCGCCCACCGAGCCTAACAATAGGACGTATTTCGGCCAAACGGAACTATGTGTATCATGACGTGAGCCCCGTTTCTCGTATATTCTTATGGGTCTCAGGGCTCATGTTTTAATGCACATAGTTCCGTATGGCAGAAATACGTCCAATTGAGGGAAACTACGGGATTTCGGGCGGCGCCACGCTATAAGTTGGGTGCCGATGACTATCGACACGGATGTCTTACCTGGAAGGGCATTGTAAAACGACTAAATCTCGACGTAAAAAATTCGGACAGGTGGCACCCGGTCTCGAGGAAATTCCTGGCCACTAATGGATGAGCCTCAAGGCCCTGGCCTCATTCCGTTTATGACGTCACACCCCACACCCCCACTGACCTCTTATCCGGGTGGTCTATGTCTTGTATGTTTCCAAAATTCTCACGCCGTCCTCGTCCCGTTGGAAAGAAATCGCCTGTTCAACGAGGGTGACATGTCCACAAATCGCTCAAAATGAGTCAGTTTTGCTAGGCATAGAATAGCATTTTGATGGTTTAAGCTCACGGATCAGTAAAAATACTTAAATTTGACCGAACGCATAGTTTCTACGTTCAGTACTAACGGAGATATCGCCCCTCGAAAAACATGGTGTTGGACGCCATCCACCGCGGAACTACATCCCTCATCCAATGGTTTCTGCCACCAATGATTCAGCAATCAGTGATGCACACCTTTTCATTGGTGGTAACTCACGCGGATGAAACCGAGGTAGGAGGAACCAAGCATGCATGTACCCGTACCCCTGCGGTGGATGACGTCAAGCACTGTTTTATGAAGGACCATCTCCGTTAATACTGGACGTGAAAACTTGGCGTTTTTGGCGGATCCATTCGTTGCTGATCTATGATCTAAATTCCTAAAATCGCCCAAAAAAAGGGGGAAAAAAAACGATTCCGTGATCAGGGCAAATAACTCCAAAGAGAAATGTTTTTCTCTGTAGATTTTTTTTGCGAAAGGGAGCCAACTCTACCTCCCTTTAAATGACCATGTTGGTGAGTGAAACATGGTATCAACATGGCACCAAAGCGGTCAAATTGCCCAACGGTGACCAACATAGAGAAACCAACATGGTCTCAATATTGCTCCCCGTTGGTAATATGCTGGTCACTGTTGGAGAATCTGATCAATTCGGTGCTATGTCGGTAAAATTGGTGACACCATGATCTTAAGTAGGTACTATCATGGTCGTTTCCTAAAGGATGATAATTCGTTGTTTTTCGCGAATTGCGCGATTTTCAGAGTCTATGAGGATCTGCGTGTCCTTGGTACACATTTTCAAAGCTTTGAATTTTTTTTCTTTAAATCTTGCTTAAGTTTTACTTGGTTAAAACTCAAATTTTAAGAAATAGAATAATCAGTTTTAAATTTTTTATTATTTTAATAACAATTTTGATAGGGAAAAATCAAATTTACGAATGTAGGGCGATTGATGACTTCCATTTTTAGCGTGTGAGCTCGGCGCCCCCCCTCCCCCCTACATTTCTCAGCCCTTTGTTGCGGCGTAAGCCAAAGGCTTTTTTGTCCGAACGGGCACGGGCGAAATATTCATGAGAGCGGCCGTCCCACTGCGAACAGGTGCGAGCGGTGCGGGCCGTCCAAGTGCCCAAGTGCGCTCGTCATTAACATTTCACCTAGGACGACGGCTCGCTCGGGCTTGGATCCCGTCCCGGGGTCCGTTCCCAACCGACCGGGGACGGCGGGACCCGCCAACACCTGCGCGCGCTCACGCTGTCGCGCCTCATTCGCCGAACGCCCCGTTGACGTGTGGTGTGCCGTGTGATGCGGGCTCCAAAACGGACAGCCGGCCCACGCCTCCGTAAAGCCTCAGCGCCAAACTCACGCTTCGATTGGAATCGGCAAGGAATCAACAAGGAATGAACCCGTTGCAAACAAATTTTAAGGTTAGAAAATTGTACCATTTTCAGGGTGTTGACAAATCCGGAATTTTACAGGAAGTCCGGAAAAAGTACTGATTTTTTAAGGGCGGTCCGGATGCACTGTAAAAGTGCGGAAATTCCGCAAGAAGGTCCGGAATTTTTGTTAAGTTCGTCGCAATTTGAGAAAGAAATCTAAATTTTTGAAATTTTTCGAATTGAAGCCGCTGAAAAAGTACTGAATTTTTCTGTTGTGAAGGTCCTGAAATTTTGGGAATGTACTGAAAAAGTACTGATTTTTGGCCAGCTTGATTTAGTAGACACCCTGATTTTACTTTAAGAATAAGGCTCTCATTGGCTCTCTGGTCAAATTGTACTCCTTACGGCTGTTGTGTCCGAAACAACGTCAATTTTTGCGTAATTACGGCTTTCTCATCTCGGTTTTTTACAGAAAAGACAAATTTGCTGTTTTAGCTGTTTCAGTGATTTTCATCTATAAGAGATCAGACAAATTTTAAAAGAGACTCGATTTCAAAAAATTTAGCTTTACAACTCCCTTCGCTATGCGGCAGTTGGGCCAGGAACTAGTCTCGAGTCTGTTCCAAATGTTCACCTGTGACATTCTATCGTTTTTGAAGTTGAATGCTTAAAAAACGCATATTTCTTACGCAGATTGTGAAATTAGGAGTTTATCAACGCTCAAATTTTCGAAATCAAGTCTCTCTCAAAATTCGTCTGATCTCTTGCAAATAAGATTACTAAAATAGCTAAAACGGCAAAAGTCATCTTTTTTGTTTGTAAAACCAAGATTATGAGAAAACCGTAAGTGTTATAAATTGAAGTTGTTTCAGACAAAACAGTTGTAAGGAGTCCTATTCTGGCAGAGATGCAATAAGAGTCGTACTTTTAAGTATAAAATTGCGCCCTTTCCTATAACCTTTAATTGAATTTGTCTTTGTGTCCGAAACGCAACCACAAAAGCATGCAGAATATGTCACGTACGGCTATCTTGCCTAACACTAGCCTATGATATGAAAATGGAAAAAGGTCCTGTTCATAAAGTTGGAAATTAAGTTCGTTGATTTTGAATCATTAACTATTTCTGAGAGTTTTTCGGATGAACGGTGGCAATTTCTTATAGAATGGAGGCTTCTTTCAATAAAATTATTCGCCACACGCTGCCAAGCCCATTTTCTCAAAATTTAATTTTTGCCTTACGATTCTTTTCGCTATCACGGCAGAGTCACGGCAACGTCCGAGCATACATCCTGACAACTTTCGAAATAAAGATTTACACCTTAAAGGGGCCCCTTGAACCGTGGAAGCATGAAACAAGGTCTCAAAAATTGTCTTGCGAGGGCTCATGAGTGGAGTGACCGTAAGCACCATCCTAGGATCATGATCAGACTTCGAACGGAAGTCAAAGCTCCTCCATCTCTCAGTGGATAACAGTATCAACACTCAATTTCGTTCTAAATCTATTGTCTCCGTATTGAGACAATGCTTGATTAGGTGATGCTATCGACATCTAGGTGTGCGCCTCTCTATGTTTGGACAATTGTGAAATGCTCGGTCGAACGCTCCAAGATTAATGATAGAAACTTAAATACGATCAGTCAATAATATGTATTGTTTTCCCCTCCTCTGATACCTCGGTCTTTCTTCTCTTGGACGTAATGATTTAAGGTTAGGTGAGGCCCAAAATTTGAATTACTGACCTCAGGCATTGTTGTTTCGAATCTTTTTACGGACTAAAAAATTGCGAGCAGTCGGGAAGGAGATTAAAAGTTTAAAGTATCATCGAAGGTGTTCTTTTAGTAAATTGCAGGTCTGAATCTCATGCTTTTCCGCCATTCGCGATTGAGGGTGTGTGAGTACGTGCGTATTGATCGCGTCCGATCTATAATCCTGTTTTTATATCGTTTTCCATAGGTTTAAATGGCAGATCAATCGATATATCGCAGAGCACGCGCCACGCCACTGATCACAATGTAAATCATACGGGACCTCCTTTGGAAATGAGCTATTTGAGGTATATGTAGAATGAGTACCTCCTCAGCAGCCTGATTGTTGAAACTTTAACTGGCTTTGTCGGTAGATAAGATAAGAAGTAGCCCTATCTGCGCTGTGTAATGTATCGATTTTCGATTTTTGTCTTGCTGACATAAATCTCAACAACCAGGCTGCTGAGCATCATTGCTTTAGCGAATTAAAAGTACCCCATCCGCAGTGTTTCATGTTCAGGGTGGCATGAAACTTTAGAATGAAATAAAAGATTGGAAATTTAGGTAAAATATTTCATGAAATTCCACAAGGCTGCGAAATATTTCAAATTTTTAGGGGCTAGAGTATGCAACCCGCACCTTAAAACAAGAAAACAGAGGAAAGTCACAATCCTCACATTTTTCGAAACATGAAAAGGAACCGGTATTTTTCAATACATTTCATAAATTTCTGTTTCATGGAATATTTCACGTGAAATGTCAAGATTTCATTTTTCATGAAATTTTTCCACCCAGTTTATGCACCTCTATAGGTTTGCCTTCAATAACCTGTGTAGGCAAAATAAGCTACTTGAGAGTAGCAATAGTTGCTTTTAGCAGTCATTCTCAATGTTATTTCGCACTCAGGAGTAGTCACGATCATTTCTCCTGAGGAAAAGAGCGGTTTAAGGTTGTAATACGGCCTCAAGACGCAGTCTCTCGTTAAAATATTGCCGAGAAATGCACACAAGTTAAAATGGAGTCTTGAATGTTGGAATTTTATCGAAAAGCAGAGGCGCAAGTTGGCAATGCCCGGGTGCGTTGTCTTGTCAGATGCTGCGGCCACGGTGGTTGCGAATGCGGCTAAGTAAATGAATTTTAATCTAATAAACGCGAAATCTTTGATTAAGGAGCTCGAGGTGCGGTAGACCAGGACCAGAGAAAGCCCATCAGCGTTGCAAGCTCGCGTACACAGAGAAAAATATTTCTGTTCTTTCGTCACTTTTCAGTTAATATAGGGAGCGGAACACCAACAATCCTCGAGTTTTTGCGATGAATTTAGTGCAAAAAAACAATGGGAACAGCGAAAAACCGCAGAACCAATCGAAAGTTTTGGTTACTGTGTGTCTCACTCCCCATTCTAACAGAACTTGGGTGTTATTTTTTTCTCTTAGGGTGCGAACTTCTCCTTTCCGCGTCACTGGTCAAAAGTACCAGAATTTCTTACGAGTAATATTTACTAAAATTTCTTTTCATATTTGGCTTTCAGGTGTGATTTTATCTCTAATTTTCCTTCTATTGTTTGTATTTAATTTTCACTCCAGCTTCATTATTCTCTCTTTTTCTTTGAAAGTTTTACTCAGAAAGTATTTGGGCTATTTTTTTTTTCACGAAAACGCATGTCAGACGTCTTTATTTGCTGCTTTCATTTTTTGCAAAAAAGCGAGAAAGGAAGAAAGGAGGAAACCGAAAAAGTTTAGTCGTATGAGCCGAATGTCCGATGTTCCACATCATCTGAACCATAATCGGTTTGTCAAACCGAACTTTTGTTGTGGCTTATTCTTATAACCGAACGTTTAGTGTGAACTTTCGTCTCGGTTCATATCGTAGCTTCACTGGAAAAAAAAAGTTGCTTGGATCCAGAGTCCACCTCTTCACAACATTGACAAGAGAAAACATTCTTGATTCAATCGGATTTTTCCTTGAATCGAAGAGCCGAGCCTCTTGATGTAGGCGGATTTCCTTTTGATTCAAGCAAAAAGTCCGATTGAATCAATAGTATTTTTTCTTGTCAATGTTTTTAAGAGTCTAGACTTTAGATCCAAGCGACTTTTTTTCCCGCTGAATCTCTTACGCAAAGGCCTATCTCTGTTTCCACATGAGTCCTGGGAAGCATAGATTTATATGGAGAACAGGGGACACGTGTATAAATGAAAATACACCCTTACGCCAGAGGAGCGACGATAGGTATGACTCAACTTCGTTCGTCAGTTCACCTTACTCCCGAAGTTCGGTTCTACGGACCAAGAGTTTACACCGAACGTCCGGTTCATAGAACCAAAATCTTTTTTCAGTGTGAGGTCTAGGGGATCATTGCATATTTTATTGGGGTAGTGACCTGGGTTTTTCTTGGGGGGAGGAATCCGCATTTTAGCGTTACGTATTTGATGAATGGCGTCACGGTTGCGTTACGCAATTCCGGAGCGTCCCTCGGAGCATCGATTGAGGGCGTCCAATCTCGCAACCGCGAAGCCGATGATCGAGACCCGAGCGGATTGATGAATATTCAAATCGGGATGAGCATAGGGCGGTCGCGGCCCCCCGTTCCGGTCCGGGGGGGGTGGGAGGGGGTGGAGAGAGGAACAACTGTACACGGAAGGTTAATCACGCCAAGCTTGACGTTATCTGAGGCTACCGCCGCGCCCCCACCTTCACCCCACACCCCCCCTTCCCCCCGTCCCCTTTCTTGCGAGGTGATTGTTCTGGATTTCAGTAATTAACCTGCGACCGAAAAGCAGTCCCTGTCATCCCGTGAATTCTGCGTCCAATAAAATCCTCCCCTCCCCGCCGACCCCTCTCCTGCCGCCCGCTCTCCGCTTTCCTCCCCGCAGCTTTCGCCCCCCCCCCCCCCAAAGTCCTCTCGGAGGAGGTATCAGATAGAGAGAATGATCGGTTCCGTTTGCCTACCGAAACCTGTAGGAGATGCCCAGTGGAATGTATCAGTAGAGTAAAATGTATCGGTGGATGAATGGGGAATATACAGATGTTTGAAATTTGATAAATTCCCCACTAAGCGAGCTGAACATGAGGATACCCTTGGTTCATTAATTGAAGAATTATTGGAGGAAATACGACAAAATAACCAAGTCTACTAAAATGCATGTGTTTAAATGGGAAATGCCGCCAGATGACGTCACCAGGCGGTCCATTTTCTCAATTTTAAATCTATTTTTGTACTATTTCCCATAGCAGAAAAAAATTATAAAAAATACTGCGAAATCAGCTCTTCAGGCACTCTCAGATGAAGCAATAAATATTTTGCGTGCAAATTCTCCATTATGAATTCCTGCATGCTAAATACGCCGCGGCGAGAATTTCCCTTTGAAATAACCAAAAATCTCCTTTTTTTATCGGCATTCCTGTTGGTTTAAACATGCGTTTTGTCGCTTTAAAATAACCTCGGGTTAAAGAACCCTCTTGAGAGGGAGGGAAGGAGGGAGGGAGAGAGGTTGGGAGGGAGATGTGTGGATGAAAGGAGAATTTTTCCCAGTTTAGTGTACTAGTTTAAATCTGACAACCATCGGACGACCAGAAAAGTAAATTTCAGCGACCAATTTTACGCGCAACATCACTGAAAAAAAAATTACGGACTGTATAGACATACCGTCCGTCCTGGGCTCATGGCCAAAGGTTCCGGGCGCTTAAACCGTAGCTTCGATTGCTCCGAATGCAGAACCCGGAACATTCGGCCTCTGAACCCAGGACGCGAGCGGTTGGACGGTATGTCTATATAGCCCGTAAGTACGGCTTCCACGGCCGGAGTTTTTTTTTCTTCTTCTTCTTCTCAGTAAAATTGCTCAGCAATCATTTTTACGTGAGAGGTAACGTTACCTTCCGAATTTAATTTTGGTGTCACCCGATTACAATCCTTGATTGTTAGTGCGGGGCCTTTTTTCGGGAGCAAGGACTTTCAGGTCTCGATACACGATCAAATTCCGAACCAATTCCGATCAAAGTAGACCAGCTGATGACTGATGGTCACCATTCAACAGTCCTCATTAAACGAAATTGGACGGGCCGTCACATTTTGATCAGAATGGAGTGCCATCATTCATCATTTCTCGCCACACGAATCATTTCTGCCAGGATTTCGTTTGAAAATTAGGCGAGGTAACGAGGATTTCAAGACTGATGACTCCCGACATTTCGATGGTGACCGGCTCGGGAATTTGATCGTGTATCGAGGCCTTTCCGGAAAGTTCAAAATCCGGCAACCTCCGAACGACGCCAATGATGCAGGAAGAGCAGGGATGAGTATGACTGTCCCCGAAAAAAAGTAGTGACAAAAATCTACAAGCGATCCATCACGGACGCAGTGAACGACCCGTAGAAAATCAATTAGGCGATTCACGGGCAGCGACAACGAGCAGGTAGTTGGTGGCTGGTGGCGCTACGTACGGGAGACGTGACATGTGGCGTTGCTGGGCGCCCCGACTCCCCCCTCCCCCTCCCCCTCCCCCCTCCCTCTACCCCTCCTCCTCCCCCCACCCCCACCCGCGCCGCGCGCCGGGGAGGAAGGCGCCACCGGAACCCCGGAATAACATCAATCACCGGCTAAACGGGCAGAGGTATGCGAAGTTCACGCACACCGACGCAGCCTTGAATTATGATATCGGGGTGCGTGTAAAAAACCCCCGAAAAAACGGCTCATTGGGTGGCGCGCGTCCAACCATCGCGTCTGTTCAAATTAACTGCCACCAGATTTAATGGTGATCCACGAAAACACCCGCAAAACATAAGTTATGCAGTTTTATGGCCGACGCGATGCTCGGTGCTGCTCGGGGCTAATGAGGCCACCGTTGCGCTGCTGTGCCTCAGCGCGGGAGGCTAGGATTGCGCCCTCTCTTGCTACATTTTTCGACAGAGAAATATTTGGACGTATTTCATGAAATTTCAGAAATTCATAAAAGATATTGAAAATTACCGGTTTCTCTTCATGTTTCACAAAATATAAAAATTGTGAATTTCCTCTACTTGTGTGTGTTTGAGTGCGGGTTGCATACACTAGCCCCTGTAAAATATGAAATATTTCACAGCCTCGTGAAATTCATGGAATATTTCACTGAAATTTCCAATCTTTTATTTCTTTTTTACGTTTCATGCCACCCTGCTCTCTCCGCTGACACGGTAGGGTTGTGGAACGAGGGTTGTGGACGTTGACAATGGAGATGTTGCATGTGTGAGGAATTTGCGATTTGACTGTCGACTCACGTGTAAAAGTTCGTGAGAAACACGATGGTGCCACTGGTTTTCCCTGAAATCAACTTCCAAGCTCAAAAAAAGCTCTCAAGTTGAGGCCAAAATGGACAGGATATCCCACGCTACCCTGAGAGTCCACCTCTACATCAAGACAAACTCTCCATGCAAAGATAGGGAGCAAATACTTTAGCAGGGTTGCCGTGTTATCAGTTTTGGAGTCCCCAAATAAAGTGGCAGCCCTGTCAATGTATTTGCTCCCTATCTTTGCATGGAGAGTTCGTCTTGATGTAGAGGTGGACTCTCAGGATAGCGTGGGATATCCCCTCCATTTTCGCCTCAACTTGAGAGCTTTTTTTGAGCTTGGGAGATGATTTCAGAGAAAACCAGTGGCACTATCGTGTTTCTCCCGAACTTTTACATGAGAATCAACAGTCAAATCGCAAATTCCTCACACATTCAACATTTTCATTTAATTTTTTACACAAATTAAATTTTTGGACGTAACTATAGTGTTGCACCAAACAGCATATAACTTTGACGGTAAATTGTGATGTAGAGGTGGACTCTCAGGATAGCGTGGGATATCCCCTCCATTTTGGCCTCAACTTGAGAGCTTTTTTTGAGCTTGGGAGTTGATTTCAGGGAAAACCAAGGCACTATCGTGTTTCTCGCGAACTTTTACATGAGGAACAACAGTCAAATCGCAAATTCCTCACACATTCAACATCTTCATTTAATTTTTTACACAAATTAAATTTTTGGACGTAACTAGTGTTGCACCAAACAGCATATCACTTTGACGGTAAATTGTGATGTAGAGGTGGACTCTCAGGATAGCGTGGGATATCCCCTCCATTTTGGCCTCAACTTGAGAGCTTTTTATGAGCTTGAGAGTTAATTTCAGAGAAAACCAGTAGCACCATCGTGTTTCTCGCGAACTTTTACACTGGGACCAACAGTCAAATCGCAAATTCCTCACACATGCAACTTCTCCATTCCCGCCGGTGGGTCCAGGTGAGTCGGAGTGGCGTCGTCTGGTGGCGGGAATTTGGCCGAGCGCGACGTGGATGTCGACCGCGGGTTGGACCGGATCTACGGGCGCGCCACCCGCCACCACCGCCTCGCGAGCCCGGAACCCGGGGGCTCCTGGCGCCGAAGCCGAGCCAAGTGGTCTCGTCACTCCACCGCTACCTCGACTCCATGCTTTTCCGGCATCGGAAGCCCCCCCCCCCTCCCCTGCTTGTTTTTAGGCCGAGCGTTTCCGCTTTTTCGAATTTGGTTTCCATTATGTCACCGACGAGCCCATCTTGAGCTGCGATCCTTCCATGGGAAAACGTCAGGCGTCACCAAGCAGAACAAAACTTTATTTTATCTCCCTTTTTTTTTGGTCCGAAATGGAACTACTGCAGCACTACATGCAAGCATGCAGAACTTAGCACATACTGGGGGCTATAATTATTGAAATTGATAGACAAAGAATACAAAAGGTAAATGGAGTCGTACCCCCTCGTTTAATTCAGAACCGGGACGTTTTCGAAATGTAACAATTTCATTTTCAATCGGAAAATTAATAAAGGGGGAAAACAAAGAAAAATAAATCGTCGATCCGCCGTTAATGCGAAACCGAGACTTGATACACTTCTCTCCAAGTTTTATTTACTTAAAATCGCCAAATTTCTCACCATTGTTTTGTTTTTCCTCAAAACTTGGATTTTTCGGCTTGTTCCCTTTCCGAAACGACACGGTCACATCTGTTACACATTTTTGCATCACGCATGCAGCCTGACTTGGCGCCTTCAGGTGTCTCCCACGACGGTCACTTGTGTTTGACAAGTTTTATTTTTTTATGTTTTCCAACCCTCGGCGGAAGTTAGCGAGGGTTGATTCAATCACTGGTTCTGGCTTCTTTAAATGTCCGGTTGGGTAGGTTTTTCGAACTCCCGAAATTAGTTGTAAATTAGGCCCTGTCAAGTTAGTGGCTCCGTTCTGAGAGGAAGGAGGTGTTCATTTTAGTGCAGTATTCGTGTGAATCGCTCATATTTTTCGCAACTTTACGACGGAATGGGTGGACTTCTTTCTCGAGTTGCTGTTAAGGGTTTTGTCTTGATGTTTTCAGCCGCGTTGCTGCCTGAAAGGAACCTTTTTTAAGGCGGCTCGGATCGAAAGCATGACCCTTCATGACGGAGCTGAATCTCCTATCCCTAGTAGAATTGGCTGTTAAAAAAAAGATTTAAAAACCGCATAACTTTAAAGAGAAAATCCCTTTAAAAAACTTCTAAAATAACTGAGTTTAGAAACTCGCTTTGTTTTCATTCACACTGAAATGAACGGCTGATTTGAAGAAGGTTGCAACCACCAAAAGTAAAGTTTCAAGAAAACGAACACGCCAGTTTCGCCAAAGAGGGTCGGAGAAATTAAGCAATGATACCTTTTTTTATACTATATTTTTCGAAGAAAATATTTAAATTTTGATGTATTCGCCTTTTGTCCTTTTCCCACAAAACCTCTCAGTACTACCATTTTTAGCAGTGTCGTAACAATCAGTAGCATGCGTGTTCGATGAAAACATTGAAAAATAATAGTGCCCTATCTCATGGTTTTTATCATGGTTGTGCCCTTCTTCAAATTATCTATTCAAAGGCCACGTTACACTTTTACAAGTTTTCTATAACTCATTAATGTTATCCACTTATAACAGAGCAGTCATATCGTCGTTGCCCCCACATAAGAACGTAACTGCATTTCAATGTTGCCGAATTTAACCTCGCAAATTGCAGTTTTAACAGGGAAATCTTGGGAATCACCAACTGAAATTTTTATTGAATTTTTCTCCGATCTCGAGCAAAAATCAGAGAAAATTTGAACTAAAATTAAACAATTCCATTCTTGTGAATCATTGCATTGTTTCAGACAATTTAGCAACTTTGGAATGGAGTTACGTTTCTTCGTTAGGGAAACGACGATATTAGCCAAAGTTCTCCGTGCGGACGTCACCAGTGGCGTGGCGTGAATTGCGATATATCGATTATTATACCATTTACACCTATGTAAAATGGACGGAGTTAAACAGAAAGGAACCAAGCCACATCGAGATCGAACCGAGAAAAAGAGGTTTAAAGTTTGGCTCCTGCATAAGACTCAATGTAAAAGATAAACTTCAAGTTCAATTTCTGCAAAATTTGCTCCAACAAAATCTTTGAATTTTTGGCGATAGATAGTAGAGCAGTGGTTGAGTTCAAAATCACTCATAACTCAATTTTTTCCAAAATGTGGGTTGGTTCCTTTCTGCTTAACTCAGTCCAAATGATCGATAAACAGAGTGTTCGCAGCGAACACCTTAATAATCGATTCTTTACCATAGGTTTAAATGGCAGAGCAATCGATACATCGCAATTCACGCCACGCCACTGGACGTCACGTCAATTTCTTCCAACTCTCAGCAATCCAGCGGACTTCTTGTTTTAGTTTTTCCCCCCTTTTTGTTTCTAATAAATGTAGTCCTTAAGCCAGAAGCGTCGATTGAAGGGGTTCGCGAGGGAAGGGGGACCTATCGGAGGTGCCAAGGCTTGTGCGGTCAGCTCGGAGCGGCCGATCGGCGCGGCGTATGCTTGTTGAATGTTTTATTTATTGTGGAAAAAACGTCGCTGTTTGAATAAATATCGGGCCGGGTTGTTTTTCGTCGGTTGCCGCGGCACGTTCGACCGAGCGAGTTAGGCTGACAGAGATACAGCATGGTCAAGACTCGTGCCAAGAAATGGCCTCTTCGCAAACCGACAGCCCGGGACCTGTCGCACATCGTACAACATTCTAGAAAAACCGATATTACTCGATCTGTAAGAGCTCAAAGGGCTCCAATCAAAGAGAATCTACGCTTAATCCACGCGATCGAGCGTTTGTATTTTTCTTGCCGACATCTCGTTGATTGACCACCATTGAAAGGAAATAAAATTTCTAAAATGGACTTTCTCGCCAAAAAAATTAAGAAAAAACGCATTTTTAATGTATTTTTTTCTTACACTCAAAATAATACTTACTGCTTCTTCTTGCTATCGAAACATTTTGTGATTTCAAAAAATGTAGCCCGTATCAACAAAAATTCCTTTCGAAATGGCTCGGCTTCCAGATTGGAGATGTGGTCTCTATGTTGGCTCTGTACATCTCAAAATCTTAGTGTATTCTTTTTTTCCGTCGATTTTCTGTATATTTTGTCCACAGGTCACTGATTATTGGAGTCCAAAAGTAGTTCCCTCTCCTCGCTCTGAAAACTTTGATAACTTTAAAGCGTTCAAAATAGCTGGAAACTGCAAATAACACAATTTTATTACGTGTACATATAGAATGGCGTATCTGTGTTATAATAAGTATATCATGAGTTCTTTCTACGCGAACATTGTAAAATTAATTTGAAATATCCATTAACCTCTTTTTTCGTATAAAGGAACTGACATCTGCATAAAGTAATCTCTTTCCCCGCCCACTAACTGCATAAAACCGCAGTGCTGGAGAACGAGTCACGTGATACAACTATATCAACCGCTGGGTAGCGCAAATTGCATAACCATCGCAATGAAGGAGCACTCGATTTTAGAAGTTCTTTGAAGTCTATTCATTTTGTGGTAGTGCATCCAGGAATCGTTTCACCTGTAACAAAAATAAAAAGCTTGTTTACGCAAGTCTTCACACGAATAAGGTTTTTTAATTAGAATATTTATTGCGCCGAATACAGATGCAATTTACGTATTCTCTGGACCCGAAAAACGAGCTCAACTAGGTAGATTACATTTCGCAATAAGGAACCTCTATTTCTGGCCCATTTTAGAAACAACATTTATCCCATTGGTTTCCTTATGCAGATATGTGGTTTTATGGGAGAGCCAGAGATAGTGGTCCCTTACTGCAAAATGTAATCCAATTGGTCGATGGCTTTAATCTATCCCATTGAGCGGTGAGTAGCTCGCAGCGACCATACATAATCGATGGTCAGTCGGGTGCATGATCAGACGCACATACTGCCGTCCCAAGGAAAAACACCGTATGTTACTTTGAATCTTGCCAAATTTCCCCCTATAAACATATTCCTGTTTTAGGAAGAGAAATGGATATTTCCCTCGGATTTGTCAGATTTACTGGAGTACACTGGGAGTAAATTCCTCCGGAAAATTTGAATATAAAAATGCATGTGTTTTTCAGAAAATTCGTGTTCTCTCGGAGAAATTTGGCAACATCCGAATGTTCATACGGTGTTTTTCCGTAGCTCAGCAGCGCAGGTGACGAGGACAGGGAGGCGAGGACGACACGTTACGTCCGCAAAAAGGATGATAATTAATAATGGCTCAGCTACAGCCAGGCCTTTGAAAGCTGGATCACATGTTACTTTTTGGCCCTTGGATTTATAACTATTCCAAAGCAACATTAAAATGCGCAACCCCATGAACGTTCGTGGATCAAATAATGAAAAGTGGTCTCTTATCTATAGGTGATGTGCGGGTGTTGTAACCATCAAACTTTTTAGTCGTGTATAACTAGCGGATAGTGTGGCGCGTATCGCAGAATCTTGTTTTCACGATGGAATTCTGCAGGTCTAAAGGGAAAATGCTTTCTCTTGATTAATATCGGCTCTTAAAAGCTCCCTTAACTTATCCTTACTAATTGTCAAGGTATTTCGCAAATGGTAAAAATTATGCGCTGACTGGAAATAGACAAAATAGTGGATTTTTCATGAACTTCTTTAAATATTCGCATTTCGTTGTAGCACATAAGATTCATTCGACTCTAAAGCACTATCCCCAAGATGTTTTCATTTTTAAAAAAATTAACACCATTTTTTTTTTTTTTTTAAATGTGAAAACAGTTTACCAGAGCGAGAATGCTCAAATTGTTTTCTAAAAATTGCTCAAGAACATTTTTCAATTATGTCCTAAAAATGGGTCTTTGAAAGGTTAAAATGAAAAAATTTAAAACGAACTATTTTTTTGGCGTGCAATTTAGGATACGTAATTCGTCACAGAGAGAGCGATAATTTTTCGCCAGAACATCCCTCATACACGGTTAAAACCCCTCACCGCCGAGAACACGAGGTCCGTCAAAAGAGGGTCTCTGAATATGTGAGAGAAGAGGTAAATTCGTGGGTACGTTTATTCATTCCGAATGCGGAGAGCGATGGAAGCGGATTTTATGGAGCACTCTCTATCTCTCTCTCTCGGTGTAACCTATTCTGTCCTCTCGGTGCGTTTAAAATGTCATGCATAATTAAAGTTTTGATGCAGTTCATATATCTTCGTCCAATCGAATGAGCCCTCACCGACGCGACGCACAGTGGACCGAGGCGATCTGAGAGGTCGGACAAAATTTGGAAACTTTAAAAGCTTTAACTCCGTTCATACCAAACTTTGAGGTTCTAAAAGTGGTTCCATTGGTTTACTCTTGAAATGGAGACGTTGCATGTGTGAGGGATTTGCGATTTGACCATTGATTCTTTTGTAAAAGTTCGCGAGACACACGATTATGCCACTGGTTTTCTCTGAAATCAACTCCCAAGCTCAAAAAAGCTCTCAACTTGAGGCCAAAATGGAGGGGATATCCCACCCTACCCTGAGAGTCCACGTCTACATCAAGACAAACTCTCCATGCAATGATAGGGAGCAAATACATTAGCAGGGTTGCCGTGTTCTCAGTTTTGGAGTCCCCAAATAAAGTGGCAGCCCTGCTACTGTATTTGCTCCCTATCTTTGCATGGAGAGATTGTTTTGATGCACAGGTGGACTCTCAGGGTAGCGTGGGATATCTCCTCCATTTTGGCCTCAACTTGAGAGCTTTTTTCGAGCTTGGGAGTTGATTTCAGAGAAAACCAGTGGCACCATCGTGTGTCTCGCGAACTTTTACATAAGAATCAATGGTCAAATCGCAAATCCTTCACACATGCAACATCTCCATTGTCTATCTGCAGAACCCCTTGAAATGTAAAGCATGACGGAATAAACACCAAAGCTCGCAGTTTTAGCCAAAAATGTCATGTCCTACTTCTCCTGTTGACTCGATCCACTGTGCGACGGGTGGACGCACGTCTCTACTTCAAAAGCTCCCTTTCAACGCCCGTTATCATTTATTCCACCGTCCCCGCTAGTGGCGTGGCGTGCTTTGCGATATATCGATTGATCAGCCATTCAAATCTATTGAAAAAGATCGATAAACAGGATTTTCGCAATAAACACTCTAATTATCGATTCTATACCATAGTTTCGAATGGGGAAATATCAAGAATCGATTATTCACGCCTCGCCACCGGTCCCCGCCCTTTTTTCGCCGGCCCTGTAAAAATATCATCCAGAACATTTTGAAGGGGGGCACTATACTGTGCGCTGTGTCCTATACTGCCGTGCTAAGGAAGACTGCCGTATGAACATTCGAGAGTTGCCAAATCTCCTTCAATAAAATGTTTATTTTTGAGTAAAATTATGAATATTTTTTCTTGAAATTTTTAGACCCTTTAGATCAAATTACAAAGTGGATTACCTAAGAAATTGGCAGAAAAATATTCAACAATTTTCCTGAAAATCAGTGATTTGCTAGGGTAAATTTGGTAACGCCTGAAGGTTCATATGGCGTTTTTCCTTAGCACGGCAGTGTAATAATTCTCCCCTGCCTTCCCGTATCCAACGTCCGCATCGACCGTCAAAATCTGTAAATCCTTCCCCGATACTTACCTGGATATCTATCGTTTACTTGCCCTCGTCTTTCTTCTCCTGGATTGAACGGCATGTTATGCTAATTCGCGCAATCTCATTGTCTGTACAAAAATCCAACATAGCTAATTCATCGCACTCGATGTTTCCTGAGCGTTTTCGCGCGGTTTTCGTAAACACTTCTCTCGCCACCCATGGATCGTATTTGATAGTGGTTCGATGTATCGTTTGGTTGAAAACAATAGAACATAACCTCAAACAAAAATTTTAGGATCGAAGCAGGAGAAGCTGGAAATGAGGAAATTCCTAAAAATTTCACTTCTCATTGCCATTTCGTACTCGAAAGAATAAAAAATCAATCGCAAAAGACATGTTCCTTCAGATTTCTAAATTGACTTTTGAGGCTATGTCCACATGTTGAACCAATCGATATTGATACAATCTCACTTGTTTGATTATCGAATACGATCTATTGATTTTTTTCACGACGTATTAAAGTAGTTTAATTTTGTCAAGCCACCCTCTGCTGGATAATTAAGAGAGTTTTGGCAAGGATCATTAGCTTTTTTTTGTTTTTTTTTTCCTATTTTTTTTTATCGCGTCTTTTGGAAGTAATTGCACCATATCAGACAAAATCATAGTACATATGCTCTTTTTTTCGCCCCCCCCCCCCCCCATGAAAAACATTTAGCAAACGTTTTTGCTCGTTATCATCTTAAATATGTGCATATACTACATTAAGTATATTTGAGCGTCTATATTCAATCTTCTGCCCAAAAAAACTAATTTTAAACCCAAAAAGAGGAAAACTCTGAATATACCAATTCACGTCGTGGACTTTGCGTTTTTTTTTCTTTCTTTTTTTTAGGGGTGTGTCTAACGCCCACGAACGGTATCAAAGTGAGCTAGCTGGCTCATACTGTATCTCTTCCGATTCTGATTCCTGGCCCCCAGAAGATGTGAGCGAGTAGCAAATTAATGAAAATTCATATATAAATACGGGAAGGATTTTGCGCTACTCCAACTCGAGTTGGAATTTTTGTTCTCTTATTCTTTTTTTCCTAATATGTATCGAAGGTCTACGCTCCTCGTATCGCCCGTTCTCAAAGTCGCGATGTTGCCGTTGATTCACATGTAGATCAGAAGACAATGCGGTATTGCATCTCTGACCAAATCAAACCCCTCAAAACGTTTTGGCAACGATGCTTTCACCCGTAAATTATGTCAAATGCATCGAAAGTACCTCAAGAAAGGTGACCGAGCCAAGTGTTTCCTTGTTAGTGTAAAAAATTGATCTCGGAACAAATAAGTTATACGCCCCGGCCGGGCACGCCTAGCGACGCTACCCCTCCCTACGTTGGAGGGAGGTATTTCGGGGTGCTGCTAAGTGATGCTCAAGGCAGGAGCTGAGGGGGTGCGCACTCGATGCGATATATCGAACTTCGATCTTTGTCGAGTGAAGAAAGGAATCACCATCGCGAAATATCGATCGAGGTGTCGTTTCGATTTTTCAGCTGTCGCTGGAATAATCAGAACGGTGTCGAATGGTGGTTCGAGATGGGAAGAGAAGGACTGGGAGTTATTAATTAAGCCGTGGCATATGTCGCCTTGTTGACCCTTGTTAATTGTCTGGAGATATTTCTCTTTCACCCCCTCCTACCTTATCCCTCGTTTTATCTAGTTTTTATCTGTCCCCTTCCTCTTAGTCCAATATATGCTCTCTTTTCTATTCCTGTTCCTTCCGTCCTAATTTTAAATGGACGTATTCATGCCGAACGGAATTATGTGCATTATGACGTGAGCCCTGTTAAGCATGTGTTCTTATGGGTCTCAGGGCTCATGTCTAAATGCACATGGTTCCGTTTGGCAGAAATACGTCCAAATTTCGTTGGCTAAGGAACAATACTGCTTATCTGCACACCTCTGCTTATGCTCGATCATTTGGACGTATCTCTATCAAACGGAACTATGTGAATTACGACATGCGCCTTGCGACCCATAAGAATATATGCATAACAGGGCTCACGTCAAAATGCACATAGTTCCGCTTGGCAGAAATGCGCCCATTTTTGTCACCCCTGATTTACAGGAATAAAAATCTCTCAATCAATCCATTCTTTCAATATATTCCAGGAGAATTCGAGACGCGAAGTCCTATAGGACTTATCTTTTTTGTCGACGAATCAACAGCTCTAATTTGTACTTGAACTCTTTTGGCCCTGAAGAGTAAGCTTTACAAACTCCTTGAAAAAATGGCCTAACGTTACAGCCGTAGACAAAAAATTCGTATCTAACGTGGTATCGTTTCCAAATTTCCAATCATATTTTACCTTGACTTCATTTTGCTGTAAGGTACTATTATTTCTGGCTCATCCACAAAAGCACATATCTTCATCAGGATATACTTGTTACACTTACGTGTTTTTCCAAAATGAATTGCAAAATGTTATCCTCCTGTCGGATAGGGTACTATCCAAAGTACCTCTTGTAAATTATCCGTAAATTTTTTTGAATGAGTGCAGAAAGTTAACAGAAAATCATAAGAAAAATTGTTTGATAGTTTTCCTTAAAAAAATAAAAATAAAACATTATTGGAGATTTGCAACGTATCAATCAGAGATACGCAATTTTCGTACTTCGGCTATCGATTTACCGGCAGTTTAGTTTCAAAACAATGGAGATTGAATTATGTCCTGAGTTTTTAATCACATCTTTAATTATTGCGCGTCCATGTGTACCTAATTCTACCGTATTTAAAATCTAAGAACATACCCCTGTGTTAGCACACAGCCTTGGCAGCACGAATGCCCCACAAGTGTAAGGGTGTAGTCATTCCCTCCTTCACATCTCCATGCTATTATCTCTGCCTCTTTTTCTTTTCCTCGTTCCCCCTCCCACCGTCCTCTTGTCTCCCAATTTACCTCCTGTTATGACTAATATCTGACACGAGATCATAATTAGCACTGGGTGGCTCAGGTTTTTTCATGAGTCATTAAGAAAGAGGGGAAACACCTCCTGAATATAGGTATGATAGTTGATACGCAAGTATAAATCATGCCGCTACATCCTTGAATCGTCAACCGCAGTCGATTCCAGGGTAGTATTAATCGTAGCCACAGGTTGAGTCAGTGTCTCACCGTATTCAAACAATGAGCCTCCAAGGACCGTATTCATAATTGAGACTAACCAGCTCCTTTCAATCCATAAGAAGGCTCCAATTGGAAAACATCGCAATCACTGGGGGAAAAAAAAAGCACATTGCATCTAGAGTCCAGACTATTGAAAACATTGACAAAAAAGAGGACTCTTGATTCAATCAGATTTACGCTTAAATCAAAAGGAAATCCGCTCAAATTAAGAGGCTTGGCTCTTGATTTAAGCTTAAATCTGATTGAATCAAGTCTTGTCGATGTTTAAGAGTCCGGACTCTAGATCCAATGTGTTTTTTTCCAAATAGCATCACTTAAAGGACAATTTTTAGAAACGTACCGTAAAATTTTCGTCACGGTTTGAGTGGTCGAACTGACGTGCGATATATCGCATCGATTATGTCAAAAATTTCGGCAGATTTTGAACTTTAACCCAACAAAAGGACACACCTAAGCATGAGCCTTAAGAATCATTCTGCACTGAAGAATTGGCAAAATCTAGAGAAATAAAAACAGATTTCAGTTTGGAAAATAACCTCGCATTTGATACAGTTATCGATTTCTGTATCGAATGCGAGGTTTTTTTTCCAAACAGGATTCTGCTTTCATTTTTTTTTGTACAGAAAAAGTTAAGAAAGGTAATGAAACAGCAAATATTTTAGTTGTGTACAGTGCTTCCATTTCCCGGAACTAGTACCGAATTTTGGAACTTTTGAGATTTTCCTGAATTTTTCCCAGACCTTTTAAATTCTCGACATGTTCCGGATCTTTTGCATTTTCCGGAACTTTTGAAAAATTCTGAAAAAAGGTTCGAACACATCTCTCTTACCTTCGTCTGTGTTACTCACGTAGTGCTTGAAGCACCATTACGAATAAGGAAACGGAAACAAACATAATATGGAAATAGAGGGAAAGAAAGGATGCGCGTTAAAGACGGCGCAGAGATACAACTATTCGTACTTGATGGACGTCCGTGCTGCGTCTGAAAAATTGAAGGCGCGATGACGCGAAGCGTGAGCTCTCAATGCTCTGCTGTATGCTGTCAATGAGGTGTCGCTCAGATTCGGGAGAAAAGTTAAAAAAGAGGCCCGAAAACATCTCGCTTACCTTCGGCTGTGTTACTTACATAGTGCTTGAAGCACCACTACGAATAAGACAAACGGAAACGAACACAATATAGAAATAAAACGAGGGAAAAGATGCGCGTTAACGACGGCGCAGAGATACAACTATTCGTACTTGATGGACGTCCGTGCTGCGTCTGAAAAAATGAAGGCGCGATGACGCAAAGCGTGAGCTCTCAATGATCTGCTATATGCTATCAATGATGTGTCACTCAGATTCGGGAGAAAAGTTAAATAAAAAAGAAGCCCGAGCACATCTCTCCTACCTTCGGCTGTGTTACTCTTGTAGTGCTTGAAGAACCATTTCGAATAAGGAAACGGAAACAAATACAATATATGTATAAGTAAATAAAGCGAGGGAGAGGATGCGCGTCAACGACGGCGCAGAGATACAACTATTCGTACTTGATGGACGTCCGTGCTGCGTCTGAAAAAATGAAGGCGCGATGACGCAAAGCGTGAGCTCTCAATGATCTGCTATATGCTATCAATGATGTGTCACTCAGATTCGGGAGAAAAGTTAAATAAAAAAGAAGCCCGAGCACATCTCTCCTACCTTCGGCTGTGTTACTCTTGTAGTGCTTGAAGAACCATTTCGAATAAGGAAACGGAAACAAATACAATATATGTATAAGTAAATAAAGCGAGGGAGAGGATGCGCGTCAACGACGGCGCAGAGATACAACTATTCGTACTTGATGGAAGTCCGAGCTGCATCTGAAAAATTGAAGGCGCGATGACGCGAAGCGTGAGTTCTCAATGAGAATATCACATTACGCCCCTTTCACCAGCCAAGGGTCCACGCCCTCAGATGCGAGCCAGTCCTACCTGAGTAAAATTCATCTCAATTGTATGAATACGAGACATGTGAGAAAGCCGTGAGTGCCCAAAAAATGACGCAGTTTCAGGCAAAACAGCAGTAGGTGAAATTATTCCTCCAGGGAGCCAATGAAAACAATGCTTTCAAGTAAATTGCCACCTTCCTCTGCAAATTTCTAACCTGAAAATGTGTTTGTTGTGTGTCCAAAACGCAACCACACAAGCATGTAGAAGCATTTACGGCTGTCTTGCTTAACTTTAGCCTAACATGAAAATGAATAATACCCTTTTTAAGTAATAATTGAAATAAAATCGGTCATGTTTTAATTATCCAAACGATTTCTAAGAGACTTTCGGATGATCAGTGACAATTTGAAAAAGAACGGAGGCTTCTTTCAAGAAAATTTTCCGGTCAGACACTTCCAAGCCCGTTTTCCAAAAACTTCACCTCTGCAGTTCCTGCTCTCTTCGCTATCACGGCAGAGCTGTGCTGCGCGCAGTTCCTGTAAAGCAGAACGCCTTCATTTTCATCCATTGACAACAAAGGCATCCATACAGCTGTAAAAGTTGTGTCAGGGTGTTATTATCAGAGTCGCGACTGCCTGACACTGGAACAATTAACAAACTAACCTCGATTACGGTGTTCGAAATTCCCACTCATATTCTGCCATGCTAAGGAAGAACGTCGTATGAACATTCAAGAGTTGCCAAATTTCCCTTGATATAACATGTACTCTTGACGACATTCATGCACATTTTTCTTTAAAAGTTTCAAATATTTTAGATTAAATTGCGTACAAAAGTGTCTTGAAATTTTGGAAAATAACTCTCGCAATTTTCACAGTAAATTCGGTTTTTATCAGAGAAAACTTAGCAACGTCTGAAGGCTCATACGGCGTTCTTCCTTAGCACCTCAGAGTAGACAACCGGGGCTCCGTTTAGGTGCCGAATTCGACTGTTTTCGTTTCGGTGTGACGACGTTTGTTCTCATGATCTCGAAAAGCGGGATTTTGCCGTCGATAAGTCGTTTTTCACATAGTTTTATGTTTCCGGGTCCGCTGGCGACAGTAGACACGGATCCCGACGGACAGGTCAAATTAGGAGCAGGCCTGTTTCTGCTCATCAGACTCGACGATGTCAGCCGATGGTTGTCGTAAAATGTCTGGCGGAGAATCTTGCGTTTACCTCATCGAAACGTTTTATTGCTTCCACCAGTCGTTGGTCTGTCTAATTTTCGCCTCGTGGAAACCGGAGAGATCCGCGCCGGAGTGTTCCATTATCAGCCTGCACCATCTGTTTCCCTGATCATTTTTCAATTCGGTCTCGGTCGCCCCTATTTTTTTTGACGCATGGTCTACGGACGCTCGTCTGTAAAGGGCGTTTTTAAAAAAAAAATGACGTACTCTCGACAATTTGTGTTATGACGACCGATAAATTCATTGTTAAAATATGCCGCTCGATTTAGACCGACTTAACAATAACTTTTCTAGACTCAAATATTTTTCAAAGGGAATTGTCCTGTGGACAAAACTTTGTGCATTTAAGGAAAATATAATCTATATTATAATTGCTGACGCCATTTTGGTCTGGTTACACGATCAAATTCCCGTCAAATCCCGATCAAAATTATGACCAAGATGGCAGTCGATAGTTATCTAGATTGATGAGTAAAATTAATTAAAACAGCGTGTTGATTGAAATAAGCATAAAATAAGCACGGTTGTGTGGAAGTCAGATGAAGAATGAGCCCCACAGCTCCATCATCTATACCATCAAATATTTGCAGGCCGCAGAAATTTGATGGTAGATGGTGCGCACCAGTCACCATTTGATCGGAAATTGATGGGAATTTGAGCGTGTAACCAGCACATTTCGAGCATTCGCCCATTTTCAGAGCATAATAATAGACATTTTTGCCTTCCATCTAAAAGATTTAGTTCGCCTTCAGTACCAATATAGTAACCTAACCTAAAGGTACCTGTAGTACCAAAACCTATAGAAAATTTCCTCGTATTTGGCCTTTTTCTCTCATTTATCCCTCTCTTTTCTCCCTATGTTCCCCTTTTCTCTATTTTTCTCCTTTCTTTCTCTTCTTTCCTATCTTATTAGATCGGCTCATAGTCCTTTTTTTCGAACTGATGAGAGCGCAACTAGAGCGCTCTATAATCAATGTATGCACACGAACAGGCCACGCGCCGATAATATTCTATTGACGCTATCGAATTTTGATGTATCGATCAGTCGGGGTGGGGAGGGGAGGGCTAATGATTATGAAATTCCACCAAATTTACTATTTGTTACGAGGGGTGCAGGGTAAGTTTATACATCCCTCTGTTAAACTGTTAAAAGAAATGAAAAACAAAAACCAAGTACGTAACATTGAATCGGTAAACCGTAAATGACCCACGCTCAATTTTAGCGAATTTTCCCAGAAAAATGCATTACTTTTTTTCTTCTTTGTTACATCTCCAATTCCAATCCTTTTTTAGGCCTCCGGTTCGATTATTTCATCGATGAAACTATGCTTTGAATGAAATTTTGCGGTTCTCCATGAGCTGGCAATGACGGCTTAACGACGGGGTGGTGACCCTAAAGCACCCCAAAGATGGATGTTCCCCATAGCCGGTCGCGATCCGCCCCTCCAGCGGGTTGCGTCCCCCGCGAGTGGCGGATGACGGGTGGAGCCCGATTGAGGGCGGGAGGGGTGCGCCGGGGTTTAACGCTTAATTTATGTAGATTAAAGCCCAAGTTTGTTGTCTTTGAATGTCTCTTATTTTCGGAGCCACTACAATTACCCGAGCAAATGTCGATTGTTGGCGTTGTTGAGTACGGAGAGGCGATGGCTGCTACATTTTCGATCTCAACTCGGGAAGAGGATACAATGGAGAATTTACACGAGCAAAAAAATTGTATTGCTTTATCTGAGCGTGCGTTGAATGTGCTGAATTTGCAGTATTTTTTCAAACATTATCCTGAAATGGAAAATTATATAAAATATATTTAAAAGTAAGAAAATGTACCGCCTTGCGACGTCATCAGACAGAATTTTCTATTGAAACTATATATAAAGTGATTCTATGTAATCTGACTTACTCTGGGGGCGAGGCTTTACGAGAAGCAGTAATCATGTTATGTGTTTCGAATTTCATCATTACGCTATTCTGCAATCCAAAGGAAGAATTTCGTACCTCCGTCATGGATTTTCCAATTTTTTTTCTTAAAAATTTGAAGTTTTAGATTTATTGTGTTTTAATTTGTATAAAGCAATGAGAGTCGGTAATTTATTTATAATATTGTTGATGAGAACGTCAGTCGTCAAAAAAATTGCTTGTTTTCTTATCTTTTTTTCCATTAGTAACACGGGCAATGGTTTTTAGCGATCATACCTTTCATCAAGAGCTTGATTTTATGGTCGCAAAAAGTGTCCGTTAGAATGAAGAAAAAGTATAAGAAGGAAAATGGTAGAAAAATGAGGGAAAGACAAACGGATGGAGGCAACTTATCCGTGTTCCAGTTTTGGCCCACCATATCTTCCGGTTTTAAACCCTACGCGCCACCCTTATTTTTAAGCACGTCCTGTTTCTGAAGTGAAAGAGTCTACATTTTTTTCTATTTATTTATTTTTTTTTTTTTACTTTTTTTAAGTCAATATTTGCGTTAGCAGCCGAGCAAAACATTCAATTCATACGCCCATATTTTCAATCAATTTACGAGGCAAACAAAAGGAAAAAAACGAAGGTTTTGCAGAAAATTCCACGCTTTTGGTTAAGCGACCATATATAAGCTTCTGCAGTTTAATGATTTAAAATATTGACACAATAATATTTGAAAAATTCTACAATACGCCGGTCGAAAAAATTGGCTCCTATTTGCTAAACTAGCGCATCTACTGTTACAATTACAATTCGTGAAATTGGCTTTTATACGTTAATTTGAAAATAACCGGTTCAATTTACTCGACGGTGCAAGCTGCCATCAGACGCCCATTACGACCAGCGGCCATCCTCGCTGCTCCTGTTCGTTGCAAATTGCAACTCTGCCCTCATCCGCCCACCCCTCCCCCTCCCCTACTCTCTCTCTGAATGACCCCGTAAACCTACAAGGCACTAATTTTCAATAATAGTTCGACCCTCTGCCTCACCAGCTTCGTTGATAGTACTATTTTAACCCCTGAATATTTTGTCATCACTCTCTGGATGATTTATATTGGGGTTGCCACCGTGCCACCCCTTTTCGGAAAAAGATTTAATTAAATTAAATAATAAGCCTGATGGGAGGAATTGAAATGTGTGTTTAGTGGTCCCGCCTTCGCCCTCACCTTGGTCACCCCGCGTAGTTGTCAAATTTTACGTAGAATTTTTGGATTTTTATGACAGCTTAAAAAAAACCGGAAAATTCCCAAGTCTAATATTTCAGCAAACATAGAGCGCTTTAGAGGAGCTAATAGAAGCAACAGAAAGTAAAAAAGAACCAGACTCTTCTTACCTACCGAACAATATGGCGTACTCTATTAAAATCCATACTTACATTCGGTACACAATGAAAAGTTAAAAACAAGCCCTATTATTAATCCTAATGATGATAAAAAAATATTTTAACTGATCACATCTTAGGACGTGGCTCTAAATATACAATTAAGATGTTTTGAAATATGATTCCATTCGTATTTATATGAGATCATAAAATTTACATTCTTAATGGGCCGTTCAATTATGATACCTAAATTATAAAGTGGAAAGTAGCTTTGCTAACGGAGTCCTAAGAAGGCAAAAGACCTTTCCACTTAAAAAAAAAAAAAATATTATTCTCCATTAAAATATTTTTTTACTTTCTCGCTCCCATAGGGTAGAGAGGAAGTATTGTCATCCTCCAAAAAAAAAAAAAAAAAAAAAGTTGAAATTTCATCATTTCTAGACGTTTTAAGGTCCCAGGAGTAAAAATAACCATACTTGAAAAAATGTGTGTCCGTCCGTGTGGCGTCCCCCAAATCTGTCTACAGCGATATCTCAGAATCTATCTGTTCGATTTCATTCAAAATTGGCACAGGACACCATATCTATGGTCTCCTTATGCACGTCCAACGATTTTTAGGTACGCTAAAATTTGGGGGGGCTACGCTCAATTGTCCATTTTTAGCAAAATCACACGGAAAGCTCATTTTGAAAGACTGTAAATTTTGAAAAATGGCTTTAATTCTTTAAAAATGGGCATCAAGCACATCACCTGGGTCATTAATTTAAGTTCCAAAAAGATCTTTGCACTAAACTCAAAATTCAAGGGATTACAAGGCCCAAAAGTAGGGCACTTTGCTCCGCGACATCACAAACAGCTCATTTTCAAGGACTGTAAATTTTAGAAACAAATGCCTTTAATTCTTCGAAAGTTAGCATAAGAGCACCACCTGGTTCATTAATTTAAGTTCCTGTGAGGTCTTTGGACTAAACTAAAAATTGAAGGGTTACGCGTCATGTAGCGAGGAGAGCACTTCGGTCAGACGGAGAGCTCATGGACAGTAGATTTTAAAAAAATGCCTTTAATTCTTTGAAAGTTGGCTCAAAAGCACCGCCTGAGTCATTAATTAAGTTCCTAAAGGGTCCTTGGACTAATCTCATAATTGCAGAGGGGCCGATAGGAAACGCTCAATTCTCCAATGAATGAGTCGGTACGCTCCTAGATAATAGCAGCGAACACTTTGAGTCAGATGAAACCTAGGAATTCAAATGCATTGTATAATGCATCATATACTATCTCCAAAATTACTCCGTAGGCATAGGCGGTTCTAGACCTTCATTCTTGGGGGTGCCCAGAGGTGGAAAATGTCGGAAACCAGCTCCAGAGGGGACGGTCGCTCAGGGGAGGCCTAAGTTTCTGCCCTCAAGTTTAATCCCTTCCCTGCCCTCTTTTCTCTTTTTCTCTCCTTCCTCTCCACTTAAATACCTGTAAATTCAATTTAAAAATTTTTTAGCAGTACTTTCCTTCAAAACTACAATCTTACTATAAAAAAACAGTGGAATCTTTGTAAAACACGGCTATCAATTTTAATTCTGTTTAAAGCATTTTCTATTGATTGCTGGGATTTTTTCTCACAGTGAGCGAATACAGAATCTTTCAAAGCAGTAATTTCACGGTTCCGATAACCGTACTGAATTTTTGCTTGGGGGTGCCTGGCACCCACTGGCACCCCCGTAAAACCGCCTATGTCCGTAGGTATACACCAAGCAAAATTAGACAACTAATCAGGTACTTACATTACATACAATTATCGAAGCTAAAACGCAAGCACTGACACTTGGATTTTTATTAGAAACTAATATGTTTGTTGTTGATGAATTTAGAATCCCGGCAGATTCCATCTTTCGCGGTTCCTTTTTACGAGGTACTGAACACAAATATAATATAATAATATAATAAAACTGCACAAACATGATTGATTTAATTAGGTATTGATGTTGTTGTTGCGAGGTTTGTTGACACGGGGTTACGACTGGTTACGAGCAGCAAGAAGAAGGTGGCGCTCTCTATTGTTTTCGTTTCGAATTACGGGGATACGCGCTAAGGAACTGGCGCTCTTGGCGGGCGGGTGGTGAACCATTACCAGCAGGTAGATTCGCCCGCCAAATTTAAAATTTGGACGATGCTAAGCGAAAACCGTTTAGTTTTAAGACTATTTAAACATCGAATAGTCAATCTACCCATTGAAGTAGATTTTTGATGGCTTTTGACCGTGCTTAAGGAAAGATTATAACATATAATCGTATCTGAAGTATGATGCCAATGAATCTAATGGATCCTAATGAATCGTAGAAAAGCTAAGATTTTTACGGATCGCCGTCTTTAATAGGAGGCATCATTAATCAATTACATATTTAATTGAAGATGCCTCATAATATCGACAAGTCGAGTCCGAATGTATGAATTCATCCTATATCTCGAAGACATTTACAATATAGTGCAGTGGTTTGAATAAAAATTTAATAACTATTATCCTGCGATCAAAATTCCAATCAAACTTTATGATTTTGTGAAATTGGCAGTATTTTTCTAAATATTGCAGTAAAAGTGTCTATGCCGGCGCGGAGCGCCGGCAAAAGCGAGAAAGTCTTGTGCGATCTTCGCACCATGATGGGGGGCGAAGCCCCCCCACATGCCGGCGCGAAGCGCCGGTACGCGGCGCTTGCGCCGCGCATAAATTGGCCGGAGGCCAATTTTTTTTAAAATTTTGCGGTATTATTAATAAAAGGAAAAAACTGGGAATATAGGATCAAGCCAGTCGACCTCACGTTTAAGGCGAAAGATTGGCTAACGAGTGGCTTACAGGAGAGAAGGGTGTCAAAAAGCCGGCCAAAATTGCTTTCGTAATACTTACGGAATCTTTTCTTATAACTTACTTCTTTCTAAAGAGAAGAACATGGAAAATAACAATTTAGAGTTTTGCAGATGCAACTAATCAAATCGTTTAGCTTCCTACTCATTCCTTCTCTTGCACTCGATCTGAACAAAAGTACAGTATGCTCTTTTATTTATAGAGGGAACCAAATTAGGTCTACAGGCCTTTTTTTGGCGGTCAAGGAATGAGCAATAAAACGAGGGCATGTTAAGGAAACGTTAAGTGACTAGAAGTTTTACACACTGCTTCAAAGTATTATAGATTTATGGCGTCTCGCTGTTTGTTTTGGGTGCCCGCAAAACTCACTACCCCTTTGTGTTTGGGGTTTACGACGACGACGGCGACGACCCTACCTGCGGCCGAGGGGGTGCCGAGTGGCGCCACTCCGCCTATAAAGCCATCACCCAAGAGGTTTTATCCCCCAAGTTGCTGCTTCTCTGCCTTTATTCTCACGCACGCGCATAGACATGGTAGTGTAGATAATATACAACTGTCGTCTTCGAAGGGAGCAGTAACACTAGAATTTTCGAATTTTAGTTTCCTTCAAAGCTCAACCAACAGGATGTACACTGTACGGAAAAATTACAGATACACTGAAAAAGCACGGATTTCAAAAGGTCGGTCCGGAAGTATGGAAAAGGTACGGAATTTCCATTAATAGGTATGGAAAATCGATATTTTCTGTTAATAGTTAAGGAAAATCGATATTTTACGTTAATCGGTACGGAAAATTGATATTTTACGTTAATCGGTACGGAAAATCGATATTTTCCGTTAATAGGTACGGAAATTCAATATTTTTTGACAATAAGTACGGAAATTCGAGTTTTTCGTGATAAATTCTAAAAAGTAGCCTTGGGAGTATGCGATTTCCATTTATTAAGTTCTCGGTTTGATTCCTCGTGTTTTTCGGTTTATTCATTTGTTATTTCAGCATTCTTCTTTTCCAATCCGAGTACGGTTAAAAATGCGTGTGAGATGAGGAAAAAGTAAGGAAACGGTGCGGAAAAAGCAAGGATTTTTAAGAATCGCCAAAAAAAACGAATTTTCGGGAAAGTAAGGAAAAAGCAGGGAAAAGGTACTGTATAAGTAAGGAATTTGAATGACAGGGTACCAATAAAAACTCTGGACTAATCTAATTTAAGGAGAGTCGATTGTACCTATTCCTTCGAAGTAATCATTACACCACCCCGTGTACATTTTTCTCAGGATTTTCCCCATGGATTTTGAAAATTTTTCTGCCTGATTCCCTAGAACGTCTGATTTCATTAGACATGTCAATAAAAGTAAAAGCAGCTGAAAAATATTATACCTCCGAGCTTAGCTTTTAACTCGCGGAAAAAAACAGAGCAGGTGTTACGATAAGGGCCGTTTTTGGGCCCACCTTAGCTTAATTTCCTCTTTTCAATCATGTTTTGCTCATCAAGGGTCTATATTTTACTGACCACATCATGATTCAGTCATTTTCAGTTTTGACTCAGGTCAAATATTGAACTAAACCTGGGTCTGGTGGCCTATTTTGACGAAAAACGCGGATTTTTCGGCATTCGACCGCAAACTCGCCGACCTCGAATTTTTCCCCGAAATCGGCCTTTAGATCCATGTTTAGGCCAATATTAGACCCGAAAAGGACCAAATCCTGATGCATTCCGTAAAATTGTCGTCTCGGTTGACTTGCAGTGAGCAAAAAGTCCCAAGAGTTGAGGAAATTAAGGATGAGTGGACCCAAAAACGACCCTTATCGATATCTCTCCTTCACGTAAAAACTCAAATAATTATCTCAGGGGTATCACTTTAAATCTACCTTTCGTACTTCAATTTTTAATTCAACTCACAAACGGGCTCGTCAAAAGATGAAATGAAAATCCCTCATTGGATTTTTATCCGTCACGCAACTTTGTGGTGTCTCCTCAGTGCGTTCCCCTGGGTGGGGAGCAATTATTGCACCTCGTTGGTCCCTCCTTTGAATCCCCTTGACGGATCCACCGCCCGTGGCCTCATCTCCCTCCCTTCAGGATCTGCTCTCCATCCTAACGTATTCCGCCCATCCCCCCTCCCTCCTCCCCTCGCCGCCCGCCTAACAACATAACTCGCTGCAATAAAAACGTGAAATGCATTTTATTGACACTAACAACGATCTAATTTGGTTACCGCGCTTCAATCTATTTGCGCGTATGATTTAGAACATCCTCGATGCCCGCTGTCAACGGTGGGTTTTAAATTATTTTTAACCCCTCAAGGACTTGCATCAACGAAAATAGAGTCATCTTGTTGATGTTGCTTATTCCTGGAGTTTGATATCTCTGTCAAGCATCCGTGAATGCAACTTTTAAGGTCCCTCGGTTCGAGATCAACCACTCCGACAGCATTCTTAGTCTTGAAACTGTACTTGAGAAAAATAATTTCGAAAGGTTTCAGGCAGCGTCATGGCAAAGCCCTATTTTCTTGTCCGAAAATTGAATTACATAAATAATTACAAATTTGGAAAATAAAGATTTCCTACAGGAGCTTTCGTTGTACGATGTGGTCATACGTTTTCATCGTGGTCATACGATTATGAAATTTTATATGGCGGCTCATAACGCACAATATTTGTCAAGTGATAGTTCTTCATAAAAGTTCTTTTTTTTAAAGAGGACAACCTAGTAAGATTGCGGCACGCTAATGATGTGCTTAACGCGGATGTACGTGACCCGTGGCCCACACCACCGAAAGCAACTATTAGTGCTCTCAAGCCGCTCAAATTGCCTACCTAAGGTATTGAAGGCGAACCGATCAGAGTGAGCACGAAACACGGTAGTCATGTCAGTTAGAGCCAAAGCTTTGTTTAACACGAATCAACTTGGTCAAAGTGGTAGTACCTTCAAGCCGCACAAATTGCTTGCTTAATGTATTGAAGGCGAACTGTTTGGAATAAGCGGGAAACATTTTAGGTAGTCATAGACTACTGACACAATCAATGTGAACGAATATACGAGTGTACACAATTCAACTGCCTCTTTTAGTATTCACGCATCTTCTTCCATTTTTAGCAGCTCAATTGATTTCTATTTCTAAGGTGTTAATGACCTATGTATTGTGTCAAAGTACTCTTCGATAAATATGCATTAACCAATCATCTAACCGTACCGCCACGTAACGTAACAAGTACTTCTACTGCAACTACCACCACCACCACTACTACTACTACTACTACTACTACTACTACTACTACTACTACTACCATACACGGATTTTTCTATTGTACCTGCACTGATTCCAGGTGAATGACGTTTTATTCATCGGTTTCAACGCAACTACGTAATTTTGTCTTCCTTCTCATTGTTGTCATGTTACTCACTCAACTGTTCCTGACACCCTGTAAAAACCATTCAATGTTTTCTTCATTTTTTTCTTTTGTCTCTTGAAGAAAACTTCTCGTGTCTCGTCTCGTCGATATTTTTCCCGTTTTTACCGAGGGGCGCAGTGGACCGTGAAAGCGGCTAGAAAGAGTGCACCTCGGCAAGGAGGGGGCGTTCAAAATGCAAAAGATACGGATGCGCCCTCATAAAATGTTATGTTGACGTAAAATCTTACAGCGTTTTCCGCAAGTACTGGGTCATAAAAGAGACTCATATCAGTTTTGTTTACATCCGATTCTCTTTCTTCTTCTCCCCAGCCCGAGTCCGTTTCTTCACGTTTTTCTTTGTTTCTCCGGGTCCATGTCCCCTCCCCCACCCGCCCACTCGCCCTCTCCGCGAGGTCACGATTTTATCTGTCATTTTCTCAGCTCGAAATCTTAACTCTTAATGAGCTTCACCTTGATTAATCAGCCAATCATAAAAAACCCCACTAAAACTCAAAAATAAACCGTTTCCTGCGCGTTTCGTTGGTTCGCTACTGTGTTTGCAGGGGCTCGGCCGGCCGCCGAGGGGCCGTGTTTCCGTGTTTTTCGTGTCGCCCGTCGTGTGCTTTTCCGTCCCAGCACTCAAACAGGGTTGCCACTTTCACTCTCGCTCGATTTTGTATCGAAAAGTTTCCTTTTGCCGGAAAAGGTGGAGATTCAAATGAAAGTCCAGCGGGCTGATTGTTGAAATTGATAGAAGCGATAGACTATGAAGACATAGGATGTATGGAGCGATCCTACCGGTTGAAATAGTTGCTTCCTATAGACTAAGGGAGAAAATGATGGGCTAACTTTACGGTCTCTCGTGGGTTGCCGTTAGTTAGTCTATTACCCGTCTTCTTCGTCCATTGCAACCATCTGCTTCCACCAATGGAATCCTTCCATATACCTTTCCCTCTTCTTTGTCGATAGCTTTGTCCATCAATTTCAACAATCAGCCCGCAGTACTGTCAAAAAAATGAAAATACTTGTGCCTACGTGAAGTCAGAAGTTATTTGTTTATACTTGAAAAGCGTCTGAATTCGAGCGCACATAGTGTGAGTCAGGTTTGTTAATGCGTAAATATAACATCCTTTTGCAGTTCGGTTGCAATTATAAGCTTCAACACTTAAAATTGAACATCTTGTATAATTTTAAAAAATATAAATTTTTCTTCCTTATGTCTTCTGACCGCATTTTCGAACGATAATTTTTGAGCTGGGTGGTCCAATTTTTCTGCTTGAAGCCTCAGGACAAATGTCAATCAAACATGTCATTGGTATCTTGTATTTTGCATTTTTTGTTTATTTTTTATTTTTTAAATTTTTTTTAAACCGAGCGATAATCTTTGTATGCTTATTTTATATTCATTAAAATTTTGGGCGGGAGATAAGGGAGTCAAGTAAGTCTGATGATGAAAAATTGTCCAATCTTGAGACATCATTAGACCTTTGATTTGATTTTTAGTCTCTTTGATACGAAACAATTTTGAACTTTACAGACTAAAGCTTAATTTTATTCTTTTTCGATCATATACTAAAATAAAATTTGGCTTGGTTCATTGGCATACTCAATGCATTTGATCAATTTCTCCCCAATCAAAAAGCAATTTAACAGCTGAAATCACGCTTTATTTACTAATTACTTTCAATTTTGTAAAAATACCCTGTAAAAAATGTCACCACTTTTACGCTTAATGTTGAGAGGTCGTGTATCTTATGGATCAAACGTTCTCACATACTTCTCAGCGATCGCAGAAAGGGTTTCGGTCCGATCTCGGTTATTATTGATTCTCTCTATTTCATTTCTTTGACGAGGTAATTCTTAAAAGGGAAAACGCGTGGCAACTCCACGAAATGGGTGGGAGAAAAGATAACGAACACGCGGATATTGTGTCTAATTACAAATTACCCGGATAATTATAGCGCCTCTAAAATTAGTGGGTACCATGAGGCGAACTTTTCCTCTCCTCTTTATTCTTATTCTTTTTTTTTGTTTTATGTAGGTAATGTCGTTTGTAAAACACGGTCATACAAGCTGTTTCATTTTTTCGGTGCGCGACTCCAACGCGCACCTTTGGGCTATGTTTTTCCAGATCCTCTGATTGGTGGAAATTATTCATGACAAAAAATTCCCCTCAATCTGAACGGCAAGAGTTTACAATTGAACCGATTATTTTCCAAATCACGCAAGTGCCAAAATTGCGAATGCGAGAAAAACAAGAAAACTCGTTTTATTCACTTTCTTGACAATCCTCGAATTCCAAATAATGTATGTTTTTTTACAAGGCTATTTTGAAATCAGACATGATTGATTAAACCAGAGAAAACAAAGAGAAAACAATCCCTCTACCACCAAAATATAGATTGGCGCTTACGTCATTTGGAAAATAATCGGTTCTAGTAGCGACAGCACTCATGATCGATACTTGAAAATATCATCAGTTTTTCTTTTCATTTATCCTCGAATTTTATTTATTGAGATTTTCTGGATGATAATCTTCTCGTCTTAAAATATTGTAATTGCTTTCTTCTTTTGTTTCAGGTATGATTCACACAAAATTTAACACCCCGCATGATTTGTCCATGTTAAGCCTTCCTGGTGAGTCTCTCTTCAGCCTTCTAAACATAGAAAAAAACTTTATGTTTTTTTTTACACTTTCGCTCCTTGTATCTCATGCATTCACTCGTGTGTTATCGATATGCATGATTCATAAATCTACGTAACATGTTAAGCGCATAAATATGCAGAATCGTGTTTTGGTGGTCTAATTTTATAGATTAGCAAAAAATAATAAAATCTGTCTAAACGCCCAGTTTCTACGTCCAATATCGAAGGAAACAACACTTTTCGAAAAGCATAGTGTAAGATGTCAACTACCGAGGTAGTGCAACCATGGTCTCTCCTGCCTTGGATTCATCAATAGTGTTACACAATTTTGTTCTGGTTGCTCGACTTAAATCTACCGCGGTGGTTATACGTTGTGTTTTTTTGAAAGTCGATATCTATTACAGTCGAACCTCGATAACTCGAACCTCGATAACTCGAAAACCTCAATAACTCGAAGAAAATGTCCGTTCCCTTCCGCAGGAGGCCAAAATCCTCGATAACTCGAAGAATTTGTTCCGTTAACTCGAAGACATTTGAGGCTCATTTGTACCTCAGTAACTCGAAGGAATCGGCGGTTTACCTCTATAACTCGAAGGCAACTACCATGTGTCAAATATGTACCTCAGTAACTCGAAGGAATTGGAGAAAAACCTCTATAACTCGAAGGATGCTTCGGCCCAGATAATCTCAAGGCGGCCGCAGGCAATCAGCGGTGGCAGGTTAATCAGTTTATCATCAGTTAATGTTGTGACGCGTTAAAAAAAATGCGCAAGTGTTCCGCGTTGAGTGTCGCCCAAAAAGTGAGCATATTGGAGGCGGTAAAAAACAGAGGTGCGAAGACAAAGGAACAAATTGCAAAAGAGTTCGGTATCCCACCCTGCACCCTCTCAACGATATTAAAAAACGAGGAGAAGATCCTTGAACTTTCAAAAAGTGACGGGGCACGTGGCTGCAAAAGGAAACGGGAGAGTGAATTTTCTGATGTCGGTTTTTTTAACGGACAAATAACGGTTTTTTTTTTCTAAATTGACCTAGCACCTACCTCGAACCTCCAACCTCGATAACTCGAATTTTTCATCTCCAAACCTCGTTAACTCGAAACCTCGATAATCTCGAAACCTCAATAACTCGAATTTTTCATCGCTTCCCTTCAGCTTCGAGTTATCGAGGTTCGACTGTATTGGATAATGTGTATAACATTCGACGCATCAGAGAGATGTCGCGACAAGGTTTTATTACTTTTTGCTCACCTATAATCTGAGATAATCGAAATATGATTCTGTGGCTAAAGTAAATTACCCATCGCAAAAAAATTTGGTCTTGATCGGTGGAAGAGTGATTTGCCGCCAGAGACGATATATTTTAGAGACCCTGCACTAATCCCTGCCCTGTAGTTAAAAGTTACTTTCGAAAGTCACGCTCAGGTTCACCTACTGATGACGACCTATGACCTGAGCGTTAAGAATTGGTTTAGCAATACCTGTATTGCAAAAACTCGCCCAGCAAATTGTTCTCTCCGACAGTCATCTGCCATCATTCGTCGGCTTTATGCCTCACCAATCATCGTTTGACGGAAAGTATCGTTGAGCTCCGAATTTAACTTTTCCTCCGCCCAATTACATTACGTGGACTGTTAGTGCGGAGTGTATTTAATATATTGCCTCTACTTACTGCTTATTGAGTAGTAAGCAGATCCCTCGGCGATTTATTTCGTCGTTTCCCAGACGAAGGAACATAACCCCAATTTGAGGTAACAAAATTTACCAAAACAATTTATTTTTCACAAGAATCTACAGGGTTGCCACAGTCAGGGAATATCGGGAAAAACTGGGAAATGTCAGGGAATTTAAAAAGTCACGGAAAACCTGGAAAAGCAGGAAAAGTGACGAAAATGTCAGGGAAAAAATTGTCAAGTCACCTTTATTTCCTTTCTAGAATGGGTTCGACGTTTCGAACGACAAATGGTGCCCAAAAATATTTTAAATCATCTTTTGTAAGCATCTGGCTTATCCTCAATTGTCAGGGAATTTTAAAACAAAATCAGCGAACATTGTAATACAATGTCTAGGTAGTAGCACTGAATATATTGGTATTTGGAGTGTAGCCGGGTGCTAGAAATAAAAGTGCTCAATAAGTGTGTTTTGATCTAATAGCTGTTATCAATTGTTACCATCAATGAAATCTGTTACCGTGTTTGAAATTAAATTATGGCCTTTGTGATATCGATTTTGTGACCCTGACGATGAAGCGTTTGCTTCGAAAAGCTTCGGTCTAAGTTTGTTAATAAAATGTAAGTTTTTTAAAGAAAATTCTACATTATTTCTAGCACCCGGCTACACTCCAAATACCAGGGAATTTTACACAAATGTGACAGAAAAATCAGGGAATATCATTTTCTAAATTCTGTAGCCACCCTGAATCTACCTGTGCAATTTTTGTCGAAAATGTGTCTGATTGATGCGTGAGATCCGGGGAAAAATCAGTAAAATTCTCATAGTTAGAAATTCCCAAGATTCCTCTGGGTAAATTTTCTTTCAGGTAAAAATGTAATTTGCAAGGGAAAATTTGGCAACACAGAAATGTAGTTACATTCTTTTGTGAGAAAAGCTAGGAATTTCGAAGCGTGAGTTTGGGATCAGGCGCACTGAAAAAAATTCTCGGCGTTTTTACCAAGGTCCGTTGGTACCTTTACCATCTCACTATTTTTACCAATTATTGGTAATTTTACCAAGACAGACTGGTAAGCTTACCTAAAAACCGGTATTTTTACTGTATTTTTCAGGTAAGAATACCACTTTTATTGGTATCAATTCCCGGTAACTTTGCCAATTTATCTCGGTAATTCTACCACAGTCGATAAAAAATATTGGCGTTTTTACCAAGGTCCAGTAAAATTACCGTGAAAGTTCAATAATTTTACCGAGATTTTTCGGTAAAATTACCAATACCATGAATGATAATTTTACCAAGAAAAACTGGGATCAAATAGAACCCTGAACTCTTGGTAATTTTACCCTTTTCTTAGTAAATACACCGAGATTTTTTTTTTTCAGTTTAGGATCATAAGGAACCACGTTCTGTTCGGTTCACACAACCGAACTATTCGGTTTGTTCAACCGAAGTATTCGGTTTGAGCGACCGAAATATTACAAATTCTTATAGTTTGGTTCAGCGGACCGAACAGTTCGGTCGAACAGACCGAATAATTATGTTGTGTGTACCAAACAAAACGAGGTTCCATATTATCCTAACTAGTTCGGATTTACCGAACTTTTTTTTACAGTGTGAGTTTGGGATCGGGCGGCCCGGAGCCGAAACAGCTGTAAACTGGGATCAATGAGCGCTGAAAAATTGAGCAACTCAAGGATGGCGCGCCCGGTGATCCGGTGAACTATGATTTAATTAAAAGACCTGCCAGAGCAGTCGTGGCGTTTCGGCCGTTGCGCAGTGCCAACGCGGAGGGGGAGGGGAGCTGCTCTCTTTTATATTGTGTGTACAAGCAAATGCACTTGCTGGATTTACGCCGCCCATTAGCTTGTAAATAATCATCCGTGTCGCACTGCCACTCGCCCCGATAAATGTATATCGTCTCCGCCACATTTTTCAGCTTCTGTCCTAACCCTGCTCCATATAGCTCGCGCGTGGCCGATTGTTCTTCTCGCGTCCGACTCGCACGATCTCGCCGAGGAGTCAGGGTCTTCGTGCTAAGGAAAAACGCCGTATGAGCCTTCAGATGTTGCCAAGTTTCCTCCAATAAAAACCGAATTTCCTGGGAGAATTGCGAATATTATTTTCCAAAATTTTCAGACAATTTTGTACGCACTTTAGTCTAAAATATCTGAAAATATCAAAGAAAAGTATGCAGGAATGTTGTCACAAATACGTGTTTTATCAAGGAAATTTTGCAACTCTCGAATGTTCATACGACGTTCTTCCTTAGCAAGGCAATCTTGCCCCGACCCAAATCATTCTCATCAATAATCTATCACTTATTCTTGTTTCCCGTAAGAGAAGACAGCTCGTATTCGTAGTCATTCCTTAAATAGCTCCTCCCCTCAGGAGGCCTCGCGGGCTGATTCTATAAATTGATAGACCAAGCGATAGACAAAGAAGACGTAGGGAGTATGGAACGATTCTATTCGTTGGAATGGTTGGTTCCTGTAGACTGAGGGAGAAAATGATGAAATAACTATAGGGTCTCTCGTGAGTTGCGTTAGTTAGTCTATTAATTATCTACTTCTTTTGTCCATTGCAACCACCCGCTTCCTCCGATAGGATCCCTCAAAATTCCTTTTGCCTTCTTTGTCTATAGCTTTGTCTATCAATTTCAACAATCAGCCCGCTGCACACTGGAGAATAATTCTCTTGGATCCAGAGTTCAGACTCCTAAAAAATTTGACAAGGAGAAATACTCTTGATTCAATCGGATCTGCTTGAATCAAGAGGCAAGCCTCTTAATTTAAGCCGATTTCCTTTTTATTCAAGCAAAAATCTGAATGAGACAAGAGGATTTTTTTCTAGTCATATTTTTTTAAGAATCTGGGCTGTAGATCCTAGATACTTTTTCTCCAGTGTATAGCTTATATTGTGATTGAAGGAGGTTTAAGGAATCCCTCAAAATAGCATTTTCAACTTCAACAGCATTGTTTTAGAAATGGATCTTGCAACAATGATTTGCCACTGCAAATAGTATAAAATACGGAAGAAAATATTTCACGAGTTAGACAAACTTTAAGACAAGTGCGAGCCTACCTTAAAATTGATGAAACTCGCAGTACATTTTCTTCCGTATGTCGTAATTTTTTTAGAGGCCAACACCAACCAATATAAACTGAAACATCTTAACGGACTCTCTAAAACGCATTGGAGGAAATCTAATTAAATTGATCGAATTAACGATTATTATATGTATCTTACTTCAATGAAGTTAGCTCTCTCTAGACTGACCAACTCGGTTGATAGTCTGTGTTTTTCAGTCGGTTGGATAATGTCAAGCAGGTTCGATCATGAATTTCTAGGTACATAGGCCAAACAGGATGGCTTTAGGCACAATTTTACACGGTTAGGATGAGTGAGGAAAATTTTCTATGAATCCGCCAACAGTTATACTTTAAGCAATTTTATAGGTTTGCACTAAAAGATCAGGAGTTTGCTAGCATCATAGCTGGACGTATGAATGCTAAAAGGACATAATGAAAAAGATTTTAATCAAAAGCTACCGAAAATTTTTACGCAAATTCTTTGCGCCTAGTTTCCTTTAATTTGATTCATTTTCTCGTATTCCTTTTAGCATAACTATATATATTATGTCCTCTGATTTATCGGCAGTCTATCATGGTGTTTTAGTTTTTGACGGTTTTCCTATATTTTCGTGGTTTTGCAGGTGCGCACAGATATTTTTTGCGCAAACAATAGACTCCTTTAGCTGTGTCGATTCATAGCGCGAGACGCGATGTCACGTCGATACTGTTCTTAATAAATCTTGGTATTAGCTTGGATGTAAGGCAAATTTTCAAGACTACTTTAATCATTTTTTCCCCCTGAAAATAGAGAAATTCATGAGGACATTTTACAACGTCGCAGCAGAATCTAACACGTGTTCTTGAACTTAGGCCAATGATACAAACTGAAATAATGTTTTCAACTTTGAAATAAGTAATATGAAAACCGTTAATATTGTACGATCTAGTTGTGCACAAACATCCATTAGTACCCTCCTAGGGTTTTTTTCTTTTTATTTTTTTTATTTAAAAGAAAGTTATTCTTGTTTTCTCTCCCTCATCTTCCCGATTTCTAGTTCCTCATTCGTTGACCCTGACTTTTTTCCACATTGAATTCAGATTTTCCTCTTAAGTCGGTTCAATTTATTATTGCTCGATCGTGATTCGATATTTTTAGTGCGTTGGCATGAAAAATACGCACGCAAATATAGTTAATCCCGTGTCAATGCTATGTTTTAACGTGGGAGTCCAGAACATCAAAAAGATTCTCCTCTTATTTTGACGTATTTCTGTCAAACGGAACTATGTGCACTAAGACATGAGCCCTGAGACCCATAAGAATACATGCATGACAGGGCTCACGTCATAATGCACATAGTTCCGTTTGACAGAAATACGTCCACTTGTACGACACAAAAACACACGTTAATTTGACAGGATTAACGATACGCAGTATAATCGGAAGGGACAGTTATTGCTACCAGGTGCTCCCAGTGCTCAGCCCAATTTACAACAACCAGAACCTGAGCCAGTGGCGTGGCGTGAATTGCGATGCATCGATTGTTATGCCATTTAAACCCATGGTAAAGAATCGATTATTAAAGTGTTCGCTGCGAACACCCTGTTTATCGATCCTTTTCCATAGGTTTAAATGGCATTACAATCGATACATCGCAAAGCACGCCACGCCACTGAACTGGGCTTGGATCCCGAACTTGTGTTCTGAGTCCCACAGCCACACTGCCGTGCTAAGGAAAAACGGCGTATGAGCCTTCAGGCCTTGCCAAATTGACTCTGGTAAATCACTAATTTTCGGGAAAATTTGTAAGTGTTATTCCTCCAATTTTTCAGGTAATTTTGTTCGCAATTTCACCTAAAGTTCCTGAAAATTTCGAGGAAAAACATTCATGACTTACCTCAAGAATGAACATTTTATCGAGATAAATTTGGCAACCCGCGAATGTGCCTCAAGAATGAACATTTTATTGAGATAAATTTGGCAACCCGCGAATGTTCATACGGCGTTTTTCCTTAGCACGGCAGCACTGCACGAATACACGAGGAAACGTTGTATTCTCTCAAGAAGTAACTACAGCGCCGGAATCAGTCGGATAATTAAACATGGCGTATTACAAGCATGTTTTAAAATGTACCTCGTGTGATTTCTGGACGAAATAACTCGTTTTAAATGTTTCGTACCCTTGCATCGCTACGCAAGAATTAATGTATTTTGAATTGACTGTGTACTGCTGCGTTTCATGTGTATCTCAAAATTTCTTCCTTAATTTTGACGACGTCGCGTTGCTCTCAAAGGGGACTCATCAAGGAAGCTACTACATCATGTGCAAGAACGAAAAAAGTAACCACATTACTTTTTTTTCGCGTATCCACTGTGTATTGCCAGACAAGTTAGTTTGTATGAAATACTAGGAGGCCACGCCTTTTGACCGTCTCGCGGTCCAACCTCCCGAAGGGCTTCGAGTCTTTGAGCCTTCGGCGTTATGCGTTACGCGTTACGCGTTATGCGTTACGCGTTATGCGTTACGCGTTACTTTTATGATTCAGTAGCGTTGCGTGCCTTGCGATATATCGATTGATCTGGCATTTAAACCCATGTAATAGGATCGATGAACAGGATGTTCTCTGTGAACACCTTAATAATCGATTCTTTACCATAGTTACTTATGGCGAAATATCGATAATCGTTCGTCCACGCCACACCACTGTTATGATTCTACACTTTAGAGAGCACGATAAGACGTAACAGAATCATAACCGATAAAACCGGAAAAACCTACCAGAAGTTCGATGGATTTGAGAAAAAGCTAGATAGGCAAGACAGCTGAACTTCGTAGAAAATTGTTTAGTCCAACGTTTTTACGGTCCATTTATAAAGTTTATCCGGTGACTTTCTTGTGCAATCCTTTATGAACCAACTATTTACTTAGTCAAGTTACAAGCAATGATATAAGCGCTGAGAATCTGCCAAATTATAGAATTAACCCTTATATGCCCAAGCCGGGTCGAACTGACCTGACGATCGCTGAAAACACGTGCCCTGAGGGTTTTATGAAGCCGGTACATCCAAACTTAAGATGTAAGTCAACAAATACATTTTAAAAACAGAACAGAATAAGACGTCTAATTGAAAAGAAAGAAAAAAAATCCAAGTATCAACACAGCCGAAGATAGGAGAGACCTTTTGGATCTGGTTTTTTAACTTTTCCCCAAACCAGAACGACAGTTCATCGGTAGCCTAGAACAGGGCATCGCGAACTCACGCCTCACTCCATAGCGCCTTCAATTTTGCAGATGCAACACGGACATCCATCAAGCACGAATAGTTGTATCCCTGCGCCGCCATCAACCTTTCCCTTGCTCTATTTCCATGTTGTGTTGGTTCCGCCTGTCTTATTTGTAATAGTGCTTCAAAGGCTATATGAGCACCATGTTACATTAACAAAACACCCGAAGATGGGAGAGATATAATCGGGCCTTGTTTTTTACTTTCTCCCCCGAATCTACGAGACACATCATTGACAGCGTAGAGCGGAGCGTTGCGATTCTCGCATCGCGCCTTCAATTTTGCAGATACAACACGGACATCCATCAAGCACGAATAGTTGCATCTCTGCGCCGTCATCAAAGCGAGTCCTTTTTTTTACTTTATCTCCATGTTGTTTTGACTCCGTTTGTCTTTGTAGCGGTGCTGACAGGGCTACGTGATCAACACAAGCAGATTATAAATTGGATTTTTGTTGGCCAAATTAGGTATTGGATTGGATAGGAAAAAGTGGGTGAAGCGTCTAGCTACCTGAAAAAATATCCCGAAATTAGTTTAGTATTCGATTTGACTAGAGTAGACTCCAGTTTTCTGTGACCTAAAGGTGCGAATTAATGGAGACAAGAACCATTATTTTCTACTTTAAGAGTTGAATTTGAAAATATTTAAAGCGCCCATCATATTCTATGTAATTCCATAAGTAAACACACAACGCGGGGTTTAATTTCGTTCCTTGCGGGCTTATTGACATTGATAGACAAAGCTACAGAAAAAAAACAAGGAGAAATTGGAGCGATCTTACTGGTGGAAGCGGGCGATTATAACAGACAAAGGAGTTAAGTAATAAGTATAAGTAACATCAACCCATGAAAAACCCTTTACACGGAAAAACAGAGGTAGGGATTGTTAGACGGTATGGGCATTTCCGAAAAACTGCGATTGTCCCCCAATAAATTAAGTTAGTAACCCAAATATTGCGGTCCGTGTAGTTAGTTCATCATTTTCTCCCATAGTCTTCGCGAATTACCCGTTTCAACCAAAAGGATCGCCAAATATTCCCTTTGTGTTGTTATTTTGTCTTCAGTTTTGTGTATCAATTTTATTAATCAGCTCGCTGTCTTGTGGTTCATTACGATGAAGCGAAAGGCAAACCAGAACAAGAACGGTACGATACGCAGGGTTGTCACAGTCAGGGAAAACCGGAAATGTCAGGGAAAACCTGGAAATGTCAGGGCAAATGTCGAAATTTTCGAAAAATTATTAAGTTACTTTTAATCGCTTTCTGAAATGAGCTTGGTGTTTGGAAAAACAAGTTTGCCTCAAACTGTTTCAAATTATGTATTTTTAACCATTTGGCAAAACTTCAATTGGACCGAGACCATCAGAAAGGAACCAACCCATCCTAAGTTGAAAGTGAGAAAAAGAGGTTTGAAGTTTTATCCCTGCATAAAGCTCAATGAAGAGATAAAACTTTTAACCCTCTTCTCGCTAACTAATATCTTTTTTTCGACCTTTAGTTTTTCTCAGGGGAAAATATACAACCAGTGGAACTCAAACACATTCTTAACCCAATTTTTCAAAAATATGGGGTTGTTCCTTGCTGATAAACTCAGTCCAGTTATCGAAGAATTTGACCAAAACGTGCCTGGGAAATGCCAGGGAAATTAAGTTTTTAAATTCTGCAGCAACGCTGGTCACGATACAAAAATAAGGGCTGAGGAAGTAGGAGAAATTTAGCGGGGCAGGAAATACCCGTGGTATGGGACTTGGCAACTTATCGGCGGATTTAATGAACTTCGAAAAAGTTGCACGGGGGCAAGTTGCGGGCTTGGGCGCGCGCCGCGGCCGCGTCAACTCCCATGACAAAAGCCCTTTGTCCGGGGTCGGGTCCGGGGGCCCCCCAGGCCGAACATCCCGGCTCCCTTCCGCCCCCCTCCCCCTCCCCCTCCGGCGCCCGGGTGAGGGATGGAGTACAAGCGCATCTCCTCCTTCTGCCGGCTCACCTAATTGGCCCAGCTCGGCTTTTGTACGGCTTCATTACATCCCTGACATTATTGTTACGTCTCGATTGGACCCCCGAGGAAAAGCCTACAAAGGCTCCTCAAACGCCGGAAAAAATGATGTGGAGCAGCCACTTTGTTTGCGTCATTCCGTGCGGGAAAAGGGCCGACCTCGCCTTGATGAGCCGAACTGGGCCCACTGGTTAGCCCGACGGCGTCGATGTTTCGCTGTAGATCTCTTTGACAATAATTCAACAAGCTTCCCCCGGAAACGAGAGAGGTATGGTAAATGATGAGTGATCAAAATACACATATCGACGGTGCGGCTCCCGAACCACATATCTCGGTTTTGACTTTGAAGAATTCTTGGGCGAGACAACACTGAGAAACTTGGCTGGAACTGTGTGTAATAAGGTGGTGAAATAGTGCTGGGTCCAAACTTTATTGCGGGGAAAACAAGGCCGAAAATTTCAAAACTTCCCTTCAGTCTCGTATTAGTACTCATTACACCTCAAAAGTGTCGACACTAATCGAAATTTTTGAAATTTTTTGCATTGTTTTCCCCGCAAAATACTGGAAACTATGCACTATTTTACCACCTCCTTGTAGACTTTTCGGTATATTCAATTTTTTAAATGAAAACTACTCAGCGGCAATTTTGAAAAACTCCACTGTTTTTGCATCTTCGTGCGAAGAAAATTCTGCGTACATTTCAAGGAGTGTAGTGTAGATTTGCATGGTCTCCTTTTAAAAAAATAAAATCAAGGTGGGGATTTTAAAACAACGCCCACGAAATCCGTGGTTCGGGATTCTCTCCGTCGACATGACGTCATCTCCCAGACGAGAGGACAGGATGCGAAATGTCCAATCTCAAATTGTATTTTTACCGGGACACCATTGGAAATTTCAAACTGAAAATTATACCGCGTTTTCTTCCGATTACACGATAAAATTAGCTACATTTTGTACAAAATTTGCACAATCATATCTTACTCCGTCATATAAAATCACAAGAGTAACCCGTAATGCCGGAGGCGAGAAGCGCCTCAGGGGGTTGGATCGCGGAGCAGTCAGAGGGCGTAACTCCCCGGATTTTTACAAAAATAACCGAGTAAGTCTGAAAAATAGTCGGTAAAAATTCTTTTTACAGGAAAATATTGGTTTTTTCCCCTCTTTAACAGAGCTTGACCCCTTTCCTCCTCAAAAGACCCCCCGGAAGGCAAGCTTTAAACCCCCATAACTTCTGCAGTGGCTTACGTCATTCTTGAACGGCTCCTAAATGATTTTCGGTACGAGAGACACGACACAATTATTCAGTGGGATTTACGGACGAGGATATAAAACATGAAGGAAACTGCGGGATGTGGAAAAATTACGACAGGCATTAGGCGCGAAAAGACATTAAAAAAAAGGATTAAAGGTGCAAAGGGGGAAGCGACACCCCAATTATTCGAGCTGACGAAGGTGTTGAAACGGCGACGGCGCGGCGCGGAGTTGGGGGCAAGCGGTCGCAGCGGAAGTTGTAGATAACGAAAATGAAGACAAGCTGCGCCAACTGTAATAATTAGGATCGGACCTGCAGCCTGGTTCTGGATTACGCGGATTGAATAATACGCTCGCATTCACATGTTCTGCTTGATATTCTACCTTCTCCTCATTCGATTTCGCTTCAACACCGTTGAAAATTCCCGTGAATTTATGGTTACTTCGAGGTACTGTTTTTCGGGTCAGATCAACCAAAAGGACTTGGTCGATTCACATTTCGACCGCGTTAAGTCGAAAGGGACCAAGCTACATCAGCTATTTTAATTGGGCGATTTGTTTTTTTTTTTTTTTTTTTTTGTTTTTTCTCATGAAAACGGTTGAGCGGATTTTTGTGCAAATTTAAATAAGTTTTCTGCATAGGAAACAACTGAACTCTTCTCCTACGAACGTATCAGAGCTTAACGGTGAAGTCGCCAGGAGAATCATACACGAGCATTCTGGACTTTTGTTTTCCATTCAATTCCAGTGAACAACAAAGGCCAGAATGCTCGTGAGTAAATTTTTTTTGTATTAAAGCTTTCTCAGTTTTTTTTGGGAGGGGGGGGGGGGGGTGAACGCATGCGCCAAATTATAGCGTGATCGTCACTCCTCTAACAGTGGGCCAATGAGAATACGACAACCCACTCGGTTCTGCTCGTTCATTTTCCCGTTTCACCTCAGGAGTCGGCTGGAAAAAACTGACCACCCCCTCCCCCCACCCGCCATGCCGACATTCGTATTTCAAGCCTCGACTCACAGTCGGGCCGAGATAGGATCGGTCCTGTAGTAACTTATTTCATAATTCACATTTTCCCGCGGAGTTCCCAATTTTTTGCCGCGCTTTTTTTACGCGATACTCGTGGGACGTGATAGCGGCCGACAGAAGTGGACAAACGACAGTCGATAGAGTGGGGAGGGGGGGGGAGGGGTGGGGGATGAGGAAGACAATTAAAAAGTCCAGTCTCAAAGAGGGTAGCGCGGCGCACGGCGAACTAGGAGGCTGATTAGCGATTCTGCGGGTACCTCGTAAAGCAGCATCTTTATTTTATTAAGTTATTATTTATAATATAACTTATTTGAGACCGCGGCGAACGGACGCCGCGCGATATTTCATCCGCACTCGATTATAATCTAATATGACATTTGTCGTCGGTGCCCAGACGAACATACATAATTCATCCGATACTTTTTTATTGCGTTTCCGTCTTTGCGGCGCTGTTGGCCTTTTTTGTCCTTTTGTTTACTTACCTGCGGAGTATGCACACTGCAATTCGGCCGTGCTAAGGAAGAACGCCGTATGAGTCTTCAAACGTTGCCAAATTTCCTTCGATGAAAACCGAATTTTCATGGAAAATTTTGAATATTTTTTCCCAGATTTTTGGGACAATATTGTGAGCAATTTAATCTAAAATATCTGAAAATTTCAAAGAAAAATGTGCATGAATGTCGTCAAAAATGCATGTTTTATCAAGAGAAACTTGGCAACTCTCGAATGTACATACGGCGTTCTTCCTTAGCACGGCAGAATTGCTACGTTTCGTAAGGAACTATTGCCACATCGCCAATCTTGTTGTTTGATGCCACAATAGAAAGAACACTGAAGGAAAAACTCCGGCCGTGGAAGCCGTACTTACGGGCTACATAGACATACTGTCCGCGTTTTGGGTTGAGAGGCCGAATCTTCCGAGCATAGCACCCGGAGCAATCGGAGCTACGGCCCCAGCACCCGGAAGTTTCGGCCTCTGAGCCCGGAATGGACAGTATGTCTATGTAGCCCGTAACTTTTTTTTCAGTGAAAGTTCGACTGTATGAGCCGAACTTTCGGCGAACTAGTCGGTTCGCATTTAAAATACTGGTGTTCGTAATATACAACATTCAGCCACTAGGAGACGATTGTGTGACATGAAAAATGGAGTCTTTTTCGCAGATAGAGGCCGTTTATGATTTACGTTAAGCCGAACCCCCTCTTTTCCTTTTCTCTCACACCCAAAGTGCCATCGTTCCAAAGGTAACAGAGAGGAAGGGGTTCTAGATCTCTGGATCACTCTATATATTTTCTGTTTGATCAGTGCATTTCTGTTGATTTGCCCCAGGGGGCTGATTGTTGAAATTGATAGACAAAGCTATGGACAAGAAAGCTAAAAGGGATACGGAGGGATCCTGTTGGTGGAAGAGGGTGGTTGCAATGGACGAAGGAGGCAGGTAATAGACTAACTAACAGCAACCCACGAGAGACCGTAGTTAGTTCATCATTTTCTTTCTTTGTCCATAGGAATCTCCCACCTCAACCAGTATAGAATCGTTCCATGCTCCATATGTTTTCTTTGTCTATCGCTTTGTCCGTAAATTTCAACAATCACCCGCTGACGCTGTTTGAGCTGTTTCACTCACAGAGCGTATGCTACTTGAAATTAAGCTGTGTTTCTACATATGACTGAAAACATGGGTCATCCAGACTGAAAACTTTACAATATGAACCTAAGTCCGCGGTCATTTTCAGAAAATTGTAACTTCCAAGGGGGAACGCCGTACGAACCTTCAGGCGTTGTCAAATGTCCCTTGATAAAACGCGAATTTCCTGGTACACTATTGAATATTCCCCTTTCAATTTTTCAGCTACCTTACTTCGTTTGCAATTTCACCCAAAGATTTTGAAAATTTAAAGGGAAAATATTCATAACTTTCCTCAAAAATAACAAAAAGTCAGTCCATCCTTTTCTCCCTCGGGCCATAGGAATCACCCACCTCAAACAATACAGCATCGTTCCATGCTCCTTATGTTTTCTTAGTCTATTGCTTTGTCTATTGCTTTGTCTATCGGTTTCAACAAGGAGCCCGCAGATCGGCAGAAGCCAAGGCCCCCGGTAGCCGGGCGCCACCGGTGGGTGAATTTTATTGGGAGGATCTCGGATGTGGTTTCCAATAGCGTGGGTGGGGGTGGGGTGGGGGGTGGGAGAAGTGGTTGTAACGGCAATCAAGTATGAGATGTACGCGTGAGATGATTAAAAGGACGATATAAATCATGAGCACGACGAGGCGCAGGAGCGAGGAAGCTCCGAGTTGGAGCAGAGTGATTTACGTCGGATTTCCAACCATTCAGGCGCCGTCGCCACCGCCACCTCCGCCGCAGCCGCCGAGCTACCACATTTTAGCGCCCCAACGCCCCCCTCCCTCCCTCTAAGTTCTGCTTAATCCCCTTTAGGCGCAGTTAGAATCACCAAGAACGGTGACACGATTTTTTCTCTAAATTATATTCTTCTAATAAGTTTGGAGCTCGTAGATTCCTGGATTTCCTGTCCCTGGTCCAGGGTGTCTACAAGACCGGAAATAGTACTGATTTTTTAAGGACGGTCCGGAATTTTTTCATTTTTGCGTCATATCTGTCGCAATTTGAGCGGGAATTTTAAATTTTGTCAATTATTGGAGGTGCTGAAAAAGTACTGAATTTTTCTGATGAAGAGGTACTGAATTTCTTGGGAATACACTTAAAAAGCACCGGGAAAGTACTGATAGTTGACGAGCTTGTTTTAGTAGACACTCATGGTCACGATTGCGACCACACAACGATACCACTCTCTCTCCTCCCCCAAACTGTTGGTTCCCTCATAATAGAACCCGCACCCGGGGGCGGACTGACATCATCTCTCCTAGGAGGTGCCCCCCCCCCCCCCGATAAAAAGACACTGAAAAAAAAGTTACGGGCAATATAGACATACTGTCCGTTCCGGGGTCAAAGACCGAATGTTTCGGGCGCCGGAGCCGTAACTTCGATTGCTCTGGGTGCTACAACCGGAACTTCCGGCCTGGGCCCCCCTCCCCCGATAAAAATACTTTGGAAAAATATTTACGGGCTACATAGACATACCGTCCGTTCCGGGCTCAGAGGCCGAAAGTTCCGGGCGCTAGAGCCGTAGCTTCGATTGCTCCGGGTGCTGCGCCCGGAAGCTTCGGCCTCTGAGCCCGAAGTACGGACAGTACATCTATATAGCCCGTAAATACGGCCTTCACGGCCGGAGCTTTTTTTAGTGGAGGAAAAGAGGCCCTAAAAGGCTCTGCGAGATTTCCTTAAACTAACTTAATAAGGCCCTAAAAATTACCAAAAGGATCCCTACGAGGCTTTTTTTTTGCAAAAGTTTCGTGGATGATCGTCCCTAGCCCCACGGGTCAGTCCGCCTCGCTTGTATCTTTTCCTCGCTCCCATTGGACGACCTTTACGCGCGTAATTAAGATTCCCGCCTCAAAAAGAGAAGGTGACCGCCTCGGCGAAGAGAGAGGCCCCCCCCCCATCGTACCGCCCTCTCGGGTCCATCGGTGTCGCCTCGTAAAACGACTCGACTCGACCCGAGTCGTCCAGTCGGGATTGCGGTAGGTCCGATTGTGACTTATGACCGATTAGCGCGCGGTCGAGGGGCGGGGGTGGGCCGCGCCGGAGAGAGAGAGGGGGGGGGGAGATTCATTGAGGCCGGGGCCGGCGAAAGAATGGGCCGCGGCTGCTACCCGCACGACACTTGAATTTATGGCCGCCGCCACCGCCACCGCCGGACCGTCGCGTCGCGTCGCGATGTTCGCGGTCCCCGAATGAGTGGAGCCACTTGGGGTGGAGTCTCGGAGGGGGAGTCCGACCGCATATCACGGGTCCTTTCAGCGTGGACCGGAGGAACGACCACATTTTTAATTACGTAAGTTCTGCGGTTAAAAAATGGGGGAAACGCGATACTGAAGTCATTTCAGGAGGAAAACTGGATGGTGCTTACGTCCTTTCGACAAGAATATAGGCGATTTTTTTCTCTTTTTCCATTTACTTTTTTTGTAAGCTTTGTCCAGCAGATTCGTGCAGGGGCGGACTGGCCATGGGGGCGGAGAGGCGATCGCCTCTTAACAATTTGCCGCGAAGGGGCCCCCGCGGCGAATGTTTTTCGAGTCATCGTTTTTTTCCCGTATTGTTGTAATTTTCCTATCCTTCTCAGTCACTAAAAGGTCCCGAAATCCTTGAAAATTTGTCTCTAAGAGACATGAAAGGTCGCCTAAAGCTTATGTGATGAAGGGACCCCCGAAGAATCCTGAGAATGGGATATTTTGAAGTTCAAGTACTATAGAATCCAACTCCAATAATGCTTAAAATTGCGTTTAAAAAGTGTGAAATTTTCAAAATTTTTCGGGGGAGAGCCCCCGGACCCTCTTAGAGGGGCCCCCGAACGACAGGAGGGGCCCCCACATTTAGGTCGCCTCCTAATTTTTCGACTACCAGTCCGCCCCTGGACTCGTGGAGCTTTTCTGACCAGTAAATCGGACCTAGTGGGCCATTTCCAAGTGGATTTGCCTTGTTTCGGCTCGACAGGAGAATTTTCTAGTTTGACCCTAAAAATTTCGTACCTAACAGGCTGGAGGTCTTTTCGTGACATCAAGGTATGAAGAAAGTGTCCGAGGGAACTTCTGTACTCTTCAGTGGCGTGGCGTGAATGATCGATTGTCGATATTCCTCCATGTGAAGCTATGGTAAAGAATCGATTATTACGGTGTTCGCTGTGAACACCATGTTTATCGATCCTTTCCCATAGGTTCGAATGACACATCTATCGATATATCGCAAAGCACGCCACGCCACTGGTACTCTTCTTTTCCTCCCTTCACTCAGCGGTCGCGACTTGCGATTCCGAGTGGCTGCAGCGCATTTGATTAACATCGTTGTGATCCTGGTTCGATTCTGACGTCGAATTTTTACGAGGTCGCAGATTTTCAACACAAAAATGTGTTCGCTTCAACTCAAAGCTTTAGTCGATTTGGCACAGGGAAGTCTAACAGAAAAAAAAATTAACCAACCAACAGCTTGTCTTACTTCGTACTTTACTTCCCACATCAACACCAAATTTTGTAAAGTTGAATGAGAACCAAGGTGTTGTATTGATACAACACCTTTGTTCTCATTCAAATTTACAAATTAAAATGGTGTTGTTCCAATCAAACCTCATTATTCAAATTTTGATTACTTTTTCTCACAGTCTCACGGTCTAAGGGGTCAGTAGCGCTGGTCTCGGAATCGTGTTTTGATGCCTGATTCCTGTAGATCTGCCAAAAATAATAAGATCTGTCCAAGTAGCAACTCTCCACGTTCAGCACTACCCGAATTATCGCGCTTTGAAAAATTCGGTTCATGGCGTCATCCACCGCGGGAGTGACACCCTTGGTTTCTTCCACCTTGCTTTCATCCGAGGTCTCACGTTGAGTGACCAATGCAAATGTAAGTCTCCCAGACTGATGAAAGCAGGGTGGAGGAAACCAAGGGTATCGCTACCGCGGTGGATGACGTCATAAACCGAATGTTTCAAAGCGCGATATCTCGGTTGATATTGAACGTAGAAAGTTGCTGTTTGGACGGATCTTATTATTTTCAGCTGTTCTGCAAGATTCAAGCATCAAAACACGATTCTGTGACCAGCGCAACTGATCCATTAACACACACAAAATTAACCAACAGCTTGTGTTAAAGTACCTATATAGCGAGAGTATGGACAGATCGCTTCATGAAGGGCTTAGGGCCCAAAAGTGCAGCCACCCTTCTAACCAACTTCTAACACACAAAATTTCACTGCCAGTCTGCGAATTCCAATTCTAACCAAGATGGCTAAGAATGTATATAAATGAGCGTTCTTCCGCAAAAATGAGTAAATTTATGCAAAAACTAAGTCAAATTCGTGCTTTATAAACGATGGTTCGTAACAATTTTATCAGTAAATCGCTGTGGATAATTGAAATTCATAGGTTGGCAGCATTTCTGGGCCCTAACTTTATTCGCGGAGGCATCGGTGAAGGCCTGATGAATTTTCGGAGTTTCACATCTGTCTATACTCTCGCTATACAGGTACTGTAGCTTGTGTTACTTGGCGTTTTATTTCCCAAATCAACACCAAAGCTTGGTTCCTCTTTTTAGCAGTCTAGAAGTCTAATTTTGAGCTTGTCTTGTAGTCCATAGGAAACGGCGGTAATGGTATAAAATGGGCTTATCAGGAAGCGTGGGAACGGAGCTCGGAAGCTCGGAGTGATGTAAACTGCGTCTGCGGCTGCGGACGACGGCAGCGGTGGCGACGCAACGGTGGCTACCAGAAACTTATTAAACTGAAATCAGTGTTTTATTTATCGTTGCGAGGGGCACAAGGGCGTCGCGGTCCGCCTTCCACGGAATGGAACTCGGGAGCAGTGGCATAAATATGAGCCCCGGGACCTGCCTACCGATTCCATCGGATTTTTATTTACCTTTCGGCGATCGGCCCTGCTCCCTCGCTAATTGGCTGTTGATTAGTCGATAAATAGTGTGCACTCCGCACTCGTACACAAATCATCCCCTTCCACGCGGCTGCCGTTCCGCCCGCTCGTTTCCGCGTTCCCCCACGGGGAACCCGGGATTTTTTCCATCGGAACGGCAACGCTGCGCTTCTGACCCGGCTCGTCGGTATTACATTTTAATTATACTACAACTTCATTATTTTCTTCTCGTATTGTCTGGTCCGCTTATCATTGCCCCTCCCCCCTCCCCGGGTAGGACTTTCTCGTGGAAATTTGTTCCGTGCATTGTAGGTCGGACCAGTAGCACAGAAGCTTCCAACTAATGGAACTCCTGCATGTTCGTGCGACTATACTGCGTCTCCCAGGGTTGCCGAAAGGTACGTTCGATCCAAGCACTGGCCCCGGGGTGGCATTTAGCGTAAGAAATATATGAAAGATTGGAAATTTCAGTTAAATATCTTACGAAATTTCACGAGGCTGTGAAACATGACATATTTTTCAGGAGCTAGAGTATGCAACCCGTATACTCAAACACACGTAAGTAGAAGGAAGTCACAATTTTTACACTTCGGGACACATGAAAAGGAACTGGTGTTTTCCAATATCTTTCATGAATCTCTAAAATTTCATGAAATATTTCACGTGAAATTTTAAGATTTTATTTTTTAAGAAATTTTGCCACCCTGTACTTTGGCCATTTACAGTCGTCGTGTTTATGTACATTTTTCCTTCGGTGATTTTTGAGAGAACATCGATTTACAAGAAAAAAAATCAATACGATGTAATGATTGGCGGCAAAAATAAATTTCTCCGATTTTTTGGACCATAATGGAGAAAAGTCTCCAACATTACGTCTTCTTTTCTAATTTTGACAACGAATGCTTGATTTCAATCTATAGCCAGTTTAAGAAATCGATTCTGGTTTTAAATCAACCCCAAAAATTGATGCAATTCTTTCGATTGTTTTCGCCAACAAAATGTCTCGAAATAATCTATGTGAGGTCGCCGACCCTACTATTCAGGGGTGCAAGTAGTTTTTTCCCGCGGGACTGGTCGGTAGAGATCAAATCGGAAATGTCCCGAAAATTTTAGATTTTGAAAGATTTTCTGTCAGAATTTCCCGAACTAGAAAAAAATCGTTAAAAATTCTGCGAACCTGAGGGGCCGCTCAAGTTTTACGTAACGCACTCTCTCCGATTTTTTGACACCCCTCCCCCATATCGCATCCGTAACGCAGCCTTACACCCTCTTCTTTTGAATTACGTAACGCTGGTTTGATCCCCACCCCTCAATGTTCGAAAAAATTCATTCGGGGAGGGCGGAATTTTCAATTTTTTGCAAGTTTTTTCAAAACTCCCCTCCCCCACTCCCCGTCTCGAATTTGTTGCGTAACGTTTGACTTGACTCCCCTCTCCCCTTGTAACGCACTGTAATGCTAGTTGAACCCCCCCCCCCTCCCCTCAAAGTAATAAGTAATACTTGAACGGCCACTTAGTTCCTATGTGCTAAATTTCAATCTATATAATTGTTTATAACTGGTGAGTTAACACTATTTCTTTTCCTATCTATGGATCAAGATAGCCGAAGGATTTCCTACTTTCCTATGATATTTTATTGAAGGAGTTGTGATCAGTTTTTTTTTTTTTTTTTTTTTTTTTTTATGTTTCAAATTGAATTTTGAACTAACTAATTTTTCTCAATGGATCGTCAAAGATAGGCCGATTAATTTCCTCTGTTTTTCCAATGCGTCCGTCTACGTTACCGGGTTGCGAGGTTAAGTTTTATAAAAAAGCGAAAATGACAACGGGATTTTTAAACATGAAGAATCGAGAGCAATGCGATTTATTTTGATCTCTGCTTTCAACGGGTCCATTTTTCAAGCCCACTCCGCGTCCTCCACACTGCCCGTGCTGAGGTAGAACGCCGTATGAACATTCGAGAGTTGCCAAATTCCCCTTGATGAAGCATGTATTTTTGACAGCATATTTTTCCTTGAAATTTTCGAATATTTTGGATAAAATTGCGCGCAAAATTATTTGAAAATTTTGAAAAATAATATTCGCAATTTTCCCAATAAATTCGGTTTTTGTCCAGGGTGTCAAGCATCAGGATTTTCTTGATTCTCCCGATTCCATGAGAATTTGTGATCCATCAGGATGTGAGGAAGAATCGGTCGTAAAATCAGGATTTGAGAAAATTCAGCCGTCCGATCGGATTTTTTTTTTTTTTTATCGAGCTATTTTTGTGAAGTTACATTCGCCTAATCTCTCTCCGCCAAAAATCAGGATTTGGAAAAATTATGAAATCAGGATCTAGCAGTCGAAAATCAGGATAAATCAGGATTTCCTAAAATGGTAAAAACTAGACACCCTGTTATCGGAGGAAACTTGGCAACGTTTGAAGGCTCATACGTGGTTCTTCCTTAAGCACGGCAGCGCAGTGGAAGACGCTGAAAGAAATCAGACAGAAACGATCTGCCCATTACCGACCGAGGATTCGATCATCGCGGGACAATTTTCGAGTGAGGCTGAGGCAAGCGCTTGATTAAAATTTCAACACCGGAATCCGCTCATTCACACCTCGGGCAATTCGGATTGTCAGCGGGGCTCAGAAATTAATGTATCTGCTCCTCCGTTTTTTTTTTCGTTTATCATCTCTTTTTGAATCGTCTCGTTCTCGGGAGATGTCAACATCGTCCCGACAAATTTAATCGGTTCATTTCGTGGTTTTCTCTCGAATACGAATCGCATGACAAGACTTGCACGTCTGCGTTGCCAGCTATCGACATTGAGCTGGGCTCAATTTTGCGGTAAGGAACTGCACGGGAAAAAATGAAATTGCGGATTTTATAATTTTGTCGGTAAGAGGGTGTCTATAAGTCCGGAGTTTCCGGAAAGTTCGGAAATAGTACTGATTTGTCAAGCGCGGTCCGGAAGTACTGAAGAAGTGCGGAAATTCCGCAAAAAGGTTCGGAGTTTTTTTTTCATTTTTGTCGCAATTTGAGCAAGAAATTCAAATTTCGTCGATTGGAGGTACTGAAAAAGTACCGCATTTTTCTGTTGAGAAGGTACTGAATTTCTTGGGAATGTATTGGAAAAGTGCTGTAAAAGTACTGATTTTTGGGCACCCTGATTCAGGAGACATTCTGATTAAAAAAGTGCATTGAAAAAACTTTACGGGCTGTATAGACATACCGTCCATTCCGGGCTCAGGAGCTGAAAGTTCCGGGTACTAGCCGTAGATTCGATTGCCCCGGGTGCTGCGGTCTCTGAGCCTGGAACGCGGACGGTATGTCTATATAGCCCGTAGGTACGGCTTCCACGGCCGGAGTTTTTTTTTCAGTGTATCCAACATGTTTAATGTAGATTTGACAATAAAAAAGCTAATTTAACAACCCCCATGGTTACTCTATCGTTTCACTATTGTAAAATTTACATCTGAAGCATGTTGGACATATTTTTTAACAATTTAAGCGTTAAATCAGCAATCCATTTTTTTCCGTGTACAATTTATGGCTCATGCGTAAAAACACCTGTCTGCGCAGGAGAACTTATACCACGTATGTTGTTTCTGAAATAAGCCGAAAGTTGTAGTTCCTGTTTGCAAAATGTAGCCCAACCAATCGGACACCCAACCAAATACTGTGTCTGTAGATTGTTGTTATTTCACTCAATAAAAAAAAAAAAAAAATAATAATCAGCGAAACTGTGTTTCACGTTGTTTTTTCCTCTCTCGTCTTAGCACTGTTAAAAATTTCCGTCTCTATGGTTACTTTGGGTTACTTTAAGTTACTTTTTTTTCGGTCAGACCAAGCATAAAAACTTGGTTACCCCTTTGCTCATAAGTAGAATTTATTGATTTTACGTATAAAAAAAAAAAAAAAAAAAAAAAAAAAAAAAAAAAAAAAAAAAAAAAAAAAAAATAATAATAATGTAAAAAATGCATTAAAGTGTTGTTAATTTTGTCAAATCATTCATATTGTCGACGCAAAATAAACTGCAAAATTTGACTGAGTCAAACTTCATGGATTATGAATCCATAAGTAGGGATCCGCATATCTGTATGGATTAAAGGTAGAGAATTCCACAATTCCTGTTCTTCCAGACGATTTGCATTATCTAACGTTACTTTGTTGCTCAATACCCTTGTAAATGTAATTTATATTAATTCATCATTGATACAAGGCATATAGTTTTTGTAGTAATCACGATATGTTTAAATAAAATGTGTTTAAATTTTTTAAAAAAAACCGCACGGCCCCTGGTCCATTACGTGGCCAAGAAGTCATTACCGTGCTTATTTTTTTGAGTGTCCCTTTCTTCGGTGTAAAAACTCGATACTAATTCGATATTTTTCTCTTGTTTGTTTCAGGTCAGTACCAAATATCACGTGCTCGGGTTGAATCGTTGAAATTGTAATTGTACGTAATTTCTCTCATAATTTCGACCCCCTGCTCTCAAAACACACAGTTGAGGGGATTTATGGTGGCCGATAGCGACTAAGTGAGGTCAAAGTGAGGTTATCTTCATCTTGTCGACTCCTTGTTTTCCAAATTAGCTCTTATCCTCGTCTCCAACTACTTTTCACTTTGAATTACATCCCGGGCTTCGCAGCGCGTGGCTCCTTGTCCCCAACCTCGGTTTCCCGCGCTACACCGGCCACCGCACAGTGATGTCAAAGTAGTTCGTCAAACTTCCTTTCAAATAGTTTTAAAATCATGTATTTTGTGCTATAGTAACCTTACCATGGGGTTCGACCTCTGGCCGCGAAATCGTCCAGCCCATCGACCGTCTTACTCCCCGTCCATCGTGTATCTTAAAAATTATTTTATTTGCGATAGTTTCCCTTTTTCGGACTTTGAACACCCCTTCCTCGCCCCGTTTATCGAGCGTCTTTAAAATCATTGAATTGGAATAGAGAGGATTTTAAGGGCTTGGAGGACGAGGTGCATAAGTGCACTTCTTGCTGTTTCGATAAACACTTGTTTGAAGTTTCGAAATTACACGGATCCTTATGACCGAAAGGAAGTTGACTTTTTGATGCTTACCCATTGGAATTGGGGAGCGATTTTTTCACAGAATATGCATCAAGACTAGTTTTACTTGAAATCATTAATATCTCAATTTTTTTTCAAAAACTGCACTTATGCGCCTTGTCCTCCAAGTCTCTCATTTCAGACGTGAAAATTAAGATGTTTGACCCTGGAGAATAAAGAAAACCGAAGAAAATCCTTGGAAAAGCGTTTTCCCATTAATAATTATCTCGGTTGATTTCAATCTGCAGGGTTGCCACAGTCAGGAAGTACCGGGAAATGTCAATGAATTTTATATAGTCAGAAGAAACTTGGAAATATCAGGAAAAATGTCGAAAATGTCAGGGAAAATAGAGTCCCTTTACACTGAGAGTTAAGACAACCCTCCTCATGGAGTCACTAACGGGAATGAAGATTACTCAAATTGAAAGTTTCTGGTTATCTGTGATCGGCTCATTCTCAAATCCCTCTCTTCGTTCCTCCTCTCATTCCGTTTGTTCCTTGCCGAACCCGTCATTCCCCGGTCCATTCCAGATTATAATCTTTGCAATTTGTGAAAATGTAATCTTTATTCCCGTTTTTGACACTGTGGAGGCCTAAAATACGGGAACCAATCAGCAATGGATTCACATCTCAGTATAAAGGGACTCTACACGGAGAAAAAAAATTCGTGCATGGGACCCGAAGTTAAGGTCATATGGATCTCTGAAGTTTTCGGATTTCGCCTCCGAAAACTTGAGGTCTAGCTGCCGAATTCAGGTCAGACATCTGAAGTACCGAGGTACATACCTAAGGGTTCGGGTCACACATCTGAGTATTCCAGTACTTACCGCAGTAATTCGGATGTCTGACCCGAACCTCGGCTGTTGGACCTCAAGTTTTTGGATGCGTGATCTGAAAACTTCAGAGATCTATATGACCTCAACTGCGGGTCCTATACACGAAGTTTTTTTCTCCATGTAAAGGGAAAAATTGTTAGGTCACCTTTTTTTGGTTTCTAAGATGAGTTTCACGTTTCGAAATTTAGTGAAATGCGAATGAAAAACAAGTGTAGACGAGGTGGGAATTTTTCATCCGAAAATCCCACAAATTGACCGTCAGAGTGGCAACGCTGATAAAATGACTGAGGATGAGTGACCTGACCTCCCTCCCAGGAGTGAAGAGTGCTCCGTCTCAGCGCCGCGCCAGTATCTTCCGGATTACGTGCCTCCCGATTCTGGGTGTCGTCAGGACTGTGGCTCTCACGTAGGTCAGGACCTCACCGCGAATGTTGGCCAATTTCACGGTGATCCCAGTCCGCTCGAAGTGAGATACGTCATCACGATCGCACCATCTTGCAGACTTGCTGACTGCCGATCCACGGATCTGAAGGCGTCATGCTGGTCCCTCATTATGTCGTCATTAGATTGCATTTGACAAACGTGAAAATCCCTCAATTTTGTCTGGAAAAAATCGTGTGGGAGCTAAGAGCTGAGACCGAGACAAACTCTCGGGGACTATCTCTCAGAGACTATCTACCTCGCTCTGGATTACTAAATGTATTATTACTATAAGGCGGTAGAAATTAGAAAACTCATTTGAACTGAAACAAATTTCTTTTGCTCAAAAAAATTTAGTTCACTCAATTAAGTTTTCTTTAAATCATAGAGAATTATCTTGCTTTTAAAAATTATTCTATTTTAACTATTTTTCAGCAAAGATGAAACAAAAAACTGAATAAGAAGTTTTTTTGTTTTTAATTTGGGTAAAATAGTACGTAAAATTATACCCAGACTAACAGTTCATTCTGCGTGATCGTTACGCTCGTTGTAAGTTCCACGCAGTGGCGTGGCGTGTTTTGCGATATATCGATTGTTATGCCATTTAAACGTATGGAAAAGGATCGATAATCAGGGTGTTCGCAGCGAACACCTTAATAATCGATTCTTTACCATAGGTTTAAATGGCATAACAATCGATATATCGCAATTCTTGCCACGCCACTGCCGTTTAAACTTGGTTTAAACCTATGGAAAAGGATCGAGTATCAGGGAGTTCCGTAATAATCGATTTTATAATAATTGTAAGTTCCTCGAGTACGTAACTTCATGCAAGGAGGAGTGAGAAGTAATAACATGTAAATCCCTAAGCACTTGGTCCCTATTATTTTAAGACAACGAGAAAACATATAAAGTCTCATATCCTTAATTAATTAATTATTCTCCTCCCTCTTAGTTTACGCGCGGCATGCGCTGCGATGAGAGAAAGTTTTCGGAAAAGGATATGGTGATAGCAGACCGATTTTTTCGCTGTTGATGAATATGTTACGTTTTCATTACTGAGATTAAGAAGTTTCCAAACGATGTTTTCTCTGTGAAAGAGGAATTGTGTATGAACGTATCCGAATAAGAACAGGGCGTCTAGAAATCATGTACCTCAGCTTGAACCGAAAAACAATATGATGAGAGAAAGAAGGAGAACACGAAGAAGGCAAGAGGGAGAACAAGGAGAAATTAGAGAAGATAAACGAAAGTAGAAAAAGAGAAGCGAGAGAAGAAGAAGTTGATGAAGAAAAGAGAATGAAGATGAAGGAAAGAGTCTAAAAGGAAAAAGGAAGCAGAAATGAGGAAGAGAAAGAAGATACAAGAGGAAGAAAAAAATGAGAGGGACGTAGAATAGTGGTATTATTGTGAAACTGCACGCGAAATCTGAACTCACTACAAAAATAACTGTTTATCGAATCGGAAGAGATTATATTGACTTTGACGCAATATTGGTTTGCCTTCAATTTATGGTGTAGGCAACGTAAGCTCCCGCGTGGTCGAATAGTGGTATCGTCATATAATGGTACGCTCAATGGGGCAACACGAATAAAAGCTCTTTTCCAAACGGGAAGAGGCTACTTTAACGTCATACCAGGTTGCCTCCAATTTTTTGTATAGGCAACCCGAGCACCCTCGTGGTCGAATAGTGGTATCATCATGATATGCTACGCTCACTTATTTTTCGATCGAATTATGCATTGAACGGAACAATTTCGGCCTTTTGTCCTGGTATATTCCAGAAAATTATTTAATTAATCAATGAAACGGTGCCAATGAAAACGGTTTTCTTTTAATTTCATTGCCGCCCTTTTCTATCAATTTCTACCCTTGAAAATGAAATTCGGTTGGTGTGTGCTCACAACGCAAAAACGAGAGCTTGCAGAAGATAGAATTTACGCGCTGTCTTGCATAACAACATCCGAACCTGCAAATAATTAAGGCCCTTTTCATTAAGTTTAAATTCAAATTCCTCGATATTTAATCCGCAGTTTTTTATGAGCTCTGACACTCTTAAGAAAAAAAGGTGACCGAGCAGTATCATTTGGACCGCGTTTAGCAGGAAGGAACCAAGCCACATCAGCTATTGCCAAATTGTACTGGGCAATTTAATTTTTTACAAGAGAACGTTTGTGCAGATTCCTTGGAAAATTTTGAAGAATTTGTCTCGTGCAATGCAGAAAATTCACTGAAATTTGCACAAAAATCCGCACAACCGTTTTCATGTGAAAAATTAAATTTCCCACTTAAATTTGGCAATAGCTGATGTGGTTTGGCTCATTTCTGGTTGACGTGGTCTATTTGATTATTTTCCTTTTAAATGTGTATCATACGTCCTTCTAGGATAAACCAAATAGAAACGAATATTATGATGCTAACAAAATGAAATCACACTTCTTACATAGAATTTTTGGTATAACAACTATATAACGCCAAAACATGATTTAAACTAAATTTTTCAGAGGCAATAGGGCTCATCATGTACTGCTATACAGCAACAAGCAGTTAAATCTATTCCTGATGAATAGAATTCCTTAGCAATAGCTGAAGTGGCTTGGTTCCTTTCTGCGTAACGCAGTCCAATTTTCTTTCCATTTTCTCAAAACTTCATTTTTGCCCTTACCTCGCTGTCAAGGTGGTACAGTGGACTCTCGATAATTCGAAATTGAAGGGAAACGGCTTTTTCTTCGAATTAGCAAGGTTTCTAAATACAGAGGGATCGAATTAAAAAGATTCCATGTGGAGAAATTTCGAATTAAAGAGGTTTGAATATGGAGGGGCAATTGGACGGAATTACGCCAAAAGGAACCAAAAATATCAACTTATTTACTTACTGAAGTAAAAATTACACTAGGTAAGACATTATTAATTATTTATATTCAATTTTAAAATTATTGCACTGGTCCATAGCAGAAACTTTTGAACCACCCGGTAGTAGTCGACACATGTAAGAGCGCATGGAAGACAGGCCGAAGCTTAGCTTGGTAACTTGGCGAACAAAGGGAGAGAGCGTCATCTCTTAGCTGGAAAATAAACCGGGGGAGGGCGGGGCGGGGCGGGGGTCTGAAAAGTGGCTGCTCGAGGCTAAACGGAAAGTTTGGCCCCCAGTTGAAAGTTTTCGACCGTATTAAAAGTTATAGTTAAAAACGGAAGCGGAGCAAGTTATTCAAACTTAGGATGTTTCGAGCGCGGTCGCTTCGCGGGGGGCGTGGCCTAGCGATTTGACTCCGGGCGTGAGCCGCGACCTATTCCTGTTTTCCCGTACGCGTAACCCCCCCCCCCCCCCCCTTTTGAACTTTTTGAATTAATTTTTTTCGGATTTTATGCTCCCTTTAACTTTTCGGTGAAATTTTGGGGGTTCGTTTTTGAAAAATGGACATTTCCGATTGGCAAAAGGCCCTCCGTAGTTTACACTATGTTTAAGGTTTCGTCTAGCCGCTGCGTTTCCATCAAAAAAAATTCGACAGTGCGCTGAGGCCCGTTGTCAAACGGAACTATGTATTCTTATGGATCTCAGGGCTCATGTCTTAATACACATAGTTCCTTTTGGTAGAAATGCGTCCAAATGTTGAAAAGACAATGTGAAATGCGATTGAAAAAGTAACCCTTACATCTTCTTTAAAAAGTGTAAGAATTTTGTTTAGAAATCGAATTTGGGAAAGTATATGTCCTTTTGAAAATAATCTTTTGAATGAAATGGAAGAAAGACTATTGGTTGGTACCGGCATAAACATTTGAATCAGTTACTTCAAAGGGGAAAAAGTTTGTTTTTGCATGAGCCTTGAGTTGCATAAAAGTACATGCTAACTGAGACTCATCAAGGAATGGACCTGCTCCCGTTTGAAAACAACTGATTCATGTGAAACAAGAAATAGCAGTAATGCAGAATAGTGCTGCTCTCAAAAAACAAGTATGGGAAGAGTGACTTGCCGACTAAGTTATGGATCATGGAGCCATAAAATATAGTTTGTGGAGCCATGCTCATTGGTTCACGACCAATAAAGTATGGCTTAGAAAGCCATACTGTACACGGTAAGTAACTTTGGTTAGAAATTATGGATCTCCGAGCCATTTTCCATGGGTCTCAGAGTCATACCTTTTTTGGGGTGGGGTCTCATCTCTTTTGTGGGAAAATCAAAGGCAGAAAACACCAAAAACTCCGGTGGTGAACATCCTTCCCCCTCAGCCTTGCTTTGAAACTCATTGGAGTTCATTTAGTAACTCTAATTCCGATTTTTTATAACTTTGATTCGCCCTCAGAATAGCACATTTCTACGGCCCTTTTTTTTACCTAAAATATTCGAGCCACATTCATGGTGATTTTTCCTTTCCTTACAAAAATATCACTCATAGACCTTGTCTGATACACTGGAAGAAAAACCACATTGGATCTAGAGTCCTGACTCCTAAAAACATCGACAAGAAAAAATCCTCTCGACTCAATCGGAGTTTTGCTTAAATCAAGAACCAAGCCTCTTAATTTGAGCGGATTTCCTTTTGATCTAAGCAAAAATCTGATTGAATCAAGAGTATTTTTTCTTGTCAATGTTTTCAAGAGTCTGGACTCTAGATCCAATGTGTCTTCTTCTCCAGTGTAGGCATATTATCGATTGAAAACACTTGGTCTCTTCCGATGATCTTCTCACCCTTCTCCCGTCAACATCGATGACCCTTTTACTTACAGTATTCGAGCCAAATTCATGGTGATTTTCCTATCCTCACGAAAATATCACTCACAGGCCTTGTCTGACACACTGGAAAAAACCACATTGGATCTAGAGTCCAGACTTCTAAAAACATTGACAAGAAAAAATCCTCTTGACTCAGTCGGATTTTTGCTTAAATCAAGAACCAAGCCTCTTAATTGAGCGGATTTCCTTTTGATTTACGCAAAAATCTGATTAAATTAAGAGTATTTTTTCTTCTCAATGTTTCCAAGAGTCTGGACTCTAGATCCATTGTGTTTTTTTTCCAGTGTAAGCGTATTATCGGTTGAAAACACTTGGTCTCTTCCGATGATCCTCTCGCCCTTCTCCCGTCAACATCGAGGCTCGAATGTTTATGGGACCGAAGCGCGGTGCGCTCGGCGAAGTGGGAGGTGATTGGGGAGTCCCCTCCTCCCTCCCCCCACATTTTTTGTGGCAGCGGTCCGCCATGGCGTGGCGCCCAGCGTGACAAGCGCCGGCGGGGAGGGGGAGGGGGGCGGTGGAGGCATGATGGGACCGCGGTGTACAAAGTTGAAGATTTAATGAGGGATTTAATTGTGCGGAGTCGCCATGAATCATTGGTCGCCAGAGTGAGCCGTCGAGTTTAATTACCGTTTTGAGTGGAACCAAGCCAAGGCTCGAAATTGATCCCCCCGCGCGGGGAGTCGACGCTGGATTTGGCACCGCAACGACAAATCGGTTCCATGTGTGCCCCGTGACCCCCTCCCGGATCGCCCGCCCCGGCGCCCCTCCCTCGAGCCCGGGGACCTGTCAGGAGCGTCATGCCCTCGTCGCCCATTCGCCCCCCCCCCCCCTCCACCGAGGCATTATGTGGAATTATGAATATTTTATTGCGCACGTTCCTTTCGATTTCACAGTCAGGGCTCCGGACGCCTTGAAAAGTCGTCGCGTCGTAGTCTTCAGAAGCAAACTGAAAAACAAGACGACGGTTCCAACGTTAAGACGTTGGAGAGCGTTCACCGTTGCACCTCGTCAATATTTAAAAGTGGTTTTGCGCGGACTATTCGACCCCGTGGGAACTCGTGTTGCCTACACTAAAAATTGAAGGCAAACTGGCATGACGTTGGAATAACCCCTTCTCCCGCTCCGTTGGTAAAGAAAAAATCTAATCCGTGTGTGGTCCCAAATGAGTGTGACATTTCACGATGATACCACTATTCGACCACGAGGGAGCTCGTGTTGCCCTCACTAAAAATTGAAGGCAAACTGGCTTAATGTCAAAGTAACCTCTTCTCCTTTGGACAAAAGATCGTATCTGTGTGTGATCTCGAGTGAGCGTGTCATTTCACGACGATACCACCATTCGACCGCGAGGGAGCTCGTGTTGCCTACACTGAAAATTGAAAGCAAACTGGCATGATGTCAAAGTAACCTCTTCTCCTTTGGACAAAAAATTTTATCCGTGTGTGGTCCCAACATATAGTACATAGAGTCGTAATGTAAATGGGAGAGCTGGCGCCATTCTGCTCGACGAATTCCGAGCCCGGTGTGCGCCGAGTTCGGGTCGCTTTTTCGATCCAAAATGGCGGTGTGGAATACGTGGTAATTCCTATCTCCTCTGTTGTTGTTGTTGTTGTTGTTGTCATCGGATGGCCGGGTACCCGTGTATCGCAAACAATCGAATATGTATCGAAAAAGTGACCCGGCGTCACCCAGGAGTCTCGGAATTCGGGACATGGAAAATGCTTAAAAGTGGCGCCAGCTCTCCCACTTACATTACGACTCTATGTACTCTATGGGTCCCAAGTGAGTGACATTTTACGATAATACCACTATTCGACCATTAAGGAGCTCGAAATGCCCCCACTAAATATTGAAGGTAAACTGGCATGATGTCAAAGTAACCTCTTCTCTTTTGGACAAAAGACCGTATCTGTGTGTGATGATACCACCATTCGACCACGAGGGAGCTCGTGTTGCCTACACTAAAAATTGAAGACAAACTGGCATGATGTTAAAATAACCTCTTCCCGTTTGATTAAAAGCTCTTATTTGTGTTCAAATGAGCTTATTGTTAGACTCAGGGTGGGGTGGGCTCCAAGATATTTTCTAACGCACGAATTACGTGTTTGACAAGGACACATTAGGCATTAACGCGAATCCCCGCCGCGCCGTATCCCACCGAGGGCCAATTTTATCGGATGCAAATCGCGTTGCGTCGTCACCCTGTTCTCGTGACCCCCGAAATAGAAATTGCAATTCAACTGCTTTGACAGCTCCACAAGTCGAATTAATCGCCCGGCGTCAAGGACACGGCCTGCAGTGCAATGGAACCAGTATCGTGTGCGCTTTGCGATACATCGATTTATCTACCATTCAAACCTATGGAAAATTATCGACAGACATGGCGTTCGCAATGAATACCTTAATGATCGATTCTTCACCATAGCTTCAAATGGAGAAATATCGATAATCTATCAGTCTCGCCTCGCCCCTGAGTGGATAACTAAAGAGTGTTCTCATCATCATTTCCATTCATGATATGAGGAGGGTAGAAATCCGCAACATTTTAAGCGTCATCAGTACTGCTGTGCTAAGGAAGAACGTCGTATGAACATTCGAGAGTTGCCAAATTTCCTTCGATGAAGTGTTTATTTTTGAGGAAAATCATGAATATTTTTCCTTGAAATTTTCAGGAGTTTAGATCAAATTACAGACGCAATTATCCGAGAAATCGCTAGACAAATATCCACAAATTTTCCTGAAAAGAAGTGATTTGCCAGGGGAAATTTGGCAACACCTAAAGGCTCATACGTCGTTTTTCCTTAGCACGGCAGAGTAGCTGTTGCCAAAATTCTGCAAGCTCTCGTTCACCTCAAAAGGACCTTAATGCCCCAGCTTCACAGACTTCGGATCGAGAAAGTTTCTCAAAATGTAGATCCGAACCTTCAGGCAAGATTTTCTATTCTTTGCCCAACATTTACTCATAAGTTTTTAAACATCTCCTGTCTTTTTCCCCTTCTTTTTCTTCTAAGAGCGGATACTATAGAAAATATTCAGAGAATATTCGTGAAAGAGTATCTCTAGAAAAATCACTTAATTTGTTCGATGATCGTCCGTAAAAAAAGTAAAATCAACAATCATTTTAAATTAAGATCCGTATTTTTGTGATACCATCATATTATTGTCATATTGGAATGCCAATCTTGTCACCTTTTCTTTTCCTGAATTGCTTGCTTGTAGTTTTAGCATCATGTAACTGAATATCGATGGTTAAACTGCAGGAATAGTTTGTGGCGTTGCAGACCTCATATCATACCTTATTTCCTACGTGGAAAACTACTGGACGTCATTTTTTGAAGATTTCAGCTAATTTTTTTTCTCCGTATATAAAGAATATTCTGTGAAAACGTCAAGTTGTGATAATGGCGCGGTCTCCTTTTAAGAAATAAAATAAGGGCGGAGATTTCGAAACTCAACAACAGAGATACGCATTTTTGCATTTTCATCGTCGACATATTGCATTATTTGTTTTATGGCTCTTAGCTCGATGTACCATCGTTTTTGCCATATTAATGTTCCTGTACCGTTACAGTTCCGGATGTTTCAAACGCATGGACATATTCTTATGTTTTTTTTTTTTTTTTTTTTTTTTACTTTTTATCCCTCTTTTTTCTACCTCATCGATGTGTGATTGTGTGATCAAAGGATCAGCGACCATACAGCTCAGATGCTCCAATCAAGGTTTTTCATGATAGCTGCAGTGGTATCGAAAGACAGGATCATTCTCTCCCCGGAGCTAAGTTCTAGCCCCATATTTTCCTGAGAGGGCGTTTTATAGACTCTGTACTCATAAATCCTCCAAAATATACGTCGACGAATGGGTCAAAGGATCAGTGAAACTTGGCTGCCAACCTAACCCTGCTACACCCCTCCTTCCCACCTGTCTCCGGTAAAACCGTGTCTCCTCTTCCACCGTTTTTTTCCTCTTTCTTCTTTATTTCTCTCTATTTTCCCTTTATATTTTTCACCCAAAGTTGCTACCGCAACTAATGCGCACACAGGCACATTCACGAGAAATCAGAGCGGATTGTTGGATTTTTTTTGTTTCAGTTATTTAAACACATTTTATTTAAAGATATCGTAATTACTACAAGAAATAGTTAATTATATATATCTTTATTAATTAAATTGAATTTAAAATTATATTAAAAAGCAAAGTAACGTTACTACAGATTACCTGGAAGACGAGGAATTTTGGACTCCTCCGTCCTTTGTTATGAGAAAATTCAGTGTAATACATTGCGTAAGACCACGGAATCTTGAGAGAGCACATAATTAACTCATAAGCGAGAAGTTTGCGATGATGACCAAGTCAGTCACTTCGAATCGTCTCCGCAAATATAAAACTAAAACCAACGTAAATCAAATCGACAATCAGAATGAAACTTACTGCTTCAGATACCCTGTTGTTTGAGACATGTAAATTTGCTGAGACATAATCAACAAATCGAGAAAACTGCTCGACCGTAATGCGCGTCAACATTAGATGTTACCAGTGATACATAATTTGATTCAAGTTAACTTATTTTCTTTCACTAGCGGTATAGGAAGCTCGAATTTGAAACAAATATAAAATGTGTTACATGTGTTTTACACGAGGTTTCGAGAAAGAGTCGTGTAGCAAGATGCGTGCTTTCTTATCCTTTCGTTGTTTTAGCCGTCTGTTGCTTCTGTTTATTATGTTCTAACATTTAATGGGATCGGTCAACTAGACAGAGTAAAGAATTATAAACTACAGCTCTGTTACAAAGTTCAAAATCAACTCATGAGTGAGGAATATTTTTTACGTAGAAAGAAACGTATTTTTAACGTATTTTTGTGTCGGTACTGTATACCGAGAAAAAAAAATTGGTAGAATTTACCATTCCGTCACGCTGTTTTTCACACGGCGTGAATTCTAAGTCAAATCTGCGCCGGCAAAATGGTAGACGTTACTTTATATTGGTACAGGTAACCATTCCTCTTGCAGAATTGACTTAGAGACGGAATGATAAACTCTACCAATCTTTTCTCTCGGTGTAGGGTAAAGATAACCAGACAACTGGTAGAATTTGCCATACTTTTGGTGATTGCGGTTTGAGTTAACGTCTTAGCTATCAAAGGGTCAGTTGGTAATTACCATACTCATACATATCATTCTCGCTGAAACAATAATTTGTTTCAGTGTTCAAATCTACATTTTCCGGCAAAAAAAAAATATATGTACGGAGGCGAAGGCCTTACATCAGCCCCTCTCCTTGGAATTCGTCCGAAATCCAACCCTTCAACGCAAAGAACTTTCGATGTTAATCTGCCTGCTATATCGCACCTACATCGTCGCGTTACACGGCGGAAGATGTGTCAACGCAAGGGTAAATAAATATACATTTTGTCGGATAAAAAGACAAAAGTGAGTGTCCGATCCAAAGGATGCATCGGCGAAGGCGAGGGGGGAGGGGGCGACTCGGCTCGAAAAAAGGGGGGGGGGGGGGCTCGGAGCAAAGGAAAATAAAATGGACATGCTGGTTAGCGTATACATAATAAGACGCCGCGGCAAACGCTATTCTGAATCCGGTATTCATGGCATTCCTTCATTACAGTGTTTTGTCCGAGATAAGTGGTTTTACATGTTAACACACCGATTTCATCCCTCCCCGCCCGCCTGCTCGCTTTTGACCTCGCGTCCCAACCCCCGGCTCACTCAAGTCGTCGTCTGGCCTTCCCGCTCGGAATACTAATCAGCTCCACTATCCGTCCAATATCACGGTACCTCTTCCATTGTACGTTTTTTTTTTTGGGGGGGGGGGGGGCTTATGCTACGAGTATTGGAAGTTTCGGTCCGTCTCTTTTACTTTTGAAGTTTTGAGCCAAATGTATAATATCTTATCCGTTCCCTCCTCTCTCCCCCTACCCCTCCAAAAAAAAGAAATCTCCAAAGCTGTACGCTATCAAAAAAATTGTGTGAAAAGGTGAAAAATTTTACCTTAAACGGGGCGCTGGGACGTGTAACGTGATTTGAATTCCACCAGTCATTACTTTGACTCGTTTTGTATTTGTCAAGCATCTTGATGGAGAATTTGCAGGTGCATGAAATTTGATGGATTTCGTGTTTATATGGAAACCACTGAGTGAACTGGAGATGAGGATACTCTTGGTTCATAAATTGACCAATTATTGGAAGATACATGACAAAATCATCCAACCTTCTAAAATACATGACTTTAAATGGGAAATGCCGCCGGATGACGTTAGTGGGCGTCTGTGCGTGCATTTTCTCGATTTTAAACCTATTTTTACACTAATGCCCATATCAGAAAAAAATGTAAACAATACTGCGAAATCAATTCTTTAGTCAATCAAATGAATGCAGTACACAAATTGCGTGCGTATTCTCCATTGAACTGGAAAGTATTTGAATCAGTCAAACATCAAAACTGCGCACCGAATCGTATTCCGTCCGCATACTGAACTTTTCTGATTGGAACAATACTTTGTCAAATGTTTAGGGCTGCCTCCTGTGGACTTTCTCCGACGCAAACAGCGTTGGCGTTTCAAATTTCCCGTAACGTAGCAGCTAGTGTAAAATTAAAGCGTTAATATCTTAGTAAGGAGTTAATTTCAGTAATTTTTTATGCAAGAATCGCGTTCTACGTAAAATTTTGATCATGAATTATGAATCAGAATGCTTAAATTCGTACCTGGTCCAGTGGTCCATTGAATGTAAAAAAAACCGCGATAACTTTTGGCGCCCCTCGTGACGAGCCTGTTGGCCTATTCTGTCGTGCTAAGGAAGAACGCCGTATGAACCTTCAGGCGTTGCCAAATTTCCTTTGATAAAACTCGAATTCCCTGGTAAACTGATGAATATTTTTCTTCCAGTTTTTTAGATAATTTTGCTGACAATTCCACCGAAAAGTCCCGAAAATTTCAAGGGAAAATATTCATAACTATCCCCGCAAATGAACATTTTATCGAGGGAAATTTGGCAAGTCTCGAATGTTCATACGACGTTTTTCCTGAGCACGGCAGTATTCTCTACATGCAGTAGACAAACATAAAAGAAAGGACATTTTCTACCGCTTGGATGGAGATAGAGTGTGCAGGCCATGTCGACGGTGAAACTACCAAACCACGTATCTCGTTTGCGGTGTTTAAAAATCTACGCTCGCATTTTATTTTTTTTTTGAAGTAGACCAAATCAATATCATTCCTTGAAATTTTCACAGAATTTTCTCCGCACGATGAGGAAAAATCACAAAAATTTTCGAGACTGGACGTTAAGTAGTTTTTCATTTAAAAAATAAAGTATGACAGGAAGTCTGCGACGTCGCAAACCGAGATACGTGGTTTGGTAGTTTCACCGTCGATATGAGACTAGCCGCTACCTCGGAGTGTTGAACAGAATATACCGTGGCGCAGGTGACATCTTTTAAACTTGCTTCATTAAATGTTTTCTGTTTCTGATATGATAATGTAGACGACTGAACTAGTAGACGCGTGCCAATAAGTCGTTTTTTTATACCTCCGTGTTAAGCCATATCTTTCATTTGCTATTCCTTTGCCTCTCTATGTGGTTCCGAACTTTTTCCTCTATGCGCGGATTTTTATTTTTGTTTTTAAATCGTATTTATAGTTCTGAAATTAAAACGTGGTCCCAAAATCCTGTCTAAAAGCCTTTGAGGTTGTCTGAAATTAACTGCCCTGATGATGAGTGCAGTAGTTTATACCTACTTACGTGCATTTTCTAAAAAAAAAAAAAAAACAAAAAAACAAACAAACAAACAAACAAACAAACACACACATTAAATGTAAGCGTGCTCCCCCGACACCAACCCCTACCTTCCCGATGTAATATCCGTAAGGATGGTTCCGGCGGTAACGTATAAGTAATGTATTTACGTAATTTAGTATTTTAAGTAATTTTGATTGAATTTTTTAATCACAATTGGATATAATAAGTTAAATACAAGAGACAATTTATTTTTAATAGTAATAAGAAATCAAACTGCAATGCTAGATTAAGGACAAAATAGTGCCCTTTACTATTTGTCAAGCAATTCCAAATTTGTATGATAGGTATGCATCTTCCCATTTCGGGTGGGGCTGCTGTCGGCCCCATTCCAATTTGTAATAAAAGAAACAAATAAAATATGTTACTATTAAAAAAAAAAAAAAAAAAAAAACACAGTGTCCAAAGGCAATTAAAGGAACACTGTGTACCAAAAAAGATTGTTGTAAGTATTACTTACTACATCGTCCTGATATACTGCGAGCCGATTAAGCTCCCTGACAAGCAACATGAAAAATTACGCAGACGCAGGCTTGTGTGTTATTAAACGGTAGCCCCAATCTTACTCGGGTGTGTACTCAAAGGTGACTTAATGAATAGCTAATGCGGTGAGTTAACAATTAATTATATGTGTACTCTATTCTTAAAGCCTCCGTTTCCATTTTTCCTGTTTTTCTAACGTAATTTAAATCTTTTGCTGGTATATTAAGACCTATTTATTCATGGTGATGTTTTTTATTTCGATGTTTTTCTTCTTCTTCTCTTTCCTGTTTTCCCTGGATCCCGGCTAAAGTCCCTTTTTTATAATTTAATCGTAATGATGGAAACAAGATTGAGGCAACCTGTTGATAATTGTGCTCAATTTATAAGGAGCAGGTCCCTCAATGTTGCCTCTACCACTATTGGTAACTATTCGGGCCCCTCAAGGACATGACTGGGATTCCATTTGGAGGAAAAAAAATCCTTGAATGAGACGCAAAGTTCACGTTGTATGGAGCCCTGAAGTTTTTCGTATCGCGCCTCCGAAATCTTAAGGTCCAGCTCTCGAAGTTCAGGTCCTACATTCGAAGTTCGATTATTGATGTTTCGCGGTTGAAACTTCTGTAGAGTCAAGCGAGTTTCAGATGTGTGACCCGAACTTCGGCATACTGGAACCCAAATTTTCGGATTTACCATCTGAAAACTCCAGAGATTTTTTAACAGGAACCGGCAAAATCTCTATCTCTAAGGTAACTCTAGCAAATTAATTTTTCACCGCTAAGCAGTCGACTTTTGAAAGTGTTACTGGCAAAAAAAAGTTTTTTTTTTTTTTTTTTTTTTCATTTCGCATTCTATCTTGTACCATCGCTCAGTCTTAAATTGTCTCCCTCTCACCGAGAAAAAAAAAATCAGTTGAATGAAAAATCCAGTGAAAAATCCATTTTAAACAAGCTTGAAATAATTTGCTCGAAAGAAAAAATTCCATACTTCCTTATTTAAAAAAAAAAAAAAAAAAAAAAAAAAAAAAAAAAAAAAAAAAAAAATATCCTGGAATTCTTTGTCGGGAAGTATTGGTTGGAAATTCGGTTTGAAGCAGATATTTTTCTCAGTGCAATAAGGGTAAATGGAAGTGGTGTTACGGATGGACCTCGTTGATTTTCCGTGGAGATTACTCGATGAACTGCGGCTCTAAGCCCTCGATGATGGCTTATCGAAAACTCGATCGATCAGTCTGGCACCCGCGGCTTTCGAGTCAGGTCATGTTGCTACTGCACCGAGCCAAAACCACGGTTCTTAAGAGGCTTTCCATTGGAGTTATGTCGTTTTTCTACAGCCGTTGTCCTACAGAAAAACGCCGTATGAGCTTTCGAACGTTGCGGAACTTCCTTCGATAAATTACGGATTATCTGGAAGGCCTGTGGATGTTTTGCTTCCTATCTCTTAAATAATTTTATCCGTGATTCGATGTAAAGTATCTGAAAATCCTAAGGAAAACTATTTATAATTTTCCTCACACATCAATATCTCGTCGGGAGAAATTTGAGAACATTCAAACGTACGTACGTCGTTTTACACAGTCAACCGCACGATCCTGCAGGTCTTATTTACCGCGATTATGCTCTACCAACGCGAACATCGGTAGTCGCAAATTATCGATTATCATCATTATTTCGAAATATATAAAAAAATAAAAACAAAAATAACCGCCTCGCTTGCACTCCCTCACCCACGGTTTCATGTACAAGGATTTTCGAGGCGATTATTTCGCTACCGCTTAAATGCTCACCCACGGTCTCATCGGCTGAAACCACCCTACCCGCCCCCTCCCTCCCCTCTCCACTCCGCGCCCTCCCGCCAGAAGCCGATGGCCAGGCCGTCATTATTTTAATTGGTCTACAAGGATAATTTTCATGAATTGAAACCTCATTTGTTTAACAAATTATTTAATGCGCTACACGTTGGCGAAAATAATCGACCGACATTCTTTTTCTCCGCTGTGAACATGGTAGCCCTGTTCCCGACCCGCTTTCGAGCCCGCTCCCCTCCGAATCCGCGGTGAAACCGCAAAACCACCCATCCCGTTTCGCCACGTTGCAGATTTCCTTTGACCTTTTAACTCCGCACCACCCCTGTAACCCCTGAAGTTTTTGAGCCTTTTCAGGGTGCACTGAAACAAAAAGTTACGGGACTTATAGACATACCGTTCATTCTGGGCTCTGAGGCCGGAAGTTCCGGGTGCTGGAGCCGCGGCTTCGATTCCTCTAGAGTACTGCCATGCTAAGAAAAAACGCCGTATGAACCTCCAGGCATTGTCAAATTTCCTTTGATAAAACACCTGGTAAACTTATGAATATTTTTTTCCCGATTTTTCAGATAATTTTGCTCGCAATTTCTTTTAAAGTTTCTGAAAATTTCAAGGAAAAATATTCATAACTTTCCTCAAAAATAAACATTTTATCGAAGGAAATCTGGCAACTCTCGAATGTCGTTCTTCCTTAGCATGGCAGAGTAGGAGAGTATTGCCATGCCATCTCTATGCCGCTCTCTAATCGGTTCATCAGTTTCAGGATATCATGGAGCTCCAAAGTTGGAGCGGTAAACAAACCGGACCCAGAGGAACACGTATCATCGGCCGAGAAATGAATGATAACTATACTCAAAGCTTAGTTTTCGGCAAAAATATTCATCAAAGTTCGATCCGAACTCAATTCAGAAGTTGAATGTAAAAAAATGTGTATAACAACCAAAATCACGTCTAGAACTTCGTAGAACCTTGTCGTCCAACGTTAAGGATCCATAGCCGACCAATCGGAGAGTGGCACATTTTTTCTGTAGTGAACGGATTGAGATGGCAATACGCTCCCGTATGGGTACTCTAGATAGTATTATCTAGAGTATTATCTATTGTATTTCTAGATTGTATTATTGTAGGTACTCTAGATTGATCCCGGTTATTACCCCGGAACTTTCGGCCGCTAAGCCCGGAACGCAGATGGTATGTCCATACAGCCCGGAATTTCGACTTCCACGGCCGGTTTTTTTTTTTTTTTTTTTTTTTTTTTTTTTTCAGTGTGGTTCCTTCAAAATGCTGGGGATATCCAAAGAGCACTCACAAAATTTCAAGTCTTTTTCTCAATCTTTTAAAAGTTTTTTTTTTTTTTTTTTTTTTTTTTTTCCATTTTCGTTTATAATAAGAAAACGTCAATATAATTAATACGCGAACATGAAGTGTATAACCATGCTGGAGGCCCACCGACAGAGACCTGGAACAAATGTCCCGATCTTCCCCAGAAAACCGGTTCAAAGTTACACATTTTCGTCGGAAAATCGGCTACAGTGGTTCGCATCATCTTCGTTTCAGGGTGGGGCTAACGTGAACTGAAAAGTAATGAAACCGGTAGCGAGTTAGGATGATTACGGCGGCCGGTGCGGCGCGGCGACGAATTTTTTGAAGTCTCATTTAGGAGTCGCACCTAATGAAGTGTTCGGTCAGTGGTCAGTAGTCGGAAGTCGAGAAGCGCAAACGCGGCGGTATCGACAGTTAGTCTAGCGCCTCTCAGCGGTCTTAATATCGGGTCATTATATCTCGCTTACTACTAGGCGATCAAACTTCACTTCTCGGTAACTAATCCATAAAGACCTCACAGAGCCGAATAACCTCCTAAAATTACCGATTTTTCCGGTAATCTCTCAGCACCAGGAACCCTTAGTAATTTTTATAGAGTTCGGTAAGATTAAGTCGTTCAAATTGCTGGACATTTTCGTTGATTTGTAACCATTAGAGATTCCCAGTAATTATACATCGGAAAAAAAAGTCTCTTAGATCTTGAGTCCAGACTCTTTAAAAATTTGACAGGAAAAACTACTCTTGATTCGATCGAATTTTTGCGCGAATCAAGAGCCAAGCCTCTTAATTTAAGCGGATTTCCTTTTGATACAAGCAACAATCCGATGGAATCGAAAGTATATTTCCTCGTCAAATTTTTTTAAGAGTCTGGCCTCTAGGTCCAAGAGACTTTTTTACGAGAAAATTTACGACCACTTGAAGTAAAATCTTTTCTGTTGCCTCATTGCGTTGAAACTTTTTGGGAAGAAAGGGGAACACAGAAAAAGAAGGAGGAGAAAAAAATGAAAAAAAAGGGAAAAGAAACAAGAAGAGGAAGGAGAAGTAGGAGATGAGATGAAATAGGCAAAGAAAAATACTAATAAAAAGTTAATAACGACGAAAACGAGGAAAAGGAGGAGAAGGAGGAAGAGGGGCAATAAGGACAGCCGCAATAGTGCTAAGAAGTATGAGAGGAGGAAGAAATAAAAGAGGAGGAGGAGGAAAAAGAGAAAAAATAATTTCCCTTTTTTCCTCGTTATCTCAGTCGTTCTTTCTCTCGTTATTCTTCTTCCCTCTTTTCTTTCTCATCTTTCTCTTTTTCTCGTCTTCACTGAAAAAAAGCTATGGGCTATACATATAGACATACCGTCCGTTCCGGGCTCGGAGCCCGAAAGTTCCGGATGCTGGAGCCGTAGCTTCGATTGCCCCGGTTGCTACACCCGGAACTTTCGGCCTGTGAACCCGGATCGCGGACGGTATGTCTATATAGTCCGTAAGTAGTTAAGTACGGGCTCCACGGCCGGAGTTTTTTTTCAGGGCTCCGAGTAGGAAGCCGCTTAAACTCGGTTCATCTCATTTCCGCGCCAGCAAAAACTTGCCAGCGGGCCGATTATTGAAATTCATAGACAAAGAGGACACAAGGAGGATGGAGCGATCCTATTGGTTGAAACGGGTGGTTCTTATTGACTAAGGGGGTAAATGGTGGACTAACTGTCGGGTCTCTCGTGGGTTGCCGTTGATTAGTCTATTAGCTACGTCATTTGACCACTGCAACCACCCGCTTCTACCAATTGGCCCCCTCCATATCATTTCTGTCTTCTTTGTCTATTGCTCTGTCTATCAATTTCAATAATCGGCCGGCAGAGACCCATTCCGAGGAACGTAACGGTCACGGGACGTTTCCGCACGAATCGGTTCAATTAGAAGTCCAAGGAGAAGGGACAGAGAACGTCGGGCGAGGGCGCTGGGGCACGCATGCCCCGTCATCGGAGACGTCAGACGTCATGCGTCATGCGTGGCTGCTCGAATGATAAATGCGGTCAGTTGCGGTAACGTGATAACGTGATAATGCCGCAGCGACGCATGATTATGACATAATGCATGCGCTGCGCATTGTGCATTGTACATTGTACGGTGGCACTGTTGTGTTGTTGTGTCCGTCCCGCCGGATTACGGGGCATCGGACTGCCACTACGGCCGCGGCAGGCCATGGGCATTAATCGAGCTCGCGTTAATTATTGAGATTTGTCGTGCAAAAAATTTATCTGCACATGCAAGAGAGCCGAGTCGACTCCCAGTTCATGAATATCGTGCTGACAGTTGCTCCGTGTCAGAGGCTAATCTTTGTTATAAGACAAACCACGCTGCGCTGCCACACTTGAACTCCCACCGCACTGCGTCGCTCCCCGCGACGCGAGGGTGCGTCTCGATTTTTCGCATGAGCCTCAGAAAGCGTGGAATTGAGTGTGTTGCAGGGCTCACTTGGGGACTGAGGTACGCCCTTACATCAGAGGAGCCTCACTTTGCGGTCGCACTCCGTGAATATCCATCCGTAATCGGAAAAAAAGAATGAAGATAGAGCTTCGCAGCGCAGTGATAATTAACAAACTGAACAAATCACTCAGTCCTAGGAAAACCTTTGTCTGACAGACTCGGGTGTTTTAAAACCGAGTCCTCGACTTCCTAATCGGAAGCCGAGGCAAAGAAGAATAAGGAAAAGAAGAAGAGGCAGATAATGAGGAGGAAGAGAGCGTACCAATTCAACTCATTTACAGGGACAACCCCATAATAGTTCACTCTGCGTTTGCTAGAAATGTTGAGAAGGATGTACTGCGTTCCGTCATTCCATAAGTGAAGGAAGGTAGCGAATTTGAGAATTTCTAAAAAAATTAATCTAAAATTTGGTTAATTTTTTGTATGTAGGAACTATAGAATGACCCAGACCACATTTTGCGACGAAGAAGTACAATTTCTAGCTCATCCACGAAAACACTTATTATTATATGTATTTTTTTTTCCTCAGAAGACCATACAAAATTCGCAAGAAAAAAATTGACTAGGAATTATCAATGCAACTAATACAGCTGATAGATTGAGCATAACACAGTATCATAGTTGAAAAGAAAACAATTAGAATTATTACATGTAAGAAGCAAGAAGATTGTAAAATACAATAAAAAAAAGCTCAGGCAATGGAGGAAAACCCGTATTGACCGCACCGCGGATTTCGACGGGGATGGATGTGGGGGGGGGGGGGGAGGTTGATAGCCTTGTCTTTTATCAGAAGGTCTCACGTACGCAGAGAAACAAATGGCGCATACATTGTTTCTGAAATGAGTCTGGAATTTGGTTTGCAAAATTTGGTTCAATGGAGATCTTGCATGAATGAGGAATTTGCGATTTGACTATTGATTCGTACGTAAAAGTTCGCGAGAAACGCTCCCAGGACTTTATGTCCACCTACCTTTCGTCCATTAAATAAGTGTCCACCGCTATGTATGTCCACTAAACGTTAAGTCCAGTCTTTATTAAGTCCACATGATTTAATGTCCGACCATGAATATGTCCAAAATTGTCCAAATTGTGGGCTTGTTATGTCCACATTTTTTTCTTCTCATTTAAATGACAGGAACCACCTCAAAAATAAATGCATACTACTACTACCTTCATTCTTAAAAACATTTCATTCATGAATCAAGTTAGTCATGAAAGAGAACAGACTCTAAGAGCAGATAAAAACATATGTTCATGTGTACACTGTACGGATATGATAGGATGAAAACCAAAGCGGGAGCCCAGGAAACGCTCCAATGCCAAATGAAACATTTACAGCAACAGATGCAGTCAAAATTGAAAGTCCTCTTTAACTAGTTATTTTGTGCGGCTTCAATCTTGTAGGATACTGTGCAACGCCTCTGACGCGAAATAGTTGCTTAAAGCGTTGCGGCGCGGCAGGCAAGCAGCGTGACACGCGCATAGGCGCCTCCAAACCTAACGGGATACTTCACGCGTTGCGCAATGCGTGAAGTATCCAGTTAGGTTTGGAGGCGCCTATGCGCGTTCTGCGCTGTTAACACGCCGCTCCGCTCTGTGTTAGGCTCTAATATTTAAACTCGCGGAGTCAGCGTTTTTCATTTCATGATTTTGAAATTTTTGCATTCTCTGCATTGATTATTCCCTTTTAAACTGATTAAAAAGAAATATGTATTACTGGAAAATATAATGTGTTTTTTGTAAATATAGTAGTGGCTCCGTGTCAAATTTAATAATTTCCAAAGCATTCAAATTTATTCTTTTATGTTTTGGGCTTTTACTCTGCTGCAGCGTGGTGTAAGTGCAACCAAACGCTCAAAATTGGACGTATTTCACTCAAGGAGGTCGATGTACAAATAAGTTAAACACAAAAAATTGCGTGCTTCTTAGTTTTTTTCCTCTTTTATTAACTTTTGTATAGTTTCTTTCATCACAACTACGGCTCATTGAGATTCATATCGATGCCATTGCTTGGAAAAGGTTTTACAAATATTTACCACGTTTTGAAAATGTAAATGTTTTTAAAATGAAGTAATCAATTTCATTAAAAAAAAAGAATGTACTTCGGAAATTTCAAGGATAGAAATGAAACCAAGTATTTACGAAAGACAATTTGAAAAGATGAAGCAAAAGAAGAAATTAATATTTCATTTAAAATTTGAGTTACGATAACAACACCTCATTCTCTCTTAATTTTCTCATTTCGATATTGTCAATATAATTTTACACACGGACTAAAATATGACGCTTGAATTTGCTTTTAGTGGACTTAACTTAGTGGACGTTTAAGTAATGGACTTAACAATAGTGTGGGCTTTAGAACTGTGGAAGTAAAAATTGTGGACGAAAAGTCTGTAGACGTAAAAAAGTGGACATAAAGTCCGTGTACCCGAGAAACGAGAAACACGATGGTGCCACTGGTCTTCTCTGAAATCAACTCCCAAGCTCAAAAAAGTTCTCATGTTGAGGCCAAAATGGAAGAGATATCCCACGCTATCCTGAGAGTCCACGTCTACATCAAGACAAACTCTCCATGCAAAGGTAGGAAGCAAGGAAGCAAACACATTAGCAGGGTTGCCGTGTTTTCAGTTTTAGAGTCCCCAAATAAAGGGGCAGCCCTGTCGATGTATTTGCCTCCTATCTTTGCATGGAGAGTTTGTCTTGATGTAGACGTGGACTCCCAGGATAGCGAGGGATATCCCCTCTATTTTAGCCTCAACTTGAGAGCGTTTTTTGAGCTTGGGAGTTGATTTCGGAGAAAACCAGTGGCACCATCGTGTTTCTCGCGAACTTTTACATAAGAATCAATAATCAAATCTCAAATTTCTCACACACGCAACATCTTCATTGAGCACGAGAATATCGTCGGTTCCTAAATGGAACAATTACCGCAGAAGTCATGACGGAATAACCTAAATTATACTGCAATTTGTGTTAAAATGTGGTTAAATGAAGCCGTAAAAAGTCGCAGCTAGTACATTTTTTTCACTCTTGAATCTATATTTGTCTTAATTTGACCCTCGAAGGGGTGGTAAAAAGGCTCTCAATGAGACAGGTCCTTTGTTCGTGCAAATTCTCCATTCGAGGATACAACCGCCGGGTGGAGGAACGTAAGGGAGGGAAAGAGATGCCGGTCGCGTCGCATAAGCGGAGAGGTTAAGTTAAAATGTTGCATCAAAAGCGGAGAGAATTTAATTTGCATTAATTACGCGAATAGGAACAACACGATAATTATGATTTTACATGCTGGATGTTGTACTTGGTTAAGTCGAGGTCCGGGCCGATTGATAGCCCGATCGCCGGTGAGTTCGCGACGGTGAGTTATGAAAGGCAGACATGAACCGCCGCCGCGCCAAGGAGAAACGCCGTATGAACCTTTGAACGTTGTCAAATTTCCTACGATGAAATATATTTATTCCGAGAAAGGCGTGAATATTTTCCCTCGTAGTGTTCAGAAGATCACAGTCGAATTGTAAATTGAGATTCTTACGAGCATTGGAAGAAAAATACTCACAAGTTTCCCGTGAAATTCGAATTTTATCGAGAAGAAATTTCGCAACGTTTGAAGTTGCTTACGGTGTTCTTCCTTTGGATGGCTATGAAGCCAGCGATTGAGTCCGATTTGGGGCCCCGCGCCGCACAATGGTACATGTTAATGAGAGGGAGAGATCAGACATTAAAAGCCTACATCTTCATTCATACAAAACGTATACGTTTAAAAGTGATTCCATTGGTTACCTCGTAAAATTTCCCTTGAAATTTCCTCCTCAAAATTCAGAACGTACAAAATAAATATCAAAATCTGTAGTTTCAGTGAAACATGTCTTGTCCGGTCTCTTTCATAAACTCACTCTTTGTGCGCCGCGCTTGCTCGTATTTGAATCGGTGGTTGTTAAAACCGCTCATGTGCTTTATCTGATGAGACTCTCAAGTACCCCAGCGATGAATCGATAGATCTGCCATTTAACAGTGGCGTGGCGTGCTTTGCGATGTATCGATTGTTATGCCATTTAAACCTATGGAAAAGGATCGATAAACAGGGCTTTCGCAGCAAACACCTTAATAATCGATTATTTATCCTAGCTTTAAATGGCATAACAATCGATATATCGCAATTCTTGCCACGCCACTGCCGTTTAAACCTATGGAAAAGAATCGAGTATCAGGGAGTTCCGTAATAATCGATTCGTTACCATAGCTTCAAGAGCTTCCGATATGGTTTTCGCTTCGTCACCGATGGAGTTCATCATAAAATGGACTTGTTATGTTTTGTCATGGGATCGATTCATTTACGTCAAAGCGCATTCCGGCCCTGTAATATGAGCGGGTTAACAAGTTACCAGTGTGAAGAATTGCCAGAACTAGTTACGACTCCGCCGAATGGCTAATGGAATTCCGGGCTTTCGAACCCCGTGTTCGTGCGCGCTCGTTCGCGTTAATGTCTCAATCCCATTTCCGACTACCGCAAAGCCCCGCCGTTCTGTGTTTGCACGGCAGCTCTGATTTAATTTACGATAATTTTACTGCAGTCGCGTACTTACCATCCTCCTTACGCTGTCGCGCGCGTGTCGAAGAGCGACTAAATGGACCACTGCACTCTTGAAAATAATAATATTTTGCTCCCGTATCCTGCCGTGGTAAGGAAGAACGCCGTATGGACATTCAAGAGTCGCCAAATTTCCTCGGAGAAAACGTGTATTTTTTGCGGAAAGTTGTGCGTGTTTTCTCTTGGAATTTTCAGATGTTTTAGATTGAATTGCGAAGAAAAGGGTTTGAAAAATTGTAACAAAATATTCACAATTTTAGTGGTAAATTCGTTTTTTATTGAAGGAAGTATGACAACGTCTGAGGCAGGGTATCTACGAGTCCCGAATTTCCGGAAAGCCCGGAAATAGTACTGATTTTTTAAGGGCGGTCTGGAAATCCTGAAAAAGTGCAGAAATTCCGCAAGACGGTCCGGAATTTTTTCATTTTCTTGTCATTTTTGTCGCAATTTGAACGGGAAATTTAAATTTTTTTTAAATTTGCCGGATTTTGTCAATGGGAGGTACTGAAAAAGTACTGAATTTTTCTGTTGAGGAGGTACTGAATTTCTTGGGAATGTACTGAAAAAGTAATGTAAAAGTACTGATTTTTGGCCAGCCTGTTATAGTAGACATCCTGCAGGTGATGTGGCTTGGTTCCTTTCTGCTAAACGCGGTCCAATCGTAAATTGACACCCGAAATTCTGCATCCCTGCCGTGGATTTTCAGGCAAGAGGGAGGGTCGGAGACGAGGCTGAAAGAGTAGAGGGTAACGAAATACAAATCACTTGAGTGAAACCAATTAAACAGCGGCGAGCTTGTCGGCACTCGGCGGGGAAACAGGGATGCATCGCAGCGCAATACCCCCTCCCCCCTTCGCCCCGCTGTGGGAGCCGCAAGACCGAACTTAAACGGGAACCAATATTGCGCTAATCTGAGCCTCGTATCTTGCAGACGTAACGCTGAAACCAGTGGCGTGGCGTGCTTTGCGATATATCGATTGTTATGCCATTTAAACCCATGGAAAAGGATCGATAAGCAGGGTGTTCGCAACGAACACCCTAATAATCGATTCTGTACCATAGGTTTAAATGGCATAACAATCGATACATCGCAATCCACGCCACGCCACTGGCTGAAACACATGACCGCGGGGTAGTCGAATCCCTCGGTTTCGTCGCTTGGCGTCTCGTCAGCGCGGCGAAAGCTCGTGTTTGAGGAGCGCATCCGGCAACCGGTTAACACCGATGTAACGATGTCAGCCTTTGATCGGATTTCATCAGACGTGCTACAGGGAAGCGACATTTGGTCGACGACCGAATTTACATGCGACAGAAATTGCAATTACCCCCGCATTTGCCGCGCGGTTGTTCTAAGATATAATCTATCGCCGCGCGGAGAGGCCCGACGCAGAGGCGAGCCCTTTGATTTAGTCGGGGCCGCGGATTCATCCCCTTTGATTTCAATTACGGGGGCGTCATTTTCGAGGGGAAATTGCTCTCCCTCTTTATTTTATTTGACGATTTTTGGTCGATTTTGATCGTTTTTAAGGGCGTTGATTCGATGCATTTTTTTGAAGTATTTATATCTTCAAGTGAGAAAAAAATCACTAAGAAGTGACCCGAACTGTATGTAACAAGGTGGAGGAATGGTGGTTTCGCGGGGAAACAAAGCCAAGAAATTCCAAAAATTAAAATTAGAGTCAAAATTAAATTTTTGAACTCCAATGCGCACCAGTACGAAACTGAGGGGGGAGAGTGTTATATATCGTCGAGCAAATTTCACATAGTTTCAAAAAATTTTCCGCCTCCGAATCTTTGAAAAAAAGTTACGGGCCATATGGACATACTGCCCGTTCCCGGCTCAGAGGCTGAAAGTTCTGGGTGCTGGAGCCGTAACCTCGATTGCTCCGGGTGCCCGGAACTTTTGGCCCCTGAGCCCGGAATGGACGGAATGCCTATTTAGTCCGGAAAAAGCTTCCACGGCCGGAGTTTCTTTTTCCGTGTTTACTTAAACATGAATCTCCTGTTGAGTGAACGGAAATTCTTGTTACACATGCCGGGTCAGAAAATTCTCGTTGAAACAGCTGGAAATCTCCTTGTTAGAAACGGTATTCCTGTTACATCATGGGAACTTCAAGTCACCCTAAAGGAAGAGATTTGCTGATGATTCAACGAGAATCTTGTCGTGCGTTTTGCGACAAGATTGAACTGGAAAATGTTTTCCAGCTTATTTAAAATGATACCTTAAAATTGAAACCTGTTTCCCGGTAAGATCAAGCACCAGAAAACGGTAAATTTCCGGAAAATATCTTGAAACGTTGTAAGTAACTCGCCGAACTTTGGTTGATAACCGTATATAAGTGCATATGTGTATTTTTCCCCCCTCCGGAATTGCCCCGAAAAGTATAGATTTTTGCCGCAAATTCCCGAGAACACTCCAAATCTCTCATACGCCCCATTTTAACTAAGGAAAATGCTGTACTTAAAATCCTAAATGGTCAATTAAGTAAGGAGCTCAGAAAAAACCCTTGGGTAGAATTTAACTTTAGATACTGAATATTCGATACTTTTCCTCTTACATAATGTTTTTTTTTAAGTTTCCAGAACATCTGTCTTACTTATTGAGCACGATTCATTTTGAAATATTTTCTAATGTGTCTTGTCTTCATCTTTTGTTCCATGTTGCTTGTTCCTGGACTGATCATGTACTTGCGACTTCCTCTTGGATATAATCTGCTTGTTCAATTGCAGGATCCATGCAATGTAAGTATTAATTTCAATGGTTCATTTGTTTTTCTCAGAAAGGTCCCGTAAAGATAATCTTATATACAAAGTAAAGGTCGGTTTTAACGGTTTTCACGAAATGGGGGTCGTACCGTTTGTCCGATCTTCCCTAAAAATTGTGTACAGGTCCTCTCCAGTTCGGTGGGTGACACTGGCTACTTCAATTTTAAAGAAATTTCGCAGGGCTATAAAATTTCTTGAAATATTTCACAGCCCTGTGAAATTTCATGAAATATTTCACAGCCCTGTGACATTTCTTGAAATATTTCACAGCTCCGTGAAATTTCAAATCTTTCATTTCTTTCTTACGTTTAATGTCACCCTGCACTATTGTCGTGCTTGTCTAATATACTTGAAGAAAAAAATGAATTCAAGAAACCAGAAAATTATCGTCTCTCATTTTGACCGCATTAAGCAGACAGGAGCCAAGCTACATCAGCTATTGCCAAACTTAATCGGGTATAATAATTTACTTTTTTACATGAAAACGATTTTGCAGATTTTTTATGCAAATTTCAGTGCATTTTCTGCGTAGCACGAAGCAAATTTCTTACAAATCTCAAACGAAATCCGCATAAACGTTCTCTCGTGAAAAATCAAATTGCCCAGTTAAAGGTCAATAGCTGATGTGGTCTGGTTCCTTTCTGCTGAACGCGGTCCATTTATGAATTGAACAAGGTGACAAATTCGGTAAAAGTCATTGAATGCCTGGAAAAGTAAGGGTATTTTGCTGCAGAGCCTTGAAATTATTTCTACCACGGCCGATTGTTTAGTCATGAAGAAGTCAGGGAACTTTGTTTCCTAAACACGTGGAAAGTCGTGGCAAAGTCAGGGAATTTGGAAATGCATAACAACTTCTCACCCTGTTAGATTGGGTAGTGTTTGATGTTCCCACCATGTTTCACTCGAAATTTGACAAGAAAACATTTGTTGTGGCCCTAAATTCTTTACTCCATCTAATGGTCCATTACTTAACAATGCAGTAGTTTCGGGGGAGCATATTAAAGATGGTAGCTGCTCTCGAGGCGGGTATACGCATACGCGCAGTCGCCGTGGCCGGAGGGGTATTTTGTGGCTCCCTCATTTAAGTTTTCTTGTACGTGGATAATTTCCGAGCACTTAAAGTTTATCTGTTGAATGCGGCTGCTCGTGGAACGCCCACTCCGGTGCGAGAACAGAGATCGAGGAGTGTTCGACACGGGCTTAACAGAAGTCACATTACAAATTTTGTCCACCGGCCCTGGCCACCGGGCAGATTGATATCGTCTTATAACCTGTGTCCTACACAGCACCGTCCATCCGTCGCCACCACCGCCGCTCCAGGGAGTTTTGTCCGCCGGGCTTGCCAAACTTTTCAAAAATTGGGGAATATTGAACGCAGGGTGTCTACTGTACGGGAAAAAGTACGGATACACTGAAAAGCACGGATTTCGCTTGAAGGTCGGCGCGGAAGTACGGAAAAGGTACACTGAAAAAAAAAATGCTCTGGCTGCGGAAGTCGTACTTAAGGGCTGTATAGACGTATCGTCGAAGTTCCGGGCTCAGAGGCCGAAAGTTCCGGGTGTAGCACCCGGAGTAATCCAAGCTATGGCTCCAGCACCCGAAACTTCCAGCCTCTGAACGCGGAATGGATGGTATGTCTACATAGCCCGTAACTTTGTTTTTTCTTTCAATGTGCAGATTTTCCGTTAAAAGGTATGGAAATTCGAGATTTTCGTGGTGAACTCTAAAAAGTAGCCTTTGGGGTATACGATTTCCATTTATTAAGTTCCCGGTTCGATTCCTTGTGTTTTTCGGTTTATTCCTTTGTCATTTCATCATTCTACTCTCCCAATACGAATACAGTTAAAAATGCGTGTGAGTTAAAGAAAAGTAAGGGGATGGTAAAGAAAAAGCAAAGATTTTTAAGAATCGCCAAAAAAATGAATTTTCGGAAAGTTGGGAAAAAGCAAGGAAAAGTCACCGAGTAAGGAAGGAATTCGAATGACAGGGTACCAATAGACACCTTAATAATATATGGACGTAATTCTGCCAAACGGAACTATGTGCATTAAGACATGAGCCCTGAGACCCATGAGCATATGTGCATAACAAGGCTCACGTCATAATGCCCATAGTTCCGTTTGATAGAAATACGTCCGTATCATATCTGAACAGGTTGAGAAAGAAGCATTGTAGAGCACTAGATTTCATCAAAATGTCAAGCTGAACACGTTTCGGAAACTTTGAAAACTGACCAAGTGATTCGTATAGTCTACAAAACGAGTGGCTGTTCACAACATAATGTATCGCCGAATTTCTGACTTTTAACCCCCCCCCCCCTCCCCCTCTCTCGCAACCTTTTCGTGACGTAGGTTTCTCTCCTTTGACATTTAAGGACAAAAATAATAGCATAACGCTTGAATCTCCTCGACGCCTCCTCGAAGGCCCGATCAATTCAAATTTCCTCTCAAAAGTGTGAGAGATCAACGTGTAAAGAGGCATGTGTGAGTGTCTAGGGGCGAAGTTCCCATCAAAGAATTTTATAAATACTTTAAAAAATATTTTTACACCCATAATTTCCAGGAACCTCACCTGTGATTCTCGGGAACTTTTCCAAACCCAGCCAGAGTGTCTGCAAGTCCGGAATATCCGGAAAGTGCAGAAAAATTACTGATTTTTTAAGGGTGGTCTGGAAGTACTGAAAAAGTGCGGAAATTCCGCAAGGAGGTCCGGAATTTTTGGTCACTTTTGACGTAATTTGAGCTAATATTCAAATTTTTGAAATTTTTCGAATTTCGTCCATTGGAGGTACTGAATTTTTCTATCGGAGGGGTACTAAATTTCTTGGGAATGTACTGAAAAAGTACTGTAAAAGTACCGATTTTTGGGTAACCTGCTTTAGTAGACACCCTGCCAGCACTTGATTTTCCCGGGAAACTTTGATCTCTGACCGCAGTGCGCACTCCCAACTTATTCTTGTTCATCCCCTTTCAATTTCGATTTCAGTTTTTAATCTTTTAATTTAAATGTCCTTCCGGCAACACGGCGATCTTGACCTGAGGGTCGAGAGTATATTTTCTGAGGCGCTAATTCAATAACCTCATGAACGCTCCCAAAGCTACCGATGTAATAGCCTGATATTCCGCCCGAGATGAACCAGAAAAAATTCACCGGCTGCTTCGCGCCCCGATAAGACCTGACGGAAGCCGATGCGATTTTTAATATTACGGCCGATAGAGGGAGGGGGGGGGTGCCTCATTGAAACGAGCGTAAGAAAAAAACCTCATTTACGTCCATTCTTGGAGAGATCCTCGCTGCTTTTCACTACTATGTTGCCGCATTTCTCTCGGATATTTTTTTAATTTGCTTCCGATTAGAGGAGATAACTCAGGGTGCCTTCTATTTGGCCTTGTCTCCACTGGACGTTTCATTGGATTTGTCCTTGGGACAAATTTCACTTGCAAAGTAGAGAAAAATATTGAGTTAATCAATACTCATCATAGGATATCAAGCAGAGTCCTCGTGGAGTCCTAAAAGCGACTCAGAGCGAAGGAGAGGAAATTGTGTTGCTTTGTTTAAAGTGGAAGAAGGCAGAAGTTTCACCCCTGTGAATCAAACTTGGGACAAATCCCATGAAACGTCCCGTGGAGACAAGGTGTAGTAAAAACCGAAATAGCGGAAATGTCCAGTAGAAAATGTCCAATTACCAGAATTTCCAAATAAATGTCCATGGTTAAAAAAGTTCGAAAGAAAATAATGTTCTAGCTGAAAAATATCCTTCAAAAAACATGTTTTAAGGAAAGACTTGTCTATTTCGTTGCAAGAAAATGTAAATTTGGAACTTACAACGTCTTCAAATTTGTTTGGTCAGGTCAGAAAATTTGTTCATATTATGTATTATTTTTTTTTTTTTACTTTTTTGGACAATTTATTTGTGGACATTTTTTAAGGAAGACGAATAAGAAATTGAATTTTCTGATTGGACATTACAGTTTATGGACATTTTGTGTTGGACAAACAATGTTGCGGCATTTCATTGTGGTCGTTTCTGGTAATCGGCCATTTTGTATTGGACATTTCCACCTGTCACTGGAATATATCAGGAAGTTCGATGTCACCAGAAAATATCAGGAAAGTTCCGCATGCGTCAAGCATTCTTCGATGACATGCAGTTCAACACATGCAAAAAGTGAAACATTCAATTCATTTCATTGAACATGTTGGTATACAAAATCAAACGCGGGTCAATTTATTTGCGCAAAAAATTAGGAAATTTCATTTGATATATCAGGAAAAATTAGGAAATCCAAAATGAAAATTTAGTTGACATACCCTGTAAACATTTGGTTCTCAAAATCCACAGAGTGTGAAGAAAACGTCGTTTGGCTGACAAAAGGGCGTAAGTGCACTTGAAGATGAGCCCAAAGAAGCATTGAGTTACATGAGCTCCAAGGTTCATCGCAGAGTGTAGTTACGTCCTTTTGTCAGGAGAGCGACGATTTACAGTGTCGGTATACCCTAAAAATTCCGACATTTAAAAAAAAAATGATAGTAAACTGCCCGTAATTTCCATTGCTTTGCCGGAAATCAAAACAGAAATACAATTTCAAACACTTTTTGAAGATTATCAATTTCCACGATCGACATTATTTTCCCGAAAACGGATAGCAAAAATGGACTGAGTTAAGCGAAAAGGAACCAACCCACATTTTGGAAAAAATTGAGTCATAAGCGGTTTTGAACTCAACCACTGCTCTACTATTTATCGCCAAAAATTCAAAGTTTTTGTCGGAGCAAATTTTGCAGAAATTGAACTTGAAGTTTATCTTTTACATTGAGTCTTATGCAGGAGCCAAACTTTGAACCTCTTTTTTTCTTTTTCTCGGTTCGATCCCGATGTGGCTTGGTTCCTTTCTGTTTAACTCCGTCCAAATGTCATCCACCCACTCATGTCATCGACCTCTTTCCAAAATGCCCGAAATGCAACTACCCTTTTTTTCTTTCGGACCAAAATTTGAATATACGTATAAGTAGTACCCACCATCTCATCAGTAAAGTTTGTTTTATGAAGGGGAAAAAAACAAGAATGAGAATTTTCTTCATCCCTCTCCCTCCAAGATCGCCAAATTAAAGACCTCTCTCTGCTATTTTCCCTATCATTTAAAAGTTACTTCAAGAGGTAAATGCCCAAAGTTGCCCTACGATGACTGGATTCCAAAGAATTTGAGTCATTGACATTACTGCAGAGGATGAAAGTATGGACATTTTGATGCAAGTTTGGTCCTGAGAGCTCTAACATCGAGGCTTTTATGTGTCGCAGGCAATCAGCAATCGCCGGCAATTTGCAAGCTCCGTTCTTGTCAATTCGTCAAATTGCATTTTCTATGAAATCGATGTAATAAAGGTTTTTTTTAGCGAAGAAATTCAAGGCACGACCTCAGCTTGGAACGCCTTCAAATCTAGCGATACTCTCCGCTTTGCCAAGGAGTTAGTTTAGTTGCTTAACCAAACCAAATTCAACACAGATTATTGATTACGTTTCCCGAACTCGCGAGTGTGCTAGCGATCCTATCTCGTTTTTTCACTTTAAAATATTTTAATTTGTTGATGCAACACGAATAGATTGCAATTTGCCTGCGACATATGGATCGCATTTTGCAAGAAGGAACCAGGAGCATTGCAATGATACTAAAACTGCGCAACTTCTTTTGTTTTGGAAGAAAAATCTGATTATCCATAAACAGTTTTTATTTTACTCGCTAAAAACTGTAAATTTAAGAAACAAATTACCATGTAAATTTTATATTTTTTCATGATTTCACTAATTTTATTGCAAAGGATAAAGTTGCACAATCTTAGAATCATTGCAATGTTTTTTTCCCTTTTTGCAAAATGCAATCCATATAACGTCTTTAACTTGTAAGACAAAAATTCTTAAGTTTTAGGTTAAAATTTTAGGTTAAAGTTTTAGGTGGAAATTAGTTGAGGAATCCTGACCTGCACCTAGAAAAAAAGCTGCTAGCGCCCTCTTTGGTGTGGAACAATTACTCTAGAACCGTGCGTAGATTGTTCCCAAGAAATCTGGAGAGCGTTTCCGTTGATAGCTCAACATCGCCAATTTTGGCATTTTCTCCTAAAGTCAGCTCTTCTAAAAAAATTGCTCCCAGGACATCCCAGATTCTATCATATATTGTTAGTGCGGGACTTATATTGTCCTGTTTGAGGCTTCGAATGCGATCTCCCGGGGTGGAAAGCAGGTGGACATTAATCTTGCATGTTTTCGCGCCTCCGTCCCCTCAGTATAAATTCACACATCAAAAACGCAATAAAAGTCCTGCAAATGAAAATGAGTTTGCAGCTATGCGCAGCGGAGTGCGCGCGGCGCGGCTGCTCCTGAAGAGACCCCCCCCCCCTCCCTCCGGTCCGGCAGAGTCATAGCGGAGGCAGGCGGCTCATTAAATATTCCTAATATATTCCATGTGCGGAAAGATAAAAAAAACAAGCCTCTGATAATGAGCATAATAATAATACACACTAATAATAACAATATAATTATAGCCGCGCGAGGGGCTTGCAGGGGACGGGGGGGGGGGGGGGGTTGAGCTAGACGGACTGCCAGATCTGAAATGAAGTTCCGCGCAGCGTCTGATGCCCGAATCGCCATCAACAATTCGAACCAACCGACTGAGATACCGATTTTTGCGAGGAGGAAAAGTCTCGCTTTTCGCTTTATTCTCCTTACATTGAAGAAAGCAGAGATAAATGCTTCAATACGACGATTGAAATCATACGCGCGAATTATCCGAAACGGATTGCTAGGGCTTGATTATTGAAATTGATAGACAAAGCTATAGACAAAGAGACATATCGAAAATGGAGCGATCCAGAAAGGTCCAGTTACACGATCTAATTGAGCCATCAAACTGAAGCTCTGATTGGTGGACCGAGGTGAGGATGCGACCAATGAGAGGCCCAATTTGATCGTGTGACTGGATCTATATGGTGAGTTGCAGCGGTTGGAATAGACAACGGAGGTAACTAAGAGACTAAAAAACGGCAACCCGTAATCCATTAATCAGCTTGCTGATTATTTGTTTGCTCCGGTTGTTTCATTTTTCTGTAACATTTCTTCAAGGCTTTCAAAATTTCCCCCAAGTTACAGTTACTAGCTCTGTGACTAAAACATCTTGAGTCTAATTTTTCACTAAATGCGCCGTGATATATAGTCAAACAGCCAAGCTGACCCCTTAAAATCGAGCTTGATGCGCCACATGGCTCCTAAAACTCAAAGGTGAGTTTCGAACACTGCTATCACGGCAGATTCGTTCATACCCTGTCTAATGGTTCCTCACGATGATCGGTCCCTATAGCATTGTCCTCAGCATTCATTGCTGAAATCGTAATGTCATCGGTACCCTTGTTCCTCCATCCCACTCTTTCTATTTCTTCTCTGTCTTCCCTTTCCTCCCAAGTACAAATTACAATTCGCAGTTCGATTCTGCACCTTGAAATTTTTCCCACCATTCACGCTACGAGATTCCAGGAATGCCGACTGACACTGCTCCTTGAGCAACGACGGAGGGATCTGGCCAAGAGACGCGCCGGTCCCTCGGGAACCCCCCAGTCGATTCCTCGATAAATAGCATCACTAGGATAGGGATTTATCGATCGAAGTCTTCCGAACGATTCGGGAATCGACCCGCTGGAATGTTTCCCTTTCCACGAAGGTGTGAGAGATTAGACAACACGAGCAACTTGTATAAGACCAGTAGGAAAAGCACCCTCTCGACTCGTCGGTTTGTTTTTCTTGCAATTTGTCTCGAAGTTGCCAGCTTATTGGTGAGCCATTAGCGAATCAACGAAATTGATAGGATTTCTTTGGGGATCAGTGTTCGAAACTCACAGGCGCCACCGCGCCTAATGCGCCAAAGAAATCAGTCATGGCGCCTAAAAATTGAAATCTCTGGGCCAACGTGGCCCCTAAAGAATCACCCCCCACCTTAAAAAAGCCCTAATTTTTATATATGGTGATTTTTCGAAATTTCCCCAACGTTACAGCTACTAGTTCTGTAATTAAAACATCTTGCGTATAACTTTCCACTAAATGGGCTGTGATATATAGGCAAAAAGTGAATTTGGCCCCTAAAAAAGCTTCAATGGCCCCGAAAACTCGAGCTTGATGCGACACATGGCCCCTGAAACTCAAAGGTGAGTTTCAAACACTTTTGGGGATATTCCTAAATTTTGTAACGCTCAATATGCACGGGTTTTATACGCACCCTTTTCGCCCGCTCTTGTACAGCTTAGTAACGCTGTGCCGAGCTTCTTTTCTCCCTGAAAATTTTACGTAACGCTGGCGCAGACCAAGTCTAAGGATATTAGTATAAAAGAGACGAATATGTCCAAGTTCGATTTTGGAAAAAATGTAGGTCCACGATGTATTGAAATGGATCCATTTATCGAAGAGCGATCGAGATATCGATGTATGTTGTATTCAATTTCGATAGTATGTCACTGCCTTTTGAAACAGCCTCGATAGACGTAAGCTCGTTGTCCATCCTTCAAAAGATCGCTATAAGAATTTACTGAACAGATTGGGGCCGCACTTCAATGAACCTCCGTAAAAAGATGTACAGCAGTTGATAGATGGGTAACTGTTTACTACTGAGATTTGTTTAAAGCACAATAAAAATTGCCAGAGACGACGGACGAAAAATACCCAGGGGTCCCGTAAAAATGTCTTATAATTGTCAAATAAAGTATGCCGCAGACCTGCCTTGAAACGCCCTCAACCCTCACTCAATGAAATACCTAACTTTGCACTTGTTCTTCGTCCAAATAATTAGGGAAAATTCCTGCGAACTAAGTGCGCTTCCTACTTTTCAAAAATGCAACAATGGACCACCAGACAAGGTACGAATTTAAGCGATCTGATACATGTTTCTTAACCAGAATTTCACGTAGAAAGCGATTCACACAACGATAATTATTGAAACCAACTCCTAACGGAGATATTAACGTTTTTATTTCACATTGGTTACGAGGAATTTGAACTGCCCGCTCACAAGAAACTCAAAGCTCTACATAAGTCAAATCGCCCACTACAACGGTTTCAGCAAGCTTCTCAATCGAGCAATGTTCATTTCCCACCATGTGTTGTTCAAACTATAAGCAATTTGCTATAGCTGAGCCAAAGCGTCAAGATTGAGGTTGCCAGATTTTTATATCGCAGAGACTGTCATGATAACGTTTAGCGCACGATGTGAATCACGTAGAGGATTGAGTTTTCATGAGCGGGTGGTTTGAATTCACGCATCAAGAATCATTAAATATCTTCGTCAGGAGTTGATTTTGGTAATTTTCGTTGTAAGTATTGTGTTCTACGTGAAATTTTGGTTGAGAAACACGTATCCGAATGCTGAAATTCGTACCTTGTCTAGTGGTCCATTATCAAATAAAGTATGCCTTAGACTTGTCTTAAAACACCCTCAATCCTCACTCAATGAAATACCTAACTTTGCCCTTGTTCTTCGTCCAAATAATTAGGGAACATTCCTGCGAACTAAGTGCGCTTCCTACTTTTCAAAAATGCAACAATTAGAATTTACGAAACAAGCTGATTTCAGATAATCGCGCGGTAATATCGGATCATTAGTTACTGCGCTCGTGACAGTAAGCGCGTGTCAGTGTGTATGTGTGAGAGAGAGGCTCAATCTAGCGTGCTAGATTGACCCGAAGGGGAAGTGAAGTTATTTTTCGCCCGCAACAATTGTTTCCTCCGTCTAATTTAAATACAATATGCAGTTTAAGTTACTCGGCTCCCGAGTGGAGGGACATCGGCGTTGCCAGACGGGGCAGAATATACTCGAGGATCACCCTGCGAGGGCTTTGAGAGCGGGGATTGTTCCCTCTGCTCGGCAACGGGGCGAACGGGAAAAAAAGCCAGGAGCTGCACAAGTCAACAGGACTTACTAGATCCAGATCCGTATTCATGCCGAATGCAACAGGATTTTCATCCGGTTTTTAATGATAATGTATCCTCGTTTCCGAACCTTGATTCATCAGCCCGACCGGAAACTGCCCCGTTTTCCCACTTCGATCACCCTTCCGGAGGAACCCTGAGAAATAGTGCTCCCATTCCATGTCCGTCAAAAGTTCCGGGATTCGGAACTTTTTTGTTCCATCCATGACCGTCGAAAGTTCCGGGATTCGGAACTTTTTTGTTCCATCCACGACCGTCAAAAGTTCCGAGCCGACATCGGTTGGTCCAGTGGTTAGCGCAACTGATCACAGACCTAGATGTCCCGGATTCGAATCCCGGCCTCGGTGGCAATGATTTGATGGTCTCAGATCTTGTCACCGTGGAGTGGCATGGATGTTTCTCTTCGTTTCTTCCTTCGTTTCTTCTTCCTTTGTACTTCCGTTTCTACTGTTGTTGTAATCTTCCCATCATTTAGCGGTGGCTGTTTGGCTACACGACTAAGGCCAATGAACTATACCTAGAGTGCGCAAGCTCTCAAAAAAAAAAAAAAAAAAAAAAAAAAAAAGTTCCGAGAAAATTCCGGAAAATGCAAAATATCCGGAACATTTCAGGAATCTCAAAAGTTCTGGGAAAAATTCAGGCAAATCTCAAAAGTTCCGTTTTCAGAACTAGTTCCGGGAAATAGGAACACTGCTGAAAAATGGACGAAATGAACCGAGTTTAACAGGAATTCACCGAGTTGCGTCAACCCTTTGAAAAACCCAATAAATGATCACAAGTTTATAGCTTATAATAATATTGTCATGTAAGGTATAATAACCCATATTTCAAAGTCATTTTTCTTCAGAAAGTTACAGTAATTGTGTACTTCATTTATCTCATTTGGCAATTTATCAATTTCTCACTAATTTTCGTTTTTCTCTGTTTGTTTTTTTTCCGGTACTTTTTCGTGCTGCCTCGTGTTGCCGTTCAACAGGGTGTAAGTTTTTATCTTTTGATTTATTTATTTGCTTGATTTCATGTATTTTAGCCGTAAAATTATTGATCTCTCTTTGTTCATTTCATTTTTATTTTAGCATGTGTACCTCTAAGGAATTATATCGTATCTTATTAAACTGAAGAGGAGCACGGTATCCTGTTTGCAGCGGGAAGTTCGAAAACCTATTTTTCTTAATTTTTGCGCAAATTTTGAAGGTACGAATGTATTTCAAACTTTCCCGATGTTCCCATCCTGATTTTATGCTATATTCTTGGAGCAACAGCTCTCCTCTTTGCTCTGGTAAAAGTTCGCAACCAACTTATTCTCTACACAGTGTATTTTCTGCGCCGTATACTGCCGTGCTAAGGAAGAACGCCGTATGAACATTCGAGAGTTGCCAGATTTCCTTCGATAAAATGTTTATTTTTGAGAAATGTTATGCATATTTTGTTTTGGAATTTTCAGATATTCGAGATTAAATTACGGACAAAATTGTCTGAAAAAATTGGAAAAAAAATTGCCTTAAGTTTACCAGGAAATTCGTGTTTAATCAAAGGGAATTTGGCAACGCCTAAAGGCTCATACGGCGTTCTTCCTTAGCACGGCAATATAACAGTCAATCGGGGGTCAAGCGGCTGGAAGAGCCGTCCTGGAGCCCTCCTTAACCCCCCCTCCCCTTTACTGCCGCCGCCGCCGCCAGGGGAGGGACGGTATCATCGCGGATGTCCGGAATGACCAGTGGTCAGGAAACGCCTGGTTTGGATCAAAGCTGTGACGATTACCTCTAGACAGATGCCTGGAAACCGTGGATTCCGCTGATGCCTCCCATCAAACCCCCCCCCCCCCATCCACCCGTCTCTTTTACATATGCACCGATCACGGTCCAGGGTTGCTCAGTGTTTGTGAAAATTCCCGCATTTATTCGAATTTTTCGGTATTTTAGGAGGGACTTGGCGAATTTTTCCATCGTGTCAATTTTACCCTTTGTTGCAAAGCGTTGCATGAAAGCAACAAATGATTTTTAGCTTTGATCCTCCGTGGCATTAAATTGCGCCAAAGCGACACATGGTTTTTGGAAAGAGGTCTGATCTCCAAACTTTCCTCCTCAAACCTAGAACCTCTTACAAAATTAAGCACGAGCCGCCAGGATCAAACTTGGATAACATTCGTGATAGTCCAATCACAAGTCGCAACCTCTGATTGACGTAGAGAGAAACTAGAGTATTCACACTAGTTCAGCAGGACAGAGTAACCTACAGTTTCGGTCGATTTGACCAAAAATAAGCGTTACTTTGTTTTCTCTTTCCCATATCAACACAAAATGGACGTAATGAGTCAGTTATGTCATTATTTCCAATGAGCCTCTAGACAGGGTAAGAACTGGAGGCTCTAAGCACATGAATCTGCATCAGAATTTCGCGTAGAATTCAATGGTACAAACGGGAATTCATGAAACCAACTAATAAGCGAGATATTTGCGTGAATAGACTGCGCATTTTTGTAAATCCCGCTCGCCTAATATACGAATGACGTCACATTTGTAGCCAATAGGATTGTCGCAGCGCTGCGCAGCGCCGACTGAGCATCGGCCATCGAAAACGTCCAACGCTCCCAACGCCGGGATCGTAAACAAACGAAAATTGATAACAGGAAGGACCCAAGCACCCAAGCAACTCGAAATCTTTTAATTTTCATTAATAGACGCTATTAGTGCCACGTCACAGTCGGTATCGATTGTATCGAACTGGATCCAAACAATCAAACATAACCTCATCTTGACACCTCCCTCCCAGAATTTCACTGTCAAAAGCCGAGAAACTGGAGTGGCATAGGAGTGGCCTAAATCATGGTGGCCCTCGTGGGTATTTTCACCTTTCTGGAACTGCTTTATCCCGTCAACTTAACAATGCGGGAACGTTCCGCGATTAAAAGAGCTGTCTCTAACACAACTCTTTTCTCAAACTGGGCGAATTATCTCTGAAATTCTTTAGTTTCATATTGAATAGTAAGGCTATGTTTGATTGTTTGGATCCAGTTCGATACAATCGATACCGACTGTGACGTGGCACTAATAGAGTCTATTACAGTCCATGTTCGACTTCAAGAAAGCATTTGACAACCATTTTCCTCGTATTTTATAACCTGGAGCCACAGCCTATCGGCTCATTGTAATGTGCACTCTGAGAATCACTTCCACAAGTCCAAACCCTGACATTCTTTTCTTTGACCATTCTCTTTTCATTCTCGCCACAATTTAAGTGTTATGCAGTTTCTTTATCTAAAATATGTGGTCTTGAATTCATTCAGGAGTCAGAAGTTTACCTTTCTTTTAGTATTACAGCCCTTTGACCCCTCAAAATTCACCGATATGACCTCGTGTAGTTCAAGGTTTCTCTGGCCCGAACCGAGTGATTACACATCTGAGGTGTGTCTCATGGTTCTTCAAATTAGCAGTTTAGAACTAAATTAGGGACTACAGTGACTCAATCCAGTTCTGCTTTCTTGTTCAATGTTTGTTATCAGTGTCTGCTCTTTTACGTGACCAATCTAGTGCATGCACTGTTACGCTATAAGTACAGGTATTATTGCTTTTTTCCTGCTGTCAGACCTTTTTCTTAAGCCTGCTGATTCACCACAGAATCTGCCCTAGTTGTGTAAATAATTTGGTGTGTAGTTATTGAGTTAATACCTCCTTGCGGTGATGCAAACTTTCTCAGATCCGTCATAAGTGGGTATTGCATTTAGACGATCACTCGGACCAGATGAAATCACTGCTCTAGGAGTTTCAAATTTATACTTTGATCTCTGATTCACTAATAAATAACACTTTATGGTGTCATTTATATTTAATCAGTTCAAAGCTAATTCGACAATGAATCATCAATGGTCCGATCGAAAAAGGAATTTTCTGGTGCGTGCTACGGCTGAATCAACACTACATTCAATTTTCGAAAGCTTCAATCAGGATATGACCATCCGTCTTGAAGTGAAAATATTTTTCAACCATTCAAGTAGTTCAAAAGGTAAGATATCTGAAGTTACTAAGGTATCACCAGGGTACATACGGATCTGTTGTTGGACAGTTAGTGTGAGTATGCTTACGTTTGTGGATAATCATTCATGGCAAAAAGAGGATGTTAATGACAAGGCTAAACTGGGAAACCACTTACCTAAATTCACAAAGTTTCAGACTACCTGTTCCTCTTAATTTCTCAATTAAAAAATCATTCAACAAAATCTCTGAAATGTGATATTTTTCCTCTACATGGGCAGAAAATTCAGTAATGAATTAAAAAAATATGCTGACTTGCTTCCCTTTGAAAATCTGAACTGGATGCAGAAAGTTTGAGCAACGTATTCAGGATACGTAATTTACATGTTATGCGAATGCTACCTATGTTTGGCCATTAGTTTGGCTTGAGAAGTAAATGTTACAAATGTCATCCCTGGTCAATCTGAACTGTTTTTCCTAACTTGTTTTCATGGTGGGAAGTAATTCTATGACTGTTCAAGATCCTTTCATCTGTCGGTACCTGAAAAATTCAGTGAACCAAACGACTTTCAATAGGAATCGTTGGCAACTTTACCATTGAAATGATTCTTAGGTGATTTTGAATGGAACAATCTTACACAAACTTTTGTTGAGCAGGTTTTACTCGCCCTGAATTCTTAAAAGAGAGGAGAAATATTTTCTTAACGCTTGGAGGATGACCTAACTATGTTGCTGTAAGTAGGTGTGATCACTTCATTTCATGAAATTCAGTAAGGCTCGTCGCTGCATGAAACACATAAAACATACTGATTAAGAAATGAATCCTCAAATAATTAGCAACTGTTTTGTGCAATATCTGTTGATTAGCATTTGATGATAACTAGAATACAAAAATTCTGAAATTAAGAAACCAGGAATAAATAACTACCAGAATGGTCTTATCAGATTTTCTCTGAGACAAATTTCCATATTCATTGATGAAGTGTAGCGTGCATTTGAATTCACAATGTTTGGAATTTCCAATAGCATTTAAGGCCTGAGGCACAATTCCTTATCTTTTAAAGCAGGGAAGACACCTTGGACCCTCCATCATTCGTAACTCACAGCTTTCAGATTGGTTCAGTCATGTCTTCGAGCAGAAAAGCCCTTTAAATGACCAATTTCCACAATTTTATAACTTCACCCACTTGAGATGTTGTATTCCTCTTTAGATATATGGCAGGAGAGTATATTCTGAAATTTACAGGACACACATCTCTTCAGAAATAGGAGAGAGCTAACATAATTATTACTTACCAAGTACCAGTTCCTGATGAATTTTTTTAAGGTTCATGCTTTCGAAAGTTGAGTTGTAGGTAATGTCGATTCAGCCGTAGCACGCACCAGAAAATTCCTTTTTCGATCGGACCATTGATGATTCATTGTCGAATTAGCTTTGAACTGATTAAATATAAATGACACCATAAAGTGTTATTTATTAGTGAATCAGAGATCAAAGTATAAATTTGAAACTGCTAGAGCAGTGATTTCATCTGGTCCGAGTGATCGTCTAAATGCAATACCCACTTATGACGGATCTGAGAAAGTTTGCATCACCGCAAGGAGGTATTAACTCAATAACTACACACCAAATTATTTACACAACTAGGGCAGATTCTGTGGTGAATCAGCAGGCTTAAGAAAAAGGTCTGACAGCAGGAAAAAAGCAATAATACCTGTACTTATAGCGTAACAGTGCATGCACTAGATTGGTCACGTAAAAGAGCAGACACTGATAACAAACATTGAACAAGAAAGCAGAACTGGATTGAGTCACTGTAGTCCCTAATTTAGTTCTAAACTGCTAATTTGAAGAACCATGAGACACACCTCAGATGTGTAATCACTCGGTTCGGGCCAGAGAAACCTTGAACTACACGAGGTCATATCGGTGAATTTTGAGGGGTCAAAGGGCTGTAATACTAAAAGAAAGGTAAACTTCTGACTCCTGAATGAATTCAAGACCACATATTTTAGATAAAGAAACTGCATAACACTTAAATTGTGGCGAGAATGAAAAGAGAATGGTCAAAGAAAAGAATGTCAGGGTTTGGACTTGTGGAAGTGATTCTCAGAGTGCACAATACAATGAGCCGATAGGCTGTGGCTCCAGGTTATAAAATACGAGGAAAATGGTTGTCAAATGCTTTCTTGAAGTCGAACATGGACTGTAATTAATGAAAATTAAAAGATTTCGAGTTGCTTGGGTGCTTGGGTCCTTCCTGTTATCAATTTTCGTTTGTTTACGATCCCGGCGTTGGGAGCGTTGGACGTTTTCGATGGCCGATGCTCAGTCGGCGCTGCGCAGCGCTGCGACAATCCTATTGGCTACAAATGTGACGTCATTCGTATATTAGGCGAGCGGGATTTACAAAAATGCGCAGTCTATTCACGCAAATATCTCGCTTATTAGTTGGTTTCATGAATTCCCGTTTGTACCATTGAATTCTACGCGAAATTCTGATGCAGATTCATGTGCTTAGAGCCTCCAGTTCTTACCCTGTCTAGAGGCTCATTGTGTCATTCGAAAGTAGAAAGTGATCGAAGCTTACAGTTTTTTCCTGCTTTGTTTTGATGACTGCAAACGGGAGAAAAGTTTATTTGAAAGAGCCAAAAATTAGTGTGGCCTAAAACGGCGTTTGAACCGCGCTAGAAATTGTGATGTCAAAAACGGCAGTGTGGCGGTAGTAAGCAGGTCGGCTTCGGCGCCGCCATCTTCCCGTCTATGACGCGTAGATTCGAAGATTCACAGTGGTCGGTTCAAACGTGTTTTCGAGGATCCCTAAAAAGGAAGCGTTATATCTTCGCGGAGACAATTTTTCGTGAAATTTTAACGTGCGCATCGTTCTTCTCGTACTGAAAACTGTAAGATTCGACTATTTGCAGGCAAATCTCTCCTGAGCTTTATTGACTCATTCTGCTCATAGGGCCGGATTTACCTACTTGCCGCCCATGGGCCGCCTATATTTTGCCACCCCCTTCTCATTCGTTTTGGAACATCAATAAAAACCATCAAGTGGACGTGCCAGAGGGGGAGGGATGCCAAAGACGCGTTTACCTACTCGTGTTGGATACATTTTGTGCGAAAGCCCTGTCAACACTATTAGCAAAATTTCACGGAACTTTGCGCGAAAGTTGAGTTCCGTAAACCTATCTCTGAGTGGACAAGGTCCTCCGTTTACAAGAAATGAACCAAAAAATTGTGAAAGAACAAATATAAATGTATTAAAATAATTTTAACTTCCGCCGCTGCGCCGCGCTGATCGCACTGTGTTTGGCGCAATGCGGGAAGTATTCCTGCAGCCTTGTAGGCGCTATGCGTTTTACGCCAACCGCTCCTGACCGCACTGTGTTTGGCGCAATGGGTGAAGTATTCATGCAGTCTTGTAGGCGCTAATATGTGTTACATGCCGACCGCCGCGCCGAGGGCTTGTCCTTTTCATCTCAAGTCCTCGTCATCATTCCTCTCTGCGCTAAGCTCCAGGCCGAGTTGCATGTTTAGTTCCTCTCTTACCTCGACTAATTAAAGATGCTGTCTCCTGTATCACCGAAAAACGACAAAATTAAAATTTACTACACTCTCAGGAAAGAGAGATTTTGTCCCCTTTTCTCATTGATAATTTTTTTTTTTTCTGAATCCGATTTTTTTATACCTACATTTAAAAAAATTTCAAAATTTGCCGCCATGGGCCACGGCCCGCCACGGCCCATGTGGCCACCCCCTTAATCCGGCCTTGTCTGCTTAGCGGAACTAAGCGGCATGGGGGGGGGGGGGGAGGAGAATGCGGGTTGGACTGGTGAACGCAGTCGGACTATGAGCTCATTCCATTCTATGCTCACAATGCTTTTCTATGGCGCTCAGTTCCGTTTGACAGAACGCGCTGTACGGGACTCGAAAATCCTCAAAAGGAACTGAAATTGGCGCTTAATTCCGTTCAGCAGAAATACGTCCAAATGGACTGATTTAGTGACGTCATTCGATGTAATATCGAACCCTTGGTTCAAACGTAAACAAACACAGATCTTTGTTTCTGATTCGCGCCCTTTGCGCCATGGTGGTAGAGTGCGTCCTAGTATTTCTTACGATCGAAATTTCTCGTGTTTAATAAGTCTTCAACTGACTTATGACCGGTCAATGTTTACAATTTAATAAATTAATACAATTAACCAGAGACAAGAGACCCTCGTATTTCGGCTATTGTGGAGGCTTTTACTTTCGTTCAGGACATCAACATAAAACTGTCGACTTACCTACATGGTTGATGTTTAACAACGTGTTGGCAGTTTCGTTTTGCAAACAAGCCAAAACAAGCTGTAGTTAGGGAAACTCGTTTGGCTCATGACGTCACCCGAGGCTCATCATCCACCATGTAGGTAGGTCAACAGCCGAAAAAAGAGTGATGACTGTTGCTTCCTTATAATTGTCCATATGGAAGTGTTGAATCCCCGAAAGTAAAAGCTTCCACCTGTCGCGAAGAGGCCAGTGGAGGAGGGTCTCTTGTCTCTGCAATTAACTCATGGAGAATTCGTACATCAGGTTATGTTCGTTGGTTTGAACCAAGAATTCGATACTATATCGAATGACGTAGTCACTAAATCAGTCTATGTCGGGTTTTTTTTTTTTCTTTCTTTCTTTTCTTTCTTTTTTTTTTAACTGCGACTTGTTACGAATTGAAATATAAACTCGAATTTGGACTTGTAAATTGACTCTCTCGCGAAATCTGACACACTGGCGAGCTGACGATGATCCCGCGACACCTGCGAAGGCTGGACAGGGCTCATTAGATATGACACCTGCCCCGTCTTGATTAATTGGGGGCCCCGTCTCGCGGAGGCATCGCTCAACTCGGAAGACGAGAGCCAGAGGCATCGAGGGGGTTAGCGAGGGGTCAACGGGAGGCCCCGGCCGGTGGATAGGTGGCCGACTACCGTTCGTGTTCGTTCGCACCCTCTTTATCCACCAGCAACGGCTCGCGACAGCCAACTAATTATTGTCTCCCACGCCGAGTCCCTCATTCCATACGATGCTCAATGGAGATGTTGCATGTGTGAGGGATTTGCGATTTGACTATTGAATCTTAGGCCTTGTCCACACGAGCGCAGTTCGCGGAACTCAGTTCGAGGAACTTGTTCCCGGAACAAGTTTTTAGCTGAGCTAAAACTTATTTCTCCAAAACCCGGAACTTCCCCCGTACTCCGAGCTTCTACATATGTATGTTTCTTTTGATGTGAATTTGCTTGTTTTTGTTTTTTACGTCCTTTACATATCTTGACATTTATCTTTGTTACTTTGGCGGTCGTATTAATCTATTATTTTGCAATAATTTTATAGTTTTATTGAAGTTCCAATTTCAGTTCGAGCGAACTCGTGTGGACAGCATGCCTCGTTCCAAGGAATAAGTTCTGGGAACTGAGCAAGTTCGAGGAATAAGTTCGCGAACTGCGCTCGTGTGGACAGGGCCTGATGTAACAGTTCGAGAGAAACACGATGGTGCCACTGGTTTTCTCTGAAATCATCTCCCAAGCTCAAAAAAAGCTCTCAAGTTGAGGCCAAAATGGAGAATATATCCCACCCTACCCTGAGAGTCCACCTCTACATCAAAACAAACTCTTCATGCAAAGATAGGGAGCAAATACATTAGCAGGGTTGCCGTGTTTTCAGTTTTGGAGTCCCCAAATAAAGTGGCAGCCCTGCTACTGTATTTGCTCCCTATCTTTGCATGGAGAGTTTGTTTTGATGTAGAGGTGGACTCTCAGGGTAGGGTGGGATATCCCCTCCATTTTGGCATCAACTTGAGAGCTTTTTTTGAGCTTGGGAGATGATTTCAGAGAAAACCAGTGGCACCGTCGTGTTTCTCGCAAACTTTTACATAAGAAACAATGGTTAAATCGTAAATCCCTCACACATGCAACATCTCCATTTCTGATCCTTGAGGCTTGGATACACGCTCGAATTTCCATCAATTTCCGATCCAATGGTGACTGGTGCGTATCATCTACCATCGATTCTTTGCAGCCTGCAAAAATTTGATGGTAGATCATGGAACTGTGAGTCTCATCCGTCTTTTGATTTCCACACAGCCGTGCTTATTTCATGCTTATTCCAATCAACACGCTGTTTTAATCAATTTTAGATAACAATTTTGATAACTTTCAACCGCCATTTTTGTCATCATTTTAATCGGAATTTGACGGAAATTTGAGCGTGTATCCAGGCCTTTTCGCTTGAATAACAATAATCAGGGTTGCCACAGTCAGGGAATACCGGGGAATGTCAGGAAAAATGACGAAAATGTCAGAGAAAATTTGTTAAATCACCTTTATTTGCTTTCTAGAATGGGTTTGGGGTTTCGAACAACACATTTTCCCTGAACCTGTTTTCAATTATGTCTCCTTAACCATCTATCACATCTTCAACTGTCAGAGAATTTCCCAAAAATATGTCAGGGAAATCAAGGAAATGTCAGGGAATTTCCAATTCGGTGAGAAAAATCCGACGGTCTAGAAAACCGGGAAAGTGAGGGAATTTCGGATGAACAGGGAAAGTTAGGGAATTCGGGGGAAAAGTCAGGGAATTTCTGACACATCCCAATATCAGCCCTTCTTTTGAATAACGTAAGAGTAACCTGACTCCCCTCCTCCCCAATTTATCCGAAAAAAATTTTAAAAAAAGGCTTGAAAATAGTGGAAGACTGGCCCAAACCCTCTTTCACACTTATTATACCCCGCAAGCCAAACTCTGACCCCCTCACCTTCTTTACGTTAATACTCGGAGAACCCCTTAACACTTTCATATCCAGAAACGGATCTCAACAGAATTATATACATAACATGCAAGCATAAGCCAACGATTACGTTTCAATATACTTATGCTGGAAAATATGTTTATTTTATTTATTTTTTATCCATGTTCTTTTGTTTTATTGTGTAAAACGGCAGCAGTGAAGCAGAATGCCAGGGTTGTCGTTTGGTTAGAAATGCGTCAAATCGAGATAGGTTATCTCGCGTAATGATCCTGCACTGCGCACTCCGCATGCACAGCTCCTTTGCCTTTGCGTCTTAATCACATTGTTATCCCAGTCAGGATCCTCCCCTCCTCTCCCCCCCCCCTCTCATATTGTCTTAAGAATGTGCCGCATATTCGTGTTTAACACCCTGAGGACAACTCCTATATCGTATAAATTTAAAAAAGGATGTTTTATCTCTGTAGAGGCATGTTCGCCGCAACGAAGAAATCTGATCAGAAGTTGGACTATGCGAAAACAATATTATCAAAGGTGCATTAGCATTAGTACGAACGCAGTCGAGAAAATTTTCGATCTAGGTTGGAAACAGGAGGGGGTTGTCCCGGAAAAATTCTTACGCGCAAGATGGGGAAAACGGGCTAGCATATCGCTAGCATGTAACTACTGATTTGATTCAGAATATTATTTGAATTCTTGAAGTCACTAGGAAAGTTTCAGCTTTTTTTCGTAGGAGCCAGGAGCGAAAAACTTATCAGGCTCACGCTATGAAAAAAATCGTATACATCTCAACAAAGATAACCGATATACTAGCAGCTTCTTGCTGTGCCAAGAAAACACTCGTCTTTCACTCGTTGCGTCAAGGAGACCGTATATTATGCCGAATAAAATAATTGTGACAGCGATAAATTACTTGTCGCAAGGAGATTGTTTCGCTGGATGATAACCAGGAAAAATTTATCAAGATTAACAATCATTCGTTCTCGAAACTTTCTTGTTGTGATCAATTTTATTAATATCTTGGCGTGATTAGTATTTTCCTCAGCGACAATTTGAAATTATATAGAAACACTTTCTGGCAATTAGAAATTACTAACGAATTTTTTCTCTCTGTTTTTAAAATTCATTTGATTGTTCTTAGTGCGAGAAAAAACAATGAGTAAAGAAGAATTGTTTAATTCGTTTCTTTAGTTTCAAGCTAACTGTATGGGGAAAATCTTGTATTAAAGCATCGCAGCTAGAGCGGAGAGCCTTCTCTATTTTATTTCCTCCCTCATCTCCGCTTGTTTATAGCTGAAAATACAATTTTGTATATTTGCTATCACTGTGCGACAAAATACCCATTCCTGATTTCATGTGCACATGCACTGTGATCATCTATAAATTCGTCACTAACGATTTTTATTTTGCTAACGATTTTTTCCTTTTTTCTTTTTTTCATGTGATTGGGTGCTGGACCTTTTCATTCATCAGTATGTGAGTATTCAAGCTTCTTTTATGTTTTTTTCTTTACTTGAATCGCCTTTACCTATCCTCTTGTTTGTGTTGTTCTTTTTCTTTTCCCCCCGCATTTTTACAAAGGAACAGTAGAGGAGCAAACCCTATGCTATCTGGCAACATGACCAATTGCCCTGATTGTGTGACCGCATATAGTAAGTTTAATCGGACTTTTAATCCAAAAACTGAAAGGAAAGGATCGCTTAGCCCTATCAAATATTATTACTTCCTGCGTAATAAGTAAGAGAAAACCCTGGTAAAAATGTTTTGGGGTCCCTATTTGCCGTTAAAATGAAGGAGAGAATTGAAAATGAAAAGCCCTGGTTAACTGACCAAGCAAGGTTGCCACTTTGCTTGGAATTCCGACTGTCATATAGATAATTTCCAGCTCACAATCAGTCATGAGAACTAAACCCTGCTAGGGTTTATGGTTTTTTTTTTTTTTTTTTCACCGAGAATTCAACGGAACATGAGGGCGACTCCTTACAAAATCGCGTATTGCACCGGCTGTATGATCTCAACTTTGAGAGCTTTCTACGACCGCGGGGTTGATTCTAGACACAAACAGTAAATCATCGGGTTTCTTGCAAAATCTCAAGGAATGGCTTGTTGAATCGTTAATCACCGAGTCTCGTAGGATCTCCATTATCAGATTTCTCTCATACTCAGCAATGTTTGCACAAAAGGAGAATCAGCAGCCAGTAGGGTGCACATTTTTTTCTATCGATTAAAATAAGTGAAGTGTACATTTGGCAACCGATGAAATACCGCGGCGGCTTCTGCTCACGAAGTCCCGACGAGATTGGTTAATTGTTTTGAATTTCCAGGCTTGGGATTAGATAAGCGCATGCACTTCGGTATTGTTTGTCCGCTATTTGTAATCCATTTGCCTTAATACACAGGGTGCTACGAAAAGCCCTCGCACCCTCCACTAACTGAAATGTCTATAGTCTGGTCCCAGCGAGGTAGAACTCGGGGAATGCAACCGATGGAGAAACTTGGCTCAAGGCCCATTATTGATGGCTGATTATTGAAACTGATGGACAAAGCTTTAGATAGAGAGAAACTGGAACGATCCTATAATCAGGGTTACCACAGTTTGGGAAAACCAGATAATGTCAAGGAATTTTGAAGAGGAAGGGAAAACCTGGAAATGTCGGGGAAAATGACGAAAGTGTCAGTGAAAAGTTACTGAGCCACCTTTGGTCGATTTCTAAAATGAACTTAGCGTTTCGGAAAACAAGTCATAGCCTGGAAAGTATTTCAAATTATGTATTTTTAATCATTCGGCATAACTTCATTTGTCAGGGAATTTTACCAAAATGTGTCAGGGAAATTAGGGAAATATCAGGGAAATTTATTTTTTTAAATTCTGTGGCAACTCTGTCTAATGGTGGCAGTGGGCGCTTGCCATTGGCGAAGGAAGTAAGTAATAGACTAACTAATGGTAACCCACGAGAGACCTCTTAATTTTCCCCTTAGTCTATAGGGACCACCTGATTTAACCAATAGGATCGCGCCATTCTCCTTTTGTCTTCTTTCTGTATCAGTTCATTAATCAATCCAGTCACTTCCTCCGAAAGCCTACTCTTGATCGTTGCTGTGCTTCTCTCAAGCAAGGAGGCGAATTGGACATTGCGGCGGTGCTCCCTCTCCGTGACCGTCAAAAATTCCGGGTTTTGGAACTTTTTTGTTCCAATTTCTCCCACCCCATGATCTTCGAAAGTTCCACGACTCCTTTTAGATTTTTTGAAATGTCCCGAGAAAGTTCCGAAAAATGCAAAAGATCCGGAACTTTTCGAGAATTTCAAAAGTTCCGGGAAAAATTCAGGAAAATCTCAAAAGTTCCGGAAAATGGAAGCACTGCATTACGGCTAGAATCAACGGCAATATGGAGGCAATGCGATAGGACAGCCAACCCGGAATCTTGGATTCTACCCGTGACGTACGAAGATCAGTGGCGTGGCGTGCTTTGCGATAAATCGATTGTTATGCCATTTAAACCTATGAAAAAGGATCGATAAACAGGGTGTTCGCAGCGAACACCTTACTAATCGATTCTTTACCATAGCTTTAAATGGCAGAACCATCGATGCATCGCAATTCACTCCACGCCACTGACGAAGATCAGATGCCGTTGTCGCCGCGCTGCGCTGGCCCGGTGGTCTCGTGTCTTCGTCCGGGGTCCGATCAAAAGCATCGTTGTCATTTTTGTGAAGAATTCTTCAATTTTAACGGAGGAAAAATTTCAAGCAGAACCAGTTCACGTGATAAATGGCAACATTTGCTATGAGCTTGCGCTTTGCTCCGTACAGCGCATCGAAGGTTGTCCTATCTAAAGTACATTCATTAGGGATAGTTTGGCTATTGGGGCTCATAGTCCAGGCGCCTGGTAAGTTTACCTGGAATTTTGGACACACAGCGATTTTTTTGGCTTACTTTATATTTTTTGGGTCGCTGAATCCGAATCTGAAGTTTCCTACCGCGTATCTGGTGAGCATTTTCCGCCTTTTTGAAAAAATAGCCTAAAAAGGCCTTTTTTACGTTTTTTTTTATATAGCGGCTACGCATGAGAAAAAGTCCCGGATTTAGTTAATGTTTTGAATAGCTGACATAATTTGGAAGAAAATGGTATATGAATATGCTAGGTTTGTTAAAAAAGTGAGGAATCTCGGAACTTTGGAGCGCTTCGGAACTTGGCTGACCGCGACGAGCCGGATCGCGCGTTGACGGGTGCGCCGCGAAAACGTGAATGGGTGCGATGTTCACGATGCTGTATCTTCCTCAATTTTTAAGCAAACCTAGCAAATGTATCCATTTTCTTCCAAATTATGTCAGCTATTCAAAACATTAACTAAATCCGGAACTTTCTTCATGCGTAGCCGCTGTATTAAAAAAACCGCAAAAAAGGCCTTTTTAGGCCATTTTTTCAAAATGGCGCAAAATGCTCACCAGATACGCGGTAGGAAACTTCAGATTCGGATTCAGTGACCCGAAAAACACAAAATAAACCAAAAAAATCGCTGTGTACCCGAAATTCCAGGTAGGCTCATTTTTAGCTACCAGGCGCTTGGATTATCATGGAGACCCCTAGGATATAAAAAAATGGTGGCATCCCTAGATGGAAGTGAATAAGAACGGATAGTTGTTGTTAATCTTTGACGTTCATCGCCTGCTTCACTTACTACCAGCTTGCTGTAGAGACGTTTCAAGTCCAAAAGATTTTTCCACGTATGTAATGCGCAAAATTGGTCTCAAAACTAAATAAATACACCTTAGCTTATGCTTTGAGTAAACACGGCAATACACTCCTTGCCGGAGATGATGTGATGCATGATTCTGCCGCGAGATGGCGTGAGTGCGTGACGGTTTTGAAAGTTCCATGAGGAAACTACTCTAGAGGAAACGAAGGGAGCACGGACGGAAATCTGGCAACCGGGCATCTCCGTTTATCGGAATCGGAGCGTTTACGTTTTGCATGCCTTTATCCGGTGCACAAGCTCGGAGTCCCTTGCAGGAACAATGTAAGTTCTTTTTCACTCGGCTAATAACATGTTAATCTACTTGGCTTTCCAGTTCCCAGATACTTATCTCCTCAACTTGGTCCCCGTAGTAACTTTCCGTCTTCCGAGCTGACATGATCACTGCTCAAAACAATGCCCTGCTGAAACGGCTCCGTCCGCATTCTCGAGGTCCTGATCCGTTTCCGGAAAATGGGATTGTTTTCGGGTGTTTTCAGCACGGATTGTTATCGTCGGTAAAAGCAGTGCGTATAAATCTCGATAGCTGGATAGCGTTTAGCAAATGAGCCGTATCTAAATTGAGTTTTGAAAAAATATGTGTGTTTAGGACCGGTGATATGTATTGTCGAATCCAGAGCTCTCATTTCCTCGAACTAGTTTCAAATTTCGAAACTTTTGAGAATTTTCTCAATTTTTTCCGGAACTTTTGAATTTCCCAAATTGTTCCGGATCTTTTTCATTTTCCGGAACTTTCTCAGGTGATATGTATTGTCGAATCCAGAGCTCCCATTTCCTGGAACTAGTTTCAGATTTCGAAACTTTTGAAAATTTTCTCAATTTTCCCGGAACTTTTGAATTTCCCAAATTATTCCGGATCTTTTGCATTTTTCGGAACTTTCTCAGGTGATATGTATTGTCGAATCCAGAGCTCCCATTTCCTGGAACTGGTTCCGAATTCCGAAACTTTTAAGATTTTACTCAATTTTTCCCGGAACTTTTGAATTTCCCAAATTGTTCCGGATCTTTTGCATTTTTCGGAACTTTCTCAGAACTTTGGAAGAAATCTGAAAAGAATCCCGAAACTTTTGACGGCCATACAGTGGGAGATAGTGGAACAAAAAATTTCCGAATCCCGGAACTTTTGACGAACATGGAATAGGAGCACTGGTGGGATCATTAAGATTTAGATGTGTTCAGAATGTGACGTACGTCCTATGTATATTTGCCCGAATTCTGTTGCCCCGACAGCTAAGACTATCAAAGCTAAAACTCGCCTCCGATGTTCCCGCAGAGGCAACGTCATAAATCGAAGTCCTCCGAGCGACTTTAACGCAAGTTTATGAAGCTAGAGCAAAAGTCCATACTTGAGTGTTCTCTCTTTTGATGCTCTGCGAGCCAAGACTTTTAAAAGCTGAATCTCTCCTCCAATGTTCCCGCAGAGGCAATGTCTAATTCGAGTGACTTCAACGCAAAGTTATGAAGCTAGAGCATGAGTCCATACTTGAGTGCTCCCTCTCTTGATGCTCTGACAGCTGAGTCTCTTAAAAGTTCTATCTCTTCCGACGTCCCTAAAGAGGCAACATTGTAAAAGGAGTCATTCCAGTGACTTTGACGCAAGGTTATGAAGCTAGAGCACGTGTACATTACTTGAGCATTACCTGAGTGCTCCCTCTCCTAATGCTCTGAGAGCTCACTGGAAAATAAAGTCGCTTGGATTTAGAGTCCAGACTCTTGAAAACATTGACAAGAAAAAATACTCTTGATTTAATCGGAATTTCGCTTGAATCAAGAACCTAGCCCATTAATTTAAGCGGATTTCCTTTTGATTCGAGCAAAAATCAGATTGAATCAAGAGTATTTTTTCTTGTCATTGTTTTCAAGAGTCTGGACTCTAGATCCGAACGAATTTTTTTTCCAGTGATGAAACTCTCTTCCAATGTTTCCGCAGAAGCAAGGTCGTTGTAAATAGTACTTCGAGTGACTTTAACGCAAGTTTATGAAGCTAGAGCATAAATCCATACTCGAGTGTTCCCTCTCTTGGTGATCTGCAAGCCAAGACTTTTAAAACCTAAATCTCTCCTCCAATGTTCCCGCCGAGGCAATGTCTAAAAGATTTGATTTGAGTGACTTTAACGCAAAGTTATGAAGCTAGAGTATGAGTTGAGCGATCCCTCTCTTGATACTATGACAGCTGTGCGTCCCAATAGTTACAACTCTTCCGACGTCCCTAAAGAGGCAACATTGTAAAAAGGAGTCATTCCAGTGACTTTGACGCAAGGTTATGAAGCTAGAGCACGCGTACTTTACTTGAGCATTACCTGAATGCTCCCTCTCCTGATGCTCTGAGAGCTAAAACTATCCTCCAATATTTCCACAGGAGCAAGGTCGTACAAGTATTCATTCGAGTGACTTTAACGCAAGGTTATGAAGCTAGAGTACGTATACCCGCACTTGGGCGCTCTACTTCTCCATTATATGAAAACTTTTTTTCCGACTGTTCTCCCCATCATCTGTTGTGTCGCACTGTCGGAATGTATGAAATCTAAAATTTGCTTCGCACGCTGAAAATGACGCTCAAAATTAGCCACATGTTCTCGCTAAGGACTCTTGTTCTCGTGAGAGATGCGTTTCTATAAACCCTCATCTTCTTTGAAATCTGGGAGGACATTGTATTTGTATCGGTTAAAATGGCAGAAAAATCTACAACTCATGATATATTTAGTTACTTTCTTCTTCTTCTTCTCCTTCTTCTTTTCTGACTAAAACTTCTTGAAATTTTGTCAGGCTGTCTGTAATAATCCGTCCGTAATATAAAACAAAACGATAGCGCCCACTGTCTCGAAAAAATTCTCATTCATCCGGAATCGATTAAACCTATTGGATGAGCTCTATTGCCTCCGGAAAATTCAGTTTAAATCATTCTTCGGCGTTATGTAGTTTTTATGCCATCAATTCTATGTAAGAAGTGTGATTTCAGTTTGTTAGGACCATAATATTCGTTTTCACTTGGTTTATCCTAAAAGGGCGTATGCAGTTACACATTTAAAAGAAAAGAGATCGGAAAGGACCACGTTAACCAAAAACGAACCAAACCACATCAGCTATTGCCAAATTTAAGAGGAATACTGGAATTTTGAGGTCGAAATTCGTAATACTAAAGCCTTCTTATGGGATGCTGTCTTTGCCGCGGTAATTTTTAATTATCGTAAAATTACTACTCATTTTAAAACACTTGAAACCACTTAAAAAATAGGAACACTTTCGGTTAAAATCCCAGTACTAAAAACCACTACTAAAAATAATTGGACTAAAAACATACAGACGTCATCGAAGATGCTGCGGCAGAAGATTTTAAATCTGATCTGCATTGAGACGTTGCAAGATTGTGCACTGACAAAATTTGTGAGAAAACCGAACCTATGCGAAACTGTAGCGCAGACTTGCCAAGATGTTGGACGAAATTAATTCGATAATGAATGTCAACTCGACCGCAAACAGTTCCAGGACGAATCACCTGAAGTTGGGCGCGTGTCCCCTTATCCATACACAAAGGCCTCCTGGTCCTGGCTGAGGTTTCCGGCTGGATTAAAGGACATCTCCGTCCAGATCATGCATTTGTAAAGGCATCATTTGTAAAGGCTCATCGGATGATCCTATGATGTGCCCACGCATGGCGCCTCAGTTCTTGTGCGGATCGCACACGCGCCGCAGCATCCATTGTGGCTCCTCCGAAATGCGAGACGGGCCTTTGAAAACATTTCGTCAGCGCGTAATCGAATCAGGAATGATGGAGCGTAAAGTTGTCGCCACCCGCTCGTCCGTTCACGTTTAATTTGAGCGGTCCTTTGACCGCAAGTCGAACCGTAATTGGACGGCGCGGCGCTCATCTAGCAGGAGACGACTCCAAACGACGCATCCACTGTCGGTCTCCCCGCTCGTATATGCGATTTTATCGATGCGTTCTTGCAGATTGGTTCCTTTTAGATAAAATATGGCCGATCGGTAGGTTAGCGAAAAGGAGCTCCACGAAGCCCGCTCTCTTGATCCGCCGTGCTAAGGAATAACGCCGTATGAACCTTCAGGCGTTGCCAAATGTCCTTTGATAAAACACGAATTTCCTGGTAAACTCATGAATATTTTCCTTCTATTTTTTCAGATAATTTTGTTCGCAATTTCACCTAAAGTCCCTGAAAATTTCAAGGAAAAATATTCATACCTCTCCTCAAAAATAAGCATTTTATTGAAGTAAATTTGGCAACTCTCGAATGTTCATACGGCGTTATTCCTTAGCACGGCATTGCTCTGCCCTGCTGAGGACAAACGTCGTAGGAGCCCCTTCACGTTTCCAAATTGCATCCGATAAAATATCAGTTTCTGAGGAAAGTTACGAATCTACTTTAAAATTTTCAAGAAATTCACTTCAAATTGCGAATAATATTTTCTGCAAAATTTGAAGAAAATAATTCACAAGTTACTTCGAAATGTCTTATTCTATCAAGGGCAATTCGGCAGCGAGTGAAGTCTCATACGGTGTTCTTCCTGAGCACGGCAGTGTTCCAATCCGCGCTGCTGCGCTGCGGCAAAACCAGCTGCGCCATCCAATCCGGCTGCGCGATGCAGCGATAGCAAAGGAAACAGGTTTAACGCCGATTATAAACTTCGAACGCTTCGATGACGTATCGATATGGTGAAATAAGAAAATACCGTATCTCGATCGAGGTATTTCAAAATTTTTACTCCTGTTTTAATGTCCCTGTGAAAGAAAGCTGTGCCATTCCAGCACTTCAAATTTCTACAGAAAAATCACGGATTTTCTGTTTTTGAAAAATAATAATAACGTCACGTGGCTCTTATATTGGATTGGAAAAATAAAGCATGGAGTGAGATTAATCATGTCGTAAATCAGATCCATGTTTTTCCAGTTTTATTATCGATAGCGAACGCATGCACTGGCGCTAGAGCGATGCGGTAACTTGTTCCTCCTTCCTTGAGTTCATGTATCTTCGCGAGAGCTGTATTCGATACATTAAACAGGTGAGATCATATCGATATCGATTGGTTCAACATGTAAACATAGCCTTAAATTTTTTTTTTTTATTTTTTTTATTTTTTTTTTTTTTTTATTGAGAGTTTAGTGGCTTCTATTCCTTTAGGAATCTACAGCCATCTATAGGCACTATTTATTGTCCGAAGACATCAGGGAGTTTGGTAGACATCCATGCTCGGGCTTACAAATTTTCACGGATTAAGGCCGAGCGAATTCTGCTTACAGATCCACTCGTCAGTTCCATGAAAATTTGTCGCCACCACCGGGATTCGAACCCGGGACCTATTGAAGCCTTAAAATTTAATTAAGTAATTAGAGGGAACGGGTTTTTTGTGATAGATTTTTTATTCTTAAGAGTATAAAATGGCGATGAAAAGTGAAGTTGTAAGGAATTTTCTCATTTTCAGCTTTCCCAACTTGAATCTTAAAATTTTTGTTTGAGGTCATGTTCTATTGTTCTGAACCAAACGATGCATCGAACCACTATCGAATAGGATTTATAAATTTGTTTTATTAGACTAAAAAACACAAGAAAATGGGTAACGAAGAATAAAAACATCAAACACAAAGCCCGGGACGTTTCGGGGTGGGTTTCAACCCCTCTGCGACTATGGAAACAAAAATATATAAAAAGTTACTCCAGCACTTCAAATATCATAATAAAAGAAATAATAAAAGAAATAAACATAATAAAAGAAAAATCCCTAAATCTCTATTTGTTCTATTTGTGAAGTAGCTTCGAACCACGGTGGCGAACACCAGAAAAAAAACCGATTGGATCTAGACTAGAGTCCAGATTCTTAAAAACATTGACAAGAAAAATACTCTTGATTCATTCGGATTTTTGCTTAAATCAAGAACCAAGACTCTTAATTTGAGCGGATTTCCTTTCGATATAAGCAAAAATCATATTGAATCAAGAGTATTTTTTCTTGTCATTGTTCTCAAGAGTCTGGACTCTAGATCCGAGCGACTTTTTTTTCCAGTGAAGTTTGAACCATTGTTGGACCAACCATTGTCCATGAAGAACTCTAAAATTCACCCTTGACTTCACAATTTCATCAGAAATTTGGAAATAGTTGCGTTTTCGGTTACGGAACGGTTGCGGCACTGAACGAACGGTTCCACGTAATCTTCATGGCACCTGTCCATCCGTGAACCACCCCGCAAATCCAACCTCGTGGTCGCGTCACGTGGTCAGTATGTTCGTCCTGATCCGGCGTATGAACGTATTCATGTCAAACAGTGGCGTGGCGTGCTTTGCGATATATCGATTGTTACGCCATTTAAATCTATGGTAGAGAATCGACAAACAGGGTATCCGCAGCGAACCCCTGAATAATTGATTATTTACCATAGGTTTAAATGGCAGAACAATCGATACATCGCAATTCACGCCACGCCACTGATGCCAAAAGGATGCACATAGTTACTTTTAGCATAAATGCGTCCATATAATGATCGATCTAGGTCCGTTTTGTTCCCGCTTTTATGTATCAAAATTAAGTATAACTTGAGAATGTGTGTATAAAAAAGTAAGAAAATTAAGAACTTAACGCATGAAAAAAAAAAAAAAAAAAAAAAAAAAAAAAAAAAAAAAAATCAGAAACTCTAGTCTTGGGCCAGGTAGCATCCTAGCTTTAATCCATGATCATCCGTGTAGCAGCGACGCGCAGTGGAATAAATCGGTGGAAAAGGACGGGCTTGATGTGGAAACTTTAAAAGTTTATAGCTTCGATTGAAGTAAACAAAAGAGGTTTAAAAGTGGTTTCATGGGTTTTTCTTTTAAAATGTTCCTTAAGAAACAATCCTTTAAATTCACTATTAGAGAGAATAAACATCAAACATTTCAGTTTAAGTGAAGGATTTCATGTCCGACTTCTCCCAGTGGTTCGTTCCATTGTGCGACGGAGCAGTGGCGTGGCGTGAATTGCGATGTATCGATTGTTCTGCCACTTAAACCTATGGTAAAGAATCGATTATTAAGGTGTTCGCTGCGAACACCCTGATTATCGATCTTCTTCCATAGGTTTAAATGGCGTAACAATCGATATATCGCAAAGCACGCCACGCCGCTGCGACGGAGAAAATTCTTATGAGGGTTCTCAATCGTCTTTTGCGATGCGGGCTTCGACCCCTAGCTGCTCCTCTCTTCCTGGTTCTCGTTCACCGGAAATCGACCAGCAACGGAAGTCGACAAGTGGCTGTTAATATAATCCTTCGCAAATAAAATACGTCTCAAGTGACGCGCTGATGTAATGTGTCGGCCGCTCAAGTGATAATTATCTCAATCTCCCCCCTCAGTCCTGTGCCGGTACTCGTTAGAGCTCAAAATTGTTGACTCCAATTCAAATTTGTGAAATTTTCTGCTCTGTTTTCCCTCGAAAAATGGTATGGACTTAGCACGATTTCACTACCTCGTTGATTATCTCAACGAGACTCCTCGCAAATTCAGTTCCTCAGGTATCTTTCATAATATTTTCCAAACTATGATTGACTTCTTGATTTGACTGATATTTTAGGACATTTAATCTTATTTCACAAAGACTTACAAACAAAAAAATTACACCCCCCCCCCCTCCCTTCTCCTTTAAAACACTGCTCTGTTTTTTTAAGCTGAGCTCGGGCTGAAATAATACATAATAAGAGAGATTAATGGAAAAATTAAATGAACAGACAATATGAAGCCGTAGAACTTCCTTCCGATGATTTTTTCAAGCTATGACTGTTTCCCTTTCAACACGGAGAAAAGAACTTCGTGCGTGGGACCCGAAGTTGAGGTCATATGGATCTCTGAAGTTTTCGGATCACGAATCTAAAAACTTGAGGTCCAGTTGCCGAAGTTCGGGCCAGACATCTGAAGTACTTCGATATATACCGAAGGGTTCGGGTCACACATCTGAAGTACTCCGGTACATACAGAAGTGTCTCGACGTCTGGCCCGAACTTCGGCAGCTCGACCTGAAGTTTTCGGATGCGTGATCAAAAAACTTCAGAGATCCATATGACCTTAACTTCGCGTCTCATGCACGAAGTTTTCTTCTCCGTGAAGGATATAGAGACTGCTCATAAAATACGTAACGCTAAAAATTTGACTTCTTGATCCTCTCAATCTTCGCGCAGCGCGCCTGTAACGCAAGTCTATGCCCATCGCCCTAAAAAAGGTATTACTGCTTTCTTTGAACTCCCCTCTCCTAAAGTAGAAAAACCACCGATGAGGTGATAAACGTTCTTATTTCGTCTCCTCCATGAGAAGCAATCCAAATTTACGACTTTAAATTTTGAAACAAATCTTCTGCTATCGAAAGCGAAAAATCATGGAGAATTTAAGTTTTATGTTGACCAGCTTCTCGAAAGAAAAATAAATTTCTAAGGAAGTCTGCAACGTCGCAAATGGAGAAACGTCGTCTCTTATTTTGCCCAAAAGTATGTATGTATAAAATTGAAGGCATTATGACTGGCCTCCCTCAACTTATATTCGTTTGTAACGATAAACAATGGGACGCGTTTGCTACGGCGCGGCGCCTTGATACAACTATACAACCTCGACGGATGTCCGTATTGCGTTCAAAAAATTGAAGGCATTTTGAGACCCTGCTCATACTACCTGTAGTTGATTCGATCGACAGACGCGTTGGTAGGCGGTGACGGGGACTTGATGCAACCATTTAAACTTGATGGATGTCCGTATCGCACCGAATGAAGTGCGAAACCAAAGTCCCCCTCTATTAACGTCCCCCAACGTAGGGCCAGACCCCTGCCATCCCCTCTTATAGAGCGTTACGCCTTTTATGAACGGCTTCTAATTAATTTTGAAACTTCCTTCACTCAATTTTCAAAAGCACTTAATTTAACAATGACAGGACAAAATACAGCATGACTTCTTTTACGGACACATTGAATCCGTGGCATTTGTCATTAGAAATAAGGGATTTGACGAGAATAATTGAGCGTAAAATTTTCTGAATCTTCTCGACAAGAAAGTGTGACTTTTGACTTTGAAATGGATTGCATTTTGCAAAAAAGCACCTAGAGCATTCCAATGTTGCTAAGATTGTGAAACTTACATGCTTTGCAATGAAATTACTGAGAGCATGCAAAAAATTAAATCTGAAAAGGTAATTTTCGTTTTGAATTAATAGATTCTTTGGAGTGAAGATTAAACTGGTTTAGATGATCAGTTTATATTTGTAAGGTAAAAGAAGTTGCACAATCCTAGCGACATTGGAATACTCTTGGTTCATTTTTGCAAAATGCAATTCAAATATCAGGTCGAAATGTTGGAAATTTACCTCCTCGCATGTGAAGAATGTAAACTGAGGAAGAGATAGAGAAAATATGAGGAATAAGACAAAAATAAAAACAGCATTGCAATTTCAACACGACAACCGTGGAGTGTGTAAACTCCCTTCTCAAGTGACTCAAATAAACGCCGAACCAAAACTCATTAGCCTGAGGCATGTGAGGTATTTTTGAGCCTCTCCTGATAAATTCAACGAATGGCGACAGTTATTGCGGAAATAAATTTTCGCGAAGAAAAATTCCGTGGCGAAATTCCACAGCCCCCCTTCTAAGTTAGCAACTTGACACAGGAGGCGCCAATTTGAATCCGTTGCCAGGTCTTCATGGCGCAATTTATTGCTCACTTAACGACCGCAAGATTAACACTTATAGCTACCGGAGGTCGGTGAAAGCATTAATATCGAAACAAGGAGGAAACGCCAATGGCGATCCATCAGACAACTCTGCCGTGCTAAGGAAAAACGCTGTACGAGCCTTTAGACGTTGCCTGATCTCCTTTAATAAAAACCGAATTTACTGGAAAAATTGTTAATATTTTTTGTCAAATTTTTCAGATACTTTAGTTCGCAATTCGATCTAAAACATCTGAAAATTCCACGGAAAAATAGGCAAAACATTCCTAAGAAATACATGTTTTATCCGGAGAAATTTGGCAACTCTCGAATGTTCATACGGCGTTCTTCCTTAGCACGGCAGAACGGCTCCAGCGCCGAGGGGTGACGAATACTGACAAATCATACTACGGATCAGCTGAAGCCCCCCAAAATTACGACTTCTCCGTGTTTGTTTCAGACTGCGTTACACTGGGCTGCAAAGCACGGGTCAGAGGATGTCGTCAAACTAATCGCTGGGACCTACAATGCTGATGTCAACGCAAGGACGGTATGTATCTCTTTTGTCATCAAATGATTTGTTTTCACACTTTTACATAATTTCAGTGGCATCGCAGCTCAGAATGAAGCAATTTCCGCCAAGAAGTTACAGTACGGTCTCGATTATCCGCGGTGGTTAGGATCAGGGCTATCGCGAATAATCGGAGATCAAGGAGAACCGAAACTCGATCATTTTTTCAGTAGCGTCAAAGCTCTGAAAGAAGCATTTCTCACAAAATGAAATTACAGATGGGTCTCGATTATCCGCGATGGTTAGGATCAGGGCTACCGCGGATAATCGAAGATCAAGGAGAACCAAAAACTAGATCATTTTTGCAGTAGCGTCAAAGCTCTGAAAGAAGCATTTCTCACAAAATGAAATTACAGATGGGTCTCGATTATCCGCGATGGTTAGGATCAGGGCTACCGCGGATAATCGAGGATCAAGGAGAACCAAAAACTAGATCATTTTTGCAGTAGCGTCAAAGCTCTGAAAGAAGCATTTCTCACAAAATGAAATTACAGATGGGTCTCGATTATCCGCGATGGCTAGGATCAGGGCTACCGCGGATAATCGAGGATCAAGGAGAACCAAAAACTAGATCATTTTTGCAGTAGCGTCAAAGCTCTGAAAGAAGCATTTCTCACAAAATGAAATTGCAGATGGGTCTCGATTATCCGCGATGGCTAGGATCAGGGCTACCGCGGATAATCGGAGATCAAGGAGAACCGAAAACTTCATCATTTTTGCAGTAGCATCAAAGCTCAGAATGACGCATTTTTCACAATGAAATTACAGATGGGTCTCAATTATCCGCGGTGATTGAGTCCGAGGCACCTGCAGGTAATTCGAAACCTACCCATTTGGTAAAGAAAAGTGATCGAAAAGGTTTCATTTTAAAAGACTATCGAACCACTTGTCAGACCTTAGACAGGAACGTAAGTACAAAAAAAAGAAAAAAATGTTGAAAAGTTGAAAATGCATAAATTTTACTTTATGAGAAGTTATATACTTTTGCCAAAATCAGCCATGTAATAAATTTGTATTAGAGGCTTGTGCCGTGAGCCTCCGGGCCAAAATCCGTGGATAATCCAAATCGCGGATAGTCGCGACTCTACCATGTCTTTTGTTCTGAAATGTTTACCAATAGTCAGTCTGGAGTTGGCAAGCAGACAGGTCTCAGAGATCGTTTTAGATTTTCTTAGATTCTGACACCATTAAAATGCTTTAACTTTTTCATTCTTCACGAAAAAGTGTATTTTTGCTGACTTCGAATCTTTTCAAGAAGCTCGCACTGTTTAAAAAAAACACTTTGCCTTTCAAAATGTTGCGCTCATGTTTCTTTAATCCTTTTGTTCCATGTTTTTTCACCTCCGTCCGACTTCTTAACGGCACCTGGCAACAATTGAATAACCTGCAGAATGGGGTAAGTTCACGCATAATTATTCAAATAATCCTCTTTTTTCTTGGTTTGCCAGTCAGGTTCTTGTTGAAAGACAATTCAAGTTTCGAAGTCATCAGGGCAAGTAATCCGTAAGTCGATTCCGGCGTCTTTTTGGGTTCTCCGGGAAATTTTAGGGTGCCACCTGAAAAATTCTACAGACTTCCGTGCACTGTAATCTTTGTTACGTTAAAGGTCAGAATGGTTAAATACGCTTCGAGTGGCTTCAGTTAAATAAATTAAGCTGTTTCATTTGTCACTTCACCAGAATTTAAGACGCATCTTGAAACTTTTTTGATGTGGAGATGACGACTGTCATTTTCTTAACATTTCCTCAAGTGTAAGTATTGCGATGCTCTCTAGGAAGTTATGAATCCGGGCGATTTCAATTCATGTCTGAAATTTCTGGCACTAGAAGAACATTTTTCAGAATTCAGAATGTTTAAAACCCTAAAAAGTGTTGCTATAGCTTGTTTTTCTTCTCAAATTCTCACCCTCCACTCGAATGGGTCGGAAAAAAATCTGTGGCATAAAGCAGAAATTTTGGTTCTCAAGTCTCTGCCATTTAAAAGAGAAGTCCAGTAAAAATGTTTGAAGTTTCAGATCTATGCTAGAGCGTCTTTTAGAATTGGTGACAGCTATGAGAATGACGAGTCCTCTATATACTTCATCAACTTTCGCCAGGAAAAAGATTTTTCACTCAGACGGATCTTCTAATTTTATCGCCGGAAATGATTAACGATTTGAAAATATGTGTGTGAAATGCTGTGCGATAAGTAGTGACAGTTACGCACAATTATGTTATTTGACGCAAATACATTGCAACTTCTCTAGAACTGCTTAATAAATCTCAATTAGAAGTCAACACGAGACTTATCATTTTTCAACAAAATATCTCACTTTGGCGATGTCATTTCTAACATTGTTTGCCTGTTTCTGAAAGTGCACCCTCTCTTGTTTCCTTTTGGTACTACTGGTTCCTGGAAGTTCTTTAACTTTAAATTGTATTTTTACTTCTCTCTTAACACTATTTAACTCTATTTTTATCAAGTTACTTTGTTTTGGTTTGTTTCAGGGCTACACTCCTTTGCACATTGCAATGCAGTTTGGCAATGAAGATATTTTTAATCTACTAGTGCAAGTATACGGTGAGTATATTGTTAAAATTATGTCAGTGATTCTAATCAGCTTGAAAGCTTTTTGTGATTTTTAGAGACTTACAAATGTTTACAACCGTTGTCGTTTCGACTTCGACGAAGGAAGGAAGTAAGGAAGGAAGGAAGGAAGGAAGGTAGTAGTAGTAATATAATTTTATTTTAAAGCGGTGCTTTAACATTTAAGGCCATTTACACCTCTGAAGAAGGCAGTAATAGTAATAAATTTACATGGAAATTAAGGTTACATCAGTAAAAATACAAAAGGGTTGAGGGGAAAGGTTAAATTTTGAGATTAGTGGAGCGCATAAATTCAAAAAGTCTTTCAGGATGAAGGAAGGAAGGAAGGGAGGAAGGAAGGAAGGAAGGAAGGAAGGAAGGAAGGAAGGAAGGAAGGAAGGAAGGAAGGAAGGAAGGAAGGAAGGAAGGAAGGAAGGAAGGAAGGAAGGAAGGAAGGAAGGAAGGAAGGAAGGAAGGAAGGAAGGAAGGAAGGAAGGAAAGGAAGTAGTAGTAGTAGTAAAATAATTTTATTTTAAAGCGGTGCTTTAGCATCTAAGGCCATTTACACCTCTAAAGAGGGCAGTAACAATAATAAATTTACATGGAAGTAGTAGTAAGGAAGGAAGGAAGGAAGGAAGGAAAAAAATTCTGGGGGCACTTTTCTTCTAACCTCCTTATTTTCTTCTTCTTTTCCCCAAAATTTGCAGGCATAGCCAACTGCCTACGCTGTTTACTTGGTAAATCCAGGGATGCAGAATTTTCCAAGATTTTAGATTTGGCGGCAACCCTAATATTAGTGACAGCCGACTCCGAAAAAATTGTCGAGCAGAGATTTTCGTCAGGATTTACGGCGTTTTAATGGCAGATATTTTCCCGGGACATGACTTATCCATTCAATGGGTTTCGACTTTTCAGGTGCGGACCCGAACATCCGGGACTACAGCGGACGGAAACCGCGGCAGTACCAGACGAACCAGGACACGGCCGTCTCCGCAGACACATTCAGGAGTGAGTACAACCACCCCACGAGCATGCGTAGACCGGGCATCCCCAAGTCGCCCTCCATCCTTCTCACCCCCTCCATCCTCCTCACCCCCTCCCCAGAGGAGACTCCAACCAAATCCAAAACCAAGATTAGATCCAGCGGTTCCTTTAAAAAACGCGCCGAATTCCTCTTTCGAGGCCCCCGATCAAGCCCCGGCCCGTCCCCGCTTCCTAAGCCCAAAAAACTCTAAATGTACTACATTTTGCAATTAGGAACTGTAAATTCCGGCCCGGTTTAAAAACAACGTATGTGTCATTAATTTTCCTATGCACAAAAGTGTTTTTTCAGATGAGCCAGAATTTATAGGTCCAAATTGCAAAATGCAGTCCAAATGGACCAATAGACAAGGTACGAATTTAAGCATTCTGATAGATGTATCTTAACCAGAATCCCACGTAGAACACGATTCGCGCAACGAAAATTACTGAAACCAACTCCTAATGAAGCTATTAACATTTGTATTTCACATTGGCTACGAGGAATTTGAACTGCCCGCTCACAAGAAACTCAAAGCTCTACGTGAGTCAAATCGCGCACTATAACGGTTTCAGCAAGCTTCTCAATCGAACAATGTTCATTTCTCACCATGTTTAGTTCAAACCACAAGAAATTTGCTATAGCTGAGCCAAACCGTCAAGATTGAGGTTTTCAGATTTTTATACCGCAGAGACTATGATGATAACGTTTAGCGCGCGATGTGAATCACGTAGAGCATTGAGTTTTCATGAGCGGGTGGTTTGAATTCACGCATCAAGAATCATTAAAAGTCTTCGTAAGAAGTTGATTTCGGTAATCTTCGTTGTGCGCATCGCATTTAACGTGAAATTTTGGCCAAGAAACATGTATCAGAATGCTGAAATTCGTACCTTGTCTAGTGGTCCACTTCACCAGGTTGCTCAGGGTTGCCCTAGGCAGGGAATACCGGGAAATGTCAGGGAATTTTAAATAGTCAGGGAGAACCTGGAGATGTCAGGGAATTTTAAATAGTCAGGGAGAACCTGGAGATGTCAGGGAATTTTAAAAAGTCAGGGAAAACCATGAAATGTTGGGGAAAATGATGAAATTGTCAGGGGAAAATTGTTTGGTCGCCTTCATTCGATTTCCCGAATGGGCTTGCCGTTTCGAACAACACATTTTGCCTGCAAACTATTTCTAATCGTGTCTTTTTAACCAGCTGGTTTGACCTCAATCATCAGGGAATTTTAGCAAATTGCGCTCGGGAATGAGGGAAATGTCAGGGAAATTCATTGGCTAAAGTCACTCCTTGGAGGAACAACTTCCGAAATCGCCATTGTCCAATGATAAGTAGTAGGACAAAACTAGGAGATCAGGTACAACAAGCAGGCAAATATTCCAAAATTGTCATGAACCCTGATAAAAAAGAAAAACATAACAATATATCAAAGTTTTCTGTTATCATTTGCTCTGGCAAATCGTCCACGATAGTTTTTAAACTACGACCCATTGTCCGTTAGTATGTGAGATTGTTTTTAAACCCGTATCAGTGAACCATTGATTTAGGTCCCATCTGAAAGAAAACCTCACCGAAAGCAGCATGATCGACCGCACCTGCCTATGACATTCGGATCCCAACCCTGAGTATTGTAGGGTAGTATTCTTATATTCGTCCCTTAAACAGTTCTCTCCGTAGGAAGGCCCCTGAATTGCGGACGTATTTATGCCAAAAGGAACTGTGTGCATCGGGTTTGCCTGCAACATAGTTCCTTTTAGCATAAATACATTCAATTGTGATTCGCATTGTGATTAAAATTAGGTTTTAAGGAAACCTGGAATGTGTAGCATCATAGAAAGCATGATTTCTGTGAACCTTGAATAAGATTCAGCAGTATAACTTAGTAAATGGATATTTGTAATGGACTGCAATCATCTTCCGCTACAAAAAATTCAAAATACAAAAGAAAATATATCGCGAGTTCTTCGAAGTGCAAAGTAGGTTTGTACTTACTTTAAATTTTGTTAAAATCGTAGAATTTTTTTTCCTACACTGAAAAAAAAATCCGGCCCTGGAAGCCGTACTTACGGGTTTTGTACGTCCGCGTTCCGGGCTCAGACACCGGAAGTTCTGGGCGTAGCACCCGGAGCAAGCGCAGCTACGGCTCCAGCACCCGGAACTTTCGGAACTCTGAGTCCAGAACGGACGGTTTGTCTATACATATAGCCCGTAAGTTTTTTTTTTTTTTTTTTTTTTTTTTTTTTTTTTTTTTTTTTTTTTTTTTTTTTTCTTTCCCCAGTGTACTTTGCAATTTTTGCAGTGGCGATCGATTGTAATCCATTGCGAGGATCTATTTCCGGAGTTACACTACTTATTACTCGCGTTTGGGATACTCGTCCTTTCTATAAAGCCGTATTCAAGGGTCCCTAACTTTACTTTATTCACAATGTAAGCTGTAAGGAACCTCCCTAAGGTAAAGAGCTGTTCAATGAACAACTACCTATGAATACGGCTCACGGCCTTTTATCTTTCTCTCAATATTTATTTCACAAAATTGCTCGTTCCGCCTACAATACTGCAATAACCACAACCTTTTACCACCACGTGCACTTCCTTTACCTACGTTTTATTTTTTTGTTTTTATTGAATATGATTATTTTATTCTTCTGAAGCCTTTGCTTTGTCATGTGCATTTTATTTAATAATATATTGTTAGAGAAATTTTTATCATGATCTCAAATCACGCCGTATTTCTGCAAAATCATATTGTATTCATTTTATTGTTATAGATATATTTTAATTTTATGCGCTTTTAAATTCAAACTAGTCTGCCGCTCTGTAAATAATGCCAAAGTCTCTACATTTTTTCATTATTATAATCACAATTTTATCTTATATTCATTCCATTTTCTATTGGTACCAAAAACTAGTGTAAGATTCCTGGCTTTTAAACCGCTGTCGTCAATAGAATATCACGAGACTCAAAACGCATCTTAGTTTCTGTTTTCAGCTCCTCTTATCTTATAATAAAAACTGTCAATAAAGGTACTTTGATTCATCCAGTAATGAAATTTTTTACCCGTTTAAAATTTCTCCGCTCGGTTTGGTCCGCGAATGGTGCCGCAAATCCACTATTTTTTTCTCGAAATCGTTGAAAGTTCATTTGCATGAGATATCTATTTATAATAAGCGGATAGCTGTTGCTCAAATGTAGATAATTGACCACGTTGCAATTTCTTCGTAGTTCCTGTATCTATTTTCGACTTCTTGTTTTTTTTCTGTGTTATTGAAGTGCGTGAGATAAATCCATCGCAAATAGAGGTATGATTGATTGGTGAAGGTTTTTCAGGTAGAGTACCTATATTAAGAGAGTATGGCCACTGGAGTTACCACCTCTGATTGGCTCAGCCATCTTAGGCTGAATGGAGCCCTTAGGACCCAAAAATGGCGGACGCCATAAAGTTAATGTAATGCAAAATGATTCAAAATGTAGTTGTCTTTGCTTATCGTAACGAGAACTTTCCCCAAATGCACTATTGCGACTTTTTTACATATTTTTAAGGCTAATCGTGTGCAATTTTTGAGAAAAATGATCTTAGATGTAGTAAGGTTGGCAGCAAGTGCGGTTGGTGATAACCGTCAAAAGTTGGCAATGACCCCCCTCCCATCCTTAAAAACCAAAACAAAGCACCGCCATTTTTGGGTCCGAAGCCTCTCCATGGGACCCAGTGGCCATACTCTCTTAATATAGGTACTCTATTTTCAGGTATCGACATTTTTAAGCCAAATCGCATCGTTAGTCACTCATATTCATACAGTTTAACTCAAAATTACTTTTTGAGAAAGACTCGAGAAGATGCACAAAAGCCAGTCGTCTAATCCAGGCAGATGTAGGTCACTATTTCTCTCACCAAAGCAGTTCAGTGGTGCGCACAACGATAACCAAACGGTTTTTTCCCATTCCAATGCGCATGTGCCATACCGAAAGGATCGCCACATCTCTATTCAAAAGATGATACTGATATGGACTACATTTTGCAATTTGGAACTATAAATTCCAGCCCGGTTTAAAAACAACGTATGTGCCATCAGTTTCCCTATACACAGAGGTGTTTTTCCAGAAGAGCCAGAATTTATAGTTCCAAATTGGAACAAGTTGGTTTTTGCAATCGCTAGCGATAGCAATATTCGTCATGGAAACTTTTGCTTCTGGGATATGAAAATTTTAAGGTACAGTTCGTTTGTAGTATCTTCAGAATTGAAGGGGCTATGTAATTTTGTGTCGACATCTCTTTTTTAACATTTTTAATTTTTTTTCTTTGCATACAAGAAAGCTGTTATTTACCAACTATTTATTTTCGTTGGATTATGTATGGTTTTTGGAAGTTAACGCATTTAACTTTCAGTTTCGTTTTTTCGGCGTAAAGTATGATATTTTTACTCTACGCATATGCCCGAATACGCATCATAACGACGGTGAAACTACCAAACCACGTATCTCGTTTGCGGTGTTTAAAAATCTCCGCTCACATTTTATTTTTTTGAAGTAGACCAAATCAATATCATTCCTTGAAATTTTCACAGAATTTTCTCCGCACGAAGAGGAAAAATCACGGAAATTTTCAAGACTGGACGTTAAGTAGCTTTTTATTTAAAAAATAAAGTATGACAGGAAGTCTGCGACGTCGCAAACCGAGATACGTGGTTTGGTAGTTTCACCGTCGATAAGTGACCTATGTGCTTCCTAAGTTGCCATTTTTTTCATTCAAATAGATGTAACCGAAATGTTAGATGTGTACTACCTATACTACTTTCATGTCATTGCTTTATTTATTTATTTACTTTTTGCGTAGGTATACATTGTTATTTTTTGCTGAATTTTGGAGAAAATATTGCTTTAAGAACGTGGAATGTAAATTAATTTTATTGAAAAAAGAAAATACCATCATTAATTTGGGCGAACAGAGAAAATATACATCAATATTTGGGTCAACATCTCCCTGATTATATAAAGGATGAATATATTAGTATTTCTGTATAAAAAAACTTAGCTTTTGTCTTCAGAGATACGATGATTCTAGCCCCAGTCAATTTGTTTTATTGAAAAAACAAAAAAACAAAAAATAAATTAAAAAAAAACAACTGAAATGTTAGACATACTATTTTCATGTCTTTCTATTTGTATCAATATAGGTACTTTTTGCTTAACTTACGAACGTTGAATGCAAATTAACTTTATTGAAAAAAGAAAATAACGCCATTAATTTGGGGGAACATGTGGCTGATTATATGAAGGAGGTATATTCCAGTATTTTTGTTTAACATATTAACTCACGAGAAAATGTTCGTACATTTATCATCTACTATTAATTATTTTTTGATGATTAGTCTAAAACATTCAATACAACCATTAAAAAGTAGTTCACATCGTCGGGTATCGAACTCCCGATCGCCGGGTGCCCGCATCTAATCAAAACTACGAGGCGGTTTAGTCAACTAGGCTATAACGGATTCACGGGAGGGAGAGTAAAAATAGCATTTAAAAGACTCGGGCAATGGGCGGGACTTATCACAAGAGACCTTGACTGCTTTTGAAATATGAAGCGCATATGAAGCGCATTGCTGTAGGAGCCATGGTTCGCACTGTTTTAATGCGTCTCGAGGTTCATCCCAGAATGCATTCCGATCGCGGCAGTTGAGCTAAGGCAATATTTGCGTATCCATGAATTAAATCAATCAATCGAGCTCTGATTTTGACTTCTTTATCCGTAACGAGTCCTGCAGAACAATTTTCCACCTTGTACGATGGTTATTATTTCTTTACTTCTATTTTTCAAATTTGAGGTGGGATAATGGCGGCTTCTCAAGAACACCGAGGTAGGCGATCTTTTGCACCAACGAACAGAAAACTGATGGCGAAAAATAACCAATCAGAACCTCCCAAAAAAAAGAATTTGCCTAAAAACGGAACTTCGTGGTTCTGCGCAGATTTACCAGTCAGACACGACATCTCAAGGTGGAAAAAAACTCGCTGTAAGCGAATTTTAGCAATCAACACAACTTGACGTAGAGACATGATTGGCTAAAAAATACAACGGTTTTTGATACATCGGAAAATCAACCAAAAATCGGAGACTGGGCGAAACGCTCAAGGTCGCAGAGGTATAGGGAATCCCATAGCGAAAGCAAAGGAACGATTCTAATATCATGGGGAACTCCGTTCCCATGACAAAATGCAGTCCGCATGTGTGCTAAGCCGTAATGAGGACTCCTCCACAATTCGATGGAGGTTTTTTTTAGCGATGTTTGCAAGTTCATTAGTGATGCTTCTCCATTTAGCAAATTCCAATTTACCGCCCCTAGCTCAAATTTCGATTAAGAATAATATAATGACTTCTCAAAGAAAACGGAAAGTGCCAATGACTGAAAATTTTATCCTCTCTATTACTTGAATTAAATTACCAAAAAGGAGACTTGTCTTCCGCCGTTGAAGGTGTGTTTTTATCAGGTGGACATCAAGGTGCCGACGCATCCCTCCAGGGTATGCCCCTCGATGGAGTGAATTATTTTAGCCCACTGAGCCTCCTTTAGTTTCATTACCCCTCCCCCTTCCCCTTCTGAGCCATATTTGTATTGTACTTGAAGCGATAAAAACTGGGAAGAATTTAAATGCAGCGGCTTAAACTGAAGCTTTGTAAGCGGTAATTACGTAGATCACAGAAATGATAAGGCGATCCTTTTCATCGGTACCGTGATGCCAATTATGGCAATATTACCTTCTTTTTTAGCTCAATGACTTTGTCCCGAGTATTCTTTTATCCTTTCTATAACGAATATTTGAACAAATTTATGTTTCGTAGTGTATGAATTTTAATTCCCAATAGTTTCCTTCTGCATTAAATATTTTGTTCATTTGAAGGCACGAACAACATATTGAGCCTCAAAGAATGAGCGAGCCATTATCAGAAGCCTGCCACTCTTTTTTTTTCTTTCTTTCTTTTTTTTCTGTTTTTTTTTTTTTTTTTTTTTTTTTGGCTGTTTAGTTGGTGATTCGTGTTTAAGGGAAATTTCAGCGCAGGAGAGACAATTTTTACCCGAGTCTCGTTCTACTGAACCTCAAGATAAGAAATTTTCTGAATTAAAGTTAATAACTGCAGACTTTTAGAAGTCTCACGGTGGGCTCGACACGTCTCTGAAGAAATCATCACGTCATTTCATAGATACCCTGTTCCATCTTTTGATCGACAAGAAATTATACCCACTGGATAATTTTTTTGACCTTAAATCTCCATCCAAAATCCAGGCTTTTGCGACGAATCCTTCTTACGTTTCATATCATGGGGGAAAAAAAACCATTCTATACGTTGATATCACATTTTTGATAATTTGGAATCATCGCTCTAACTTTCGTAGCTCATATGATTAATGTTGAAATGCCTATTATTCTAGGGTTGGTTGAAGCAGGATTTTTCGAGCAGGTATGAAGTCACACCCTCTCTCTCTCTCTCATTAGAGCATGTTCGTTTTGTTGGTTTTTAACAATTCTCGTTCATGCAGCGAGAAGACATCCAAACTGAAAGATGGAAACGATATTTTTGTAGTTAGATAACCGATCGTTGCTCACTAATTGACTCGTATGTTTAAAATTTGGTGTGATGCCCCCGAAAGTTCCCAGATGAGACCCTCGATTTTGACATCATAATAACATAACCTAAAAATAAAATTGCACGGACTCAATTTAACAGCTCGAGTACCCACCTCTAATAGGCATATAAATGTTGTCTTTTTTTAATAGCGGCAACCCCGCAATAGCGTTTTTCCGCCCTTAGGCGCAGCGCGAGTTGACGCGGCGGGCACAACGCTGCCAGAATGCTAAATACAGCAACCACTGACCATGCGCGTAGTTGCCATTTTGAATTTGTTTTCTATCACATTTAAAACGAGAAACTCGCCTCCGAACATGGCGGTCTCAGAAGAGCTCCTGTCCTGTGGGCCCACGCATAGGCGGTGCTTGTCAGAGACTACTTTTTGCGAATGCTGGGGTTAACTGGCTGTTTCTCGGGAAATCGGAAAGAAATCATCAATTTCATAGCACCCCCGCCGCACAGTGGATCGACTCAATTAGAGAGGTCGGACATGAAATTTTTTACTAAAATTGCAAATTTTGATCTTTACTTCGTCACATTTTAAATTTAAGAGGTGCTGCTAGCAGGAAATTTCGCGAGGAAACCAATGGAACCACTTTTAGAACCTCGTGGTTTTGTATAGACGGAGTTATAAGCGTTTAAAGTTTCAAAATTTTGTCCGACCTCTCCTACTGACTCGATTTCAATGTGCGTCGCCACTTTTTGACCCCACGCGCCGCTTATGGTTCCGGCAGAAACAGGGAGCTAAAACCAGTGATATAATAAGTTAAACGAGGTTCCTCACAACGGCGAACATATTCCGAAACACAATCAAAATGAGAGCTAGAAAGGATAAACCGTATCCATGCCGTTTATTAAGACCTCATTAATAAGATGAGATTTTGTCAGGAAATAAATCGCTTAACCATCTCAAAACAGTCAATAGTATCGATGCAACCAGCGGGCCGTTTTTTGAAAGTTTAAAGCAGCCCGATAAGACATCGAATTGCGATATATTGCATGGTTAAGATAGGGCTATGTCTTGGCGTGTCGGGCCGACATAGTTTCAATAATCGGGCCGCAGCAAAGTTTCCCACGTGTCATCGAGAAAAACATTGCTTTCCCGGAGAAATTTTAAAGCGAATCAGTATTTTTATATTTTGTTATTAATAACGAAGTCTTGAAAAGAATAGTCATCTGATAATATGATCTACTGCGGAACAAGATTTGCTGACAACATGGGACTCAAATCTTTGAGGTAACTCTCGCTGTTCTGAGTATGTTTTCTGGCCTACCTCGAAAATTGAAGGCGGAATAGCAATGCGTGTAACTCCCATACTCTTTCCGCGTGAATTCCAACCTCTTTTAAAATGTCAATCAGAGAATGACACTGGATATGACTGAGAAGGCTGGAAAGCCTGATGCTCTCTGACAAAATTCTATATCGACATATTGGCACTCCAGACAATTTTTAAAAACAGAGAATTGAGGCTTCTCCATTTTTCAAAGGGATGAGAGAAGAACAGATTGCTTGATCCTCGCCATTATGTTACGTAATATACACTCTCGCAACTTTGATCTTTTAATAACTGCACATGACTAAGGTACTTATTCTTGTAAATATTAATGCAAATCACTTCCGCACAAACCTCAGCCGTCCTTGAAGTATCTCCATGCCCTCGAAATAACCACGAGAGATGTCTTTAATAATTGTGGGACTTGGAGGACAAGGCGCAGAATTGCAGTTTTTGAAAAAATTGTGATATTAGTGATTTCAAGTCAAACTAGTCTTAAAGCATATTCTGTGAAAAATTCGCTTCCAAATTCTAATTTTTAATCATCAGTCAGTTTTTGTCAGTTTGAACTTTCTTTCCGTCATAAGGATCCATGTAATGTCAAAACGTCAAACACGTATTTCTCAAAATAGCAAAAACTGCACTTATGCGCCTTGTCCTTCAAGCCCCTCAATTGGACCACATTTTGCAATAAGGAACCACTATTTTTGGCTCATTTTAGAAACGACATTTGTGCCATTTATTGCAAAATGTAATCCAATTAAGGTACGTACCTATGCCGAGTTAACCTCTGACTCTTAGTTGCCGTTTTTAAAGTTTTACCCTTTCCGCGAACTCTTCCTGTGGATGACGAACAATCTCTGCTAAATTTCGTAATCGATACCCAAGGAAAACATCGCCTCAGTTTTTAACGCTGTTTGCAATAAGTTTGCCACGTAATGTGCATGTTGTCTTCGGATTGCCTGAGTTTTTCCAGTTACAAAATATTCAGCATGCTCTCGCACCTTCCCCTTTGCTTTAAAAGTCGGCGCTGCGTCCAATTTCTGCTGCATGACTGAGCACTTAATCAGCACCTTCTCAAGTGCGCACGATTTCAATCTCTGGTAAGTTTATGTAGATTCATTTCTTAAAGCTTTTACTCCAATGTTGGTGTCGGGAAGTTCAAGTCATAGTAAAATCTTATGTCCAGGTGTAGAAAATATTTGACGTAGTAAGAGTAACAGTAATATTAGACGTAGTAAATTTTACAATGTATTACAGTAAAAGTTACACCCGCGGTTGAACTGATTTTTGCTCAAAGGCAAAAGTCCGTTTGAAAGTCTCAAAATGTCCACGAACTGCATTGAGAAAATAAAGGAGGTGTTAGCGTTTCGGGCATCTTGGATTTTTTTGATGCCGTAGATCGGTACAGCGACTTTTATCATCAATTTTCTCGGAAATGGTGTAATTTATGGAAAAAAGTCATTCAATCAAAAGTGCTTTAAATTATATTATGAGTTGATTTAAGCAAAAAAATGGGACTTTGTGGTTCGTTTTTCATACTTTGAATTCCGGATTTCGCTTGCCAGGTTGTACCGACCTACGTCACAGGGTAAACAAACCTCAAGATGCAAACACCTCTTTTTTTTCTCTATGCACGAACTCCGAACTGTTTTTGTTCGCTACCTACGGTTTGTGAACTACCGAAGAAATATGTCCGGAAATGTCTATTTTAAGGTGGTACTTATTTGTTGTGCTCTGTGATGAATTGAAAAGATCATTCGATTTTCAGAAGTTTTCCCGTTTTCTCTCTCTCTCTCTCTCCCTCTCTCTCTCCCCCCCTCTCTCTCAAGAGTATTACTATAAAGATGAGAAAACACATTCTAATATACCTACTTCTTGCTTGTGAGCTTAAACTCTCAGCCTTCTGACAGTATATTAAGCGTTAATTTTTGGCTAACCAGTCGCTCAGATGTTGTGTTTTTCCGTTGTTTTCTCAACAAATTTACCGCCCTTGATTTAAAAAAAAAAATAGTAATTGTAACTACTCCTATGAGTAAAATATTCAAAATAAATCCTTCTTAGGCTCACAATTCCAGGTGTCTTACTGTTTTTTTGGTTTTTTGCCTAAATATAATCAGCTGCTAAGAAATTGGATTTTTAATGACTGCCTTAAAAATTTTCTTTTTTTGGGTATGTTCGCTGATTGATTATTGAGAAATAAGTAAATTTCATGTACTTAATATTCCTGAGTCCATTTCTGAGCGATTGGTTACTTAAAAAATAAAACTAATATATAATCTAAAAGCTATGATAGGTAGTAATCTCACCAGCAGTTCATTGGGAATTTTTTAGCTGAGGTATCTGAGGCTCAAAGATCAAAAAAAACTATGGGCACTTACACTCTAAATGATCCCCGATTTTTCTCGCAGAGCTATGCAAACATTTGGACCACATTTTGCAATAAGGAGCCACTATTTCTGACTCATTTTAGAAACAACACATGTGTCATTGGTTTCCCTATGCAGATATGTGCTTTTATGGAAATGCCAGAAATAGGGGTTCCTGATTGCAAAATGTGATTTATTTGTTCTGTAAAAAAAACTAATGAAGGTAGAACATCAACACACCTTCAGATTAGTGCAATTTTCAGCTTTCCACAGCGCGTCCGAGTTCATCTTGATACAATTTTGGTATGCTTCTCCCAGCCTCTTGTCCTCATCCCTTGAATTCCAAAATCCGGCATTACTCGTCACGGGGAACTTACAGAAAGCTCACCATACCATCAAGTTTTTTTGTCCTCCTTTCCGACTTTTAATTCTGTGGCTTATTTATCAAGCTTTGTTTACTAATTTACATACTCTCTTTTCTTTTCAGAAATTAAAGCTCGCAAAAAGCAGTCAGGTATGTTCGCAAATTTTTGTAGTTTGCAAGTCTTTGAACTGTCTTAAATCATCAGGTCCGTATCAGCGCTCAGAGGCCTGGGGTGCGCGGCGGGCGGCGGGTAAAGGTGCCTGCACATTGCGGGTTGTATACTTCGTAAATTGAAGGCGATCCTCGTTTCCAAGAAAACGAAGGGTCCGGAACTTCATGGGCCCCGTGACCCCTAAAGCCCTAGTTTTAGGACCTCTTCGACTCCCCAAATTCTTCAAGATGCCGCAATCACACGCTGAATTTAGCAGCTGAATGTAGAAGTCAACAGTCATCGCCCAACGGCTGAAATTTCGCAAATTCGAGTTATTTTCATCCAGATGTGTATCAAATCTACTCGAATAGTTCAGACAAATCCAACATTAGTCCGATGGTTGCTGAGAATCGTTGCTGAATTTTGCGCGTCACGCGCACAATTCAGGCATCTGGCCGATAACTTCCACATTCAAGCCACATTCAGCTCCCACATTCAGTGATTGCGGCAATACTCCAGGGACCCCCAAGAGATTTGATCGGACCACTCGCAGGGAGGAAAAATTGGAAATAATAATAGAGAAAACCTTTCCAGGGGGCTCAGAGTGCTACAGCTCGGCTAATCCGCCCCCCCCCCCCAAGTAGCATTTTTTAACGGAAAAATCGTGATTTGTCGCGATTTAGTCGGCGATAAAATCGCTTAAGATCATCAACATCTGAGCGCTTATCCTCGACCTTGTCGAAATAAAATCGTGACTCATCGCCCGGCAATTTATCGCAATATTATAGCAACAAAAATCGCGATATATGGCGATTTAATCTCGATTTTATCGACGAAAATTGATCGCGATTTTATCGAACAAAAAATTGCGATGCTTAGCGATTTAATCGCCATAAATCGCAATTTTTTATTCGATAATATTGCGATAGATTGCCATTGATATAATCGCGATAGTCAACCGATAAAATCGCTATTTATCACGATCACTGCTCCTTGGGCCTGAATCTCATCCAATAAATGATCTTTATTTGCGTATACCCAATCAATACAAAATTACACGTGTTAGTACAGCACAGAAGTGTTTTTTGAGCCCAAAGTGTCTTTAAAATAATTCAACTGCCTAGCTTTAGCAGCAATGACCTTTAAAGGGCAATTTTCAAACACTGTAAAAAAACTTTTGAAATATCCATTTGAGGAGACCCTGTTTAATTTTATTTTATTTTATTTTTTTTTTTGGTCCCCCGCCCCCCCCCAAAAAAAAAAAAAAAATTACCTACAGGATTGATAGTGGACTTCGATCTATGAAAAAGCATGCTTTGAAATAGAAAAGTATAATCGTTGCCATCTCTTAAGTTTCAATTGTGTTTGTTTTCAGAAAAAGATTTAGGATTCTTGAGGATTGGATCATTGAATGTGCGAGTGAAGAAAACAACTGAAGCATTTAGCAATTTTCTCGGTAAAAGCCAAAGCTCTGTAGAAAAAATTCACAAATCTTGGGGCTCAGCAGATAATATTCAACAAGTAAGTAAGAAAATTCATAACTTTTAATTAGGCGCCTGGCACCACTCGTTCTGCGGTAATGTATCAAAACTGCTATTGTTCAGAGTGCGTATGAAGTTTCAAGGGAACCGATGGTTATCTGCCAAAATGAATGCACCAGTTTGGTTGAAAATGATCAGGTCAGGGGGAGGGGGGAGCACTAAATTTTATTGGCTTCAATATTTTTGCGTTAAGTAGCACATGGTATGTTCATTGGAAAAAACTGACTTTATCTGCAACCAGCCATCCCGTCAAAAAAAATTCTGATTCGCTCAGGGCCGGATTAAGGGGGTGGCCACATGGGCCGCGACCCATGGCGGCAAATCTAGGGGGCGGCAAATTTTGCAATTTTTTTAAATGTAGGTATTAAAAAAAATCGGGTTTAGAAAAAAAAATTGTAAACGAGAAGAGGCTAAAAAACCTCTCATTTCCTGAGAGTATAGTAATTTCTAATTTTGTCGCCTGTCAATGATACAAGAGACAGCATCTTTAATTAGTCGAATTAAGAGAAAACCCAAACACGCAATTTGGCCTGGAACGGCGTGACTTGGAGAGAAATGATGACGAGGACTTGAGATGAAAAGGAGAAGCCCTCGGCGCGGTAATCGGCATGTAACACATTAGCGCCTACAAGACTGCACGAATACTCCACGCATTGCATCAAACACAGTGCGGTTATTGTGGTCAGCGTAAAACGGATAGCGCCTACAAGAATGCATGAATACTTCACTCATTGCGCCAAACACAGTGCGGTCAGCGTGAAACGCATAGCGCCTACAAGACTGCGTGAATACTTCACGCATTGCGCTAAACACGGTGCGGTCGGCGCGGAAGTTAAAATCATTAAACCAAATTTTGTGTTTGTTCTTTCATAATTGTTTCGTTCATTTCTTATGAATGGAAGGCCTTGTCCATTAGAGATAGGTTTACGAAACTTGACTTTCGCGATAAGTTCCGTGACCTTTTGCTAGTAGTTTTGACTGGGCTTTCCCAAAAAATGTGTTCAACACGAGTAAACGCGTCTTATGCACCCCTTTCCCTCCGGCACGTTCACTTGATGGTTTTTATTGATGTTTCAAAGCGAATGAGAAGGGGGCGGCAAAATACAGGCGGCCTATGGGCGGCAAGTAGGAAAATCCGGCCCTGGATTCGCTAAAGTAGTGAAATTTGCCTTTTCACACTAATACCACTCAATTTTTATTTTTTCATTTAATTTTGTTGGGAGTGTAGAAAAAAAACATAAGGACTCTATCTATTTGCATTATGTCTTAGGTCGCTGTATGAAGGGCAATTCTGTGAATTTTTTTGTTCATTGGTTCGACAAATGGGATCAAAGAAACAAGTACCTAATGTTATTAGTGAATGTTAATTTCAAAACTTCAGAATGGAGATTAAAAGTAGATACAATGCTCTCTCTCTCTCCCTCTCTATAACGGCACCTGTTATAACAGCAGAAATTTCTCTGTAATGAAGGAATCTCTGCTCAATTTAAAAAACCCTTTGGTTCGCCTCCGATTTTTTATAGAGAGAATGCACTGTAACTACCTTTGACTTATTTCAATGGTGAGCACTAATTTTTGGGACATCATTTCAATTTCTTTTTTTTTTTTTTTTTCAACATTGTTCTTTTTTGTGCAATTTTTCACTGAAGTATTCTCGGTTATATTAAAAGATAAATTACTTATACCTTACGTTTATGTTTGCCCTTATATACTGAAAATCGTAAATCATAAGTCGAAACGCTAATATATTTTTTTGTTGGGGAGTTATTTTGCCACTCTTGTTTTTGGATACCGACACATTGCATTTCCACATCTTTCTCACTACAGTGAATCATCTTGTTTCAGAATGACAACAAAACGATGCCTCCACCTAAGTTTGCTCCAATTAAGAAAAGAAAATCTAAAAAAGCTCAAGACTTCATGAGTCACAGTACACCTTCAACTCCAGATTTGAGGGATGTTTCATCAGCTGAATCAAAATTCTCTGATTTGAAAGACACAGCGAATGCTCAAGATTCCGACTCCGACACAGCTTGTGGTTTTGGATCTAATTGGCAACCATAGTCTCTTTTTTTTAATACTTATTCTATCAGAGCCGAATTTTTCGCTCTCTTATATCGTTCAATTTGAAAAACTACCTACCTTCACCAGCTGAAGGACTTCTTTTATATTACTCCGACATATGATCTTAATTGAACTGTGCCGTGCAAAACTCGCTATGTTCATTTTCCAGCTGTAAGTTCTTTGGGTTAAAAATTGAAAGTGGTGCAATGACTCATTTTGAGATTAAGATAACCCTAAAACCAATATTAACACATCTTTCATGGTTGTCTACCTATAACTCTGGAAGGTATTATAAACCCAAACAAACTTAAGACTGGAATAATGGGCATTGGTGGTTTTCGCAGTACACGATTCTGTCGACACACATTCATTTATCTGTAGAAATAATTTATTAAACTTAACATGTTTCAAAAATACTCAAACTGAAATTGGGTAAAAATTAAGTATGCATTGTAATTGTTGGGTGCCACTAAAAAAAACTTGTTTTAAAAAATGAATTTTTTTGTATTTCTCTTCACAGAGACCTATTGTGAAACAATAATTATTTCTCTTTCTCCATCTGTTATTCCTTTTTCCTTTTGAAAAAATTGAATTCCCCATTTCATTGGAGCATGGAACAGTTTTTAAAGTGTCCACAAAATTTTAACATTCTCCTTAAAAGAAGAATATTGGTTGGGTTTTTTTTAACTTTCCTGACTTCGTGAATGCTCTCTACTGCTAAAAATGTTGAATCCTTTCAACTTTCAAAGATATTTATTTGTGGTTTTCCAAACACAGATAGAATATTAGTTTTGTTTCAAGAGAGCTTGAAACAAAGCTTAATAAGTAAGAGGGGTAGACGTAGACTTTTCTCAGCTTGGGATACCATTTTTATGAATAATTATTTTAAAATGGCATAATATTTCAACCAGCTCATTAAAATTAAGGACACCTAGAGACAGCTGAAAAAAAATGTGGCCTCTACAATATATCAGTGTACAGGAGAGAGAAAACCATTAACTCCTATTTTAGATGTTTTGCTTAAAAACCTGAACTGCACTTACAAATAGATCGCATAATTTTTTGTAGTATTCCTCTCATATCATGTTTTAAACTTTTTTTTACAATGACTTAAAAGTGTAAGTGTAGTTTAGTGCTTTTTAAAAATTCTTACTTGGTCAAAAACAATATTCTGCGCCCCACAACCAAATTTCTGAAATATTTAAAACTTCTGACTTGATAAAAAGATCCTTGAAAATCAGAAAAAAACATAAACCATTTTTAGGGAAACAACAATGAAGCTTCATCCATGAAAAATGTTTAATTGAACTCAAATCTAATTTACTTCATTAATTCTAGGATATATTTCCATTGCATTTTTCTTTCATTTATGAAGATTAATTGCAATAACATTAAAATACTAAGAAATTTACTAATTTGTGAGATCTGCAGGGTGAATTATTTTTAAAAAAGGTGTCTAACACTTTCAATAGTCCTTGACGAAAATACTGGATCTTCAATTTGACTGGAGAACATTCCTGTAACAACTATTGATTTGTTGACTCTAAACTAATGACCTGTAGAGATTTAAATTTATTATATCAATTGACAATCGGCTATCAATAATTTTAAAAAGTGGCAACTTACAAATGGCCGTCACTTATGTTACATGTTATTTATTGTTATTTTTAAAAAGTTGTATTTATTTATGATATTGTATCAAATATTAATTTAAGCGTTTTAGTAAATTATAGTACAATTTTTTTAAAATTCTGTTGTGAGAAAATAATTCATTTTGTGTCCTTATTTCAAGTGTAATGGCCAGGCAGGAGGCCGATCATTAAAATCATGTTTTTGTCCGCTGCACAAGACTAGACTATGATGGAGTGAAGCCTTGTGATTGAGTGGCTATTTTTTTGATAACTAAACTTGTAGGAAAGCCTTTTATCAAGCCAAATAATCGACCGTTTGTCGGTCACCAAGGAGGTGCCTTTAGCTAATCAATAACCTAAACTGATATAGGAGTCTCCTGCAGATCCAAGAACAATAACTTAGCTGACCAATCACAAAACTCCATTCAACCGATGGTCTTGTCCATTGGAAAAACACATGATTAATAATTGACCTAAAGGAGCAAAGCTTGAAGATGCAGTGGTTACTTAAAAAATAAGTCTCTATTTTTCCCCAGATTTTAAAATCAAGTCATTGTTAGCGTATTTTCTTTCTTAGTGCATTAACTTGATAATGAACTTGAATGTGCAGAAACTACATCTATAAATATCATTATGTATCAAGATGAAATTTCTGTAGAAGTTAGTGAAATGATCAAATATTGGTTTAAAATTTTTAAAAAAAGTCAAATTTACTTTTAAGTGTTTATTCAAGAACTTAAGACGTAGTTCTTCCATGGCTGTCAAATAATTACGCACTAGCTTACATACAAGCTTAAAATTAACTAAGTCTTAATTTCTAATGGTACTATCGGCAATACTTTACATTGGAGGGTAAGCAGGGAACAATTTACAATAGAATACTAACATCACAAGATAATTATTTTCAACCTTATAAGATAGAGCGTAGTGATAATCAAAGACGTAGACTTTCAAATCATGAGGGAGGATGAGCGCTGAACAATGTCTACCATCATGAACAAGCGATGGAGGAATATGACAGATTGCTTCATTCTCAAAATCAAGATGAAACGGCCTTCTACTTCTAAGACAGGATTTTTTCTGAACTGTACTTAAACTAAGCAACAATCAAAACTCACTTGCTGAACAAGCGAGTCATTTTAATCTTGCACCAAGAATCCTCACAAGATAAAGAGAAAAAACACTTTTGATGAAGAGTTAAAGTACCATTATAATGAGATACTTCCACATCAGGGACGAGTTCTATAGGACCTTGAACTCTCTTAAGAGCCAATGGAAAAACCTGTGATTGCGCTTTGATCGACTGTCACACCAGTAAATCGTCCCACAGAACTCGTCCCTATCTACATGCAACAAACATTTAATATGTCAATACCTCTTAAAAAGACAAATTGAACAAGCCGACATAGTTTCTTTGACATCAAAACTTGCAAAATCTCTCTAACAACTATTAGATTACAAAACAGGCACTTTCATCATTAAAAATCATAAAAATAAATTTCAGCATCAATACAATTTAACATCAAATACTGCGCGACAACAGAAACCCTCTGGGCAATATCCTAACTTGAAACAGTAAAGTTATCACTGAAGGAACTATTTTGAGAGGAAGAGAGTTTAGATGTTAAAATGAGTAAACTACTCCCAACAAATATACTTTGACTTGTCCTAAGAGTTTACATAAGATTATTTTCCTGCAAAAGAGGGCAGCACTAAATTATCTTTGGCCATGTGATTTCAAAATTTCCCATCAGGCAATTTGAACAATCTCACTTCCCTTTGATCTATTAAAAATACTTGTTCATGTCTCATCTAGTCGGTTGATTATTGAAATTGATAATCAAAGCTGTATACAGAGAAGACAAATGGGAAATGAAGCATTTCTATGAGTGGAATGGATAGAGAAAGTAAGTAATAGACTAACTGAAGGTAACTCCTGAGAGGCCCTTGAGTAGATATATCGTTTGCCCCATTATTTTCCTAAGATCCTGCCTTTTCAACCAATAGGATCACTCCATTTCCTCTTTGTCTTCTTTGTCTATTGCTATGTCTATCACTTTTAAGGATTAGCCTGCAGGATCAAAGTAAAGAGAGCTGCGTTCAAAACAAAGCTTCAACAATTTGTGCTTTTATGAATGGCAGGAGAAAAGGAGAGTAATGAGAGAAAACTTTTGGACAGTTAATTTTGATTGCCAGTTGTAAAGGAGTAACAATCTCATCGGGTGTATTATAAGGAAACGTACAACTTCTGTTGTTCTTGCGTGTTTTTTTTTTTCATACAGTCCATCAGTTTGTCATGAGATGGCTTTGCATGTAATGCTCAACAAAATTAGGCCTAACAAGAATTTTACATTCAAGAGATGATATGTTTCCAGATCATTGCGAGCAGGTCTTTGGTGACCAATGGAGTAAATTCAGATTCATTCAAGCAAAATGATTTGGTTGAAGAACTCCTGGCATGGGCATGTTTACGGAGACGGGATACGGGGTTGAACTTACTCCAGATGGTATGGGCGAAGGTATAAAATAAGGAGCGAAATTTGGTTGTGCTTTCGGTGGCATAGGTCTCTCTGGTACCCGGCTAAATGAATTACGTTTTGTTAGCATTTCTGTCATTTTATCGGCTTTAACACGGCGCAGATGCATCAATGTGCGGCGAGGTGCGAATTGTTTTAAAAACTCATCCACATCAAATTCACCTTTCATTAACTTCGAAGCAACTTCCTGCAAACATAATAAGGAATGGGTTAGGATTTGGCTTTAATTGGCTTTGAAATTTTCATAGTTCAAATCTTTAAGCTAAGAAAGAAAGTACAGTAAAACCTGGCTTATCCAACCTCCGATTATTCGGCGTTTCAGTTATTTAACGAAGTCAAAATTCAGTTTCTGGTTACACACAAGCTGAAACGATGAAAACCAGTTTCTTGGGAAAAAATTTAAAATATACGTGGTTATTAATGTTTTTTCCAATTAAATGACTTTTAATACGAGTACAATAGAAAATTGGCAAAGCTTGTGCTCTTGGGTTACAAGAAGAGCCTAGAAGGGCATTTTTTCAGTCTTTTGGCTGGTTTTGATTATTCGACTTATTCAATAACTTGGATATCCATTACTACAACTTGTCAGATAAACGCAGTATTACTGTCCAGTCATTCAACAAGAAGTCTGAGACAAGGATCTGAAATAAAATCGTTGTCTTTTCTCAAATGACTGATTGAAAATCAATGTTCCTGCTATTATTCAGGTTCGATAAAATGGAGCACACATAAGACCAGCAACAGGTGAAAATAATCCATCCTTGAGAAAAATTTTGTTTTTGTTTATTTGTTGAATCAGCTGATGCAAAAATACATATTTGATTTAAAAAGGTTTCAGTTTTAGAAAACAGCAAGAAACTATTCATGCCTTTCAATAACAGGATGAAAAAATAACAATTATAAAATTAGTGTGAAGATAAAGCAAAGAGTATATACCGACCAAAAAACTGCAAAAACATGTTTCCATACAGCAGGATCTCCACTCCTATTATAATTTTTGAGAGGAAACTGAACCGATGTCATGACTTTAATTTTCATAGAATATTTTTCACACAAAGAGGGAAAACACACTAAAGTTTTCAAGAAATTAAATTACCCAGAAAGGATTTGTCCCATTAAAGGGGGTTTTTTGGCCCAAAAGGTTTTCGGGTCTAAGCATGCTAGCCTTTTAGTTAAGACTCTAAAACATTGAGAAAACTCATTTTAGCTGAACCGGTGGTATCTCTAAGGAATTGCGGGCAGTCGAAGTTTACTGATTATGCTGATTACCTTTCACTGTGCGCTGATTCGCTTGACCACTGTGTGCCAATCAAACGGACTATGCACTACATTAGTGACCTAAGTATTGTTAATCATTTAAAAAACTAATCTCAGACTTACAGGATTACTTTTGCAACTACTGAAATTGAAAACATTGGTACAAAATTCGAATAAGTTTCATATATTTATTTATTTTCCAGGATTCTGAAAAATGACATAAGTTCACTTTTAAGTGCCAGCGCAAGGGACTACCACTTTTATAATAAAAAATGTTAATCTTTAGTACACCCATCACAACATATTTAAAAAAGAAAGTGGTAGTTGCTTGCTCTCATACTTAAACAATCTAATTTAGGACCAAAAATGAGCAATTATTCGAGAAAACTGCAAAACTTTACTGCTTCGCACTGGTAAATCAGGCAAAAACCTTTCAAAAACACCTCAAATAAGGACAAATTCTCAAAGGGTAGATGATTGAGAGTCGATTTGACCATACATGACATTATTCTAAGCTGTTCCAATTTTTGGCCGAAGTTAGGGCCAAAATACCCTCCTTAATGGGACACATCCTTTGATGGTTAAGGTACAAAAACAAGTATCCTGTTGGCAGTGTTTAAGAATCTCCACTACAACATATTTCATATTTTAAAGGATAACAAATCAACATCATTCCTCCAAATTTTTTTCAGAATTTGTTTCACATGGAAAGGAAAAATCATGAAAGTTCACGAATATTAGCAGGGTTCTTCATTAAAAAAACATAAAGTAAGTATGACAGGAATTCTGCAATATCATAAACAGAGATGCAAGATTTAAGAGTTTCACCGTCAAATTATAATCTGCCTTTCGCAGTCGGTACGAATTTGGAGAGAAAACTTTGTGTCTATTCTTTAAAAAGAGTCCTCTAAAATTAATTTAGTCATCTTACCTCAGATTCTTCCTCTATTTCGGCGGCAGCTGTTTGTAGTAAAGCTAGAACTGTCTCTGCACTTAAATTGTTTTTGTGACTCTCTGGAAGAGAACGATCAAAATTAGTTGCATTGTAGTCTTCAAAATACTGCAATTTTTCTTGAACAGAGTTCTAAAACTTACGATTACGCTCGACACGTCCTACAAGAAAATTGCTTCAATATAAGTAAGCACTCGAAAAATTTACTAGGCCTCATGCTTGAGTGCAAAAATATGGTTTCTGACACCCGGAGAAAGGAGCAGATAATACGCAAATTTTACCGTTAGTATTGCTGCGCTTCTTTGTAGCATTCAATTCAATGAAAAGTAAATTGAGTTGCTTATTTCACCACACAGAGAACATCAGTGATGCTAACTCATGTTTGACAAAAAAATCAGATTGATAGTACTGTTTCTTCAGCAAAGATGTAACTACATACATTTTTCAAAAAATGGATCTGTTAAAGAAGGCATTTAACTATTGGACATAACAAAGCAAATCAGTCAAATCAACGTAGGGCCTTTGGAAAAAGAGCCTATTTATTTAGCAGAAAACTTAGGGTCAAATTTAGTCATACTGAGGCTGGGTGTAAGATAATCATAAACAAGACGATGGAGGATTAAAATTGAGATAGCCTTGACTGAGACCTCAAAAAGATGGAATGTTTTTCCTTAGAATTTATTGGACATATTGAATAGTAGTATTTAAGCAGTGATTGTCCTTAGGAAATTAGTTTAATCTACAAAAGAATAAAAGGCAATAACACGAACAACTTTAATGGAGCCTGGGGTGGTTTTATGAGTACTTTCCACCTCCGAGCTTTAGCAGTAGCTCTCGCACCTTTCAAGACTGACCTATTGGTTAAGATTGGCTGTGGATGCTTCTTTGCAAAAAAGTCATTACGGTGATTCGATGGTTGCCACTTTTTGTGTCAGAGCGACGTGCGATATACTGCATCAATTCTTTCCATAATTTCAGCTACTTGTCATTTTTTTTTAATTTTAAGATGGCACTTCTGTTGTCATGAGACTAAATAATTCATGTAGGTACCAAATTTGACGAAGAAATTCAGTGTAATAAAGTCAGGGTTTTTTTAGAGGAAAAATATCGCATCCGATACTGATATCGAAACTGCACTCGGATGCGATATATTTCCTCTGAAAAAACCCTGCCTTTAACACGTTGAATTTCTCGGTCAAATTTGGTACATGAATTCTTTAGTCTCATGACAACAGAAATGCGATCTCAAAATTCGAAAAAAATGACAAGTAGCTGAAATTATGGAATGAATTGATGCGATATATTGCACATCCCTCTGACGCAAAAAATGGCAACCGTCAAATCACCTTAATTATGATGACACCTTCTGTGAGTATTTCTTTGAGAAATTATGGAGCAATTACTTACTAATTTCATCCCTTTTTTCTTTAATGCTGAGTAAAAGTTTCTCCCCTTGTTCAGTAAGCTCTTTCAACTGCTGCTTTCCATCATTCAGCTGACTTTCTTTAGATAAGTTAAACTCGGCAAGAGATCGGTTGCTGACAGTTAACATTTCTTTCTCTGCTTCCAAGTCTTTAATCTGTGAACATAAAAAATAATATGAGATAAAATTCACATACATTTTTTAGCATTTAAAGCTTGCTCTATTTGGCAGACAAATGTCAAGAAGAACAAATGCTGGCTGAAATGAATCATGGCGATGAAGATATTTTCTGAAAGACTTTGGCAAGTAAAGCAGTCAACTTCTAAAATTGACAGTGATACTGCAAAAAAAACTTCCAGATCAAATGTAGCATATTATTTTACAGAAGACATTCAAAGGAATTGGAGGGAAATAGACTTTGCAAGAATCCATTAATTGGTGATAATACTTTACTTCCAACTGATTTTTAGGTTTTTCTTATGATACACTGCTTTTTGATGAGAAGCAAAATGCAACTTTAATCATACGACTTGCTGAAGTATTATTGCTCACATCTTCAACTTTGCATGTAATTAGATACGGACGTATAAATAAAATTTAGGAATTTACGTTGCATCACCCATTCAGCAGCTGTTCTATTACAACAGTTGCTCAATTTTTAGGTGCAATCTTATCACAGTGCTCGTTCCTGAGGGGTGACGCTACTCCAGGCTTATGATCCAGACACCTTTACATCATGCCATCTTTAGTTTTCCTAATTTGATTTTTTTTATCCACCTTGTTCTTTTCTTTCATCTTCACTTTTCTTCTTGACTCTGTCCCTCTGTACCTTTTCCTTCGAACTGCAGACCCTTACATACAAAACAGTCTCCTGTGCACGGATTCACGCAGCTGATAGAGCCATATTGAGCTATTTTCAGAATGTAGATGGCCCTTTATGCCCCTATATAAAATCCAGTCAATAGCATAGAGTACAATACAGTCGTAATGTTCTGGAGCACTGACGAAGTCACTTTTTGAGGCTGTTTTGTCCGGTGCTTCTGAGACTAGTGTGCGGCGACTGGCGATGACATATGCGCGGGGTCTTAGCTCCGGTCTTCGCTCAGAAAATAAAGGGACCTATTAAATTTTTTTCATTATAACCGGGATTGTTGTACATTTATTAAATTGTTATGACTTCGGTGAACCCAATTTGTCAAAATACGCGGTAATAATGATTGATTTAAATTAATAAATCCCAAAAACCACTCGCAGCCTGCGATTCTCCCATAAGCTGCCTTGATAAAAAATGCCGAACGGTTCCCTTTTACCAGCAAACAAGGGGCTCGGAACGGCCCGTTCATGGATTGACTTAATTGGCGCTCCAGTGCGTTGCGATCCTGTTGTACTCTATGGTCTATTGTTGGCTATAGGTTCTTCCTCTTTCCTCAGAAGCCAAAAACCAGTCAGACAGAGGACTTTGAGGTTAGTTCATTCTCTTATTTGAGTAACTTATCTCAAATTTACGTCAGTTAGATTATTTGACTTAGTTTGTGGATGAATTGCTTGGAAACTTGAATTCACTTCTTTTCGTTCCAAAAAAAAAACTTTTTTAGACTCAAAATCGGTCATCTAGAGTAATTTCCTCCTGAACATTAAATGAAGTCTTGGAGCCACAGCTCCAAAGAACAACTCTACAGATTTAGTAAAACTAAGGATAAAAATACTTCTTTCATGAAATGACCTGCATGGCCATTGTGGCTAGGCGTTTGAGATAGAAAAATGAGTCATCATGAATCACTAGAGATGATGAAACATGATGTCGTAAAACTTGAGAAAGAAATTTGATACTAATGACTCATAGTATTTTAGTTTCAAGGAATTTTGATTGTCTGTATACGCGTGTACAATTTATAATGCGTAACTAGCAGTCAAAAGCCAATCAGTTTCATCTCTTTCAAAACAAGATGGATTAATAACCAATTCAAAATCGGCGTTCATACTGACTCATTTACAGATCTGAAATTCTCCCATGAAATGAACTACTACGACAAAAGTGTACATCCTCAAGGGTAAACTGGGAACAGCGAGACCCTTAAAACAAAGATACTTAAGTAATTATCATTTTGTGCTGACATGAGTACAAAAACTAATGAAACAAAACTTGGTGATAAGAGGTTGGTCCAGCATGAGTTGTACATGGTATCTGATCACTAAAAATAACTGCTAGGTACATAACTAATAACACTTACGACTTTGCAGTCTTTGATCATATCGTCTATTTTATCATCACTGCTAAAAATTTCTTTTAGTTCCTCGGAGCTGAACGCATTGAAAGATAGTTCATTCAGAGTTGTAGTAACGAGCATATCCGCGCGACTATCAGGATGGTTATAATAAGTTCCGGCCGACATTTTCACATACTATTATAAAATGCGAAATGAAAATTCAAGCGGTTAACTTCGACCGATATTTTAACAACTAATCGGAATATTTCGGATCCTGTTACACAAATTAGATAACACTAATCACAAAGGCGAACGCCATGGCCATGTACTTCATAGAGAAAAAAAAGAAGGTGTTTGCATTTCGGGCATCTTGGAGTATTTTGATGACTTGATGACGTAGGTGGGTACAGCTGGGTACAGGGACATCCCCTTCACACTGTACCCACCTACGTCATCAAGTCATCAAAAAATTCCAAGATGCCCGAAATGCAAACACCTCCTTTTTTTTCTCTATGCATGTACTTGAACAATGAACATTCTGTTGTTGTTTATCTACGGTGTGCATAGAGTAAGATAAGTAAACACAGAAGAAAGGATGGCCGCTACCGCTACCCCTGCTGCTACCTAGCAGAGTAATTTTGTACTTTTATCTTGAACTTCGGACCATTTCGGACTTCGAACTCCGCAGTCAAATCTGCACTTCTGCAGTCGGCAATGCAAAAATATTTTATTATTTATTTATTTATTACCTCTTCAAAGCACATACATTTTGATTATAATATTTGTAACATAAGAAAGAAAGAAAAACTGACAGAGAATAAAGTTACAGTATTACATCCGAGCCTAGGTACATACAGGTTTCGTGCCAATACAAATAAAATTACAAGATTACATATGACGGTGAAAAACAAGAGAAGAATTCATTTATTTAATTACTAGGTGCTCATGCTGGCTTGAGGCGACCCGGCTCTGCCGTATGGCAATTCTACGGGTGGAAAAATATTTTAGGTACATACTTCATTTATAAGTGTAATTTATAAACACGAGTTGGACTGCATTTTGCAATTTGGAGCTATAAATTCTAGCTCATCTGAAAAAACACTTATGTGCATAGGGAAACTTATGGCACATACGTTGTTTTGAGCCGGGCCTGACTTTATAGTTCCAAATTGCAAAATGCAGTCCAGTTGCACGTCGGCCTACTCATTGCGGGAAAAGAGTTAATAGACTAAGCCCGATTACATGGTCTCGTATCTTTGTCTCCCTAGTATAGCAGTGGCTGATGAGAAAAGTTGTAAAAAACTCGTAAATTTTAAGAGAACTTAAAAATTTACTTCAAAACCATTTGAAAATTGCGTTAAAAAACTCTTGTGGAATTCGTATCAGGAAACCCTTTAAAGGGTTTTTTTCACATAAAATTGAAGAAAAATTTATGTTAATTTTTTTACGTAAATATTAAGTAAAATTTATGTTTTTTTTTTTATTAACTTCCTGCGGGCAAAAACGAGGAGGAAAATGTGGTGAACGGAGAAGTATAAAAGGAAAAGTTGCAGCCTATACAAATTGAGGATATAGTTTGTTGTTTTTCACGTAAATTTTACGTTTTTTTTAAAATTAAAATAACACTATTTTTTTATCTAATAGACTTCCCCAGAAGGGTTACCTAAAACGAGTATTTTAAGAGTTCCTTTTTTACTTAAACTTTACGAACTCCTAAAATTTACAGGTTTTTTACATTTTTTTAAACAAATTTTTGTAGAATTTTGTTTAAAGAGCCATTGCTCCTAGGGTGTTACACACGTAGCTCTTGACTTGAAGCACCACCAAAAAAAAGAATCAACGAGTCCAACACAAAAATGGAGCAAGGGGAAGGAGGGAAAAGAATCGTGTTGATGACGATGCAGAGATACAACTATTCGTGCTTGACGGATGTCTGTGTTGCGTCTGCAAAATTGAAGGCGCGATGGCATGAGGCGTGAACTCGCAATTCTCTGCTCTGTGCTGCCAATACGGGAGAAAAGTTGAAAGACGAGGCCCGATTGTAATCTCTCGTATATTCAGCTGTATTACTCACATAGCTCTTATAGCACCACTACAAAGAGAATAATCGGAACCAACCCAAGATGAAAGGAGAGCAAGGGAAAGGACTCGTGTTGATGACGGCGCAGAGATACAACTATTCGTGTTTGATGGATGTCCGTGTTGCGTCTGCATGGTTGAAGGGGCAATGGCTCACAAGGCGTGAACTCACGATGCTCCGCATACTTCCACCAATGAAAGGTCTTGCAGATTCACGAGAAAAGTTGAAAAACGAGACCCGATTACACATGTTCTATCTTCGGCTGTATTGACGCTCGATTTTTTCTCCTTTTTTTCTTAATTTGATGTCTGATTTTTTTTTAAAGATGTCTGATTTTTTTTTTTTTTTTTTTTTTTTTTTTTTTTTTTTTTTTTTTTAATAGGATGTAATTTTAGACCTACGTCCATAGCTCGTATGCGTGCTGTCCCCGTAACTCCCCCAGAGGAGATAGTCGGGTCGATTTCTAGGCATTTCTAAGGATAGTTGTAAAAGAAAATTTTCTGCCACTCTATTTTTCTCTCTTTCTCTTATATGTTATGTCCGATTCTATTATTACGGCAAAGATCTTTATCTGAAACTCAAATACACCCTGTTTTCAGAAAATCAGGGACCCATCTCACACAGCTTGAGCATCCTAGGGCTAAAGAATTAACTTTTTGCATTTTCGAGTAGAATGTGTTGCCTGGGCGCTGCATTTGAAGGCGAAAATCGGGTCGACTATTATCACAAACAGAATCATACGTACATCGTTTTCCTATTGGCTCTGTGAAAGCATGGAACAGAATTTGGATTTTGTGGAGAAGATAAGGCGATATATAGAGAACCTCAAAGTCTTGGGACAAAAGAGTGCGGTAAAATCTTACTTTTTTTACACGTTTTACACTGACAAAAGACGAAAGTTGCACAAAGAGGGTCGAACAGGGAAAATTCGGTCTGAGAAAAACTGAATTATAGCACTTTTGGCCGTTGCCTTTCAAAGCTTTTCAAATCGTCGGATCGCCATGGAGATACATTAAACAAACATTATTCTTGTGAAATCATCGAGTGGATACTTATTTGATCGCGAGTTTCCGTCTGGACGACACAAGAAAATGTTAAACGCCATAATCCGTTTTTTAACTAACATGTGAATAAATGTTGGGCGGGATGCCTGTCCATGAGCTGTTTAAAGCCTTGGGTCGGTTTTCTTTTCATAGGATAAGAAATCAGTCTTGTGAAATGTTTTATTTTGTCATCTTTCATCATTATGACAGCCACTATTTTAAGTGGTGTGATTTTTGTGTTTCAATAGCTCCTCGCAGACTCTAGGCCCAAGATGTGTACAAAACCTCATTACAAAACCGGTCCAACGGTGACAATGGCCCCAGAAGATCTGGAGATGTACCAACTGGCCCGTGCAGAACTTGATCGGTTGGAGAGGCAGTACCGCATCATGGAGAGTGACCGTCTTTCCTATGCTGAAGAAATGAAAATTCACCTAAATAAGCAAAGGTATTTTCCTAAGTAGCAAAATGAAAAAAATGGATAAAAAAAAATAATGAAAAAATGGATAATATTTTATGAAAAAAAAATTAGGTAATGAAAACAATTTAGAAAATAATAAAAAAAAGTAGCTAGCATTATTGAAAGTAGACAGAAAATTTAAAGTGAGTGTCACTAATTACCTAAGAAAATAGGTCTATTCCCTATCTACAAAATGGATCTATTTTCCGTCTAGAAAATTGATAGGGTTATTTCCTTAAGAAAAAATATCTAAAAACCTGACGGAAAATATGGAAAAATTGGATCCAATTGATCTAATTCTTAGAAATTTAAAATTCAGAACACAGATGGAAAAACACAGAATGAAGACAACAAAATTTTCTGTTTTCCTTGTATTCAGTGTCCGGAACATAGACAGAAGTTTTTTAATAATTTTCTTACTTCTATTTGATACATCTATTTTCTTTCCATTTTCTTTCTATATATATGGGTATTATTTTTCTGTCTAGAAAATAGACAATTTCTAAATTAGTATGCTAGACAGAAAATAGATTCCACTGCTATACTTGGGTATCCCTATTATCATTGACTGAAAGCAGGATCGGATTACTGCCGTGCAAAGGAAGAACGTCGTATGAGCCTTCAGACGTTGCCAAACTTCCTGTGACAAATCACTAATTTTCAGGAAAGTTTGTGAATATTTTTCTTCCTATTTCTCAGATAATTATGTTCAGAATATGGCCTAAATCTCCTGAAAATTTCAAGGGAAAGTGTTCATAACTTTCCTCAAAAATAAACATTTCTTCAAAGGAAATTTGGCAACTCTCGAATTTTTATACGGCGTTCTCTCTTAGCACGGCGGATTAGAGGTCAGGCAGGGGCTCGGCCGCTCGGGGTGCTGGCGGGTATAAGGGCCCCCATACGGCGCACACGACGAGTTGCATACTTCGATAATTGAAGGCGATCCACGTTCTCAAAGGGTCCTGGATGCACTCGTTTTAGAGCCCTAAATCCCAACCTTTAAGGGCCCCATGACCCGGTTTCAGGACCTCTTCGATTCCCAAAATCTCTAAAACTTCAGAAGCCCCCAAAAAATTTGATTGAACCTCTCGCAGAGAAGGAAAATTAAAAATAATAATAGAAAAAAAAAACTGCTCCGGGGGCCCGGCTAATCCGACTCTGACTGAAAGAAACGTAAAAAAAAGTGTCATAATACGTATACAAGTCTAAGCTTCAGGAAACCAGCTCTTTTTTTTCTGTTGAAAGTAGGTATATCTAAAATGCATGCGTTCACGTTTAAAATAAAGTCATGAAAGAACAAATTGGCATTAAGATTGTTTTAAATTCTACAAGATTTGGGTCCTGCCTCATTGGGTTTTGAACTGGCCGGAGGTACCTAGATATATATTCCTGACTGGACTTTTTCTTACTCGTCCGCAAAATACACAAAATGTCGGAATGTACGCGCTCGAGAAGTTTTCTTGAAGTGTCCGCATGAACGACTCGGCCGCATTCGTCGCTCTTAGGTCAGGAAAAGTAGGACCAAAGCCAACATTTTAGACGGCCAACTTTGTCAGTACATTTAAGCAATTGAAACGTTTTTCGGTAAATGACAATGTTACGATAAAATCAGTAACTATGCACTTCATCGGGGTAATGGGCAAAGCGCTGCAGGTGTACCTACTTAAAAGGAACAAGCAAAACACCCTTAGTTAGTATCGCATGCGACGAACGCTGAATTAATTTCATTGTAGCGCCTGGATGCAACTATTCGAGCTCTTCGGATGTCCATGTTGCATACGCACGGCAGTGAAGGCGTTTTGACGCTCAAGACACTCACCATTCACCTCCGCGGCGCGGCGAGGCAGCGGGTCTCAAACTTCCAAACGCCCTCCAGACTGGTTTGGTTTGTAGATTAGTAGGTTTGCGGACGTCGATCGATTTACAGATGTCCATCGAATCGCGGATATCAATCGAGTTAATTCTTTTTGAATTGAAAATTTATGATCTTGCCTAGTAGCCTAGTGAATATTTTTCTTTTTCCTTGCTCCAGGCGAATGATCGAAAATTTACAAAGAGAGAAGGATGAAATAACCACAAATCTAAACGTGGGAAAGACCTCCCAAAATATACTCACAAACAATCAACAAAACGAAAAGCTGAAGGAACTGATCAAGAGACATGATGATTTGGAGGCTATGATCAAAGTGGAAAAGTCTCAATTGGAGGAGCTGGACTCACAGATATTCAAAATCGAAAAAGAAGTGGACGAATTGAGACTAAAAGATAGCAGCACAATTGACAGGAGACTTGAGAGTAAGATGAAAGACTCAGCAAGGCACATAGCACTCCTCGAAAATCGACTACATGTTGTGAGTTATTTTTGTATTTTGCCTCTAATTCTACGGCTATCTACCTACCAATTTAATACCCAGGTAACACACCCAGTATGCGGAGAATATTTATTAGGTACTCGTGGTAAAATTTGTAAAAAGGCAAACTGATAAGGTTTCAATTTCTCAACCTCTTGTTAAACTGTACCGCGCCGCTCCAGGCCAAAATGCGTGTTTGATTTCTCTCTTAAGGTGATTCGTCAAGCTCAAGTGACGTGGTCGAACTGGCACGCGATATATCGGATCTTTCAGGTCAAAAATCTCGACAGATTTTGAATTTTCAGTAAAAAAAAAGGACAATAGCCCCTGCATATGAGCCTACAGAATCATTTAAACCCACAAATCGGTAAAATTCAGAGAAATGAAAGCAGGATGGTTTTTGGAAAAAAAACCTCGCATTCGATACAGAAATCAATAGCTGAATCGAATGCGAGGTTTTTTTCCAAACACTATCCTGCTTTCAATTCTCTGAATTTTGCCGATTTGTGGGTTTTAGAATGATTCTGTGAGCTCATGCGCAGGGGCTATCGCCTTTTTTTTTGCTGAAAATTCAAAATCTGTCGAGATTTTTTACCTAAAAGATGCGATATATCGCATGCCAGTTCGACCACATCACTTGAGCTTGACGAATCACCATAACTCGACTAATTGAAAGGTACTTCCTCTTGTATCACCGAAAGACGCCAAAAGTATAAATTATACTATACTCTCAGGAAATGAGAGGTTTATTATCGCCTTTTCTCGTTTGTAATGTTTTTTCTGAATCCGATTTTTTTATACCTACATTTAAAAAAAATTGCTAAAAATTTGCCGCCCGATAAATTTGCCGCCATGGGCCGCGGCCAGCGGCCCATCATGTGGCCACCAACTAAATCCGGCACTATCGGCAATGAGAGAATTCGCACAGCTTATCTCTTGGGATCTTGTCAGTAGGTACCTATCTCCATTGCGGTGTTTCAAAATTTCCGTTCTTAATTCATCTCTTCCATGAGAAACAATCCAAATTTACGACTTTACATTTTGAACCAAATCCTCTGCTATCGAATACGAAAAATGATGGAGAATTTAAGTTTTATGTTGACCAGCTTCTCGAAAGACAAATAAAATTTCTAAGGAAGTCTGCAACGTCGCAAATGGAGAAACGTCGTCTCTCATTTTGCCCAAAACTATGTATGTATAAAATTGAAGGCATTATGACTGGCCTCTCTCAACTTATATTCGTCTGTAACGATAAACAATGGGACGCGTTTGCTACGGCGCCTTGATACAACTATACAACCTCGACGGATGTCCGTATTGCGTTCAAAAAATTGAAGACGTTTTGACTCCCTGCTCAAGTGCTCATACTACCTGTAGTTGATTCGATCGACAAACGCGTTGGTCGGCGGTGACGGGGACTTGATGCAACTATTTAAGCTTGTTGGATGTCCGTATCGGTCCGACTGAAGTGCGAAACCACGTATCTCCATTGCGGTGTTTCAAAATTTCCGTTCTTAATTCATCTCTTCCATGAGAAACAATCCAAATTTACGACTTTACATTCTGAGGTTTGGGTCGCATCGTCGTTCGTCACTCGCCACCCACATTCCTTCGCAATCCCTCGGCTGCTCCGCCTCACAGCTTCTTGATATCCTGACATCTTATTCTCTGCGGCTTGACTGACCCTGACTTATTATTTGCAGCATTGCGTATTGCTAATTAAGCAAGATTAAGGTTTAACCTCTTCCCGTTTGGTAACGAGCTGCATATATTTGTCAGGGCCGGATTTGCCTACTTGCCGCCCATGGGCCGCCTCTATTTTGCCGCCCCTTCTCATTCGTTTTGAAACATCGATAATTCGATACAAACCACCAAGCGAACGTGCCGGAAGAGGAGGAGTGCATAAGACGCGTTTACTCGTGTTGGACTCATTTTTTGTGAAAGGCCTGTCAACACTTGCAAAAGTTCACGGAACTTTGCGCGAAAATTAAGTAACGTAAACCTATATATCACTGTGTGGACGAGGCCTTTCATTTATAAGAAAAGAACAAAAAAATTATGAAAGTATAAACATGAATGTGGTTTAATGATGTTAATTTCCGCCACCGCTCCAACCGCACTGTGTTCGGCGCAGTGCGTTAAGTATCCATACAGTCTTGTAGGCGCTATACGTTTCACGCTGACCGCACTGTTTTTGACGCAATGCGTGAAGTATCCATGCAGTCTTGTAGGCACTTTGAGTTTCATGCCAACCGATACTGACCGCGCTACGTTGAACGCAGTGCGTGAAGTATTCATGGAGTATTGTAGGCGCTAATATGTGTTTCCTGCTGACCGGCGCGCCGAGGGCTTCTCCTTTCCATCTGAAGTCCGCGTCATCATTTGCTCTCTGCGCCGCGCCACTCCAGGCCAAATTACGTGTTTAGTATCTCTCTCAACTAGACTAATGAAAGGCGCTGTCTCTTGTATCACCGAAAGAAGAACAAGTTAGAAATTACTTTACTTGAACTCTCAGGAAATGAGAGATTTTTTCGCCTTTTCTTGTTTGTAATTTTTCTTCTGAATCGGATTTTTTTCTTCTACATTAAAAAATTACAACATTTGCCGCCATGGGCCGTGGCCCATGTGGCCACCCCGTAAATCCGGCCCTGCTATTTGTGTCAGTGCCGGACACGGGAACTCGGAACTATGGGCTCAAGATTTTGGGTGCAGAACGAACGTGGCAAAATTGTGGGCTAGGGTTTTATGCAAAATTATCTACTTGCACGTTCTTTTTAATAATCTTTTTAGGAACTTTTTTTTGCGATTTTTTTAAGTTAGGTGTCACCAACTTAGGCAACTCCTACTCGATGTCTAAAAGATCTGACCATTAACTTACCATATCAATTACAATCAAATGAACTCTTCCTCCTTTAACAGGCAACGATGAAATTCGACAAGAACCTGATGCAAAATGCAGTGCTAAAAGAAGAGATTAATACTGCTTTAAAACAACGATCTCGATTCAATGAAGTGTATCAAAATTTGGTTCGGCGTTTGGAGACTGGCAAACAAGTAATGCTGAATCTTATTGAACAAGCTACTTTAGCTTTTGATCAAAGGTGATAATTTGATTCTTGCTGTAAAAAACTATTACTTTTAATAATGATAAGATATGACTCACATTGCAGAAAAACTCTCCCATATTCGGAATTCAAAAAGGAAAAAAAGTAGGCGAGTAGCAGATAGAGAATTTCTTAGATAATTTTTACAAACCATTTTTTTCTCACTGCATTTTGCTTGATGCATTACCTATCAGGACAGAGTTATAACTCCAATTGATTTACGAATTTCCACATTCATCTGGCCATGATAAGAGTCTCTCGAGACAGTTTTTTTTTTTTTTTTTTTTTTTTTTTTTTCATTTTTGTTGAGGGTAAACTTAATTGCTATTGAAGTTTTCCATTCTCATAATTATGATAGATTAATATTTAAAGTTCAGGGAAATCACAGAAAAAGTCCAGGATTTCACCACAATTTGTTTAACTTATTAAGGCTAAAAAAATAAAACTTGTAAAGTTTAGGACAATACATTTTACTGAGAGCCAAGTACCAACTTGATGGTTTCAGCCATTTTTATGGTCATAAATATTCATCCAAATCCGCAGGTACCTTTACCAGAAACAGTTGTAACTTAAGAAAGTCCAATGAGTTGGACTAGGTACCTGTGTTGGATTAGTGTATATTCACGGAAAAATTAATGAGATTTCATATCTTTTAAATTCAAAGAGGAGACCAGTGAATCATTTTTTCACATTTTTAGGGAGGAAGCACAATCAAAATTGAAAGCACTCCAAGATCGTGATCGCCAGGATTTGTTGAAGCACAGCCATGAATTGCGTGAGCTACAGCGTCGCCTAGACTACGACACCAAATTAGAGGAGTTCCTTGGAACAAAGGGCCAGTATCGGATAATGGCAGATTTGCAGACAAAAGAAGCAGAAAAACAACGTAAACAAAAAGAGGAAGCTGCCCAACAAATCAAAACTAATCTAATGATTTTAGATCAGATCAAAACTTTCTCCAGCGAGTCAGATATTGATCGATTGGCAGCGCAATTTATTAAACAGGAGGAAGAAAATTTTGCCCTCTTTAACTATGTCAATGAACTAAACAATGAGGTGATAGTACTTTTGACTTTTCCTAACTTGTTAAACAACATTCCAAACTACTTTAGCTTTCAGAAGCAAACAATATGAATTTGGAGGTATTTTGAGTTAATTTTGATAAATTCAAAAGTTTGGGCTTACTTACAGCATTTGCTTTTCAGAATTTTAAAGAATTGCTCAAAATAAACAACTCGATTTCAGGGAGTTTTTAGATCACAAGTTATAGTTCAGAGCAGCAATTGAAGAGCTTTCCGGAAAAAGGGCACATAGCAAAAAATAGCGTTCGAGAAACAGGCATTTTAAGTTTCCATCGTAAATTTCTGGCCACTGATGGTACCTTTCATCGCAGCTTGAACTCCCGATTTCGAACAAAAGTCACCGTTAGTGGCCATAGAGTATAATGATCAAAACTTCAAATGCATTTCTCTCTAACGCAATTTTTTGCTATGTGCCCTTTTTCCGGAAAGCTCCTCAATTCTCCTAAAACATCACAGTAGATAAGGGTCAGAGAAAAATGGGGGGGGGGGGGAGTGAGAGGCTAAAAGGTACCCCAAGAAGGTGGAGTGTATGTCATCTTTTCGCTTGGCAGCTTTAGTATGACAACACATACCGATGAGAGATTCGAACAGTGTTTCTACAAAGTGAGGAGTTAGTTAATTTCCTTTCGAATTGGTGAAAAGAAGAGCAGCTTTTGCTTCTCTTCCTAACAACTCATTTGCAACCGACTGGTCTTAAAAAAAATACTAATTTCTGCACTTGGATAGCATTTAGCAAAAAGGAACCAGCGCGATTACAGTGTTTACAAAATCGAGCAACTTCTTCTTTTCTTTTAAAATTACTCAATATACATACAATACAGTATCAAAATGAACACAATTATTTTCCTTTCAAATCAGCAATTTTCTGGTGGGAAGCAAAGACGATTTGCTATTCTAGAGAATGTTTTAGATAGTTATAAAGAGGCAACATTTTTACAACACTGTAATCGTGCTGGTTCCTTTTTGCTAAATGCGATCCACTCGGTCTCTTAAGGATGAAAAGTAGGTACTTCAAAATTATCACTTGTACAGCACTTACTGCACTTAAGAGAGGATAATTTCAAGGAAGATTATTTTTCTGATGTAAAATTGTTTTCATTGGCAGTTGGAAGCTCTGCAAGAACAAGTCAACAACCTTGTACAAAGCATTGAAGAGCAAAGAGTCATTAACAAAGAACGAGCAACACAACAGGAGGAAACAATAGCCAGTCTCACACAAAATTTGGATGACAAAACAGCCGAGGCGGACACAATGAACGAAAATTTAAGGGCAACAACAGACAGAATGACCCAGCTTTTGAGAGGGATAGACTCTTTGTTCAAACTCATCCCGAGTGACAGCACGGCAATCCTAAAACTGTTAGGTAAGGTTTGAATGCTGAGAGATAGCTTTTGGTTGGCTGAGTGGTACTAACTCATTGCATATTACACACACTTGAAAAAGCGACAAATTAAAGGATGTGATGAATTTAAAGTCAACAATTCCCTAGGACCAACCTATACCTAGAAGTTCTTGGTTGAGGACTTTTTTGGAAGGGAAACTCATGGCTTAGGGTTGCAATTAAAAAAATATACCTACCAAAGTTTGTGTAATTAGAAGTCTACCATAAATGTGCATGAGTTTGTGCAACATCGAAAATACAAAATTAGGAATTTTTTAAATCCTTTTTGTAATTTTCTCCTAAGAGAATAAAACTTGAATGTCTCTCGAGGGCCTTCCAAAATATCAATCAGTTTCGGGGCCCTGAAAACAAATTTTCAAAATCAAAGACTTTTCAGGGCCATGAAAAGTCCATGGTTCCACGGAATAGCTTACTTCAAATAATTGATGCTTTCATGAGTTTGCCTAAGAGTCTTAAAAATTGATCTTAAAAACGGAAAATCTACAAAAATAAATCCGAATAAGATGATGTAGATACACAAAACCTGGAACAATAATAAAGACGTAAAAATAACATATACGCTTAAATTAAAGCTTAAAGGGATGAGCATGAACAACTTGCTTCATTAACTCAATGTTTTTTGCCTTTATTTTACAGGAGAAAGCCCAACAGTTCAGCCTTTCAATGTTATGCTGTTTCTCAACATCATCGAACGACGTATAATTGAGATAGTAAATAAAGTATATGTTCTAGAGAAACAAGCACAGTTCCACGATGAACCGTCATTACTAGTCATGAAAGAGGAGGTACCTTCTTTTAGAAGTAAACAAAGAGAAAGCCAGCGAATATCAGGAACACCTCCAACATAAAGGAAAACAACTTTTTTTCTAAATTATATTGAGCCCAACATGATGGTCACCCACTGGTCAATTATGTTCACTAAACTTATGGGGGACAATTATATAAAAGAGCCTAGCACCTTGGATGCATAATACTTGGCAATTAATGGTAAAAACACTGATACAAGATAATAGAACTATGCGTTAGATGTTCATCATTATTGAGAAAGCCTAGCAACTTGACTATTCGGTCTCATTTTAGTACAAACTTGATTCTACTTCTTTTACTTTTATAATTTTTTTTTGCCAAATGATACTTGAAAAATATTACTGTGAAGGAAAAAAAATGTCTATGCAGTAAAATAAACTAATTTTGATACTTTCTTAAGTTTCTGTTTTTATCTCTATTATTTTCAATGTTTTCCTTTTTCTCCCTATAACCGTTGTGTACAAATCATTGTTGAATTTAATTTTCAATTTTGGCATTGGTGAACCAGCATGAAAGTTGCGCTTTCACAAATCAAACATTCCATTTTATAAACTTTAATATATATGTTAACGGTGAAACTCCCAAACCACATAAATCGATTTGCAACGTTACAGACTTCCTGTCAGTACTTTGTTCTTTAAATGAAAAACTACTCAACGTCAATTCTTACTCACGTAATTTTTCTCCGATGTGCCAAGTAGATTCTATAAAAACTGTAGGGAATAATGTTGATTTTTTCTCCATTGGAAAAATAAAATGGGAGCAGAGATTCTAAAACACCACAAACAAGATAAAAGGGTTTGGGAGTTTCTCCGTTGATGCTGTACAAATAATTACACAAGAAAACATAGTGCCAAGAAATTGAGGTAAAAGATGAAAAGATAAGATTTTTACTGATTTAATTTTTTTTCTTTATTTATTTTTTCTTGGTGGGAAGGATAAAATGGCGGAAAATCAGAGACTCATTTCATTAGATCTGATGGGGAGAAAAACACATCAAAAAGGATAATCAATTAATTTGAAACATCATAAATAATCAAACTGAAAAAATAAGGGGAAATTTAGACTTAAAACAATGGTTAAGTAGGTGGATTCTACGGTAGGATGCTTCTCATTTGAGGCTCAACTTAAAGTTTTATGAGATGAATATGATCAGAGCAAAGAAATTGCTTCCATGAATTCCCAAGTCATAAACAATGGAGGATAGTTGGCAACAGAGCGTAAAAACTTGAAATTTTCAACATTAAACAAACATAAAAAATAAAACGCTATCTACAGACTACTACAAATACTATCTTATCAAAATAATTAGATTTTTCCAATTCACATAGGCACCTAAACCTCTCGATCCTGAGAGTTCACACGGGAAAGAGACACCCAAAGCTCAAATGTGATTACAGCACTTACGCAAATTGGAGACTCAACGGATAAATACACTGATAAGACACTCAACAGATACTTAAGGACTTCTTTTGTGGTATAAATTATCTGTAATAATTACGACTTATATGAAATTAATTTTTCTTTGTTCAATAATCAAAAATATAACAAGTGAAAAATACTTGGCGAACTAGATAGTACAGCTCAAAATAACTGATGGTGTGCTTTAAATTTTGATGATCTTTGGTCTTTGGCCACGTTAAACAATTTTGGATTGTTGTTTCGCCGATTGATGCTTAAAAAATCAAAAAAGTCCATTCTTTGATTGAGGCAAAGAAGCTTTTGATGGCTAGGATTTCTTATCTTTATTCCTTTTTAAAGCTGTGGAGTAATCTAACTGCTGAGTCATAATAGATGACATGACAAATTCAGTGCTGAATATTATGCCTGAAAATAGGAAAACAAATGTATTAAGGACAAGCATCATAGAAGGACACAGAGGAAAAGAGGGTAGACAAGTTATCCTGTGTGAAAATGTTACAGGAGTTTAAATCACTATACAAGTTGGACGTATTTCTATCAAATAGAACTAAGCGCCAATTTGAGTTCCTTTTGAGGAATTCAGAATCCCGGATAGCGCGTTCTGTCAAACGGACCTGAGCGCCATAAAAAAGCATTGCGAGTTTAGGACGGAATAAGCCGGACGCCCGATTCCGCCGCAAATTCAAGCCCCCCTTTACCTTCCTCACCATATGGCGCTTAGGTCCGTTTGATAGAAATACGTCCAGTTGTTGAGTATGTAAAATTTAAAAATTTGAAAAATTTACGAAAATTTAAAAACTTTTAAAACGAACTTTAAAATCACTCACTTGCATAATCTTTTTCAATTTTTCAAATTTTTCAACAAATTTCAAAACGAGTCCACTTCAAAATTGAAAAAGTTTATGCAAGTGAGTGATTTTAAAGTTTGTTTTAAAAGTTTTTAAATCTTACACAAGTTATCGTTTGGCATGTACCGTTCCAATTTCGTGGACTGATTCAAGGCAGTCTCTACAGAGGCTCTTGCTCAATTGGGTCTTAGATTCACATCATGTCTTGTCCATGCGAGCAACGGTTCACAGAACTTTACCGGAACTGGTTCAAGGAACTTTCAACTACGCATTGTTTTTCTCCCAATTCCTGTGCTCAATCGAAACAAGTTATAACTCAGCTGTGACCAATTCCACCAAAGTTCCGGGGACTCTGGGCGTTTGGACAAGGCCTGAGATTTTTTTTTTGGAGGTTTTTTTATTTTTTTCGAGGATCGGGGAGTCAGCCCGATGCCCCAACCCCCAACCTGAAGGGCCAGAGTTTGATTTCGGAGTTGCCTCTCCTAGACAGGTTGCTTTCACCACAGCTAAGAGCCCTGTCTACCCACCCCCTTTGAGGCAGGGGCTGCCAGCTGGGGTCCGCAGGATTGCTAAACCTGTGACAGTACAGTCCCCCATACGGTCACACTATTTTATATCCCAATTAAAATGTTTAAAAGGGTTTTTTCTTTATTTTTCTCATGAGTAGAGGGAAGATGATGATTGATGATTTTAGCTCCAACAGATTCGAGTAATAGGTGAAACTTTCACAATTAACCCTTTCATTACCAAGCTAGATTCTGCGTGCATATATTCCACAACAGAAATTGGTTTGTCGAGCAAACAAATCGGAGCGCACTCTGTCGGAGGGTGTCCAAAGTTGTACATCAGATCCTCTACAACAGGAGGAGCTACAAATGTGAGTATTTCTGAGTGAGTACTGCTGAGGCAAGGATACAATTTTGCTGAACAAAGGCTGAGTTAATGGTGATGAAAAGGTTAATACAGCATGCTTTCAACAGATGGAAGAACATAAAATAATTAGCGTAATTAGTATCAACTTACTCATTTCATTTTTTATGAGATCTGCTACTAGATGAAAGTCATTGATACAAGAAATAACTATGTAAGTATAAGGCTCCATTTCTTGAATAACTTTCAGAGGCCTACGTTTCTTCTCTACAACTCCTCCAGCACACTCGATCATTTCGCGAATGGCAGAAGCACCTGGCACAACACTCGGAGTGATGAAGAAGTATTTATCTTTGAAAAGTTTCTTTCTATCTGGAGATGACAAGACTTTCGTTACATTGCATGAAACTTTCTTTTCTACATCTACTTCTGATATGAGGTATCGCTGTTCATCTGAAAATTTTTTGTAAACAAAAAAAAACATGAGAACATAGGCAAAGCTCTTTTAATAATTTAACTTACTTGCATGAAGAAAGAGAAAAATAAATTCCAATATTTTGGCCAAGTTGGTAGAACAGTTTGGTCAAAAACAACAAAATTTTACTTCAAATTTCAATTTTATTCAACCTCTTCAATTAAATTTTCCAAGTTTATTCAAGAACTTACTACAATTTCAATAGATGAGAAAAGGGCTCTCCCTGACTTTGAAGGATAATCAAAGATTTAGGCTTGAGTACTAAACTTGTTGACTTATTGCAAAGGCTTTGAGCCGACAGCTGTGGGCTGTCAGCTAGGTATCAATGTTTAAAATATTTTGATAATTCTACGATAGACCATATATAGTATCTGACAGTAGAAAAAATCTGAGAGAGTATTTTTATTAACCTGAACTTATTTTGTGCAGCAATTTATTGATTTTATAACAGAATTTTTACACCATTGTTTGGTTGAACGAAAAGTAGCCCCTAATCTTTTCTGATTTTTGCTCATTTTGCGATTTTCCTGATTTTGGTAGCAACGAATCAACAGTGGCATTTCCATCATATAAAAGGATTGTAAATAAATTATTTTCTTGAATCCTCAAGAAATATAGTAATATTTTCAATTGATTTTAAATTCGATTTTCAATCTCAGGAATTGACTTTAGGTCATTCTTCAGTCATTGTTCATGAGTGTTAACAGTTATTGATCGTTGCACATTTAAACACCGATTCTAGGTGTGGCAGGGTCAAATTAAATAATGATCCAATGGGTTAAAGATTGAATTCTGCACAAGCAGGTTCCATGCCGGATTGATATGAGAAAAATTGTAAATTACAGCAAATTAATTGGGGTGTAAGGTACCATAAATTTCGATTTAGCAAAAGTCAATTCGGCAAACTCTTTAGCAGGTCTTCAGAAATGCCTGAAGTCGAAGTTTTACAGCAAAGTGTACATCGACGGCGTAAGTCCGCAATCACATATCTCGTTTGCGGTGTCTGAAAATCTCCGCGTCTGTGTTTTTTTTTAAAAGGAGAACAAATTAACATCAATCCTCGAAGTTTTTGCAGAATTTTCTTTGCACAGAAGAAAATTCACGGCTGTTTTAAAGAATTGCCGTTGAGTAGTTTTCTGTTTTAAAAAAAAAAGAATGACAGGAAGTCTGCGACATTGCAAACCGAGTTATGTGATTGGCAACTTACACTGTCCACATGTGGTGATTGAGAAATTCTTCAGAAGTCGGAAAACGGTGATGTTCTTGCTTTGTGGTGCTCTACGGAAACACTGTTATTATTAATTTTCAAGAGACGAACAATAGGAAAAAATGCATGTCTGAAGCTTATTACAACTGATTTCATTCAGCTTGGTTGAGCCCCTGACCAATAACTGATGTTCCCTACCTACGTTCTGAATAACTTCTTGGTTAGATGTAAATTATATGATGAAAGCTTTAAATCTTAGGGTGGGCTTACCTAAGAATGTATTGCTCTCGAAGGAGTCTTTCAACCAATCATGACTAACAATGAACTTGCAGGTTGATAGGCAGCAGACAAATTTGAAAGTTCTCTCTGCCTGGTGCATGACAAGGTGAGTTGCTTCTCGGCATGATTTTGCTATGCATCCTCCCAATTGACGCACTTTCTGTGAAGAAAAAAGAGAAAAATTATTTCAAGGAAGTTAACTCTAGTTCATGGGCTTTCCGCTCAAAGAGTACAGGGGTGTTTCCTCAAAGAGGAAACTGAGCCCTGCGTTAAAGATCTTGAGTTGCCAAAAAAATTTAAGGGTTATGTTGATTCATATTTACAAATTGCAAGGTATTCTGCAGAAACCGGGTAGAAGCTGTAATTCATATCCTCACCACTTACAGTACCCTTGTATGACTGAACGCATGCCTTAGCAACCGAGCTACAGCATGAATTTTCAATTTTGACCTCACTTGTCTCATCATGAGATATTCTGTGATCGGAGCCCGAAGGGTTGATTTAGAAAAGAGCCAAACACAACTGACAATTCTTCCTCGAGGAATGACTAATTCGGGACTGTAAATAAACTAAAAACTACAGCAATCACACGAAATAAGAACAAAGGTCACCTGACCTTAGTAACAGGACAACCCATCAACACCAAGTGAGACCAGAACATACATACCACAGAATAGAACATCCTTGAAAAATTGAAATCATTTTTCCCAATTTTACATGGAGTTAAAACGTTTATGAACATATCTGTTCTTGTCATGTGTCAAGAGCATGTCAAAGAGAAAAATATTTAAGGTAATTCCCCGGACATAGAGGAAGAAGTAGCCTTGCTTAGAAAATTAATTTTTATTTCCCTTGAGGTGATTCGTCAAGCTCAAGTGACATGGTCGAACTAACATGCGATATATCGCATTGATTAGGTCAAAAATCTCGGCAGATTTTGAATTTTTTGCAAAAAAAAGGACGGTAGCCCCTGCACATGAACCTTAAAAATCATTCTAAACTCAAAAATTGGCAAAATTCAGAGAAATGAAGGCAGAATAGTGTTTGGAAAAAAACCTCGCATTCGATTCAGCTATCGATTTCTGTATGGAATGCGAGGTTTTTTTCCAAAAACTATTCTGCTTTTATTTCTCTGAATTTTGCCAATTTGTGGGTTTAGAATTATTTGTTAGGCTCATGCGCAGGGGCTACCGTCCTTTTTTTGCAAAAAATTCAAAATCTACCGAAATATTTTACCTTATCGATGCGATATATCGCATACCAGTTTGACCACATCACTTGAGCTTGACGAATCACCTTAAATAAATGACAATATTTTCCATTTTGAATCTTATGTATCTTCAAATAGAAAAGATGAGAAGTGATAAACAGGTAATTAGCAAACCTTTTGCTCTTCAGCAGTGTTAGCAAAACCAGAGAAAAGGATATGAGGCTGAGCATCTCCAGTGGGTGGATTTGTATTTGTAACAGGAATGTTTATAAGATCTTTATTCTCTTGATCCGAGTCTATACTAGAGTTGGCAGGAGTTGATGACAGTCTAGGTTTTTTCCGACATCGAGAGGGTGGGTTTGCACGGATTTTATCATACGTTTCTTGAGTAACAGTAATTGGATTCTTCCATGCAGCTGGGAAAAAAAAACAAATAACATATGTTGATGAAGCTATTGATGAAGTATATCGGTTATATAGTGGTTTTTAAATTAGAAAATACAACATTGAGAGAAAAATATTGTCTTAGAAAACGTACGATTAGAATGGTTTAAAATATGGTGAAAATTGTTATTAATTTATACTACACAAATTTAAAGATTTTAATATAAGAGAGAGATAATTTAGGAGAAAAAAATAGAAAAGATAAAAACTCTATTGTCATAGGATTGATAAATAGATAGAGGTAAAAATCCTCTATCCACAAAATTCAAACAAAATCGTCAATCCCCATGGCTAACATTTTCTCAGTGAGCCAATTGAGTGCCCATCCCCCAGAAATTAGATTACAAGGGTCAATCAAAGTGTAAAAATTGTATGACTTATAGTTTAATTTGCAGCTTTCACTTAGAAAAGTGTTTTGAAGAGAACCAGAATGAGTCAGTTAAGCCCAGGAGGGCTTGACTTGCAACCTGTCTTCTGTAGGAAAGTGATGAGAAAAGTAACAAGTGCGTAAAAATCCTAAAAAAAATCGCCCTTACTAAAAACACTAATGCTTCTTATTGTGCTGGCGTACAAAATGTGATCAAGGACAACCGCTAACACTAACTCGCAAATCTGGAAAGTTACATCAAGACAGCAAGTTGGCAGTGATGACCTTGAGCTCAAAATTGCTTTACATACTAAAAGTAAAATCTCATGCTGATGATTAAGATACTACTGCGCTGCAGCAAATTTTTCCACAAAAGATTCTGCCACCGTTTTACTTACAAGATGACACTTGCCAGATTTGCAAGCATATATGTTAAACTCCTTTTACTGCTACCTATCAAATTAACTTTTCTTCTCGTTACCGTTATGGAAACAAATCTAGAGTAACATAACTAGAGACTCAGTTCAACACATTTTCAAATATTAGCTGAAAAGAAAATGACTTCACCGACATATTCTAAAGTTGTGCAACTAATTTTGAATAAGCTCTGAAAATATTATACAGCTGTATTTCATAAGAGGTTAAAAAAACTTACCCATCAAATGCGACACTAAACTATAATCAACTCGAAAAGCATTTGCTAAATTATATTGCATGTACTTCGCATTATCCGTCTGAGTAAGGCACGAAAAATGACCAAAAAGCACTTCATTTAGCCAAACAACATTTACGATTGAAGTTCGGCCTCCAGATTCACGTGCATGTTTTATCTTTTCATTCTCTACTTTACTACTGCAAGAATACAAGAGAAAGAAAAAATGTCAGTAACCAAGATAAATTTTATTGAACAGTGAATTCAGATGGTATTCCATACCTTTGAGTTGGACAAGTCATCTTAATTCTGAATCATGCTCAAAGCAGACTTACTTTTCTTGACAGTAGGATGGATTTAGTCAGAATCAACCAAACTACATTAAATGATGTCTAGTTTCCTCTCGTGTTTTATTTTTGTGACAAAAAATTAAGCCTCACTGAATATTTTGTGGGTATGTTCACTAAAACCTGAGGAAAATTCACAGAGAGGTTCAAGGCAAAGTTCTGTTTAGATTTCTCTTTTGTAATTAGGCAAATTTCGGTTCAATCTGTGCAGTAATGATGACAAAAGTAGAATTCAGAGAGGCTTAGAGAGTATTTCGTTCCATAGATTAAACAACTAAAAAATCTGAAGGAAATTGTTTCAATTTTCTTATTTCTTTTTTAAATTTAAACAATTATTTTTTAAAAATATCATAACTACCCTAAGAACTATATTGATTGTGAAACTGCAGAAATGCATGTCTGTAGTGCAGTACCGGAAGGGACACTTACTTCTTATAAATGATGATATTTACAAAATCTTGAGTATAGTATTTGACTCTTCTTGCACCAGTGAGATCGATCATATCTTTTATTCTTTGTCGGTCCTCGCCCTCGAACCCAGAGTAGGTCATAATTAAATTACGACATGGCTTTTCATCACTGAAACAATCATTTACGTGAAATTAGAAATCTGCATTAGAAAGGGGCTCCTTGATTTCTACTTTCTACAGAAATTAAATTATTCAAACGAATATTTCTAGAGTAAGAGACATATTACTCAGTGAGGGGCACAAAAAGTTCATAATTTTATTTTACTACTTTAGACAGGAAGAGCTTTTACTTATAGATGAATTGAATTGCAGATTAAAGTTCAAATACTAAGGACAAATTGCAACTGATATTAAGTACGAGTACAATAAATTAGGCTCACTTTATGAAACATTTAGAAAATTGTTGAGCTCTAGTACCTTGTTTCACACATAATAAACTATAGGTGTAAAAATGCTAAATATTCTGTTGAAATGTCATTTTCCATATAATTTTTAAAACATTTTAAGTGGCTGCTTATTGACCAATAGAACAAAAAGAGGCTAGATTTTAGAGAAAATTAGTTTCTCTGAGAGACTTGGGCAAACTGCACTTTGCTAGTTTCATTTTTATGCTGACACTAGAGTAAACCAAATTGTGTCAGGTAATTGGGTGTTTTTCAGGTTTAATTTTAGCCTTAAAACTGAAAATTGAAAAAAGATTCTGAGTAATTCTGTAAATAAAACTGTCATTGATCAAACTGGCAGGCCCATGACTTACTGTTGACCTCTTGCAATGGAAACGTCTTTTTTTATTTGAATGATTGCTCATTTGGGAGTATAATCCTTTGAAGGAAACATTAACAATAAAAAAACAGTCCAAGAACAGGTTTCCATTTGCAAGTTAAAGAAAGACTGAATTTATGGTTTACCTATAAGGAACTGGAAGATGTAGAGCTAACCATGGTGGTACTACTTGTTGCTTCAGTACGATGTCGTTTAGCCAATAGGCTGTGATGCATCTTTTACCATCACGTAAACCCTAGAACATGCACACAATTTAAAATCACTCCAAGTATATTGTCATAATATCTGATATCTTGAAAGAATTTTAACACCATTTATAACAAACTAAAACTGTTTTCTGGATGCATTCACACTTCTCACTGAGTTAATGCATATTAAGCTGCTCCAGTAGATAACAAGGCGAGTCAGCTCAACAAGAATTGAAATAGCCTCAGTATCAGTGTTTTCCAAACCATCCGATGGACCATATTAATGACCTTTGGAGGCCAGATTACTCAAAAGGATAGTTTCAAATGTTACCACATTCTGTCAAGTATGGGAAGACAGGAGAATTAAAATATGTAGTTACCAAGCTGAGGTTTTCTCGCAAAAAAATCGAAAAATTCGATCTTTTAACCATTTCTTAGGTTATCTTTCATTAAAACTATACATAAAGAGCTGATCACCTTAAGCCACGAGAATCATCTCTTTTCCTCTTGTAACCATATTTCCCTCTCACTAATACTTTGATTCAATAAGTACAGGAAGTGATAAATAAAAGTTCATAAAAAAGTTGAATCTACCTGCTGAACCAGAGGGTGTTTCTGAGTCTGACAGACAATGTGAGTGATACGGAGGGTATAGCAAGTTTCAACCTCGCCACCATTTGCGATAATGACCTTGTGCCATCGCTCCCTGTCAGTATGATTATACGGTTGTCGATCATACTCAACAATCAGAAACACACATCCCAGCAAACAAGCTTCAGGTGGTACTGAAAAAGAGATGAAACAGTTTCTTTTTATGTCTTTTGGGAATACCTTAGAAAGCCATCCGCAGCAAAATTCATACTGTCACCTGCCGGTAATCCCAGGATAGGACAGTGACTCATCAAAATGCAGCCCAGAAGAGAGCTTATGCACTTTACTTACACAGCCTGCGCCTATGAAAGAAACTCTCAAAAAAAGGTTGTCAAACTAGGGTGCAATGTTGCCAAAGTGCGGATCAATTTACTTGCTTTGCTGATTATTTGATAAAACAATGCTCAAGGGGTGGAAATTCAGAGATGTTTGAATGGTGTCCAACTCTAAATCAGCTGAGACTTTGTGGCCTCATGGGTGAAATCCTATAGCACTTCAGTGACCTGGTTTAGCCAGTCATTTAATATACTTAGTTAACAGCTCCTCCAATGACTTCTTCCTGCTGAAATTCTACATTTCAATAATCCTGTCCTAAAATATTTTTTTTTTCATAGGAATCATACGCACTGTGACAACGGTTTGATACATTTTTACAAAATATATCTAACTATAATGGACATTTTGAAAAGGTGTACATTTATTAAAATGATGAACTCGATTTAAAGCTTCAACAATGGGAGTTAAATTTTATGTTGAATAAATAGGAATCAAGATGTCTTACTTTCGCACAATTGTTTTCCCCCGGAATTCAGACACCTCCCCCACCCAGTGCATATTTAGCATTGATTTCTCGGTGGTTTTCTTTTTTTGTAGCATAGTGGCACAGTTGCAAATTTTGCGTGTGTTAAAAAAGAAGTGAAACAAATCAATGCCCTACGAATATGTGATGATGAATCTATTGGGTTATGAAGAGGGAAATCTTTTGAAATGGTCCTGCACTTGATTGTTGAGTCAAAAATCACTGGAGTTGGTTCATAGTAATAAAATTTAGTACTTTGGGATGACTAACTTTCTTTTACACAGCTAAAAAGTAGAATACAACTCACACTTTAAATTTGGATTATGCCCGAAAAATTGGAGGCGAGGCTGCTGACTGATGTGGTGAGGGTGATGCACGGATGCAGACTGACTGGCCGCAGATTTGGCTAGAGCAGCAGCTACCCGCTGTGCAGTCTGAGGGTTTGCTTGACTACCACCGTAAACTATTGTTTGTTGCTGCTGGAGCACTTTATTATTCGGAACAGTAGAGCTGCGCCCAGTGACAGGAGTGTTGCTTACATTAGACAAGGCTGCTCTTTGTTGCTGCAAAAGGGGGGAAAACGACGTTAAAATATGGGCAAAATGTGGGGTTAGCATTAATTAAGAGAAGGCAAACTCTGGAACTGTTGCCTATGATTCAATGATTCAGTTTTATCCTTTAACGCTTTTCCTCCAGAGAAAAAAAAGTATTTTGAGAATTTTCAAAGGCATTCTAATAATCAAAAACAATAGTTCATCCTTGAGAGACTATTATCCTTCAAGCATTTCTTAATGGGGTCTGTCTTTTGGATTCCAAATTATTAAACGGCAATCTCTATTTTTTTCCCCCCAATTCATAGCAAGCAAGAATATTGAATCTGCTCAACTTCGGAGGATGCAAACATAAAAAAGAAGCTACAAAAATGTTTCCCTATGGGTAGAAAGGCCTAATATATAGAATCAGGTATTTAAGGGATAGATATTCTGAGATTTCAAGTTAGACCGACATTCAAAACTTTAACAGCTAAAAAAAAAAAAAAAAAGATTGGTTGGGTCATGATGAGTAAATTTTAAATAGGTCCAAACACTTTATTTATGTTAAAAATGTCTGTCAAAGAAATACCTGAACCCCTTAGGTTTAAAGCTATATTTTTAGAATTTCAAATCTTCTACATACAAAAACTAGAAGGGCCAGAGAGAAAACTCACACAAAACTAAGACTCACAACAGTTATTAGAAATGAAAAGCAACAAAAACAAAAAAAAAAATTATAAATAAAACAAAAAATAACGAAAAGGGAGTTAGATTAATTAAACAGAAAACGAAAAAAAGAAAAAAAAAGAGAAAAACTAGTTCAAGAAAGATGCAGGAAATGAAAATGGCTTCAACTTATAGAGTCTTGATTTCATTAGATAAACATATATGAAAGAAAAAAACCAACTGAACAAAAACCTTATGACATTAAAGGACAAACAAGAATACATTTGAACAACTAACTTGAACTTGGGAGTATAAAAACAAAGGAACCTGCTAATGAAAGGACCTTCTCAGTGGTTACATCAAGTCAAGAATGCATTTTATGACAAAGTGGCCTTCCACTTCGAACAAAGATGTTTTATGCTCTCTAGTGACCTCCATATGTTGTCATCTCAATCTGATGCCTTTTCCATAACAAAGCTTTATTCTCACATTTTAACATATTTTATTTTTAAATTTTAACATAACTCTTATTTTATTTCAAAAATTGACTTCTTTCCCGGTTTTACTAATTCATAAAAATATTCCAGAAAACACAGCTTAAAGTCTAGAATTGGATTTTAAAAAGAGATGTCGCTACATAGGAGTCGAAAGAGAGAAAGGAAGACGAATTTCATTCACAATGAACCCATTGTCAATGTTACTCTAATTACCGTCAATTGAAGCATCACCAGCTTCCATTAAGTTTCATGATGCAACACCAGAGGTATCCGTTACAGTATAGACAAGAGAAAGGGAAGAAAAATCAAATGCAAAGAACTTTTTCGGAATTTTCTTCTGCAATGATTTCATCGTTATCGATTCCTTCTTTTTTTTCCTTCAATATTTATTATTATTAGACTTAATATTAATCATTACTTCACTGTAATCATATGAAGATTCTTAAGAAGTCAAGAAAATTTAGGCTTCAAAAATTGGGGGTATGAATCACTTGAAGAGAAACGCGCTTCTGATCATTTAAAATACACAGAAGAGAAGAAAATTTCATCTTAAATACGTGTTCTTTGTCAGCTTGTGAAGTAATAAGAAATTGATGGACCTGGTATGCAGCAATGTGCTGAGGAATAGGAGGGGTGTTACGCTGAGCCGCATGATGCTGAGCAGTCATCAACCGCAATTGACCAGCAGCACTTACTTCCTGCTGATTACCCATCACCTAAAAATATCAAAAATTATTTGAAAATCATAGCCTTGCTAAGTAAAACAAAATGCCTCAGAAAAACTCAACTGACAGACATTTAGTCACAGGAGGTAAACAGAAGAGAATTTAATCCTTGGTGCAAGATGAGCAGCTCCAGCCTTCCGGAAGTGAGAGGAGGTCACGGTGCTCTATCAATACAGTTATCAATGATTCAGGATATTTTATTCCTTTTTCAATCTGTGGATAAAACACTAATTCTGTGCTATGTGGAGTTTTACTTCCTGGTTCATCAACGAACATAGTGGCATTTCATACTTTGAATTTTTTTTTTTTGCATGTTATAGCATACAAAAGAAAAGGTTTGGGGAAAATTAGTCCAAATGAAATTCATACATTTTTAATGTGTTAAAACATTTTAACTGATACTTGCGGCAACAGGAGAGTTTTAAAAGTATGTAAACAAAAGATGAGGGGGGGGGGGGGCTGTCATTCTTGTCTTTAATTCATAAGTTTTTAAGTCTTTTAGAAGTTGTTCATGTTTGAATGACTAGTTCAGTTAGTGAATAAGTTTTGGAAATGTTCAAATGTTGAAAAATTATCACATTGATTTCAAGTACAGACAGTTGAAAAATTTTCGATTTTCATTGAGACAGTTTACGATACCATCTTGTACAAACTTTTGGGCACTATTATCTCATTGTACATAGTACAGTGATTGAAGAGATAAAGCATACAATTATTCAATTATATCACCAGAATCAGTACTTAAAATGTTGCTTCAACATGCACATAGATAGATACCATTTTAGAGAAATTTGAAGTTTAGCTAGATGAGACTACTACAAGCATCTTCTCTATTGTTCCTACTGAATTTGGTGAACATCTTTAAAACTGAAAAATAAACTTAAAATAAATGACAAGTTTAAAATTGAGGAAAAAGTACATCCTTATGACTGAAATTGCTTGAGAGAACAAAAACTAGAGAGTCGACAAATGAAAAAAGATGAAATCCCTCAACCACAGAACCTAAAAGTAAATCTATTCCAGGTTGCAGTAAAAAAATGTTTCGACACATGGGGCTGTTTTGATACTTGATCCATGCCATTTTGTGCAACCTACTTGCAGTTACTTAAGCTTTCACTTCAGGGTTGTAAATATTGGTTCCAGCTTTTCACTGATATGAAAATTAATAAAAATAGTAGTATTTAAAGTTTTAAAAATTGAATGAAGAAAAATGATGAGTGTATGAGATAGCCCTTAACCAACAAATTATTATGAAATAATCCCAACAGTTGCTTCTTCTTGCATGTGCAGCTGTCTCTTACTCTTAATATGTTCCACCAACAAAAATTATACTTACTGTTGAAAATCAGCTGTTACTACAGTACTATTAAATTATTTTTTCGATTTTGTATATTTTCAGTAGATTATTTCTAGAATTTTTAGGTGGAAAAATTAAAAAGACCTTACAATATACTAAAATATCTCTGATTTCAAAGTTAGTTCTTACGACATGGTATGGCGGTCATTTACGTGAATGACGAAGTTAGCAATAGCTTAAAATATAGACATTATTACATATTCATAGGAGTTTTCATGCTTCAAAATGCTTTCATGCTTTCATGGCTTCAATTGCAAGACAAAGTTTTCGTATCCCGACAAATCGAGTATCTTAGTACCTTTTTAATAAAGTTGTGTCAGAATTTAAAAAAAGAAAGAAAAGTCTTGAGGGAGTCTGGGCCTTCCCCCCAAAAATTATTACATATTGAACCCTTAAAAACGTGAGGTAAGAGCCATTTTTAAAAAAGGCACAACACACATAAAACAAATGAAAAGGTCTTCAAAATAAATGCCCTGGCAAAGAATGCTGATGATATCATTGCATTTCTTTGGAGAAATCATTATTAAGCTCAGAGACTTGGCAAAGTTTTAACATTAGCCTGGGTCAGCCTCAGGAGCTAGTTTCTCTTTTCTCTAATAAAGTTGTAGTAAAGAAGACTTTTCAAACATACTCATGTTGATGTTTTTTAATTTTTTTGATGTCCAATAATGCTGAGAGAGTTGATGAGTAAGTAAGCATAAAAACGACTGACAGTTAGGCCTAACGCAAGATTTAAATCAGACTTCTCCTTATGCCATTATGCTACACAAACTTCCATAAAAATTCTTATGTTACATCTTACTACCAAACCAACTGCTTGAAAGAATCAGTGGAAAATGGAAGAGAAATCACGAAGAGAACACAAGATTTGTCAGCGGAACTTCATGCATTCATGACAGGGGTGTACAAAACATTCTTTTTAGAATGAGATAAGGATCAAAAAAGATTGTACAAAAAATATTTTTGGCGCTGAAATCGATAATACCATTAGATTTTCCCATTCCGTAAAAATTTTCCAGAGAATAGAAATTTACCCTGAAAAATGGGGTTTTCTGGGAGACAGGTGCATGCTAGGGAAAAACAGATGCCATTGAGAGATTCAGCATCCGTAAATGTAGTCTAGCTTCTCCCCTATTCCTAACGTGAAGAATTCAAAGTAAGAAGTAATTTTATCAGCTTGATCTTCGTTTAAAGAAAAGGATAAAAAATATTTTTGACATGTCTAATTATAAAATTACAATTAAATTTATAAGATTGAAAAAATGATAAAAACATTAAAAACAAAAATAGACAAGTGTTTATGACTACCTTCAGTTAAAGAGTAAAAGAGACTCTTGAAGATAGATAAGAGCAATTCACTTCCTTCGAGCTACTAGAGTCACTTTGTTTGTTGTGAGGAGATTAAAGGCTACAGGACCTTTAATTTCCCTATCATACTTGTTTGGATACTCGGAGGATCACAATGCCTCAATGATGGATCAAACTATAAATAATATGATATGGTAAATGATATGATATGATGGCTACTGCAGATAATTCTAGCCTGCCTTCTGTTGTACAAGTATATAATAACTAACTAAATATGATATTAAAAAAAAAAAACTGAACGATAATTTAATCTTGATGTAGTTTGTTTTTTGGGATCCTACTAAGTACAGAAACAGTCTAACACGTCTCTTTTTGTTGATTGGAACACAGTTGGGGACAGAAAATTAGAGCATCTTATGGCTAAAAATATAATGAAGTTCCAAAGGAGCATTTTGACAACTTTATTTTCAACCATGAAAGCTCAACCATAAACAGATACAGTACTTTCTCTCTGTAACAAGAACTCAAGGGACCAGTTGATTTCCTCGATATAGAGAGATTCTCATTATAACGATAGTTGATACTTAATATAGGAAGTTCAAAGGAGCGACCGATTTCTTCATCACAGAAAGATTCTTGTTATAACGATAGTCATTACGGAGAGAAAGTATTGTAGATAGAAACAGCTAAAAGTGTTATAAAAGTGATATGTGCCGATTTCGTACATGCACATGCAATATTTCCACAGGGAAAACCAAAGTTTCTTCCCTATGCCCAAATAATTAATCTGTCTAAGATGTATGTATAATTTAATTTGCTTGGAGAAAAAAAATATTTCAAAATTTCTTTACCCCCTCCCCCCTACCCTAAAATGCAAATAGCCTACACAGATTTAAAGGGAGCCTAATGATTTTAACTGAGGAAAAGAAAAGCAAAAAAAAAAAAAAGATATGAAAAAAGAAGGGATAAAAGTAAGATTAAACAAGAAATCTTGATATTGTCCCAAATTTGCTTCCGAATAATTTAACTTACTTAGGGCGCTAGCCCAAGTCCCTTGACTTCTTTGTGCCTCAGGCGTTATGCCTTACACTTATGATTCTATATTATAGAGTAGGATAAGGAGTATTAAACCTTGCATCAACACCTGTGAAGTTTCAAAGCATTCGACACGAAGAAGGAGTGCAAAATGCAATTCATAATGGGGTGGCAGAGGCTGTATCTAAGAGTGAAGTTTGAATTTTTGATGGATACAAATAAAATGAATAAAAATGAAATAATTAATGAGGTGACAAGTTCTTCAAGATATGAACACAAGAAGAAGAATAAATCTGCAGCTAACTATTTGCAATAAAAGATGACCTTTCAAAACAAAAATACATTACTGACAATCTATACTACAAGCAAATGACATGGAAAAACCGTAAAAATATAAGACTCTCAAGACAAAAAGTTGTAAAAGAAAACGACCGGTGGAAGACTTTGCAGTCTAGTTTTTTTTAAATCAGAAAATAGAATAATAATAAAATGAAAAGAATAACCATTGAGAATAGCTAGAAGAAGATGCCTTGAAAGATGCAGGAGAAAATAATTCCATAACAGGCAAAAAATATTATTAAGATTTTTCCTCTTCCATCCTATTTAGCAAGTTTAAGTTTTCAAAAAAAGCAAGTATAATGATAGAAGGGAAAAAATGGCATCTATATTCAAACACATTTGAACCATCAACTTGTTACGCTTGCTTCAATTTACATGTAAAATACAGATATGTCACAGTAATCAAAGATAAAAAGGAAGGGAAAATGTTTCTCACACTGCACTGAAAAAGAACTCTTTAAAACTGATTAAGGATTAGGCGCAAACAAGAATGAAGTTATTGAACAGTGTTCCAAAGCATGCAATTCGAGAGAATCTCTCAAATAAAGAAGAACATTTCAAACTGAAGTCAGGAGATTAATTAGGAATGTTAATAAAACGACTGGTTTAGAAAGTAGACAAGTGGTGAAAAAGGCCTACGATAATTTGACCTTTTCAGTGAATGCCTCGCGTAAAGCTGACGACTAACCTGCGGCGCTTGTTGCTGAACAGTCGTGGCACCACTTTGCAATCTAATGCTCAACATATTTGCCAATGCCGTTTTTGTTTTGGCATTGACAAGAGCCGTTTGTACAGACGACTGAGTTTGAGTTGTATTCGTACTCTGGAAAAATTAAAATCACACTATTGCAGAATTCTTTCATTAGGTCTGATCTCCTGTTTTCAATTCAACTGCTTCACATACCGTAATCATGTCTCCTCTTGTAGAATAATTTTCATAACAAACAAAAAAAACAGAACAAATACGATTTAAATATCCTCATATACTCTGAACAGCTTTACTCTAGACGACTTTTGCTGATTCAGGTTCCCTACAGTCTCAGCAGGATGAAATTCAATGACTTTTCCAGGTCATCTTCGATCGGCATGATCACAATTCCCTGACTTTTTAAATCGACAATTTGTACACTTAGAACTGAAATTGAACAATTTTTGCTGTTAATTTCACCGCAAATGACAGGAAAAGGAACCTTTTTTCTTCAGTTATTTATCATTTAACTGAACTAAAATTGCGATTCCTTGTTGAAAAGTATTCCTCTATTCACTACTCTGAGTGTAACTCAAAGCATTAAACCCCGAGTAAGATAAAGACTTGGTTTGATCAAGTGTGCAGAGCTGATGTCTTTTTAGACTTGAAATTTCAAAATTTTTCATTCAAGTTCAAACTTGAGTCATTTTCATTAAGTTCCCTGACTTCTTCCTGATTTCTCTGACCTGATGAAATTCCCTGCCGATTGCAGGTTTCAGGTTTTTCAGACTTGTCGACACCCTGTGATTATAAAGAGACTGTGCTTTTTGCCCTCAGAGAAATAGGCTTTTCTAGGAATATAGCATAGAGTCTGTCAGAAGCAATGCCAAAAGATGCAGTATTATGCATTTAAGCTTTTTTGATATTGCCTTACAACTCCTGAAAAAAATGCACCTCAGAAACTTTAGAAAGCCATTTCTTGTAGATGATGAGATTAACACTTTGAATAGGTATCTTTATTTCATAAATGAAACTTTCTGCCACTGCTCTTCTTTAGCTTGAAACACATTTCTGCACCTTTCTCGTTTTTTTTTTTTTTTTTTTTTTTTTTTATTTTCATAAATTCTCATGACAAATTTTTGAAAAAATCCACGAGGAAAAAAAAAACAAGATTTGAGGATCCTCCTTGAACTAAGTTTCTCAAACTTTTTAGACCTTTTTACAGCTTAAGTTTCGAAAAACTACTGAAGTCATGTTTTGAGAGCCTAAGTCTGCCAAAACGGTGAGATGCGTTTTGTTCACTTGCTGAAAAAAAACTACTGAAATTTTTTGTTATGAAGAGAAAAAAGAAGGACTATCGGATGGATCAAACCAGTATCAATCTGACTGCATCACACATCATCTAATTTCCTCTCATGTTTTAATTGTTCATCAGAAAACTGAACAACACTTCAATTTGAAATTTAAGTGCTTTCTGTATAAGTTGCGAGCAATTAACAAAAAGTTTCAAAGCATTGTGTTGTTTAAGTCTGTCAAAAAATAAACCATTCAGGCAAATTTGGCAACGTGAAATGCATTTGAACTGATTCTAGGTTAATCCGTCCAGATCAACGGCAATTCTTGAAAGTTGGTTACACTGTCTTTCCTCCATTTAAATGTGTGTAAAACAATCAATTCTTGGCGAAGGAGCTTGCCTCACCAGAAATCGGTATTTTCAATGGATGGAGAAACACAGAGTTGCTGACTTGTAAAATTGTCAATGGTCAAGATAATTAAATTAAGTTTCAGCAAATTATTCATGTTATCCTAAAAATCTCCTAGGACTTTAACTCAATGGATATTTAGTAATGAAATAAATGAATGATTTTAGAGGGACAAAAATTCCTATTTGACTCTCCTAGTTAGCGAGTATTAGTGAAAAGCAGTCCTTCCTAAGCCCAATGACCTTCTGAGAGGAGAAGGAGAGAAATAAGTGCAACCACTAAACCACCAACTAAGCTTTAGAGTTCACTTCACCAAGATATTGAGAGACGGTACTAAATTATATACATTTATGACAGTGATGAGCAGTGATATTATATACAAACTAAAAAAAAATGAAGTGGGTCGCATGACTGAGAGCTAGGCAAAAAGTATCAAAAGGCAATCCAATGTGGTCAAGCGTAGTGTTCAACACATAATGCATAATGTGATAAAAAAGTGCGTAGTAAAAAAAAAATTGAACCAGCATATGAAAATGAATGATGACAAGTCTCCTGCACTCAGGAAAAACACCGTATGAACCCTCAGATAATGCCTAATTTTTCATCATAAAATATTCATTTCTGAAAAGTTATGCATATTGTTCCTTGATATTTTCAAATATTTAAGCTTAAGTTGCAAAAAAAAAAAAATTCTGAAGAATTGGAAGAAAAATATTTACCATTTTTCCAGTAAATTCTTTTTCAATTAAAGGAAGTATGGCAACGTCTGAAGGCTCATGCAGCATTTTTTCTTAGTATGTGAGAAGTGCAATGCACAAAATACAATTAACACCACTGACTTAAGCCACTGATACAGATTTGATCTTCGTATCATGTGTACAATCGAGGATACTGGACCAGTTCTTCAATATTTTTAGCCTATTATGAAGTACAACAGGTTCCAATTTATTTTAAAAATTTCTGACTTACTAAAGGTTTTGATCCTAAAAAATTGACTTTTCCCTGACTTCTCATGGACATTTGGCTTAAAAATGGTTATCACAAGACAAATTTAGTGTATAGTTCACGCTCTGGCAATATCAACTATGGGTACAATCCTAGCCTTTCAAAAGTTTTGACAAAATAAGATGATTCGAGGTTTTATTTTAAACTACCTTATTTAAATAACCTCAAAAGTGACTTGTTGAAACTATTCCTTGCTAGGTCAGCATGATAAGACAAAACATAGCACTACCTGTACTAAGTAATAAAAAGAAATTTCTATGTCGTGTCATCCTAACACAAGTTTCGACAATCAGCAGGCTGAAAGAGCTTGTTGCCATAGACTTTTCACCTTATCCTGCCCTTAAGTGCTTCTTCTGCTAAAATTCTGTAAGTTTTAACAGAAAATAATCCTCTTCCCTCCTCAAAGGAAGAAAGTCACCCGCAATTTAGAGCAGGAGGAGAGAGAAATATCGAACAAATAAATGACTTACAAGGGCAAAATGATGTGTTGATGAATGAGTGAACAAACAAAAAAAAAAAAAAAAAGAGGGAAAAGATAAAATTTATGCTGCAATCACATGCTGAATATAGCAGCTGAATGTGGAAGTCAACAGTCATCGCCCAACGGCTGAAATTTCGCAAATTCGAGTTATTTTCATCCACATGTGTGTCAAATCTACTCAAATGGTTCAGACAAATCCGACATTAGTCTGATGGTTGCTGAGAATCGTTGCTGAATTTTGCGCGTCACGCGCAAAATTCAGGCATCGGGCCGATGACTTTCACATTCAGCTCCCACATTCAGCGTGTGATTGCAGCATGACTGAAAAAAATACACAGATCTAAGAAATCTGAGATCAAAATATGCTGGAGGAAGATATAGATGAAATCAACTTCACGGACAAATTTTTAAGCAAAGAAGGCAGATGGAGCACATTTTAGCTTTCTAACAGTAGATAACGTTGATCTACGACACTGTAATTGGAATGAAACAGTCTCTTTTCATCTGAAAAAAAAAAACTGTTTAATTACTTATGATATATGAACGTTGGGGAGAAATGAACACATGTTCAATTTGTTGATGGACTAGAATGGTATTCCTACAATTCGTTTCATTTATTATGAGACAACTTTTTGTACCATCTTTTAACGTCTTCACACTTTTTCTACTTGGTGCATGATAATGAATGAGTCATTGAGTAATTATAAATTTCATTCCACTGTAGACTACAAGTTTGAGATATCTGAATAAAAAACTGATGAAAATATCTATTCAGGGATGACAAAATGATGCAGTAAGAGGGAGAGGGAAAACCAGAAAGTTACTCACACTAAAAACATCTTGCGGTGTCATCTGATCGGTTTCCATAGGAACAGCTGGAGGTTGCTGTTGTTGCTGGACAGGATGAGACTGCTGTGTTAACTGAATTTGCTGAGAGGACTGCACCAGTAAATCACAAATACCAAACATTAAATACAGATATTAGAAATCAAAAAAAAAAAAAACCTAACTTGGCAGTTAGGTAATGAAGATAGAGAAATCTGTAATATTGTATTAAAGTAAGAATTTTCTTGAAATATTGATGAGAAACATTACAGTTATTCTTAATTATTTGGATACTAGACAGTACCGAGTATGGCACAGAATTTCTAGAAGTGGATACATAGGTGGTTATAAATTTCGAGGGATGCAAAGCAATACTGGAATCATGGCGGATGCTTGAGTAAAGTAAGAAGATGAAGAAAATATAATAAAACAAAGCACAAAATATTGACAAGATTTTTATGCTGTAAATTCCTACGATCTGCAGTTTTCCACTGGATTCTCACAAAATTACAGACTTGGAGGACTGAATACCGACATTTCCTTGTCAAAACTGCAATCATGCTACCTATTAAAACATGATTTTTCAAAATCGAAATTACTATCTTGACAAGGAAGAAATTAGAAAATTTTCGAGGAAAGATCCTCTTGCTGAGGGCATTCCTCCAGACCTCCCTGGGGAAAGGAAGACCTCTCCCTCCTCCCTTCTCGAGGACTGAGCAAAAGAGATTGTCTGAAGCATGCGAGTCTAAATCCGTCAATGAGTAAATAGAGTCAACGCCAAATAAGTTTGCGCAATGGGAGCAAGGAAGCAGGGGAGTTATCTTCACTCAGTACTAAAAGTAAATACATGTAATCAAATCGGCGGATTTGGTTACGAGTCACTCTTCCATCAATGGACTGAGGGTTGTAACTTTGGATCATAGGTTGAGTCAGTTGTAGATTGAACCATATTTTGCTACGAAAAACTACTATTTCTGGCTCATTTTAGAAACAAGGTAAGTGGCATTAGTTTCCCTATGTAAATTGTCGCCTTTACCGATGAGTCACAGTTTCTAATTCAAAAGTAGTTCTTAATTTCAAACTGTAATCCAATGCAGAATTTGCATGCAAATTATTTATTGCTTCATCTGAAAGTGCTTAAAGAGCTAATTTCACAGTATTTTTTATAATTTTTTTCTGATATGGAAAATAGTATAAAAATAGATCTAAAAGTGAGAAAATGGATCGCCTAGTGTCGTCATCTGGCGGCATTTTCCATTTAAACACCCGTATTTGGGCAGATTAGATCATTTTGTTACATCTTCTGCAATAATTGTTCAATTCATGGACCAAAGGTATCCTCGGGTTCAGTTCACTCAGTAGTTTCCATTTAAACACGAAATTCATCAAATTTTAGACACCTGCAAATTCTCTATTGAGAAGATAATGATAAATAAATTACCTGGGTCGAATACATAACAGCAGAGTTTCCGCTCTGTTGCTGCTCTTGTTGCTGTTGCTGTTGTTGTTGCTGCTTGATTTGCTGCAATCGCTGAATGTATTGTTGTCGTTGCAACGTCATTTGGGCCATTTGTTGGTTCGATACGACTGTTGTTGGATGGTTTACTACAGAGGGGGAAAAAATAATATCAAAACCGCAGAATAGAGAATAAGATCAGCTATCAATAATTCATGTACTAAATTACTAAAGGATGTCAACAAATTTAAAAAAAAAAAAAAAAAAAACCCGCTGACTTTCCCCAGTTTACTGCAAACAAAATAATAGTATTCCCTGATTTTTCACTTTGGCAATGTGTACATGTAGAACTGAAAATGAACAATTTTTGGCATTGATTTTAAAGCAAATGACAGAGATAAGTGAACCTTTTTTCTTCAGGTGTATATCATTAAGCTTTCTAAAATTGAAATTCCTTGTTGAAACTTATTTCTCAATTCACTATTCAGAAGTATGTACAATTGGAACATTGAGGCTCAAATCAGACTGGGGCTTAGTTTGATTGAAAAGACAGCGCTGACGTTTTTTCAGATTCTGAATTTCAAGATTATTCAAATTTCCAGTCCTTTTTAATCAAACTCGTGGACTTTTCCTCTGACCTGATGAAATTCACTATTAATTCCTAGTTTCCTTGGTTTTCCAGACATGTACTATCCCTCTGCTACCTTCAAAATCGGTTACATTCATCATTTTCATTGATAGAAGTAGAATACCAATAGTGAAATTTGAATTTCATTTCCCCTGACCTGAGATTAATCCGACTATGATGTTTAGTGGCTAAAAAACAGAAACCCAAGACCAGTCCACACAGGTCAGTCGTTGCGCATCTTTTTGGAATCCACTCTTCCGCTTGGCCTTCACTCGTCGCAGCTAGAGTGGCGTTACATTGGCTGCTCCCATAAAAAGTACATTGCTTTTAAATTTCCTGCTGTAAAAACAGCCAGCTCTATGTCACTGTGCGGTACAGTTTCAGAACACGTATACAGGAATGACTAACCTGTGTGGATTGGTTTTGCAGAAACCTGGCAAATGGAGACTTACATTGTAATTGCTGGTCTGGTTGTCCCTGTTGGGAAACTTGCTGTTGAACAACCTGCTGCTGGGGCACAACTTGTTGCACAATCTGCTGTTGTTGAGCCACTTGCTGTTGACCGACTTGCTGCACTACTTGCTGCTGTTGGACCACTTGCTGTGACTGCTGCTGCCAATTAGTTACATTTGTAGATGCTGATGATGCCGGCTGGACCAGCAGTTGCTGTTGTTGTGTTTGCTGTTGTGGAATGAGCTGCTGTCTGACTGAGGACTGTTGAACTAGAACCTAGGAATTTGAAAAATAAAAAATTAGCAACAGTTTACAATTTTCAATCACAAATTTCCTGTCTTTAGATGTTGATTTCTCCTAACCATTTCAGGGGCGCATGCTTGCCCTAGAACTAATCTTGGTAGATTGTTAATCCTGGCAACTTTAGCCATATGTTTTGAAAGTGACTCTGCAGACGAAAATTGGCCCCTCGTCTGAATTTATTATTTCACTGTAAGTTTTTTGCAACAGCCTCACAATTTTAAGATCTTTTGAAGTTAGAGAGGGTTTTGGAGGATAAATTGGGTAATCAGAAACTTCTTGTACTCTTAGTTATACAAGCAGTCGACCAAACTTGTGAAAATGCATTTGTGTTTAGAAAATGACGAGAAGAAAAACTTAACTTAAAATTGTGATATTACATTGGTCTTTACCTGCTGCCTTTGGAGAGACTGATTCTGGATGACAATTTGTTGTTGCTGCTGCTGTTGTTGCTGCTGTTGTTGCTGTTGTTGTTGCTGCTGTTGTTGTTGCTGTTGCTGCTGAAGCCATTGAATCTGCTGCGGTGGCGTTAGATTTTGGGGAATTTGACCTCTGATGACAGTTGTGGCCACTGTCTGCCTTCCTGGGGCAACTGCATTGACTAGAGTGCCACCTCCAACTTGCTGTTGTTGCTGCTGTAATTGTTGCTTCTGTAAACGGAAACAGAAAATTGAATGTTCAGATGTCTGGGAAAAAACCATATTTAATGTAGGTATGTGAGTGGCGAGAAAAATGGAAAAATTTAAATCCTCAATTTTAAATCTTAAAACATTCAATGAGGAAATGAAGAAAAGGGGAGAAGATGGGGGAGAGAATTTTTTTAAAAAAAATCTCTTTTTTTTAGAGAGAGGGGGGTTGTGCGAGAGGATTGATTGTAAGGAGGCCATAACTTTTTGCAGTTTTAACTATAGTTATGAATATGCTGAATCCTGACATTTTTTTTTTGAACGTGTAAAGGCATTCATTGTGAAAATTTTAACCGATACACATATCTTGAAAACCTCACATGACTTACTTCTTTGTAAAATATAACCATTGATTACCTGCAACTGCTGTTGATAAATGGCTTGTTGCTGCTTATTAATTCGTTGAAGAAAAATTGTCCTTAAAGTTGGATCCATTTGCCGTAACTGGGCATGAGCCTTTGCATCAACATGGATTAAATGGCGCTGAGGGGCATTCTGCCAAAAAAGAAAACATACAATTGAAGTAGTTGAAGATATTGAGAGGAGCAGAGAAGAGGATGAAATGATAACAAGAGGCTACAAGTGATTTACACACGATGATGTATTTTTCATTATTTGATGGTAATAGCATTGATTGTTTAAAAAAAGGGGTTAAAGAACTCTTAAATTGCACGGAAAAAACACTAGAAAAAAAACTGTTAAAATATCGTGGTTAGGACACCTGTTTTGCTCTTTTTCACGTAAAAATTCTATCGTCCACAGTTACAAAATTTTCATCACTATATTTGCGTAAATTAAAAAAAAAATTCATATAAAATTTCAGTTTTGTATGTTGCATGTTATGCTTTCCATTCTATAAAAAGCATCTTTATAAATGAATTTGAGACACAAGATTTAGATGCTAATTTTTCAAATGAAAAGTAACCAAATTTTCAACTAATTTCGGGAAGGTTTTAGTAACAATCATCAAGAATTGAGAAGTACCTTGACATTTGATAGTACTGTAAGTTAACTACTTGTTCATGCAAACTGGATCAAAATTAAATATAATCAATTCCACTCGCACATTGCCAGTGTTACTTAAGTTGTCATGAGTGATTTTTTTCAAGTTTCTAGATTACAAAAGGGGGTTGAGATTCTGCAGCAAAACAAAGCAAGAGAGATAAAGAAAAAATTAAACTCCAATCGCTGATGTTAAAAAATAATAAAAAACAGTGGAGTTGAGAAAAGGCTAACAAGCAAAAAAGAAAGTTTTAGTTCACAGTCTTTAGGTTAAACTAAATAAATTATAAGACAAATGAACAGTGTTTAGCAAAAGAAAACCAAAAGACATTCTCTAAGAATTGTGTTGCGGATAGTTTTGAGCTCACCTAAAGGAACGTATTGTGTTGCCAAAAAATCGGCATCAATAAAATGTAATTAATATATTAAATCGACTTGAAGTTTGTTTCATACATAGAATCTCAGGGAGACTTTAAACCTATTTTTTTCCGCTCCGAGTCAGTGTCACCAGGTTCCATTTCAATAAATAAGAGAGTAAGAGAGGAGTGTCCACAGTAAGAGAGGAAACGAACATAGTAAAAAATTTAAAATCATGCTTAGGTGCACATACTTCAATTAATTTCAAATTTTCAGCCTTTTGATGATTAAAAGAGAGACTGAGTTTCATTTTTAATAAGCACAATTAATTCTGTATCACATGCAATGAGGAGCTGAATGAGAGGATATACTTCCAAATGAGAATATTTCATTCGTTGAAAGCATAGTTAGTAAAAGGATGATGATATCACTCTGACTTAGATGTAAAGATTGCTTTGTTTCAGAGGCAGGAATGTATGAAAGAAAGAAAGACACAGAAGTGATTTGATTTGGTTTGGCATATTAAAAGATTTTACAAAACAAAGACATCTTTCAAAGATCCATTCCTGCACTAGTAATAACTAGTGCATTACGATAGACTGCTTCTTGCCTTGAAGTACAAACCACCACTGTGACTATCCTAAAGTTTTGCACTCACTGGACACAGACGGCAGTTGCTAAGCTTTTTTAGACCATTTTACGAGTAATCCTAGATTTCAAACAATGATTAATTTTTGGCATACTGACAAAGTTGTGAAAATGTTTTATATCAAAAACAATATATTTCTCATTTTGTTGAATTTAATGATTGGTGCAACTCAGGAGGCACCGACAAACCTGTATCAATGGTGCTGCAAAATCCACAAGGGAAAAAAAGTTTGTCGAAAAATTTCAGATCAAACTGAGAGACAGAGGAAACATGCAAAGTGAGGAAATCCACTCATCACAGCATTATAAGCTGTGAAACACACTAGCCGTTAACCAAGAGGAGCACTTTGGCATGAATGTGCACGTGCAACAATATTTAAATCCTATTTGATGTCTTCAGATCACATTATCAATGTCCACAGCAAAAAATTGCCTTTAAATTCTCATGCCACACAGTACACAATATTTAATCCATTAGAGGGCACCTCCTCAACATATATCCTAAAATCATTAATTGAAGAGGCACATGTTTTAAGTTTGAACGAATCCCCTCCTCTGGCATGACACTTCCAGTGTCACTTATTATGCTAAGAGATCCTTTAAGAAATGTGTTCTGCTTTGAGCTAGGCAAGAATACTATTGTTGTTTTCTCTGTAATAGAAATTATTTTGGTACCATCAGTTAACACAGTTTAAGTCGCACACATTTAAGAAAAATAAAATGTGTTTGAAATTGAAGCTGCAAAAGCAGAAAATAATGCGAAACCAAGTACTTTCCAACTTTAGCTAAATTCATGCAAGTTCTTTGTTTCTTACGGTAAATGTAAAAATCTCAAAAGATTTTTTGACAAGAAATCATCAAGTATTATTTTGAGTATTAATGTGTTAATTAGTTGCTACCAACACAATACTGCTCATGAGTTCCAGAAGGGAAAAAGAGGATACAGGAATTCTGGAATTTTTCCCCAAAAACTTGACTGTTTACAAGCCATTAAATTCTGATATCAGACTAGGCATAGTTGAGGATTGTTCACTGTTCAAAAGGTACATTTTTTCCTTGATCTTGGGGTCAAGGAAAAGGAAACTAGATCTGTGTAACATTTCCAGTTGAACACTTACTGCAGGAAAACCTTTTCTCAAAGATACCGAACACCAAAAAATAACAAGCAAGTACTAAAGAGAAAAACTAGAATTTACTGGTTTGAAAAGAGAGAGAAAATACCATGCTGAATTCGTGCTTAGGGTTAAATATTCCACAATACCGGGTTGTTTGGTTGCTGACTCCATGTAACTTGTCGAATGTTTGAGGGTCCAATCTGTAAAACTGACTGTGCTTGTTGCTGTTGTGATTGCTGTTGTGGCTGCTGTAGTTGCTGTAACTGTTGCAACTGTTGTGGTGGTTGCTGTTGCAATTGTTGCTGTGGCTGTTGTAACTGAGCTTGCAATTGTTGCTGAGGCTGTTGCAACTGCTGCTGTGGTTGCAATGTTTGTTGTTGCTGCTGCTGTAAATTTTGCTGCGGTTGCTGTAGTTGCTGTTGCTGCAGTTGCAACTGTTGAACACGAGATAATTGCTGTTGTTGCCAGCTTAATTGTTGCTGAGATGTGACAACAGTGCTTGAAGTCTGAGAAACACTAGAGAATTGCTGCTGCTGTGGTTGCTGCTGATTTTGTTGCTGGACCTGTGTTTGCTGTTGTTGTTGTTGCTGTTGTTGGATGACATTTTGAGTTTGTGGCAAGAGCTGGCCATCATTACGCAAAACAAATTGTTGTTGAACTAGTTTATGCTGTGATGCTTGTTGTTGCTGCTGTTGTTGTTGTTGTTGGTGCTGTTGTTGTTGGTGCTGTTGCTGTTGTAGTTGTTCTTGTTGCTGCTGTTCTGGTTGCTGTTGTTGTTGTTGGGGTGGCTGCTGTTGCTGCTGCTAGAAAGATAAATATCAAGCAACATGGAATGAAAATTTTTTAGTTGACACCATTCAATTTTACCAAAGCTTACATACATGAACATCTAGGGCACACAAACTGTTGCCCGGAGATAATAGTCTTAAATTTAAAAAATAAAGATTCGACAAAATTAAAGCCCGCATGAAAAAATAGCGGCTGTTGTTGATGAACTTGCTGACCACTACTATATTCTGTCCAATTTTGGGTACGGATTGGTGGTAAATGACTTTATACCTTGATCAAATATACTTAGACTGATTTTTGATTGAAAATTAATCTCCAAAAATCAGTCTTGAAGATGGCTTCATCCTGTTAACTTATCAACAATATTTATAGATTAAAAACTGAGAAAAAAAGTGAGAATAGAAGAATAAAAAAATGGCTAAGTACAGGAGCAGTAATGGAAAAAAAGTTAGTCTAACTGCACCAAGGAAGGGAGATACTGTGTCTATGATTTTAGAGTGTAAGGCTAGAAGGCTTTAATGACTCAAAAAAGATTTTAGGGGATAATTAAGAACAATACATTGGCCCTGCAGAACTATTGGTGATATAATAGGCTTAAATGCCCTCTAAAGGTACATATTAAAATTTAAGAAGTTTTCAAGGAATCCAAAGGACAAAATTGGAGGGGGGGGGAAGAGCAATATACAGTTGCAAAAAAATGTGGTAATTAATTTAGAAGTTCATCGTATATTCAGAGCAGAAAAATAAAGAAATTTTTCAGAAAAAAACCTAATACTGTTTCTGCATGTGAAATGTACTATTTTTATAGAAAGGACATGCCTAAAAAGTGCCCTTTTTGGAGAGGAAAAAGGATTGAAAAATGCTGTTTGGCGATGTCATATGATTAAAACCTCAGAATACATTGTATCTCATATCAAACCATACTTATGTCTTAATTAGTAGAAAAAGTTGCTGTTGACAATTTTCAGGATCAAAATTAAATAATTGTAGCCTCACAGACTTGGAATTTTCAAAGTTTGGAGAAAGGTTTGAAAGGTATCATCTACTTTCAATCTCGTTAGTGCATTTTGCCTTCCAATAAACTAGTTGAGAGACATGTATTGGACAGTTCGAGGAACGCGTGCTCCTCAGCTTTCTATGAACCATTGCTTCAATGAAGTTTGGCCATCAGTTCTAGTGGTGCCCAGAGGTTGATGTTTGTTTTGAACATCATACTTCAATTAAACAATCAATACGTTCAAATTTATGATTAAACAGGGATGTTGAGTCAAGTTAGCTGCCAGTTTCATGGATGCAAGCGTTCCAAGACAGATGAGACAGCATGCATTCTCATCCGTTTGAGTGCGTTAATGTGCGGTATCCCCATTGAGCCCCAAGTCAAACTAAACCGCTGATGAGCTTATGAGAATGAGCTATGAGACCAGGTGATGCATGACACGAGAGAGCAATCTCATCACTTTAGGATGATGTCATGCTTGCCACATAAAGCATTTCCACTGAAACTTGGCAGACTTATCCGAGTCCACTCACAGGATTTTTCGTACATGGACTATGGGCTACAAATGGAGCTGAGCACCAGATCATGAATCCTGCACCAACAATTCACAGCAGCTACAGGACAAGGGCAAAAGCCTGAGTTAAGGAGTGAGGCTGGAGAGGCTTACTTTTGTGAAATTATTAACATCCTTGAACTAATTACATAGAGTGATCCTGTTAAAGTCACAGGGAGAAAAACTTCTTGAAAAAATCCATAAGTCACAGGGTTTTGGAACAATTGTAGGATGCTAAGATTAAAATTCTGTTTCATAGCGTCATGTTCAATCCACGTTCCTTCAAAGTGACGCCCATATATACAAACAAAAAAAATGAACATTCACCCAAACTTTGTTTAAAGGTTGAGAAATTGTTTGGAAGTTGGCTGATTATATTCATATATTCTATAAAATTAATAACCAAGTTTCCAAAAATGAATGATACAGCAGCAAAAAAAATTGAGAATTGATGTTACGGAAAATCAACCCAGATAATTAAATGCACTGAGTCACGATGAGCAAGGCATGATGCAGACCTTGAAAATAAGACCACTATGCAAAAGAAAAGCACAAGCTCTTACCATATTTGTCCCTTGGGGTCGCCATTGAGCTGGAACAGCAGCAAATCGTTGTTGCTGCTGGTGTTGAAGGAGGATGCGTTGCTGTAACAGTTGTTGCTGCACAGCTGTCTGTGGCTGTTGCAGGACCAGTTGCTGTTGCTGAGGAGATAAATGTTGAATTTGCTGCATCCTGAGAATTGGAAAAAGAAAATGCTTGACACAGAAGAAAATTCAGTTATATAATCGGGAAGGGATAGTTTTACTTATCTCCTACAAAACTTCTAAAAATAAAATCATGGGTGAATTGGTGTTTTGTGCTAACTGATAGCTAATAACAACAACTTATGTCTATTATTAATAGAGCATGTAGAAAAAAGTCCATGAAATTCTGGGGCAGAGGATTAAATGGCCAAATGAAATGACATGGAATACATATTTCTTCAAACAAGCAACTTAGCTTGTTTTCTAAACACATAGGTAAGATCAAGAATTCTATGTCTAAAGCGGTACAGGGATGCAGAGTGTTCTTAGCCTTGTTATTAATTAAACAGGGCCATCCCATTTTAAAAACCCTTCCTCCATAAAAGTTATATTGAAAAATGACTTCTATGTTGTCTTCTTCTTCTTTTATTTGTGCATCTTTATTTACAGTCAGTCACAATTTTGTACAATACAAAAAGCACCATTTCCTAAGCAGCACACACCAGCCTTCTTTTTTTTAAACCACTCTTTGTGGCTTTCCCAATTTCAAAACCCATTTTCGCATCCTTCACATTTTTGCACAGAGACTAAAAACGACCCACAAATCACGCTGTCAAAAGGTTTCTTTATCTCTGAGAGAATGCTCGATACTTTCGCCAAACATTGAATCTTTAACACATTAGAAGCTCACCTTCGATGCTGTTGTAACTGAAGCTGTTGCTGTTGAGTGAGTTGCTGTGGGGACTGCTGCAACTGCTGTTGCTGTAATTGTAGCTGTTGCTGCTGTTGCAGCTGAAGCTGCTGTTGTTGTGATACTTGCTGCAGTTGTTGTGGTAACTGCTGTAATTGCTGTTGCTGGGATGATTGTAGTAATTGTTGCTGTTTCTGAGGAGACTGTTGTTGCTGAGGTGATTGTTGTAACTGTTGCTGCTGTTGTTGTTGTTGTTGTTGCTGCTGCTGTTGTTGTTGTTGTTGTTGCTGCTGCTGTTGTTGTTGTTGTTGCTGCTGCTGCTGTTGTTGCTGCTGATGTTGCTGCTGTTCTTGCTGCTGCTGTATACGTATCTGCTGTTGTTGAGTTAATTGCTGTTGTTGCTGTTGTATTTGATGAATTGATTGGCTAACAGGGGTTGTATTAGGCCGAGCCTGAGACAGCATCTGAGGTATTTGAGAAGATACGGTTGTAGAGGATTGAGAAACTGGTCCGGAGCTGGAAACAGGCCCATTTGCACTCTGAAAGTAAACAAGATAGCGTCACATAAAGGAATATAATTTTAGAGTGAAACTCAGAAAAGATAGCTTAAGAAATACTTTTAACCTGATATTCCTATCATTTTCCTAAATTTCGGGCCATGTTATTTAAAAAATAAATGATATGGTCAAATTTTCCTAAAATACCAATCAAAACACACCAAACCTATCACCAGGGCAAGCTCAGAGACCCTCTCTCCACAGGGTCAGTGTGGCTTGACCTTGGCAGAGTAAACATAGGTATATCGACAGCAAAACTCCCAAACCACATAACTCGTTTGCCATGTTTTAAAATCTCCATCCCCATTTAGTTCTTTTGAAGGAGAACAAATCAACATCATTCCTCAAAATTTTCCTTGAACAGAGAAGAAAAATTACTGAGATTTTCAAAAACTGATGTTAAGTAGTTTCACAATGAAAATAAAGTATGACAGAAAGTCTGCAACGTCACAAACCGAAATACGTTTTTCAGGAGTTTCACCGTCAATATGTTCCAAATAAAGGGACCTAACTGCACTCTATTATTTTTCCATGATTGCTTCATGTAATGCTCTCGTTAGTCTGCTCATGGTCAAATAGATATCCATCTATACATTGTTGGAGAAAATTTTGAAAAGTACCTGGACAGCAGCTGTTGTTGGCGTAGTGGGTGTTGAGACAGGTTGATTCCAAGGCATACGTTGCTTCAACTTTTCCAGAAGCTCATTACTAAGAGAGGACTGAGAAGTCGACTCAGTATTTGGCTCATCATCAACAAATCCTGTTATCGCTGCAATACCTTCATCTCGAAAAAAAATTTAAAAAAATAAAAATAAAATGAATACAAAAAAATTATTATTATTAAAATGAAATATTTGGTATGTGTATTTTTTAAAATTCAAGGAAATTGATTGTTTGATTGATTGTTTAAAATATTGATAGAGAACCAACTGAGAAGCTTATAAGAAGAAGGACTCATCCTGGAAAATCATGTTTTGAGATTATGAATTGAGAAATTTCATTGAATTTTGCTTAATATTTGCTAAGGATGACTAAAGTTGGAGTTAAATTATTTAAATCAAAGTTTGTTTCCATAGGAACTAAAGTCTGCTAAGGATGAAACTCAAAAACTATTAGAGAATGTTTTGAGAAGGATTAATGAAGATTTTCAGTTTTGGACCCTGTTGCTAGAAATGAATCAGTAGTCACAAATTTCAGAGATATTTTTTTAAAAAAGTGATAGGTATACAACTAAGCATTGACCAAATTCCAAGTCCAAATTTTTTAATCGGCCACAAGACAAGGAACTAGGAAAATTTTTTACATTTTTTCTCTACAAAATCTTATGCAGAAAAAGATTTACACAACAGGAAGTTCAGGTGTCAACTCCTGAACAAGATATTTACAAGTATTTTGAACACAGATCAAATGAAAGTTACATAATACAGATGATCCCATTTTTATTTCTCCAATTTGACAAATGTTAATTGTTAACACACATCTTGTTCAGGGGTTCATTTTCAGACTTCTTGCTGTGCAATTCATTTCCCTCCTGAAATTTTGCGGAGAAAGTACATTGCACAGTGATTTAACTTACTCCTCTTCTGGTGGCCCAATATCAAGTGCAAAGCTGTAAAATACATCGGTTTTGAGAAGAAGAAGTCAACCAAAATTCTGCGAACGTTTTACGGGCTGATAGCGATTAAAGTGGCATTTTTACAAGCACAGAGACTGAAAACTCTAAAAAAATTCTCCACTTTTTACTGTGAAAGCAGTCAGAAGGGGGGGGGGGGCGACTTAAAATGAATAATACTCGATTACCCCTAGGACTCTTATGAATACATCCCTTATCTGTATCCTATTACCTGAAAAATACAAACGGTCTGCTGGTTTCAAAAATTGAGGAATTAACCAAACTTTGTACACATATCGACGGTGAAACTACCAAACCACGTATCTCGGTTTGCGACGTCGCAGACTTCCTGTCATACTTTATTTTTTAAATGAAAAACTATTTAACGTCCTGTCTTGAAAATTTCTGTGATTTTTCCTCTTCGCTCGGAGAAAATTCTGTGAAAATTTCAAGGAATGATATTGATTTGGTCCACTTTCAAAAATTAAAATGTGAGCGTAGATTTTAAAACACCGCAAACGAGATACGTGGTTTGGTAGTTTCACCGTCGATATGCAGTATAGCATGGGGAATCCATTTCTTTAAAAAAAGGGTCCCATAGGCCTGCTCATTGGCCCATCTGCATGCGGAACTAGATAATTAAATCTGATTTTGATTACCTACATGACTTTACAATCTATCATCTTAAAATTGCTAAGCCTTGTTTCAGATATGGTTACCCTCTTCATTTGCTTGCTCATCGAACAGATAAGGTGTCAGCTCCAACAGACAAAAGAAGTAAGCTCACCCAAAAGGAGGTCTGACCTCTTATAATAAACAAGAATGAAATTAGTTCATAATTTAAAAAAGGCAATTCCTTCTACAGCAGAGAGCCTTGACTGAAGTCATTTGAATGAGAAGTCAACGAATGTATACATAATTAAAATAAGTGTCAAACTTACCTGGTTTACGATTCAGGATAGACTTAGGTAGGTTCAACAAACGTGGATGATATAAGGATTCATTGTAGATCGTACTGCCTTTAATACAATCTTGGATCCAATCAGGAGTCACTATTTTTACACGATCACAGCCTTTACCACAGGCAAAATCATATTTTTTCTGGAAACAAAGAGGGAAAAAATTAAAGTTCATGTTTTAAGGAGATATGAGGGGCTTGGCAGACGAGGATAGGTGAGTGTAGTTTATGAAAAAATTGAGATATTAATGATTTCATCTTAAAATAGACATGAAATATACATTCTAAGAAAAATTCTAAACTAAAATTTAATTTTAAAGCATCAAAAAGTGAGTTTGAACTTTCTTTCCATCATATGGCTCCATGTAATTTTTGCATTTAAACACATATTTGTCCATATAACTGCACTTGTCCTCCAAGCCCCTTATTTATTTCATGATTTATTTTTTAAATTTCGTGATTTATTTAATTAAATTTCAAAATTTAATGAATAAAGAGGTTCTCAATGCTTCTTCCCAAAGAAGAAATTACTTTAAAATACCTGCATCCACCTGAAAATGGGAGAGAAAATTTAAGAAATCCCACTTTCGCATTCTTTCGTCTCTTGAGTACAAAAGGAATGTAGAGGGGTAAAACTAGATGGGTAGAACTCGACGCATCAGATGAGTTGGCGGTTGATTACTTCTGACTGAAATACGCAGCAGACAAATTTAGCAACACCTCCTCAGAGAAAAGCAATGATTTTCAGTATCAGCGCAAAACAGCAGAATGGTGTTGTTGTTGCTTTCAGTCAATCCTGCATCGCTATTGGATGGCAGCAGCAGTCGCTTTCAAACGGAAAGTAAACAACTGCCAACTTATCTGCCACAAGTTCTAGGAAGTTTTCCCTTTCCATTTTTCAATCTAATTACTTTGGATGATGTACTAGCTTAGAACATTAGACACATGGGAATCTGAAAGGAGCTGAATGAATTTAGAAACTTACACCCTCTGGTTTAGTGCAAACTAAATGCGTCACTGATAGATCTAGCATCTTACTGCAATCGCCTCCATTAAACTTTACCATTGCCCATAACTTGTTGTAATCGCTTTTTTTAAATCCTGAGGAGCAAAATTTCAGACCCCAGAAAACACAATCTTCGGCGGGACGGAAGGCTTGAGTTCTAAGGTAATGAGTTAAGGAAGTATTGAACGCTAAGTGATAATTAAATACCTACAATGTTCATAATATAAAATTTTGCAGAAAATCTGATGAAAGATAACCTGATCTGACATTCTTCAGCTTAAAATGAGTAGATGGAACGATTTTGTTTTGAAAACCACCCTATAAGTTGCAATGAAGTTTTGGTATTGTTAGTAAGTTTTAGAGACACTGCAGCTTTCCGAATGAAAAAATGCAGCAGCACACAGGTAACTGCTATTAAAGAAAAAATGATGGTGATTAATGGTTCATGCAACAGAGCTAAAATAATCTAGTTGGACTAAAGGATACGGTAGTAATTCTTTGCATCGGATGGATTCTTTCACCCATTCTTGACGGACAGCAGGAATATCATACAGATCCTTTGCCTCAGATATATCGTTCTCTGATGGATCCAATCCCAGTATAATATGGGTGACAAAGTCTGACATATACGTGAGTGGTTCAGCACCTCCATCTTGCAAAGCTTTTTTAACCTGTAAAACGAAACCAAACAGAATCAATCAGAGAAATATTAGCAGTAACTTTCCGTGAGTTGAAACTTTTCACTATGATAGATCAAAGGAAGAAGATAAAAATGCAAAAAGCAATTCTCATGGAATCTGACAAACTACCTGGTCTAGAGACCATGTCTAAAAAGTTGACCGACTTCCTGAGTGTGATTGTAGACAAGCCGCCATCAAAATACATACTGATTGAAAGTAAATGCAATACTAAAGATTGCAGGTATTCCACCTTACTTATTGAGTCAATTGACTTGGTTAGCATGGAGTAAAGGAACTAACTTTAGATGAAAGAAAACTTAAGCAAACAGAGAGGCCTTCATTACTTCACTCCCAATTTTATGGACATTGCGTCGATCGTTCCAAAAATTAAAAATGTGGAAGGTTTGAAAAATGCTCGTGCATGGTGAGACAGAGGTGCATTTCGACAGTACAAGTCGGCAATCCCACAACTCGGTATGCGACGTCGCAGACTTCCTGTCATACTTTATTTTTTAAACGGAAAACTACTCAACAACAATTCTTTAAAACTGCCGTGATTTTTCTTCTCTGTGCGAAGATAATCTTGCAAAAACTTCAAGGAATGATGTCAATTTGTTCTCCTTTAAAAAAATAACGAAGAGTCGGAAATTTTCAGAAACCGCAAACGAGTTATGTGATTGCTGACTTACACTGTCGATTTGTAATAGACAATGGAGATTATTTCACTCAATTACCCGCAGAGTTACCCGTTGTCCAACTAAGGCCTAACTTCTGTCGAGTGACTTCGTTTACCTCCTCGACGCTCAATGTTCCATTCACCAGCCGCAAGAGGCATTGAGCCATTGCAATGAGCATTGAACCACTAGGACAGTCACCGAGTAAAAATTGTTGTCTTAGCGGAGGTTCAAGAACAAACGTCATACTCGCAACGTTTCACCAGATAATTACCGTTGAGGCCCAATGTCAATTACAAACGCACCTCACATATACAGGAATACCAGGGAAAAATCTGGTGGTCTAGTTGATATTAAGAGTAATTTTCTACCGATCCGTTTCCTTCACGCAGAAAAAAAAAAAAACAACTAAAATAGGCCAATGTAAGCACTGATTAGGTGGTGCTTTCCTTACTTTTGCAGTCACAGCCAGCCCTTTTGATTATACACAAAATGTACATCTTTTCAGAGAGGAGCTGATACCTGATCAATACAGCTATGTATTTGACTGACCCTCACCAACTTATGGCTGTAACCTCCAAGATTCAGAATTTCTACAACTTCAATTGTATCTTTCCTCGATCCCAAAATAATTAAAAGATTTAGACTCCGTGACGAAATTGCATGATGTGACATACAGCGTGGGTACAACACCTCAATTTTCCTGCATACATACCTACATGATCATGCTTCTCCTAAGTTAAAAGTAGAGTCCACACCAAATAAGTTTGTACACTGTTAGATTGCTTCAGAAGTTCATCTGACATCAGTTTGGTATTGAAAATAGATGCAAGAATCAAGATAGGTGATCTTCTGTCACAGTCTAAATGTGCGCAAACTTATTCTGCGTAGACATCACTTGATTACATGCCTTCGTGGATACATGAGTTCTTCGGGTCTGTTTCTCATTTGCAGGCGAGGTTCATCAGGAGAATCTGGCATTTGTTCGATATGATTGGGTGATTGCGATCACATGATACGTCTTTGCAGAAATTCCTTGGCAGTTTGCAAACTATGATTAATATAATAACAGTAATATGTACCCTTAGCAAAAGTGGGTATAGAGGTTAGGAGGAGCGGCTGAGTCGTAAGAAGCCCCGAAACTCATAAAACAAAGTGAAATTTCATGATGAGTAAAAAAAAAGCTCACTTACTTCTTCATCGACGGTTCCACTGAGATAGAATTTGATATTTACAAAAAGTTTGACAATATTCCCGTCTCCTGCACGGTCTTCCATTGCTGATAATACATACAAACATTAGTTTGTAAACAAAGATCAGCCTACATCCACCGCCATGTTTTTATTGAAATGACAGCTTGCGATTGGTTATTGAGTTCTCACAAGGAGGGAAAAACAATCCCGCGAAATTTTGAAAGCTAGTGTTTCGATACAACACGTACATTCCTGCAAAATTGAATGTAAAGTGTACGCTGAAATTTGCTAAGATAGGCTGTAGAAGACAAGGTGGTATTTTCACCCAAAAAAGGACAAAGAGAGTTCCAAATCCGATCCGGCAGTTTAGTTATGGGAGTTTTCTCCAAGAAATTCATAAATATTTCAAACATTTATTACAACAGCCAATGCTTTATTCTTATTAATTTTATCCTTCGATGAAAAACCACTTATTTCAGAAATTAAATATTTTTCTCAAGTTTAATTTTGGACAGGAGAAAATGTAGGAATGGCTAATATTAAAACTACTTCCGTCTCATTCTTTCTCTAACTGGGGCTTTGGTTCCTATCTGCTTGCTTAAGTTAGTTTCTACCCTTTCCTCGTACCATTCATACAAGGCAGAACTCCCATTTCTCTTCTTCATACATTCATACATTCTCTCCTGTCCTCAAGAATCATGAGGGCTGAAATGTCACAGAGCTGCTGTGTATTAGATCTTAAAATAAAACCGATTCACTTCCTTATCAATGTTGCCTAAAAAAAGCTTATTCTTACAGCAATTGATAGGTTAAGAGGGTAGGAAAAAACAAAATATGATGGGTATAATTTTATATTTAATGCCATAAAATTTGAAAGGGGTAAAACAACTCAGAATGGGAGTACATACATACATTAACCACAGGAGAGGCCATAAAAAATTAGAAAAAAGTGAATTTTAGTTGAGCAAATTGAGAAATCAGGTGGACTTTGCCAATCTAGTTTCATGTGTCTAAGCTCCTAACATATTGATAAGGGAGTAGCCAAAAGTAATAAAATTCTTCAGTTAGAGGCCATACTCCATGGGCGAAGAATAATAAGCAGATTAAGACCTACAATCATGGAGCGGTAGCAGTAGGCAAATGGAACAACACAAAGATTAGAGAGGTGAAAAATAAAAGATAAGAGAATGGAAAATTACAGGAAAATGGAAAAAAGTAAAAGAAAACTGAGAGCAGGAAAGGAAGGGGGAAAAGATAAAAAGGAAGGATAAGAGCCAGCCAGTCCTCTAAAACTTCACTAAGCTTAAGCTCTTTCCTGACTGAACAATGGGTGATCACTCACGACCTTTCAAGAACTTTAAAGTGACCTAACCAAACAGAAAAGAATATTGTAATGAAGAATTTGGGTGCCAATAATTTGATTTAAGGCGCCAGATATTATGTTGAACCCTGCACTTCGAGAGGATGTAACATAGAGTAAGAGAGCTTGGGTCAAATCAGTTTGCTAATTTTAAAAATTGCGACAGTTCATCTACCACTTTCACTTCTTTTTCTATAGTATGGTTACTATCAAAATTTAAAATATAATCTGCTATCTCTAAAAATTAGCAAACTATACATTTTGGCTCAAGCTCGAGCTGGTTTAAATTGGGTAAAATTTTGGCTTAATAACAGAGAGGGAATTAGACTTGATCAATGAGATATTCTTAATTGCCATGAAGAGTAACGTGGGAGATAATTCTAGAGCCTGCTCGTTGCAGGAAGACACATCAGTACATTACTCGCTTTTCGCAAGGCAGTAAATAGAAAAGTATTTTCCTGACAAGTGATAACGACAAGACCCTATTACTGAATGTTATTAAACTAAAAAACATCTATCATTGAAAGAGTTTCTCTGCATAGTTACATTAGATTCATCCATGGATTCATTTTCGTTCTATTAAAATCACAGCATCTCATGTTAGGATTGAATCGCCTCAATAGTAAATAATGTCCAACTTTTCATTTAAGTAAATGGTTGTGTTCTTACTTTTACGATTCTACTTACCTGGGGCACAAAAAACTAACATTTCAATGAACTATAAGAGAGAGTTAAAATACTTCTATCAACTCAATAGAGAGGAAAGTAAAAGGAAGTCAAAATTCAAAAGCTGTAATTTAAAAAAGTTGGTTTAAAAAAGTAGAAAATACACATGGCATGTTGCAAAAGTAACAAAGATTCATGTGGTATTAGATTTTAACTGAATTGACTAAGAAATTGTTCAAAGAGTATGAAAAATTAGGCCTCAGTGCATTTTCTCATCAGAAGAGGTTTAAAAAAGTAAGAGAAAGTGACCTTGAGTATGTTTTCTGATTAATGAAAATACTAAAAATATTCTCAAATGAATGTGATCTAGATTTTGGAATTACACATCATATTAGGTTTTTTATAACTGTAGGTACATGCAAACAGTGAGATATTCCATCATTAAAATCGAAGAAAACATAATTTGACGGTAAGAGGCAACAGAAGTAAAAGAAATTCTCTGGCATATTTACGGAACCATTCAATTCAAAAGTTGGAGCCAGAGCGGCAAGACTTTAATGCTCACTTCTTTCTGATCTTTTTCATGGATATGAGCTTAATACAAATTAGCTTCAGGAGGCTCTGCACAAGCAGGAAAATCTATCTCAATGCTCATATTGTCCCCTTCAGCTTTATAATGCTGTTTTTATGTTATTCTTTTATAATAATATTCAAATAGCTCAAAGACCGGCTTTTTTCTAAGGCTTTGTAAGGTTGAGATCACAATTCATACCTCCATTCCCTTTAATGATTGTCCAAAAAATCTGTGATGCTAATTTCCACCCTAGCTCAATACTGACGATACCAACATCACTTTGTAGAGAACACATATAACTTGAAGAAAATTTTAGGATTGAAACATGTATAACATCCAAGATTAATGCTGAATATTAATATTTAAAAGGTCACCTCCATACTGACTCTGACCTTTTTGAGCTATCATGCTCCTAGGGCACTCTTGAATTCTTCCGCTCTTCTTGCATATGAGCAAGAGGGAGAGTACAATACAAAACATCAAATAAAAATATAACATGAAAAACAAAAATTAAATAGTTTAAAAATCGATTTTTGAGTAGGTACACATGGAATGAAGATATATGTTTACTTTTTCTTCAAAAGTCTATTGATCTCTTTTTGTTGACGATTTATGCTGAAATCAGCCTTGTCTGTTTTCACCATTATGTTGTCTATCAGGTCATTTTGTTGTTCAATTTCATCACCTAAATCCAAAGCTAAACCTGAAATCAGAGAAATAATTATTTCAGAAACCCTTTACTTAATACTCATCACAATTGAACCTGTTAACATTTCTATGTTTATCGTTAACAAAAATAAAACTTATTGTAAAAGTTTGATTTTTCAGCTGCTAAACTCAGCAGATTGATTTAAAGGTCCATGTCATTTGCCTACGAAACAACGAAAATTCTGTGCAAGTTATTGAATTTTGTTCTACCAGATATTTCGATATTCTTGCAGTGCAATGACAGAATTGCAGCTCAAATAACAAAATTTACCTAGGAAATTTCCCTATCTCAGTGCATAAAAACTCCACAGTCCTCTAGCGCTATCAGCAACTAAACCAGTAATTAACAATAGCAGCTGTAATTCTTTTACATTCCCACCTGTAACAATTATAGAGCGTACTTGCGCTTAGCAGGTCATTTTAACTGATGATATTGCACCAAGGATTACTTGAGTAGTTAGCTTATCAGCTGTGTGAGAAGGAGCGACCATTTGAGCAAAACTCTAAACCATCACCATGGGCACTCTGCTGTTGTGTTTTTTATCATTATTGATCAGTGGGGGTATTGGTCGATAACAAGACACGAATGCATAAAATTCTTTCCGATTTACCAGATTTTTCTTTGGCCGAGGTTGAGAGTAAAAATTCCGGAAAACCAATTTATTCTTTACATAGACAAAACCAGAGCAAAGCAAAACTGAGTGAGCTAACAAGAAGGAGGTTCGAAAGTTGGAATTCATCAACAGTGTTGGAAACTCATCTTTGAGTTTCCGGAGCCATATGGCTCATCAAGCTCGAGTTTTAGGGGCCATTGAAGATTTTTTAGGGGCCAAATTGACTTTTTGCCTAAATATCACAGCACATTCAGTGAAAAGTTAGACGCAAGATGTTACAGATGTAACTTGGGAGAAATTTCGAAAAATTAGGATTTTTTGCTGGGAGGAGGAGGGAGGGGCAATTTTTAGGGGCCTTGTTGGCGCAGAGCCATCATTTTTTAGGCCCCATGACCGATTTCTTAGGCACATTTGGCCTGTTGGCGCTTGTGAGTTTCGAACACTTTTCATCAATATTACCACAACCATTCATAGTTGTAGATGTCAAAGTCAGTCGCTTAATTCACCTAATTTTGTTTCAGCTCATCCCTGCTTCATGTATTATATTCTCTGGCAGAAACAGCAAAGGCATCTTTGAGCTCTTGTTCCCAAACCCAAGAGATCTACCAATGGATGGTAGGCTACATACCTTTCAGCCGAGAAATGGATGACGCCATTTCATCCAGATTACTATCTAAAATTGCTTCCACATTGACATCTGCTTTCTGAGCTTGGACTTTACGCTGCCATGGGTCATCTTCAACTTCATCACTATACAACCCTCGAATGCGTAAACCTGAAAACGGAAGAAGTCAGTCCTTCAAATTGTCGCAAACAAATAGTTGAAATAAACCGAAAGTAACAAAAACTAAACAAAACAAAACAACGGGAAATCGAGGTAACAAACTGTGAGCTAAATAATGAAAATAATGAAAGTCGAAACTAAAAAACTCCAACTCACAAAATCAAATTAAAATTGCCGATGCGTTTCCGGGCTCCCTGGTCCCTCCTTCAAGGCAAAATTCCGACTGGATCAATGGATCTGACTGGATAAATTTTGTCGGAATTTAGTCTTGAAGACGGGGCCGGGGAGCCCCTAAAACCGTCGGAAATTTTAATTTAACTTTATGAGTCTGAGATTTTTAGTTTCGACATTCTTTATTTTCTTTTTTTAATAGTTGAAAATCTCTTTTGCTTAAGCTTTTTGGTCAACATCCATGCGCCGAATTGACTATATGATGAAAAAAAGATACTTGAGGCAACTCATTCTTTTGAGAACGCAATGAAAATTTACCACTATCTTATCTGGAATAGGATGGACACTGAAGTATTGGTTAGGGTTGATGGGTACAGAGAGAGCTACTAGATACGTAAAACAAGTTTAGTTGAGATTAGATGCAGAAAACTAACTTAAATGTATACTCGCAGATTTTTGTTTCATGTTCAGACATTTTGTCCTGAAATATTAAATTTGAAAACATTTTTTTAATAGAAACTCAAAGTAAAAATGTTCTACGATTTTTAAGGAAGGCATCATGCAGAGTTAGTAATGCGCCTTGAGGACAAGGGGACTAAAAGTTGCAAAATTTTTCTGGAAAGCAACAAAACAAGGTTTTGGTTCAAAAAACCCTAGCATGCATAAGATTGAATTGATGGAAAAGATAAGAAGAAACTTTTAATAAATAATGTGCTTTCTGATTTGTACAGAGCTAATTTTTTCTTAACGTCATGTGTAATACAGATGTAATTCAAAACTTTTATTGCAGTATCATATTACAGTTTAAATAGGGCTTGGAAACCAAGAGTGATTTCTGGTGCTTTACATTAGAGATACAGACCTGGATGATTTTCAGGTTTTGTGATGGTTTGATCCTGCTGAACATACGCTCGAAGGCTACTGCGAGAGGCTGCAGTATCTGCATCTTCTGTTAGTTCCGGTACTTTTCCGATTGCTGAAGTCGGATTCATTTTTGGATCATTTTTGTTACCTTTAATATAATTTTTTAAACTCCCGAACACACTCTGCAAAAAGATAAAAAATAAATCATGCTGGTACCTAGGTACAATAAGCATTGGACATTGCTATAGACAAAAATTGAAGTGACCCAAATGACTTAAGAGTTGAAGCAAAGAATGAAGTTTGAACAATATTAAATGTGGTGAGACAAAGAATGAGCTCTGAAAACAAAATAATGAAAATTAATTTATGTCAGACACATAGAACTACATATTGACGCTGTAAGTCGGCAATCACATAACTCGTTTGCAGTGTCTGAAAATCTCCGCCTCTATTTTGTTTTTTTTAAAGGAGAACAAATTGACATCATTCCTTGAAGTTTATGCAGAATTTTCTTCGCACAGAGAAGAAAAATCAGGGCAGTTTTAGAGAATTGTCATTGAGTAGTTTTCCGTTAAAAAATAAAGTATGACAGGTAATCTGCAACATCGCAAACCGAGTTATGTGATTGCCCACTTACACCGTCGATATGTGAAATTTTGTCACCGAAAATATCTATTTTTAAAAAAGAGAGATACTATCAAAATAAAGAATTTCAAAATGTTCTGCTTTGTTCAAATCAACTGGGCCCCTCATGTCATGGGGTCCTTTCCGAACTTATACGATCAGCAGAGGCCCAATCATCGAGCACTTCAAAGTTGACCTTTGTGCTCTTTGCTTACAGGTCCTGTCCCAAGCAGTTTGTTAGTAACTCCATGAATGAGACAGAAATATGAAGTTGATTTTTCTTGTTGATAATCTTACTTTGATTCCATTAATATGTTTTTGACTAAAACGTAGAGTGTTATTTATATCATCTATCCTCCTCTCTGTGAGCTCCAGCTGTTCCCGTTGTCGTAGCAGCTCCTAAAAGTAGAATACGATTGAAAATTAAAAATTCATTCTTATATGTTTTCGACATGAGGCGATCCAAAAATTGATAGCCTTTATTACTAGTGGTACTTGATTGAATTTTTATGGGAAATAAAGAATGGAAAACTGTTTAAATTACAAGCATAAAGCCAGGTTTCAATCCAATAGAGTTAGAGAAAATTTGAATGACATCACAGGGTTAATGAAGGTGGAGACACCCATAGACATCCACCCCTTGAAGCATTACATAATGAAACATTGACAATTTAGCGAAGAAATTTTTGCCAGAAACTTGGTGTAGTTGCTTAGTGACAAGCTCCAATTTCTCTGCCATTAAGATAAATCAAGGCGTTCAATATTTGCTGCGAAATTCGGTAGTTTACGCCCAGGGCTAAGTTCAGGTGCCCTGAGAAGTTTCAACCAGCTTCCCCACTACGAGGTAAAAGCCATGAACTGTGAGAGAGAATTCAGATCTTACCTCGGCTGTTTCTGTGCCAACTTGTTCAGTTTCACGGAGAAGACTCAAGGATTTCGCTGAAGATTCCAAAGTGCGTCTTTCTACCTCCGCTTTCTTTTGCAACAGTGCTTGGATTCTCTCTTGTTCTGCTGACATACCATTGTATTGGAAAGATGAGGATCCATTGACAGGATATGAGGGCTTGCTTGAATACGCATCAGAGGATTGAAATCCTGTGTTACCTGTTCTGGAGCCTGCTAAAAACGTCTCATCGTCCACATCATCTTCGACAGAGAATATTCCACCTTTACCACTGCTGAGGTAACTGGACATTTTTCGTCTTGCACTTCCGACACTATGAGAGAGAAATATTTTCAACAGAGACCTTTAGAACAACTGATTAGACTTGTTACTTTGAACGAGAGAGAGAGATCGCGAAAAGGACTGACTGATAATTGATAAATTCCAGTATGTACTCCCGACTGGGCAATGGGTATGGGAATTCCATAAAACAAAAAGAAATGAGGAAGAGGATTGGAGTGATATCAGCCTCGCAGCCTCCACAGGTACAAAACAAAAGCTCGACGGGTGACGTCAGCAACGGTGGCAACGCTTTGCTCACCAAACGCAATAAAAAATTTTTAGGTTAAATTTTTTGTTGTTGTTGTGGACTTCGCTGTTGAAACCGGAAAATTTGGAAAACAGGAAAACTCAGTGACTCTTATCTTTTACTTCGTTATTCCTCTCCTTAATTTAACTCACCTCTGATCAGTGCTAACTTCAATCACAATATTGAAAAATGATAGATGCTAGTGGTTTAAATTTAAACTGGTGCAAAAGTGAATCATCCCAACCCATGGGCTTGTAAACCGTTTTTTGACATTATCTATATTTTGCGACAAATCACCGGTTTCGGCAGGCTTTCGTCAGTTCCAAAATCATGTCGAACAAAGTAGTGTCCTATTTTTACAGCCCGGACGTCGGCAATTTTCATTATGGCCCAGGCCATCCTATGAAGCCTCACCGTCTCTCGGTGATCCATAGCTTGGTACACAATTACGGGTTGTATAAGAAAATGCAAGTCTACCGCCCTTACAGGGCTAGTGCTCATGACATGTGTCGTTTTCATTCAGATGAATACATAGAGTTCCTGCAGCGTGTTACACCACAAAATTTACAAAATTACACTAAGTACCTGAGTCATTTCAATGTCGGAGATGATTGTCCTGTATTCGAAGGCTTATTTGACTTTTGCTCTATGTATACTGGAGCCTCACTTGATGGAGCTATGAAATTAAACAATAATTGCTGTGATATTGCCATAAATTGGTCTGGCGGTCTTCACCATGCAAAGAAATTTGAAGCCTCAGGATTTTGCTATGTCAATGACATTGTTATTGCCATTCTAGAGCTTCTAAAGTATCATCCAAGGGTGCTGTACATTGATATTGATGTTCATCATGGAGACGGCGTTCAAGAAGCGTTTTATTTAACTGATAGAGTTATGACAGTTTCATTCCATAAGTATGGAAGTTACTTCTTCCCTGGAACTGGAGACATGTACGAAATTGGTGCGGAAAGCGGGCGGTATTACTCCGTCAATGTGCCTCTTAAAGAGGGTATCGATGATACTAGTTATTTTCAGGTGAGAGCAAGTCATCATTCGCACATCTCTTATTCACTTATTCATTCATCAATATGATTTATTCTATGCAACATGTTTTTGGGGCACATTCTGTGGAGTGAGTGCAGAGTCCCAGCTTTGAAAATGCCTAGAAGTTAGAAATGAAATGCAATCAAGATGTTGAGTGCAAGGTCACCGTTCCTTTTTCCTCGTACGATAGTTGTTTTGTGACCCCTTGAATTTCTTTGGGCCAGAATCTTGCTGGTGTGATATAAATACGGTATCTCAGTTCATATTGGAAAAGGCAGGGAAAGAGGTTCAAAAGTTCCTTTAACATGCCTCCCCAAAAAAAGTCTTGCGAGCATTAGTATAGAAAAAATATGGCAACTGCAATCACTTTCTGTGACGTTGCAAGAATGTTTTATGATTTGAATTTTTCATGAAAATCCCTTCATTTTTCAGAAGATTAAATATGGTTTCACTATCTGTGCACGAGGATTTTCATACCTTAATTTCGTAACTTACTTACTCATTTCCAAAAGCAGAATGTTCTTCATTACACTGAAATTAACTGCGAAGTCACTTCTCAATTTTTCTCCTTTTTTCTCTCTTTTTAGGTTTTCAAACCCACTATACAGTACGTGATGGAATTTTTCCAACCAACTGCAATTGTTCTCCAATGCGGAGCTGACTCTTTAGATAATGATCGTCTAGGCTGTTTTTGTCTAAGCACCAAAGGTCATGGCGAATGTGTGAAATTTGTACGTGACCTGAATGTTCCTCTATTAGCTGTTGGTGGAGGCGGGTAAGTTATTTTCCCCTTATATCCTCTTTTATTTACATAATTTTTTTCTCCCTCAATTCTTTCATTTTCTTCCTGTTTTTTCCTGTCTTCCCTTTTGATTTTCTTGCACTAGTAATTAATTGACGAGTACTTCTGTCTTTACGAAAAAATAAATTCATACCTCAAAATTTGGTTTTTAGTGCTTATGTTCCTTGAACCTGAAAATTCTGAGGAAGTCAAGCACTATGTATCATTGCAGTAGTAGTTAATTTGAGAGCCGTTTATTTTGTCACTAGTCAGCTGTAGAAAAATACAGCTTCCGCACCTTTTTTTTCTCGTCAATTCATTGCGGAAAAGGCGAAAGGCAATCTCTTTCGTAGCCCAAAAGCACGATAAAAATTTAGTTCCTACCGAAGCTTTTTTCTTCATCCTGGCATGTGATAATATTGTGACAGGTACCTGTAAATAATCTTTGTGCCTAAAATACTGGGTCCCTCCATCATCACTTGGTCTGCAGCAAGCTACGCTCCTTGTTCCACCTCTAGGGTAGTTCAAATTCTGAGTCAGACATCGTTCCTGTTCAATCCTAAATTCCCTGGGATGAAATTTTTTTGAAATTTTATTTCTGAATTTTGAAGCAAAGGTAGGCAGTGTTCAAAAGTCATGAAAAATCAGAAAAATTTAAAAGAAGTCAGGAACTTTGTAATTGTTAAAAGTAATGGAAACTACTGTCAGCATTGATTGTCGCTGTGTTAAACTTAGAATCATTATTTACACATTTCGTGTCTTCCGGAAGAATTCAGTTTTGTCCTTACAATTGCCTCAGAATCTGTTCAAATTTGATAAGTGTAATTTTAAATTTGTTTCCAGGTACACTTTGCGGAATGTTGCCCGATGCTGGACGTATGAAACCTCCTTACTTGTTGATGAACCTATTAGTAATGAGCTTCCCTATACAGAATACTTAGAATACTTTGCCCCAGACTTTACATTGCACCCTGAAATTGTTACGCGGCAAGACAACGCGAACTCCAAGCAGTACCTGGAACTCATAACAAAGCATGTATATGACAACTTGAAGCTAATTCAGCACTCTCCAAGTGTACAGATGCATGATGTGCCTGGAGATGCTTTCCCATCGAACGATGGCGTTCTTCTTGATGAGATTGATCCTGACACCAGGAATCCACAAATTGAGGAGGATAAGCGAATAGAGCCGCAAAATGAGTTCTATGATGGTGATAAAGATGAAGATAAAGCTGATGGCACTGTTAGCACACCCTCTCAGGACAAGAGTAAAAAACCAAAATCAAAAGCAAGTGATACAATGGATACAACGTAACTCCCAATTTTAGTGAAAATTCCTTCTTACTTTGGTCTGCTCCTACATTTTCTGTTCTCTGACAACAAGATGAACCATCAAGTAGACGTCATTTTGCGATTAAGAACTAAAATTTCTGGCTCATCCAAAAAACATTTATGTGTGTATGGAAACTAATGGTACATACGTCGTTACTGAGACAGATATTATAGTTCCAAATTGCAAAATGTAGTCCTAGTGCTCCTGAAGAATTGTTAAATATTCTGTTGTCAATCTATTCATGAATTAAATTGCAGCAAGGAGAAAGGAGTGATCTCACACTTTCTATCGCCAACCCTATGCGCTGCATATTATTTTGTAGCCAACTGATTCATTTGAGTTCCAAAAAGTCGAATTATTTAGGGAAATGTTCAATCTTCAAAAGGTGAAGAAAGATCACAGAGTTTTAAAATTTTTAAGATGAACTTTATGCCCTCACATTTATAGGTTTTTTGCCATCTACGTAAAGAAAACGGAATATGAAAAGAAATTAAAAAATTTCTGACTTAAGATGATTTCCTCCAATCGATCCAATTTAATTTTAACAAATTGACCTTTCTCCAAACTTTTTCCGTCGCTGTAGATGTCGGCAAGCCCCCCCCCCCCCTAATTTTATTCAAAATATCAAAATCATAAATTTGAATGTTTTGAAGTTGGTCAACAGATAAACACCATGACCATCAATTTTGCAGCTGTGTTTTCTACTGTCCTTGACACCTTGTTTCTCATCAGCGTCACTGTAGAAAAATGAATTTTCTTGATTTTATAGGGTGAAAAATTAAGTGTGTTAAGAAAAAATTCTCAAGAACTTGATTAACTCAAATTTAAAATCCTTGCACCTTTTTGATTGCTCATAGCCAAGTATCATTTTTACCCTAAATTTTTAACTGTTCACTTTTATTGGGCGAGAAAATACCTTACAATTTAGCAAATGAAAATAACTAACATTCTTCATGAAATGAACTATGGAGGGAAGTTTGCAAAGTTGCAAACCAGGAGTCCCCTGTGCTGCAAAAATATTTCCCTTGTTATTGTATCAAGTGTAGGAATCTGACGCACACTACACATGTAGAATGCGGACATAACTTTTGGACATACCTATACTAGAAGGAACTATAAACATAAGATTTGTGTGCTACTTAGCTCTTTCTATTTAATTATGTATGCTAGTTTCTTTTTAGCATAAAATTGTCTGTTTGAAGGCTATACCTGACTCTTTCATGTGTCTTTAGTGACGTGGTGATGTGTATAAAGGGACTTGATGCATCCCCCCCTGGTATACTTTTCACTCTCTCTGACCAAGGACAGTTTGTTTTATTTTTTCCCTCTGTTTAGAGTTATAAAATATGTCCTACCTCATTGTAAGGGACACTCTAGTTTCTCCTTCTTCACACAAGTTCTGTATTGTAATCTATCTTTTCTTTAAGTAGGTAGATAAGTAGTTTCAAATTTTATTTATGTCTCAGGATGATCTCATCTCAGTATTTTAGGCACAAATGGACCGCGTTATATAGAAAGGAACCAAGCCACATCAGCTTTTGCCAAATTTAATTGGGCAATTTAATTTTTTACATGAAAACGGTTGTGCGGATTTTCGTGCAAATTTCAGTCAAAATTCTCCATGGTATGAAGCAAATTCCCTAAAATTTTCAAAGAAATCTGAACGAACGTTCTCTAGTAAAAAATGTAAGTGCCCACTGAAACTTGGCAACAGCTGATGTGGCTTGGTTCCTTTCTGTTAAACTCGGTCCAAATAGGCTTTTAATTGATTTCGCTAACGAAAAGGTCCCACACATTAAAACTATCAATGTTCATGCTCACTTTTTCCAATGAACTCCGCGTAGAATGACAATAAAAAATTTCTCTGAGGAAATGTGCATCACCATCTTTACTCCCTATCATTGTATCATGTTGTAGGTAGGCGAGGTGCTGAAGACTACAGCTTTCCAGTACCCAGTCATTACTGTACTTGGTTTCTGCAATGAATCACTTCAGTTGCAAAAATCAAAGAAGATTTTTGTAGTCATGTGGATTTTTTTTTCTTCCTTTTTTTCAAACAAAGTGTTTTTACAAATTTTTTAAATTTCTGATCTCTTTAAAAATGTGAGATTGAAGTCATAAAATGCAGAATCACTGTTTATAACGAAGCTCTTTATTTCCCAATTATCGAACTTTATTCTCTACAATTCTGATACTTAAAGACGGTTTTTTAATAATCTCATTCCTTTATTGATGTAATCTTTTTTCTCCTTTACCCCTGCATGTTTTTTTCTTCTGATTTTTTTTCAAACACTGTGCAGTATGTAGGTTTTCTGTTGGATTCTCATCAAAAAGAGGATTTTCAGCAGAATTTTGTTAATCAATGAATTACTTACTTATTCATCTTTTTCTGGTGATCAACAGTGTCCATAATTTAATTATTACCTATCAGTAATATGTAATTTATGTTATTTTGAAAGTTTGTAAAGTTAATCGTAATTTTGTACATAATTTATTTTATAATTAAAACAAAATTATTTCCTCTCAAAACTTATGACGATGACGTGATTTGTACAGTTAGATACAGTTTTGTACATTTTTTATTTTTAAATTAAAGAAAACTTATTCTTTTTAAAGAACAATTTTTGTAATGCATTACTCTTTCTTGATGCTAGTATTCATGCACCTGCACCCTTTTTTATTGAAAGGCTGCCTGAGTAGATCAATAGAATTCTTCTGAATCAACATTTCATTCATAACCATATCCAATACTAAATAAATTAGATTTTATCACATTTATTTATTCAGCAGCTATAACATTATGCCTCAAAAGGCTGCAATATTAGCGGCTTAATCATATTATGGATCTATATAGGTAATTCAATAAGCAATAATTTATCCGAGATTTCATTATGCAAAGTCATGCGGAAACGAGTCAATGTTCCTCAAATTTTTAATTTCCCTCCCATGTAGCAGAATTTCAAGATTGAATGTGATAAGTAAGCTATTATAGCAAATTGTTTGTCTATTTATTGGTATGACACTTATATTAAATCGCAATTTTGATCTAGGTACATATGAGGTACGAACTTGCTATATATAGTCATGTTCGATTTTTGAATTCGAAAAAACTATTTAATTGCGATTTATTGCTATGAGATTGTCATTTTTGACAACTATTTTGAACTATTTTCATCAACAAATTTTTGAATTTTCTATTGCTATTTAGTCGCCATTTATCACTATCGAATTCCCATTTTTGGAAAATCTACTAAATGGGTTTTCCCCCTCCTCGTGTCCTGGGAGCAAACAGAGCTGGACCGACGAAGGGAGGGCCAACAATGCCATAGGGCACCGGTCGGCAACATGAGTACATCGATGACCGAACCACGAATCTTTATTTGCGACATTGCAGACTTCCTGTGATACTTTATTCATTCTTTGGAAAAATAGTCAACGTGTTTTCTTGAAAAATCTCATGAAATATTTACTCTCTAAGCAGAATATTCCGTACTAGGGGCCTGTGGCCACCACGCGGCCGCCAACCACAGCAGAAAAACGACACGTAAAAAATCGTAGAACAACCATATTCAAGTTATGTATTTCAGAGGTGAATGGATTCAAAAGCCGACGGGTACACGCGAATGGAAGCGTATTTATCTCAGATTGCAACGTTATGCACCACTTTTTACGTCTTATTTTTGAACACTGTTTTTGAAAAGCCACACACAGTTTTCCTGAAGAGTTCCCTCAAATTTTCCTAAGTAAATGATTTCAAATGTAAGCATGGAAAATTTCGACGCGATATTTTTGTTCATTCTATTTTCTTTTTAGTTTTAATAAAACAAAAAAAAATTAAAAATAATTAGAGTTTTTGAATCGTTACAATGAGGATACATATTTTCTATTTGATTATGGTAAAAACTGGAGCAGAGAGTCAAGAATGATGACACGTAATCCTAGTTTAACGGAGGCTTCAGCGACGCGCGAGCCAGGAAAGGGAACTTGGTGGAGTCATCTCCGCAGTGTGACGCGCCTTCCATCCCGCTAGCGGCAATATGCCTACACCCATGGTCGAATAGTCATCTCGTTACGCCTGCCGTGAATGATTTCAAATATCGCCGCTTGCACGCGGAAAAAAATGTTCTTACCTCCGATTGCAACATTGCATATCTCTACTCATGTTTAAGTTTTAATCGAGTTAGAAAAAAAAAACAAGCTAAGTACGCATAGTTTTTTAGATGTTCCCAAAAAATTTTCGGAATGATTTACAATAAAATCACAAAAAATTTCGATATTTTCGTTCGTTCCGGTTTCTATTTATGAAAACCAAATTTATTTTACGCGTACCAGTTTTAGAATCGCTGCATCGTTTGAACATCGTCCGAGTTTCTGCGTTGTTGCAATTAAGATACATATTTACCCTTTAATTGTGGTAGGGACCGTCCAAAGAACTGACGCGTGGTTCTAGATTTGCGGCGATTTTAGGCCTTGTGTAACGAATATTTGAACAACATTAATTTTTTTAGGTTTTGAACGATGTCAACTGAGGTAACTGAACTGATAATTATGAACGGGAGGTGAATAACTTGCGTTATTTCGACCAGGTATAAAACAAAAAACAACAACATAACACAGATATGGATAAAAAGAAAATATATTCGATAAAATTTTATTTTCCTGCTGTAGTGCGATATGCTACAAACGAAAATATAAAATTGATACTGAAATTTATACAAATATTTTTAAATAATAATCGCTCAGAAGCAAAACACCTATAGTAAACTCCCGCTTCACGTGTAATAAATTCACATTTATCAATTCAGAACACGAAGGTAAACATCTGTTCGAGGTTCAAGGTTTCTGACCTTGAAAGTTTCTTTTTTAAGTGAAACATTTTTGCAACACCTCCTTCCTTCAACAGTTGCACAAATTACCCTCAACAGTCGCCGTCAAGAGCCCTGCATGCAATTGCGCCGTCGAGAGGAGGCCTTAGCGTCGCGCAAGGCAGGGAAGGGAGCGCGGTCGAGTGTCGAATCATCTTCTCAGTGTGACGCGCCTCCAATCCGGTTAGTGGCAATGTGCCTTTATCTGTAGTCGAAAAGTTATCGCAAATAACTCTCGCCTCTCGCATTGCGTTTTGTGCTATGCGCGAGAAGTATTCATGCAGCCTTGTAGGCGCCAGTATGCGTTTGATGCCGACCGCACTGTTTGGCGCAATGCGTGAAGTATTCCTACAGTCTTGCAGGCGCTGATATGAGTTTGACTTCGACCGCACCGTGTTTGGCGCGAACATGCGCGTTACGATAATCGAGGGATCGAACAATGGGGCTTAAAAGGCCCATGTTGTGTCTCGACGCCGCATGAACATTCCAACGTTGCCTCGTTTCTCCCGATAAAATATTTTTTCTAAGAAAAGTTAAAGAAATTCTCTATTTTCGCCTTTTTTAGATTGAAACAGGCCATTTGTTGGAATATCACCGTATCAGCATTATCACAATTAAATCGGTCTCACTCTCTTTAACCTTAATTACTTGATCGACAAGATAACAGAATTGAAACGCTTACTTGTACCTTTCTTAGACTTATTCGCTGAGTGTTCGTCCTGTGTGGATGTAAGTTTAAAAATAAATAAGTCACTTTGAAGAATGAAGTTGTTTTTAATAAGAAGCAAGATCCTTAAGATTTTAACATGGTAGCAGAGCGTGGTTCTCTAGTTTGTTGGTTCTTATAGTAGGTATGTGCGTGCCTTTGTGGACTTGTAGTGACAACTTTTATGAACGCGAATTTCGGACCTTAGTGGCGAACGTGAATTTCGGACCTTAGTGGCGAATTTTGTTTTTCGGATCGTGTCAATATCCGGGCCTAAGTTGCAAATTTCTATATTTGCTTTAATCGCGTATTTCGTGAGCAACCTTCGTGGTATCGCGATCGCGTTTATTTTTGGACTTTATTTCACTTCGTGTGAACTTAACTTTGAACTTTCGCCAATTCATTGCGGAAAAGGCGAAAGGCAATCTCTTTCGTAGCCCAAAAGCACGATAAAAATTTAGTTCCTACCGAAGCTTTTTTCTTCATCCTGGCATGTGATAATATTGTGACAGGTACCTGTAAATAATCTTGGTGCCTAAAATACTGGGTCCCTCCATCACCACTTGGTCTGCAGCAAGCTACGCTCCCTGTTCCACCTCTAGGGTAGTTCAAATTCTGAGTCAGACATCGTTCCTGTTCAATCCTAAATTCCCTGGGATGAAATTTTTTTGAAATTTTATTTCTGAATTTTGAAGCAAAGGTAGGTAGTGTTCAAAAGTCATGAAAAATCAGAAAAATTTAAAAGAAGTCAGGAACTTTGTAATTGTTAAAAGTAATGGAAACTACTGTCAGCATTGATTGTCGCTGTGTTAAACTTAGAATCATTATTTACACATTTCGTGTCTTCCGGAAGAATTCAGTTTTGTCCTTACAATTGCCTCAGAATCTGTTCAAATTTGATAAGTGTAATTTTAAATTTGTTTCCAGGTACACTTTGCGGAATGTTGCCCGATGCTGGACGTATGAAACCTCCTTACTTGTTGATGAACCTATTAGTAATGAGCTTCCCTATACAGAATACTTAGAATACTTTGCCCCAGACTTTACATTGCACCGTGAAATTGTTACGCGGCAAGACAACGCGAACTAACACACGAGGAGTTAAATGACGAAATTAAATTTAAAGTTAAAAGGAAAAAAGCACCCGGCAGGGATCAAATTGGGGGTGAAATACTTAAACAGCTTCCCGGCAGAGCTGTGGGGAAGTTATGTAAGATATTTAATTATATTTTGGAAAACAAATACTTCCCCAAGGTCTGGAAGGAAGCTGAGATAATCTTAATTCCCAAGATCGGCAAAGATCTGAATGTTCCCAGTTCCCACAGACCGATCTCACTTCTCTTGGTTATTAGTAAGCTCTGGGAGAGACTATACCTGAAAAGATTAAAACCATTATTAATAGATAATAAAGCAATACCGGACCACCAGTTCGGATTTAGAGAAAAGCACTCGACCACTCAACAAATTCATCGAGTTGTTAATCTTATAGAAGATACTCTTGAGAAAAAAAGAGTTTGTGTCGCCATATTTTTAGACATTAGTATGGCCTTTGACAAAGTATGGCACCAAGGCTTGCTATATAAACTGAGATGTATTCTACCAACTAACCACTGTGAGTTACTAGAATCGTATCTTGGGAACAGAACATTCAGAGTAAGGTTTGGTGGTTCTTATTCCAAATTTAAATACATATACGCAGGTATACCTCACGGTAGTTGTTTAGGTCCAATCCTATATAACTTATTTACAAGAGACGTACTTAGCGGAAGCTGAAGGACTGACAGGGACTTTTGCGGATGATACGGCAGCACTTGAGACTGGGAGGGACCTTCCAGAAGCTACTGAAAAACTCCAGCGAACGGTGAATAAAATCGTGGACTGGACTTGGGACTGGAGGGTAGCCCTCAGCGGCCCCAAGTCGGCCCATGTGATATTCACCAATCGTAAAGTAGGATATCTTCCAATACTGTTGGAGGGAGCACCAGCTCCGTTTTCTCATTCAGCAAAATATCTAGGGGTAACTTTAGATTCAAAGCTTCGCTGGAAACAGCACGTAAAAAATAAAAGACAGCAACTCAACCTAAAATTTAAAAAAAATGTATTGGCTTCTGGGGGGCCACTCCCCGCTCTCCCTGACCAATAAAGTTCTCCTTTACAAGCAGGTGCTGAGGCCAGTTTGGTCTTATGCGTGCGAGATCTGGGGATGCACCCGGAAATCTAATAGGTACCTAATTGAAGCTTTTCAGAGCAAGGTACTTAGACAGATTTCCGGGGCCCCATGGTTTGTTAGAAATGATCACATCATGGAAGAACTCCAAGTAGAGTCAGTTAAAGAGATTATTGAGCGAGCGTCGGGGCGGCATCACCAGAGACTCATGATGCATCCGAACGAGCTGGCTCAGCAGGCTGTAGTAAACAACCCCATAAGAAGGCTCAAGAGGCACAAGCCTTATGATTTGGCCTTCGGGTTGCCTGGTTAATCGCGGCGTCTCTCCGTGGCAACAAGCTTAAAAGACAGCGCAGTGGTGCTGTGAACAATTACCCTGCTTTACTCCTAAGTATACCACTTAGAGTAACGTAGGACCATTAAAACATACATATAGGTAACGGAATTAACCTATATTAAGTCCTCTCTCTTTCTTTTTGTTTAATTTTTGTAATTTTGTTTATTTGCATAATCATTTTTGTATTTTATTTTACCCATACTAGTACTCCATATTACAGTATGCATGGTGTTTGAATGTAAGGAAATAGCGTAGGGTCAAAGAAACAGACATTTGGTATGTTCGGTATGAATGGTTTATTGCTAATACAAAAAAATTTAGCTTTAGTTAAATTTTAGTTATAAGTATAAAACTTAAAAATAATGTAATTAATAGCCCCGTCAGGGGCTAGTTGTACAATTTTTTAATTAATAATAAAAAAAAAAAAAAACCTGTAAATAATCTTGGTGCCTAAAATACTGGGTCCCTCCATCACCACTTGGTCTGCAGCAAGCTACGCTCCCTGTTCCACCTCTAGGGTAGTTCAAATTCTGAGTCAGACATCGTTCCTGTTCAATCCTAAATTCCCTGGGATGAAATTTTTTTGAAATTTTATTTCTGAATTTTGAAGCAAAGGTAGGTAGTGTTCAAAAGTCATGAAAAATCAGAAAAATTTAAAAGAAGTCAGGAACTTTGTAATTGTTAAAAGTAATGGAAACTACTGTCAGCATTGATTGTCGCTGTGTTAAACTTAGAATCATTATTTACACATTTCGTGTCTTCCGGAAGAATTCAGTTTTGTCCTTACAATTGCCTCAGAATCTGTTCAAATTTGATAAGTGTATATTTTTAAATAATAATCGCTCAGAAGCAAAACACCTGTAGTAAACTCCCGCTTCACGTGTAATAAATTCACATTTATCAATTCAGAACACGAAGGTAAACATCTGTTCGAGGTTCAAGGTTTCTGACCTTGAAAGTTTCTTTTTTAAGTGAAACATTTTTGCAACACCTCCTTCCTTCAACAGTTGCACAAATTACCCTCAACAGTCGCCGTCAAGAGCCCTGCATGCAATTGCGCCGTCGAGAGGAGGCCTTAGCGTCGCGCAAGGCAGGGAAGGGAGCGCGGTCGAGTGTCGAATCATCTTCTCAGTGTGACGCGCCTCCAATCCGGTTAGTGGCAATGTGCCTTTATCTGTAGTCGAAAAGTTATCGCAAATAACTCTCGCCTCTCGCATTGCGTTTTGTGCTATGCGCGAGAAGTATTCATGCAGCCTTGTAGGCGCCAGTATGCGTTTGATGCCGACCGCACTGTTTGGCGCAATGCGTGAAGTATTCCTACAGTCTTGCAGGCGCTGATATGAGTTTGACTTCGACCGCACCGTGTTTGGCGCGAACATGCGCGTTACGATAATCGAGGGATCGAACAATGGGGCTTAAAAGGCCCATGTTGTGTCTCGACGCCGCATGAACATTCCAACGTTGCCTCGTTTCTCCCGATAAAATATTTTTTCTAAGAAAAGTTAAAGAAATTCTCTATTTTCGCCTTTTTTAGATTGAAACAGGCCATTTGTTGGAATATCACCGTATCAGCATTATCACAATTAAATCGGTCTCACTCTCTTTAACCTTAATTACTTGATCGACAAGATAACAGAATTGAAACGCTTACTTGTACCTTTCTTAGACTTATTCGCTGAGTGTTCGTCCTGTGTGGATGTAAGTTTAAAAATAAATAAGTCACTTTGAAGAATGAAGTTGTTTTTAATAAGAAGCAAGATCCTTAAGATTTTAACATGGTAGCAGAGCGTGGTTCTCTAGTTTGTTGGTTCTTATAGTAGGTATGTGCGTGCCTTTGTGGACTTGTAGTGACAACTTTTATGAACGCGAATTTCGGACCTTAGTGGCGAACGTGAATTTCGGACCTTAGTGGCGAATTTTGTTTTTCGGATCGTGTCAATATCCGGGCCTAAGTTGCAAATTTCTATATTTGCTTTAATCGCGTATTTCGTGAACAACCTTCGTGGTATCGCGATCGCGTTTATTTTTGGACTTTACCTATTTCACTTCGTGTGAACTTAACTTTGAACTTTCAACCTTCGTGGTATTTAGTATCTTTAACCTCCGTGGACTTATTGAGCGTGAATTTCGGACCTTTGTGCATGGCGGATTTCAAACTTTTAAATTATATCTCCGTGGTGTGAATTTTCGGACCTAAGTGGCGAACTCGTATTTTTAAACCTTCGTGGTATTCTACTTCGTGGACTTATTTTTTTTTTTTTTTTTTCTTTTTTTTTGAACTTCTATTCATTCAACCTTCGTGGTGTTTGAATTTTTTGCCGATACTTAATTTTTGAACTTTCGTGAATAACCTTCGTGGTATCTCAATTTTCGTGAAAAATCTTCATGGTATCTCGGTATTATGTTTATCTTCGTGGACCTCTATTTGACCTGTGTGGCAGAGTGACAAGTGACAACTTTAACATCTTGAACTTTCAGTATCTTGAACTTTTGGAGTATCTTCGTGGACCTCTATTTGACCTGTGTGGCAAAGTCTCTTTCGGATCTCTATTTGACCTGTGTGGCAGAGTGACAACTTCGGAATCTTCCCTCTGCTCGTTTACATCTCAAAGGTGGTCAACTTCTACTTTGTTCTCGGTGTTTCAATGCAAGCAATGGATCAAGAAAGCTTGAAGCAATTAGCCGAAGATCATTTGAAGGAGTAAAATATTTCCGCACTTCCTCAATATTCTATGAAGAGCAAGTAGTAAACGTTCCTCCTTTTGCAGAGTCTGTGAGTGAAGGAGATATTAGGTGGGAAAAAAATGTTGGCGATGAGGTAGCCACTGATGAGGTTGTATGTGAAATCGAGATTGATAAGACATCAGTGCCTGTCCCATCCCCTGGAAACGGTGTGATCCTTGAGCGCTACGTGGACGATGGAGCATCAGTCAAAGCTGGACAGAAATTATTCAAGATCAATATCACAGGCGGGACTGCACCCTCTAAGGCTGCCGCTCCGAAAGCTGGAGCTTACGAAACAACAGGCGTGTTGGAATATCACCGTCTCAGCATTATCACAATTAAATCGGTCTCACTCTCATTAACCTTAATTACTTGATCGACAAGATAACAGAATTGAAACGCTTACTTGTACCTTTCTTAGACTTATTCGCTGAGTGTTCGTCCTGTGTGGGTGTAAGTTTAAAAATAAATAAGTCACTTTGAAGAATGAAGTTGTTTTTAATAAGAACCAAGATCCTTAAGATTTTAACACCATTAAATATGGTACAAATTTAAGCACTCTGATACATGATTCTTCATCAGAATTTCACGCAGAACACGATTCTCGCAACGAAAACTATTGAAATTAACTTGTTGCTAAGATATTAACGTTTTTATTGTCCATTGGTTACGGGAACTTTGAATTGCCCGGACACAAGAAAAACAAAACCCTACGCAAGTCAAATTGAGCACTACAACGGCTTAAAAATTAAAATAGAGGCGGAAATTCTGAAACACCGCACCGCGACGGAGATACGATGTTTTGCTTTTTAGCATCAACATTTGATTTAATTTTTCACTATGTTTCATTTTTCGCCTTTTTCGCGTCGCAAATCCTCATTCCTTAAAGAACCATTTTACTCCTCCTTGGACATTTTCGTTTCATTTTCGCCTTTTTCGCGCCACGAATCCTCACTTCTCGAAGAATCATTTCCCCCTCCTAAAATGTTGTTTGCAACATTTTTCTGCATGAATTCGCAACCTTCTAGCTACTGCAGAATCGGATTACGCAGGTTATGCTTTTTCTGTGTTTCCGCAACGTATATATTTCGTGCGTATTTCTTTAAGATATATTGCACATTGCACCGTATACCTGGGAGGTAGAGGAGGCGGCAAAAACCCAAAGCCGGCTCTGGAAGAAAAACTCCTTTTTTTTCTTGTTTTTTTTTGGGCGGGGGGTGGAGATAAACTATGGGAGAAAAATATAAATAAATTTTAAATCATTTTATTTTCTTTTTTATAAATAATCTTACTAGCTAGGTACTTATTTTCTTATATTACAAATGGTTCCGAAATTCAGGTCCTTAAGAAGAAGCGCATGTTTACTTTTTGTTATAGTACACTCGTCCTCTCCTGTTACCAGCAATCAACGCATCAGGCACTGGGTAACAGCGTGAGAGCGCGTCTCCGGTGTAGCCTGGAGGACAAGAGCACGTGGCAATGTGATTCCTGGCATTACAATTGGCTCTTTCTCCACACTGTAGTGTCGAACACACAGGCTTACATTCGTAGTTGTAGCAGGTCTGGTCGTAGCGACACTCGCTTTCGGAGGTACATTCCCCTCGGCGGCAGTAGGACAAGGCGTTTCCAACAAATCCTGGAAGACAGGTACATACAGGCCGTTCTTTCCCGGTGTTGTCGAAGCCAGGTTGGCACTTGGCATTCTCTCCGCAGGGGTTGGGATTGCAGAGGTCGTCTGTGAATTAATGTAAAACAGGAATGATGGTTCAGTTGTTGAGGGAATCAAAAAAATGTGAGGAAGTCAGAGGCTAAGTGGACATAGAGTACCTGTATAGGGAGAGTAGCGACAGATCTGAAACTCCGAAAGTCCATCAGGCCTTCACCGATGCCTCCGCGAATAAAGTTAGGGCCCAAAAGGGCAGCCAACCTATGAATTTCGAATGTCCAGAGCGATTTACAAATACAATTGTTACGAACCGTCGTTTAGAAAGCATGTATTTGGTTTACTTTTTGCATAAATTTACTTATTTTTGCGAAAGAACGCTCATTTATATACATTCTTAGCCATCTTGGTTAGAATTGAAATCTGTAGGCTGGCAGTGAAATTTTCAGGAAATTTTGTGTGTTAGAAGTTGCTCAGAAGGGTGGCTGCACTTTTGGGCCCTAAGCCCTCCATGAACCGATCTGTCGCTACTCTCCCTATACAGGTACTCTAAGTGGACATACCTCTGTCAAACGGAACTAAGCGCCATAGGGGGAGGAGGGTAGAGGGGGGCTTGGATTGGCGGCGGAATCGGGCGTCAGGTTCATTCCGTCATATGGACGTATTTCTATCAAACGGAAATATGTGCACTAAGACATGAGCCCTGAGACCCATAAGAATATGTGCATAACAGGGCTCACGTCATAATGCACATAGTTCCGTTTGATAGAAATACGTCCATATAATCGCAATGCTTTTCCATGGCGCTTAGTTCCGTTTGACAGAACGCGCTATCCAGCATTCTAAATTCCTCAAAAGGAACTCAAATTGGCGCTTAGTTCCGTTTGACAGAAATACGTCCAAGTGACATCATGTGACAAAAAAATTGACTTAAAGTTGCGATTTTTAACCGTGACATTTTACGTCTTCAATAAAACAACGAAAGAAGTGACTCGAGATAAGAAAAAATCTTTTTTCAGTTTTTGGTGCGGAAAGCTCTCTAGTAATACTCTTAAGAACGAAGGGTCAAAATTTCAAGGCATAAATTTCATTACTATGAGTAAATAATGTTAAACGCTTTTGAAGTAAGATTGCCACATCCAGAAATTAATAAAAGAGGATCGAACCAAAAATGAGGAAAAATAGAGGACATTTGTTTTAGAAAAAGGGAACATCATCACGTCACTTATCATAATTTGAAGTGAATCGTTTCCAAAGCTGGCAACAGCGCCAATGCACTTTAAAAGCGTTTTCCTCTTTATTATTTGCTTTCAAACTTTATCCAAAAAAAGTCGATACTTGGCTGTTCCGTGCGCCAAATAATGCTGAATCACTTGAGCCTCTGCCAGTGTTATCGATTTTTTTATTTTTCCGCCTCTCGAAGGTTTCTTTTACTCGACTCCATCAAAAATGTCATGATTTTAAATAATTAATGCAATGTTTCATTCACTTATCAGAGAATCAGGCCAAGTGGCAATGCTAAGAAAAATTGCACCTTACTTCAAATATATCGCAATAAATTAAAATAAGAAGAGCCCCTTCAATTAGACATAGGCAACATACACTACTCCGCGATGCTGTCTAGTGGACATCATTTCGCAGTAGGGCCAACAGGTACAGGTACTACAAATCTTCGTTGTGGTCAAATTTTTATAGATTTCTACAGCCACCGTGTGCTTAACTCTTAGCTTATCATCGGATTGCTCTCTAACTTTGAGAACGACCCTGGAAAAGACGATCCCTTGACCCCGAGGTCCCCCTGGGCCAGACTTTCGAAAATAGAAAAGTAGTTCATTCGGACTCAGAATTTCGCATGTCTTAGTAGTACTGCTTGGGAATGGTTCAGGACACTAAGTGTTTTCCTCACGCCGCGCCATTTGGATGACAAAAATGTAGCAAGATCTCACTTGACAAAACATTCATTCTAAAGGAAATTTATGAACATTTTTCATCGAAATTCTCAGATGTCATAGATTAAATTGCAAATCAATTTCTCAAAATTTACGCAGCCCCCCTCCCCTACTCCTCCTAAAATGTCATGTGAAACTAGAGTAGGTACCTTATTCGCATGGGCGGAATCCCAAGGGTTACTTTCTTTACTCTGCGTTTAAGTCTCCGCGATTTCTCCATCTAACCATGTGTTTAGATACACTTACATTTATCGAAAGGTCTGCATCTGACGAACGGGTCACCAGTCATATCACGCGGACAGCTACAAATGGGTGTGATACCTCGCACCTCGCACTTAGCATTGATGCCACAAACTCCATTGCAAGGATTTGTACAACGTTGTCCAATACAGGCCGGTTTTTCGGTGGGGCAATCTCTGTTCGAGTCGCACTCAGCCCGGCAGGATACGTATGGGTCTCCCAAGTATCCCTGGAAAAAAATTTAAACAGTCAACACTATATTTACTGTCTCAAGCAAATTGAGGAGGATTCGTAGCTTGCGTAGTTAGGTGTACTCGAACCGCGTTTAGCAGGCAGGAACCAAGCCACATCAGATATTGCAACATTTAACTCAGCAATTTAAGTTTTTACGAGAGAACGTTTGTGCGGTTTTTTTCTAAATTTCTAGGAATTTGCTTCAAACTATGCAAAAAACACACTGAAATTTGCATTAAAAAATTCGCACAGCCGTTTTCATGTAAAAAATTAAATTGCCCGATTAAATTCGGCAATGACTGGTGTTACTTGGTTCCATTCTGCTTAATGCGGTCCACTTATACAACGGGTGGGAACAGAAAAAAAGAACCCTTATTTGGTATTTTAGGTAACCACTGTAGCCTGATTCTGTAACATACCTATCAAAAATGGAGCAATCCTATTATTGGGAGGTCACCAGTTTTGTCAAGCGTCTAGCCCAAGAACTATATGAAATAAAAGAAGAAAAAATTCGCAAGCTTGTCGATACTTCGTCAAATCAGAATATAGGATGGACGAAGTTGGTACCATCTGGGTACAACTATTCTGCCGTCCGTGTTGCATGCGCGAGATAATTAAGGCGCACTTGTCCATCGTCTTCTCAGCAACGCGACGCACAATGGTGTAAGTCGATGGAGCTCAAAAAATCTTTAGATTTTCAGTTTTAATTTATTATTTAATTTTCAATTTTTCTTGTTTCCATAAATTCATATTCTAATTTCAATACAAAATTTTATTCGACTTGTTTTCTTACTCATCCACTTGTTCGAAAGAGCATCCTTAAAAATCACAATTTATTGTTCGTACGTTTCCTTCGTTCGCTTTCATTATCTTTGGTTTTATCCGTGGCATGAATGGAGAGTGACTACTGATTCATGTTTTGTGTAGTGAATTCATCATCTTTTTCTTCCAATTATTATATTTACAAACTCGAGCTGTGATTTCATTTAAAAATGTGCAGTCGGAAAGGGAGTTTTTAAATCCTTCTTTTGCGTTTTTTTTTTTTTTTTTAAAAATGAAGTTAAAGTAAAAATCACGCAAAAAAAGTTCTGCAAGTGGATAGCATTGAAGAAATTTTTATCCAAAATTTATATAAGTCTTACATGAAAACGAAATTCCTTGAGATATTTTTCTGTGTTTTAAATCATATTCATCATATTCCTTTTAAATCCTTTTTTATATTAATTTACGTGAAAAAAATTTAGCTTTGCGGGAGAATTACAAAGGTTGTTACATGTTTTTATGTAAAAACAATTCCTCAAAAGTTTCTAACAGTGAAGAACTTTTTAAGTGTCCTTCTTTGAGCGATGCCAACTACCCTCACGACAAGTTGAGTTCAAATTTTTGAATAATGAAAATGTGTGGAATTTGTCGGCCTTGATTTCCTGGCAGAATCGTGAGGACATCGCACTATATTCTACCATCATATTATAGCACAAGTCTTGTCTCTCGAAAATAAGCTAGAAATAGCAATCCCATTGCATAATGTAGGTAGTCCAATTTAGGAGACTTCCTTGCAGAACTTGTTACGACTTGTACGCTGCCGTGCTAGGGTAGACCGCCGCATGAACATTCGAGAGTTGCTAAGTTTCCTTCGATAGAATGTTCATTTTTAAGGAATGATATACTTATTTTTCCTTGATATTTTCAGACACTTTAGATCAAATTACAAACAACATTATCTATAAAATTTGCATGAAATTATTCAAAAATTTGTCTGAAAATTAGTGATTTGCCCGGAGAAATTTGGCACCGCCTGAAGGCTCAAACGACGTTTTTCCTTAGCATGGCGGTATGTTACTGACCTGGGGACAAGAGCAGACGGCGCGGTGATTCCTGACTTCGCAGATGGCCGTTGATGCGCAAACTCCGGTGGAACAGACGGAGGTGCAGCGGAAGTTTTGGCAAGACTGGCTGGAGGAGCACTCGTAGTCGGATTCGCACTCGTGACGACATCCGGACAGAGGTGCCCCGACGTAGCCGGGTAAACAGGAGCATGTTGGAACTCCGTTGATCACATCGCAACGGGTGTTTGAACCGCACGGACTTTGATTGCACAATTCCTCTGTAAAAAGTCAACGGAATTTCTTCTTAGCAGAATGTTAGAAAATCCCTCTACCAGGGGGATATGCCCATAGAGTACATAGAGTTGTAATGTAAATGGGAGAGCTGGCGCCATGTTCTGCTCGACGAGTTCTGGAAAATACTTGATATTAAGAATACTTTTTTTCGATTTTAAGGACTGGTAAAGTTGTATCATGCGTTTCAACAATCAAAGAATTTTTGAGAAAATTTATCATTTTGCGAAAAAATCGGTAATGGTTCATTTCATCGGTACCATACAGGCAACGCTGGAATAATGAGTCAGAGTGTAAGAGGAACAAGCAAATCGGCCACAGTTAGGATCGTATGCGACGAATACCACAAGCATTTAGTTACCAATAACTCCAGAATGCGACTGTTCAAGCTTCACAGATGTCCGTGTTGCATATGCACGAAAGTGAAGGCGTTTTGACTCTCATCCACGAATTTACCACTTTACCCGCGGCGGTAGCAGCGGTGGGCAGTCCGCAGACCTGTTAGGATCCAAAGAATAGAGCTCCGTCAATTCTTCGTTTATGAGAAAGACACATTTCTTAGGCACAAATCGTTGCTCTACAAATCATGCTGAACAAATCGCGGTATTAAAACTGAAGCACGTGAGACATTCACCTCCTATGCTTGCAGTGTGCAATTATTCGCGCCTAAGAGATATCTTTGCAGTATAAACGAAGAATTGAAGGCGTTCAGTCATTATGGATCCTCGCAATCCAGCCCGTCGTTGAGCCACGGGCAGGCGGATGAAACGGTGAATGCTTGAGGAGTCAAACGCCTTCAATTTTGTGCGTATGCAACACGGACGTCCGTGGAGCCCGAATAGTTGCATCCACGCGTTATAATGAAATTTTAGTATTCGTCGCATGCGATACTGACTGAGGCCGCTTTACTTGTGTCTCTTAAACCTCAACTTGATTTCAGCGTTGCCTATCTTGCCGACGACGTAAGGTATCACTGACTTGCATTGCTACATTGTCAATATTTTCCGAAGTAGATAAGTAAGTGCGAAATTAATACACAAATAGAAGGAGGGAATTTCAATGTCGAGAATGTCCTTGTAATGTCGTCATATACAACTCTGAAATAATTATGATGCATGTCACATCAAGTCTCAACACTTCAGATTCGCATTCCTTATAAAAAATACCGCGAACAATATACCGTGCTCAGAGTTATGACATGAAGAGGAGCGCCCACCATGAGTGAACGTACTCCGCAAGTTCAACATGCGTAGACCCCTAGTTTGGGGTTTGCCAATATGAAGTGTGTCAAGAGAGAGAGAAGAAAGAAACAATGAGCAGAATCTCAAGAGTGAACCTAATTCGCTTATCTAGGCGCCAGGCGCTAGATCGGATATCGGTGCGGTGTGGAGGCGGCGTCACACAAAGGAAGGGGGTCAAAACTCGACTGCCATCATCAGACAGCGTGGCGCTGCCGAAACGATGCGTCATGACTTTCCGATGGAGCTGAACAGAGATAACAAGTTTAACAGCCACGAGTGTTTTAGAATGGACCACTAGACAAGGTACGAATTTCACCATTCTGATACATGTTTCTTAACCAAAATTTCACGTAAAACACGATACGCATAACAAAAATTACCGAAATTAACTCCTTACGAAGATATTTAATGATTCTTGATGCGCGAATTCAAACCACCCGCTCATGAAAACTCAATGCTCTACGTTATTCACATCGCGCGCTAAACGTTATCTTGAACGTCTCAGCGATATAAAAATCTGGCAACCTCAGTCTTGACGCTTTGGCTCAGCTACAGCAAATTGCTTATAGTTTGAACAACACATGGTGGGAAATGAACATTGCTCGATTGAGAGGCTTGCTGAAACCATTGTAGTGCGCGATTTGACTCACGTAGAGCTTTGAGTTTCTTGTGAACGGGCAGTTCAAATTCCTCGTAACCAATGTGAAATAAAAAGGTTAATATCTTCGTTAAGAGTTATTTTCAGTAACTTCTGTTGCGCGAATCGTGTTTTACGTGAAATTTTGGTTAAGAAACATGAATTAGAATGCTTAAATTCGTACCCTGTCTAGTGGTCCATTGTATCGCCTGTGAGCGGGTGGAACTGGGCTGAACACAGGGGCTGAACAGGGGAGAAATCTACTTTTCCTCCCTCAGAAAACTTAAAAGGTTTTTTAAAACAAGTGCATGATTATCCTGTCATTTTGAAATTGTAGTTCAATCAGTTTTTTTCTACGAACCTTGCCCCCTGATACTCTTAATTTGTAAACTTTTATTGGCGGACCCCCAGAACTTGCATAATGAGGTACTCTTCTGTGCACCCTCTGCAAAAATATCCTATTTCTGCCCATGAGGGTATGTATACGTATCAATAAATACAACTTATCTATACTATAAGCTCCGAGACCTCCTAAATACCGCGAGGCGAGACATTCTGATGATTTAAGCCTCCGTGTGTCACAGTGTCAGTCTTCGGGCTGATCATTGAAACTGATAGACAAAGCTATAGACAAAGAAGACACAGAGAAAATGGAGCGATCTTATTGGTGGAAACGGGTGGTCGCAAAGGACCAAGAAGAGTAGTGAAAGACTAACTAACGGCAACCCATGAGGGACCCTGTAGAGAGTCTATCATCCATGTATTCCCCTTAGTCCATGACGACCACCCTTTCCAACCAATATGATATCTCCGCATTTTCCCTTTGTCCTATTGGTCTTTTACTTTATGAATGAAATGATCAGCCTGCTGGCTAGAAAATCCTTGGGGTACAGATAGGTATACGTTTTCAGGGCCCTTCCTCTCGGGTAGGGTCCCCCTAACTTACCTAAAGTCCTCCTTTAAGTAGGTTTCCCAGGTTTTCGGGGAGCCCTATACAGGAGTCCTGCCGCACAGTGGATCGAGTCATTTAGAGGGGTCGGACATGAAATTTTTGACTGAATTGAAAATTTTGATGTATATTTCGTCACATTTTAAATTAAGAGGGGTGAAGGTAGAAGAAAATTTCACTAGGGAACCAATGGAACCACTTTTAGAACCTCAAAGTTTTGTAATGACGGAGTTATAGGCATTTAAAGTTCCCGAATTTTGTCCGACCTCTCCCATTGACTCGATCCACTGTGTGCCGGGGCCCCGGCCCCCTGAGCCACCCATCAGAATTTCTGGGGTGCCGAAGCACTCTAGTACCCCTAGCCACTGGCCAAACCGCCCCTGGACACTAGTTCTGCCCTCCTTAAATTTTTCAGTTAGTTCGATGCACACCATCGCTCACAAGGCCCGTGTAATGGACCACTAGACAGGGTATGAAATTCAGCATTCTGATACATGTTTCTCAGCCACAATTTTACGTAGAATACGTTGCACACAACGAAATTTGCCGAAATCAACTCCTGACAACGATATTTATTGATTCTTGATGCGTGAATTCAAACCACCCGCTCATGAAAACTCAATGCTCTACGTGATTCACATCGCGCGCTAAACGTTATCATGACAGTCTCTGCGAAATAAAAATCTAGCGACCTCAATCTTGACGCTTTGGCTCAGTTATAGCAAATTGCTAATAGTTTGAACAACACATGGTGGGAAATGAACATTGCTCGATTGAGGAGCCTGCTGAAACCGTTGTAGTGGGCGATTTGACTCACGTAGAGCTTTGAGTTTCTTGTGAGCGGGCAGTTCAAATTCCTCGTAACCAATGTGAAATAAAAACGTTAATATCTTCGTTAGGAGTTGCTTTCAGTAATTTTCGTTGTGTGAATCTTTTTCTACGTGAAATTCTGGTTAAGAAAGATGGATCAGATCGCTTAAATTCGTACCTTGTCTAGTGGTCCATTTGTTTAATTTTAGCGAGCAGTTTCTCTCGAATTCGCGAGGACGCCACTCAACATGTTCATGCGATGGATTTTTGGGTTTCTACTACAATGGAAACTCACGTGGATCAATGCGTCTACAGCTGATGAGAGGGTCGCCGGTGTATTGCGCGGGACACGAGCAAACAGGGATGTGATTTCTTACGTTGCAGTCTGCATTGTTCCCGCACTGGCCAACGCAGGGATCCACACAGCGGTAATCTCGGCATACCTTTGAATGAGGACAATCCTCGGAACCTGAAATTAAAAAAAAAAAAAAAAAAAAAAAAAAAAAAAAAAAATCGTTATTAAAAAAACCCGATTTCCTTCATTTCCTTATTTTCAGCCGCCGACCGATGAAGTCACTATTTGAGATGATTAAATTGGACCGCGTTTAACAGAAAGGAACCAAGCCACATCAGCTATTGCCAAATTTAATCGGGCAATTTAATTTTTTACATGAAAACGGTTGTGCAGATTTTTGTGCCAATTTCAGTGAATTTTCTCCATAATACAAAGCAAATTCCTTAAAATTTTCAAAGGAATCTGCACAGACGCTCTCTCGTAAAAAATGTAATTTCTCTATTAAATTTGGCAGTAGCTGATTTGTCTTGGTTCCTTTCTGTTTAACGCGGTCCAATTGTCCAGCACTCGGCCTGAGACTACACTGCGGCGACTTGCAATGCCGTATGCGTGCGGTCCCACCTTCAGGCTTCGCTCAGAAAATACAGGTAAAACCGGGCGTTTCATACATTTTTGATTTTTTTTATGACTTGGCTCAACATCATTTGGCGAAATTCACGAAAATAGCTATCGATTTAAGTGAGTGGGTCCCGGAACCCACTCGTGGCCCGCGATTCCCCCATGCTGCCGTGGTAAGGAAGAACGCCGTATGAATATTCGAGAGTTGCCAAAGTTCCCTCAATAAAATGTTCATTTTTGAGGGAAATTATGAATATTTTCCCTTGAAATTTTCAGGTTCTTCAGGTAAAATTGCCAGCTAAATTATCTGAAAAATCTAGAAGGAAATATTCACAAGTTTACCAAGAAATTCCTGTTTTATCGAAGGAAATTTGGCAATGGCTGGAGGTTCATACGGCGTTTTTCCTTAGCAAGGCAGCATAGGCCGCCGTGTTAAAATTGCAATTTGGTTCAATCTTGGTTCACACTTTCCGGCGAACAAGGGGCTCGGAATGACCCGTTCATGAACTGACTTCCTCGGCGCTCCAGTACATTGCGAGTGCGACTCTGTTGTACTCTATGGTCAGCCTATGGCAGCATACGCATGGGGGGGAGGGGGGGGGGAGACAATGGAAAACATTCCAGACGGTTTGAATGATGACTTTTAATCATTATTAGCCGGTAAGAAAAAATAAATTATACAAACTCGGATTATAACCTGATACTCTGCATTTAAAGTTTTGGTGAAGGACGACTGAAGTATAGCATAGATTGCAATAAAGTGCATTTCCATGGTAGAATTATTACTATATTGTATCGGAGTATTGTGTATGTTGTCTAGTCTATTCGTTAATTGCAAGGGCTCCTCTTATTCCAATCATTTATTACATTAAAACTGAAATAAGTTAGATACAATTTTTTGTGCATTGCAAGTTGCCTACCTTTCTTACACAAGGAAAAGAGTATATTGATCGTTCAAAATCGGTATTTATTGACAAAATGATGTATACTCTGGCAATTATACGGTTAAAAATAATTTATTTTAGTATTTTCATCACACTGTGTTACTTGGGGAGCGATTAAATAAAATAAGAATAATTGCACTTGTAGGTATCTGTCAAAGTTCCATCAAGAGCACAAACATGATTGGAAAGTTCCAAAATCAATTAATATGAAAGAGATAAGGCGTTAGTTGTTTCCACTAAGGCACCACTACTTCGAATTTCTATCCCATGGAAAAAACCAAGATCAACGTTAGACGAGTTGGCCATTGATAACAGATTTTTGCGTTTGGCGATGAATCGAATCTTTACATAACCGAAAGTTTTACATAACGTTTTGAATACTTGGTTACTTTTATGTCAACTTCATAAACGCAACAAGAAGATCAGCGTGAATGGAGAAAATCATCCATTGTATAAATTACGCCGAAATTATGAGTTCCCTCATTGTGACTAATGTATTTTGGACGCAGTGACATAATGAGCCGGTATCCATCGACGATAGTTCGCCTAACGCTCCTCGAGTATGCAACAATTGCAACACGATTCTAAAAGGTCGAAATATCGTGAGAGCCGATTTCGATGTTTTAGTTGTTGGATTTTTTTGGTGCTCTGAGCGGCAAATAAGTAGGACGAGTGCTAATTGTCGCGGATAGAGATGATGTTTGAATTATAGGCGGACTGAAAACACCTAAAAATCCTATCCGTGGCAGAATGTGGGAGAGCAAAAAAACAGATGTTATAAGGTGACGTATAGGACTCGCTTGTATTTTGAGATGGAATCGTTACATTACAATACAATGGACTGACTTTCGGGAGCACTCAGGACGGCTGTGCATGATGGTCAAAACCGAAGTCCCAAACTCCTCGTGTAGAAAGTAGAGCTTATAAGCCTCGAGAGAGCTTTAATCAATCCATCTTGTGACGCTGTGTAATAAAAAGTATAATGAAGAAAGATGCGTGCGACTGATCACAGCAACGAGTAAGTGAAGCTTGCTCGATGCTTGGTTTTGAAAATTCATAGGGAGAGACCGAAAATATGGGAGAAAGGGAGATAGAGAACTTTTATGAATAAATGCGTTGCGGTATACGCGACACTAATCTCTTGTGAGAAATGATGCGTTGTCTTGAACTTGAATTTTTATTTTCATCTTGAAGCTCAGTTTCATACTCACATGAATAGAAAAAAAGTGCTCGTGGTGTGAAGTCTTCTTGCACTTTATTAATCACTAACAAATCAACATACCTGAACATTCTCCCCTCTGACAATAGCGTAGAGGATCGCCCCAATAACCGGATAGACAGCTGCAAACTGGCCTGTTCCCTACAACGTTACATTGTGTGTTCGTACCGCAAGGATTCGGTGAGCAAGGATCTGAACTTTGCGCTGAAAAAAAAAAAATTGACGGTAAAACATAGCAGTGAATCTAGAGAATTAAAAAAAATTTAGGTATGAGCGGTGCCAGGGAACATTCTTGAGTTAGTTAAAAATGGTAAAAAATGGTTGTATGTATGCGGTGAGGCCCATTCTATAAGGAGTTGAAAATGATTTTTCAAAACTTTTCAATTTCACGAGCAAGTGTCAGAGGCCCTCTAATGGAGTTGTTGAATTAACATGGTGTTCAAGGTTTGAAAGTGGTAGTAGCGGGTAAAAAAGTAGCGAAGCATTAGTCTAATGGGTATTCAAATATATTTTGAATAATTTCTCGTGTGATGCACGTCTGGTACCGTTTCAATACCTGGGTCAGGATTTTTTATCGACGTTTCAGTCTGTTGTGCTGGCAACTTTTTCACAGGCAATTTTTGAGGTGGACAAGAGGCATAATCCCTCCTCCTCCCTCTGCACTAACGATACCTTTACCTATCTTAGGGCTTTCGTGGTCAAATTTTATCAATTTCAGGAGTTTTCAAGATTTTTTCAGCTTCCCTCTCATGAAAATTTACCCCCTCTCAACAAATTTTCTCACAGCCCCCTGAGATTTGTCTAGAATGGCGTCCCTGGGTTTTTAATGTAGAAACTTACATCATTATGCTTATTGTTATTAGTTTCTTTATACTCTATGTAATTTTTCATGGTAAAGCAGTAGTCGAGGTTGGAACGTAAGTCTTAAGTGAGCAAAAAGAGGGAAGCAACAATTAATAAGTATAATGCAGGCCGTGAGCGAAATAAGTGAGAAATAGGTACAATCGTGCTAAGGAAGAACGCCGTATGAACCCTCAAGCGTTGCCAAATTTCCTTTGATTAAATACACATTTTCGAGAAAACTTATGATTATTTTTCTTCCAGTTTTTCAGATTTTTTCGTTCGCAATTTCACCCAAAGTTCCTGCAGATTTCAAGGAGAAATATTCATAAATCTTCTTGAAAATACACATTTTATCGGAGGAAATTTGGCATTTCTCGAATGTTCATACGGCGTTTTTCCTTAGCATGGCAGAATAATGCACCTTAATTTTCCCA